>NC_066583.1:404836555-406161966 GCF_024323335.1 Lathyrus oleraceus
GAGTTGACTCACTGCCTGTGTGAGTCAAGCTCTTGTTAGAAACCTCAACCTAGGACTGTTGTGGATTACATGATAACTATTAGGCTCGAGTCAGTCTCCCTTTTAGTTTGTCATTTCCCAGTCTCTGGTTAGGATAGAAGTTCTTTCCCTGTTCAGGGGAACTACGTTGCCCTGATCCTCATACCAGATGAGGTACGTAGGCAGGAGATCGTGCGAGATCTCTCCGGGCACCCTTTTTCTTTTTTTGCGTGTGTTTGCTTGACAGTTATTAGGCTCGAGTTCCAGACTCCCTTTTAGCTTGTCTGTTTGTTAACCTCTTGTGTGTGGGTGTGGAGTCTGACATAAGTCCAGCGATTGGAAGTGGGTTTCCTGTTTGTGTTTGTGTGCTTGGAGTCTGATGTAAGTCCAGCGATTGGCATTCGGTTTCCTCGTTTGGGTTTGTTGCTTGGAGTCGGACGTAAGACCAGCCATTGGCAGTTTGTTTCCATTTGTGTTTTGCTTTGACGTCTCAATGTATGTGCGTGTGTTTTGTTTCGGCGTGTGTTAGCCGAACTACGGTAGCTCTGATTCTCATTCCAGATGAGATAATAGGCATAGGATGCGATGTCCTAGCGAGCCCGTTCCCCTCTTCTTCCATCTGTGTTTTATTCCAGTGTGTGTGCATTTCTTTGAGTAGTTATCTAGCAACCTTTTCTTCCTTTCTGAGCGTGGATCCCGTCGAGTACGATGGACGTGAGGGGTGCTAATACCTTCCCCTTGCGTAACCGACTCCCGATCCTTGTAATCCCCGGTCGTAAGACCATTTCCTTTCCAAGTTTACTTCGAGCGTTTCCTTTCCCTCTTTTGGGATAAATAACGCACGGTGGCGGCTCTGTTTGATTGTTTTTCCCGCCGGTTGTTTTTCGCGGATGCGACAATGCCATGATTTTCTTGGCCATAACCATATTCAGATAATGATAAGCCAATGTTTTGTTTCCTTGGTGATGAACCAGAGTTACATCAAACTTTTCAATGGATATTCTTTGGACTGCCATCAGGCTATTTCATGATGCATAAGCTGACTGGTTGAGTTGGTTTGGTATGATGGTGGGCAGGTCATGAGCTGTTAGGAGTTCTGCAGGTGTAGCGGGGTTTTCGTTACCTTTAGGTTTATTGACTAAACCAAAAGTAAAAATACAATTTGAGTCGCCACCGCACTTTTATTTGTCCAAAGGAAAGGCTAAAAAGCGAATAAAAGCCAAGGTAAGAAGTTTTATCAAATCAAAAACTAATAAAAATGTCAGAGATCCGGGTAAGGGGGTGGGTTATGAAACGGGAAGGTTTTATGCACCAAAACATCCTTAGTACTCTAAGGAAACCCTTTTTGCAAATATGTGTTGTAGGTTGGTATTTGTGAAAACATTTGTACAAAAGATTGGGGTGATGAGAGAAGAATAGATTATATTTACAAATTTTGTTGTTTGAATGGATGAACCCATTGCCCACGTACCATGACAAAGGAGGATCAAAACCTCGTAGTTCGGGGTAAAAATCCCAAAGAATGGTGAATTGATTTGATCAAAAGTCTTAAGGTTTTTGTTATCAAAGGGAGAATACTCAATCTAAACCAACTATCCACCATGTGAGGAAGGCTCCAACATACTAGTGAGGGGTTAACCCTATAATAAGTATTGAAGACTTATAATCCAATCACTAAGGATGAGGTGAGATTGACATCAACCACTATGATAACTCAAACCTATGACTAATTGTAGCGGGGTATTCGTTACCTTTAGATTTATTGACTAAATCAAAAGTAAATCATATAATTCGAGTCGCCACCGCACTTTTATTTGTCCAAAGGAAAGGCTAAAAAACGAACAAAAACCAAGTAAGAAGTTTTATCAAATCAAAAACTAATAAAAATGTCAGAGATTTGGGTAAGGGGGTTGGTTATGAAATGGGAAGGTTTTAAGCACCCAAAACATCCTTAGTACTCTAAGGGAGCCCTTTTTGCAAATGTGTATTGTAGGTTAGTATTTGTGAAAATATGGGCAAACAAGATTGGGGGGGGGGGGGATGAGAAGAGAATATACATATTTATAATTTTGTTGTTTGAATGGATGAACCCATTGCCTACGTACCATCACAAAGGTAGGATCAAAACCTCATAGTTCGGGGTAAAAATCTCAAAAGATTGGTGAATTGATTTGTCAAAAGCCTTAAGGTCTTTTGTTATCAAAGGGAGAAAACTCAACCTAAACCAACAATCCACAATGTGAGGAGAGTTTCAACATACTAGTGAGGGATCCACCCTATAATATGTATGGAAGACTTATATTCCAATCACTAAAGATAAGGTGAGGTTTACATCAACCACTATGATAATCAAACCTATGGCTAATGTTTATGAAAGGTTTTAACAAAGGTGGCCATTGGAACCACAAAAACAACTTGAAGTGAGTTATATTTACAAGTTAGAAGTATTCACAAAATAAGGTCAAAGTTGAATTAAGGTTCATTCACAATAAGTATTAATGAAAAGAGTTTGAAAATCAAAGGCATAAGGCCTAGGTTTCTAATTTGAAATAAAGTCAAAGTTTGCACATAAAGAGTTTGGCTTGGGTTAGAGTGGAGAGAAGAAGAGAAGGGCTAGTCCTAAACATGCAAAGATGCGAGAAGAGATAAAACCCTTGGAGTTCCTTTTCTTGAAATCATAAAGATGATTCAAGATGCTCCTTTCCTTTGGACTTAGCAAACAACTCAAGCAATCAATCAAATATTATATTCAAGCTCCTAGGATCTCCATTTGGCTTGTCTCTCTTAACTTGGCTACTCATGACAATGGTCCTTCTTACTATCTCAAGATGGAATCCCTATCATACAAGAACAAACATCAAAAAGTTCACAACACAATAAGAGAAAAGGACAAATAATGAGTTTAGAATTGGGGGTCCTTTGAAGTCAATCTTGAGATCTAGCATTCTAAAGGCATGAGGCCTAGTTGCTCTTCAACAGGTTTAGCATTCTAAAGGCATGAGGCCTAGTTGCTCTTGAACTCCTTTAAGCATAGGTAAGGTCCTAATTCTAAGTCCTTTCTCCTTTTTGCATTGGGTTCACACAAACAAAGACAAGACAATCACAAAGCAACAATATATTTATATACAATAATGAGCTCAAATGAGCAAAAGGAAAATGACATAAACATAAAATATATGCTCAAGTGTGCAAAGGGAAAAGCAATATGAATAAATGAGCAAGAAAGTAAATTGCATTAAGTAAATTGCAAGAAATTAAATGCTTGAATTAAAGTTAGTAGTTAGTAGTTAATGTTAGTGTGTCATAATACAATTTTGCACTATGTTAAGCAATCGTAAGTGGACTAATGTAGTAGTCACACCTATCTGAGGCCGGTTGTAGCACCTCAAATTTGAACCCCCCATTCATGCATTCATTTCATTTTTTTTAGGTCATTAGCATTACATCTTGCATTGCATCATTGCATTCAGCATTGGCATCAAGAGAATCATCAGTGCAAAAGGTAAGGTTTTCCTTGAGTTGAAGGCCACATGAGTATTCTAGAGAGTTTATATGAATCAAGGTTCATTTTGAAGCAATTGTACCAAGTGGTAGAGACTCGAAGTCCACAGTACATGTCCAGGTCATCTGGGGCCCATACAGGTCAACTGAAAGTCAACTGAGGGCTAGGAAGTGGACAAATGGTCTGAGACACTTCATTCATGTCCAAAAGAGGTTTATTCATCATGTCAAACATCTATATTGAAGATTTTGAAGCCAGATCAAAAGTTTCCAGAAATGGAAAGTGACCTGTAATTTCAAGTTTCCAAAAATGGCAAGTTTTTGGACCACATTCAACATGACTTTCCAACATCAAAGAAGCTTCAAATGAAATTTTGGTCAACATGAAAGTTGAAGATCTTTCTCTCTCATTTCTAACAAGTCCAAGATCATGAGCATCTGATGAATGGTTAAGGAGTTATGAGCAAGTGATCACCAAGTGTTCTTGAAACTTCCAAGAGCCATAACTTTTGATCCAAAGTTCCAAATTGAGTGCCTCTTTTTGCATTATGCTCCTTATGACTCATGTTTTCCAAATACATCATTGCATTGCATGAAATTATCTCATATAATCATTTGTTCATCCATGTCCATTTTGGAGCGAAAATACCAAATTCAAATTTAGTGCATCATATGAACAAAATTCCAATTCCAACATGTGCATGAGATGATTTTAAGTGATTTTGAGCATGCACATGGTACTGTTCACGTTCATTCACCATGCATAGGGTGCATTTTACCAATTGTGCATAACACCTCATATTTCATTAAACTTTCATTAGCCAATGCCTAATCATGATTACAACATAATTAACATGTCATATATAAGCTTAATTGTAACTGTTTTGCTCATTCTAACACATTCTAGATCTAGATCACATTTTTCCCTCCAATTTTTCTCTCAATCCAAATTCAAAAATTCTTCACATAACACATGATTTTTATTGCATAATCTTGTTCCTGGATGATCATATAGTAGGAATTGAGTGCTGGATTGAAGAATTTCATCAAGAATCAAGCAAGTTGAGCTCAAGAACATGAAGATGGAAGTTGCAATCTGATCAAGATCCAAGCCATTTCAAGCTTCAATTCGTGCCTAAAGCTTCAATATATAAGTGATAGAGGAGATCTGGACATTGCTAGGCCTTGAATCTACTGTTTCCATTGACTGTTCTTCAAGAGGTTGGAAATTCGATCATCTTAATTCTTGTTTTTATTACCATAATTGAGTAGATCTTTGAACACTGATCATGCTGATGTAAATTTCATTGAATTTGGATGAATATTGCTTGAGTTATGCTGATTTAAAGTTTTGTCATGAAAAATGTTTTTGTTCGATTCGCTTTGATCGTAGAGTTTTAGTATGAATAGATGTTACATTCATGATGTACGTGATTAGACGAGTCCATTGGTGTATCATACGTAAAATTCTGCAAAAAAAAATGTACGTTGTTCATGAAGCCTCGCCGGACTTAAGGAAGAAGACGGTGGAAACCACCGTGTTCCACCATCTGTGAATAGTCAGCCACCGGCCTGGTTCATGCTTAGGGCTTGCTACAGTAAGCGCCCATAACCTTTGCGTTTCCCGTTCGATTCCTGTTGGAGACGTTTTGAAAATCCATTTTGAATTAATTCGCCTTGCCAAACGACCGTGTTTTGATGTTGTGATGCGCTACCTCCCTTCAATTCCTGGCTACAGCATATTGGATTTATTTATTTTCCAGCGCCTCCTTTTTATATGAACATGGTTCGAGTCCTTCATGTAGCATTTCTCTCATTCCATTTTCAATATCATTTCCATATAATCTTCACATTTATTCATTTTTATTTCATGCTAATTTGTAAAAATCATAAAAAATAGAATATGATTCCAATTAAATCCAGATTTTTTGCTACATGTTCATTTGGATGTCTTTTATTTTTTAATGTGATTTTCCTGATTTTATCATTGCTGGATTTTTGAATGTGAACTGTTATTTGAGCATGATACAAAATGTGACATGTTATACGAATTCTTTTGTGAAATGCTCAATAATTGTCCAGTTGCCATGAAATTTAATATGCTGATTCCTAACATGTTGAATGATTTGTGAGCTTTTATTTGGTATTTTTAGCATGTTCCATCTTTGTTTTAGGCATATGGATATTTGGTGTGACAATGTGTGTCACACAATTTGATGTTGCTCTTGTTCATTTTCATATACATGTCAATTGAGCTTTTCTGATTCCAAATTTTTGCATGATGCTTGTGTTTAACATGTTGTATGCACATAAAAAATTCCATGGTTATTTGAATCATTTTTGTTTTAATATGGAATTTTCATTCTTGAGGTCCAATTGTGTGCTTTGTAATTGCCTTTACCATATCTTGCTCATGTGATGACTTTGCTTGATGCTTTAGACTTGGTCCTCTTTAGGACATGTTCTTACTTGAATAAATGTGCTTCATGTTGAAAATCAACTTCTGTTTTGACTTTTTGCTTTGTCTTTGACCCTAGCCTTGGTGCTAGTGGTTGTACTCACCTTTTGAGTTTTGCATTTCAGGTTCAAGCTTCTGATCCTAATGGCTTATGTTGATCTCATGAATTGAGATGTAAATTCTTTGTCCACTAACCTTTGTTGTGTGTAGGTTCATTAAGTGTGGTGGAATTCCTTGAATGCTTGCACATAGAGCATAAGTTGTGTACATATAGAACCACTGTTGACTATCTGTTTGATTTGTCTGAATGTGAATACTGATTTTTTTGACTTTCATACAGGTACCTTAGCCGCTTTAAGCTCATTATTTGAGCTGTGCTTTGCTTGTGGTTGGCATACCACCTAGGTAATCATCCTCTAACTCCATGTAGTCTGGAAGCCCTGTCGTTTCTTTTGGCAGGCATTTGGCTGAAGTCCTCCTTAAGAGGCAATGACTGTGTTTGTTTACTTTTGTGCCATGTACTTCAAGTCCTCCTAAGTGAAGAGGCAATTGGCAGATAGAAGGGACTAGCAGTCAGTCCCCTGCTAATCGTTTGAGTCGTTCACTAAGCTCGCACTATGTGCTGAGGCTCTTGAACCTAACCCAAGATCCTTGTATATAGAGTCAGTCAAGTGGAGTAGGGTCCCTCATTCTGGATCCCCACGTTTTCATTGATTCCAGCTCACCCAGGCCCGGGTTAAGAGCTATGAGGTCGTATCCTCATTACCTTTCATCTGCTCACCCTGACGGTCAATGTCAGTGGTTAAGAGCCTCAGACACCCCTTCCAGTGTTGGCTTGTTTGTCGAGGTTGATATGACCCCTTGACTAAAGCCCAGCCTTGTATGAGCCGCTTGTTTGCATATAGCGTGTGTTGCTTGATTGCTTGTTTACTTAGCATGTTTGTTTGTTTGTGGAGTTAGATGTAAGACCAGCGATTGGCTTTCTGTTTCCCATCTGTTTTTGGAGTTGGATGTAAGTCCAGAGATTGGCATTCCATTTCCAGTTTTCGTTGTTCTCTCTTGAGGCTTTCTTGTTGTATCCCCATAGGATTGCTAGACTTCGTATAGTCTCTCGTTTGCATGTCAATTAAGGTAGCACGGTTCCTTCGTCTAGGACTTCCTTTCTTGCATGAGCTTTCCTAAAACACCAACAAACTCGATCTTCCCTTAAGAACACGTTAATTCCTTCTACTACAGGTGAGTAAGTCTCCCAAGGTCGAGCATCCGGTAGATTGCGTAGTGACGTTGTTCATCTAAAAAACACAAAACCAATAGAAATAGTTTAGCCGAACTACGGCAACTCTGATTCTCATGTTCAGATGAGATACGTAGGCACGAGATGCGATGTCTTGTCGAGTTTGACTGACAACTAACTTTGATCCTTCTTTTCTCTCGCCCTCGTTGCGATTGAGACCTTCCCTTTCTCTCGCCCTCGTTGCGATTGAAACCTTCCTTTTCTCTTGCCCTAGTTGCAATCGAGACCCTTCTTCTTTTCGTGTGCGTTTGTCTGGAGTCTGATGTAAGTCCGACGATTGGCATTCAGTTTCCCGTTTGTTTGTTGTTTGTTTGGAGTCTGATGTAAGTCCAGCAATTGGCATTCGGTTTCCCATTTGTTTGTTGTTTGTTCGGAGTCTGATGTAAGTCCAGCGATTGGCATTCGGTTTCCTGTTTGCGTTTCTTTGTTCGGAGTCGGATGTAATCCCAGCGATTGGCATTCCGTTTCCTCGTTTGCGTTTGTTTGTTCGGAGTCAGATGTAAGACCAGCCATTGGCAGTCTGTTGCCAGTCGTGTGTTTGCTCTGACGTCTCAACGTCCTTTCAGTGTTTTGTTTCGGCGTGCGTTAGCCGAGCTACGAGTGTTCTGATTCTTACTCTGGTTAGAGAAGATACGTATGCATAGGATGTGATATCCTAGCGAGCATGTTTCCCGTTTCCCCGAACTACGTCGACTCTGATGTTTGTGTCAGACAAACTACGTAGGCCCAAGATGCGACATCCTGCCGAGTCCTTTTTCTCTGTCTTCTTTCATCCTGTTTATTAATCCAGTGTGTGTGCATTCTTTGATCAGTTATTTAGCAACCTTATTCTATTCTCTTGAGCGTGGATCCCGTCGAGTACGACGACGTGAGGGGTGCTAATACCTTCCCCTTGCGTAACCGACTCCCGATCCTTGCAATCTCTGGTCGTAAGACCATTCCCTTTTTCAGGTTTACTTCGAGCGTTTCCTTTCCCTCCTTTGGGATAAATAACGCACGGTGGCGGCTCTGTGTCTTTTCCCGCCGGTTGTTTTTCGCGTATGCGACAACTGGCGACTCTGCTGGGGATTATAGAAGTTGACCTCTTGCTGGTCCATCTTCCCTAAGCGAGTCAATCCTAGCGCTCTCTAGGATAGTTGTGGTTGCTTTTACTGCTTTATTTATTGCCTTTGTGATTATTGTGCTGTGACTGTATATATTTGCATATATGTTTGCATGCATCATATTATCATTGTGCTGGATTCTGTACAGGTTGGTTCCTCTGATTTGGGGTGGGTGTTCTGAGTGGGGCTAAAACCCAGGCCCGAGTATACACCTAGGATTAGCAAGGTCTCACGTTTCCTCACATGTTGGATCAGCATGTTGTTGCGACGTGACATACCACAGCCGGACGAGGTTCATCTGAGAGATTCCTTCCGGGTGGAGTTATTCCGCTTTGGTTGGATTATCTCTTTTGAGCTGTTGACTTCGGTGACCGTTCTTTCCTGGATCTTTGGTTTAGATGATCTTAAGAGAGCTGCAACGACACACCCGAAAGGGCAAACCCGTTGAGTATCTTTGCCCGATTGTCGAGACCATTATCCGCCTTAGGATGACCTTGTTAGAATTCACCTGTGAGGGGAGGGTTGATTCTTACAGCACCGGTTCTGTCAGTGATGTCGTGATGGTGACTTTGGTTCAGTCGGATTTATGAACGTTTATTCCTGGCGCCGGAAGGCTGTCTGTGGTATTTATCAGCGGGTTCCGTTTATTTCAGATCCCCGGGTTGGATTGAAAGGTGTTGGTTCAGAGGATCTTGGTGTTATCTGCTCAGTGATTGTTTGGTGATGATGGTGATATATCCTCCGTTCTGTTTATTTCGGATCCCTGAGTTGGATTTATGGTTACTCAGTCCCTCAGATGACTGTGACCGGTTCAGAGACTTGATGGGTGTTCAAATGACTTGGAGGATGGCACAGTGACTTGCATTCATGCATCTGCATCATTCCCATTTTGCATTCATCAGCATCTAACTCATGTCTATCCATACTCAGGGTGCATTCTCGATTGAGACTCTGGTTGAGAGATATCCTGATGTCAGAACGTTATTGTCAAATTATTATCTGTCTCGATGAAGCCAGGATCAAAGGACAAAATCTTCCTCGTACGGATAGACATTGCATGTGTGAGTCATATTAACCTGTTTTTTGTTTTGTAGGTGCCAGTATCTAACCTGTTTGGTTGACAGAAGTATCACTGCTCGCGCCCACCGAGTCATTCCTCCGCTCAGATACCTTGCCAGACGCAACAAATCCAAGCTAATGGATCCACCCAACACCGACATTCTCGAATTGAAAGAGATGATGAGGGAGTTGTTCAATGTCGTGCAAGGGCTCGCCTTGGGGCAGAAAGCAATTGCTGAGAGGTTGGAGAGGATTGAAAGTTGGCTGATAATGGAGAAAACTCAGGGGAATGCTCCATCGTCCGGAGTAAAGAAGCTCTTTGGCAAGGGTCAGCACAAGAAGGAGGTTGAGTCGAGTGATGTGCATACCAGAAAGGAACATGGTAGAGATCGTTACCACCCGTATGCTGCTACAGTGACTACTCCTGTTGGTAATTCATCTGTACAACCGCAACAGCAGCCACCTCAACAGAGAGCACAGAAAGCCGGGTGCCAAGTGAAAAGAGGGACGACGGATCGTCAGTTTGATAGGCCACCCGTGACTTATACCGTTCTGTTTAGAAGGTTGAAGGATCTTGGGTTAGTTCAGCCGAGGATATTGGTTTCTGTAGGACTAAATCGGAGGCCTGCAAATTACGATGAGAACGCCAGGTGCGAGTTCCATTCTGGGGCACCCGGACATCATGTTGAGGGTTGTAGAGCTTTTAAGAATGTCGTCCAAGATTTGGTGGATTCTAAAGCCATCAACTTTGCACCGACACCGAACGTTAATGCTGACCCCGTGCCAATGCATGGTCCTATGGGGGTGAACGTGATGTCAAGGGACAAAAGAAAAATGGAGGAAACGAATGTGGATCAGTTAAGAACTCCAATGTCTGTGGTCTAGAGACATCTGATGAAAAGTGGAGTTTTCCCTAGTTGTGATAATTGTTGTGCGGCTGTCGCCATGAATGGGTGTGCAATGATAAAGGAGACGATCCAAAGAATGTTGGAGGTGGAAATGGGCGGTGAACCATGTGAAACACCATGTCAGGCGTTTGAAACTGTCAAGGTAGAGAATGCCATTCCCGCTAAAGAAGAGAAAAGGCCGTCCATTTCTTCTTACAAACAGGCCATGGAAGTGGTGAAGAATGGAGGAATCCCAGGCTGGGGAAGAATGATAGACATTGCAGTCAAATTAGATAGGTTCGGGGTTGGCTATCAGTCGGGCCAAGACTCGTTGGGGCAGAACAGAGGACGTCGTCAACCGTTCACATTCATCAGTACTGGAATGCTAGATCCAGATCACGTCTATGCGGTGGGTGAAGAGATCGACAGTGACTGCGAGCTCGATCGTTGGATAAAATCGTGCGTACAAGAGAATTGGAAGGCCTAAAAGATCATCACTGTCACTCATCATGAAGAGTAATATTTCTGTTTTTCAATTCTGTTTGCATGAAAGCCATACGTTTTGCCCGAAACGTATTGGTCCATTGTAAGGGCCACCTCATGTGTTTCATTTTGCAACATTTTACATCATTAATGAATGAATGTTTTTGTAGTAAAAGCGGTGTTCCCTGTTTTTCATTTATTTTTGCAGTTTTAAAAAATAAAAATGGCAATGTTTGTTTTCATTTTCCTTCCTTTTGATTTGTCTTGTTCCGACCTCAAAAGCAATGCATGAATCCGCATTCAAGTAGATGCAATCATTCTCCTGATCTCATTGATAACAATTCGGTTACACCTCTATATGACTTCGACAATCCGATCTACCATGCCGACGAAGAAGGCTAAGAAGATTGTGAATTGCCGAAGGAATTAGCCAGGTTGTTGAAACAAGAGGAGAAGGTGATTCAACCGCACGAGGAGCGAGTTGAGATTGTCAATTCAGGCACCGAGAAGGTCAAGAAGGAAGTGAAAGTTGGGGCCGCCTTGGAGGCGAGATTCAAGAGCGGAGGTGATGCCATTCGGTCTCAAGAACGTCGGTGCCACGTATCAAAGATCCATGGTGACTCTGTTTTATGATATGATTCATCGTGGAATCAAATGCTATGTTGATAACATGATGGCAAAGTCCCAAACAGAAGAGGGGCATGTGGTAGACCGGGGCAAGTTGTTCGACCGGTTGAGACAGTTCAAACTGAGGTTGAATCCGAATAAGTGCACTTTCGGAGTGCGGTCCGGTAAGTTGCTGGGGCTTATTATGAGCGAAAGAGGAATCGAGGTTGATCCTGCTAAAAAAATAAAAAAAATAAAAAAAAGTAATACAAGAAATGCCTGAACCGAGAACACCTAAGGAGGTTCGTGGTTCCTTAGGTAGATTGAACTGCATTTCACTGTTCACATCTCATCTAACAGCCACGTGTGAACCCATTCAAGCTGTTGAAAAAAAAAAGAGATTAAACGGTCAGGTAGAATGATGATTTCCAGGCGGCATTTGGAAAAAAAATAAAAGAATATTTGCAGGAACCTCCGATTCTGATGCCCCTTGTGGAGGGACAGCCGTTAATCCTGTACTTGACAGTCCTCAAGGGATCTATGGGGTGTGTACTGGGGCAGCATGACGAGTCTGGTCGAAAAGAGCATGCAATTTACCTTAGCAAAAAGTTTACCGACTGTGAAACAATATATTCACTGCTCGAGAAAACTTGTTGTACTTTGGCATAGGCTGCTCGCCGACTGAGACAGTATATGCTGGTTCATACCACTTTGTGGATTTCCAAGATGGATCCGATAAAGTACATCTTTGAGAAGCCAGCATTGACCGGACGGGTTGCGAGAGGGCAAATGATTTTGACTGAATATGATATTCAGTATACCTTTCAGAAAGAAATCAAGGGGGGTGTACTGTCTGATTACCTTGCCCAGCAACCCATTGAGGATTATCAACCGATGAAGTTTGAGTTCCCTGATGAGGACATCATGGTTCTCAAATCGAAAGATTGTGAGGAACCGATCCCGGAGGAAGGGCCTGACCCTGAATCCGAACAGATTCTGATGTTTGATGGGGTCGTTAACGTGAATGGAAGCAGGGTTGGTGTTGCTTTGGTTACGCCAAAGGGGATCCCACGGTCCTTTTGTTGCCCGGATAACATTTGAATGCACCAACAATGGTGGCGGAGTACGAAGCTTGTACCCTGGGTACCGAACCTCGACGCGTACATCTACTGGGGCAACGCTTTTCCCACTTGCGTATGGGATAGAAGCCGTGTTGCCAGTTGAGGTCCAGATTCCGTCAGTGAGAATTCCTGATGGATGTGAAATTGGAAAAGGCTGAGTGGGTAAGTACTCGGTATGAAGCGTCGAGCCTAGTTGAGGAAAAGAGGCTGGTAACCGTCATGGGGCAGTTGTACCAGCAACGAGCGTGCTCTTGACCGAAAGGTACGGTCTCATGCGTACCACGTGGGAGACGTGGTGTTGAAAAAGATCCTTCCTCCTCAGAACGATCGTAGGGGCAAGTGGACACCCAATCATGAATGCCCATTCGTGGTCAAGAAGGTTTTCTCTGGCGAAGCCTCGTTGTTAACGACCACAGATGGTGAGGATTCTCCATCCCCTGTGAATGCGGACGCAGTTAAAAGATACTTCGTGAAAGACACCCGCTGGACGAAAAGAATAAAATTGTCCAGGCAAAAAAGGGCATCCCGGCGAACCAAGGAAAAAATGAAAAGGGTTCGGGCAAAAATTAGGGATAAAGAGAAAAAACTGTACACCCGGAAAGTCGAAAACCCCCACAAGGGTGGCTTGGGCAAAAAAGGGTATCCCGGTGGACTAGAAACCCGAAAGGGCGGTCCAGGCAAAAGAGGGATTGAAACGAACAACTGCGTCCAGCATGATCGTCTGTACTTTGGTTAAGACACCTGGATAATCCCCGGCAGAGATCAATCGGAAGCGTCTTGTTCAGAAGGCAGAAAGCACGGAAAGTCTTGAGGATATATAGGGTGTAACCAAGTTAGAACTCGATGAGATCACGGTTTCACATTGCCATTAGGATAGATTTTCCTTTTGTGCGCAATGACCTCTTTTCAGGGATTGCTTCCTTTGTGCTGTTCAATTACGAGCCACTTTTGGTTCAATCAATAAATGCATGTTCAGTCAAATAATTTTGTTTTTGTTTTCATTACCACTTTGATTGCAAAAACATCCGTTTGTTTTGATAAAGAACCTTTGCATTTTGAGACATAGAGATCCCTTCCAATGCATGTTTATAAGATTGAAAACGTGAAATCTTATTCGGAAGCTTGGGTGACCTAGGTGTTGAAATCTTGGCACGCCTGGGGCACGTTTTTATCTGACGATCTCTTTTGCCGGTGCTGTTGGTTATTTTCACTCACTTGCAGGTTGTGATGTGAAGCCTTTCGACAAAAGATCCCCAGTGAAGTCCAATCAGGAACGAGGGATAGAAGAACGGTGAAAAGACGACGAAAGAATGACAACGATCCTAGAGGGTAATCAAGAAGACTCTTCAAAGTCTGAGGACTAGAGAGTTGGCCCAGATCTGAGGAGATCGATTGTCTCGAAGCCTAGAAAAGCCGATTATACAAGATGATGAATCAGAAGAGACCAGATGAGTCTGGGAGGTCTCAAAAGTGGAAAGTTGACACTGTGGTTGGATGGTGAATGCCAGTGTTCGACGAATCGACGGGCGGTCCGTGTCAAATAGGTCGTATCTCCCCAGTGGGTTCGAGGTCGTTATCTCCCCAGCGGATTCGAGGGCGGTGTTTCCACGGCAACCAGGCCTGAGATTGGGTATCATCCCTAGAAGGGTTGAGAATGTAATCCCCAGCAGGGCGAGAAGAGTATTTCCCCAGCAAGTCTGAGGACTGTTAGCGTCCCCAGCGATCCTAAAGGTTGCCATATCCCCAGCGAAGGCGTCGGTGGGTAGTTTATTCCTCAGCAGCCAAGTCTGGAGTGATGTAATCCCCAGCTGTGTTGAGAATGTAATCTCCAGCAGGGTTGGTCATTTCCTCTAGCAGGGTTGAGAGAGTTTGTTCCTCAGCAGTCGGGCCTCAGTATGGCTTCCCCTAGCAGGGTTGAGAATGTTTTTCCCCAGCAAGTCTGAAGGTTGTTGTTTCCCCAACGAAGGTTTGCATTGGCAGCTTTTCCCCAGCGAAGTCCCCAAGCGGATCGAGTTCAGCGGAGGTCGTCCCCAATGAGGATTATCCGTTCCCCAGCAACAGCGCTATTCCCCAGCAGGGTAGAGATGGGAGTGACATCAAGTTCCTCAACAGAGTTCCTCGAGCTCCCCAGTAGAGTCCCCGGAGGGGGATATGTTTTATGCATTCATCATTTAGATAAGCATAGCATATTGCATCATTAATTGCGTAGCGTTTCCATGGTTATGGAGCATTACGCTAAAAAAAACTCATGGATCAGCATTGCAAGCATAAACTAGGCCTAAGCCGTGGTTACCATTCAAGAATTGGTTGAGCTGGTTGGTGAAGATGTTGCTCTGAGGAGTTTAGCATCGTGACGTTGGGTCGTTTGGGTCGATTTCAGAATGGGTTTCCCCAACATGGTTGAGAGGTTGGTGTTTTCCCAACAAGTGACTCCCTAGTTGAGTTGGTTTCTCCGCCGTTCCGAGAATGACAAATCTGCAAGCATCCCGAGTAGTGCTACTCCCCATAGAGTTGGGAAATCAAATCAGGAATCGTGTGCTCAGCAAAGTGATCACTTGCTTTCCCAGCTGGAGTTTTCCTCCCTTTGCATCTTGCAGGCTTGGATCGTATCCCCAGTAGAGGCGGATCATGGTTTCAACATCTGTATGGCACATTTGCAGCAGTTGCTCCTGATAGCATTCAGGATTGGTAATCCCCAGAGAGATTTATTTCCTCACCCATCCGTGAAAGGAAAGCTTGACTCCCCAGTGTAGTCCCTGGAAAGTGTCTGCCTTGTTTGACATATGTAGATGTCATCCTTACGATACCAGTAGGTGTCGTGTTGATCCCCACGTGGGTCTCCTTGTCTCCTTTCTTTTGGAGTCAGTAGACATCATCTTTCGATGTCCGTAACATCGAGTCTCTTCCCATTCATCTGTTGACGTCTGGTCGTGGTTTCTCTTCCTCTTCGTCCGTTGGCGTCTGGTCGTGGTTTCTCTTCCCATTCGTCTGTTGGCGTCTGGTTAAGGTTTCTCTTCCCATTCGTCCGTTGACGTCCGGTCGTGGTTTCTCTTCCCATTCGTCCGTTGACATCCGGTCGTGGTTTCTCTTCCCATTCGTCCGTTGACGTCTGGTCGTGGTTTCTCTTCCCATTCGTCCGTTGACGTCTGGTCGTGGTTTCTCTTCCCATTCGTCCGTTGGCGTCTGGTCGTGGTTTCTCTTCCCATTCGTCCATTGACGTCTGGTCGTGGTTTCTCTTCCCATTCGTCCATTGACGTCTGGTCGTGGTTTCTCTTCCCATTCGTCCGTTGGCGTCTGGTCGTAGTTTCTCTTCCCATTCATCCGTTGACGTCTGGTCGTGGTTTCTCTTCCCATTCATCCGTTGATGTCTGGTCGTGGTTTCTCTTCCCATTCGTCCGTTGGCGTCTGGTCGTGGTTTCTCTTCCCATTCATCCGTTGATGTCTGGTCTTGGTTTCTCTTCCCATTCGTCCGTTGGCGTCTGGTCGTGGTTTCTCTTCCCATTCGTCCGTTGATGTCTGGTCGTGGTTTCTCTTCCCATTCGTCCGTTGACGTCTGGTCGTGGTTTCTCTTCCCATTCGTCCGTTGACGTCTGGTCGTGGCTTCTTTATTCCCAGTCATCGGTAAATGTCTGGTCGTTCTTTTTTGGTGTCGGTAAACATCATCTTTCGATGTCGGTAAACGTCGAGTTTCTTCCCAATCATCGGTAAATGTCTGGTCGTTCTTTTTTTGGTGCCGGTAAACATCATCTTTCGATGTCGGTAAACGTCGAGTTTTTTCCCATTCGTCCGTTAACGTCTGGTTTGTATCTTCTTCCCAGTAATCGGTAAATGTTTGGTCGTCCTTTTTTTGGTGTCGGTAAACATCATCTTTCGATGTCGGTAAACGTCGAGTTCCTTCCCAGTCATCGGTAAATGTCTGGTCGTCCTTTTTTGGTGTCGGTAAACATCATCTTTCGATGTCGGTAAACATCGAGTCCTTCCCAGTCACCGGTAAATGTCTGGTCGTACTTTTTTTGGTGTCGGTAAACATCATCTTTCGATGTCGGTAAACATCGAGTCCTTCCCAATCATCGGTAAATGTCTGGTAGTCCTTTTTTCGATGTCGGTAAACATCATCTTTCGATGTCGGTAAACGTCGAGTTTTTTCCCATTCGTTCGTTGACGTCTGTCGCATCACGCGAAAAACCGGCGGGAAAACAAGAACAGCAGAGCCGCCACCGTGCGTTATTTATCCCAAAAGAGGGAAAGGAAACGCTCAGAGTAAACCTGGAAAAGAACATGGTCTCGCGACCAAAGAGAATGCGTTCGGGAGTCGGTTATGCGAAGGGAAGGTATTAGCACCCCTACGCATCCGTCGTACTCGACGGGATCCACGCACAATAGGAAGGAAAATGGTTGCTAAACACTGCTCAAACTCACACACAACTGGCTGAAAGAGACACAAGAAAACAGACTGAAACTGACTCGGCAGGATACCGCATCCTGGGCCTACTTAGTCTATCAGGCATAGACATCAGAGTCGAAGTAGTTCGGACTGGGGAAACGACACATGCTCGCTAGGATGTCGCATCCTATGCATACGTATCTTCTCGGACGAGAGAAGAATCAGAGCACTCGTAGCTCGGCTGACACGCACACAAACAAACACAGGCAAAGGCAAACGTGGAGCCTGAATGCCAATCACTGGACTTACATCAGCATCCGAACCAACAAACACACACTGGAACCCGAATGCCACTCGATGGACTTACATCAGCTTCCAAGCACACAACAACACAAAACAAAGACACAGGCGCCCGGAGAGATCAGCTCATCTCCTGCCTACGTACCTCATCTGGTATGAGGATCAGGGCGACGTAGTTCCCCTACGGAGGGAAAAAAGACTAGCCTAACCAGATAACAGAGGGAGACACAACACTAGGGAGACTACGACTCGAGCCTAGATGTTGTCATGCAAAGTCATCCCTAAGTTAAGGTTTCTAGCTAACTTGCACAGGAAGCAAGCCTATCCTAATCATGACTTGCACAGGAAGCAAGCCAAGCAAAACCTAACTTGCACAGGAAGCAAGTCTAAACTAACCCTAACTTGCACAGGAAGCAAGTCAAACAAACATACAAGCACAGATAGCACACACTATACACAAACAAGTGGCTCAAACAAGGGTTAGGTTTTAGTTGAGGGGTCATATCAACCTCAACAAACAAACCTCTGGAACTGGGTAAATGTTGCTCTTAACCTTGCCATTGAGGGGCTAAGGTGAAGCAGATGAAAGGTGAGTGAAGATAAGACTTCACAGCTCTTATCCCTGGCCTGGGAGAGCTTAAGACAAGAATGTGTGGGTTCAGAAAGTGGGAACCCTTCTACACATTTAAAACTGACTCAACTGTACGATTGTACGAGATCTTGGGTTTGTATCTGCAATGCATCAACACAGTGGTGTGAGCAAAGCAGATGACACACAGAATAGCAGGGGGTAGGTTGCTTATCCCTTGGGTTCTGCCAATTGCCTCTTCACTTAGGAGGACTTTGACTCTATACAAGGACAAATGTAAACAGTCACAAACATTGCCTCTTAAGGAGGACTTCAGACAGTTGCCTGGCCAAGTAACAGGCCAGGTCTTCCAGACTACATGGAGAAAAAGAGATATACCTCAATGCAAATTGCTTATACAAGCAAAGCAAAGCAAAAAGTTCACAAGGAACTGAGCAACTAAAAGCACCTGAAATAGTCAAGCAGACATTAGTATACAACCTCAAAACAAAGCAAAAGGAACCAGACATTATCAGTTAGTCAGAAGCAAATGAATGTGCAAGGCACAAGACTTAAGGCATGTGAGCCAAGCCACCTACAAAACAAACAAGTTAATCAATGATATTCAAGCAAGCTCAATCAAAAAGAATTGGTTTCATTGGTCATTTGTTGGTCAACCTGAAAACATAAGCTCATCAGTGAGTAATAGGACCACTAGGACAAGCCTAGGGCCAAAAGAGAATGAGAAAAGTCAAAACAGCAAATGACAAGTGTCCAAAATCATGTTCAAACAATCAAGAAACAAAACCAATTGGGTTCACATTCATATCAATCATCATCATCATTTCATGAACAGATTAGGTCAAGGTATAGCAAACAGAAGCTCATAGAAGTCAACAGCAAGACTTGAATCAAAAGCAATCTTAAACATTTCCAAAAATCACCAAATAAATCATGACCAATCACCACCCACATCATGGTAAGCATGTCAAATTTCATCTCATTTGGACAAGTGGAAGGCAGTCAATGAAAATCAGAAAGGCAAGGCAATTTTGAACATGTTCGAAGAAGTCAACCAAACATGCATCAACTTGAAAAATTCATAAATCAGAGATGGCATATGATAAATGAATGGGACTAAAACCATGGCAAAGATGAGGATGTCTAGTTATCTCATGTAAAATTTCATGTCCATCTAATAAAGTATGAGAATTTCACAAATGAAATGGGAACATGTGTCACAAAAAGTCAACATATGACTAAACAGGGGAGAAAATCTCAAACAATTAGGAAATGCCACAAATAATTCCAAGAAAATTCACATGTAAACTAGACATACAAGAGTAGGTTCATGCAAAAAATCAGATCAATTGGATGTCAAGAAGCATGGTATCAAAAATCATGAAGTTGGACATCAATGGTGTGACACAAATTGTCACACCCTAATTCAAAAAATCATAACTCACAAACCAGCAATGATAAATTCACAAACTCTACACCAAAATCACCATGAGTGTGTCTAGTTTAAGCACAAAAAATTTGGGAGCCATTGGATAAAGTATCACCATTTCACAAATGTTTTGGCAAAGTGTACAAAAAATGAGCACATGTCACAAACCCTAATACCAATTAAAATCCACTCACCAAAAAAATCCGGAAAAATCATGATAAAAAACTAGAGATCCAGATGAACACAATACAAAAAATCCCATGAAATTTGGAGTTAAAATGGACGAGTTATGAATTTTGTAAGTTGGTGTCACAAAATGAAATAAAAATTGAAAAATAACATGATTTAATGGTTTAATTAGGGCACGGTGGCAAACTTGTAATTTGGCTGGGCGTTTAATGAAACGCAGCGCAGCGCTCCCAGACGTGGCAAGCGGTCAATGGCCACATGGCCCAGAAACTTGGAAATTCATGCAGGGCACGGTTTGGAAGATCAAACACGGGTTTTTGGCCAGGAAATTTAGGGTTTATGCATTTTCAAAGTGTTCTTCCACGAAAATTTCCAGCAAGAACAAATGGTAGCCAAAATCAAAAAGCAATATATCAATGTGTTCATCTTGCAGTATACATCAACATTACAACCATCATTAACCCTAGTTCGAACTAACAAGGAAGCAACAAGCAACATAACATTCACAAATGAAATTTCATGACAACATAACTTTCGAAATACTCAACCATTTTCCATGATCTAAAGCTCATTGTGTTCAGCATTGCAAGATCTATACAAAGCACAACATGATTTTGAAAAAGGTTGAGGTCGAAAACTCACCTAAGTTGAAGAACAGTCGTGGTACAGTGGTTTTTTGATGTTGTTGGCCTAAAACAGATGCTCAATAAGCCTCCAAATGATGAATGAGTGAAGGAGTTTGGCTCAGGAATGTTGGAAAATGCTCAAATCGTGGACTGCCATGGATGGAAGTTGATATTGCAGCTGCCTTTCTCTTGCTTACAGTTGGGATGTGAGGCTCACAATAGCTTCCAAATGGTTAATGGATGATGGAACAAGCAAGCATGACTCGAGTTCTTAGGTGTTCTTGGCAGAAAAATGCAAAAGTGGAAAAAATGGTGAAATGAGAGAAAGTGAGTTTTCTGTTTGTAATTGGTGGCTGCTTCTAGTGTTCTCATTCAGCAGAAAAAAATGATGTGTGTCTGCTGTTTTTGTGGTACTTGATGGTTCATGAAAATATGGAGTAGAGTGGGTGAAAGTGTACTTTCTTTCCAATTTTCAAGCAAGTAGGTAATGTGTGTATGTATTGCACAAGAATGGGCCTCCAACAAGTTTTAAAAGCATTTTCAGAACATGTTTGATTGGTAGAATTGGTTAGAAATGATTATTTTGAAAAGTCAAAATTCAACTCACTTGAAATTAATTAAGGCAAGTTCAAAAATGCCATTTTGATTGGTGAAGTTTTGGTACATGAAAATTACATTTTTGGAAAGAGGGGATCAAATGTGACTTGTAGGAAAAAACCCCACCCAAATTGGCCAAATGGTTTGAGAGATATGGCCTTTTGAAGTTCAAGAATTTCTGAAAATGATTTGATCATAACTTGCCAACCATACATGGGAATTGAGTGTTCTTGGACTTTTTGGAAATGGGAGAACAAGATCTTCAACTTTCATGTTGGGCAAAAATTCATTTGAAGCTTGTATCATGATGTAAGTTTGAGGATCAAGACTTTCCATTTTTGGTAAGTTTCAGTTACAGGTCCAGTTTCCATTTTTGGAAATTTCTGATCTGGCCTCAAATTCTTCCATGATGGTGTTTGCCATGATATATGAGGCCTATTGGGGCATGAATAAGCTCTCTCAAACCAAATCCCATCATCAAATCACTGATTAAATGGACAGTTGACCAACAGTTGACTTTTAGGGTTTCTGACTGACTGTGCATTGACTGATGACTTCTGAACATCCAATCCTTGACCAAAACACTTCAAATGGATCCCCAAGTCATGTGAACATGTTGGACCAACCCTAGGGCCTTGGCTCCTTGAGAATTGTGCTTGCTTGCTTGACTGACTGATCTCTTGACCAGTTTGACCTAATTTCTTGATTGGCTTGCACTTGAGGCAAATGGGACAATGAAATGCTATGCAGTGGACCATGTTATTCTATGACCAAATATGAGAATGTATGTACAATGACAGGTGCAAATTTGAGGTGTTACAGCTGCCCCTATTCAATCAGCTGGGAACCCGAATGGATGAGAGCAACGGCTGTCAGACTTTCAGGGTAAACAGGGATTGAATACCAAAGAACCGTAGAAATTTGCACCGACTGGATATGATACAAGAAGAACCACGTCATTTACCGATGACGCCTGCAATTGACAACTTCAGAAAGGCGAAACCATTTACCGATGGTTAGAAATTGGGAACTTGATATTTACCGATATCAACTTTAGCAAGACCATTTACCGATGGCTGTTGGGAAACAAATCTGATGTAAAAGGAAGCAAGACCATTTACCGATGGTGGCTTCAAAGAAACTTGACATTTACAGATATCAACTTCAACTCGACCATTTACCGATGGCTACTGCAACTGGGGATCTGATATTTACCGATATCGAAGCATACGGGGCCATTTACCGATGGCGGATAAAACTGGGCATTCAATATTTACCGATATCGAAGCATATAGGGCCATTCACCGATGGCGTCTCCACTTGGGGAAGAACAAAATCTTTGTGGTGTAATCAGACAAGACGTTTACCGACGACTTCTGGGGGTCTTGATTTTATCAACAAGGAAACAAAGCATGACCAGACATTTACCGGTGACTGGGATGAGACTCGATGTTTACCGACATCGAAAGATGATGTTTACCGACATCCAAAAACGACCAGACATTTACCGATGACTGGGGAACACTTCACTAAGGGAAAAAAACAAATATTTGCAACTGGAAACCAGATAGGACATTTACCGATGACTCTACTGGGGATCTCTAGCTGGGGATTACCAGACATTTACCGATGACTGCAGAAAGGACTCGATGTTTACAGACACCGAAACAATGGTGTTTACCGACACCAACAATGATGACCAGACATTTACTGATGACTGGGGAGAAAACCCGATGTTTACAGACACCGAAAAAATGGTGTTTACTGACACCAACAATAATGACCAGACATTTACTGATGACTGGGGAGAATACCCGATGTTTACAGTCACCTTATGCCTTGGAGAATCATTGAGGGTCCCTAATATCCAAACTTTGTTCATTCCACAACCTCTTGAATCACCCCATTACACCTCTTACACCCCAAACCCCTAATTTGTCTGACTTTGTCTCTTGATGAAACTTATGGTACAAGAAACCCTAGTTTGTACATCCTTTGATCCTATGCCTTGCATAACTTGATCATCCCATCCTTCAACATCCCATTATCCTTTAATTCAAGTCATTTTTAACCCCGTTTCATCAAGAAAACACCCATTTCATTTATGGTACAAGTCCTTGGTTTGATCTTGAACTTTGAACTTTCAATGCACTGATTTCACCCAAGGACTTGACCTAAAATCATCCCACTAAGCACCAAACCTCATTTTTCATCAAGATATGATCATATGAGCTTAAAACATCCATCATCATGCCTTAAAAATCAAGAAATCACAAAATGACATTTCTAGGTCATGTTGGTTGGTCACATTTTGGCAAGATGGCCTACTATTTGGTCCAAAGCCCATAACTTTTCCACCTTTAAAGATTTTAAAGATCTTCTTTAAGCCAAATGTCCTAATTTAATCCCTATTCAACTTTTTTTCAAGTTCCAATACCTATTTCATTAAGCAAGGACCTCAATTTTTGGATTGACCAAGCTGGTTAAGATGCCTAGCCAAACCTAGAATCATGCCCATGACCCCCACTTTACCTCATTACCATTTCCAAACCAAAACTCCTTTTGACTTGGTTCGTTTTGAATTTGATCAAGGACATGGAAAATAACATTTGGCATAAGGTTCATGCAAAATTCATGGGCCAATTTTATTTGGCCCGAGTTCAAAGTTGCTGACTTGCCATGGTGCACACCTCAGACCACACTTAACCAGATTTTGCATTAACTTGTTTTATGCCCCTAAACCACTTTTTTTCACTTCCATTTAGTACTAAACATTTCTTTAAACATCATAAGACACATTTTCAAGCTATAATGAAAGGGACCAAGGTTACATGAAGCACACTCGAAGCAAAAGTCAAAATCCGAATTTTCCCAAAATGGCAAAAGCGAAACCTCCAAACATCCTTGATCCAACCATCCTTATCCCTCCTTTTTCATTCTAGAGTGCAAAGAGACTGACTTGAAGGGCAAACCAAGTCATAATCTCAACGACACTTCCTCCACAAGTTACACTTAAGCATGCTTCGACCCTCATCCCATATCTGAGCAAACCTCCCTCTTTCTCTCACCAAACACTTTCATCACGTTCCCTATAAATAGGGGAAGGTATCCCATTCATTTTCCAAGATTTTAAAGCTAAAACCACTCTGCCTCGAAACCAAATTTCTCCATTAAAAACAAAGTTCCACTTTCTAAGTTCCAAGTCCATTTAACCTGAAATAACCACCCAAAAACCTTCCCTCAACATCACTTAAGCTTTCTAAAACACCAAACCACCTTCCTTGATCTATACATAGTCATATGATTTTCCTTTTGAGTTTGATCCCTACTAGCTAGTTCTACTCATCTCCTTCACTCAAACAAGTTACCTTCTTGCTCAAAATTCTTCATGAATGCTTAACCCCATGGCCTGAACCTCGATTATCCATTATCCACCATTTAATTTTATATTTAGGTCAAAATTAATTTATACGTTCTTGAGAAATTCGCCACACTCAGAACCAATAAATGACTCATGAGTATGGAGATGATAACGATGAAGTGTGGGGAGGTTGAATCCATGCTTGATTCCCTTCAAAAACACGAGTTTCAGAAGTTTGATTTTGATGTTCTGAGGTTGAAGATGGCATTCATGTTCGTTGCCTCATGCGCATTTCAAATTTAAAAATATCTCGTGTCTCACTCTGATTGTCTCATCAGCGCGCGTTTTCTATTTTGGTGTTTGACTTAATATATTATTTGTTGGATGAACTGACGAACACCACAAGGTGCTTGGCCAAGTGGATGGGGGTTGACCCCAAGGTCAGGAGTTCAACCCCTAGCGTCCTATGTTATTTTTATTCCCTTTTCTTTATTTTTACCATTATCTATTTTAAAACCATTTATTTTCATTTTATTTTATTTTTTGTTACCTCTTATTTTTACTCTAATCAAAATATTTTCAACACACACTTGATTTATTTTTCTCCATTCTATTTTATTTTACCCTTGGTTTATTTTATTTGGGCTTATTTTGTGGACTTTTTATGTCTTTATTGGTGATGGTTAATGAAATCTATTGGGTCATGACATTGGTTATTTTGGATTGATAAAACCTTCAATGCTTCAAATCTATCAATGAATTATCAATGGATCATTCATGATACTTTGAAAAATTGATAGGTTGCCTCTATTTAACTATACTTTAGTCACTTGATGTATAGATGAAGTCATGTTTGTGTTCTAACTTGTGGATCCATTTGACTTGTTGTGCTTCCATTGACTACTAACCCTCTAACTCTCTTGCTTTATTGTTTAACTTGTATATAACTTAATCATTAATCAACTATTTACTTGTAATCATTGAATGATACAAGCTTCCATTTGTCAAAGTATTGATAGATGGACTTGGGATTTTATAACTTTCATTGTTTCAAATCTATTGTTAGATAATCAAATATCATCTTTAATACTTTGCATTAGTGATAAGTTATCTCTTGATGCGCCATATTTTGAGTCCTTTGATCTTTGTATAGATACCCTCAGATGTTTATTTTGTATATTTAACTAACCACTAATTATACTTCACTAACTTTGTTCATCACTAACCAATTGTTATTATTGTCGCCATGAAGAATCGGAGACCAAGTTATTGATTAGACTTGACTTATGAATCAAAATATCACCATCGAAATTTAATTTATCCAAGGGAAGGGGAAAAGATTCAAAAATAATACAATATGTATATGGAAAGCTATAAGATTAAACTTAATCTAAGCAAAAAGGGGGAAAATTCTAAGGTACGGGGGTGTGTTATGAAAAGGGAAGGTATTAGCACCCTAATAACTTGTAGTACTCTACAGAAACCTTCTAAATATATGTGTTTGGTTTGAAATTGTTTGCTATTTGATTGCAGAGATGAGAAAAAGAACATCTTTTTATTGTTTGATCATTTGGAAATACATTGAGTCTTATGCCTACATACCAGTGAAGGATCAAAACCTCGTAGTACGGGTTCAAAAGTAAGAAGGGATTTGTTGGGGTTGATTTTATGAGAAAGATACAAATTATCATCTTAAGGAGAAAACTCACTTTTAACCCACCACAAACATGTGGAAGATAGATCTTTGCACCAAATTGAAAGAAGGGCTCTCACCTGGATGTAGAATCAACAAGTACGCCATATACCTCTTCCAAATTGAAAAGAATAAATATTAATCTCAACAATATTATGGGGTAGGAGATTTAAATCTCAACTAGGGATGACTCATGTCTAATCCTTTTATGAAAAAATTTTAAACCTGGAAAAGCCAAAGTGTCAAAAGGGTTTGACTTAAGTTTGTGTTTTTTTAGATCTTATGAAAAGATCTTTGAATATGCTTAAGTATTTTGAAGAATTTGATTAAGAAATAAAAGGGGAAAACAATGACCTAAGTTAAAGTTTATTATGAAAGTGGTTATAAGAAGGAGATATAGAGAGATAGAATCCTAAGGTTTACATTGAGGGGAACCTAAAATTGTATCTAGAAGTTTTGGATTGAGGGGAAGCAGAGTTGTATAGGATACAGATAAACACACACATGAAAAATGACAAGAATGTCATATTTCCTTTCCCTTGGATATAAACAATAACAAGGTTGAACATGCATTAACATTAAGGCATACAATATGGCTAAATATAATGGCAATCACAAGGTGAGTGAGGTATGGATGACAATATTGATCATGGTTTTTAGGTGTTGAGATAAACATAAACAAGACATGACGAATTTTCACATAACATCATGTCGCAACCTGAAAAATACAGTGCGCGAAAAAAACAACCGGCGAAAGAGAATGACAGGAGAGTCGCCATCGTGCGTTATTCATCCCAAAGGAGGGAAAGGAAACGCTCGAAGTAAACCTGAAAAAAGGAAAGGACAAGATGGGGTCTCGCAACCAAATCTTGGGTTCGGGAGTCGGTTATGCGAAGGGAAGGTATTAGCACCCCTACGCATCCATAGTACTCTACGGGATCCACTTTTGTAGTTTTTGTCTAAAGGGTGTGGGTTTATCTTGTGCTGTTTGCCAAAAAAAACAAAAAAGGGTTAAATGAAAATGACTCGCGCGGATGTTGCATCCACTGCATACGTATCTCATCTGAATATGAGAATCAGAGTCTTCGTAGCTCGGCTGACCTATGGGTTGGGGGGATGTGTGCTCGCTAAGACATCGCGTCTTATGCCTACGTATCTCATCTGGAATGAGAATCAGAGCAAGCCGTAGTTCGGCTAACTACGGGGTTATGGATTGGGTTTTGGACGAACGACGTCACTACGCAATCTACCGGATGCTCGACCTTCGGAGACTTACTCGCCTGTAGTAGAAGGAGTAAACGTGTTGCTTTGGGTTTTAGGGTTTGGGATGCTCGAGGGCAAACAGGAAGTCCTTGACGAAGGAACCGCGCTACATGTGGGGATATGAATACAAAACACAAAACATGTATCTCAAAGTAAAATGCCACCCAGGGGCTCAAACATTGCCTCCTATCGAGGTCTTCCAGCTAAGAAAGCGATAAAGTATGAGAAAGGGAAAAAATTACCACACGGATAAAGATCCGAAGCTATAGCAGTTAAAGGGGCAAGAAACCCTGAAATGTCTCCAGCTGGACCGTCAAAGGAAATCAGTCAACACGAATAATCAGAATAAAACTCCAGGGGGTATCCCACAAATAAAGTGGGAAACCGCGCGAGTGTCTCTGCGAAAGCCATGTGAGCCCTCACAAAACTCGACAAAGGGTTAGAGCAGCAGGATGAAATCAAGAGAAAACAATGCCATGGAAACACAAGACAGGTTAGAATAAACAAAATAGGGTAACCCAGAGTTGCCCCTAAATCAAAATGTAACCACATGAATAATTCCATCAAAATTCACAAAAGGCTCACAAAAAAGGTATCAAATTCACCCATAATACCTAATACATTTAGAGCATTCAAATTAAAGGCATAAAGATGATGGATATAGGGCAAACCTGATTGGAGAGCTTGATTGAAATTGAGTTGCACCCGTGAGGTTTACAAGTTGATTTCCCTTCAGGGTTTGGAGGCTGCTCTGAACTCTGTTAGTTCTTCTCTCACTATCTTTTTCCTCGGGGTTTTGTTCCAAGGAAACCTCAGAGTATTTTGCTTCTCTCCCTTTTTCTCAAGTGAATCTCCCAGTGTAACTCCAAGTGTGTTTTCCTCTACTGAAACTTCAGTATTTATAGACTGATTTCGTGGGTAATGGGCTCAAATGAGGGAGACCCAAGTCCAAAATAATTTGTTATATTTTATTTATTTATTTTATTTATTTATTTAATTAATTAATTAATTAATTAATTAAATAAATTATTATTATTTATTTTTTTATGTTTTTTTTTTTCGTTTCTTTTTTTTTTCGTTTTTTTTTTTTTTTTTTCAGGAAAAATGAAGGGTAAATTTTGGGGTATTACAGCTGCCCCTATTCAATCAACTGGAGACCCGGAAAGAAGATGGCAGCTGCTTTCGTGCTTTCGAGGTATCAAGGGATTGAATACAATAAAAGCCCAAAAATTTGCACTGAAGTGAAGTGAAGTAATAATGTCTGTCAGAATCGGCAAAGAGGTGGTCTTGAAAGAAGAATCCGTCTGGTACGGTGAAAGTCAGTCTGAATATCGAAAAAGAATGTTAAACTGGATACCAAAATAAATGGTAACACAGAAATAACCATGGCCTGAATGCCGCTCATCAGTCTGAATACTGGAAAGGATTTCGATCTGAACATCGGAAACTTGGCCTGAATGCCACAAGTCGCATCGACCTGAACGTCGGAAACTTCTTCGATCTGAACATCGGAAAATCGGCCTGAATGCCACTTCGATCTGAATATCGGAAAATTGGCCTGAATGCCACTTCGGTCTGGATACCGGAAAACTGGCCTGAATGCCACAAGTTGCATCGACCTGAACGTCGGAAACTTCTTCGATCTGAATATCGGAAAATTGGCCTGAATGCCACTTCGGTCTGGATACCGGAAAACTGGCCTGAATGCCACTTCGGTCTGGATACCGGAAAACTTCATGCCTGTCTGCATTGGCAGAAATAGGGAATGATAATAGAGGCGGCGCATGGGCCAATGACACTTGCTGGGGATAACAAAGGTAAGTCATGAACAATCTTCAGTCTGAGTACTGGAAACAACTTCTAGCTTATCACTTGGGATACCGAGAATGTTTTATGCTTACATGCGTATGTTTGAATTTTTCAATGGCGTAATGCTCCATGAAAATGGAAATGCTACGCGATTTGGAAGGATGCAATGCAATATGATTCTACATGCAGGGATGCGAAATGCTGGGTAGAACGCCAAGCCGAGGGAAGGGATCTGCGGGGGAAATGATTACCATCCTCTGGGCTCTGGCCAGGCTGCTGGAGATACACACCACAATGAACTCTGTGGGGAGATGACTAGCCATGCGGTGCTCTGGCCATACCGAGACTCTGATCGGGGAAAGAATGGCATTGGAAGCCTGCTGCTGAGGAAAGCTACAATGGTTCTGGCAACCACGATTTGCGAGAGATGACTCAGTAGGGGGAGTAAACACTGATACGGTACCGAGGTTCTGCTTCAAGGAAAGAAACCATGGATCTGGCATCGAACTCTAAGGAGCAGCCACTTCTACTGGGAAGATACAGTCTGGCACTGTCAACTCCGCTGGGGATATATAGTCTGGCACTGTCAACTCTACTGGGGAGTGTATGTCCTGAAACAAACGCTTGGGGAAGTACAGTGGTGAGAACCTGCTGGGGATTGAAGAATCCAACACTCTGATCAGCTCTGCAGGGATAAGACACCAGATTCTTCTGTTGGCGACTTCACTGGGGAAGATATTCACGATCGTCCGCAGGGGATTTTAATGGAATGCCCCGAGGGTATCTGTTCTGAATAGACGATCCAAAGCACTTAAAATTTACGGCAATTTTAAATGTTTATTAAGCATGTACCTGTAAAGCCCTTATGTATCATGATGCAATGTTTATCAAAAATTCGGACGTCATTTTTGCAAACAAAACAGTAAAATGAAAATGAAAACAGAGATATACTGAATAACATGATTTTATTGATTGAATGGCCTCTGAATAGGCATTTACACTAAGAAGCAATCCCTGGAAAGTGGTAATCGCACAATAGATAAAAACAGAAATTAATCTAATGGCAATGTGAAATGGATTTCTATTGGGTTCCAATTCTGCTATGACTTGCCCGTCTTCAAGATCCTCTAGATGATCAGCTTTCTGAAAGAGTGATTGGACTGTTTCCTATCCTTCAAAAATTTCCAGTCATTGGCACGAGATGAGATTCAGAACTACTCAGAACGCAGTCATTCGCTTAATCCCTAACTTTTGCCTGGATCGCTCTTTTCGGGTTTTCAATCCACCGGGATACCCATTTTTGCCTAAGTTGCCTTTTCAGGTTTTCAACTTACCGGGTGTACAATCTTTTTTTTTATTTTTGTCCCTAATTTTTGCCCGAACCTTTTCATTTTCTTGGTTCGCCGAGATGCCCATTTTTTTCCTGGATTATCCTTTTTACTGTCCAGCGGGTCTATTTTATGCGAAGTATTTTTTAACTGCGTCTGAGTTCACAGGGGAAGTGAAGTTTTCACCATCCATAGTTGCAAGCATTAAAGCCCCACCATCAAAAACCTTGGTGACAATATACGGTCCATCATAGTTAGGAGTCCACTTGCCCCTGTGATCTGTCTGAGGAGGAAGGATCCTTTTCAACACTAAATCTCTGACTTGGAAACAACGAGGATGCACTTTCTGATCAAAGGCTCTCTTCATCCGACTCTGATACAACTGCCCATGACAAATGGCTGCCATTCGCTTCTCTTCGATAAGACTCAACTCATTGAACCTTGTCCGAATCCATTCAGCTTCGTCTAGCTTGACATCCAACAAGACTCTTAGGGAAGGAATCTCCACTTCAACAGGTAGGACTGCTTCCATACCATACACAAGGGAGTAAGGGGTTGCCCCGGTCGATGTACGTACTGAAGTGCGGTACCCATGCAAGGCGAAAGGTAGCATCTCATGCCAATCTCTGTACGTGACGACCATCTTCTGCACAATCTTCTTTATGTTCTTATTTTCCGCCTCAACAACGCCGTTCATCTTAGGGCGTTAAGGGGAAGAATTGTGATGCCGAATGTTGAAGTTCTGACATAACTCCTTCATCATTTTGTTGTTGAGATTAGAACCATTATCAGTAATGATTCTTTCGGGAATCCCATAGCGACAAATGATTTCTTTCTTGATGAAACGGGCAACCACATGTCTGGTGACATTCGCGAACGACGATGTCTCGACCCACTTGGTGAAATAGTCGATGGCAACAAGGATGAAGCGATGCCCATTGGAAGCAGTCGGCTCAATCTTTCCAATCATGTCAATGCCCCACATGGCAAACGGCCACGGCGAAGACATCACATTCAGAGGATTCGGCGGTACATGCACCTTATCAGCATAAATCTGGCATTTATGACACTTCCGAGCATACTTGAAACAATCTGATTCCATGGTCATCCAATAATAACCCGCTCTCAACAATTTCTTAGCCATTGCATGTCCACCGGCATGAGTACCGAAGGAACCTTCATGAACTTCCTGCATTAACATGTCCGCCTCGTGTCTGTCCACGCATCTGAGCAAAACCATGTCGAAGTTCCTCTTATACAGCACATCGTCTTTGTTCAAGAAGAAACTGCCTGCCAATCTCCTCAAAGTCTTTCTATCATTGTTGGATGCCCCTGCAGGGTACTCTTGATTCTTCAGAAAGCACTTGATATCGTGATACCAGGGCTTGTCATCGACTACCAATTCAGCAGCAAACACATACGCGGCCCTGTCAAGGCGCATCACATCGATCCTGGGAGCATGATTCCAACGAATTACCTTGATCATGGAGGATAGAGTAGCAAGTGCGTCTGCCATCTGGTTCTCATCACGAGGTATATGATACAATTTTACCGTTGTGAAGAAAGTCAAAAGTCTTCTCGTGTAATCTCTATAGGGGACCAGAGTGGGCTGAAGAGTATTCCAATCACCATTCACTTGATTGATCACCATAGCTGAATCTCTGAAGATGTCCAGAGTCTTGATTCTCAGATCAATGGCTTGCTCAATACCCAAGATACAGGCCTCATACTCAGCTTCATTATTTGTGCACTCAAAAGTCAAACGAGCGGTGAAAGGCATGTGGGCACCCTTCGGAGTAGTAATGACAGCGCCAATTCCACTTCCTCTAGCATTGACAGCCCCATCAAACAACAAAGTCCACTTTTCGTTTGGATCAGGTCCCTCCTCAACAACTGGCTCTTCACAGTCTTTTATCTTGAGGAACATGATGTCTTCATCAGGGAATTCAAACTTCATTGGCTCATAATCATCAATCGGTTGCTCGGCAAGGTAGTCTGACAGAATACTCCCTTTGATGGCCTTCTGTGACGTGTACTGAATATCATACTTTGTTAAAATCATTTGCCAACGAGCGACCCTTCCGGTGAGAGCTGGCTTCTCGAATATGTATTTCACTGGATCCATCTTAGAAATCAACAAGGTAGTATGGTTCAACATATACTGTCTCAGTCGGCGAGCAGCCCAGGCCAAAGCACAGCAAGTTTTCTCAAGCTGCGAATATTTGATTTCACAGTCGGTAAACTTTTTGCTAAGGTAGTATATGGCATGCTCTTTTTGACCAGACTCGTCATGTTGTCCGAATACACACCCCATCGAGTTCTCGGTCACTGACAGGTACATTATCAGAGGTCTCCCAGGAACTGGAGGTATAAGGATTGGAGGTTTCTGTAGATACTCTTTTATCTTCTCGAAAGCCCTTTGACAATCTTCATTCCACCTGATAGCCTGATCTTTCCTCAGCAATTTGAAAATTGGCTCACACGTAGTTGTTAGGTGAGAGATGAACCTTGCAATGTAGTTCAACCTCCCTAAGAAACTACGGACTTGCTTCTCTGTTCTTGGCTCTGGCATTTCCTGTATCGCTTTTACTTTGTCGGGATCCACCTCAATCCCTTTTCCGCTAACGATAAAACCCAGCAATTTTCCCGATCTCACCCCGAAAGTGCACTTGTTCGGGTTAAGTCTCAGTTTGAATTTCCTCAAACGCTCAAACAGTTTCTGCAAATTCAACAAATGTTCTTCTTCTGTCTGAGATTTGGCAATCATATCGTCCACATAAACCTCGATTTCATGATGAATCATATCATGGAACAGAGTCACCATTGCTCGCTGATATGTTGCTCCGGCATTTTTCAGACCAAACGGCATCACCTTGTAGCAGAAGGTGCCCCATGGGGTTATGAAAGTTGTCTTTTCCATGTCCTCTGGTGCCATCTTGATTTGGTTATAGCCAGAAAAGCCATCCATAAAGGAGAATACCGAGAACTGAGCTGTATTATCCACCAAAACATCGATGCGAGGTAATGGGAAATCATCTTTAGGGCTAGCTCTGTTCAGATCCCGATAGTCGACACACATCCGTACCTTTCCGTCCTTCTTAGGTACTGGGACGATGTTCGCAACCCATGGCGGATAATTGGTGACTGCTAGAAACCTTGCATCCAACTGCTTTTGCACTTCTTCCTTTATCTTGACAGCCATCTCTGGTCTTGTTCTTCTGAGCTTCTGCTTGACCGGAGGACAACCTTCTTTGAGAGGCAAGCGGTGTACCACGATGTCTGTGTCCAGCCCAGGCATGTCCTGATAAGACCAGGCGAAGATGTCAACGTATTCTTGCAGCAATTCAATCAGCCCTTTCTTCACATTATCTTCCAAAGCAGCCCCTATTTTGATTTCTCTCTTGGCGTCTTCGGTGCCGAGATTAATCACTTCAACAGACTCTTGATGCGGTTGAATAACCCTTTCTTCAGGGAGTTCACAGTCTTCATCACCCTCTTCTTCAGCTCGAAAGATTGGATTTTCAAAGTCGAAACGAGCCATAGCAGAACCGTTATCAATAGGATCCGGTGTTGTGCATCTGCATGAGTGATGGTATGTGCTTATGAGTGTGAACAAGAAGTGAAAACTAAACGAAACATTGCCATTTTTTTTTTATTTATTTTGAAAAACTGCAAAAATAGAAAGACAGGGAACGAAATATTTGAATGCAAAAAGACGTCCTTTATTTATGATAAAAAATGCAAGCGTCACATAGATGGGCCCTACAATGAGTCATTACGCCCTGGACGGAACGTAAGACTTGGACATGCATGAATAAACAAAGAAAATTACTCTTCAAGAAGAGTGACTTGGATAATCTCTTCAAAAGACCAATTGTTGATGACTTCACCCGGGATCCTCGGACGCACCCAGTTGTCAATGTCACAATCACTATCCCCATCTTCTTCGTTGACTGCAGAGACTTGACCATACTGAATGATTCCAGCACTGGAGAAAGTGATCGGCCCCTGAAGTGTTGTAGAAGTCAAAACTGGCTGATACCCAATCCCGAACTTATCTTCTTTCACTGGTAATTCCAACAGACGCCCCCAACCGGGAGCAACACCTGAATCCACCACGGCCCGTGCCTGCTTAAAGGATGAGATAGAGGCACCCGCTTTAACCTCTTCCACCGACTCTTGGACAGACAAATCTTCAACCTGGAGGATACCTTTGTCGAGCAAGGCCTAGATACCCTGCTGTAACTTCAAACAACCTCCACTCTGAGTGGCACAATCCAAACAACCCTTCCCACAACCGGGGAAAACGTCGGCCTTCAGCAAGCATCCTTTGACATCCGACAATGGAGTCTTCAGCTTCAACACATCCTTAATGGACTTGGCTTCTCCCTCTACCAAATTAACGTTTGCACCACCATGCTGGGGCATGGGATTGTTGACGACATTCGAAGCTGGTGCAAGGTCGATGGCCTTTGAATCTATGAGGTCCTGAACTACGTGCTTAAAAGCTTTGCAGTTCTCAATGTCATGGCCAGGTGCCCCAGAGTGGAAGCTACACCTAGCGTTGGCGTCGTAACCCACCGGAAGTCTACCAACAGGAGGAGCCAGAGTGCGCAGTTGCACAAGTTGTAGTTGTTGAAGACTAGAAAGCAACTGGGCGTACGACATTGGAAGGGTGTCGAAACGCCGGTCCATCATCCTTTGCCTCTGTTGATAAGCGGGTCTGTTACCCGGTTGTTGCTGCTGTTGATACTGAGCTGGTTGACGTTGTGATTGTTGTTGTTGTAGTGGTGCTGCAGCTGGAATGGTCACAGCCTCAACATACGATTGCTGATGATAATTCTGAAAGTTATTCCTCCGGTTATCCCTGTTCTGATAAGAAGATATGGCATTTGCATCCCCTTCTCTCCTCTTCTGTCCCTGAATGAACGGCCTCTTCACCCCTGATGAGGATCCACCTCCACTCTGGATCTTGTATGTCTTTAGGTAATTCTCCACCCTTTCTCCAGTAGAGACCACATCAGCAAAGTTGGAAGCATTGCAACCTACCAGACGCTCCAAGTAAGGTTCAGGCAGCGTATTCATGAACATGTTGGCCATTTCCTTTTCCAACATAGGAGGCTGAACACGGGAAGCTGCATCCCTCCAGCGTTGAGCGTATTCCCTGAAGCACTCATTGCTTTTAAGAGACAGATTCTGAAGTTGAGTTCTGTCCGGAGCCATGTCTGCATTATACTGATACTGCTTCACGAAAGCCTCTGCCAAATCCCTCCAGCAACGGATGTGGGCTCTGTCCAGCCTCATATACCATTCCAAGGATGCCCCAGCTAGGCTATCCTGGAAGAAGTACATAAGTAGCTTCTCGTCATTAGAGTATGCAACCATTTTACGGAAATAGGCTTGCACGTGAGTTTTGGGGCAAGAGCTGCCATTGTATTTGTCAAATATCGGGACCTTGAATTTCGGTGGCACTCTCACACCTGGGACCAGCCCCAAGTCAGCAACATCTACTCCCAGAGGATTCTGTCCTTCCACTGCCTTCAACCTTTCTTCCAATCTTCTAAACATGGGGTCCATGCCAAAGTCTTCCTGAAGCAAGGGGAACTGATCATCCTGACCATCCTGAATGGGTTGTTGACCGGAGGTGACATGTAGGATTGGGATAGGCCCCGGTCCATTGGGACCATTAGCCTCTCCAGCTGGAGGATCAGCCAACGTCTCCGGTTGAGTAATAGGGGGATCCCTCTGTACCAATAATCTAAGCTCCTGCTGTCCTTGAGCCACCCCTTGAACCAAATTCATGAATTGATTCATGCGAATCTTCATCTCGGCGAGCTCTGCTTGTAGGCTCTCCATCGCTCTCTGTTGATTCCTTCGGGTACCGTATCGGTGAATGCCTGAGTCAGCTATCCTGCTAGTGGGACACCAAACAAACTGAGAACACTGTGGCGGTACCTGTTATGCAAGACATACGGATGACTATGCAAATGCAATGACATGTTTATCAATTCCAAAAGTATTCTACCCCCTTGATTCCAGTCTCACATTTGATAAACAGTGTAAGAAGAAAACCCCGACTAGAATCAAGAAGAAGATTTAAACCTCCTTGAAAAGGATAAATATGTGTTAAATGATATGAATGCAAATGATGTGATGATGTGAATGCAATGCAGTGGCATGTCAATCAGGATTGCTGTATCTGCTTGAACATCTGTCAGGTTGCACTGTCTGGAGAGAAATCAAGAGCACACCAAACAAAGGTCATGGGATGGATCATGTTATCCTTAATATCAACCACCCATTTCGGCGGATTATGGTTTACACCTTATCAACACCCGAGTTTCATTGATATTAAGGATACCTGATCGGATCAACCATGAATCAAGGGTTTGTCGCAAGTCACGAGCATGGAGTTTAGGTTAAGAACCACCCAAAAGGAGTGTACTAAGGTTTAAACCTGCCAAACATGTTCTACAAAAGGTTCCCATAGTCATAATCCCATCTTTCGGATATTATTAGAGGAACGACTACTCGTATTCCAACAATATTCTCAAGAGAGACTCTTATGAGTGTAGTATCGCGTAACAATCGTATCAAATCTTACACTTGAACGACTTTCGCACTACGTCCTACGAATAGGCCAAGATGGGTTAGGTAAACTAAGGTCCTTGGCTTCTTAGGTCTATATTGGAACAAGTAATGTCTAACCACAACTTACTTATGTGACATTATTGATCTCAACATGACCTCCACCAAGTGAATGGGCTTGCAAGTCAACTCGCTAAGGAATACTCCACATAAGTTGACATGACTATGCCATTCTCCTATCTTAAGTGCACTCGAGTTCGGGTATAGAACTCATCTCACAAAGATCACCAAGCAGCCATAGCCAACCAACAGATACAACAATGATATGTACACAATGTAATAAGGTAAACCAGGTAAATAAATAACTGTACAAAAGCATGAACACCCAATACACAAACAAACTACAAAAGCTAGGAGGGACTCGCTTAGGGAAGATGGACCAGCAAGAGGTCAACTTCTTAGGGTCCCCAGCAGAGTCGTCAGCTGTCGCAACCTGAAAAATACAGTGCGCGAAAAAAACAACCAGCGAAACAGAATGACAGGAGAGTCGCCATCGTGCGTTATTCATCCCAAAGGAGGGAAAGGAAACGCTCGAAGTAAACCTGAAAAAAGGAAAGGACAAGACGGGGTCTCGCAACCAAATCTTGGGTTCGGGAGTCGGTTATGCGAAGGGAAGGTATTAGCACCCCTACTCATCCATAGTACTCTACGGGATCCACTTTTGTAGTTTTTGTCTAAAGGGTGTGAGTTTATCTTGTGCTGTTTGCCAAAAAAAACAAAAAAGGGTTAAATGAAAATGACTCGCGCGGATGTTGCATCCACTGCATACGTATCTCATCTGAATATGAGAATCAGAGTCTTCGTAGCTCGGCTGACCTATGGGTTGGGGGGATGTGTGCTCGCTAAGACATCGCGTCTTATGCCTACGTATCTCATCTGGAATGAGAATCAGAGCCAGCCGTAGTTCGGCTAACTACGGGGTTATGGATTGGGTTTTGGACGAACGACGTCACTACGCAATCTACCGGATGCTCGACCTTCGGAGACTTACTCGCCTGTAGTAGAAGGAGTAAACGTGTTGCTTTGGGTTTTAGGGTTTGGGATGCTCGAGGGCAAACAGGCAGTCCTTGACGAAGGAACCGCGCTACATGTGGGGATATGAATACAAAACACAAAACATGTATCTCAAAGTAAAATGCCACCCAGGGGCTCAAACATTGCCTCCTATCGAGGTCTTCCAGCTAAGAAAGCGATAAAGTATGAGAAAGGGAAAAAATTACCACACGGATAAAGATCCGAAGCTATAGCAGTTAAAGGGGCAAGAAACCCTGAAATGTCTCCAGCTGGACCGTCAAAGGAAATCAGTCAACACGAATAATCAGAATAAAACTCCAGGGGGTATCCCACAAATAAAGTAGGAAACCGCGCGAGTGTCTCTGCGGAAGCCATGTGAGCCCTCACAAAACTCGACAAAGGGTTAGAGCAGCAGGATGAAATCAAGAGAAAACAATGCCATGGAAACACAAGACAGGTTAGAATAAACAAAATAGGGTAACCCAGAGTTGCCCCTAAATCAAAATGTAACCACATGAATAATTCCATCAAAATTCACAAAAGGCTCACAAAAAAGGTATCAAATTCACCCATAATACCTCATACATTTAGAGCATTCAAATTAAAGGCATAAAGATAATGGATATAGGGCAAACCTGATTGGAGAGCTTGATTGAAATTGAGTTGCACCCGTGAGGTTTACAAGTTGATTTCCCTTCAGGGTTTGGAGGCTGCTCTAAACTCTGTTAGTTCTTCTCTCACTATCTTTTTCCTCGGGGTTTTGTTCCAAGGAAACCTCAGAGTATTTTGCTTCTCTCCCTTTTTCTCAAGTGAATCTCCCAGTGTAACTCCAAGTGTGTTTTCCTCTACTGAAACTTCAGTATTTATAGACTGATTTCGTGGGTAATGGGCTCAAATGAGGGAGACCCAAGTCCAAAATAATTTGTTATATTTTATTTATTTATTTTATTTATTTATTTAATTAATTAATCAATTAATTAATTAAATAATTTTTTTTCTTTTTTCTTCTTTTTTTTTCGTATTTTTTTTTTTTCGTTTTCTTTTTTTTTTTTTCGTTTTTTTTTTTTTTCAGGAAAAATGAAGGGTAAATTTTGGGGTATTGCACATCACAAGACACAACACATTGATGGTGAAGACAAAATCATATTTGGCATGGTAAAGGCATTCATTAGTACATGGTAAACACAACATAAATCAATTTAGGTAAAACATGCATCGTATTATAAGTCTTCACAAAATAAAAATTAAACTTGAATCAAAGTTCATGATAAGACAAAGCTTAAGTGGAAACCCTAATCATGCATCAATTTGCTTCAAAAGATTCATCTAAACAAAACCCTAAGTTTCATCTAAATAATCAATCACTAATATTTTAAAACAAGGCCATTTAATCATGGTATAATGCCCAAAATATGATCATGTTTAAGCAAACAAAATGCTACCAACATCAAACAAGACCTAAACAAATATACATTGGCCACACAAAATCCACGATCACTTAGAACAAGGAAACAATAAAAGAAAATCCATTAAAAGGCCTAAAAATAACATAAAATGCCCTAGTTTTCCACCTCATAAAAATGGTCAAAATAAATATTATTTTTTGGGATTTTTTGGTGTCATCATAAAATAGACATTCTCAAGAACACATGGAAAAAGAATGGGTCAAAATGTTAAGGGATCTTGAAGTTGTTGATATTTGAAGTTATGAAGAAAAATGAACATTTAATAAGTGAGAAAAAATAAACATTACACTAGCTAGGTTCGAAACTACGTCCTTGGGGTTCCATGCACTGTTAGGGTGCACGCTTTTACCACTGGGGTGGCTATACATCCGATCATTATAACACAAGGAATTGTATATATTATAAAAACGTGTTTGGTTTGACTTTTCCATGCCATGCCAGCATCTTCTTCAACCTCTAGCTTCTTATTTTCGTTTTTTTCTTTCATCATTTTTTCAGATTTTCTAACAAACATATCTCTCTCATCTCTCAACCATTTTACATGAAATAAAGATCAAAATTGCTTAGAAAAATGTAAGGAACATAATAGCACGATAGGTTTTAGCTAATACTCAAAGATGAATATGCACGAAGGCTAAAAACAGAACTAAAACTTTAGGTTTCATGCAACTTAAATTCACATAAACAGCAAGATAAATGGAATGTGAGTTAATGATCAACCTTAACACAATAAACACTACATGTTTGCTTTAGAAATCACATGGAAATGATGCATCTATAGTGAGTTTCAAAGTGCAAGAATATACCTATTGGAGCAAGGTCCAATACCTCTTCAATACCACTTCCAGCTGTTGTTTGATGTCCCTCGCAATTTCTATGAGTTCCTAGGAGATGGTCGGACTCTTTGGTGTGCAAAATGCTTGAGCAAAATGGGAGAAATGGAGTTTAAGGTCAAAAGATTGCAAAAATTAAGTTTTTCTTGGTAAGCTTAGTGTATGGATAGCTGAGACTTTGTCCTCTATTTATAGGGATCCTTGAGGGTTCAAGAAGCTTCAGATATCATAAAATAATTGTGGCTTGTACTAGTTTGTTTGCTTGCTTTTTTCTTGCACAAAATACCTAGTGGGAAGGGAAAAAGTATGGAGTGCATGGAGTGTTTTTTTAGTTTTGTCTAAAGTGTAGGAGTTGACTTGAGGTTTAGAGTTGGTATGTCTCAGAACCAAATCCCTTTGGGAGCTCAGTGGTACTTAATGTTGGGTTAAAGCCACTTTACACAAATAGAAGTGTAACATTTATGCCAAAAATGGAATGATTCATTATGTAATGGCTTGGTTGTTTGGATAATGGCTCAAAAGTGTATGTGATCTTCTGATTAGAGTGAGATTTAGAAGCAAGTAGTCTGCAAAGTAAAATTATGTATCTTTGGCTCAAGGTTGCATGATGAACTTGCCATGAAAATGAACCAAAATTCAGATTTGGAGAGCCAACTTCATCTCTTTGAACCTTCTAGCTCAAATATGATGATTTCATGATCTTGGACTTTTTGGAAAGATAATACCATCCTCTCAAACTTTCAAGTTGAGAGTTTTCCTTGAATGAATGTAGATCATGGTGAAAAATGATGATCAAGCAAGACACTTTTTGAAGGCAGATTTGGTTGAAAACTTTTCTGTGTTTCAATTTTATGGTACCAACTTCATGGCTTCATAACTTGAAAGCCTTGCATTTTTTGGGAATCAATTATCAAGGACAAAGTTGAGGTATGAAGTAAGACCTTTAATCTGATCATTGGAGCAAAGAAAATGGTGGCTTGGATCACAAGTTATTGAAGGAGAATAACGATCCAAAATGCATCGGAAATTAAAAAAATTCTCCTTTAGTGATCCTTACGAATGGGCATGATCAGTGATAGAGTCGTTACCTCTTGTGGCGATTGAAACCTTTAATGCATATCTAAGGAGTGATCACGAACGTTTAATTATGACAACGCCTCTACTCAGTCCCCCCGAACGGATTCCTTCAATCTCAGTGTTAGCTGCTACGAATGAAGGCTTTCAGAGAGAGAGAGAGAGAGAGAAAACTTCATCTAATCCAATGCTTATGAACAAGGGTTCTAATTATAGAACCACTTATGTGGGGTACAAGGTAAAAAGCCCATTTAAGTGTATGTGGCACATATCTTATGATATACCAAAATCACTTAAGCGCGTGGTACCTTACTATATTTCGTATTACACATAAGTGCACTGTACCTTACGGTATTCCTTATTTACTCTATCTCTCATAAATCCATCCTTTGGTGTGTGACCCTGTAGGTTCTCGCGACATTGGTAATTATATTAAATCATGTATTTAACATAATAAACAGTGAGCGGTATCTAGCAACACATCACTGCTACCCAAGACACGAAAATGTCATGTGATCTTACAAATCCTTTTGTGATAATACTTATGTGTACAATTAACTTTTTTCCCTTATGTCTATATTGAACACAAAGCATAAATCGTGTCATCCTTGTCCATTTCAATATTGGGCCCTTAGACATTTATCCTGTTACGCAGGATGGGAAAATTCCATCTAGGTCACTCATGTCCCTCAACATGCTTTGTGGAGTACCTATCAACTGTCTTTGTTGTCATCCAGTTACGGACAATGTTTGATCAGCATTAAGGCACTCAACTCTACATCTAGGGTCCATAGTGGTTTCAGGTCGAAGGGTGGTATACACCATTATCACCATGAGAATAACTTTTGACACTTTGCATAACATTCTATATAGTATTCTCATAGCGAGCCAATCCAGTATTAATATTACTCTTAATATTCATACCTATGTTAAAGACTTGATAACTCCTTATCCATGATCCATAAGATGTGATCATCAGTCTATATACATAATAGTCTTAATGCTTTAATGTTATCCCATTTCACAATAAATCTAGACTACGGATACTTTAAGAATAGTGTCCTTATTTTTAATGGTATCTCATGATTAAGTCATACTTGATACATTAAACGGACTAGCTATTCTAGGGACTTTATTAAACAAACATAATAAAGAAAAAAGCCTTTTATTATTAAAAAATAATTCGATACAAGTACCAAAAGTATTGGCCTCTAGGGCTTACACCAACAATCTCCCACTAGCACTAGAGCCAATCAGGCATACCCCTAGTGCCCATAGATCTAGTATGGCCATCATGCTTCTGCTGCACAAGAGGCTTTGTTAGTGGGTTAGAAATATTATCAAGTGTAGGTACTCTGCATATTTTCACATCTCCTCTATCTATTATCTCTCGAATGAGGTGATAACGCCTAAGTATGTGTTTGGATCGTTGATGAGATCTAGGCTCCTTAGCTTGTGCGATAGCATCATTGTTATCATAATAGAGATCAATGGGATCCACAACACTAGGAACTATGCCAAGTTCACAAATGAACTTTTTGATCCAAACAACTTCCTTTGTTGCACTTGAGGCAGCAATATACTCGGCCTAGGTTTTACAATCAGCAACTGTATCTTGCTTTGAACTTTTCCAGCTCACAGCGCCACCATTTAAGTAGAATACATAACCATATTGCGATCTAAAGTCATCCTTATCTGTCTGGAAGCTAGCATCGGTGTATCCAGTTACAGGAAGCTCTTCCTGACCTCCATATATCAAGAATGAGTCCTTAGTCCTTCTCAAATACTTAAGGATATTCTTGACAGCTACCCAATGAGCATCATCGGGATCAGATTGGTACCTACTCGTTGCACTTAAAGCATACGAGACATCTGGTCGAGTACATAACATGGCATACATGATAGATCCTATTGTAGATGCGTATGGAATCTTATTCATGCAATCTGTTTCTTCCTTAGTTGAAGGGGATTGTGTTTTTGACAGACACAGACCATGTTGCATAGGTATGAATCTTTACTTGGAATCATGCATATTAAAGCGTCTTAGAACTTTTTCTATGTATGTACTCTGACTTAGGCCATGCAGTTTTTATGATCTATCTCTATAGATCCTGATTCCTAATATATAGGCTGCTTCACCTAGGTCCTTCATAGAAAAGCATTTCCCCAACCAAGACTTTACTTGTTACCGGGTAAGGACATCGTTTCCAATGAGTAATATGTCATCTACATATAATACCAGGAAGACGATCATGCTCCCACTAACCTTCTTGTAGACACAAGGCTCGTCTTCATTCTTGATGAATCCATATTGTTTTACAATTTCATCAATATGAAGATTTCAGCTTCTGGAAGCTTGCTTCAATCCATAGATTGATCTTTGTAACTTACATATCTTTTGGGCTTCTTCTGGTATGTTAAATCCTTCAGGTTGTGTCATGTAGACATTCTCAAGAAGATTCCCATTAAGGAAAGCAGTTTTGACATCCATCTTCCATATTTCATAATCATGATATGCAGCGATAGCAAGTAAAATCCGAACAAATTTAAGCATTGCAACTGGTGAAAAGGTTTCATCATAGTCAACTTCATGAATTTGTTTATATCCTTTTGCAACCAATCTTGCCTTATAGGTGTGTACCTTACCATCCATGTTAGTCTTCTTTTTGAAGATCCACTTGCATCCTATAGGGTTAACTCCTATAGGAGGCTCTACCAAGATCCAAACCTGGTTTGTGTACATGGAATCCATTTCAGATTTCATGGCTTCTAGCCACTTCTCAGACTTGGGACCAATTATGGCCTCTTGGTAGGTACAGACTCATCTTGATCCATGAGTAATACATCACTTTGATCAGTTATGAGATATCCATATCTCTCAGGTAGGTGACGTATCCTACTTGACCTACGTTGATCCTGCTTGACCTACGTTGGTCTTGTTCTACTTTAGCAGGTTGCTCTTCCACAACTACTTGTGTTTCCTGCTATAATTCCTCCATAGGTGTATCAATGCTTTGTGATTGTTGAATTTCTTCAAGATCTACTTTCCTCCCACGGATTCCTTTGGAAATAAAATCCTTTTCTAGGAAAACTCCTGTTTGAGCGAGAAACACTTTGCCTTCAGAAGGATTGTAGAAATAATACCCTCTTGTTTCTTTAGGATACCCCACAAATAAGCATTTGTCAGATTTGGGCTCAAGCTTAGTTGAAATTTATCGTTTCACATAAACTTCGCAACCCCAAATATTCATGAAAGACATATGTGGTTTCTTATCACTCCATATCTCATATGGTGTCTTCTCAACCTTTTTGAATGGAACACGGTTAAGTGTGTAAGCTGTTGTCAATAGTGCATGTCCCCAAAAGGAGTTTGGAAGATCGACGTGACTCATCATGGATCGGACCATGTCTAACAAGGTTTGATTTCTTCTCTCAGATACACCGTTCCATTGGGGTGTTCCAAGAGGAGTAAGTTGGGATAGAATCCCACACTCTTTCAGATGGTCATCAAACTCTAGGCTTAAATATTCACCACCTCGATCTGATCGAAGAGTTTTAATATTCTTACCTATTTGGTTTTGTACTTCATTCTTGAATTCCTTGAACTTTTAAAAGGACTCTAATTTGTGTTTCATTAAATACACATAACCATATCTACTAAAATCATCAGTAAATGTGATGAAGTACTGAAAACCTCCTCTGGCTGGTATGTTTAGTGGTCCACATACATAAGTATGTATGAGGGCCAAAAGATCATTAGCTCTTTCACTTTTTCTTGTGAATGTAGACTTTGTCATCTTTCTAATTAAACAAGATTTGCATGTCTCATATGATTCATAATCAAAAGAGTCCAAGAGTCCATCTTTATGGAGTTTGGAAATGTGTTTCTCATTTATGTGGCTTAATCGACAATGCCAAAGGTAAGTTGGATTTAACTCATTTTATTTCATCCTTTTAGTATTCATGTTATAAATAGGCATTTCAAGATCAAGGACATATAGTCCATTGTTCATTTGCGCAGTAGCATAGAATATATCATTCAAATAAATGGAGCAACAATTGTTCTTTATTATAAATGAAAAACCAAACTTGTCCAAACAAGAAACATAAATAATATTCCTGCTAATTGCAGGTACATAATAACAGTTCTCTAACTGAATTATTAAACCACCATGTAAAGTAAATACATAAGTTCCTACGGCTAAAGCAACAACATTTGCTCCATTGCCAACTCGTAGGTCAACTTCACCTTTTTCCAAATCTCTACTCCTTTTTAGCCCCTGCACATTGGTACAAATGTGAGAACCACATCCAGTATCTAATACCCATGATGCAGAAGTAGATAAATTAATTTCAATAACAAAAATACCTGAAGTTGAAGTCTCTACTCCATTCTTCTTATCTTCCAGATACTTTGGGCAGTTTCTCTTCTAGTGTCCAGTCTTACCGCAATAGAAGCAGGTGCCTTCCTTTGTTATGCCTCCACTAGGCTTCAAAACAGGGGCAGTGGGTTTGGGTTTGGCAACTTCCTTGTCTTTCCCTTTACCACCCTGCTTGGTGGGTCTTTTGTTCTATCTCTTTCCATTTCCGATCATCAGAATGGACTTCCCTTTTGACTTCAGATTCTGCTTAGCAGTTCTTAACATGCCTAGCAGTCCAGGAAGACTTTTGTCCATATCATTCATGTTGAAATTAAGGACAAAATGGCTGAAGCTATCTGGCAACGATTGCAAGATCAAATCAGTCGCAAGTTCCTTTCCGAGGGGAAAACCCAACCTCTCAAGGTTCTCCACCTACCCAATCATCTTGAGCACATAGGGACCTACAGAGGCTCCCTTAGCTAACTTGCCTTGAAAAAGGGATTTTGAAAGTTCAAACCTTTCATTCCTTTCCTTCTCTAGATAGAGCATCTTAAGGTGTTCGATCATATCGAACGCTGCCATGTTCTCATGTTGCTTTTGCAACTCTGAGTTAATGGTAACTAGCATGAGGCAAGCAGTTTCATTGGCATCATTGACATGCTTCTTATAAGAATCTCTTTCGGCCTTAGGTGTAGAACTATGAGGTTCCTCTTCAGGAACAGGTTTCTCCAAGACATACATCTTTCTATCATGTTTGAGGATAATCCTCAAATTTCGGTGGCAATCCAGAAAATTTGTCCTAGACAATATTTTATTATCAAGGATTGAGCGTAAAATGTTGTTAGAGGTGTTCGTTGTCATGGTAATCTACATGAAAAGTATGAAAATATAAGTATCACTAAAACAACATATTTAATTAGGCCTTTAATTAAATATGCTCCCACTATTTTACTCAAAACAAATGACCCTCATCATTTGATTCGGAAAATCCCGTTGGAATATTTTCTAGTGGGTCGAGATCCACATTTCACTTTGTTTTAAGTCTGCGTAGGAGGATTACACAAAACTAGGTTATTTAGGTAGGAACTCCTTCCAATTGTATCTAATACAATTCTTGAATATTTTAGTTGGGTGAATAACTCCTTATTCCAATCCATCACAGGGATCATTTCCAACTCTTGCTTCTAAACATATATAATCTTATTTGTTTAGTTAATTTTGACCCATTGTTTTAGTAATTGGATATTACAATTATCCCATCGCACCTTACTCATATAGAACATGCACCTCGCGTAAGCGAAACCTACATTATTCGATACTTGTCTTGATGAGTGCTAAAACTTGGAAAGCATAAACTTAATATTTAATTTGAGGGAATTTATAATTATTCTGATCTCACTGGCTTATTTATCATATAAACCGTCTCTCACATGCATCAACATACATACAAAATGAAATAGTTATGGCCCCTAGCGCAATTGTTCTCTCAAGCCAATGAGAGAACCTAAGCTAACCTAATAACGATCTAAGCTTCTCCAAGCAAGATCTTCATGGTTGTCCTCCTATGATATTTTATTCTTCTCTTTCTTCATAAGAGTACATTACATAAAATAAACTCGTTTTACATACGAGGGAGTGGGATCAGAAAAGAAGTTACATTAAGAGATTAAAAGAGAGGCATGACACACAAGTCGTATTTTAAATTCTCAAAACAAAATAAAGGAAAACTAAGGCCATAACCGATCACCACAAGACAATAATAATAAAAACATTATTATTATTATTAATTTAAATTATGTTAATTAAATAAACCAAATTAAATTTCGGCGACTGATCACATTACGCAGAGTTAGTCGGGGGTTCTGCTGACCGGTCAGCGGAAGGTGGTTCTACTGACCATTCAGCGCCCCGACGCAAAATTTTAGTGAACAATTCATTTGAAATCGATGTCGGTTTTCACATCAACACTTGATACTTTTAAGCACAACTCTTGCTCAATCACAACCCTAATCGCGTCACAATTTCACAGCACAACCCTTGTACCGTCATGAACCCTAATGCAACAATTTCATACCGTCAAACACATCTCGATTGTTAATTCAATATGATTGATCAACACGTCATTGCTCCACCATACTTTCGGCGGATTCTAAAGCAAATGACCATTAAATATATACCTTATTTTGCATCAGAGTTACTTATATCATATATATAACTTGATCGATTTCAATTGTGTAACCTATGGACGATCGATGTATCGTTGCTTGACCATACTAACATCGGATTCCGAAGCATAGTAAATATCAATAATCCAAATCGTACACACATGATGTTAAATTTAATTACCCATTTATTATTTAATTCATTCTATCTTTTAATCGTATTAACACAAAAAATAAACAGCTATCAGATGCATGGTTTCGTAAGTGGCTCTGATACCACTGAAGGAGAATAGCGATCCAAAACACAGCGGAAATTAAAAAATTTCTCCTTTAGTGATCCTTACAAATGGGCATGATCAGTGATAGAATCGTTACCTCTTATGGCGATTGAAACCTTTGATGCAGATCTAAGGAGTGATCACGAATGTTGAATGGTGACAACGCCTCTACTCATTCCACACAAACGGATTCCTTTAATCTCAGTGCTTGCTGCTACGAATGAAGGCTTTGAGTGAGTGAGTGAGAGAGAGAGAGAGAGAGAGAGAGAGAGAGAGAGAGAGAAATGAAATTTCATCTAAAACAATGCTTCTTCATAAGGGTTCTATTTATAGAAACACTTGTGTGGGCTGCAAGCTAAAAAGCCCACTTAAGTGTATGTGGTCCATATCTTATGATATACCAAAATCATTTAAGCGCGTGGTACCTTACCATATTTCATATTCCACGTAAGTGCATCGTGCCTTATGGTGTTCCTTATTTACTCTATCTTTCATCAATCCGTCCTTTTGTGTGTGACCCTGTAGGTTCTCGCGACATTGGTAATTATATTAAATCACGTATTTAACATAATAAACACTTAGCGGTATGTAGCAACACGTTGCTGCTACCCAAGACACGAAAATGTCATGTGATTTGACAAATCCTTTTGTGATAATACTTATGTGTATAATTACCCTTTTGCCCTTATGTCTATATTGAACACAAGACATAGATCGTGTCATCCTTCTCAAGTCCAATATTGGGCCCTTAGACATTTATCGCGTTATGCAGGATGGGCAAATTCCATCTAGGTCACTCATGTCCCTCAACATAATTCGTGGAGTACCCATCAACTATTTTTATGGTCATCCAGTTACGAACAATGTTTGATCAACAATAAGGCACTCGACTCTACATCTAGGCTCCATAGTGGTTTCAGGTCGAAGGGTGGTATACACCATTACCACCATGAGAATAACTTATGACACTTTGCATAACATTTTATATAGTATTCTCATAGCGGGTCAATCCAGTATAAATATTACTCTTAATATGTGTACCTATGTTTAAGACTTGATAACACCTTATCCATGATCCATGAAATGTGATCATAAGTCTTTATACATAATAGTCTTAATGCTTTAATGTTATCCCATTTCACAACAAAGCTCGACTACAATTACTTTAAGAATAGTGTCCTTATGTTTAATGGGATCTCATGATTAAGTCACACTTGATACATTAAACAGACTCGCTATTCTAGGGACTTTATTAAACAAACAAATAAAGAAAAAATCCTTTTATTATTAATAAATAATTCGATACAAGTACCAAAAGTATTGGCCTCTAAGGCTTACACCAACATTTATGGCCTTGGAAAGTTGGGTACTTAAACATGTATTTTTTTCATAACTTAGAAAATTTTACAAAACCAAATCTTGCCCTTTTTGCAAGTAACCTCAAATTTCTTGTTTTATCGTGATCAAATGCATCCATCAACCATATTTTCATGATCCTTGAGTTGAGTAGTCCATGGTTGACCAAAAATATCAAAAGTCAAACTTTGACTTTGCCTCAGTTGACTTTGTATCAGATGAATCCATTTTTTGCAATATTTAATGAATGGGATCTCTTGGGCACATTGGATGATGTGAATGGATCAATTATGATGTATTTGAAGTCTTTGAATCATACTTCAAGCTTTGGGATCATGCCTTGGCTAAAAAGTCAACTAGTTGATTTTGGGTCAAAACCATAGTTGAGGGTATCAGATGAACTTTGGCCTTGATGAATTTGAGATGGGATGATCTTGAACTTGATTCTTGTTGATGTAAGTCACTTGATCACTTGGTAAGGATGAGGAGTTTGAAATTTTGAAACTCATGCCAAGTCTTGATTAATCAATCTTTGAAAGCTCTTGGTGCAAAACCCTAGTTTAAGACAAATAAAGTAGAAAATCTTTTTGTATTTTCAATAGGTTAGTAATGCAAAGATGCTAGATATAATGCAAATGATACAAATGATGGTGGAATCTTAGAGTTGAAAATTAGGGTATTACAATTATGATCTTGTTATTGTTATTACCTTGTGATTTATTTTATGTCAACCATATTGCATTGTCATTTATTTTTAAGCACCCATTATCATCATCATTGTATATACTCCTCATGCATGTTTATTATTATCATTTACTTATTGTCATCATACATTTAAAGACAACAAAAACATGAAAAAATTATAAGACCAAAAAGATGCATTTTACTTATTATCAACTTTGGACTTATAGAATTTCACTTAGGACCCTTGCTTGGAGACCTTGCTCTTACCTTTTGAACCTTTGCCTTAACTTTCGATTCCGTCTGTAACTTACGCTCATGTTATAAGAATGGCATCAGGGCACTACCCTAGGGAGATTGTTTATTGTGAAAATTGGTAAGCAACCTCTGGTCTCCAAAAATGGTTTACTTTACAGGATCAACGAGTGAATTCTATGACATGTGCTCTTGTTAAATTATGTTTGAAAGTCTATGAACACTTTGACAATGCCTATGATTTGAGAACGTTGTTTAAAGTTTAAAATTAAATGCAAAGTTTGTAAGAGAATTGCAATAAAGAACTTCAAAGTAAATTGCAATAAGAAAGAATAATAGATAAACTGCAAATAACTTCAATTGAAATGAAAATATGGTGATTCATACGTACATTCTCAATGAAATAGTTTCTCAAACACACTTAGATACTTAGAGTAATTTGTGACTATTTGTATAATGATTGAACACATGGAAATCCTATACACTAAGACCCTTGTTTATACTAAGTCGAAAATGACACATTTTGCTTGAATGCCTTCACTTTGTCGTAGCTTTACACACGTCATTTTAGATAAATGGATAAGGACAAAATAGAATTATCATCCTTATTCAAAATTTAAAACCTTTCGTCGAATGCAACCTCAGTATTGCTTCCGTCGAAGTTGCAGTCTAAACACAGAAATATTTCTAAGTCCTAAACCCAACATTTCCCTTAACAAAGTAAAAGTTCTTTAACTAAGATCTCCTAAAATACTATTTGTCAAAGTCAAAACATCTTTAAAATATTTCTTTTTCCCATCATACTTAATCCAACCTTGGCTTTGAAATCTCATCTAACAAATTGCCCCCAAAAAATGTCGTTTTTGACCACATGGAGAAAAAGGCATTTTTTGAAAGTCTCTTTCGATGCCAAAAACTTTCCATCTGCTATGACGTCATGATCATCATGACACTTTCTCTCAAACGTCTTCTCAAATCCATGCAAGAATCTTTATTGTAATCATCACGCTCCTAGCTTCTAGGAGATCGTGAGCTAGCTCAACTGCCACCTATCCATCGCTTGTCCTCCGAATGGCACGTGTCCCACTTTATTTTCAACCATTAATGTTTGAAGTGAACCGCTTCGACTTCATTCACCTATAAATAGTGAACGCCAACTTTTTCCAACTTTTTCCATTCTGAAAACTTCTCTTAACAAAGAAAAAGCTCCTCTTAAACTCTTCATCTTTTACAAAACAAAACCCAGTGTTTTCTTTAATCTTGTTGCATCAATGGCATCTTCTACCAAACCTACTAAAGATTCAACAAAGTCCACAAAAGAGTCCAAGAAATCATTCGGTCTTGCTCCAGTTCACAAAGTATTAGGCCCAAACGTTGTGGGTAACCAACAGTATATACCCGAGCATCCACTTGCTGCAGAAAAGAGAAGAATCTACCAATCGTAGGTATTAATTCCTATTTCTATTTCTGGTGAAATGTATGCTATGTTAGGACCCCTATCAGATACAACTCCTAATCCTGATAGTCTTAGGGAATTTTTCCCAACATACCATCGTTACAAACCCATAGATAATGGGAATAAGCCTAGGGCCAATGATGAAATTGAAACTGATGAAAACCCACATCCTGACAACCAAAACACGCCTTCGATAGAAAAACCCATCGACCTAAACTATATGAACAACGATTTTAGGGTATTTCGATATTTCCCTCGGATTATCTAGGCTGGTTAGGAAAGATAGAAAATAAGAAATCCCATGTCTGGAAAAACATGGGTATCTTCGACATGATCAATTGTCGAAGGTTGGACCTGGGTATTGCCAGTCCATGTTAGTTTCTTCTTTGTATTTTTGGGATAACACCCACAAGAATTTTCATTTTTCTTGTGGAATGATGACACCCACACTCTTCGACATCGTTGCTATCATTGGGTTCAAACTAAATGGGGAAACTTATGATCCAAACCTTATGGATGAAGATACCATATGCTTCGACACTACTAAAGCTGCTTTCACCACCTACACAACATACTACCATGATAAGAACTCCATCGAAGTCTCTTACCAAGAGCGCATTGCTTTCCTCACTCTCTGGTTATCTCGCTGCATATTTTTCTTAAAATCTCTTCAAGTAGCGAAGAAGTTCCTAACCATGGCGAACAAACTTCATGTCGGAAACAACCTTTGTCTTAGCAAAATTATCTTGGCTAATATCTATGAGTCCTTAGGGGAATATGTCACAACTCTCAAGAACATTCAACCTAAAGGGAACCTTATACTTTTTGGACCTTTTTGGCTGCTGCAACTATGGTTGAATGCTACCTTCGAAGCATATTTGCCAATTTGTAATCCCATAAATGTAGATGCTAAAGATATTAAGAATAGGAGGATCGAAGGAATGCACCTTGCTTTGCTGACTCCCAGTGACGAAGAACTGAATCTGCAACAAACCTTCACTGGATACGTAATGATGTTCTCCAAATACTATAACTTCACCCCATCCATGGCTCCTTTCACCAACAGGATGCATGGCCCTGAGTGGTTTACAAGAAAGTTCCTTGCTTAGTCGAAAGTGTCATACCCTAAATTTTACCCTGAGTTTTTCACTCGCATTAGCATAGCATGAAGCGGTCCATTTTGTTGTGCATTTCATTAGTTAAAAAACATTTATCAGAGTTTAGATAAAAAGTCAGGATTTCTGACATTTTATCTGATCTTGATAACATTCATTCAGTTATCTGTTGATTGAGAAATCAAAAGATTTAATTTCTTAAATCTCAGTGCATCATTCATGCAGTTGCATCTTGTTTCAGAGGTTCAGAGATTGATAAATCAAGAGTATTAACATCGTATGAATCTTTATAGGTTTTAATTGTGATGGAGAATCATAAGTAAATGGTCCAAGGGAGATTCATTTGCATCTGATTGTCTGTTCACGATTATTCAGTCAACAGTTCAGTTTATTTACATGGCATTTGCATTTTATACTTGTCACAACATATATTTTGTTCCGCATAATGTTTAAAATATCAACCAGATAATTTTTTCGGATCTACAAACAAACCGGTTGAATCATTTCCCAAATGTACATCGAATTAATGGCCAAAAATTTTCAAAATTGAGCTTTCAGACGTCAGTTTTTATTAATCTATGGTTCGCGTAGTTCAACCTGGCATGCTCATTTTATTTTTTCGACTGCTTTTTCAGTCGCATTTTTTATGCCGCCTGAGCCTTTTAGCCGTTCATTTTTTTTATTTTAAAATTTGATCAAAATCTATATGTTTCAGAGAAATTTATTTTGCGTTATTCATTTTGGTGTGTTCAATTTAATTTTTCGAGCACTTTTGCACCCGATTTTTATTCATTTTTTAATCATTTTATTTTTATTTTTATTTTTATCAAATTAATCTTAAAATATATTTAGATTTTATGATTTAGTTAATTTACTTTGTTTTGAGTCATTAAGTTTTATATAGATTATTATTTGCTTGACTTTTAAAGTTGCTTTAAATAAAAATATACATATGCACATACATGTCATTGTGGCTTTTGAAAGTGAAGGAAAAATCTTCAGCTCCACCATGGGCATATATACGGCATAATACAAAATTTGGGCCCCACTAGAAGAGCCATGCAGATTTTATTAGGTTGGTACCCCTCTCCTTGTTAGAGAAAAAAAAAACGTTTTTAGGAAGACAAAAATCCAAACGCACCATTGTGTACTTGAAGGAGAGAGAGCCATATGAGATCACCTGCTTAAAAGATTATGCCATCAACTTTTTAAAAAGACTTTTTGATATATCAACTCACCATCATATTTTTCCATGCTCTCCATCAGATTTCTCCATGCTCTCCATTAAAGACAAACACATAACACCTAAACTAACCCTCATACTTAACTCACTGCCTCACTTTGCTCACCATCTACATCAGACATTACCTTCATCTTCATATAACTCATAACCTTCACCTTCCACAACCACTTCTAACCATGAAAACAACCACAATACAAACTCGCATCAATTGATACACTCTCACAGGGAAAAAGAGAAAAACTAAGAAACACAAAAATTTAAAAAAATATATATAACAGAGAGGAGGAAACATGTTTCATTACTCTAAGTTTTAAAACCACACATAACCTACAACAAAGGCGACCTTTTTCTTTACTCTCATACATATCTCTATTTTACTTCTTCTTACCTTATAAACAACACCAATTTCTTTTCCTTCTTTTAAAAAAAACGTGAACATACCCGCATAACCGCACCGTCGCCGAGTTAACTTTAAACCGCGCCGGCGTCTTTCAAACTCACCATCCGGCCACCACCTCAACGAGCTCCGGCTAGCCATCACCTTTTCAGCTATATGAACCAAGTGAATAATCATCCTCAGTTTCGGTAGCCTCTTTGTCCTCCTTACTTTTCCACTAGCGTTTATGCGTTTCTTTTATGTTGTTTGTTGATATATTATTATGAAAGAAGAAAGTGTAAACTAATTTAATTGTTTTGAATTGATTTTGAAGTAATATAGTCAACTTATTTGGAGAGGAAGAGAGATTCTTTTGTGTTGTTTGTTTATTTCAGTTATTTAAAAAAAAAAAGAGAATGAAGAAAAGAGTATTTATGTTGCTTTTGTTTTTCTCCATTCCTGCATTTCAATACTGAGAGAGAAAAGAGAGCTTTGTTTATTTTGTTTTTTTTTGTTTTTATCCATTGCCATGTGTCGTAGTGTAATAGGTTGTACTTTATTTTATTTTTTAAAAAAGGAAAAAGAAGAAAAGAGAGAACTTAGTCATTTAGTTAAATGGGGCGCCTCCTCACCCCACTTACAGTTTTTTTCTCTTCTTTTTATTTTCTTTTATGTTATTATATTTTTATATTATTATTATTACTATTATTATTATTATTATTATTATTATTATTATTATTATTATTATTAGCTTGTTATGATTATTATTATTTATATTAATATTAATCACTAACCCTTTATCAAATTTTATTTAAACATTTTTATTTATTATAATTATTATATTTTTACTAACCATTACTACTATTATTAATCATTTTTGTTGATAACTAGTTATTAAATATCGTTATTGTTATTTATTCTCATTTTTAATTATTGTTAACATTTTTTTTTATTAATTGTTATTGTCATTTTTATTTATTATTATTGTTGATTATTATTCAATTATTATTATTGTTGGCTATTATTACTAATTATCATTATTTATTTATTTATTATTAAAAAAATTTACTATTGATTTATTTTATTATTAATTATTGTTGTCATTTATAATTATTATTAGCGTTATTATTATTATTATTGAATATTATGATTATTATTATTTATAATTAATTGATTATTATTTATTTTTATTTATTTTAACCATTATTATTGTCATTTATTATTTATTTAATTAAATTGTTAAAGAAAATTTGATTTTATTGTCCTATTGGTTTTTCACAGATGCGATGCAATTTCGAAGTTAAAAATTCAATTAACTTCAGAAGTTTGCTAAAGCGAATAAAGTTTTCTTGACCGACCTCAGATAGGGTGATTACTACCTGAATCGCTTTACGATTGCTTAACATAGCGCTAAATTTCTCTTAGTTTAATTTCTTGATTTTTTACTTCGAGTCCCTTGGCTTTCTCTTTGGCCTTCTTACAACGAGATTCTTTTATTTTTTCAATTGTCTTTCAAAGCTTATATAATTTAATTATCGTGTTATATCCCCATTCGATAAACTGTACCCCCATTCCTAAACATGTGTAATAAATTTACCGCTTTCATTTACTTTACTGTACTAGTTGATTGTTAACAAAAGATTAAAATCAACCCTTTTAGAAAAGAACAAAAATAAACACTCGATTCAACGTCGAGTCTTTTTCCCAAATCAAATCCAAATTGATTGTAAAGTCGAGCACCACCCCCGCCACATCCAAATCATTTTCACAAGTTAACTTCTGACACTTGATCCAACGTCAAGTCGTCCCCCTGTTTTTAAAAGCTTTTCACAATAAAAATGGAAGAAACGGATTATGTTTAGACTTTCTCTGTTTCGAATGTTAGGATACTGCTGTAGAGCTCAATGTTCAAACATTCGTCTTCCATATTAAAATACAATAATTACTAGAAATAGGTCATTTCTCTTATAGAAGAAAAAGATTGATTGGGTATCGACCTTCTCTTTCCCGATTATTTGGACACTGCTGTAGAGCTCTCTGTCTGATTAATCGTCTTCCGTTAATGAACTTTGACCTAATTTTCCACACATTTTTATAACAAACTTTTGGATGAAAAGAGAGTGATTGGGCTTAGGCTTCTTCCTTTTCGAGCATCTTTGTACTGCAGTAGAGCTCCCGGCTTGGATGTTTGTCTCCGCTTAAAATCAACTCAAACTCATCAAACTTGTTTTCCGCCCTTGTGCGACTCCGAGAAACATTTTCAGGAAAGAGTATGCGACATCTATTTTGATATGAAACAAACAAATACTTCAGCCTCCAAGAGTGAGCAGCAAGTAAAGGTTTAATCGCTCAAATGTGATCCAAGCATCACTCTTTTTAAAAGTAATCCATCAAGTAGTTCTCTTTGGGTAGAACTACGTATGCCTTGAGTTCTTCATAGCACCTGAAGATACGTAGGAGCAGGATTGCGAAATCTTGTCAGGCACATTAATATTAAAACACCCCTAAGTCTTTCCTTTCTTTGTTTCTATTTCCTCGCCCGATAAGTAGAAGATCGCAAACGATATCACGCTAACACTATAACACGAAACTAACTAAATGGGTCCCATCGTGTACGATGGATGTGAGGGGTGCTAATACCTTCCCCTTGCATAACCGACTCCCGAACCCGATTTGGTTACGATGACCATTTCTTTTTTATTTTTGTGGGTTTTATCGATATTTCCCCTTTCCCTCTTTGGGAATAAATAAAGTTCGGTGGCGACTCTGTTTTTTTTATATTTCGAGCGTTCCTTACGCTCGGGTATTTTTCGCGCCGCGACAGCTGGAGACTATGCTGGGGATACCAACTTCTCCTAAGCGAGTCAACCCTAATTTAGTTTGTTTTGTGTTTGAGTTTTTGCTTTTATCTGTTTATTTAATTCTTATTTGCTTTATCTATATTTGGCTTTATTATCTATATTTCCAATTGTTGTGTTATTGGTATATGGTATCATTGGAACTTTCTGGACTATTGCATTTGTGTGAGGAAAAGCTTTATAACCGAGCTATGAGAAAAACTTAAGTTAGGATGGTGGTTGTCTAGTATTGACCTGCGAGACATCGGACTCGTTAGGTTGATGCGAGAACCCCACTCAGATGAGATCCCTTGAAAGTATTATTGTCTTACGATTAGTCGTTTTGGCGGTGATACTTTCAACCTCGATCTATGATTCTGAGGACCTTTTTTAGAACCCTGAACCTAGGGCTTTTAGGACTGATGGTTGTGTAGTGTTAACCTATGAGACTTAGGACTTGTAGGGTTAATGCGAAAACCTCACTCAGAATAGATCATTCTTTGAGGATATTATTGTCTTACGAGTAGTCATTCTGACGATAATATTGTCTGGTGTGATCCATGACTCTGGGAGCCGTGTCTAGAACCGTGGAGTCGATGGTTGTGTAGTATTGACCTATGAGACTTAGGACTCGTTGGGTTAATACAAAGACCTCGCCTAGAATAGATCCTTTTAAGATATTATTGTCTTACTTCGTTCTGACGATAATATTCTTGAATTGGGTCCATGACTCTAGAAACCTTTTAAACCCTAGAGCCTACCTGTTTGGTTTTCCTATTCCTGGAACCTTTCCTCCATGAAGTAATTAAGCAGAATGTTCCAATGATCACCTACCCAACTGTACATACATAAACATAAAACATTTCATAATCATAACACATATGACATGTGCATATTTTCAAGGGACCTAAAGACTCGTTTGATTGCAGGCATTCAGAAGACATGGGTAGCAATCAAAAAAGTACTTATTCATTCAAGTTCAGGAATCCAAAGCAAGGATTGATTAAGGGGTTGATCTCAGATGTGAAAAAAATCAGAAGGAACAACTTTTGTGTTGAGTATGGTGACCTGTTGACTATCATGAACACCGAGGTGGATGCTTGGGCCATTTTCCCTTTGGCACAATTCTATGATCCTCCCTTGCGGTGTTTCACATTCTAGGACTTCTAGTTGGAGCCAACATTGGAAGAGTTCTCACATATAGCAGACATTGGTATCAAGGATGAAGTCCCTTACACCGGTCTAAGGGAATTTCCTACACATCAACAAATAGGTTCATCTATACATCTAGATAAAGCGGAAGTGAAAGCTAATCTTGGACCAAAAGGAGACACTTTGGGCTTCACTTTGAATTTCTTAGTGGGAAAAGCTTCAGATTTCAAAAGTAAAGAAGATTGGGTCGCTTTCAATGTTGTGTTAGCCTTGATACTCTATGGGATTGTCTTGTTCCCGAACATTGATGACTTCGTGGACATGACTGCTATACGCATTTTCTTGCTCAAGAATCCCATTCCCACCTTGCTTACAGATGTTTATCACTCTATCCATTGGAGAAATGAGAAGAAGGGGGGATGATCCAGTGTTGCGCTCCTTTACTGTATAAATGGTTCTTATCTCACTTACCAAGCAAAGGGCCTTTTGTTCAGAACAAGGATAACCTCAAGTGGTCTCAAAAAATCATGTCTCTCACTGCCAATGACATCGCCTGGTACTCTCGTGTTTATGATGATGTGGACATAATCATCAAATGTAGCAACTTCCATAATGTGCCACTCATAGGAACTCGAGGTTGCATCAATTACAACCCTGAGCTTGCTATGTGGCAACTTGGGTTTCCTATGGATGACAAGCCAGAAGACAAGTTGTTAGAAGGTTTCTTGCTGGGAGAAGGAGTGAAGGACTTTGATCTGGTGAAGAGGTTAGGTCGTGCCTGGACTAAAGTTCGTAGAGAAGGAAAAAGGGAGTGTGGAAAGAAGAATTGTATAGCTAGAGGGCCATATACAAGTTGGGTCCAAGCCAGAGCTTCTCAAGACAAACTACCATACCCTTATGAGCCTCCAATGCATACAAATCCTCCATATCCTACTCACGTCACTATGGAGGAAGCTAAAGAGCTCAAAGTTGTCATCCAAAGTTTGGAAAAAGAGAATGAAGAGCTACGGTTGAACCTTCTCCGGATTACTGAAGAAATGGATAACCATAAGTGGGAGCTTGGGCGAAAGAAAACACAGTTTCAAGCAAATGTGGAAAGGACTGATAAGGAGGAATATAAGAGAAAAAGAGTCAAACAGGGGTTAGATCAGGCTGACAGCTGCTTGAATACCATCAAAAGCCAACTGAAAGAGGCTGAGAGGGATTGTCGTGAGAAAGAGAAATGGTGGAAGCTCGCCACAAAACAAAAGAAGGAGATAAGAGAGACGCTTGAGGCTGAGATAGCCAACCTCAGTGTTTCACTCTGTGAATCAAAAGAAGGGGAAGAACGAGAACGCCGCAGTAAAGAGAGTGCTCTGGATGCTACTCAGGTTACACCTGAAATGTGGAAAGGAAAGTGCCAGGAGGCTGAAAATGCTAATGAGTGGGAACGATACTGGAGAGGCCGGCATGCCTCTTTGCTACGAGAAGGTGAAGATTGGATGAACGCAAGGGAAAATGTGAATGCTAGTTTGGCAGCCTGTGAGGAAACCATCCAGTTTTTACATGAACAAAGAAATGAGTATCGAGACAAGTTTGCCAGTTTGATAGACTTCTGTAATGGCATGGCTAAGAATGTGCCTTTGATGCTAAGATGTGCTCTGGAAGACATAGACAATGACAACATCCCTCTTTCAGTGACCGAATTTATTTATCTTTGTGAAGACATGATAAAAAGGTTCAAAGGAGAGTTGGAAGAGCTCAACAAACAGAAGCCTACAGTCTAACCCTGTCGTTTTGTACTTTCCTTTATGTTTGAAAGAATATTTTGTACTCAATCCTTGTACTCTGTTTTGAATTGAATGAAGGAAGGATTTTTAGTTTCTTTTGTACAAAAAGTTTGGTTCCATTCTTGTTTTATTCCCCGTGATCTCTTTGAATGCTTGCTAAATAACAAGGAATCTAACACGGTTCCCTGAAAATAAAATTGAACATAAGCATAAAAGACATTTTTTATAGCCACGTGTATCAAAGTATGCATCATGCATTTCATTTCTCAAAATAAAAATTCATTTCATTTTTTCCTCGTCTCTAGTAGTTCAAGTTGATTCCTCAACGTGCATACGTTACCCGCTCCAACACAAGAAGAATCATGGATGTAGTTCGAGAAGAACAAGTTGCCTTCAGAGAGGAGATGGACTCTGTTAAAAGAAAGATTGAGCAGATCTTTGAGGCTATACAAGCTCTGGCTAGAAGGGAAGAAGAGGCTCGTGTTGCCGCTGCTGCAAGGAATGATGCTCTAGTTTAAGGGGTTGCTCTTCAGTCAGAACCTTCAGTTCCTATTCCAAATCCCGTTATCTACGGTCTTCCTTCAGGTTTTGTTCCACCGCCCGAAAGAACTCATGTGCCTCCACCTGCGCATACTTCTGGAGTAGCTGATGGAGTTGTTGCGCAAGGACCTCCGATAGTCAATCAAGTGGTCATTCCCCACACTGATGAGGAGCTCCAGGACGAGTTTGAAATGCAGAATTACAATGGAGCTACTCCAATGGTCATCCCTACTGCTACCCAAGATTCTGAGGCTATCTTGATGTGACGTGCTTTGGCCGAAAAGCTAAGAATCTTGGAAGGACATAACTCAACCCGATTGAGTGCCTTGGAGATGTGTCTGGTCCCAGACGTGGTGATTCCTCCAAAATTCAAAGCGCCGGAATTTGAAAAATACAAAGGCCTCACATGTCCTAACATACACTGGAAAATGTATTGCAGAAAAATGGTTGCCTATGCTAGAGAGGATAAGCTCATGATCCATTGCTTTCAGGACAGTCTAACTGGGGCATCTTTGGATTGGTACATGTAGTTGGAGTGTAGCAACATCCACACTTGGGATGAGTTGGCTGAAGCATTTGCAAAGCAATACAAATATAACACTGACATGGCACCAAACCGTACTCAGCTTCAAAGTATGGCCCAGAAAGATAGTGAGTCTTTCAAAGAATATGCGCAACGCTGGAGAGAATTGGCTGCAAGGGTGCACCCATCATTCGTTGATCGTGAATTGATTGACATTTTCATGGGTACCTTGTAGGGCCAATATTATGAAAGATTGATCAGTAGTGTGTCCACAGGATTTTCTGACATGGTGATCGTGGGAGAAAGAGTAGAAGAAGGACTGAAAAGTGGTAAAATCTAGGGAGGTTCCAGCTGTCAACCAATCTTGAAGAAGCCTTTCAACGAATTCAAGAGAAAGGAGGGTGAGACTAGTGCCATTTCTTCTCAGAGGGGGAGGGCACCATACAAGGCTCCTGCTTCTGTGCCTTATTATCAGTACCCTTACGTAGTGGCTGCTCAATATCCAACCATGCCTTACCGTCCAATTGCTCATGTTCCTATTCCAGCTCTGGTACCTCACTATCAAGTTCCAGTTCCTCAATATCAAGCTCCACAACCTCAGTTCCAGGCTTCTCCACCTCAACATTAACAATGAAATCAGCAGAATAATCAACCACGTCCAGTTCAGCAGCAACGACCAAATCAACAGAGGCCATATCAACAGTACAATAATGTGAATACCACTCATATCCCAATGACTTACACTCAATTGCTACCATATCTGATTCAGAATGGGACTGTCGTGCCAAGGGAATTACCTCCAATGCCGAAGCCGCATAAGCCTTGGTATGATGAGAATGCTAGATGTGCCTTTGATGTTAATTCAAAGGGTCATACAACAGAGAATTGCAAGGTGTTCAAGCTTCGGGTCCAAGAGTTGATAGATCAGAAAATATTGTCTTTTGCTGATGTTCCAAATGTGGGGAACAATCCTTTGCCTAAACATGATAGTTCAGGTGTCAATGTTATAGAAAGTTCAACTGATGATGGATTAATAAAGGATGTGTTCAAGTTGAAGACTCTTATAACAGTGGTCCATGCTAGATTGATGGAAGCACAATTGATGAATGGAGTACATGATAATTGTATGGTGTGTTCGTCCAACCCTGATCAGTGTGGTGAATTCAAAATTTATCTTCAACGTTTGATGGATCATCGGGTTATTCAGTTCACTAGAGCAATGATTGATGAGGACGTTGCTGTGATTGTACCTGTGTTTGATCAAGAGAGGCTTCCCAAGCCTTTTGTGGTCCCTTATCAGAGAAATGTTGACCTAGAGCCAGTGAAGAAGATTGAGCCCATGGTTATTTATGTTCCCGCTCCATTCTCATTTGGAAGTACCAAAGCAGTGCCTTGGAACTATGAGCCTGTAGTTTGTATGGGTAACAAACCAGTAATCTTGAAAGAGCCAGATGTGACTAATATCGCTGGAGGTAGTGGTGTGACACGAAGTGGAAGGGTTTTCGCTCCTGAAGTGATCCCAAACAAAGAAAGTGCACCAACAGTTGAATCAACGAAGAGGAAAGAGGTGAATCCTCCAGAAGCAGGAGAAGGCTCATCTAAGAAACCAGTGACTACTGAAGAGGATAGAGAATTCTTGAAGATCATTAAGAAGAGTGATTACAAGGTCGTAGATCAGCTCAACCAAACTCCTTCAAAAATCTCCATTCTTTCTCTACTTATGAGTTCTGAGGCTTATAGGACTGCTCTATTGAAGTTCTTGAATGAAGCTTATGTGGCAGAAGACATCAGTGTTATTCAGTTTGATAATGTGGTTGCTAATCTCAATGCTAGTAGTTGTTTGATGTTCACTGATGATGATTTACCCCCTAATGGGCGAGAACATAATATGGTGCTTCATATCTCCATTTAGTGTACAGATGTCACTTTGGCTCGAGTACTGGTAGATACAGGTTCATCCTTAAACGTGTTACCTAAGACTACCCTGGCACAATTGAATATTGAAGGGGTGCAGATGAGACCCAGTGCTTTGATAGTGAAAGCTTTTGATGGGTCTAAGCGAACAGTTATTGGGGAGATTGACCTCCCAATCCGGATTGGCCCTCAAACTTTCCGTATTACCTTCCAGGTAATGGATATTAGGCTTGCCTATAGCTGTCTGTTAGGTAGACCTTGGATCATGCTGCTGGAGCTGTCACCTCGACGCTTCACCAGAAGCTGAAGTTTGTTACTTCTGGTAAGCTGGTATCAGTATCCGGAGAGGAAGATATTTTCGTTAGCCATTTGACTTCTTTCAGATACATTGAAGTAGGTGAAGACATTGTTGAAACTCCTCTCCAAGCCCTTGAAGTGGTCAATATGGTCCAGACTAAGCCGAAACTTGTTGAAGAACCCAAGGGGGTCATGACCTCGTGGAAGAGTGTGAAAGCTGCAATTGAAGCTGGTTGCCTTGGAAGTTGGGGCATAATGATTGAATTGCCAGAGAAGAAAGACAAGTGTGGATTAGGATATCAGCCGTCTATTGAACTTTTCAAAGATCAGAAGATACATCAGAGGAAGGTTCCTAGCATCCAGGAAATATTCTCCAAATCTAGTTTCCGAAGTGATGATCAAGTGAATGCTCTTGAAGATGAAGATCCAAATTTGTCCAAGATGGTGTTTCGTGGACCTCCGGATGCCGCTCTCACTAACTGGAAGGCAACAGATGTTCCGAATATAGTTTCTTTTTCAAAGTAATTTACTGTTTTCTAAAAACATCCAATGCCACGCCCAAGGCATATGGATAGCTTTGTAGGGCCCATTTTGTGTTAATATTTAAGCCTTATCATCAATACAAAGCACATTTTTTGAGATCCATGTCTTTCATCTTTTTAGTTTTTTTACAAACAAATAAATAACAAAATTAAAAAATGGCAATTTTGATTTCATATCACTTTCATTTTTAAAAATCTTCCGCTAAAAAGAAAAAAAATCATTTCCATGCATCCTATGTTTCGGAGACTGGAAGAGAGGTTGAAAGCTGTGGAAGGGCAGAATGCTCTTGGTGTGGATGTTGCTGACTTAGCGCTGGTCCCAGGCGTGAGAGTTCCGCCAAAATTCAAAGTCCCCATGTTTGATAAGTACAATGGCAACTCTTGCCCAAAGACTCATGTACAAGCTTACTTCCACAAGATGATCGCGTATTCTGATGATGAGAAGCTGCTCATGTACTTCTTCCAGGACAACCTAGCTGGGGCATCCTTGGAGTGGTATATGAGGCTGGACAGAGCTCATACTCGCTGCTGGAGAGACTTGGCTGAGGCCTTTGTGAAGCAATATCAGTACAATGCGGATATGGCACCTGACAGGACTCAGCTCTAGAATCTGTCTCTCAAGAGCAACGAGTGCTTCAAAGAGTATGCTCAACGCTGGAGAGAGTTGGCTTCTCGTGTTCAGCCTCTGATGTTGGAAAAAGAGATGGCCAACATGTTTATGAACACACTGCTTGGATCTTATTTGGAGCGTCTGGTGGGTTGTAACGCCTCGAATTTTGCTGATGTGGTCTCTACCGGTGAGAGGGTGGAGAACTACTTGAAGACATGTAAGATCCAAAATGGGGTTGGATCATCTTCGAGGTCAAAGAATCCGTTCTTAGGAGGACAGAAGAGGAGAGAAGGGGATGCAAATGCCATATCTTCTTATCAGAACAGGGGTAACCGGAGGAATAACTTTCAGAATTACCATCAATAACCTTATGTTGCAGCATTGACCATTCCGGCTGCAGCACCAATGCAACAACAACAACCTCAACGTCAACAAAATCAATACCAACAACAACAGGGTAACAGACCTGCTTATCAACAGAGACATAGGATGATGGATAGGCGTTTCGACACTCTTCTGATGTCGTATACCTAGTTGCTTCCCAACCTTCAACATTTGCAACTTGTGCAGTTACGCACTTTGGTTCCTCCAGTTGGCAGGCTTCCAGTGGGTTATGACGCCAATGCTAGGTGTAATTTCCACTTTGGGGCACCTGGCCACACTATTGAGAACTGCAAAGCTTTTAAGCACGTAGTTTAGGACCTTATTGATACAAAGGCCATTAACTTTGCGTCGGCTCCTAATGTTGTCAACAATCCCATGCCGCAGCATGGTGGAGCAAATGTTAACATGGTTGAAGGACAAGCCAAACTAGTCAAGGAGGTGTTGAAGCTGAAGACTCCGCTGTTAAAAATCAAAGAATACTTGCTAAAGGCAGATGTTTTCCCCGGCTGTGGGAGCGGTTGTTTGGGTTGTGTTGCACAGAGTGGGGGTTGTGTGAAGCTGCAGCAGGGTATCCAGGCCTTGCTTGACAATGGTATCCTCCAAGCTGAAGACTTATCTGCCCAAAGGTATGTTGAAGGGGTTGTTGAAGGGGTTGTTGAGAATGCAGATGTTGATCCTCTCTTTCCTGAAGATGCTGAAGAATTTACAAATGTTGTTCCTACTGATTTTGTAATTCCCAATGAATGTAATTAATTTTTTTGATGTTGTTGCTGATATTCCAAACATGGTGTTTGATTCTGATGTACTTGTTGAACTTGATTCCGATGTTTCGGATGTTTGTACTTCAATAAATAAGATTTCTGAGTATGACTGTGACGTTGCCACTATCATAATTTTCTACCCGACCACTCAGATCAGTGCGCCAGTAGCGCAACCGGTACCACCAGTGCGACCACATCAATCCACTAGGACCATCACGACCCTTGGTCCTTTACCTTTCACCAGCGAAAGGGCCATTCCTTGGCATTACGGGGGGAGTGTGTACATGCATGATCATGGAGTGGAGCAGCCACTGAAAGTAGAAGAGGTGCATGATCAGAAGTCTGAACTTGGAATTGAGATAAAAGATCCCGCAGTGGATAATGTTGGTGGAATCGGGCGATTCACCAGAAGTGGTAGACTATTCTCACCACCGGTTACCCAACCTGATAGTGCTGACGTCGCGGCGATGGCCAAAGGCAAGCAAGTTGTGAATGAGGGTACCTCTGCACCACAGGCTGGCTCTGAGCCTGCTTTTGCGAAGGATGTGGATGAACTTTTGATAATTATAAAGAAAAGCGATTACAAGGTAGTCAATCAGTTGATTCAGATGCCATCCAAGATATCTATTCTCTCACTCCTGTTGTGTTCGGAGGCACACAGGGAGGCACTCCTGAAGGTCCCTAATGCTGCATAAGTGCCTCAGGAGATCTCAGTGAACCAATTAGAAGGGATCGTTGCAAATGTTCATATAAGCAACGGGTTGGGTTTTATTGATTCTGACTTGACGCCAGCTGGACGCGATCATAACAACGCTTTGCACATCTCGATGGAGTGTAAAGACACTGTGCTATCCCATATTCTGGTGGATACAGGTTCCTCTCTCAATGTGCTACCCAAGAGAGCCCTGTCAAGGTTAGATGTAGAAGGTTTGATCTTGAAGCCTTCCGATCTTGTGGTAAGAGCCTTCGATGGTTCTAAGAGGTCGGTGTTCGGAGAGGTAGAATTGCCAATTCAGATTGGATCACAAACCTTTAACACCGTATTCTATGTGATGGATATCGGTCCTTCGTATAGCTGTTTGTTGGGTCGTCCTTGGATCCACAATGTTGGGGAAGTCTCCTCGACCTTGCATCAGAAGATCAAGTTCCCGGTCAACGGAAGAATTATCACTATTTGTGGTGAGGAGGATATTTTGGTCAGTAACCTGTCTACATTCAAGTATGTAGAGGTAGAAGGTGAGATTCATGAGACCCTGTGTCAGGCCTTTGATGTAGTTCAAGTCAAGGATGCAGCTCCAGTGGAAGAGGTTGAAGAAGGTGCATCTTTGTCGTCCTTCAAGCAGGCACAGGCCTTGGTGAATTCAGGTGTTGCTCCCGGTTGGGGATGTCTGGTGGATTTACCTGTAAAGGAAGACAAGTTTGGGATTGGGTATCAGCCGGAATTGACTTCTACAACTTCAACGCCTCAGACTCGTCAGGGGCCGATTACTTTCTCCAGTGTTGGCATCATTCAGTACGGCCAGGTCTCTGCAATCAACAAAGAAGATGGGGATAGTGATTGCGACATTGACAACTGGGTGCGTCTAAGGGTCCCGGGTGAAGTTCTCCGCAAGTGGTCTTCTGAAGAGATTATCCAAGTCACTCTTCTTAAAGAGTAATTTTCTTTGTTTATTCATGCATATCCAAGTCTTACGTTCCGCCCATGGCGTGATGACTCATTGTAGGGCTCATCTATGTGGATACCTGTATTTTTTATCATAAATAAAGGACGTCTTTTTGCATTCAAATATTTTGTTCACTGTCTTTCTATTGTTGCAGTTTTCAAAAATAAAAAATATATATATATATATATATATATATATATATATATATATATATATATATATATATATATATATACACATTTGGTAATGTTTTGTTTAGTTTCCACTTCTTGTTCACACTCATAAGCACATACCATCACTCATGCAGATGCACGTCACCGGATCCTATTGATAACAGTTCTGCTATGGCTCGCTTCGACTTTGAAAATCCAATCTTTCAAGCTGAAGAAGAGGGTGATGAAGACTGTGAACTCCCTGAAGAACTAGCCAGGTTGTTAAAACAGGAGGAAAGGGTCATTCAACCGCACCAAGAGTCTATTGAAGTGATTAATCTCGACACCGAGGACGCCAAGAGAGAAATCAAGATAGGGGCTGCTTTGGAAGATAATGTGAAGAAGGGGCTGATTGAATTGCTGCGAGAGTATGTTGACATCTTCGCTTGGTCTTATCAGGACATGCCAGGGCTTGACACAGACATTATGGTACACCGTTTTCCTCTCAAAGAGGATTGTCCTCCGGTCAAGCAGAAGCTCAGAAGAATAAGACCAGAGATGGCTGTCAAGATAAAGGAAGAAGTGCAAAAACAGTTGGATGCAGGGTTTCTAGCGGTCACAAATTATCCGCCGTGGGTTGCAAATATCGTTCCAGTACCTAAAAAGGATGGAAAGGTACGGATGTGGGTTGACTATCGGGATCTAAACAGAGCTAGTCCTAAAGATGATTTCCCATTACCTCACATTGACGTTTTGGTGGATAACACGGCTCAGTTCTCGGTATTCTCCTTCATGGATGGCTTTTCTGGCTATAATCAAATTAAGATGGCACCAGAAGACATGGAGAAGACAACTTTCATAACCCCATGGGGCACCTTCTGCTACAAGGTGATGCAGTTTGGTCTGAAAAATGCTGGGGCAACATATCAACGAGCTATGGTAACTCTTTTCCATGATATGATTCATCATGAAATCGAGGTTTATGTTGATGATATGATTGCCAAATCTCAGACGGAAGAAGAACATCTGGTGAATTTGCAGAAACTGTTTGAGCGTTTGAGGAAATTCAAGCTGAGGCTTAATCCGAACAAGTGTACTTTCGGGGTGAGATCTGGAAAACTGCTGGGTTTTATTGTTAGTGAAAAAGGGATTGAGGTGGATCCCTCCAAAGTAAAAGCAATACAAGAAATGCCTGAGCCAAGAACAGAAAAACAAGTTCGTGGTTTCTTAGGAAGGTTGAACTACATTGCAAGGTTCATCTCTCACCTAACAGCCACGTGTGAGCCAATATTCAAATTGTTGAGAAAAGATCAGGCCATCAGGTGGAATGATGATTGCCAAAGGGCTTTCGAGAAGATAAAAGAGTATTTGCAGAATCCTCCAATCCTTATGCCTCCAGTCCCAGGGAGACCGCTTATTATGTATTTGACAGTACTTGATAATTCCATGGGTTGTGTTCTCGGTCAACACGACGAGACAGGTAGGAAAGAGCATTCCATTTACTACCTGAGTAAAAAATTCACAGATTGCGAGTCGAGATACTCAATGCTTGAAAAGACATGTTGTACACTTGCATGGGCTGCTAAGCGATTAAGATAATACATGCTGACTCACACAACCTTACTGATCTCCAAAATGGATCCAGTCAAGTATATATTTGAGAAGCCAACTCTCACCGGAAGGGTTGCTCGTTGGCAAATGGTACTGACAGAGTACGACATCCAATATACATCCCAGAAAGCCATCAAAGGGAGTATTCTGTCAGACTATCTTGCTCAGCAGCCGATTGATGATTATGAGCCGATGAAGTTTGATTTTCCGGATGAAGACATCATGTTCCTCAAGATGAAAGACTGTGAAGAGCCAGTTGTTGAGGAGGGACCTGATCCAGATGAAAAGTGGACTTTAATGTTTGATGGGGCCGTCAATGCCAAATGAAGTGGAATTGGTGCTGTCATTACCATTCCGAAAGGTGCCCACATGCCTTTCACCGCTTGTCTAACTTTCGAGTGCACCAATAATGAAGCCAAGTATGAGGCCTGTATCCTGGGTGTTGAGCAAGCCATTGATTTGAGAATTAAGACTCTGGACATCTTCGGAGATTCAGCTCTAGTGATCAATCAAGTGAATGGTGATTGGAATACTCTCCAGCCTAATTTGGTCCACTACAGAGACTACACGAGAATATTGTTGACTTTCTTCACAACAGTAAGGTTGTATCATATACCTCGTGATGAGAACCAGATGACATATGCTCTTGCTACTCTGTCCTCCATGATCAAGGTGATTCAGCGGAACTATGCTCCCAGGATCGATGTTATGCGCCTTGATAGGGCCATGTACGTGTTTGCTGTTGAACTGGTAGTTGATGACAAGCCCTGGTACCACGACATCAAGTGCTTTCTGAAGAATCAAGAGTACCCTGCAGGGGCATCCAACAATGATAGAAAGACTTTGAGAAGATTGGCAGGCAGTTTCTTCTTGAACAAAGATGATGTGCTGTATAAGAGGAACTTCAACATGGTTTTGCTCAGATGCGTGGATAGACACGAAGCAGACATGTTAATGCAAGAAGTTCATGAAGGCTCCTTCGGTACTCATGCCGGTGGACATGCAATGGCTAAGAAATTGTTGAGAGTGGGTTATTACTGGATGACCATGGAATCTGATTGTTTCAAATATGCTCAGAAGTGTCATAAATGCCAGATTTATGTTGATAAGGTGCATGTGCCGCCAAATCCTCTGAATGTGATGTCTTTGCCGTGGCCGTTTGCTATATGAGGCATTGATATGATTTGAAAGATTGAGCTGACTGCTTCCAATGGGCATCGCTTCATCCTTGTTGCCATCGACTATTTCACCAAGTGGGTCGAAGCAGCGTCATTTGCGAAGGTCACCAGACATGTGGTTGCCCGATTCATCAAGAAAGAAATCATTTGTCTTTATGGATTCCCGAAAGAATCATTACTGATAATGGTTCTAATCTCAATAACAAAATGATGAAAGAGTTGTGCAAGAACTTCAACATTCAACATCACAACTCTTCCCCTTATCGTCCTAAGATGAACGGTGTTGTTGAGGCAGCAAATAAGAACATAAAGAAGATTGTGCAGAAGATGGTCGTTACGTACAGAGATTGGCATGAGATGCTACCCTTCGCCTTGCATGGGTACCGTACTTCAGTACGTACATCGACCGGGGCAACCCCTTATTCCCTTGTGTATGGTATGGAAGCAGTCCTACCTGTTGAAGTGGAGATTCCTTCTCTAAGAGTCATGTTGGATGTCAAGTTAGACGACACTGAATGGGTTCGGACAAGGTTCACTGAGTTGAGTCTTATCGAAGAGAAGCGAATGGCAGCCATTTGTCATGGGCAGTTGTATCAAAGTCGGATGAAGAGAGCCTTTGATCAGAAAGTGCGTCCTCGATGCTTCCAAGTCGGAGATTTGGTGTTGAAAAGGATCCTTCCTCCTCAGACAGATCATAGGGGCAAGTGGACTCCTAACTATGATGGACCGTATATTGTCACCAAGGTTTTTGATGGTGGAGCCTTAATTCTTGCAACTATGGATGGTGAAAACTTCACTTCCCCTATGAACTCAGACGCAGTTAAAAAATACTTCGCATAAAATAGACCCGCTGGACGATAAAAAGAATAGTCCAGGCAAAAAAATTGGCATCTCAGTGAACCAAGAAAATGAAAAAGGTTCGGGCAAAAGTTAGGGATTAAAAAATGAAAAGATTGTACACCCAGTAAGTTGAAAACCTGAAAGGGCAACTTAGGCAAAAATGGGTATCCCGGTGGATTGAAAACCCGAAAGGGTGATCCAGGAAAAAGTTAGGGATTAAGCGAATGGCTGCGTTCTGAGTAGTTCTGAATATCATCTCGTGTCGATAATCGAAAACTTCCGAAGGATAGGAAACAGTCCAATCACCTTTTTTTGAAAGCTGATCATCTGGAGGATCTTGAAGACGAGCGAATCATAGCAGAATTGGAACCCGATAGAAATCCATTTCACATTGCCATTAGATTAATTTCTGTTTTTATCTGTTGTGCAATTACCTCTTTCCTGGGATTGCTTCCTGATGTAAATACCTATTCAAAGGCCACTGAATCAATAAAATCATGTTATTCAGTACATCTCTATGTTCATTTTCATTTTACTGTTTTGTTTGCAAAAATGACGTCCGAATTTTTGATAAACATTGCATCATGAAACATAAGAGCTTTATAGGCACGTGCTCAATAAACATTGAAAATTGCTGTAAATTTTAAGTGTTTTGGATCGTCTATTTAGAACAGGTACACTCGGGGCATTTCCTTAAGGTCCCCATCAAATGATCGCGGATGTTTTTCCTCAACAGTTGGAATTTGGTATCTTATCCCTGCAGAGCTGGTCCGAGCGTTGGATTCTTCAATCCCCAACAGGCTCTCACTGTTGTACTTCCCCAAGCATTTGTTTCAAATTATACATTCACCAGTAGAGTCGATAGTGTCAGACTGTATATCCCCAGCGGAGTTGACAATGTCAGACTGAATATCCCCAGCGGAGTTGATAGTGTCAAACTGTATATCCCTAGCGGAGTTGACAGTGCCAGACTGTATCTTCCCAGCAGAAGCGGCTACTCCTCAGAGTTCGATGCCAGATCGATGATCTCGACGCTAGACCCATGGTCTCTTTCCTTGAAGCAGAATCTCGGTACCATATTAGTGTTTGCTTCCTCTGCTGAGTCATCTCTCTCGCAGATTATGGTTGCCAGAACCACTGTCGCTTTCCTCAACATCAAGCTTTCAGTGCCATTCTATCCCCAGTCAGAGTCTCGGTATTTTATTATTGCCAGAACACCGCGTGGCTGGTCATTTCCTCACAGAGTTCATTGTGCTGTGTGTCTCCAATAGCATTGCCTGGGTCCAGAAAATTGTGATCATTTCCCCAGCAGAATTCCTTGCCTCAGCTTGGTGTTCTCTCTAATCAAGCATTTCACATCCCTGCATGTAGAATCATATTGCATTGCATCCTCCCAAATTACGTAGCATTTCCATTTTCATGGGGCATTACGCCATTAAAATATTCAAACATACGCATGTAAAGCATAAGGCATTCTCGGTATCCCAAGTGATAAGCCAAAAGTTGTTTCCAGTACTCAGACTAAAGATTGTTCATGACTTATCTTTATTATTCCCAGCAGGGTTCGTTGGCCCACGCGCCGCCTCAATTATCATTTTCCCTATTTCTGCCGATGCTGACAGGCATGAGAGTTTCCGGTATTCAGACCGAAGTGGCATTCAGGCCAGTTTTCCGATGTTCAGATCGAAGAAGTTTCCGACATTCAGGTCGATGCAACTTGTGGCATTCAGACCAAGTTTCCAGTATTCAGACCGAAGTGGCATTCAGGCCAGTTTTCCGATGTTCAGATCGAAGAAGTTTCCGACATTCAGGTCGATGCAACTTGTGGCATTCAGGCCAAGTTTCCGATATTCAGACCAAAGTGGCATTCATGCCAGTTTTCCGATGTTCAGATCGAAGAAGTTTCCGACATTCAGGTCGATGCAACTTGTGGCATTCAGGCCAGTTTCCCGGTGTTCAGACCGATGTTTGATAATCAAGTATCGTCTTCTGCTCAGATCGAAGTCATTTCCAGTATTCAGATTGTTGAGCGGCATTCAGGCCATGGTTATTTCTGTGTTACCATTTATTTTGGTATTCAGGCTAACATTCCTTGTTTCGATGTTCAGACCGACTCTCACGGTACCAGAAGGATTCTTTTTCAAGACCACCTCTTGGCCGATTCTGACAGGCATTGTTACTTCATTTTTTCACTTCAGTGTAAATTTTCGGGCTTTTATCGTATTCAATCACTTGATACCTCGAAAGTGCGAAAGCCATTGCTATCTTCCTTTCGGGTTTCCAATTGATTGAATCCAGTTGATTGAATAGGGGCAGCTATAATACTCCAAAATTTACCCTTCATTTTTCCTGGAAGCATGTGATTATGTTTTACACTTCATTAGCATCATATTAGGTCATACTCATTGCATATTGCATTAGTGACATGGAGATTAGGTTTTGATCGATCACTCCTTAATAGAAGGAGCCCACACAAAGCCAGATTGAGAATTGGACTTCATTTTCTAAGTATACAAGTCTCAAGGGTCTCAAGGGGGGTCCAAGTATCTTATTATGGTCCTCAATTCATCAGTGAAGGATTCAAAGCTATCAGAGTGTTCATCTGGATTTAATCAGAAATTAGGGTTTCATGGCTACTTGCAACAGGCAATGTTTGGTTGGAAGTAGAGGAGCTTATCCATGTCATGATTAGAGAGGCATCTTGGCCTAGGAAGATTCACAATTATCTCAGAAAGATCCATTGGCAATCAGTGCAATCAGTTCTTGATCATTTTGCCCTATGACTAGGGTTTGGTATAAAATCAGTTTATTTCTGATTCTTTGGGTGAAACTCTTTTCCATGGCCCTCCATATGTCCACAAGGGTCTACATACAAAATATTAGCTCTTCATTTGAGCTAGAAGTGCTTCAATTGATCAATGGAATCGGGAATCAGACAGTTTGGGAAAAGTCAACTATGGGGCCAGAAAAGTCAACTCCTGACATTTTGAGAGTGGAATATCAAAATCCAGCCTAGGGGATCCTACATGTGAAATTTGATCAAGGTTGGATCATGGATTCATCATTTAATCAGGAATTGGAAAAGTTACTTAATTTGGAAATGGTTGACTTTCCATTTAGGGCAAATTTTCATGATCGTTGCACTCACTTTAAGCCCATTTTGCATCAAGATAAAAGCTCCATTTGAAAATTTCTCCAACATGAATGTTGTTTCTCTTGTTCCAAGCTTTCTATAGATATAAAGTTTGCTCCATTTGGATTAGAATTGAGAATGTTATGCTTAGTCAAAGTGAGACATTTTTTTAGGACACTTAGAAAAATTTCTAAGTCCAAAATTTGTCAAGACTTCTTGGCAAATTTTCTTGCACTTCAAAGTATTATTTGAAAATACTTTCTTCACAAAAATTGTACCTTGCGATGTCCTCTTTCACATCCTTTTGGAATCATCTCATTTGGATCCATGGTTTGAGAGATACGTTCATTTAAAATGGGCACCATGACTTGATTTTCTAGGCAGATTTTGGGTCTGGCTGGCCCAATCAGATTTTCTAAGCATGCTGCACAAACCAGTCACGTTTTTTTACCTCCTTTGGCCATACATTGGACATCCATTCACTTAAATTTGGCCCAAAATAACAACATTTTACACCTCACTTCACACTTTTATTCTTATGGATAAATCACTTATTAAAAAGCCCATGAGAACACCTAATCCACCCTATTTAAGAAGCTGAAACCCTAACCCTAAAGGAGCATTGGAATTTCGTGGTAAGGAGGAAAAGCTTCATCACATATCAAATTCCATTTCACTTATATTTTCCATTAGGTAATCATCTCTTCCATGGCCATGTTTTGATATATCTATGCTTGCTTACCATGTTCATCACCATTAATCCTTCCGTTTTCATATTTCTTTTTCTTATTTAAAATATTTTCTTTGTCCATAAAATTACTCAAAAATATTTTTCACTTTTCTTAACATTTAATTTAATTTTATATAATTTTTATTTTCGTACTTTTTTAATATTAATATTTTATTTTAATTATTTATTCTAAATGGTCCATTTTAACACATTTTTTTATTGATTTTATTTTTATGACTTAAAATTATTGTTAGCATTTGATTTTTAGGGTGAAGGTTGACCACTGTCTCATGGTCAACCTGACCTTTTCTTGGAATTTTATTTCACATTTTCTATTTATTTTGGATTTATTTTTGACCTAGTTTGGTTGGTTGACTTTTAATTTGACTTTTGTTTTATTTTAATTAATTCACGTACCAATTTTCATTATTTTTAAAATCTTTTTAGGGGATGATGATGTACTGACACCACCTTATTTAGTTTAATTTTTCATAATTTTCTTGATTAATTTACTATTTATTCTTGATTTATTTCTAACCTAGTCTTATTAATTGACTTTTGGTTTAACCTATGTTTTGTTTTAATTAATTCATGTGCAAATTTTCATTATTTTTAAAATACTTTTAGAGGATGATGATGTCCTGACCCCACCTTATTTAGTTTATATTTTCATAATTTTCTTGATTAATTTACTATTTATTCTTGATTTATTTCTAACCTAGTCTTATTAATTGACTTTTAATTTGACTTCTGTTTTATTTTAATTAATTCACGTGCCAATTTTAATTATTTTTAAAATCTTTTTGGGGGATGATGATGTCCTGACCCCATCTTATTTAGTTTAATTTTTCATAATTTTCTTGATTAATTTGCTATTTATTTGTTATTTTTTAAGTTGACTTGAATTTTCAGTTGACTTCTTTATGATCGATGTTTGACTTAGGGATTGCTTATGGCAATTGAAGAGATCTTTTGATCCTTCCTCGTTCATCTCATATTCCATGTATTAGAGGCCTTTTACCTTGATTTTATTTGGTCCTTACCTCATTTCATGATTAAATTATTCAGTGGACCCTTCGTGTGCATATTTTCATCTGTTTGATTCATCTGTTATCTTTTATACTTGTTTCTCTCATTCATGCTTTCTATTGCTTGATTATTTAACATGTTCATACTCCCATGCATTGTTTAAATGCTCCATTATTTGATTCTTTGGTTTGATTATATATTGTTTATTTATCCGATCTGATTGATAATTGTTGCCTACTTGTATGATGTATGAGGCATATATTCTTATTGTTTGTTTGCCATGAACAATCCCCATTCATAACAAATGTACCCCTCTCCCATAAAGTGTATAATATTTATTTCTTTATTTCTTTAGTCACCTATTAATACAAGAATTAAAATGAACATCCGATAACCATTTCAAAATAAGATCAAAAGCTCGATCCAATGTCGAGTAATCATTTTCAAAACTTAACAGAACCAGCACGCATTCATCCATCCTCTTGTAAGTCGATTGCCGCAGGCATCGCCATCTACCTGTAATTCGATTGCCTCCGGCATCTCCATCTACCCTTATCTGTAACTCCTCTTCGCGCTCCATCCGTCGACTCTTGTTCCGTTTAGGTAGCACCCATTAGGTAGAACCCTTTGTATGATAACATAGGTAGAATTCCCCTTTGTAAATCCTAACATATAGGTCCATATTGCATGACAACTCTAGAGCAGAGCCTCCCCATTTTTAGACCTTCCGTGCGTCTCCGGTCTTGTGGCATGTCAGTTCGTTCTATTGCAAAGAGGTAACTGCCTAAGACTCGATTAAGCAAGATGCGACACCTACTGCTAGGACGTGAACGCATTGCCCACTTTCCTTTGACACAGCTGGTGTCCCCTTTTGTAAGTCCATGTTCAAATGGCAATCCTTAACCCCTAGTTTAGTCGAACTACGACAACTCTGATTCTCATGTTCAGATGAGACACGTAGGCACGAGATGCGATGTCTTGCCGAGTTTGACTGACGACTAACAACTAATCCTTGTTTACTTTCGCCCTTGCTGCGATTCTTTTCTCTCGCCCTCGTTGCGATCGAGACTTTCCCTTTCTCTTGCCCTAGTTACAATCGAGACCCTTGTTCCCGTAGTTAGCCGAACTACGTTTTGCTCTGATTCTCATTCCAGATGAGATACGTAGGCATAAGACGTGACGTCTTACCGAGCACACTTCTCTTTAACCCATAGGTAGCCGAGCTACGAAGACTTTGATTCTCATACTCATATGAGATACGTAGGCAGTGGATGCGACATCCTTGTGAGTCCTATTCTTTTAACCTTCCTTTTAGTAAATAGTACTTTAGATATACCTACACCCTTTAGACTAGAACAACACTTATGAAAAGGGCTCCCTAGGAGTACCTAAGATGTTTCGGATGCTTAAAACCTTCCCATTGCATAACCAACCCTCTTACCCAGATCTCTGACATTTTTACTAGTTTTTTATTCGATAAAACTTTTAGACCATTCCTTTGGATAATATAGAAGTGCGGTGGCGACTCGACTTGTATGATTTACCTTGGATTTAGTCAATATCTCTAATGGTAACGAATACCCCGCTACACTTAGGAATTAGAGTTCAATAATCAACCAAGGAAGTTGAAAATTGAAACTGAAAAATTGAAGAGAAAATACAAAATTCCTTTAGGTGAGGTGTGGGGATTCAGTTCTGCAGCATGTAATGCGCCTTAAGGTTGATTTGGAATGAAGCTGAGCACATGTATTTATAGTGAAGCATGATGCAAGCAAGGTGAAATTCATGTGTGCATGAAATAAGGGCCTCCATGCATGGGCCTGTACAGGAGCATGGGAGGCCCAAACTCAATTACAAATGCAAGCTAATCATCAGCAAAATGAATTTGGACGTGCGGTTCTGATGGAAATGGTTTGTGCACAAATATTTGACATGGTTTCCATAAATGCACATAAACTTTCACCTCTTCGAAAATGCACTTTGAAACAATGAAACATAGCATTGTGGGTAATGGTTGGAAAGGTCTTGACATGAGGAACAATTGTTATGTTGAACGAAAATCCATTTGGGGTTGGGAAATTAATGAATCCTGATCATAAAGTTCAAGGTGCAAAACATGTGTATGTGAATTTAGCCAAAATGGAACAACTTCAAGCCCTTATGTTTAAATGATGCAAGCTCCAAATGACAAAACCTTCAACATCAAAGTTGTTGATAGTTTCAAGAAAATCAATTTGGACTTAAATTTTGCATCATTTGGATTTTTTATGAGAAAGTTATGGGTACTTGAAGTTGGACTTTTTCACATTTCAATGACTTTGGTCCAAAGTGACCTATAATGTTTTGTATTATCACATGTGTTTCTTTTAGGATTATGAAAATTTGTTCAACATGACAAATTAAGTAGACGTCTTAAAATTTCCAATTCATTTGATACCACATCAAAATCATGAAAAATGAGTGAGTTATGTCCTTGGGAAGTTGACCTAAAATTAGGGTTTCAGTCAAAATGACCTATAATGTATTGAAATGAATGATGACCATCCAAGCTTCTAATCAATTTTTGATGAACATGAAAGTTGTTCATATGGTTCTTACGAACATTTTTTATCTTAGGGTCATCCTCATTTTACAAACACATTAAAAGTTAGGTCTCAGTGGATTTCAAAATAGTCAGATGAATTGACTGATCAACTTCTCAAGTCCGAACTTCAAATCTTGATGAATTGATGATTGAGGATACTCAAATAAGCTCAAATATGCATGAAATTATGAATCAAAGAACTTCCCTTGATTTTATTTGATCATGGGTTGAGGTTGCTTCATGAGCAAGGCACAGTTGATGCATAGTTGAATTAGGGTTTCCTTGGGAAACAATCCTTAAGCTCTTTGGTTTGCTTGATCAAATTGACAAATTGAGATATTTGGGAGGCATATATGATGAATGAGAGATTTGTGAACCATTGTCATGCTTGCTTTCAACTTCATCTGGCCACATCAATGAGCATAGGGGCCTTCTAGGAGCCTTAGATCTTATGATTGGTTAAGCTACAAAACAAAAGATGATAGTGACATATTTTTGTGCTTTTAGTTAGTAAACAAAATAAGAAAAGCAATAATATACAATTCAAGCATGTTTGGTGGTCTCAAACCAACTCACACAAGTCCCAACCCAAGGGTTAAGGAGCCAAGATGCTATGATCCTTTAGGCAAATGCAAAGTGCAATGATATGATGCCATGAGGGATCTTAGGGTCAAAATTAGGGTCTTACAGATGCCCCTATTTAAGGTCATTCTAGCCGGAGAAGTGAAGGTTAAAATCTTCGTCTCGACGAGGTAGAATGGGCTTAAATAATAACAAAGAGACAAACTTTGGTCCCTAAGAGACCTCATGATGCAAATGTATGTATGCAAAAGGTAATACTCTATGGGGATATATGTCCACAAAGGAAAAAAGAAATCAAGAGAGACTGAAAATCCATATGAGTAATACACTCATAAATGGTACAGAGACTCCGAGAACTTTACTTGGAGTAAAGGGGATAAAATGCGTTAGCAGGTCACGACTTCAAACTTGCTTAGAGACACGAAGGGATTCCATGAAAATAAATCAATGGAAAGACTCGAGCTGACGCAAACATGCATGTATTGGGGAATATGCCAATACAGCAAACTATCCACAAAGGATACTTCGGATAAAAATCCGGACACAGATGGGGAAAACCCACTAAGGCACTCAGGCTGGGAACATCCACAAAGGATTCAGCTGAGGAAGAAACAAATGAGGTATTACCGGTTACTGGGTAATAAGCTCAAAGAGAACATGTGATCAAAACACCGGTATAAGGGTGAGAGAATCAACACGCTCAGGGAGAATGAATATCTAAGACCGGTATAAGGGTGAGAGATATCAATCATCCAAAACATCTGAGGAAGACCTAAAAAGGTATATTTCAACTCAGGAAAATCTGACTCCACAAGGGACAAAAGTCATAATAGGAAGCAGAAGGAAGGAACAATAGGGATACCGGTTACTAGGCATATAATAGGTGACCAACCAGGCGTGAATTGGGGAATATTTCCAAGACACTCATCATCCGAATGGAGGCCTGAAAAAGCAAACTCGATTACAGGATGGGCATTTGATTCCATAAGGAAATGCTAATCTTACTCGACTGGGGAAGAAAAAAGACTTCGGATGAAGAACGCATGAGATATATTATCTGTTACCAAACAAGGGTAAATGAAAGATGACTCGCTGGGGATACATTGATAAACGTAATGATCCGGGAGATATATCACCGGTTACTGGGTGGTATACTCAAAAGGTGAAGGAATATCAATACCGAATATTGGATAAAGATAACCAACAAAGAGGGGTTACATCTACCGGTTACTGGGTAGAAAACCACAGAAGAGAGTAACCGTCATCGGTTAGGATGAACAAAATCAAGGGTTAACTCTGCAAAGGGGTTAAAATGGGGTTTACAACTACCGGTTACTGGGTAGTAAACCACAGAAATAGGACTTACAACTATCGGTTACAGGGTAGGAGGTCACAGAAACTCCGCCGGGGAAAAGATGGACAATTACTGGTTACTGAGCAATCATTCATCTGAACTTCGGGGAAGTGCAGGGGAAATAACAAGAGGAGTCAATCTAGGAGTAAACTAGAGAGACACAATGAAATAAGACTTAACCCTATGAGGATATAACTCAGGGGAGAAATTCTATCCCAATACATATTTTGGGAGGAAACAAAAATAATAATCATCCACAAGGATATAACTCAGTGGGGATGTGGAAGAAAAGATAGACACTTTCTGCCTATGGGGCTGACTCTATATGGAGAGATCATACACAAACGTCTGCTTGGGGAAAAATGTATCACCAAATGGCATGAGATAACAAACAAAGATATATGGCAAAGAATTCAACATGAATATCTGAATGTTATAATTCTGCATGTATATGCCTGGTTTATGTATGATTAATGCTGACAAACAGACATATCTAACACAAACAGGTCCAAGAATCAGTGGACAGACATCCGGTACTACATCTCAAAAGAGAAAGCCATGAAGCACTGATCTCTGCAGGGGATAAAGACCAAACCTAAGGATCAAGCGAAGTCACTGCCGGGAATCAAAGACCAATGCTAGGGGAACAAGCAGGATCACCGAGGATCAGAGACTGCTGTTGGGAATCAGCGAGGGATCACAATCACCAAAGCTGGGGATCTGCCAACAGTACACAGAGCCAAGGATAAGATCAGTCAGATAAGAAATCTAACGGGGATCTTATCAGGGGATGATGGGGAATTCTGTGGGGAGTAACCACCAAACAGAAGCACATCAAACAATATTCACTTTTAATCACGGAAGGAAATATCTCTGTTATGGAGAAGGAGAGCCAGTCACTCCGTTGGGGAAGGAATCAACACGTCTTCCTCGAAGTCTCAACGCCAAACTAAAATCAAGCAAAGTCTTAGCTGGCGAAGCTAAGCACGGATAAGATCCGTCGTAGAAGAAACTCTACTGGGGAAATTATCAAGGAGAGAGATGAAACTCTGTGGGGAATAACCACCAAACAAAAGTTTCAATATCCAATCACAATCCCTCAAACTGTTGGAGAAATAATCTCTGCCGAGGAGAGAGGAAACAACGCTCCGTTGGGAATAGGAAAATAAACATTTTCATTACCCGCTCTGCTAAAGGGGAAACTGTAGGCGCTCAGCTGGTAATAACTTGCTGGTGACCAGACTGGGGAAGTCTAAGATGAACAATCCTGCTGAGGATGAACAAGAGGCAAACCTGTTGGAGATTAATGTAGGTGAACCCACAGGGGATAAGCTACAAACCAATTGCTCACGAAGAGAGTTCCTGCTCACTCTGCGGGGGGATTTCCAATCTGAACGAGGGAAAATCAACTTCCTCGAAGAAGACAGCATGCTAATTTATCAATCTATAAGGGATTTTAGGTCAATCCACACAAAGAATGACAACCATATAATTGATAACACAAATGCTAGATCCAGCCTCACTCGGGAGCTAGAAGACCAAGACCAAACTCCAGATTATATGAGTGGTGTTATACTTCTCTAAACAAATCAGGACCAAAGCTGCAGACTCTCTGGGGGTTTGGTGATGCATAATCTTCTTTTGCGCTCGCGGAGTAGACAAACTGAGAGATGATGAAGAGGATAACATATATGCTAGGAATATGAACAAATGTCTTACCCTTTCGGAGATCATACTATCCTTGGGAGAGCACTGAGGATGTCCCAATTATCTTTTTCAGTCTTTTGTGAATGTTCACTTTGTTTAAAAACAATTTATGAAAATTTTATTTAAAACAATGATATTTATCAATTAAAATATGCAAACATTTGTTTAACAGAAACAAATAAGAGTGCAAAGAATTGGATAAAGGCTCAAATTTATTTGATGGAATGGTAGTCTGCAAATGGAAAGACTCCATGGATCTTTACAAATTTGAAATTGGTGATATATATTGGAAAAAGGCTACATTGAACATAATGAACATTTCTCCACCAACTCTGAATCCAATGTATTTGAAGCTTCAGTTGACGATGACTGAGCGAGAATCTTTGACAGACGACGGTTGAAAAACAAAGTCTTGTCAGGATGCAGTTACTTGCCAAATCCCTAATTTTTGCCTAGATTGCCCCAGGATGAGGTACCCAATCTAGAGGGATATATATATATATATATATATATATATATATATATATATATATATATATATATATATATATATATATATATATATATATATATATATATATATATATATATATATATATATATATATATATATATATATATATATATATATATTTCTATGTCTCTAACTTTTGCCTGGATCGCCCTTTCGGGTTTTCGATCCACCGAGACGCTCATTTTTGCATAAGCCGCCCTTTCGGGTTTTCAACTTAGCGAGCTATTCTGTTTTTTATTTTAGGTGAAGTATTTCTTGACTTCATCTGAATTCACAGGACGAGTGAAATACTCCCCATCCATAGTTGTAAGTATCAAACCACCGCCTAAAAAGGCTCTCTTAACAACATATGGACCTTCATAGTTTGGAGTCCACTTGCCCCTGGAATCAGGCGCGAAAGACAAGACTTTATTGAGCACAAGGTCACCTTCTCGGAACACCCGAGGCTTGACCTTCTTATCAAAGGCTTTCTTCATCCTCTGCTGATATAACTGACCATGGCACATGGCAGTCAATCTCTTCTCTTCAATCAAATTCAGCTGGTCATAACGACTCTGAACCCATTCAGCCTCAGTCAACTTGGCTTCCATCAAGACTCTCATTGATGGGATCTCAACCTCCACTAGGAGCACAGCCTCCATGCCATATACAAGGGAGAAAGGGGTTGCCCCTGTTGAAGTGCGGACAAATGTACGATATCCATGCAAAGCAAATGGCAGCATCTCATGCCAATATTTGTACGTAACAACCATCTTATGGATAATCTTCTTGATGTTCTTATTAGTAGCTTCAACAGCCTCATTCATCTTAGGTCTGTAAGGAGAAGAATTATGATGTGCAATCTTGAACTCGCTACACAACTCTTTCATCATCTTGTTGTTCAAGTTAGATCCATTATCAGTAATGTTCTTGTCTGGAACACCATAACGGCATATGAGTTGATTCTTGAAAAACTTCACAACCACCTGCCTGGTCACGTTCGCATATGACGTTGCTTCAACCCACTTGGTGAAGTAATCAATTGCTACGAGAATAAATTTGTGACCGTTGGACGCTTTCGGCTCTATCATGCCAATCATGTCAATTCCCCACATGGAGAAAGGCCATGGTGAGGAAATAACATTTAGAAGTGTCGGGGGAATATGAATCTTATCTGCATAAATCTGACACTTATGGCATTTCTTCACGTATTTGCAGCAATCAGACTCCATTCTCAGCCAATAGTAGCATGCTCTCAACATCTTCTTAGCCATGGCATGTCCATTGGAATGAGTACCAAATGAACCCTCATGGACTTCAGTCATCAACAGGTCTGCTTCGTGTCTATCCACACATCTGAGCAGAACCATGTCAAAATTCCTCTTATAAAGCACATCGCCATTGAGGTAGAAACTGCCAGATAATCTCCTCAAAGTCTTCTTATCTTTGACAGATGCCCCAAGCGGGTAGATCTGACTTTGAAGAAAACATTTGATATCAAAATATCATGGCTTATTGTCTTTCACTTCTTCTACTGCAAATACATGAGTTGGTCTATCCAAGCACATCACAGTAATATTGGGGACTTCATTCCAGAATTTCACCATAATCATAAAAGCAAGCGTAGCAAGAGCATCTGCCCATCCGATTCTCATCTCGAGGAATATGATGGAAGTCAACCTCAGTAAAGAATGTTGAAATCCTCCTCGCATAATCTCTATATGGGATGAGGCCAGGCTGATTCGTCTCCCATTCACCCTTAATCTGATTAACAACAAGGGCCGAATCACCATAAACATCAAGATGTTTGATCCTAAGATCAATACATTCTTCCAATCCCATAATACAGGCCTCATACTCCGCCATATTATTCGTGCATTTGAAAGTTAGCCTTGCTGTAAAAGGAAAATGTATGCCCTGAGGGGTAATAATCACTGCCCCAATACCATTTCCATATTGATTTACAGCACCATCAAACACCATGCTCCATCGGGAACCAGGCTCTGGCCCTTCATCGAGCGTAGGCTCATCGCAATCTTTCATTTTCAAATACAAAATCTCCTCGTCAGGGTAGTCGTACTGAAACTACTGATAATCCTCAATTGGTTGATGTGCCAGTGGTCAGCCAAGATACTACCTTTAATAGCTTTCTTAGCTCGATACTCGATATCATACTCAGACAACAGCATCTGCCAACGGGCAATCCTCCCAATTAAAGCAGGCTTCTCAAAGATATACTTGATTGGATCCATTTTGGATATCAACCAAGTCGTATGGTTCAACATATACTGGCGTAAGCGCTTAGCATCCCAAGCCAAAGCACAACATGTTTTCTAAAGCATTGAGTATCGAGACTCACAATCAGTGAACTTCTTACTCAGATAGTAGATATCATACTCTTTCTTCCCTGATTCATCTAACTGACTAAGGACACAACCCATGAAGTCTTCAAGAACGGTCAAGTACATAATCAAGGGTCTCCCTTCCATAGGCGGAGACAGAATCGAAGGCTCAGACAGATACTCTTTAATACTGTCAAAGGCTTTCTGGCAATCCTCGGTCCAATCATGACGTTGATCTTTCTGGAGGAGCTTGAATATTGGTGCACATGTGGCAGTCATGTGAGATATAAATCTGGAAATATAATTCAAGCGGCCAAGAAAACCTCAGACTTGCTTCTCAGTTTTGGGCGCAGGCATCTCTTGTATTGCTTTGACCTTGGCAGGACCAACTTCAATACCTCTCTCGCTGACAATGAAGCCCAATAACTTGCCGGAACAGACTCCAAATGTACACTTGTTGGGATTCAGACGGAGCTTATACTTCCTTAAACGCTGAAAAAGCTTCAACAAGTGCTCAATATGTTCAACTTCCGCTCTCGACTTTGCAATCATATCATCAACATATACCTCGATCTCCTTGTGCATCATATCATGAAACAAGGTAGTCATAGCTCGTTGATATGTGGCTCCGGCGTTCTTCAAACCGAAGGGCATCACTCGATAACAGAATGTTCCCCAAGGTGTGATGAATGTTGTCTTCTCCATATCCTCGGGTGCCATTTTGATCTGATTATATCCGGAAAATCCATCCATAAATGAGAAGACATTGAATTTAGCTGTATTATCTACCAACATATCAATATGTGGTAAAGGAAAATTATCTTTCAGACTAGCTTTATTCAAGTCTCTATAGTCCACACAAATTCGGACTTTTCCATCTTTCTTAGGCACGGGCACATTATTGGCCACCCATTGAGGATATGTAGATGTCACCAGAAACCCCGCATCAATTTGCTTCTGAACTTCTTCTATGATCTTCACTGCCATATCAGGATGAGTTCTTCTAAGCTTCTGCTTCACAGGCACGCACTCAGGCTTCAAAGGCAGGAAATCTTGCACGATATCAGTATCCAGACCCGGCATGTCTTCATATGACCAGGCAAAGACGTCGACATATTCTCGTAGCAACTCAATCAACCCCTTCTTAACAGACTCTTCAAGGAGTGCCTCAATCTTCACCTCGTGAACACAATCTTCAGACCCCAAGTTGACTGTTTCCAGATTCTCAAGATGTGACTGAATGATCTTCTTTTCATGCTCAAGTAGATGGATAATCTCATCAGGAATCTCTTCAACATCATCTTCTTCGGTTTCAAATACAGGGAACTCAAAGTTGGGAGATGGTGTTGGATCATTATGTTCAATGGGTTTGATCAACCTGCATAATGATTTTGGATATAAAAGAGATTTTAGAATTCAAACAAGGCAAATCATTATGCAGATGAAAAGATTGATTTTATTCTCTTTTTAGGGTTTTTTGTGATCACCAATTTCATGCAAAAAACAAAAAGTGAAAATAATTTGGAAAAACAAACATTTAACATGAATTTATTGAATGAATATCATTGTATTTATGGGTCAATAATGTCATCACTTCTCCTTTTGGCATGGAGAAGGGTTTTTAAACAAAAATGAACATTACGTGGACTTATGGACGACTGTTGGAACATCAACAGCGACCCAATTATTGCAGACCCCTCCAGGGATGACAAAGTTGCCAGAATCTTCCTCTGCATCCTCTTCCACAACAGCAGCAGCTTCCTGGTCTTCGACCGTGTGGATGAAACTACCACTCTGAAACAGACCATGCTCGTTGAAAGTGCCTGAAGAATACCCTATGCCAGCCTGGGATTTATTGTCTTCCAGCTTGATCATTTGTCCTAAACCAGTAGTTGCGCCATGCTCAATGGCCAACTTCGCATCATTGTAGGATGCAAATGAAGAAGTTCCTTTCTTAGAAGGCTCATCAATAGATAAGGCTTGGAAGGGCGTCCCAACCTCATCCTCAACATCAATATAAGAAAAGGAAGACAGATGGCTAACCAAGAGAGTCTTCTCTCCCCCTACCACCACCAACTTCTTGTTCTTGACGAACTTCAACTTTTAGTGTATGGTGGATGTCACAGCACCTGCCTCGTGAATCCATGGTCTGCCCAACAAATAGCTATATGATGGGTGGATATCCATGACCTGGAAAGTGATATGGAAATCACTAGGTCCTATCTTGACTGGGAGTTCAACCTCGCCAATCACTATCTTACGCGATCCATCAAAATCTTTGACGACCACTCCGCTCTGCCTCATGGGAGGCCCCTGGTATGAAAGTTTAGCCAGAGTGGATTTTGGCAACACATTCAACGATGATCCAGTGTCTACCAGCACATTAGACATGGCATCATCCTTCCAATTCATGGAGATGTGAAGTGCCAAATTATGGTTTCTTCCCTCTTCGGGGAGATCAGCATCACAGAAACTAAGGGTGTTACAAGCAGTAATGTTTGCAACAATGCTATCAAATTGTTCTATTGTGACGTCGTGATCTACATACGCCACGTCCAACACCTTATGCAAAGCTTCACGATGTGGCTCAGAATTCATCAACAAAGATAGCACAAAGATCTTTGAAGGCATTTGTAGAAGCTGATCTACAACATTGTATTCACTCCTCTTGATGAGCCTCAGCATCTCATCACAATCCTCTCTAATCATGCCATTCTGGCCAGTAGGGACAGGAGTTCTAACAGTAGTGGCAAGTCTGGTAACATCAAGTGCCGGATTCGGACAAGAAGAAGAATTCCCAATAAGATGGGTGGCACTATCAGTAGTATCAGCTCTTCTGGTGTCAGCCTGGGGTTTCGACGGCGCCGAGAAAACACGACCGCTATGGGTCAAACCACTGACATCAGCAATATTCACAACAGAAGTGGAGGGTAGAGGCACCTCCTTCCCATCTTCTAATGCGACTGCATTATAACGATAGGGAACAACTTTGTTGGAAGAGTATGGCACAGGGCCAACTGGCTTAATTATGAGAGTAGGAGAAGCCTTCTGGTTTATGCCATCGTATCGGACGACAACAGGCTCAGGTATCCTGAAGACAAGTGATATCACATTAACTTCATCATCCTCCTCACGATTTTGAAGTATCTCTATCACACCCTGATCCAGCATTTCTTGGATGTCTTTTTTGACTTGACGACATCCTCTCTCATTGACAGTGCAAACACGGTAACTGTCATGGTCATGCTCATAGTGATTGTATCCACACAACAGTCTATGCATCTCGACCAGAGATTGTCGGATATGGCTGACATATCGGACCTTGTATTTGCCAGGGAAACCCTGAACCATGTTGACAGCAGATTTCCCATGCTCGAGCAATGGGTTCTTCTTCACATTCGGACCTACGTCCTAGAAAAACAATATACCGCTTCTCACAAGGTCTTGCACCTTGGTCTTCAACGGGTAGCAATTCTCCACATCATGTCCGGGAGCACCAGAATGATAAACATAGTGAAGCTCGGGCTTATACCACCATTGAGGGTTGGTAGGTATAGCAGGTGGGTCACGTGGAGTGATCAGTTTCCTTTCAATTAAAGAAGGATATAGCTCTGCATAGGTTATGGGAATTGGATAAAAAGTGACCCTCTTCCTATCATAGCTTGTACTGGTCTGATTGTTGTTTCGAGGCTGGTAGGCCTGTTGTTGAGGACGGTGTTGTTGTTGTTGATACTGTTGATGTTGTTGTTGCTGGTTCTGATTATGATGTTGATATTGCTGATTTTCTCTGAAAACAGGTGCAATATGAGCCATCTGGTGCTGATTACTGAAAACAGGTGTTATATTTGTATTGCTTAACGAAGGCTTCACCAAGGTCGTTGAAGGATCAGATGTTCGCACTATCCAGGCCCATGTACCATCTCAATGCGGCACCGGACAGGTTGTCCTAGAAATAATGGATCAGGAGTTGATCGTTGTCGGTCTGAGTCGACATCTTACGTGCATACATAACCAAATGGCTGAGCGGGCAAGTGTTTCCTTTGTACTTTTCAAAGTCAGGCACTTTGAATTTGACAAGAATCTTGACATTGGGAACAAGGCAAAGCTCAGCAGCAGATTTGCCAAAGAGGTCCTTCCCTCTGAGAGTTTTAAGTTCCTTGCGCAGCTCAAGGAATTGATCGTTCATAGCATCCATCTTCTCATACACGTCTGGGGCCTCAGATGGCTCAGAGGGGTAAATGGTGTCATCTACTCTCGACAAAGTATGCACGACTAGAGGTGGCATAACAAGGACCGGGCTAGATGTCGGCAGAGAAGTAAAAGTTGGGGCGAGGCCCTCTGGAACAAAGTTCGCGGGCATCCCTCAGGGAAACCTGGCTGGCACAGCAGTAGGCGCGAAGTGGGCACTGGAAGCAGGCACGATTGAGGAAGCAACCTTAGAAAATACTGTCCTCTAGGGAGGAGTTGAAGGCGTTGGATAAGACTGGCTTTGGTTGGCCAAGAAAGATCCATCAGGGCAGTCAATCTTGCCACTTCCTCCTTCAATTCTCTGTTCTCTTGTTCTAGGTAATCCATCTGCTTTGATGAGTTGGCTCTGGTGTAGTACCGGTGCGTCAGCTTGTCTTCAAAATAAATGAAGAACACAGAGTTAGACCACTGAACAAGAAGCCCTGGAACAAAACCTGCTTATGCACATGATGCATGCAATGCTTGTGCATATGATTTATTTTTTAATCAGAGGAACTTTAGAGTCCTATTCGTAAATATTTGGAAATATTAATCATTTAAACATATAGGGAAATATCATATTAATAATATCTGGAAAAAATTCACACCAAAGAAGTACAGTCTTGGTAACCAAATACAATACAAGAGAGAAGGAAAATGAACATCCTATGGAACCCTAGAAACAATCTTCCAAAGCTCTCGAGACCAGAAGATAAGCTGCACGAAGCCTCTTCACTTCTCTCTCATAGGTTGCCTCCATATCTGCCTTCTCCTTGGCGAGTCGATCATACTTCCTCTTCCAAAACCTAAAAGACTGAGGAAGAAGAGAAATCACCACATCATCAGGCTCATCGATAACCTGATGCTCAAGAAACTCTATCAAAGCATCCTTATCTCTAAGCTGCTGAAGTAGCTCCTCTCGCTCACGGATCCAAGCACGCGAACGGTCTTCGTCTCTCAACTCCTCTACTCCTTGGTCAGGGAGGGTTGAAGGCCCATCCATAACCATAGGTGTAGGTCTTGGATAGTCATAAGGCATAAGGTACTCAGAAGCTCTCCTCCTAACCCACGAGGTATAGGGTTCCAAAGCAATACAATTCTTCGGACCAAACTCTTTCCTTCCCTTCTTATGAATCTTGCTCCAAGCGCGGACCATCCTGCCCTTCAAGTTTTGGGGATCTTTACCCTCTTGAAAGAACACACCTTCTAACAAAATGTTATTAGGTTTATCCTTTAAGGGGAACCCAAGCTGACGACGTGCCAAAATAGGGTTGTAGTTAATCCCACCACATGTACCAAGAAGAGGCACATTGGAGAATTCACCACAAGAATCAATAATCTGCACACCATCATATACACGGTTATACCAAAAGATATCATCATTAGTGAGAGGCATAAGTCTCGTGGACCACCGTAGACATCCTTTGTTCTCCTTGAAGGCGACCGTCTATGGCAAGTGTGAAATAAACCACTTATACAACAGAGGCAAACAGCATACAATGGTACCACCACCCTTTGCATTCCTCATATGCAAAGAGAAATAAGTGTCACCCAACAGAGTTGGAACGGGATTAAGAGTAGAGAAAATCCTAATAGCGTTCACATCCACAAACTTGTCGATGTTGGGGAATAACACTAGCCCATAGATGAGAAGCACAAATATGGCCTCAAAGGCGTCCTCACTCATGGCCTTCCCATACATAGTAGCTTGAGCAATGAGGAAATCAGATGGGAGACCTTGAATTCCACCTTTGGTAGTCATATGAGCACCAACAATAGATTCATCTATATGCAACAGATCAGCAATCTCTTAAGAAGTAGGAACTCTCTCCAAGCCACTGAACGGCAACTGATCTAGAATAGGTATACCCACAAGATAGGCATACTCCTCAAGCGTAGGCAAAAGCTGGAAATTCGGAAATGTGAAGCAACGGTACAAGGGATCATAGAACTGCACCGACACACTCATCAGACCTTCATCCACTTGAGTAGCAAGAATAGACAGAAGCTTCCCATGACGAGCCTTGAACTCCAAGGGATCTAATACATAGGATGTCAAACTCCTTAACTCTTTCAAGTCGGGTTGTTTGAAACTGTACTTCTTTGTATTCCTTCTTTGCTTATCCATGTCTGAAAATTTGCAAATAGACCTCTTAAGTTCCTTGAAAATTTTCTCATTGTTGATGATATGGATGTGTATGAATGCATGAATGCATGGATGCAATAATCACACTCAAGGATCAAGCAAAGCACACCACACAAAGGTCATGGGATGGATCAAGTCATCCTTAATATCAATCATCCATTTTGGTGGATTATGGTTTTCACCTTATCAACACCCAAGTTCCATTGATATTAAGGATATACAAGAACGGATCAACCATGAATCAAGGGTTTGTTGCAAGTCACGAGCATGGAGTCTCGGTTAAGAACCACCCAAAGGGAGTGTACTATTGTTAAACCTGACAATCATGTTCTATGAGAGGTTCCCATAGTCACCATCCCATCTTTCAGATATTATCGGATAAACAACTACTCGTATTCCAAAAATGTTCTCAAGAGAGACTCTTATGAGTGTAGTATCGCGTAACAATCGTATCAAATCTTACACTTGAACGACCTTCGCACTACGTCCTAAAAATAGGCCAAGATGGGCTAGGTAATCTAAGGTCCTTGGCTTCTAAGGTCTATATTGGAAAGGGTAATGCCTAACCACGACTACTCGTGTGACATTATTGATCCCAACATGACCTCCACCAAGTGAACAGGCTTGCAAGTCAACTTGCTAAGGAATAACTCCACACAAGTTGACAAGACTATTCCATTCTACTATCATAAGTGCACTCGAGGTCGGGTATAGAACTCATCTCACAAAAGATCACCAAGCATACAAGCAATTAATATATCAAGCAATTCATACATTACAAACAATATAGTAATCCCAAATTCGCACAAAAATATGTCACAAATAATATAAATAAAACAATACAACAAAAGTGAAAAGTAGGCAAAACCCACTAGGCAAGTGATACATTTTTCCCCAGCAGAGTCGCCACTTTTCTGTAGCGGGGTATTCGTTACCTTTAGATTTATTGACTAAATCAAAAGTAAATCATACAATTCGAGTCGCCACCGCACTTTTATTTATCCAAAGGAAAGGTTAGAAAGTGAACAAAAACCGAGAAGTTTTATCAAATCAAAAACTAATAAAAATGTCAGAGATCTGGGTAAGGGGGTTGGTTATGCAATGGGAAGGTTTTAAGCACCCAAAACATCCTTAGTACTCTAAGGGAGCCCTTTTCACTAATTTTGTAAAGTAGGTTGGTATTTGTGAAAATTAATTGTGCAAACATGATTGGGGATATGAGAGAAGAATGTACAAGTTATTTACAATTTTGTGTTTGAATGGATAAATCCATTGCCTACGTACCATCTTAAAAAGGTAGGATCAAAACCTCATAGTTCGGGGTAAAAATCTCAAAAACAAGTTGGTGGATTGATTGGTCAAAAGCCTTAAGGTCTTTTGTTATCAAAGGGAGAAAACTCAACCCAAAACCACGAATCTACCATGTGAGGAGAGCTTCAACATGCTAGTGAGGGGTTAACCATATAATAAGCATGGAAGACTTATTGTCCATCACTAAGGATACAGGTGAGTATTATATCATCCACTAAGATAACTCAAACCTAATAGCTAATGTTTATAAAAAGCTTTGGCAAGAAGTGACCATTGAAACCACAAAAACAATTGAGTGAGTTGTATTTACCAATGAAAAGTATTTACAACGTAAGGTCAATGTTGACTTAGAATTCAATTCAAAATAGAAGTTTGAAAAAATCAAAAGCATAGTGCTTAGGTTTCTAATTTTGAAAACAAATGTTAATGTTTGCACAAAAGTTTGGCTTGGGTTAGAGTGGAGGGAAGAAGAAGAATGGCTAGATCCTAGACATACAAAGATGAAGGAAGAGAAATAAAACCACAATGGAGTTTCCTTATCGAGATCATGGTGATGATCCAAGTTATTCCCTTTCCTTTGGATTAGCAAGCAATAATCAAATAACTCAAGCAATCAAGCAAACAAGCAAGCTCCTAGGAATATTCCAATGGCTTTTGTATCTCTCATTTTGGATGCTCATGACAATGGTTCCTCTACTTGGCTCAATGTTTGGGATCCCTAGCACAAGAACACACAAATCAAAAAGTTCCACAATGCAATAGAAAGAATGGACAAGAGTGAGTTTAGAAATTAGGTCCCTTCAAGTTCATCTTCAACATTAAGCATTATAAAGGCATGAGGCATAGTTGCTCTTTGACATTTTTAGCACTCTAAAGGCATGAGGTCTAGTTTCTCTTCAAACTCCATTAGCATAGGTAAGGTCCTAAAAACTAAGTCCTTTGTCCATTTGCATTGGGTCCACACAATCAAAACAAACCAAGCACAATAGTATATACACAATAATGTGCTCAAGTGAGCAAAAGACAAATTGCATTAACATAAACATGAGCTCAAGTGAGCAAAGGGCAAACGCAAATGAATTAATGAACAAGATATTAAATTGCATAAAAGTAAATTGCAAGAATTAAATGACTTAAATTAAAAGTTAGTGGTTATTTGTTAGGGTTAGTGTGTCATAAGGCAATTTAGCGCTATGTTAAGCAATCGTAAGTGGACTATTGTAGTAGTCACACCTATCTGAGGTCGGTCAATAAAACTATAGGCAACAAACACAAGTTAGAGACCATGACTAGTAAGCCAAGCTCCTACAACTTGCCATGCCAAAAGAAAAGAAGGATGATCTTGTATTGATTTAGGTTTTTCGCTTGACCATGAAGCAACCTATCCTTAATGCAAAGCCATTCACTTGATCTTTGATCAAGATGAATTAGATTTGAATTAAGGAAGGTTAAGCCTCTCATATGTCAAGGCTAACCATCAATCTTTAACTCATTGATCAAAAGGAAAAAAGATGAAGAAGAAGAAGACTAAGAATGTACATAAATTGAAATCCAAATGAAATATCCAACACACATTGATCAAACATGAACAGAATCAAAGTCAATCAATAGTAAACAAAAGTAAGATGAAGTTTAGAAGTCAAGAAACAAATAAAATATTTTTGGTATTTTTGAGAATTAAAATAATACTTGAATTAAAATAAACAATTAAAGGTCAAACTTCAAATCCATTTCAAATCAACTTGGAAAAGTCCAAATGGATCATCCTAAGTTAAACAAAGTCAAACAAAGTTTGACAAAAAATTTCAGCATTTTTGGAAATCATAAACTAATTTTAAACAATTAAAAATGAATAAAAATAACATAATTGAACTAAAATCTCCAATAAATCTCAAATAAATCTCAAATCAATTTAGAAATTAATGAGAATATTTTTCATAGATTCATCATCATTCAAAGATGTTAAGAAAATATTTTTGCATTTTTTGAATATAGGAAACTATTTAAAATGAATTAAAAATAACCAGAAAAGAGAAAATTCACAAAAAATATCAAATGACAAAATAAAAAATATTAAAAATCATTTTCAGAAACTAGAATTAAAAAGGAAAATAATACAATTGGTCCCATATTTTTTGGATTTAAAATGAAAGAGTTATGAATTTTTGAAATAAAATGAAATAAAGAAAATAAAATGCAATAAATCAGAAAATAGGAAAAGCCTGGCGCGTTGGATCTTAATTCATTAAATGAGATGGCACATCCAAAGGAGGAGAGATGTGCGCGCACGATGGATCAGAGTCAAAGGGAAAACACAAAGCATTTAAAATGGTCATAACATTGGAAGGCCATGATTCAGTCTGGAAACACAATCAAACAGTCCAAATTAAATCTGGCATTGGGGACGGTGGTGTACACCACCGTCTTCTCCGGCGAGCATGTTAACTCCGGTGACATTTGCAGGTCCTAAAATCTCAACCAAAATGGACGATCCTTATATCATTGGAAAGCTGAGGTGATGTACATCACCCCTGTGCCATTGGTTTCTCCTCTAGACTCTCATAGAGGGAGAAATCTGAGAGAGAAAATTATGGTGTTCAATCTGAACTCGATGAGTTCGTGAAATTAAGTACACCAATCAATTGCCTCTTATGAGAGGACTTCAGAGGAACCAACAAACACAAGAAATGAGCAATATATTTGGAGTTTCGAATCAAATCAGTTTGAGGGAAAACCTTTGAAGAGCAGCTTTCAAACACTAGATCCACTCCAATTCTCTTGTGCAGCTTGTTCTTGAGATGGAAAGGAAGTGAGGCTTAGGAATTAGAGTTCAATAATCAACCAAGGAAGTTGAAAATTGAAACTGAAAAATTGAAGAGAAATTACAAAATTCCTTTAGGTGAGGTGTGAGGATTCAGTTCTGCAACATGTAAGGCGCCTTAAGGTTGATTTGGAATGAAGCTGAGCACATGTATTTATGGTGAAGCATGACGCAAGCAAGGTGAAATTCATGTGTGCATGAAATGAGGGTCTCCATGCATGGGCCTGTACAGACGCATGGGAGGCCCAAACTCAATTGGAAATGCAAGCTAATCATCAGTAAAATGAATTTGGACGTGTAGTTCTGATGGAAATGGTTTGTGCACAAATATTTGACATGGTTCCCATAAATGCACATAAACTTTCACCTCTTCGAAAATTCACTTTGCAAAAATGAAACATGGCCTTGTGGGTAATGGTTGGAAAGGTATTGACATGAGGAACAATTGTTATGTTGAACAAAAATCCATTTGGAGTTGGGAAATTAATGAAAACTGATCAAAAAGTTCAAGGTGCAAAACATGTGTATGTGAATTTAGCCAAAATGGAACAACTTCAAGCCCTTCTGTTTCAATGATGCAAGCTCCAAATGACAAAACCTTCAACATCAAAGTTGTAGATAGTTTCAAGACAATCAATATGGACTTAAATTTTTGATGAACATGAAAGTTGTTCGTATGGTTCTTAAGAACATTGTTGCTCTTGGGGTCATCCTCATTTGACAAACACATTAAAAGTTAGGTCTCGGTGGATTCCAAAATAGTCAGATGAATTGACTGATCAACTTCTCAAGTCCAAACTTCAAATCTTGATGAATTGATGATTGAGGATACTCAAATAAGCTCAAATATGCATGAAATGATGAACTAAATAACTTCCTTGATTGTATTTTATCATGGGTTGAGGTTGCTTCATGAGCAAGGCACAGTTGATGCACAGTTGAATTAGGGTTTCCTAGGGAAACAATCCTCAAGCCCTTTGGTTTGCTTGATCAAAATGACAAATTGAGACACTTGGGAGGCATATATGATGAATGAGAGCTTTGTGAACCATTGTCATGCTTGCTTTCAACTTCATCTGGCCACATCAATGAGCATAGGGGCCTTCTAGGAGCCTTAGATATTATGATTGCTTAAGCTACAAAATAAAAGATGTTAGTGACATATTTTTGTGCTTTTGGTTAGTAAAAAAAATAAGAAAAGCAATAATATACAATTCAAGCATGTTTGGTGGTCTCAAACCAACTCACACAAGTCCCAACCCAAGGGTTAAGGAGCCTAGATGCTATGATCCTTGAGGCAAATGCAAAGTGCAATGATATGATGCCATGAGGGATCTTAGGGTCAAAATTAGGGTCTTACACACACACACAAAAATAAATACTAACAACACAAAGAATTTATCCTGGTTCGCTTGAAATTCAAAGCTACTCTTGTCCACCCGACCAGGGTGATTTCTCCTTCAATAAGGAGTTAATCCACTAATCTCAACAGACTACAAAATACGTCTAAGAGTTTAACAATCTCTTAGCCCTCTCAAGTCTACAAACCTAAACAAGTCACTTGAGGTATTACAACCAATTTTATGAAATTACAAGTGTTTGACTCCATGCTTCTAGATAAGCAGTAAAAACACACTTTGAGAACAATGACACACAACCACACAATATTGAGCAAGAACTCTTGTATGGAAATTTCTTACAATATTGATAGTGAAAATATTTAGAGTATGAGAATTTTGTTGTATCAAAAATGGATGATTTCAGAAAGTTGTAAGGAGGCCTTTATATAACATTTGAGATGATACCGTTGGAGGGAAATCACTGGAGATTTCGTGCCAACTGTGGGAGTTAATGGTAGTAAATTTCTTGTCTTTTCCATAGAAGTATTGGAGTGTAATCCATTGTTTCCTTAAAAGGAATTGTACTACAATTTGAATACTTCTAGTGTAAGTTTCTGATCAGGTGATATTTGATGGCGTGTTGAGCGCGTATCAGAGTGAGCATGATCAAAGTCTTCAAAGTTAGATCCATATATCTTTTGCAGTCTTCAGATATTTGTTGTAGAGTCTTCAGATTTCTCTTGTAGTCTTTAGATATTCTCTTGCAGAGTCTTCAAATATTTTCTTACAAAGTCTTCAGATATTCTCTTGTAAAGTCTTTAGAATCAGAGCTTGAACTTCAGAGTCAGATACTTCAGGTTATTGCTTCTCAGATGTGTTCTTGTTTAGAGTCAGATCTGATTTCTCTTTGTGATGGGTCAGCGTTTCTTGTGCTAAATCAGATGCCAGATATTCGTATCTTGATGATAAAAAGATGACTTATCAGAGTCATTTTAACTTTGAATCCTGCACACTTAATGTAAGACCCCAAATTTCGCCCTAAGATCCCTCATGCAATTTCATCATAAGCATTAGCATTGGGATCATACCTAGGCATCCTCCTTACCCCTCCTTAATTGGGTTTGTTTTGGGAGAGATCACCAAGCACTTTGTGATTGTATCATACTTGTATTTTATCATTTTACTAACCAAAATACCAAAAATATGCCTTTGCATTTGCCTAACTCTTTTGTAGGTAGGGCATGATCTCCATTGATCTATCAAGTTGATATCTAGGGTTTGAGACCCTCATGACAAAGAGCACAACCATGAATTGATACAAGAATGGTTATGAGCATCATATATGAGTCCCAATGATTTCTATATGTTATATTGATCAAGTTTTCTTCAAGAGTTTGAGGGTGATTTGCCTTGGAAAACCTTAGTTTGACTGGGTATTTTGAGTAACTTCTCCAACAAGCTATCTCACCAATTGATCAAATTTCTCAAGAGACACTTAAAAATTCATCATCTTATGCATATATGATCCACCATGAGCCTAGAAAGTCAAGATAATTGAAGATTAGCAAATCGGTTGATGGTGGTTGGTCAGATGAATTCATCTGATCAAAATTGGGTCTCCCTAGACCATATATCCTACAATTTTGACCATATGAAAATGATTCCAAGCGGAAAGTTACTCTAAATTACATTAAAAACAACTTTCATGTTGATACCTAGAGCTAGTTTTGCTTGGAAAATCATTTTCTATGTTGAAACATTATAGGTCATTTTGTCTAAACCCTAATTTAAAAGTCAACTTCCCAAGGCCATAACTTGCTCAATTTTTAATATATGAAATATTTCCAAGTTCCACAATAAAATTAAAGATGTCTACTTCAACTTTTATGTTTGGAGTAAGAGCTAATTAAACTTTTATGAGCATGTGATATGAGGCTACATTATAGGTCACTTTTGACCTATACCATTGAATAAGTGATTTTTCCAAACTTCAAAAATGCATAACTCTATCATTTCAAATCCAAATAACATGAAATTGGTGACCATTTTAAAGGCCATTTAAATATTTACAACTTTTTTAAAGACATTTTTCTCATTTGAAGCTCACATAAAAAGTTAAGCAAGGTGGAATATTGAGATATATGACTTGACACTTAGAAAAAATTTCAACATGTTGAAATTTCGAAACTTCCACATAAATATTCGTCATGATACAAGTTTCAATTAGAAAAGTGTTGAACATGAAAGTTGTTCCTCTTGATCTAGCCTTTCTAAAAAGTCCAAGTTCATCCATTTTGGACAAGAATTGCTAGAGTTGCGCATGACATGAACATGGTATCATCATTTGGAAATGATCAAACTTCAAATCTTCACACGCACTTGCCTTGCAATCTAAGTTGATTTCAGACTCTCTTACACTCATTTGTGGACCTAAAGCAATGATCTCATGGGCCTGTACACGCCCATGCACCCAAGCATCATCAATTGCCAATTTTTAAAAGTGATTTGGAAGGTGCAAATATCATGAGCTACAACTATAAATAGAGACCTCTAGCATCAGAATTAAAGAAACATTCGTGCCAGCTTTGATCCTAACCCTCTAACCCTTCCATTTGAGAGGATAATCCTGAGAATTTTATCTTGAAATTGAGTTTGAATCTCACTGTTTTAAGATTCAAAACTCCAGGGATCCAAGGTCTTTTGTGCATTTCATTCTACTTATGCAAGCATTCTGAGTGAGATCAAGCACGAGCCAAGGCAAGAGCAGTTGAATCTAGACCTACATTGAAGGTATTTTCCAGAAAATTTCATCTCTTCGATTCTCTCTCAATCTTGCTTAATTCTCTTAATTCTTTGGTTATTGATAACACTGAAATTCACCGTATTTTCGACTCCGATTTCGCATGCATTTTAGTAGTTTTACTGTCATTTTGTTGTGTTATTACTATGTTTCTCTTTGTTCTCAGGTTTTTACTTTAATCGGAGCCCGGATCGAGAAAAGGAGTGAAAAAGAGCTAAAAAACTCTAAAATTCAGCATTTTGTACTTGTGGCTCCCACTGTGGTTGGCGCCATAGACCCTGCCATGACGTGTCCCAGCTCAACTTCCCTCAACTGCCACGTTCCCCACTACTTCCACTAAGGCACCTCAGATTGGCTTTGTGGCGGGCGCCACAAGAGGAAAAGTTTTCCCTCCTATTTTCAAGTTGAAGGGCATCCTTGTCATTTCCATCATTTTACTCTCCTATAAATAGAGACTCGAAATCACTTTTTCAATCATCCAAACTTAGACCAGAGGAAGATCCAAACTTAGAGCAGAGGCAAACTTAGAAGCAAACTTTGTTTCACTTAGGCATATATTCAGTATTTTAAAGTGGTAATCGCTTCGCATTGAGGTGTTACCACAATTGTGTAATCGAGTCTGTAATCGAGTTTGGAGCACTTTGGAAGGAAGTTAATCCTACCGCCATTTTCATTTCCTCTTTGCACTTTATTCAACCATCCGATTGGAGCAGGTTTTTATTACTTCGCCTTTACTTTATTTATTTCCCGCACTCGCTTTTACTTTATTTATTTCTCGCACTCGCCTTTCCTTTATTTATTTCCCGCACTCGCTTTACTTTATTTATTTCCCGCACTCGCTTTACTTTATTTATTTCTCGCACTCGCTTTACTTTATTTATTTCCTGCACTCGCTTTACTTTATTTATTTCCCGCACTCGCTTTACTTTATTTATTTCCCGCACTCGCTTTACTTTATTTATTTTCTGCACTCGCTTTACTTCATTTATTTTCCGCACTCGCACTACTTTTATTTAAATTCCGCACTCGCACTACTTTTATTTAAATTAATGCACTTTTACTTTACCATGTCTAACTAAATCTATAAGGTTAGAATGTAAGGATCGTAATTGAACCGATAATCCGTACAATTGTTCGTAGAAACACTTAAGGGCTATTTTGACTTTCAACTTAAGTTTTCCCGCACTTCAATTCCGTTGGGTAAGATCGACAGCCGTCCAACGTCTATCTAAACTTAATTTTTTTAACTATTTCAAAAACAGCGAAAGCGCTTTGTCTAGTTCATTAGGAATTTTTAACTTAAGAAGAAAAGGGATTTTAAAACTATTTTCGGACGCATTTATAAGTTTAGAGTCTGGTTCGTGAGAACCTCTTTTGGTTAAGAAATCCAGGTTAAAATACTTTTCAACTTAGTCAAGATACTGTATTTCTTAAAAATAAGTTTACTACTCTAACGCAATGCGCGCCTTTTTATAAGTGACAATAAGAGGGTTTGATTAGGGAGTACAACTCGATTCTGAATACGCGAAAGCGACAATTCCCGTTAAATTGGTTCTTTTCAAAGTAGGAAACATTGCCCATAAGTAGTTCTATTAGCAAGTACCTGGATTATTAATTGATTATGTGAATTATATTCGACCCTGTCTTTATTAATTGAACTTTATTCAATACTTAACTTTCCATTGCACACTCTAAAAACACCTATTTTGATTGCCTTTGATAAACACCATAACAATAGATAACGATAGATTGACACTTGGTCTCTATGGATTCGACAATCTTTTATATTACTCTGATGCGTTCGTATACTTACGAAAAGCACGCATCAAGTTTTTGGCGCCGTTGCCGGGGACCAATTTCGTCAAATTTCATTTACCTGTTGTTATATCATTTAGACTTAGGCTATTTCCCGCCGGTCAATGTGAAGAACTCGCAACACCGGAAGTTTAAGCTTAGTATACCCTCTGGCGGAACCTGAATGTTACGCTCGCGCACGTTTATTCTTTCATAGAATTAAGAGAGCTATGGCCGAAGATCAAAACCAAAGACCTCTTAAGGACTTCGCTCAACCATCCAACGAAGAACCTAGTTCTAGTATAGTAAACCCAACCATCCCAGCTAATAATTTCGAACTTAAACCATCCCTGTTGCAACTAGTGCAACAGAGATAATTCGCAGGTCTCGCTACTGAGAACCCAAACCAACATTTAAAAATATTTCTTCAATTAGCAGACACTTTTAAAACCAATGAAGCTTCTCCTGGGGCAATACGTTTAAGATTATTCCTTTTTTCCCTCAGAGACAAAGCCCTATCATGGTTAGATTCCCTTCCACCCAATTCCATTACGACTTGGGATAACCTTAGAAGAGTATTTCTTGCTAGATATTTTCCCCCAAGTAAGACCGCCGTTCTTCGAAACCATATAACTAGATTTACCCAAAACTAAGGAGAATCGTTGTTCGAAGCTTGGGAGAGATATAAAGAGTTGTTACGAGCATACTGATCGCGACTTTATAAGTCTATTGGGTACTAACTGCAAGTGCACAGTTCTATCGCGTAGTTTTAAAAGATATCGATCCCACAGGGACATATGAATCGATATACCATTTTTCTAAGGTTACTTCGTAAAGCTAAGGCGGATGATAATTTGATGATTAGGGGGAAAAGTAAAACTAAAATCGGATCTAATTTAAATATCAATTAAGTGGATATCGGTATGTAGTTCGTCGTAATTAGGGAATCAAATCTTCGTTGGTTTCTTGGTTTTTAAAATAAATCCTTTTGGTAGACACTATTGATTAAAAGTCTTATCTCAAACTCTCGCTCTGTTGAATAGACTATGACTTTATATTAACGTAGCTGTCACTTATTAGTTAAGTCCAAAATCACTTTTTGAAAACAACAGAATCTATAGAAACTCTTTTCATTAAAATAATAATCGTTTAAACACCCTCGTCTCAAACTCTCGCTCTATTGACTTAGATTATATAATTAAACTTAAATGCTTAACTCTCGTCCTCACATTTAACCTTTAAAAATACTTTTTGAAAAAGATTAGAATCTAATTAACTCTAAAAATTGCTTTCGCCCTGATTTAGAATTAATGTCCAATTTACACTGTCCAGTTAAAAACTCAAACCGTCGTTCTATTGATTTTAACTTCTTTATGTCTTTTACTCTCGTACAAAAACTTTGGTATTAACTCTGTAAATTGAGACCATAAAAAGAGTGACTTTAATTTTAAATAAAATTAAACCAACTTAGTTTTGATTCCTTATTCCGCTTACTTTACATACCGATATCTAAATTAATTAGTCGGACATGCTAAACAGGTCTGAACAATTATCATGCTTAAATAAAGCCATATCAGGCAAACAATATAAACAAACAGCAATGCTGAGCATATATAAATTAAAACAATAAATTAAAGAACCTGAATAATTAATAGGAATCTTGAACACTCCACCACAGACCGGTTGGATTTGTTCTTGCAATCTTCAATCGGATAGGAAAATAAAAGCAAAGGAATAAAATACTATGATCTAACGTAAGGTTAGATCTAGTCAAAGATACACAATAATTTCCGGTGTATAAACTATTGTGTGAAAAATTAATTAAGTGCTCTGAAAATTGACTGGAAAAGAAAAGGAAATAAAAAATGCTAATAATAAAAAGCTGTAGAAAATTAGTGTTGTAAATGCTTGCACGGCCTAAAAGGGAAGCGAGCCCTTTAAGGTTGGATCCTTGGTCCTATTTATATTAGTCCCCTTTTGTAACCGTTTCCAAAAATGCCTTCCGTAAGTAACTTGCACGCTTCAACGAGTTAAGCGGAGGAATAGGCTTCAACGTGCCTTTGTTACGCGTTAAAAGCCAAAAATATAGGAGTGGGGTGTGACGTTCGTCACACCATGTGTTACGCTCGTAACACAAAGTAGCAGGGCGTGACGCTCGTCACACCTTGTGTGGCGGTCGTCACAGCTTCAGCGCTCCTGGCTTGTAATTGTGGGCTGGGCTTTAGTGGAATTTGCTTTCATCCTCTTTTTCACCCCCATTTTCTTCCTTTTTCACTTATGCTTCAAATAAGTTACCTGAGACAAATAGAAGGGAAAATACCACGTAATATCGAATAATATGAAATAAATTGAAACAAATAATAATATAATTTAATTAAATCGGGTCCAAAAATGTGATATTATTTCATGTTATCAAACTCCCCCATACTTGGACCTTTGCTTGTCCTCAAGCAAGATACAGTATAGAAATCGTTTTAAAAATTTGGCCAAATGAAATTTCAAAACACACATCAATTCGTACTAGGTTGCAATGTAAACCTTATTTAGAAGTAACTTGAGTTTAATCTTGACATCAACAACCACTGTCACAACCTCAGATAACCCCACCTTATGCAAACCAGTTCGAGTAATGCTATTATAGCTATCCTAGTTCCTTTACTCTTATTTCACCCGTTTTCATTCTAGCGAAATCACATTAAGCCATTTATCTTTTCGCGCACATAGTGGAGTAACCGGTTAGTGATTCTGATCCCCATTTTAGCTTGAAGTTCTGGTACATAAGTTGGATAACTTCATTATTTAGTCCATTGCAGATTGCGGGGGATCGGACCGTAGTCCGCCCTACCAAGTTCAGCACCAGCTACCTGCTGAACCAACTCATAATGGATCTTTCGTATTATGCTTTTGTATGATCTGCAACCTTTAGATTAAATGATCTGGTAAGGATCACCTAACTTAATTAGTGCATTTCCTGATATTTTTTTATATTCTTTTGGGAATCATTCACTTATATTCATCGGCTCTCCACGTAGTTTGCTATTAAGATGATGCTGACTTCTTGTATAAACTACTCGGGGTTACTATAAAACTAAAAGTCCAAGGGATTGGTATAATAGGTACTTAGCCTGATCTAACATGTTGAGGTTTTTAGAGTGTTGGGGCGGTAATGGTTTTTGTCTAAACTTTTCTCAAGTTTGATAAAATAGGCAACCTTTATATTTACTGAGTGTGTTGAATTTTTGTTATGGCTCAAGAAAATTGAGGGGAATAGATAATAAGAATTTTTCACACTAGTGACTTAACTTAAAATAAATATATATTATAATAAAAAAAAAATTATAATAAGAAAGGGAAATAACAATGAAAGGGAAAATAAAATACTTGAAAAGGGAAAGTTGAAAGAACAAGGTTTCCCCCCCCCCCCCCCCCCCCCACACTTAAATGAAACATTGTCCCCAATGTTTCAAAGAAAACAAAAGAAATAGAAAAAAGAGAAAAAGAAACTAAAATCAATGTTGCCTGTCACCTCTTGTTCGTGGACCTGGTGATCGTTGACGTACTCCTAAATCGTCAAACCTGCTGAGCAACTCAGTGAACCGCTGGTCGGTTATTGCATTCCTCGCTTCCTGTTGTTGTTGCATCTGGCGCATTAGTTGCATCACTTCGAGATTCTGCGCCTGCATGGTATCAATGGCGTCCATGATATCCTCATTAGTTGCGGGCCTCCTTCTTCGACGACGTCGGGAAGATTGAGCATTATCGGAAGGGTTGAGTGGGATTGATTGTTGCTTAGGACCTTGATCACCTTGCTCAATTTCTTCAAACTCGTCTGGAGGCGGGTTTGCGTGTGTAGGCTCGGTAGCTTCGGGAGCATTAAGGTTATAGATGAAGCGGTTGGGGTTGGTGACATCTGTGAGGGCAATGTTGGGTAAAACAACGCTTGGGACTTCGTGGTTATTCACCATAAGATAATACCTTCCGCCTACCCTGTTTTTGATTAAGCGGCTGGAGCGACAATAGCTTATATCCATAAATAGGGGTGGGAGAGCTTGTAAATTTTGAAGTCGGTCCCCTAGATTCAAACCAAGTTCTATGGAGGTTATTAATCCTCCAATCATGAAAGGTTGGCGGCCTCGAGCACATAGGGTGCGGATATGATGAAATAGGAAAGAAGCAGCGTTTACCTTTGTATTCATTTCAAAGACGCAGTGGAGGAAGAATAATTCCTTGGCGTTGACTTTGCTGTTGCTCGGTCTTCCAAAAACTGTGTTTTGCAGGATGCGGATAAAATACCGGATGGTTGGGTTATGTATATGGGAAGCAAGTAGTGCATCCCAATTATCGGTTTCCACACCGGATATTTTCCTAAAGAGGTTGAAGGCGTTTATGTGCCACTGGGAGTTCGGAGGGATTCTTGGGTGGACTCGGTCTCCTACAGGGAACTGTAGCATGGCACTCAACTGATCCTGGGATAGTGAGTATTCGGTGTTGAACATGCGGAAGGTTGCAGTGTCGGTTAAGTACTCGTCTTCACCGGTAGGAGTGTTGTACGAATAAGAACTTAAAAATTATAAGGTGAGAGATGGGTAGGTAGGTTGATTGTGTGTGCATAGAAAGGTTAAACCAGCAAGGCGAAGCATCCATTGTATACCTTGAAGTAATCCTAATTCTTGTAAACAATTTAAATCAGGATACCTGGTAGATACGACACCTCGCTGTTGGAAACGCTCGAACTGCTCCCTTTGATAATTATCATCTTCGGATCGGAAGATGATATTTCCGAATTATTGGTTTCCCGCCATACTGATAAGTGGGTTGAAAGGAGGAGAAGGGATGAAAAAGAATTTTGTATGGAGAAATGTATGTTGGAATGATGTAGAAAGAAATGTATGGTGGGTATTTACATAAAAAGTTTTGGAAGTTGGAAAGGGAGTGGGTGAAAAATAATTAAATGTGGGTAAATGTGAATAAATGGGTAAGTGAATGGGGAAGGTAAAAAGTGGGGTGGTGTAACGGTTGTGTCCCCAACAGTTACTAACGTTCACCTAGTCTGAAGGTGTCACGCTCGTGACAGGGGTGTTACGGGCGTCACAGGCACTTGGTGTGACGACCGTGATGGCGTGTGTGACGCTCGTCACACAGTCATCTTGCATGGGTGCTCCATAATTTGTTTTTGTTATTATATTTTATTTTTGTTATTTTATTTTGCTTATGTTTATTTTTATTTTGCTATTGTAATGCTTTTAAATTGCCTTGCATGCTATTCTACTACCATAATATATGTATTTCTTTAACAGGCATAGTAATTATTAGCATATAGTGGATATCATTACTTGTAATTATAGAAATTGCATAGATCAAAATAAAATAAACCAATAATGCAATAGCTTCATAAAATAATCATAATGTAACATTGGAAGACAAAAGCAAACATGCGAAAGAAAAACAAATACTAATATTAAAAATAATGTGAAACAAAACTAATAAATAGCCTAAACTAAAACTAAGTAACTAAGAAAAACAACGTCTAGCCACTTGCAGGATCTCTGGCCGGAGGAGCGAATGAGTTAACACAGTTTAGCAACTCGTGGAATTGATTTGTCATACTGCTCATGTATCCCAGAAATTCTTGTCCCATATTAGCTAACTCTTCTCTGAGGGCGTCTTGTTCTAACATCAAAGCTTGAATGGTGGTGTTATATTTAGTTCCGGGCATATGATGTCTAAGATCGGGTATTGCCGACTCTTCGGTCGGGATAGGTTGAGGTGGAGGGTCAATATCATAATAACCAGATGGTGTATGAGGGTCAGACTCAGCATAAGGAATCTGGTCGTCATAAATCTCATAGTCCTGGATGGATTCAGTAGATCTAACAGGGGAAGGTATTCCGTTCAGGTTGTAGAGCCAGTTATTGCGGTTATGAACACTAGTCCTCGGACTAGGCAAGGCGAATAGGCAAAGAACTTGGTTGTCAATTATTAGTTCGAACTCTTCAGGCCCGAGGTTTGCTATAAACATAATGTTGAAGAGGAAAGGTATACTCATAGTCACAATGCCACAAAAAGGGCTTAGGTCAAGCATAGGTTGACGTAATCCGATAGCATTACCAATCATGGTTATCAATCCGCCTATTTGAATCGGTGCTCGTTCATCTTGGATAAGGCGGTCAAAGTTCGCCAACATAAAAGTGGCACCATTCACTGGACGGTTCTGGGAAGCACAAAATATGATGAAGAGTTCATCACGTGATACTGCAGTAGTATTCGACTTCTTCCCAAAAAGGGTGTGGGCCAGGATCTTATGGAAATAACGAAAGGCCGGATTATGTATGTTTCTAGAAAGAAACTCATGTTCCTCGGGGTCGTCATTTCCAGTCAAACTTCCCCAAAAATGTTCAAGTTCTCTATATTCAAAAAGGTCTTCTTGGCTCACTGTGAATGTATCAAAAGAGGTAGGGAAACCTAAAAGGTTAGTAAAGTCTTAAATGTTAAACTGATACTCCATGTTGAACATTCTGAACTGAATGAAACCTCTGCTTATTCCTTTTCCATGACTGGGTAGATAGATCAGGGAGCTAAGGAATTCTAGAGTCAGTCTCTGGTAAGTGACGAATTGTCTTCGAATAGGAGTAGTTTCCCACCCTATTTGACTTAGCAAATACATGACACTTTCTCTTAGTCCAAGGGCAGTCATTGCCCAGTCATCAGCATACAAGCTAGGTAGCATCTCTCTCTCTGCTAGTTCCTCAAACTTTTGTTTCTGAGCTTTCCCTCTGAATTTGATACCCATACGATCAATTTGTCCCATCAGGTTAGTGTTAGCTAGAGAAAAGAAAAACAAGAGTTTTAGTCAGGATTTGGCCAAATGCCGAAAAAAGAAAAGAAGAAGAAATTTATAAATTAAAATAAATGAAGAATGAATACTAAATAAAATTTAAAAGAATAATCAAAGAAGAAATAAAAATAAAAATATTTGTGGGTTGTCTCCCACGAAGCGCTTTGTTTAATGTCGCAAGCTCGACATAAAAACTATCAAATATAATCTATAAATTCTGGAGGCATTACGTCTAAGTGCAGGACTTGCGGATCTTCATTGTTCTCTGCATAATGATAATGTTTTAGACGCTGCCCGTTTACGATAAATAGTTCAATAGATTTTCCTTTAATTTCCACCGCTCCACTTGGAAAGACATTGGTGATTTGGAAAGGGCCTGACCATCTAGAACGTAGTTTTCCTGGGAATAACTTAAGTCTAGAGTTGAACAAAAGGACACTATCGCCTTGTTTGAAGATTTTTCTTGATATACGTTTATCATGCCATTTTTTCGTTCTTTCTTTGTAGATTCTGGCATTTTCGTAGGCGTCTTGTCGAAGTTCCTCCAATTCGTTTATGTCAAGAATTCGCTTTTCACCAGCGGCCTTATAGTTTAAATTTAGATTTTTAATAGCCCAGTAGGCCTTATGTTCTAATTCTACCGGGAGGTGGCAAGATTTTCCATAAATAAGCTTAAATGGGGTTGTTCCTATGGGAGTTTTGTAGGCGGTTCGATATGCCCATAAAGCTTTGGATAGTTTTGATGACCAGTCTTTCCTTGAGGTGGCGACTGTTTTTTCTAATATTTGTTTAATTTCTCTGTTAGACACTTCCACTTGTCCACTAGTTTGAGGATGGTAAGGTGTTGCTACTCTATGTCTTACACCATACTTAAACAGTAGTTTTTCGAGTACCTTAGATATGAAATGCGATCCTCCGTCACTGACGACTATTCTTGGGACACCAAATCTTGGGAAAATTATATTCTTAAAGAGTCTAGTTACTACTCGTGTGTCGTTTATCAGAGAAGCTATAGCTTCAATCCATTTTGATACGTAGTCAACTGCTACGAGTATGTACTTGTTACCAAAAGAAGGCGGAAAAGGTCCCATGAAATCTATTCCCCACACGTCGAAAATCTCTACTTCCAAAATGCCCTTTTGTGGCATCTCGTCACGTCTAGATATATTTCCTGTGCGTTGACATCTATCACATTTCTTGATAGCCGCATGCACATCCTTCCATATGTTTGGCCAATAAAGACCGGCTTGTAGGATTTTATAGCAGGTTTTGGATGTACTTGCATGTCCACCATAAGGAGCGGAATGACAGTGTTGGATTATATTTTCTATATCTTCTTCAGGTATACACCGACGGAAAATACCATCGGGGCCTCTTTTGAAAAGTAAAGGGTCATCCCAGTAATAATGTTTTATGTCATGGAAGAATCGTTTCTTTTGTTGGTAAGATAAATTAGGTGGAACTATTCTGGCAGCTAAATAATTGACGAGATCAGCGTACCATGGTGTAACACATATAGCTAAGGTGATCTCTACCTGTTTATCAGCTTTATTTTCTTCCAAAGTAGCTATAAGTTTATCGTACGAGAAATCATCGTTATTCGATGTTCTTTCTCTGCTACTACGTTTTCAGTTCCTTTCTTATCTTTGATTTCCAAATCGAATTCTTGTAGCAACAAAATCCACCTTAGGAGTCTAGGTTTAGCGTCCTTTTTTGTTAAGAGGTACTTAATGGCGGCGTGGTCAGTGTAAACGATTTTTTTAGCTCCGACCAAGTAAGAACGAAATTTATCTAGTGCAAACACCACTGCTAAAAGTTCTTTCTCGGTCGTGGCGTAATTCATTTGTGCTTCGTCTAGGGTTCTACTTGCGTAATATATGACGTGAAGCTTTTTATCCTTTCTTTGTCCTAAAACAGCGCCTACGGCGTAGTCACTTGCGTCACACATTATTTCGAATGGTTCATTCCAATCCGGAGCCTGCATTATGGTGTAACACCCCAAAATTTGCCCTCCCCATTCATGCATTCATTTAGCATTTCATATTGCATTTCATCATGTCAATCAGAATTAGATCCGAAAAAAAAAAAACGAAAAAAAGAAATGGAAAAAAAATGAAAAATAAAACGAAAAAAAAAAATAACTTTTTACAAAAAAAAATATAAATAAAATATAATAAAAAATTTTGGACTTGGGTCTCTCTCATTTGAGCCCACAAAACCATGAAATTCAGTCTATAAATACCAAGGCTTCACTTGAGAAAAAGGAAGAGAAGCAATATACTCTGAGGTTTCCTTGGAACAAAACCCTGGACAAAACCTGAAGAGAAACCTGACAGAGAACTCAGAGCAGCCTCCAAACCCTGAAGGGCCTCACGGGTGCAACTCAATTTCAATCAAGCTCTCCAATCAGGTTTGCCCTATTCCCATTATTTTACGCCTTCAATTTGAATGTTCTAAATGTGTGATGTATTATGAATGGGTGAAACCTATGCCTTGAATGTTTAATCACATGATTTCTGAAGTGTATGCCACAGGGTTTGAGGTTTCTGAAACCATACTGTTATCCATGAAAAAAATGCTTATGGTGTTTCACTAACCCTTTTGTTGAGTTTTTGTGAGGGCTCACATGACTTTTGCAGGGATAACTTGCGTGGTTTCCCACTTTATTTGTGGGATAACCCCTGGAGGTTCATTCTGATTACCTGTACTGACCCACTTTCTTTGATGATGTTAGCTTGGAAGGATCTCAGGGTTTCCCATTCCTCTAATTGCTGTTACTTCGGATCTTTATCCGCGTGGTACTTTTACATTTTTCCCGCATTTTACTGCTTTCCTAGCTGGAAGACCTCGATAGGAGGCAATGTTTTTGTGTTTACTTTATGCAGGTTCCTTTGTCCAGGGTTAAGAGATATGAGGTCTTATCCTCATTACCCTTTTGCATGCGCGTTCCTACAATGCAAACAAACCCTTCATTGATTTTTCTTCTCCATAACACACGTTTACTCCTTCTACTACAGGCGAGTAAGTCTCCAAAGGTCGAGCATCCGGTAGATTGCGTAGTGACGTTGTTCGTCCAAAACCCAATCCATAACCCCGTAGTTAGTCGAACTACGGCTTGCTCTGATTCTCATTCCAGATGAGATACGTAGGCATAAGACGCGATGTCTTAGCGAGCACACATCCCCCAACCCATAGGTCAGCCGAGCTACGAAGACTCTGATTCTCATATTCATATGAGATACGTATGCAGTGGATGCGACATCCGCGCGAGTCATTTTCATTTAACCCTTTTTTTTTGGTAAACAGCACAAGATAAACTCACACCCTTTAGACGAAAACTACAAAAGTGGATCTCGTAGAGTACTACGGATGCGTAGGGGTGCTAATACCTTCCCTTCGCATAACCGACTCCTGAACCCAAGATTTGGTTGCAAGACCCCGTCTTGTCCTTTCCTTTTTCAGGTTTACTTCGAGCGTTTCCTTTCCCTCCTTTGGGATGAATAACGCACGGTGGCGACTCTTCTGTCTTTTTCTTTCGCCGGTTGTTTTTTTTTTGCGCACTGTATTTTTCAGGTTGCGACTCTGCTGGGGACTAAGAAGTTGACCTCTTGCTGGTCCATCTTCCCTAAGCGAGTCCCTCCTAGCTTGTGTGATTTCTTGTTTATTGGGTGTTCATGCTTTTGTACATTTATTTGCTTACCTGCTTGCATGCATCTGTTGTATCTATTGGATCTGTTTGTTTGTTTGTTGGGATGGGATATTCTATGAGAGATAAGCCCATTACCCAGGCTTGAGTGTACACACAGGTTTTAGAGTGGATGATCATGAGGCTTGCGTGGCATGTTGCTACGTTAAGTCGTTCGTGAAGAACCACACCCAGACGAGGTTTCTTTTGGATATATTATGTCCTACGGATGTTCCGTAATGACATGGTGTTCCTTTAGAAATCGTCGACTCTGGTGACCATTTCCCGAGAACTCAGTCGAGGCCTCTCCTCCGAGACGTGATTATGTTAGCTCTGGTGGGCGCATTCTCGCTGATCAATCCGAGGACCCCGAGACTGGGAACTTGCTTTAGGATGTCCTGTTGAGGGGAGTCAGTGGAGGTCTTTTATCCCGTAATAATGCCAAACCTTCAGTGGTAAACGTATTATTTGCGACTGAAGGGCTGAAGCTGACGAACTTCTGTTCTTAGAACCTACCAGTGAGGGGTGGGCTAAATTCAGGAAACCTTAACCTCCAACCAACCCGGTTTTCTAGAGCAGAGTTTTGGTCTTGTATTATATTCCTCAGTGAATTTCTCTCCAGGAAGTGCAACCTGACAGATGTTCAAGCGGATCCATCAATTCTGATTGACATGCCTTTGCATTGCATAACATCATCTGCATATTTGCATCCAACATCTCATGCTTATTCATTTGCAGGGTATTCCCTTTCAAAATGGGGGTGCCTTAAAACTGAACAAGCAGTGCATCGCATACCATGCATATTAACCCTTGTCTGTTTTGCAGGTGTCACCGCAGTGTCTAATGTTTGTTCCCTGTATCAGGCAGTTATTGGTCCCAAGCGAGTTCATAGATACCCGACAAAGGAAAACCGTCCACGACTAGCGATGGACCAAGTACAGAAAGAGCTGGCTGATATGCGTGAAAGGATGGATCAGTTCATGACATTGATGACTGGTATGGCAGCAGGTCAAGAAAAGCTGAGGGAATTGGTTGGGCAACCGAGGCCTGAGGTGGAGATACTAAATGCTGAGGGAAACCCTGGTAACCCTAGGAACGCTGATAACCCTGTGAACACTGGTAACGCGGGTAACGCAAATGCTAATGGAAACCCGGGTAATGTTGGCAACATAGGGAATGTTGGAAATGGTATTAGCGGAAGGTACAATGTGAATCAAGGAATTCGGATTAACGGGCACCCCGTTACTGAAGATTATTAGTATGATCAATTTTCTTTGCACGACGAGGCCCTCGAGACCACTCGCCGTACGGATGAGCTTGCTGAGAAGCTCAAATCTTTGGAGTCTCAAAATTCCTTAGGCTTTGATGTCACAAATCTTGGTCTGGTTCAGGGAGTAAGGATTCCTCACAAGTTCAAACCCCTTACTTTTGAGAAATACAACGGGGCTTCTTGCCCACGCACTCATCTCCAATCTTATTTGGGAAGGTTGGGAGCTCACAGAGAAGATGAAAAGTTGTGGATGTACTATTTTGAAGACAGTCTAACTGGAGCTTCTCGTGAATGGTATTCTCATTTGTCTCGTACTACCATCAAGAGCTGGAAAGACTTGGCAGAGGCTTTTGTCAAGCAATATCAATACAACTTGGACATGGCTCCAAATCGGACCTTGTTGCAAGGTATGACCCAGACTGCCAAGGAGACCTTTAGAGAATATGCTCAGCGTTGGAGACAGATTGTTGCGTCCGTCCAACCCCCTATGTCTGAAAGGGAGATGGCGGACATGTTCATGAACACTCTTCAAGGCAATTATATTGAGAGATTGGTTGCTTGCCCGTCAATCAGCTTTGCAGAGATAGTAATTGCTGGAGAAAGAATCGAGAGTCTATTGAAGATGGGCCGAATTCAAGACAATAGTGTTTCCAACCCATCAGGTCCCAAGAGACCGTTTGCTGGTAACGGTCAGCGAAGAAAAGAAGGTGAGGCAAGCGTTGTGTATGCCGGCAGAGGCAGGAGTAAAGGACGCCCTAATTATTATCAAGATCAAGTGGCCGCAGTCACTATTCCAACACCTGTTCCTCAACCGCAATATCATCCGCAACAACAACCCAGGTACAACAATCAACAACAAGGAGGTAATCCGGGTCAGCAGAGACACTATCAATAACGTCCAAGGCAGACGGACCGGGTCATCGAGCCAATCCCAATGCCTTATTCAGTATTACTTCCCAAGCTGATTGACATGAATCTGGTTACATTGAGAACTCTGGCCCCACCAATCGATCCCAATAATTTGCCTAGAGGTTATGATGTCAACGCCAGATGTGCTTTTCACTCCAACGCACCTGACCATACTACAGATAATTGCAAGGCTCTCCAGTTAAAGGTACAAGATTTGAGAGATGCCCAGGCTATCAATTTTACTCTGGTGCCTAATGTTATCCAGAACCCGATGCCGGCTCACGGCGGGCAGAGGATTAATGTTGTTGATAGTGGGGAAACTTTGAATTTGGTTTCTGATGTGACTAAGGTGAAGACTTCGCTATCGGTGGTTAAAGACCGACTTCTGAAAGGACAGATTTTTCCGGGCTGTGGGGAAGAATGCAGAAATTGTCAAGCTGCCGAAAACGGATGTGACAGTTTGAGAAGGGGTATTCAGCAGCTGATAGATGAAGGTTGTCTTCAGTTTGATCAGGCCCGTCCGGTGAAGAATGATGTATCGACGGTGACGTTTTATTTCACTCCTGAAGAAATATATGTTCCCGAGAGACTCGCTCCGACAACAATATATTTCCCAGAAAGTACAGAACCAGCAGCGGTGAACATCGAAAGTTCAGCACCAGTCACAATTTACTCTGACAGCCCTCAACCGACTTTGGTTGGTCCAATCACCATCACGGTACCAGGACCTGTTCCGTATGGGAAAGATAGTGCTATCCCGTGGCACTATGGGGCTGATATCTACTGCCAGGGGCAGAAAGTTAACGAAGAAGACATTGACATTGGTAGCTCCGCTGTAGACAATGTTGGAGGGGTTGGTGGCTTCACTCGCAGTGGACGCCTATTTGCACCATCAACATTACGCGCGAATACTGAAGCCGAGGCAGCTGCCAAGGCTAAAGGGAAACAGGTATCCACCGAAGAGGTTACTACTGAGGAAGATCCTCCTAAGACCGCATTCGAGAAGGAAGTGGATGAGTTTATGAGGATTATCAAGAAAAGTGACTACAAGGTAGTCGACCAGCTAAATCAGACACCCTCAAAGATCTCCATTCTCTCACTATTGTTGTGCTCTGAGGCGCACAGAGCATCCTTGTTGAAAGTACTGAATATGGCCTATGTTCCACCGGAGATAACTGTTAACCAGCTGGAGTCGGTAGTTTCCAATGTAAACGCTAGTCGGGGGCTAGGTTTCACCGATAATGACCTGACACCTGAGGGCAGGAATCATAACAAAGCCTTGCATATCATAATGGAGTGCAAAGGGGTGGTGTTTTCCCATGTTTTGGTTGATACAGGCTCTTCTCTGAATGTTCTTCCAAAGAAAGCCTTAATGAAGTTGGATTGCGATGGCATTATCCTGAGGCCAAGTAACTTAGTTGTGAGGGCTTTTGATGGCTCTAAGAGAGCTGTTTTTGGCGAAGTTGAGTTGCCAGTTAAGATTGGACCGCAGGTGTTCAAGAGCACCTTTTATTCGATGGATATCCAGCTTGCCTACAGTTGTCTGCTAGGTCGGCCTTGGATTCATGCTGCCGGTGTTGTTACTTCTACCCTCCACCAGAAGCTCAAATATGAACTAGAAGGTCAGATCGTCACTGTATGTGGTGAAGAGGATATTTTTGTTAGCCACCTGTCTACATTTAAGTATGTAGAGATGGACGGCGAGATGCATGAGATGCTGTGTCAGGGCTTCGAAACTACAAACATCAATGAGGTCACGCCCGAAGCTGTCTTTTCACCTGAGTTTGAGAAGGTCGGGACTTCTATCTCTTCATACAAGCAAGCTGTCGAAGTGGTTAAAGCTGGTAATGCCCAAGGCTGGGGCAAATTTATGGAGCCAGTCATCAAAGAAGACAAGTTTGGATTGGGGTATGCTCTGGGATCTCAGAAGAATGAAACCGGTACTCTCTCCAGCGGGGGTTTGGTTTCCCCCCACATCGTCAATGCTGCAGATGAAGACAAGGCTGACAGCGACTGTGACTTAGATAGCTGGATTCGCCCGTGTGTCCCGGGAGAAAAGCTCGACAATTGGTCGTCTGAAAAAACCGCCTGGCTTACTCTGCTGAAAGAGTGATTTTTATTGTTTTCCTTTATTACATGCATAATAAAGTCTTACACTTTGCCCGAGGTGTAACGGCTCATTTGTAGGGCCATCCATTTAGTTATGTTTCGCAATTATTTTTATCATCAATAAAGGACGGCTTTTGCAAACAATTTTGTGTTCTCTTTCTTTCAGTTTTTTTTACTTTTTACAAAAAAAATGGCAATGTTTCTTTTTTCGTTTTTCCTTTCTTTCAAAGGTAAAGCATGATCCTCCATCATGCAGAGCCGACCACTCGGATCTCACTGCTAACGACACTGCTATGGCCAAGTATGACTTCGACAATCCTATCTATCAAGCCGAAGAAGGGGCTGAGGAAGATTGTGAATTGCCTGAAGGGTTAGCCAGATTGTTGAAACAGGAGGACCGAGCTATTACACCTTATCAGGAGGTGGTTGAGACCATCAACGTTGTAACACCCTTCTAAAATACCCCAAATATTTAATAACAACAACAAATATATATATATATATATATATATCAGAGTAATCATGCACCAAGGGTGTCACACAACATTTCACACCATAAAACTGCCATGCTCTTTATTTAATCAAAATAACATCTTTGCATAATTCGCAGCGGATAAAAATCAACCAACCATTCAAAACATATAACGTTTTACAGGTAAAAAGGTTCAACAACCAACAATAAAACCATTAAAACATCCCGTCCCGATGTTACATCTATCAGAGCACGACCCACTAAGTAGACTACACTAGACTGCAAGCATTAGCTTCTACTCAACTCATTGCTCGTTACCTGAAAAATAGTTGTAAGGGTGAGTTCCTCAATCGATATAACAAACATTATAAATTATCATGTTATGTTAAGTAAATTTACACGTTAATCACCCTAATCATATCATGCATTCAGTAACGGCACATCAACTCAAATATCATACTCAATAACAACGTAAAATGCAACTCAATAACAACATAAAATGCAACTCAAATGAGACTCGACTCGTCATGCATGTGGTACCAATCGGAGTAAAACTCCCAACTTAAAATCATTGCCATTTTAGTGGGCATCAAGGCATAAGCCTTCAACTTTCAACTTAAAATTTTGCCAATCCAGGCCAACGTGGTGTGAGCAAAGCTCCGATTTTTGCCAATCCAGGCCAACGTGGTGTGAGCAAAGCTCCGACTTAATGCATATGAAATGTACATGGCATACACGACTTTACAATTCCGACAACATAATAATAATAGCAACACAACAAGGTTTTCAACATAATCAACTTATAATCAACTTTGGCTCATCAAGCCTACAACTCAGTATTTTCAACAAAATCAACTTATAATCAACTTTGGCTCACCAGCCTACAACTCAGTATTTTCAACAACTTTAACACCACTTATCAACATTTTTATATCAACACTTCATAACATAACCCAACAGAATTACTCATCAAAATTAACGATAAGTAGGCTAATCACCAATTATGTTCACAACATTAAAATACCAATTTTTCTGATTTCCAACAGTGTTAACCGGTTAACGCCCTGGGTTAACCGGTTAACGCAGGACAAAATACACTTTCTGGCAAAACGCAACAGTGTTAACCGGTTAACGCCCTGGGTTAACCGGTTAACGCAGGCAAAACAGCACATTTTCACAAAATATAACAGTGTTAACCGGTTAACGCCCTGGGTTAACCGGTTAACGCAGACAAAACAGCAGTTCCTGCGCTAACACAAGGCAGAATGCAGAGTTCTCCGCATTTTCCGCCGTTGGAGGACTTCCGGACCTCCGATTCAACTTCCGTAAAAAGCTATACGTTCGGGGGAACACGACTCACACAATTACGGATTCAATTACAACTTTAACACAACTCATCCAACACAATTTCTCAGCATTCAACATCCCAATTAGGGTCAAATCAACGGTTTATCACTACCCATGACATGTTAATCTATAATACCCGTTAAACGACGATAAACCCCCCTTACCTGAGTTAATCCGGCAAAATCTCTAAGCTCCAAGCTCTTCTCCAACCTTTGCTCTCTGGTTCTTCCTCTTTGCCCCTTTCTCCGCTTCTCTGCAGCTTCTCAGTTTTCACGTAAAACCCTTTTACAAAATGAAAACTCTTTTTCCTTATTCCAACTTATATATTTTCCAATAATTATTATTCCAAAATACTAATAATAATAATGATCCAATAATTCAATTTATTTAATTAAATTAATAAATATATTATTAACTCAATTTAAATAATTCTCTTATTTTATTCGGGGTGTTACAAACGTTGGTACCGAAGACGACAAGAAAGAGATCAAGATCGGGGCCAGTCTACAGGCCGAGAGGAAAGACCGTTGATCATGTACTTGACTGTGTTAGAAAGGTCAATGGGTTGTGTGCTCGGTCAGCATGACGAGTCAGGTCGAAAAGAGCATGCAATATACTACCTTAGCAAAAGTTTACCGACTGTGAACAAAGATACTCATTGCTCGAGAAAACTTTCCGCTCTTTGGCATGGGCTGCTCGCCGACTAAGACAGTATATGTCAACTCACACGACTCTATTGATATCAAAAATGGATCCAATCAAGTATATTTTTGAAAAGCCAGCACTTACCGGAAAGGTTACTAGGTGACAAATGATACTGACAGAGTATGACATCCAATACACTTCACAAAAAGCCATCAAGGGAAGTGTCTTGTCAGACTATCTTGCAGAGCAACCGATTGATGATTACCAACCTTTGAGGTTTGACTTTCCTGATGAGGACATCATGTTTCTCAAATCGAAAGATTGAGAGGAACCACTCCCGGAGGAGGGGCCTGACCCTGAATCCAAATGGGTTATGATGTTTGATGGGGCGGTCCACGTCAATGGCCGCGGAGTTGGTATAGTGTTGATCACACCGGAAGGGGGTTCATATGCCATTTGGTGCCAGAATAACTTTTCCCTGCACCAACAATGAAGCCGAATACGAAGCTTGTATCCTAAGACTTGAGGAAGCCGTCAATATACAGATTAAAACCCTGGATGTATACGGGGATTCAGCTTTGGTCATCAATCAAACCAACGGGAAATGGTGCTATGCTGGAACTACGTACCCAGAATTGACGTATCTCGGTCAGAGACGAATGAAGAAAGCATTTGGTCAGAAAGTGCGCCCTCGGGGGTATCAAGTCGGTGAATTGGTACTCAAAAGATTTCTTCCTCCCAACACAGATCACAGGGGCAAATGGACACCGAACTATGAGGGTCCGTACGTGGTTAAAAGGATTTTCTATGGAGGAGCTTTGATGCTAACAACCATGGATGGCGAAGGATTCCCGTCCCTTATTAACTCAGACGCAGTTAAAAAAAAATACTTCGCATAAAATAGACCCGCTGGACGATAAAAAGAATAGTCCAGGCAAAAAAAGGGCATCCCGACGAACCAAAAAAAAAGAGAATAAAGAGGTTCGGGCAAAAATTAGGGATATAAAAAAAGAGTACACCCGGTGAGTCGAAAACCCAAAAGGGCGGCTCAGGCAAAAATGGGTATCCCGATGGATTGAAAACCCGAAAAGGGGGCGATCCAGGCAAAAGTTAGGGAATAAGCGAATGACTGTGATCTGAGTTCATCAGTGTTATATCACCGTTTCATTCAATCCGACAATCTTCGAAGGTTAAAGATCGACTAATCATCCACTTCAGAAAGCAAGATGAACAGAGCGTCTTGAGGACATACGAGTCATAGCAGAGTCGAAACTCAGTGGGACCCCGTATCCCCGTTGTCATTAGGATAGTTCTCTTTTTATAGCGATCACCTCTTTTCAGGGATCAGCTTCCTGATACCCTCGCCTATTCCTGACACAAATTTTCTCCCCATTAAGAGTCGAATAATTCAGTTAAAGAGCCTCTTTATTTTTCATTTATCAGTTGTTTGCAAAAATGTCCGAATTTTTGATAAAACATATTGCATATGAACATAATGGTGGCTTTTGCAGATGATTTGCACAGGAAAACATTTAAAATTGCTTTGAATGTGCTTAATCCCGAACGGTGAATTCAAACCGAGTAATTCCCCAGAGGCATACGTGTATTTTTGGTTGCAGGTCACAGGAACCGGATGCCAAGTCATGAATCCTCATCCCCAAGCGGTTGACAAAGTCTCTCCTCAGCAGAGCATGTTCCCCAACAGAGTTGACAGTATCCAGACTGTCTATCCCCAGTAGAGTTGACAGTATCCAGACTATATATCCCCAGTGGAGTTGACAGTATCCAGACTATATATCCCCAGTGGAGTTGACAGTGTCAGACTATATCTTCCTAGCAACAGCGGAGTGGTTGCATAACCAACAGATGAGAGGGTGGCGTTCCCAGTGTTCATCTCATTCCCCAGCAGATTATTTTTAACAGATTTGTTAATCCCCAGCTTGAGGGCGATTAGCAAGTTCATATCCCCAGCAAAGGCCGTTTCCTACGACATTTCCCCAAGAAGTGTTTTCCCCACAGACTCTCCTCACAGAGCCTCGCCGAACAAAGTTTCCATAGTTGATACTCCCCCCGCAAGGTTAACTTTTCAAGCAGCCAATTTATTTTTGGTGGCTCATTGGTCCCGGCAGACGGGTCATTCCCCACAGAGCATTCAAGGATTGATACAGCGATCTGTTCCCTACCGGAGTTTGCTTCCCCAAGCAGATTTCTTTTTACACCATGCATAACATTTGCATTTGCATGCATATCATATCAAGAATACACATAAGCTGATAAACAGGTTCTTCCAAGCAGACTGAAGAATTACTTTACAACCAAGGTCATGAGATCCAGCCAGAGGATCAAGCGTGAGTGATCCAGCCTGAGGGTCATTTTGAAGATTCAGCCTGAGAATCGTTTTCCAGTGATCCAGCCTGAGGGTCATTTTGAAGATTCAGCCTGAGAATCATGTTCCAGTGATCCAGCCTGAGGGTCATTTCGAAGATTCAGCCTGAGAATCGTGTTCCAGTGATCCAGCCTGAGGGTCCATTTTGAAGATTCAGCCTGAGAATCGTGTTCCAGTGATCCAGCCTGAGGGTCATTTCAAAGATTCAGCCTGAGAATCGTGTTCCAGTGATCCAGCCTGAGGGTCATTTCGAAGATTCAGCCTGAGAATCGTGTTCCAGTAAGCCAGCCTAAGGCTCAATTTGAAGATTCCCCAGTGAAGTCGCCTACAAGCTTTATTTCCCCAGCAAGCCCAAGTCTAATTGAGGAGTCGTTACAACATGTTCTAGCCTGAAGAATATGTACGAAGTCCAAAAGTGGAATATTCTCGAAGCTGCATATTTAATATGAAGGTTGGGTGTAGATTTCAAAAGAGGGTCAACCAGCGCATGCCTCAGATGCAGGATCCTAATGACGGGAATTTATCATCAAAACAATCCAGATCTAGCCAGAAGATCGAAGTAGATTCAGCCAGAGAATCGAAACAAAGAAGATCTAGCCAGAAGATCGAAAATCGCAATAATTCAGATCTAGGCAGAAGATCGAAGTAGATTCAGCCAGAGAATCAAAGGAAATAGATTCAGCCAGAGAATCGAAACGGAGGAGATCTAGCCAGAAGATCGAAGAAGATCTAGCCAGAAGATCAAAATTGTATCCAGCCCGAGGATCAAAATTAATATCCAACCAGAGGACTAAATTGAGTATAGGTTCAGCCAGAGGATCGAAACTCCAGATTAAGCCAGAGGATCGGAAGAAAAATAAACAGCACGGTGTATTTCCGCATTTTTGTGGTGTTCTCGGAGCGCAAATTTTCGGTCTGTCTTTGGTATTCAATCACAGCTCACCCCGTTTGTCTGATAAGCTGTTCGCTTTCATCCTACTCGGTTTAGCTGATGATTGAATAGGGGCAGCTGTAACACCCCAAAATTTTCCCTCTTCATTCATGCATTCATTTAGCATTTCATATTGCATTTCATCATGTCAATCAGAATTAGATCCGGAAAAAAAAAAAACGAAAAAAAAATGGAAAAAAAAATGAAAAATAAAACGAAAAAAAAAAATAATAATAATTTTTTACAAAAAAAATAAATAAATAAAAATAATAAAAAATAAATAAATAAAATATAATAAAAAAATTTGGACTTGGGTCTCTCTCATTTGAGCCCACAAAACCATGAAATTCAGTCTATAAATACCAAGGCTTCACTTGAGAAAAAGGAAGAGAAGCAAAATACTCTGAGGTTTCCTTGGAACAAAACCCTGGACAAAACCTGAAGAGAAACCTGACAGAGAACTCAGAGCAGCCTCCAAACCCTGAAGGGCCTCACGGGTGCAACTCAATTTCAATCAAGCTCTCCAATTAGGTTTGCCCTATTCCCATTATTTTACGCCTTCAATTTGAATGTTCTAAATGTGTGATGTATTATGAATGGGTGAAACCTATGCCTTGAATGTTTAATCACATGATTTCTGAAGTGTATGCCACAGGATTTGAGGTTTCTGAAACCATACTGTTATCCATGAAAAAAATGCTTATGGTGTTTCACTAACCCTTTTGTTGAGTTTTTGTGAGGGCTCACATGACTTTTGCAGGGATAACTTGCGTGGTTTCCCACTTTATTTGTGGGATAACCCCTGGAGGTTCATTCCGATTACCTGTACTGACCCACTCTCTTTGATGATGTTAGCTTGGAAGGATCTCAGGGTTTCCCATTCCTCTAATTGCTGTTACTTCGGATCTTTATCCGCGTGGTACTTTTACATTTTTCCCGCATTTTACTGCTTTCCTAGCTGGAAGACCTCGATAGGAGGCAATTTTTTTGTGTTTACTTTATGCAGGTTCCTTTGTCCAGGGTTAAGAGCTATGAGGTCTTATCCTCATTACCCTTTTGCATGCGCGTTCCTACAATGCAAACAAACCCTTCATTGATTTTTCTTCTCCATAACACACGTTTACTCCTTCTACTACAGGCGAGTAAGTCTCCAAAGGTCGAGCATCCGGTAGATTGCGTAGTGACGTCGTTCGTCCAAAACCCAATCCATAACCCCGTAGTTAGTCGAACTACGGCTTGCTCTGATTCTCATTCCAGATGAGATACGTAGGCATAAGACGCGATGTCTTAGCGAGCACACATCCCCCAACCCATAGGTCAGCCGAGCTACGAAGACTCTGATTCTCATATTCAGATGAGATACGTATGCAGTGGATGCGACATCCGCGCGAGTCATTTTCATTTAACCCTTTTTTTTTTGGTAAACAGCACAAGATAAACTCACACCCTTTAGACGAAAACTACAAAAGTGGATCTCGTAGAGTACTACGGATGCGTAGGGGTGGTAATACCTTCCCTTCGCATAACCGACTCCCGAACCCAAGATTTGGTTGCAAGACCCCGTCTTGTCCTTTCCTTTTTCAGGTTTACTTCGAGCGTTTCCTTTCCCTCCTTTGGGATGAATAACGCACGGTGGCGACTCTTCTGTCTTTTTCTTTCGCCGCTTGTTTTTTTTGCGCACTGTATTTTTCAGGTTGCGACATATGGGCGCGGAGATCAATGCTTGTTTAAGCGTTTGAAATGCTTCTAAACATTTATTGTCGAAGATGAATTCAGCATCTTTCATCAATAATCCGGTTAAAGGTTTAGTTATTTTAGAGAAATCTTTAATGAATCGTCGGTAAAAACCGGCATGTCCTAAGAAGCTTCGTACCTCTCTCACAGTTTTCGGAGGTTGAAGGTTTTCGATTACTTCTATTTTGGCTTTGTCTACTTCAATTCCTCTATTTGATATGATGTGTCCTACAACAATTCCTTCTTGTACCATAAAGTGACATTTTTCCCAATTAAGTACTAGGTTTACTTTTACGCATCGTTCTAGAACTCTTTCTAGGTTTTCAAGACATTCTTCAAAGCTTTGTCCGCATACGGAGAAATCATCCATAAATACTTCCATGATTTTTTCGAGAAAATCGGCGAATATTACCATCATGCACCTTTGGAAGGTTGCAGGAGCATTGCACAAGCCGAACGGCATTCGTCGATAAGCGAAGGTACCAAAAGGACATGTGAATGTTGTCTTTTCTTGGTCATCAGGATGAATTGGTATTTGAAAGAAGCCTGAGTACCCGTCTAGATAGCAGAAATGAGAATGTTTTGCTAATTGTTCTAACATCTGGTCAATGAATGGTAAAGGGAAATGATCTTTTCGGGTTGCTTTGTTTAGTTTCCTATAGTCAATGCACATTCTCCATCCCGATTCGATTCGTTTGGTTATAGTTTCTCCTTTTTCATTTTCAATAACTGTTATACCTCCTTTCTTTGGTACTACGTGTACAGGACTAACCCATTTGCTATCAAATATAGGATATATGATACCTGCCTCTAATAACTTTGTTACTTCCTTTTTCACTACCTCACTCAGGATCGGGTTTAGTCTCCTCTGATGTTCTCTAGAAGTTTTACAGTCTTCTTCTAGCATGATGCGGTGCATACAAATAGAAGGACTTATTCCTTTAAGATCGGTGATTTTGTATCCTAGTGCGGTTGGATATTTTCTTAAGATATGTAGGAGTTTTTCGGTTTCGAGTTTTCCTAGGTCTGCATTAACTATTACTGGTCGTTCAAGTTCTAAGTCTAGGAATTCATATCTCAGATTTTTGGGAAGTGTTTTTAGGTCGAGGTTTGGTTTCTTAAGGCATTGCGTAGGATCCGATGTCATTGCTAAACATTGGTTAAGTCTGTCTTCTACACGATAGTTAGACGATTTTTCATTTTCTAATTCTGTTTCTTTTATGCATTCATCGATGATATCCATGAAGTAACATGTGTCATCTATTGCAGGTGCTTTCAAAAATTGGGAAAGAATGAACTCAATTTTCTCTTCTCCTACTTCGAAAGTGAGTCGTCCTCGTTTTACGTCTATGATCGCACAGGCGGTTGCTAAGAATGGTCTTCCCAATATAATGGGTGTAACTTCATCTTCTCTTATGTCCATAATTATAAAATTGGTTGGAATGTAGAATTGACCTATGCGCACGGGAACGTTTTCAAGAATTCCTACAGGATATCTAACGGAACAATCTGCTAATTGCACAGACATTTTAGTTGGTCTAAATTCTCCCATTTCCAGTTTCTTGCATATAGATAAAGGCATAACACTGATACCGGCTCCTAAATCGCATAGAGCTTTGTCTATGACAAATTTTCCTATGTGACAGGGTATAGAGAAACTACCAGGGTCTTTAAGTTTGGGAGGGATATTCTGGATTATAGCGTTGCATTCAGCAGTGAGTGTAACAGTTTCGCTCTCTTCAAGTTTCCTTTTATTAGAAAGAATTTCTTTTAAGAACTTAGCATATGAGGGCGTCTGCGTAATAGCTTCTGTAAAAGGAATTGTGACGTTTAATTGTTTCAGTAAGTCAACAAATTTTTTAAATTGGCCCGCCTCTTTGGTTTTAATAAGCCTTTGAGGGTAAGGGATAGGTGGTTTATAAGGTGGTGGAGGTACGTAAGGTTCTTTCTTTTCTACGGTTTCCTTATTACTCTCTTCCTTTTCCTTAGGTTTATTTTCTTCCTCAGTTGACTTTTTAGAGTTTTGGTTTTCAATTCTTGGATCAGACGGTCCTTCTACCTCTGTTCCACTTCTCAATATGATTGCATGAGCGTGGCTTTTCGGGTTAGGTTGGGGCTGTCCAGGAAATGTACCAGTTGGGGCAGCGGTAGGCGCTTGTTGTTGAGCTACTTGTGATATTTGTGTTTCCAGCATTTTGTTATGGGTAGCCAGGGCATCTACTTTACTTGCTAGTTGTTTAATTTGTTCGCTAGTGTGTACATTATGGTTTAAGAAATCTTTATTGGTTTGCTGTTGAGAAGCTATGAAGTTCTCCATCATGATTTCCAAGTTGGATTTTCTAGGAACATTATTATTAGGTGTAGATGGGGTCGGCTTTTGATATCCAGGAGGTATAGTTGGGGCTTGACTGGGAGCTTGTCCTGGTGCGTATAAAGCATTATTGCTCTTATATGAAAAATTATAATGGTTCTTCCAGTTTGAGTTATAGGTATGCGAGTAGGGATTTCCTTGAGCATAATTCACTTGCTCTGCTTGGATTCCTATTAGGAGTTGACAATCTGCAGGAGTGTGACCTTGGATTCCACAGACTTCGCAATTTTGAGCTGCGGCAACCACGGTGGCTGGAGGTGATACATTTAAACTTTCAATTTTCTGGGCCAGAGCATCCACTTTTGCATTAACATGATCAAGGCTACTTATCTCGTACATGCCACTTTTCGTTTGAGGTTTTTCTACCATTGTTTGGTCGCTTCCCCACTGATAATGGTTTTGGGCCATGCTCTCGATAAGTTTATAAGCATCGGCATAAGGTTTATCCATAAGCGCACCACCTGCGGCGGCGTCTATTGTTAACCTTGTGTTGTATAAGAGACCATTATAGAAGGTATGAATTACTAACCAGTCCTCTAAACCATGGTGTGGACAAAGTCTCATCATGTCTTTGTATCTTTCCCATGCTTCGAAAAGAGACTAGTTATCTTTCTGTTTAAATCCATTTATCTGGGCTCTCAACATAGCTGTTTTGCTTGGAGGAAAATATCGGGCAAGAAAGACTTTCTTCAACTCATTCCATGTGGTGACCGAGTTGGAAGGAAGAGACTGAAGCCATCTTCTAGCTTTATCCCTTAACGAGAAGGGAAAAAGACGAAGTCGAATCGCCTCCGAAGTGACACCATTAGCTTTAACAGTATCAGCGTATTGGACAAATACGGATAAATGAAGGTTTGGATCCTCGGTAGGATTTCCAGAGAATTGATTCTGTTGCACTGCTTGTAACAGCGAAGGTTTAAGTTCGAAGTTGTTTGCTTCGATTGCGGGTGGAGCAATACTCGAATGCGGATCATCTTGCGATGGAGCGGCGTAATCTCGAAGAGCACGAGCTGGTTCTGCCATCTCGGGTATCGGCGAGGGAAGAAGATTTTTGAGGTGGGGCACTTCGATAGGAGGGAGATTGTTTGCAGCACGATATTCCCGAATTCGTCGTAAGACTCGGAGATATAGTTCAATGTCGTTGATTCGTAAGTAAAACGGCTCGCCTTGTGAGCGAGTGTGTGGCATACAAATCAACGAAAGAAAGAAATAAAAATTACCTTAGTCTCTACAGCATAACAGAAGGGTTACGATATCGACTAAATAAAAGTCCCCGGCAACGGCGCCAAAAACTTGATCGCGACTTTATAAGTCTTGGGGTACTACCTGCAAGTGCACAGTTCTATCGCGTAGTTTTAAAAGATATCGATCCCACAGGGACTTATGAATCTATATACCGTTTTTCTAAGGTTACTTCGTAAAGCTAAGGCGGATGATACTTTGATGATTAGGGGGAAAAGTAAAACTAAAATTGGATCTAATTTAAATATCAATTAAGCGGATATCGGTATGTGGTTCGTCGTAATTAGGGAATCAAATCATCGTTGGTTTCTTGGTTTTTAAAATAAATCCTTTCGGTAGACACTATTGATTAAAAGTCTTATCTCAAACTCTCGCTCTGTTGAATAGACTATGACTTTATATTAACGTAGCTGTCACTTATTAGTTAAGTCCAAAATCACTTTTTGAAAACAACAGAATCTATAGAAACTCTTTTCATTAAAATAATAACCGTTTAAACACCCTCGTATCAAACTCTCGCTCTATTGACTTAGATTATATAATTAAACTTAAATGTTTAACTCTCGTCCTCACATTTAACCTTTAAAAATACTTTTTGAAAAAGATTAGAATCTAATTAACTCTAAAAATTGCTTTCGCCCTGATTTAGAATTAATGTCCAATTTACACTGTCCAGTTAAAAACTCAAACCGTCGTTCTATTGATTTTAACTTCTTTATGTCTTTTACTCTCGTACAAAAACCTTGGTATTAACTCTGTAAATTGAGACCATAAAAAGAGTGACTTTATTTCAAATAAAATTAAACCAACTTAGTTTTGATTCCTTATTCCGCTTACTTTACATACCGATATCTAAATTAATTAGCTGGACATGCTAAACAGGTCTGAACAATTATCATGCTTAAATAAAGCCATATCAGGCAAACAATATAAACAAACAGCAATGCTGAGCATATATAAATTAAAACAATAAATTAAAGAACCTGAATAATTAATAGGCATCTTGAACACTCCACCACAGACCGAATGGATTTGTTCTTGCAATCTTCAATCGGACAGGAAAATAAAAGCAAAGGAATAAAATACTATGATCTAACGTAAGGTTAGATCCAGTAAAAGATACACAATAATTTCCGGTGTATAAACTATTGTGTGAAAAATTAGTTAAGTGCTCTAAAAATTGACTGGAAAAGAAAAGGAAATAAAAAATGCTAATAATAAAAAGCTGTAGAAAATTAGTGTTGTAAATGCTTGCACGACCGAAAAGGGAAGCGAGCCCTTTAGGGTTGGATCCTTGGTCCTATTTATATTAGTCCCCTTTTGTAACCGTTTCCAAAAATGCCTTCCGTAAGTAACTTGCACGCTTCAACGAGTCAAGCGGAGGAATAGGCTTCAACGTGCCTCTGTTACGCGTTAAAAGCCAAAAATATAGGAGTGGGTGTGACGTTCGTCACACCATGTGTTACGCTCGTAACACAAAGTAGCAGGGCATGACGCTCGTCACACCTTGTGTGGCGGTCGTCACAGCTTCAGCGCTCCTGGCTTGTAATTGTGGGCTGGGCTTTAGTGGAATTTGCTTTAATCCTCTTTTTCACCCCCCCTTTTTTTTCCTTTTTCACTTATGCTTCAAATAAGTTACCTGAGACAAATAGAAGGGAAAATACCACGTAATATCGAATAATATGAAATAAATTGAAACAAATAATAATATAATTTAATTAAATCGGGTCCAAAAATGTGATATTATTTCATGTTATCACATACCCATATCATGGTTTAGAAAATTGGTTAATCATTCAAACCTTCTAAAATGGACTTCACTATAACACCAAGATGACCATTGACGTTGCCGCAGGCGGTGCTCTGATGAACAAATCTTACCCTGAAGCTAGTGCCCTCATCGAAGATATGGCTCAAAACCATCAATCATGGGGAGTCGAACGAGCGACAGTTGAGAAGAAGGAAGTCCAAGGAGGAGTGCATGAACTAAGCTCTATAGACATGATGCAAGCTAAAATGGACGCATTAGCCCTTAAGGTCGAGCATATGTGCATAAACCCAAATACTGTAGCCACAGTTTCGTTGGATTGTGAGATATGTGGGACTAAAGGACACCAATCTGCAGAATGCAGTCTATTAAACGAAACCCACTCTGAGCAAGTGAACTACACCCAAGGGAACCCATATTCGAATACCTATAACCCTGGATGGAGGAATCACTCGAACTTCTCCTATAAAAACAATAACCCAATCCAAAATAATGCACCTCCGAGACCTAGTTATCAAGCCCCAAGATCAAATCAACCTATGCAACATGTGCCACCAAAGCCGAGCCTTGAGAAAATTATGGAAAATTTTATCACCGCTCAAACCCAACAAAACTAGGAGTTCATGAACCAGAACATTCATGTTAACGAATTGATTACTCAGTTAGGAACCAAGGTTGACCAAATAGTTACTCATACTAAGATGCTTGAAACCCAGATCTCTCAGGTAGCTTTAAACCAAGCCCCTCAGACCACACCTGGAGGACAGTTCCCTGGACAACCTCAATAGAATCCGAGAGGACAAGCCAATGCCATTACCCTACGAAGTGGGAACGCTTATGATGAGCCACCAAACCCTAGATTGAGTGAACCCAAAACTTCTAAGGAATATACCAAGCCCCTGAACGAAGTAAAGGAACCAGAGGAACCTGAAAACCAGGAAGGTCGAGAAAAAGGAGAAGAACCTAAAGATAAAACTTACATACCACCCCCGCCATATAAACCACCTATACCATATCCACAAAGACTCAAACAAACCCAGATCAATAAACAGTATCAAAAATTTATTAAAGTTATAGAAAAACTTCATGTAGAAATCCCTTTCATAGAAGCCATCACCCAAATACCTTCTTATGTAAAGTTTCTCAAAGACATCCTTACCAACAAATGTAGACTAGACGATCTGATGCCTTTGGAGTGTAATGCTATTTCCGAGAATAAATTAGCCAAAAAGGATAAAGATCCTGGAAATTTCTCCATTCCTTGTCTTTTGGGAAGTCATGTCATCGAAAATGCTTTTCTAGACTTAGGAGCTAGATTGAGCTTAATGCCTTTAGCAGTTTGTGAGAGGTTAAACTTAGGAGAATTACAGCCCACTAAGATGTCACTTCAGTTAGCCGATAGATCTGTTAAGTATCCGATAGGCATCTTAGAAGATGTTCCTGTTAGGATAGGTCAGTTATATATCCCTACTGACTTTGTTGTCATGGACATCAAAAAGGACAATGATATACCAATCCTTCTAGGTAGACCATTCTTATCGACTGCAGGAGCCATAATAGATGTCAAGAAAGGAAAGTTGACATTTGAGGTAAGTGACGAGAAAATAGAATTTATACTTTCGAAATTTCTTATGGCACCTATGATGGGAGACGCGTGTTAAGCCTTAGATATCATTGATGAATGTCTTAGAGAATTAGAACAAGAAGAAATTATAAAAACAATTAAGTTACCATCAACCCTCATAATGGAAGATGATGACTTTAAGAAACCCTACATCGATGATAACCTTTACGAATGTTTATCCCTTACTCCAGATCCTATGCCATGCCCTAAGAAACCAACCTTAGAACTTAAGGAACTGCCTAAGAACCTGAGATATGAGTTCCTCGATGAAAAGATGAATCGTCCGGTTATAGTCAGTGCTACCTTGAGCCAAGAAGAAACGAACCAACTTTTAGACGTTTTACGAAGATATCACTCAGCCTTAGGATATAATATCTCTGACCTGAAAGGTATAAGCCCATCCGTATGCATGCATCGGATTTCGCTCGAAGAAGATTCAAAACCCTCCAGAGAACATCAGAGAAGGATAAACCCTATAATGAGTGATGTTGTTAAAAAGGAAGTTCTTAAGTTACTTGAGGCAGGTATAATCTATCAGATCTCGGATAGTAAGTGGGTGAGCCCTGTGCATGTAGTACCTAAAAAGGGAGGCATCACAGTCGTGCAAAACGATAAAGGCGAACATGTAGCAAAACGTTTCGAAGGAGGATGGCGGATGTGTATAGATTATAGAAAATTAAATAAAGCAACCAGGAAGGATCATTTCCCTTTACCATTTATAGACCAGATGTTGGAGCGTCTGGCCAGACACTCTTACTTCTGCTATCTAGATGGATACTCTGGATTCTTCCAAATACCTATCCACCCCGAAGATCAAGAAAAAACTACCTTTACATGCCCTTATGGAACTTTTGCCTACAGACGAATGCCATTCGGCCTCTGTAATGCCCCAACTACTTTCCAACGTTGCATGATGTCCATCTTTGCAGATTACCTAGATGGTATCATGGAAGTGTTTATGGATGATTTCTCGGTTTGCGGATTTAATTTCCACAATTGCCTTGCTAACCTTGAGAAAATCCTGGAGAGATGCGTGGAGGTGAACCTCGTGCTAAACTGGGAAAAGTGTCATTTCATGGTAACCGAAGGAATTATTTTAGGACATATAGTTTCCGAAAAAGGTATAGAGGTAGATAGAGCTAAAATAGAAGTTATAGAAAACCTAAAACCACCAAAAACCATCAGAGAAGTCCAAAGCTTTCTTGGACATGCTGGATTCTACCGGCGTTTTATCAAGGACTTCTCCAAAATAATTAAACATTTAACTGGACTTTTAATGAAAGATGTTGAATCCATTTTCGATGAAAAATGTAATGAAGCATTTAATCTTTTAAAGCAAGCGTTAGTATCGGCACCCATTATGAAACCACCTGATTGGTCAGAACCTTTTGAGATAATGTGCGATGCTAGTGATTATGCAGTTGGAGTCGTTCTATGACAAAGGAAAGAAAAAAAATTACATGCAATTTATTATGCCAGTAGAACCCTAGATGCTGCCCAACATAACTATGCAACAACTGAAAAAGAATTACTCGCTGTAGTTTTCGCTATAGACAAATTTAGATCTTATCTAGTAGGAGCAAAAATTATAGTTTACACCGATCATGCTGCCATTCGTTACCTATTAAGTAAAAAAGATGCCAAGCCCAGGTTACTCCGATGGATTCTATTACTACAAGAGTTTGATTTAGATATAAGAGATCAAAAAGGCACTGAAAATGTAGTAGCCGATCACCTTTCTAGGCTAGAACATCTAAAACCTGAACTAGTACCCATAAATGATGATTTCGCCTATGATAGACTGATAGCTAGACTAGAAACCATTGAAGATAATAACCTAGGCCATGATGAGCACTCCCAAAATTCCTTAGCAATAAGTAACGTACCCTGGTATGCAGACTTCGTTAATTACCTAGCTGCTGATATAGTACCCCCTGATCTTGACTACCATCGCAAGAAGAAATTCTTTCACGATGTGAGAAACTTCTATTGGGACGAACCGCTCTTTTTCAAAAGGGGTAAAGATGGCATTTTTCTCTGTTGCGTTCCAGAAGAAGAGGTAAATAGTATTATCGAGCATTGTCATTCTGCACCTTATGGTGGACATGCGAGCACCTCTAAGACATACGCCAAGATTCTTCAAGCTGGCCTATTCTGGCCTACCATGTGGCGTGATGTCTATGCTTGCATTGTCAAATGTGATAGATGCCAACACACTAGAAACATTTCAAGGCGTGATGAAATGCCTCTAAGAAACATTCAGGAAGTAGAACTCTTCGACGTATGGGGTATAGATTTCATGGGACCTTTCCCACCATCCTTAGGAAACAGGTATATCTTAGTAGTTGTAGACTATGTGTCTAAGTGGATTGAAGTTATAGCTGCACCCACAAACGACACTAGGGTTGTGATTAAACTGTTTAAAAACTATATATTCCCTAGATTTGGAACACCACGCTTAGTCATAAGCGACGGAGGATCACACTTCATATCAAGGATATTTGACAAACTTTTAAGAAAATATGGAGTTAGGCATATAGTAACAACACCATACCATCCACAAACTAGTGGCTAAGTAGAAGTATCCAATAGGGAGATAAAATAAATCCTAGAGAAAACTGTTTCTATTTCTAGGAGAGACTGGTCTCAAAAGCTTCAAGAAGAATTATGGGCCTATAGAACCGCTTTCAAAACCCCTATAGGAACTACTCCTTACCAACTAGTCTATGGAAAATCCTGTCACTTACCGTTCGAATTAGAGCATAAGGCCTATTGGGCCATTAAAACTTTGAATTTAGACTACCTAGCCGCTGGAGAAAAGCGTACCCTAGACATTCATAAACTAGAAGAACTTAGGCAATCTGCCTACGAAAATGCAAAAATATACAAAGAGAGAACAAAAGCCTATCACGACAAAAGAATAGTAAAGAAAAACTTCAATGTAGGCGATCTTGTTCTCCTTTTCAACTCTAGGTTACGACTCTTCCCTGGAAAGCTACACTCAAGATGGACTGGCCCCTTCGAAGTATCCAAGATTCTGAGATCCGGAGCCGTAGAAATCAAGAACGAAACCTGTAGTCCATTCATTGTAAATGGACAAAGACTGAAGCTCTACGAAGGAGGAGACATTCCAGCATACTACTCAAGCCACACCCTGATTGATCCACCAATTCCTACTACTACAGGTGTATAAATTGTAATCGTCAAGCTAATGACGTTAAACAAGCGCTGCGTGGGAAGCAACCCATGGTTTTTTCATTTTACTTTTTCGCATTTATTTTATTTTATTTTATTTTTATTTTTCATCGAGACTAAAAATTTGAATGGTTTGTATTTTCAGGATCACTTTCCTAACTTTTACAGGATGCAGGATTTCGATGATATGCACGTAGCTTATAGAGATGATGCTCAGAGAGAGCGCTACATTGCTCTTTATCAGCGCCCTATGGCACCCACACGTTATCCTGATCAGCACTGTATGGAGGCACTAGGCATTGAGCCGAGTATCCGATTCCTTAGCCACCAGCTTCACTGGGACGAGTTTGCTGACGACTTGAGTAACACCTACAGGAACTTGACATTGGAGTTCCTCGGTTCATTTGATTATGACCCATACTCTGGACCAGATGGGTATGCTGTTTTCAGGCTCTTTGGAGTTAAGTACTCTTTCATCCAGAAAACGTTTGGTGACCTATTAGGTTTCTAGACCACTCCTAATGCTATCCAGGAGACACCTATGGGATATTTTCTGGGTAAGGAGGTGGAGAAGTTTTGGAGTGATATATCAGGTGGTGGAAGCCAGGATCCGTCTACGCAGTTGTCTCATGTTATACATAACCCTGCCTTTAGATACTTCCAAATGATATTGGCACATTCCTTCCTTGGAAGACCGGATATAGAGACATTACTGAGTGAAGAGGAGATCTTCCTACTATTTTGTGCATCCCAGTCTCGCCCAGTAGCATGTGGGAACTTTTTGTTATGTGGTCTCAGTGGTGTCTCCAGATCGACCGAAGGAGTCATCCATGTGGGGGGGATCATTACAGAGATTGTTGTCGCTTTAGGTCTATCTCGCAAGCTGTTACATCTCCGGACCTACTGTGGGTACACTACCATGGACATCGACTTCTGTTTGACCAGAGGGTTGATGAGGAGAGCCTCTTTCCACCCATGTCAGTTCCAATTGCTAGTCGACAGCGAGGCTATTCATTATTTCACACTGCCAGATCCTATGATGATTAGTGTGCATGACCCAGCGAATTGGAGTTATGCTCTGGAGGGCCAGGGAGAGACCGTCGAGGAGCCGAGATCACCACCCATTACTGAGTACATGCCTACACCACCTTCTCCCAGGATCACTGTTTTCTCTAACAATCTATCATTGCAGACCCCAGACATCCGCACCCAGATTGCATAGTGTCGTAGAGAGATTGCAGAGCTTAGACAGGAGGTGGCTAACCTTACTTTACAGATGGGAGTATCTGATCTCACCCACGCTACCGAAGCCGATTGTTTATATCAGGAGATCGCAGAGCTCAGGCAGAAGGTAGCCATGCTCCGTGGATCCACTCAGGAAGACGACATCCCTACTATATGATCTCACCATTTCATCTTATTTTATCTTTTTTTTTATATTTCTCGTATTTACATAACTCATTTTATATCATCGCATTTGGAATATTATATAAACTATGTCTATACATTGATATTTCTACTGTTATATATATATATATATATATATATATATATATATATATATATATATATATATATATATATATATATATATATATATATATATATATATATATATATATATATATATATATATATATATATATATATATATATATATATATATATATATATATATATATATATATATATATATATATATATATTATATATATATATATATATATATATATATATATATATATATATATATATATATATATATATATATATATATATATATATATATATATATATATATGTCTTATGTTTGTTTTATTTTCATTTTTTAGTTGTTTATTTATTTATTAGTCTAATATTTAAATTTTGTTTTATTTTTATTTTTACTTTTATAAAATTATGCAAGCCAATGATACTAGGAAAATTACAAGACAAATGCTATCAGGACCCCTCAAGCCAAAAGACAAAGAGAAGCCCAAGCCAAAGGACCAAAATCCGGCCCAGCCAGATTTTGCCTTGTGGCGCCCGCCATAGACCCTGTGGCGCCCGCCATAGACCCTGTGGCGCCCGCCACAGCGTCTGTTAAAGCTCGGGGCAGACTCCCTTTCTTCACCATTTTCACACCTTACAACCTTCCAAACCCATTTTTTCACCTTGCAAACACGTCCTTGAACCCACAAAAAGCTCACACCTTTCTCATCCTCACACCATACAAATCATTATCCCGATTTCCATTTTCATTTTCTTCCGTCGGATTTCGTAAAAATCCAACCTTTTCACATTCCACTTCATCTTCTTCGTCACATTTCAAGAGCTACACAATGGAGTTTAATGGATTCATTCTTCGAGGAGGGAAACTGGGAGATAGGCAAAGGAAAATCATCGAACGGTTGCAAAATCGGGAAATCCTCCCGACAAGGTATGTTGACGAAAACTGTCTCTACACTTTAGGTATCTATCATAGCATATTTCATTTATTAGATAACTTAGGTTTGCATAATTTCTTTTCAAACAAAGAACCTACCTATGAGCGATTGACAATCGAATTTTTGAGTTCTTTAATCTATATTGTCAATCCTAACACTGCTAGCACAGTTGGTACTGGCAGATTTAGAATGTTTGCTGTTGAATATGAATTCAGTACCGACGAACTAGCAGGCTTGTTAGGAATCCCTCATGGGGACAGTGCTATTTGTGAGGCCCCTTTGGATTCGGATTGGTCAGTTGAGGTGTTCTCCTTCTGGCAGAGACTGTCAAACACTTCCATAAATTCTTTTGAGGGAGTTCTTGCCTCGACTATCCATAACCCGACCATCAGAGTTTTTAGATATCTGTTGGCATGCACTATTTTTGGCCGGGAGAATCCAAATAAAGTTAATGCTAGAGAGCTTCTATTTTTGCAAGGAAGCCTCACAAATAGACGAATTAATTCGGTCCCGTTCATGCTTGCTCATATGACTTTAACTTTAAATAAAGCGGGACCGATTTCTTTCGGAGGATTGATTACGTCTATTGCTCGGGCGCTTAACCTGAACAATGAGATAGCTACCCTAGACCCCTTACCTCCTCGCACAATTAACCTAAAATTTCTGAGAGACATGAAATTGTGTCGATTGAGGAGAGAAGGAGGCTATGTGCTTATGTTGCATGGTGTAGCTATTCCATCTGTTGTTTTACCATGGACTAGACGTATAGATGTACGAGATGAAAGGAATTGGACCTACGCTTTAGATGCTCCACCCGTTTTGGATCCTCTTCCTCCTAACATTCCTGATGAGGCGGGAAATGACACTGATGATGAATATGATCGGAGAGAGAGATCTCCCGTACCTGATGTGTCCCCCCATCATACTTCACCACCACACACCGCACCATCTTCTTCTTCTGCAGGTACCGCTCCTGGCTTTTATATTACAGAGGAGATGTGACGCGACCACATGGCTAGAGAGCAAAGGCGTGACGACCTACTCTCTACCATCCAACAACAATTGGCGAATAACATGAGCTTCATGCAAGAATCGCAGCGGAGGACAGACAGGTCCTATGACACTGTTTTACAGTCCCTGCTTACGATTACAAATACGCAAGCCCGTCAGCAACAATACCACCAGTGACACACGACACTCATCGAAGCCACTCAAGGTTCCATTTTGGGTAACCTTCGAGAGGTAAGGACCGCTCAGGCTGCCTTGTAGGCGAGGATGGATCAGAGAGACCGTCGTTGTTCCCGATCCCGTCGTCCATCTCAGGATGGCGAGGGCACCAGTGGTCAGTAGTAGGTTGTCAGGTAACTCTTCCCTCATCTTATTTCGAAACATTGGGGACAATGTTCGATTTAAGTGTGGGAGGAGACTCTATCGTCTTTTCTTTATTGCTTTTCTCGTCTTTTCTTTATCGCTTTTCTTTGTTGTTTTTAGATAGTTTGTTTATTTTTATTGCCTTTTAGTTGTTTATTTTGCTTTTTAGTTTAAGTGTCTTAGATAATGCATGAGTCTGACGAGTCACCAAATATAGTGTATCTTTAGTACAATCTAATCTCCCCATACCTTTAGCCCCACCGGAATTTTTTTGCAAAAGAAAACAGTGTTATTCCGAAAGTTTTCAGGTTTTAAAGACAGGTTTTTAGTAAGGATGCGGTGACTTGGGAGAACTTTGCGAAACATCAGCATCTATTTTAGTACCATAAGCTTCGTAAATATAGGAATCATTCCTGAACCCCATATACCATGGCCTTAATCATCATTTCAATATAGGTCCTCAGTAGTTTATCTCAGTAGTCAGCTCCGGCCTACGCATCCTCTACGTAGGGGACCGATGCAAATAAGTGAATGATCCAGCAAAACAAAAAAATAAAAGAAAGCAAAAAGGCAACTCCGGTATAGGTGACCCTCACAAAGTCATTTAAACCAAAGAATTGTAAAAATTTGCTACAAAAAGAAAAAGAAAAAGAAAAAGAAAAACTTACCCGCTGTTAGTTGGTTCAGAGGTATCTAACACTGAACTCGGTAGGGCAGATTACGATCTGATCCCCCACAACTACAGTTGGGTCAAATAAAAGGGTTTACACATATTTATGCGCCAGAAACCCCATGTTTAGGTCATAATCACTAACAGGTCACTCTACTATGAAGCATGTACGGATAACGGGCTTAATGTGATTGCGCCTGAACGAAAAGGACACAAAAAGAGATGAAGAGGCAGGCCTAGGTATTGTGGGATAATATGGGTTGGTTAATATAGGAATGAAGTTTATGTCCGTAATTACGGATTAGTGTCATCATGATACCCTTAGTTCACTCAGTTAGTACCTATCACTGCATCCCGGATTAAACTTTAAAATCTTTTAACCTGAAGCACTCGTTTACACCAGTTTTTCTTTTAGGAGCTTTTTAATGTTTTGCTTGAGGACAAGCAAAGGTTTAAGTGTGGGAGAGTTTGATAACACTGAAATTCACCGTACTTTCGACTCCGTTTTCGCATGCATTTTAGTAGTTTTATTGTCATTTTGTTGTGTTATTACTATGTTTCTCTTTGTTTTCAGGTTTTTACTTTAATCGGAGCCCCGATCGAGAAAAGGAGTGAAAAAGAGCTAAAAAACCCTAAAATTCAGCATTTTGTACTTGTGGCTCCCACTGTGGCTGGCGCCATAGACCCTGCCATGATGTGTCCCAGCTCAACTTCCCTCAACTGCCACGTTCCCCACTACTTCCACTAAGGCACCTCTGATTGGCTTTGTGGCGAGCGTCATGGCCTTGTGGCGGGCGCTACAAGAGGAAAAGTTTTCCCTCCCATTTTCAAGTTGAAGGGCATCCTTGTCATTTCCATCATTTTACTCTCCTATAAATAGAGACTCGAAATCACTTTTTAAATCATCCAAACTTAGACCAGAGGAAGATCCAAACTTAGAGCAGAGGCAAACTTAGAAGCAAACTTTGTTTCACTTAGGCATATATTCAGTATTTTAAAGTGGTAATCGCTTCGCATTGAGGTGTTACCACAATTGTGTAATCGAGTTTTATGATCGAGTTTGTAATCGAGTTTGGAGCACTTTGGAAGGAAGTTAATCCTGCCGCCATTTTCATTTCCGCTTTGCACTTTATTCAACCCTCCGATTGGAGCAGGTTTTTATTACTTCGCCTTTACTTTATTTATTTCCCGCACTCGCTTTTACTTTATTTATTTCTCGCACTCGCCTTTACTTTATTTATTTCCCGCACTCGCTTTACTTTATTTATTTCTCGCACTCGCTTTACTTTATTTATTTCCCGCACTCGCTTTACTTTATTTATTTCCCGCACTCGCTTTACTTTATTTATTTTTCGCACTCGCTTTACTTTATTTATTTTCCGCACTCGCTTTACTTTATTTATTTTCCGCACTCGCACTACTTTTATTTAAATTCCGCACTCGCACTACTTTTATTTAAATTAATGCACTTTTACTTTACCATGTCTAACTAAATCTATAAGGTTAGAATGTAAGGATCGTAATTGAATCGATAATCCGTACAATTGTTCGTAGAAACACTTAAGGGATATTTTGACTTTCAACTTAAGTTTTCCCGCACTTCAATTCCGTTGGGTAAGATCGAAAGCCGTCCAACGTCTATCTAAACTTAATTGTTTTTAACTATTTCAAAAACAGCGAAAGCACTTTGTCTAGTTCATTAGGAGTTTTTAACTTAAGAAGAAAAGAGATTTTAAAACTATTTTCGGACGCGTTTATAAGTTTAGAGTCTGGTTCGTGAGAACCTCTTTTGGTTAAGAAATCCAGGTTAAAATACTTTTCAACTTAGTCAAGATAATGTATTTCTTAAAAATAGGTTTACTACTCTAACGCAATGCGCGCCTTTTTATAAGTGACAATAAGAGGGTTTGATTAGGGAGTACAACTCGGTTCTGAATACGCGAAAGCGACAGTTCCCGTTAAATTGGTTCTTTTAAAAGTAGGAAACATTGCCCATAAGTAGTTCTATTAGCAAGTACCTGGATTATTAATTGATTATGTGAATTACATTCGACCCTGTCTTTATTAATTGAACTTTATTCAATACTTAACTTTACATTGCACACTCTAAAAACACCTATTTTGATTGCCTTTGATAAACACCATAACAATAGATAATGATAGATTGACACTTGGTCTCTGTGGATTCGACAATCTTTTATATTACTCTGACGCGTTCGTATACTTGCGAAAAGCACGCATCAGTTGTCTGAAGTCATACCAATGTAGGCAAGAAGATTGAGTTGCTTAGAGGTCAAATCAAAGTAACTCAGTTGACATACCTCGAAATTCAACTCCTCATATCTTTCTATATGTGAGGAGTTAGTTAAAATTGAGGTGATATTCGTGATCTACACCATTTTTCCTTTCAGATCATATCCTCCTTTTTCATTTATGATGTGGTGATGAATGGACCAGTCCGGCCAAGGTCGCCTAAGAAGATGATCGGCGCTTTGCTCCGGCAATGATGTGGCATGGTCCTGAGCCATCAGATTAGTTCAAATTGTTTTAATCAGGAACGTTGCTTATGATGACCAAGTGTGTGGCTCACTGACTAGCGTGTACCATGGGACGTGCGTTTCTCACCACTTGATCTGCCACCTCAATTAATGAGGCAGATCAAGTGGCACACATTTTTCTAATTTTCTGATTTTAATTTTCATTCCTTTGATTTTCATAAATTCATATTAATTTTAATATTGATGCAAAAAATATGAGAGTTTCGCCAAAAAATTTCAAATATTTTCCTCTTTCATATTCTTAATTAAAAATTTTTTTTGGATCATTATTAATCTTTTTCATGATTTAATTGATTTTTCATTTGTTTTTAATTGTTTAAAAATACCTTTAAGTCCTTCAAAAATTCTGAAAAATTTTCTCCAAGGTCCTTTGACCTTGTTTGACCTATGATAAATCTCATGGCCATTTATTTGGTGTTTTGATGAGGTTTTAGGAATTTGACAAACCATATTTAATTTAAATGTATTATTTTTGTATATTTTAATTGGAATAAATGTGAAATAATTTTGTTGACCAATTGTGATGACTTGTTGGTGTTTGACTCTTGTTGTTGGGCCTTGGTCAAGGTTGATTTGACTTTGTCAAATTAATATCATTGGATTTAGAGGATTTATGGAATGTACATTCCATCTCCCAAAATGAATGAATGATATTAATTTGGTAAAAGTCCTCCTTTGATCAATTTGAGATTTCATCTATTCCCCTCCCTCTTCATCTCATTCCCCTTCTTTATGCATTCATCTCATTTGGCCTATGATATCTCAAAGTCCTAAAGCTAGTTGATTGAAAAATTAACATGAGTATGGATGAGATTAGGCCATACCTTTTGCATATTCATTTTGTGTGTGGTATGTTTCATGAGCATAGTTCATAATACTATGTCTCTAACATGCATTAACACCAAAATTCTATTGTCCGACCTCAAATAGTTGTGACTTCTACAAAAGTCCAATTATGATTGTTTAACATAGCGCTAAATTTGTGACATAAAAGGCATAGCATTCTAGTTAGTGAGATTGTAAGTCTCCCCTCTTTCATGGTATTGTGTGGAAACTTGGCCTTTCTTCCTTCCTTTGGAAGATGTCTTGGTTCAAGGATCCATGCTTATGATAAGTGGGTTGAGTGTTCTCCAAAGAATGTCTAAGAATGAAAATCAAAAACAAAACAATACTAACTTCTAACCTATTAACTACTAACTCTTAATTTAAAGCCCATTACTTTAATGTCATTTAATTCTAGCTTTTATACATTTGTCATTGTTCATATCATTCTAATTGTTTATGTTAATGCAATTTTCACTTTGTCCATTTGGACCATATTGTGTGATATTATTTGTTTGTGTATACTTTTCTTTTTTGTGTGGTCTTAGACCATTAATGTACATAATAACAACAAAACCCCAAAAAACTTTTGTGTGGACTGTTGGCTTGATCTTGGATAAATGGACTTAGAAATTAGGCAACATTCCTATGCTAAAGGACTTGGCCAATGCCAACTTATTGAGAAACCAAGTGCTTGCAATTTGAACTTCATATGATACATCATTCAAGATCTCTCTAAGTTCATCTACAATATGATTATTGTGAAGCTGTTATTTTGAACCTGTGACTTGTGGAATTCATTTGTTACATGGGTTACCTTGAAGAAGATCATGGAATGGATAAGCTTGGATGTGGCCATCTTTATTTGATGCCTTGCTCTTCAAGATAATATAATTGTGAATTTGTGTGTTGCTTGATTCTAAAAGTCCAAGGGAATTCTGGGTTTCTATTGACATTCTTGTCTATTGGATTGCTACCCATTTGGTCAGATCTTTTCAACTCTAAACTTTTAATTTTATACATAGGATTAGTTTCTTCATCTTCTCCCCATTTCTTTAATTTCAAAACATCTCCCTCCTTTTTCAAAACCTTCTTTGATTGAACTTATTTTGTTCTAAACTTTGACCACTTTTGCAAAAAAGATAGAAACTTTGGTCTTATGCCATCGCATTTTCAAACTTCTTTTATAAATCAAGCTTGTAAATAGACTTAATTATACTTGACTTAAACTTTCAAAAAGCCAAAAAGAACTAACTCATTCAAACCATTTTTAGGCCTTTGTGCCTTTCAAACTTAATTTTTGTTAAAAGCAATGCATCCACTTTGAAATTTGTATCACGAACTACGAGGTTTTGATCCCTCATTTTTATGTTGGTACGTAGGCACAAGACCAAAGGTCTTGCCAAACACAAAAATATAATTAATAAATTCTTTTCTCATCCCCCCATTCTATTTGTTTGTAAACATCATTTTTGTACCAAATACATATGCACATAAAAAGGGCTCCCTAGGAGTACCTAGAACACTTTGGGTGTTAATACCTTCCCTCTGTGTAACCAACCCCCTTACCTGTAATCTCTGACATTTTATTAGTTTTGATTTGAAAACTTCTTACTTTCGGGTTTTGTTCGTACTTTTTCCCTTTTCCCTTGGAAATAATAAAAGCACGGTGGCGACTCTTGTTATTTGATCTCTAGCTTATCCATAGCTCGATGATCATGAATTTACCGCTACAGAAATTAAGTGGCGACTCTGCTGGGGAGTAGTCTCTAGTAGGTTTAGCCTACTTTTTGGGTCTATATATTTGTATATATGTAATGTTTGTATATATGTATGTGTGATATAATCTGCTTGTTGTGCTTGGTGATCTCTGAGTGGTGAGATAAGTTCTAACCCGAACTTGAGTGCAATTAAGATAGGAGGATGGTATAGTCATGTTCGACTTGTGTGGAGTAGTCCTTAACAAGTTGGCTTGAGATCCATCTGCTCAGTGGAGACTCTTTTGGTTTTGGAAATGTCACACAAGTATTTGTGGTTAGGCATTACTATCTCTAATTTGGGTATGAGAAGCTGATGACTGTGGAACATTTACCCCCTCTTGGCCTATTTAGGATGTAGTGCAGAAACTGTTCAAGTGTAGACTTGATAATAGTTGTTACACGATACTACACTCAGACAAGTTTCTCTTGAGAATATTATGGGTTGATGAGTCAGTCATCTTAACCTGTAATATCCAATAGATGGAATTAAGACTCTGGGAACTTTTTAGAACATGATCTACAGGTTTTTATCCTTAGTTCACTCCTTTGGGATGGTTCTTACCCAGACTCCATGATCGTGACTTACAATAAACCCTTGATTCTTGGTTGATCCAATCAAGTCTTGTCAATATCAATGGAACATGGGTGCCGATAAGGCGTAAACCATAATCCACCAAAATGGATGATTGATCTTGACAATGACTTGATTCATCCTTTGACCTTTGTTTTCCTTGTGTGTGATCCCTTATTTGTGATTGTTGCATTCATGCATTTATGCGCATCATAACATTCATCACACAAAAATTTCAAGGAACTGAGGTATTATTTGCAAATATTTTTAGACCATGGACTGTGGACGAAGGAACACTAAGAAGTACAGTTTCAGATGTCCCGACTTGAAAGAGTTAAGGAAGCTAGCATCTTTTGTATTAGATCCCTTGCCTTCAAACAACGTCATGGGAAGCTTTTGTCCATCTTGTCTGCTGATGTGATTGAAGGACTCTTGAGTGTATTGGTGCAGTTCTATGATCCTCTCTACCATTGTTTCACTTTCCCAGATTTTCAGCTTGTGCCTACCTTGGAGGAGTATTCTCATCTTTTGAGGATACCTGTTTCTAGTAGAGTGCCTTTTAGTGGATTGGAGGAGATTCCCCGATCTAATCTTATTGCTGAAGCTCTTCACTTAAAGAAGTCTGAGATAGAGGCTCATTGGGTGAAGAAAGGAGGGTTATTTGGGTTGTCCTCTGATTTCCTCATCAAGGAAGCTACTGCTTTTGCTCAAGCCGGTAGTGTGGATGCTTTTGAAGCTATCTTTGTGTTGCTCATTTATGGATTAGCTTTGTTCCCTAACATTGACGGTTTTGTTGATGTTAACGCCATTAGACTTTTCTTGATTGGGAATCTTGTGCCTACTTTATTGAGTGATATGTATTTCTCTTTGCATCTAAGGAATTCTAAGGGTGGTGGAACTATTGTCTGTTGTATTCCTCTTCTGTACAAGTGGTTTACTTCGCACTTGCCTCAGACACCTGCTTTTGTGGAGAACAAACAATGTCTAAGGTGGTCTCAGAGACTTATGTCTCTCACTAATGATGATATAGTTTGGTATGATCTGTCTTTGAGAAGTTTGGAGATTATTGATAGTTGTGGTGAATTCTCTAATGTGTCTCTCATTGGTACACAAGGAGGAATTAACTATAACCCTGCTTTGGCTCGTCGTCAACTTGGGTTCCCCTTGAGAGACAAACCTAATAACACTTTGTTAGAAGGTCTTTTCTATCAAGAGGGTAAAGATCCCCAACATTTGAAGCAGAAGGTTATACATGCTTGGCATAATGTGCATAGGAAAGGAAGATCTGAGCTTGATCTGTGCAATTGTGTAACTTTGAAAGCTTACACTCTTTGGGTGAAGAAGAGAGCTTTGGAGTTGAAGATGCCTTATCCTTGTGAAACACCTATGTCTATGGTTGTGGTTGAGCCATTAACTCTCCCTAACCTAGATATAGAGGAGTTGGAAGACGCGCTCATCAATATGAAGCAAGAGAAGGACATGTGGGAAGAGCGTTTCTGTGCTTTGAGCAAGAAGCATGAAAAGTTGCAGTTGGAGTCTAAGGACAAAGATGCACTTATTGAGCTACTTGAAGACCGAGTGACAAAGAGACAGAGAGAGCCAGAGGTTTCATCTTCTAGCACGCCTCAGCCTTCTGTTGCTTGGAAGAAGATTGTTGATCAGCTTGTCCTCGAGAAGACTCAGATGAATGCTTATTTTGAGACCGAGATCTGTCGCATTCGAAAGAAGTATGCACCTACAGCCAGATCTTCTAACATTGTTGTTAGGGATCCTTAGGATGACTAGTCTCCTTTTCTCTTGTATTTTTCATTTGGTTTCTGAAATTGTACTCAGTGTAATCCTTCCAATTTATATAAATAAAAAGAGATTTTGTCATATCAAATTGTTGCAATTACTATTTAAATACATATATTTGCAAATGATATAGTAAGTTCCTTGAAAAATAAAAATAATCAAGCATTGCATCTCATGCATCATTTGCATAAGCAGGTTTTCGCCAGATGTCTGATTGGTGTTTCTTTTGTGCTTTAGCCAAGCTGACTCACCGATACAATACCCGAGCCAATCATCTGAGAATCATGAAGCACCTAGAGCAAGAGAACAGAGAGCTGAAGGACGAAATCGCCCGTCTGACTGCCATGATGGAGTCAATTCTTGCCGCTCAGAGTCAATCTTCTCCAACGCCTGCAACTCCTCCTGCGAGAACTGTTATTTCAGAGGTGGTTACCTCTACCGTGCCTGCTACTGCCGCCTATTTCGCGCCAACTATGCCTACCTGATTCCCGTGGGGAATGTCGTACAACTTTGTGCCTGAAGGCTTCGCGCCTACCTTTGCTTCCATGTCGGCATCTAGCCCGGTCATGTTAGTGCCACCTCCCGTTGTGCACACCTTGCCTCGCGTAGAGGACACCATCTATCACTCCGAGCCGTCTGAGGATCCGGATGTCTATGAGAAAATGGATGAAATGAAAGATCAGTTTCTTCAGTTGCGCAAGGAATTAAAGACGCTGAGAGGTAAAGATCTATTTGGGAAGAGTGCTATCGAGTTGTGTTTGGTGCCCAACATCAAGATCCCGGTGAAGTTCAAAGTGCCTAACTTTGAAAAGTATAAGGGGAACTCTTGTCCGCTCAGTCATCTTGTGATGTATGCTCGTAAGATGTCTACTCATATTGACAATGATCAATTGCTTATTCACTACTTCCAAGATAGTCTGACCGGTGTTGCGCTTCGTTGGTACATGGGATTGGACAGTGCCAGCATTCACACTTTCATTGACTTGGGGGAGGCTTTTGTCAAGCAGTATAAGTATAATGTGGACATGGCGCCAGATAGAGACCAGCTGAGGTCTATATCTCAGAAGGACAAAGAGACATTCAAAGAGTATGCGCAGCGATGAAGGGAGTTGGCTACCCAGATCACTCCTCCTTTGGAGGAAAAAGAAATGACAAAGATCTTCTTGAAAAATCTGAGTTCATTTTACTATGAACGAATGATTGCTAGTGCCCCCAGTGACTTTACCGAAATGGTAAACATAGGGATGAGGCTTGAGGAAGGAGTCCGACAGGGACGTTTGTCAAGAGATGAGGCATCAACAAGCAAGAGGTATGGTAGTAATTCCAGTAAGAAGAAAGACAGTGAGACGAATGCAATAAGTAGTGGGAGGCAGAGGAGGCCTCAGATCAGAAGGAATCCAACATCCCGTCAACATCATCATCATCAAGTATCTTCCGTTATCCCGGTGTTTTCTAATCAACAAACAACACCAGTTCAACAACAACGTCAACAACAACAACCGCAACAACGAACGAACACCTACAACAACAACAATACCAAGAACAATCATCAACAACAAAACTTTGAGAGGAAGAAGGTCTCTTTCGACCCGATTCCTATGTTTTATGTAGAGCTCTGTCCATCCTTGGTTCTCAAGAACCTGATTCAACCAAGAAACCCGCCACAGATTCCAGAACCACTTCCTTGGTGGTATAAACCTAAGCTCCGTTGTGCTTTTCATCAAGGAGCACCCGGACATGATATTGAGAACTGTTATCCGCTCAAGTATGAGGTTCAGAAATTGATGAAGAGTGGTATGGTGTCCTTCGAGGACCGTGCGCCGAATGTGAAAGCAAACACGTTACCCGCTCATGGGAACTCTTCTGTGAGTATGGTGGATGGTTGTCCTCGGGAATTTAAAGTTTTTGATGTGCATTTTATCAGGAGGTTCTTAGTGCAGATGCATAAGGATGTTTGTTTCGTAAGTGAGTGTGAGCACGACCATGATGGTTGTGCTGTTTGTAGTGTTAACCCGAGGGGTTACGAAGTTGTGAAAAAGGACATCCAACGACTGATGGATGAAGGAATGATCCAAATTGTTCAATCCTGTCATGTAGATGACAATGTTAATGTCATAGTGCCTGTTTTCAAGCAGCCCAAGAAGTTGGTGATTCAGTATGACTCCAGTAACAGCAACAGTCAAAGATCAGTATCGCCGTTGGTAATACGGTTAACGGGCCCAGTCCCGTATTCATCTGATAAAGTTGTGTCGTATGAGTATAATGCTACAATGATGAAGGATGGTCAAGAGGTCATGTTACCTACGACTAGTTCAGTAGTAAGCATTGTTGATGTTACTAAGGTGACCCGCAGTGGTCCAGTGTTTGGGTCGGTGTTCCCAAAGGATAAAGAAGAAGCAGTTGTAAGTAAGAAAGTGGAAGTTCCTGTTGAAAACCCAGTTGGCTGTTCAAAAGATAGTCTGGTGAATCCAGTAACTTGAAACCCAATGATGATGATGAGGTACTTCGGTTAATTAAAAGAATCGAGTTTAATGTGGTAGAGCAGTTGCTCCAAACCCCCTCAAAGATCTCAGTGTTGTCTCTGCTCATGAATTCTGAAGCGCATAGAGAAGCATTGCAGAGAGTTCTAGAACAAGCTTTTGTAGAACATGATGTTATAGTGGATCAATTCGATCATATCGTGGCTAACATCACTTCTTGCAATAATCTTAGCTTTTGTGATGAAGAACTCCCTGAGGAGGGAAGGAATAATAATTTGGATTTGCACATCTCGATGAATTGCAAAGAGGATGCTTTGTTAAATGTGCTTGTTGACACCGGTTCGTCACTAAATATGCTTCCGAAGTCAACTTTGTCAAAGTTATCTTTCCAAGGAGCGCCCATGAGGTATAGCGGTGTAATTGTCAAAGCTTTTGATGGTTCGCGCAAAACGGTTATTGGTGAAGTGGACCTTCTAGTTAAAATAGGTCCGAGTGATTTTCAAATTACTTTTCAAGTAGTGGATATCCGCCCGACCTACAGTTGCTTGGTTGGAAGGCCATGGATCCATGAGGCAGGAGCAGTTACCTCAACTCTGCACCAGAAGCTCAAATTTGTGAAGAATGGCAAGCTAGTGATTGTTGGTGGAGAGAAGGCGTTATTGCTTAGCCATTTGTCATATTTCTCTTATGTGGAAGCTGAGGATGAGGTTGGAACTCCGTTCCAAGCCTTATCTATTGCTGCTGAAAAGAGGGTTGGGGCATCTATGTCCTCATTGAAAGATGCTCATAAGATTGTTGATCAGTGGGGGCGCATGGTAGAGGTCTCCGACAACAAAGGCATAACCGGTTTGGGGTTCCAGAAAGGTTCATCAACTGCAAGGTCTGAAGATATGCAACTTAGCTTCCGTAGCGAAGGGTTCATTCATGGAAATGAACAACACTTAGATGATGTGCTAGAAGATGACGAAGAGGAAGACTGCGCCAATTTTGTGACGCATGGAAAGGCTTGCAACAATTGGACTGCTGTTGATATTCCTGTTATTTTGCATCAATCTAGGTAATTGATTTTATATGTTTTAAAATCCTTCTCCTATGCCTAAGGGAGAAGTGAACATTGTTTGGGCATTTTCAAATTGATCATCAATAAAATTAATTATATTCATCAACATCTATGTTGCACGATATCAGTATCTAGACCTGGCATGTCCTCATATGACCATGCGAAGACATCGACATATTCTCGTAGCAGTTTAATCAACCCCTTCTTAACAGACTCTTCCAGGAGTGCCCCAATCTTCACTTCTCGCACACAATCTTCAGACCCTAAGTTAACTGTTTCCAGATTCTCGAGATGCGGCTGAATGATCTTCTCTTCATGCTCAAGTAGACGGGTAATCTCGTCAGGAATCTCTTCAACATCATCTTCTTCTGCCTCAAATACAGGGAACTCAAAATTGGGAGATGGTGTTGGATCATTATGTTCAATGGGTTTGATCAACCTGCATAATGATTTTGGATATGAAAAGCTTTAGAATTCAAACAAGGCAATCATTATGCAGATGAAAAGATTGATTTTATTCTATATTTTTTGTTTTGTTTTATGTGATCACCAATTTCATGCAAAAAGCAAAAAGGGAAAATAATTGGAAAAACAAACATTTAACATGAATTTATTGAATGAAAATATCATTGTATTAATGCGCCAACAATGTCATCACCCTTCCTTTTGGCATGGGAGGAGGGTTTAACAACAGGTGTCGGATTCAGAGTGCTCAAAGCATTCCCAATCGGGCGTTCAACAGAATCAGCATTAGCTTTGGGCTTTGGAGGTGCTGAAAACACACGACCGTTGCGGGTCAAACCACTAACATCCGCAATGTTAACAACAGAGGAAGATGGCAAGGACACCTCTTTCCCACTTTCTACAGCGACAGCGTTGTAGCGATAGGGAATTGCTTTTTCGGAAGAATATGGTACTGGTCCGGCTGGCTTGATGGTCAAGGCAGGAAAACCTTCTGCTTGATACTATCATACTTGATAATAACGGGCTCGGGGATCCGAAACACTGGAGAAATTACGTTGACTCCGGGCTCATCTTCATCAACATTTCGGTTTTGAAGGATCTCAATGATTCCTCCATCCAGCATTTCCTGAACATTCTTGCGCACCTGGCGACAACCTCTCTGGTTGACAGAACAAACTCGGCATCTATCGTAGTCATGCTCATAATGACTATAATCACATAGCAAGCGATGCATCTCGACCAGCGATTATCGAATGTGACTGACATATTTGACTTTGTACTTGCCAGGGTATCCCTGGACCATGTTGACAGATTTCCCATGCTCGGGCAATGGGTTCTTCTTCACATTAGGACCTACGTCCTCGAAACACAGAATGCCACACCTCACAAGGTTTTGAACCTTAGTCTTCAAAGGGTAACAATTTTCCACGTCGTGGCCAGGAGCACCAGAATGGTAAACACAGTGTAATTCAGGCTTATACCACCACTGGGGGTTAGCAGGTATATTCGGTGGGTCTCTCGGAGTAATCAACTTCCTCTCTATCAAAGAGGGATATAATTCTGCATACGTCATTGGAATAGGATCGAAGGTGCCCCTTTTCCTCTCGTAACTCGTGCTGGTTTGATTACTATTTCGAGGCTGGTAGGCCTACTGCTGCGGTCGGTGTTGCTGATGTTGATATTGCGGATGTGGTTGCTGATTGTTGTTATGTTGCTGGTATTGCTGATTGTCTCTGAAAATCGGTGCTATATGAGCCACCTGGTGCTGGTTACCGGCAGGACGCACAGTCTTCCTCCTCACAGGGTCTTCTTGGCTTCACATGGGAGGTCACAGCATGTGCCTCTCCATCTTTCTTCTTTGTAAATGACCCATAACGTTTGGCAGAAGAGCCTTCTTCTCTGGTCAAACGTCCTTCTCTAACCCCTTCTTCTAGACGCATCCCCATATTCACCATCTCGGTGAAGTCAGAAGGAGCGCTAGCAATCATCCGCTCATAATAAAAAGAACTTACGGTCTTCAAAAAGATCTTAGTCATCTCTTTCTCCTCCAGCGGGGGCACAATCTGTGCTGCTACCTCTCGCCACCTCTGGGCGTACTCTTTAAACGTTTCCTTGTCCTTCTGGGACATGACCCTCAATTGATCCCTATCGGGAGCCATATCCATATTGTACTTGTATTGCTTAACGAAGGCCTCGCCAAGATCGTTGAAGGATCGGATGTTCGCACTATCTAAACCCATGTACCAACGCAGAGCGGCACCGGACAGACTGTCTTGAAAGTAGCGGATGAGCAATTGGTCATTGTCAGTCTGAGTCGACATCTTCCTGGCATACATGACCAGGTGGCTGAGAGGGAAAGTATTTCCCTTGTATTTTTCAAAGTCAGGGACCTTGAATTTCACAGGGATCTTCACATTAGGAACCAAGCAGAGTTTGGCAGCAGACTTGCCGAAAAGATCCTTTCCTCTGAGAGTTTTCAATTCCTTGCGGAGCTCAAGAAATTGATTGTTCATAGTGTCCATCTTCTCATAGACATCTGGGCCCTCAGATGGCTCAGAATGATAGATGGTGTCGTCTACCCTGGGCATAGTATGCACGACAGGAGGAGGAACAGCAAGGACCGGGCTAGATGCCGGCATAGAAGCAAAGGTGGGAGCAGGACCCTCGGGCATGAAATTGGGAGGCATCCCCCACGGGAATTTGGCTGGCATGGCCGTTGGAGCAAAGTGTGCACTGGTCGCAGGCACAGTCGAGGAGACAATCTCAGAGATGACCGTCCTTTAGGGAGGAGTTGAAGGTGTCGGAGAAGACTGGCTTTGGGCAGCCAAGAATGATTCCATCAAGGCACTTAATCTGGCCACTTCCTCTTTCAGCTCGCGGTTCTCTTATTCTAAATTATCCATCAGTCTTGAAATGTTGGCTCTGGTGTAGTACCGGTGAGTCAGCTTGTCTTCAAAATAAATGAAGAACAACAGAGTTAGACCGCAGGACAAGAAGCTGGGAACAAAACCTGCTTATGCACATGATGCATGCAATGCTTGTGGACATGATTTTTTTCTTTTATTTTCAAAGGAACTTTAGGGTTCTATTTGCAAATTTTTGGAAATATTAAACATTTATCACATATGGAAACATCTCATCAAATAATATCGGGGAAAAGAAGTACAGCATTGTCAATCATATACAAGAGAAAAGGAAAATAGTCATCCTATGGATCCCTAGAAACAATCATCCAAATCTCGGGACACAGGAAGATAGGATGCACAAAGCCTCTTCACCTCTCTCTCGTAGGCTACCTCCATATTTGCCTTCTCCTTGGCGAGTCGATCGTACTTCCTTTTCCAAAACTTGGAAGACTGAGGAAGTAGAGAAGTCCATTCATCATCAGGATCATCAATAACCTGATGTTCGAGAAACTCTATCAAAGCATCCTTCTCCTTGATCTGCTGAAGCAACTTCTCCCTTTCACGGATCCAAGCACGTGATCGGTCTTCGTCTCTCAACTCCTCTACTCCTTGGTTAGGGAGGGTTGAAGGCCCAGCCATAACCAAAGGTGTAGGTCTCGGATACTTGTAAGGCATGAGATACTCAGACACTCTCTTCCTAACCCAAGCAGTGTAAGGTTCCATAGCAACACAATTCTTAGGACCCAACTCTTTCCTTCCTTTCCTATGAATCTTGCGCCAAGCGCGGACCATTATGCCCTTCAAGCCTTGGGGATCTTTACTCTCCTGGAAGAACACACCCTCTAACAGAATATTATTGGGTTTATCCTTTAGGGGGAACCCAAGCTGACGACGTGCCAAAACAGGGTTGTAGTTAATCCCACCACATGTACCAAGAAGAGGTACATTGTAGAATTCACCACAAGAGTCAATAATCTGCACACCATCATACACACGGTTATACCAAGAGATATCATCATTAGTGAGAGACATAAGTCTCGTGGACCACTGTAGACATCCCTTGTTCTCCTTGAAGGCGACCGTTTGCGGTAAGTGAGAAATAAACCACTTATACAACAGAGGCAAACAACATACAATGGCGCCACCACCCTTTGCATTCCTTAGATGCAAAGAGAAATAGGTATCACCCAACAGAGTCGGAACGGGATTAAGAGTAGAGAAGATCCTAATAGCATTCACATCCACAAACTTGTCGATGTTGGGGAACAATACCAATCCATAGATGAGAAGTACAAATATGGCCTCAAAGGCGTCCTCACTCATGGCCTTCCCATACATAGTAGCTTGAGCAATGAGGTACTCAGAAGGGAGACCTTGAATTCCACCTTTGGTAGTCATATGAGCACCAACCAGAGATTCATCTATGTGCAACATGTCTGCTATCTCTTGAGAAGTAGGAATACTCTCCAAGCCACTGAACGGCATCTGGTCTAGAATAGGTATACCCACAAGGTAGGCATACTCCTCAAGTGTGGGCAAAAGCTGGAAATCCGAAAACGTGAAGAAACGGTACAATCGTAAAACTGCACCAATACACTCATCAACCCTTCATCCACCTGAGTAGTCAGAAGAGGAAGAAGCTTCCCAAAACGAGCCTTGAAACCCAAAGGATCTAGTACATAGGATGTCAGATTCCTTAACTCTTTCAAATCTGGTTGTCTGAAACTGTACTTCTTTGTATTTCTTCTTTGTCTTTCCATGTCTGAAAATTTTGCAAATAAACCCCCTTAAGTTTCTTGAAAATCTTCTTCATTATTGATGATATGGATGCAAATGAGTGCATGAATGCATGAATGCATTAATGCAACAATCACACTCAAGGATCAAGCAAAGCACACCAAACAAAGGTCGGTGGATCATATCATCCTTAATATCAATCATCCATTTTGGTGGATTATGGTTTACACCTTATCAACACCCAAGTTCCATTGATATTAAGGATACATGAATGGATCAACCATGAATCAAGGGTTTGTTGCAAGTCACGAGCATGGAGTCTCGGTTAAGAACCACCCAAAGGGAGTGTACTAGGGCTTAAACCTGCCAACCATGTTCAACAAGAGGTTCCCATAGTCATCATCCCATCTTTCGGATATTATCGGAGAAACGACTAGTCGTATTCCAAAAATATTCTCAAAAGAGACTCTTATGAGTGTAGTATCTCGTAACAATCGTATCAAATCTTGCATTTGAACGACTTTCGCACTACATCCTAAGAATAGGCCAAGTTGGGTTTGGTAAACTAAGGTCATTGGCTTCTAAGGTCTATATTGGAAAGAGTAATGCCTAACCACAACTTACTTGTGTGACATTATTGATCCAAACATGACCTCCACCAAGTGAATAGACTTGCAAGTCAACTTGCTAAGGAATAACTCCACACAAGTCAACAAGACTACTCCATCCTCCTATCCTAAGTGCACTCGAGTCCGAGTATAGAACTCATCTCACAAAGATCACCAAGCACACAAGGAATTAATATCAAGCAAATCAATCATTACATACAATACAATAATCCCAAATTGCACAAAAATATGTCACAAGACAATACAATACAACAAGCATGAAAAGTTGGCAAAACCCACTAGGCAAATGATATTCCCCAGCAGAGTCGCCACTTTTCTGTAGTGGGGTATTCGTTACCATTAGGGATATTGACTAAATCCAAGGTAAACCATACAAGTCGAGTCGCCACCGCACTTCTATTTATCCAAAGGAATGGTTAGAAAGCGAACAAAAACCTAAAAGTTTTAACAAAAACTAGTAAAAGAGAAACAGAGATCTGGGTAAGGGGGTTGGTTATGTAATGGGAAGGTGTTAGGCACCCAAAACATCCTAGGTACTCCTAGGGAGCCCTTTTCATACTTGTTGTAAGGTTGTTGTTTTGTGAAAATTTGTTTGTGCAAACATCATTGAAGAGATGAGAAGAGAATATACAAGTTTATTTACATTTTGTGTTTGGATGGATAAACCCATTGCCTACGTACCATCTTATAAAAAGATTAGGATCAAAACCTCGTAGTTCGGGGTAAAAATCTCAAAACAAGTTGGTGAATTGATTGGTCCAAAAGCCTTAAGGTCTTTTGTTACCAAAGGGAGAAAACTCAACCAAACCACAAATCCACCATATGAGGATAGCTTCAACATGCTAGTGAGGGGTTAACCCTATAATAAGCATGGAAGACTCATTGTCCATCACTAAGGATATAGGTGAGTATTACATCTACCACCAAGATAACTCAAACCTAATAGCTAAAGGTTATGAAACATTTGATTAAGAAAGTGGCCATTGGAACCACAAAAAGAAATTTGAATGGGTTATATTTACCAATTAGAAGTATATCCAAAATGGTCAAAGTTGACTTGAGGATTCAATTCAAAATAAGTGTTATGAAAAGAGAGTTTGAAAATCAAAAGCATAAGGCTTAGGCTTCTAATGTTTGAAAACAATAGTTAAATGTTTGCACAAAAAGTTTTGGCTTGGGTTAGAGTGGAGAGAAGAAGAAGAATGGCTAAAATCCTAAGCAAAGCAAAAAGAGAAGGGATGAAGAATCAAAACCACAATGGAGTCCCTCTCTTGAGATCATATGGATGATCCAAGTAGCTCCCATCCTTTGGAATAAGCAATCACAATAATAGTAAGCTCAAGCAATCAAACATGTCTCTTAGGAGATCCCCAAGGTATCTTGTCCTTCACTTTGAATGAACATGGCAATGGTCCTTCAATTTGAGCTCATAGAATCCCCTAGCACAAAAGCACACACATCAAAAATTTCATGAAGTAAACCAAGAATGGACAAGAGTGAGTTTAGAGATTTGGTCCTTCTAATCCATCTTCACATTAGGATCCTTTTACTCCAATTTGCATAGGGAAAGTCCTAGAAACTAAGTCCATTTGTCCATTCTTGCATAGGGAAAGTCCTAGAATCTAAGTCCATTTCTTTGCATTTGGTTCACAACAATCAAAACAAATTACAAGCACAATAATATATACACAATTATGTGCTCAAGTGAGCAAAAGGCAAATGGCATTAACATAAACATGTGCTCAAGTGAGCAAAGAGAAAAGCAAATGGATAATATGTGCAAGAATAGTAAATTGCATAAAAGTAAAGAGCAAAAAGTAAATGTTAATTGTCAATAGTTAGTGTTAGTAGTTAGTGTGCCATAAGGCAAATTTAGCGCTATGTTAAGCAACCGTAATTGGACTTATGTAGAAGTCACAAGTATCTGAGGCCGGTCAATAATAATGTAGGCAACAACACAAGTTAGAAGTCTTGATTAGTGAACCAAGTTCCAACAACTTGCCATGCCAAAAAGAAAATGAGAATTGATCTTGTATTGGTTTAAGCCTTTTGCATGATTTAGAAAATAACCTATCCTTAATGCAAAGCCATTCACTTGATCAATTGATCAAGATGAATTAGATTTGAACCAAGGAAGATTAAGTATCCCTAATCAATGCTAACTTATCAACCTTCAACTCATTGATCAAAAAGAAAGAAGAAGAAGAAGAAGGAGATGGAGAATGGATGATGAAAATGGAAAGATCAAAATGCATAAAGTGCAATAAGATGTACCAATCCATATGTATTGACCAAATGACATTGAAGGTCAAAGTCAAACAATGATAAATCAGAAATGAGATGAAGATTGGAGGTCAAACAATAAGCAAAATATTGTTTGGCATTTTCAATATTAAAATAAACTTGAATTAAAAATAATGGAAAGGTCAAACTTCAAAATCAATTCAAATCAACCTTGAAAGGTCCAAGTAATTTATCCCAAGTTCACCAAGGTCAAACTAAGTTTGACAAAAAAATTCAGCATTTTTAAAAGTCAAAAACTATTTTTAATCAATTAAAAATGAATAAAAATAACCTAATTGAACTAAAATCTCAAATAAATCTCAAATCCATTTAAAATTGATGAGAATATTTTTCATAGATCCGTCATCATTCAAATAGGTTAGGAAAATATTTTGGTATTTTTTGAATATCAAAAACTATTTAAAATGAATTAAAAACAACCAGAAAGAGAAAATTCACAAAAAATATCAAATGACAAAATAAAAAATATTAAATATCAGAAATAGAAACTAGAATTTATTTGGAGACTAATGCAATTGGTCCCATAATTTTTGGATTAAAAATGAGAGAGTTATGAATTTTTGAAATAAAAGGGAATTAAAGAAATTAAATCAGAAAATAAGAAATTAGAAAAAACGAGGAGCGTCTGATCAAGCCTCATTAATTAATGTGGTTGATCAAACGCTCCAGAAGCGCACGCTCACAGTATGCTTCAGTCCACGCGTAACACCAACAATTAATAAGAGTCATAAGAAGCAAGGGTGGAGATTAAATCTGGAAATAAAAATGGATGGCCACGATTGGATCTGGAGACCAGACGGTGGTGTTGCACCCCAAAATTTGCCCTCTATTTTTAACTCTAACCAATTTTTTGTTTTACATTCATTTGTATCATCTTCATAGCCTAACATTTTTTTCTGTCTTAATATTAGCCGGAATAATTTCTCGGAATTTACAAATAGACTGGTCAAATTAACTTTTTAACTGTGCCTAAAATTAGTCAACAAAAAAATGTCAAGTTTAAGTTTGCAAATGTCGGTAACATTAATCCGCGGTTCACGTGGTTTAATTTGACATGCTAAAAATATTTTTACGACTATTTTTGGTCATATGTTGATCAGTCTGAGCAGTTTAAACGGTCATAATTTTTATTTCAAAATCCGACCAAACGCTGTATTTTTCCGAGTCATTTATTTCGCGCTGATTATTTTGACGTGTTCATTTTATTTTTTCGAGCATTTTGGTGCCCGACTTTTATTTTTTTTGAGTCTATTTATTTTTATATTGTGTCTAGAATAAATAAATAGGTTAATTAGTTTTTATTTTAATTTTAACTATTTTAATTATTTAACTTTATTCAGTTTTTAATTTAATATTGGGTTTCAAAATAAACTTATGCCCATTATCATTAACCTAATTTGTTCTTATATATATTTACTAGCATGACTAATAGAGGGAGGCCAAAAAGACAGAACAAAAAAGAGAAACTGAAAGAGGCTGATCTATACTATCGTACACACAGTTTGGTAATAGTTTATATATGATATATGCTTTATCTATTTTGTTGATATATTTGTTACTGTGTTTCAAATACATGTTCATATATGTAACTAGTGTGTTAAATATATATATATTTCTATTTTATGTTATAATTTGATTATGTTTTCGGATCGGATCGTGTCAATACGCCGTTTTCACATATACGTGTATGAGGCGTGACATTTGTGTTATCCGATCCAGTTGCGATGATCGCAATTTTGCGCTAGCAACGCCGTTGTTTTTTTTAATTCATTTTTTTATATATACATATATTTAGATCTGCACATTTTTTTTCATAACTAACTACCCTGATTTTTTCCTAAACCCTGACAATTTCGCCACAAACTCTAAATTTCAAACCTAAAACTTTAACCGTGTTGTTTCCTCTAAACCATAAACCTTTTCTTAAACCTTAACAAACCTTATTATTATTTCCTATTTTCGCTCTTATTTATGTGATTCATACACTGTAACTGCTTCGCCCTTGTAATATTTTAAGTTTTAACTTGTAATATTTTCAGTTTTACTTTTCGCCATCTTTATTATGTAACTGCACCAAAGCGTTGTAATAATTAGGATTTTATTTTCTGCCATTTATTTTTCTGCCATTTATTTTTCTGCCATTTAAATTCCTGTCATTGATCCTATATTAACTGCGTGGTTTAGTAATGTAGGGCATGAAAACCTACTAAATTAATTATTTAATGTTTTTCTATAACCTTTATATTTTTTGTAAATAAATATTAAATACTAACTATTTTAATAACTTTTTTTTATTACTTACTTATAATAATAAATCCTTATATATTTTGTAAATAAAATCTAATTGACCATTTTTCTAATTGAATAATAATAATAAACCTATTAATCTAATAATTTGATATTTTCTATAATCTTTATTTATTTTGTAAATAACTAACTTAATATTTTTCATATAACTCTTTTATTTTATAATTTGTACATTAATGTATTTTAAATTCTTTTATTATTACTAATTTATTTTAAACTCATATTTTTCTAATAACTTCTAAAAAAATCTAACTTGTTTAACCTAAAATAATTTCTTTTAAAATTCTAACCTTTTTATTATCACTTTATTATTATTGTTATTTTATTATTGCTTTATTACCATTGTTTATTTATTATTTTATTATTATTTGCTTTTATCTATTCTATTTTTGCTTCATTACTTTCCTTATTTTAATTTTGTTTTATTTATAATATTAGGAACAAATGTATAGGTTGTAAATTTATTCTTTCTCGCCTGATTATTATGTATTTGTCCCATAGCCATGTAATAGTTTAGGAATTTATTTTTCTTGCTTTTATTTTTGTAAATATTTATTGCGTGGTTAGTAATTTAGGGAGTGCAAAAAACTAACTGTAAATAATTGAACTTAGAAAATTAAATTCAAGACAAATATCTGAAAAAATAACACTCACACACGTAAGTCGATCTTTGATCGCCATCTGTACTTCCTAGGGTATTCCTCTTGGTTGCCTTCTTTAAATGGTCAAGTCCCTCTAAAATAGGGGTGTCTTAAGCAAAGTCCCTTCAAACAGAAAAATCATCAAGTCCCTATAAACTTAAAAGATCAAGTCCCTACGAGGTTGCCTACGATATAATGATCTTGTCCCTTCGGTAAGTATGATGATAGTCCCTACGAGTTGCTAAAGACACCCCTTATGTTGCCTTCATTGACCATACGATGACCCTACGCCCGTCCCTTAAACACATCCAAGGTAATGACTACCTATTCCTTAATAATAGGGACAGTCTTACCATTGAAAGAATATACGAGAACACGAAAGACTTAATCTAGGGTAGGTATCTCATAGTTACTTGCTCACACTTTTCAAAATTACTTTTACACCTCACAATTTCTAAACTAGGCTTTGTATACACCCATATGAGGGTCATTACTAAGTACTTAAAGAAATTTTTCTAATCACACACTACACTCTTGCAAACAAACAAAGTGAGCTAAGTAACTAAGAGCCCATGGATAACCATGGATATAAAGGGTGCTAATACCTTCCCTTTGTATAACCTACCCCCCGAACTCAAAATCTTTTTAAGGTCTTTCCTGTTCTTTTATGTCCTTTCCTTTTGGATAAAATAAAAGTCGGTGGCGACTCTTGCTATCCGCAACATTTAACTAAAGTCAGTTCTCCCACCGTGTTACAGAACTGGCGACTCTGCTGGGGATTAATAAAAGAGGGGTACCCTTAGGAATTAGATCACTTTAAAATTGTTTGCCTTGTTTGCTTTATACTTATCTGTTGGGTGCTCTTATGTGTGAAAGACCCTAACCCGGATCTAGTGTACCTTAGGTAAATGGCAATAGACCAAGGAAACTGTACGGCGTATATCGATATGGTTGATCTGGTGGCCATAGTTAGTGTGACTTCTTGGTTGGTGCTTATGTTCCTTAAGCAAGTTGAGGATAATATGAGGCTGCCATATGTTGTCAATACACTAACTGACTTTTAGAACCCTAGTCATCCCATCTTGGCCTTTAGAAAGTAGTGAGATAATCGGCTTTGGTGAAGACTGAAGTTGGTTGATACTCGATACTACACTCATTGAGATCCTAAACTTGGAGGGTTTTGGTTGGCAAGTAAGTTGCCTACTGAACAACCACCCTTGTGAAAGATCAATGATTTTGAGATCCCTTAGAACCTGGTTACTTTTGTAGGACAGGATGAATCAACTAAACTTCAGGGGAGGGTACTTACCTTTAAACCTCATGCAAGCCTTCAAACCTAGGGCTATTGTGTGACTTGATTGTGTGTGCCACATGTTTGTGATTGAGCATAACATCATAGCATCATCATGCATCATAAGCATAGCATTTTCACTAACCATTTCAAGGACCAAAGGATTTATCTTTGTTCTTTGTTGCAGGTCATGGCTTCTGCTAATAGGAATATTATCCGGATCAACTTTGTAGGAATACCTCCTAAGCTTAAGGAATTGGTCTCTCAAGTTTCTGAAAACTCCCAGTTCATCAAGAGGCACAGTCACCTACTGGATCTAGTCACTTCAGGGTTCAATGAAGACATGATGAGTGTCCTGTTTCAGTTCTTTGACCCTAAACATCATTGCTTCACATTCCCGACTATCAGCTGGTTCCTACAATGGAAGAGTTCTCCAAGCTTCTGGGTATACCTATTCTTGATCAGAAACCCTTCACAGGCTTGGAAAAAGAGCCTAAACCTGAAGTCATTGTTACAGCCTTACATTTAAAGAAATCAGACATTGTCCTAGAAACAAGGAGTGGAGTTAAGGGTATTCTTGCTAAGGTATTGATGGAGAAAGCTCAAGTATTCCTGAAGGCTATGAGTTATGATGCTTTTGAGGAGATCTTAGCCCTATTGATTCATGGCTTAGTACTGTTCCCCAATCCAGACCAGTTCATAGACGTACACGCCATCAACATATTTCTGACTCGCAATCCAGTGCCTACATTACTTGGAGACATCTTACACTCTCTTCATACCCGTACTACGAAGGCACGAGGAACTCTGATGTGTTACATACCTCTATTATCTAGGTGGTTTATTTCTCACCTTCCTCGATCAGTGATGAAGAATGAACAAGGGTTCAGGTGGTCCAAGAGGATTATGTCACTTTCTCATTCAGATATTCATTGGTGCTCTAGATCTATGGAGAATGTTACCATCATTGACCGTTGTGGGGAGTTCCCTAATGTGCCACTCCTTGGCATAAGAGGGGGCATTACCTACAACCCTTCTTTAGCTCTACGTCAGTTTGGTTACGCTCGGACTGATGGTCCTCATGACATGCTTATTCAGGGTATTGTGTTCGACTACGACAACGATCTTCAAGGTTACCGTCAAAGGTTCATACGAGCATGGGGTAAAGTGAACAAGGTTGACAGCAAGACTCTGGAACCCAAGTACACTATTCCTATGGAACCATATCTCAGATGGGTACGATCTCGTGCTCAGACTCTTATGATGCCATATCCTGCTATCCTGCCAGTTACCATGGAGCCTGTTGCTGAAGGAGATACTTCTTACATCATTCTTCATCCAGACATGCCCACTGACATGGAAGAGTTACAGAGGTCCTGGATCCAGTTGAAGGAGCAAAGAGATACTTTTGAGACTCATTACAAGGCAAGTCAGGAAAGAATCCTGGAGCTAATAAAACAACTTCACGAGGAGCGGAATCTCAACTCATACCTCAACACAAAGAGGAAACGTCCATGGGAGACTTAAAACCCCATTTTTTTTATTCATTTCATTTTTATTGTAAGCCCAAGGGGCAAATAAGTTTATTACTAATAAAAGTTTACTTTTTGGTGGTTTAAACAAATTTAAATCCTACGGTCCTTGAAAATATTGCATAAGCATCTACATACCATATTATTGCATCACAGGTTTCTTATGAACAGGTATCTTATCTTCTCGCTGTTTATTTCAGCAGAAATGGCTCTTGAACAGACTGTCAAAGATCTCCAGGCTCAGAATGCACAATTCCAAGAGTTGATTCTGAACTTGTCCAAGGGGCAAGATGAGTTGAAGACATTGCTGGCTAAGAAGAAGAAGAAGACTAGAAGATCAGGAGGCCTTATCAATCTAGGAAGAAGATTCAGAGGCCCTATCAAGACAAAGGAACAGGTTGATGATTATGAGCCTGAAAATTCTGAGAAAGAGGGAGGTAGTCTCCATGATAATGTGGGAGATTCTGATTCTGAAGCAAATTATTATCATGACCCTAATGAAGATAAGTACAAGATGCTGGTGGATAGAATGAACGCTATGGAGTCACAAAAATCTTCTGGGCTGGATTTTGAAGATCTGAGTTTAATATCTGGAGTGGTTATACCTATTGGTTTCAAGGTTCCTGCTTTTGTGGTGTATGATGGTATCTCATGTCCCAAGTTGCATTTAAGATCCTATGTCCGGAGGATTCAACCACATACTGCTGATAAGAAGTTATGGATTCATTTCTTCCAAGAGAGCTTGTCTGGAGCTCAATTGGAATGGTACTATCAATTGGAGAGTGTCAATATCCGTGATTGGAATGATCTTGCTGAGGCCTTCTACAGGCAATACCAATACAATGCTGATTTAGCACCTACTCGCATGCAGCTACAAAGCATGTCAATGGGTGCTAAGGAGAATTTCAAGGAGTATGCCTAGAAATGGAGAGACCTGGCTGGCAGAGTTCAACCTCCTCTGACTGACAGGGAGCTAGTGGATATGTTTATAAGTACGCTGAATAGTCCTTTCTATAGTCACCTCATTGGAAGCTCATCATCTGGTTTCACTGAGCTGATAATGACTGGAGAGCGTGTGGAAAGTGGTATAAGAAGTGGTAAGATACAGGTGGGTGCCTCTTCATCAAGCACTGCAAAGAAGCCCCCTAGTGGAAAGAAGGAGTCTAATGTTGTGTATGGTCAACCTGGCCGTAACAGAAGTCACTAATCCGTAGCAGCAGTTCACATTTCTAATCCTACTCCTGAAACACCAGAGCTACCACAGAGTAATCAACAGAAGCCTAGAAGACAATTCACCAAGATCAACATGTCACTGGCCCAAGCCTTGCAACACATGTTGAAAGGGGAACTCATTACTTTGAAGGACCCTCCCCAGAATCCTAATACTTCCTCTCCTCGGTACAATCCTAATGCACGATGTGCCTATCATTCTAATTGTCCGGGACATGACACCAACAATTGCTGGGTGCTGAAAAATAAGATTCAAGATATGATTGAAGCTGGGGAGATTGAATTTGACCCTCCTGGGACTCCAAATGTGATTACTGCTCCCATGCCCAATCATGAGAAGACTGTTAATGCTGTTGATGAAGTTTCATATGTTTCCTCAGTAGCAGATGTGACTACTCCCTTATCTATTATCAAGAAGAAGCTGGTGCAGGCTGGATTCTTTCCAGGTTGCAACGAAGACTGTTTTTATTGTGCCTACAAACCTGATAGCTGCTGGAAGTTGAAAGATGGTATTCAACGCCTCATGGACAATTACACTATATTGTTTGAGAGAACTCCTTCTGTGGAAAGTATGTGTGAACACCTAACTCGAGGTAAGAAGTTTGAAGATGTGGATATGGTTGATAAAGTGCCAGTGAAGATTACCTCCAAAGGCCCTGTCAAGATCACTTCCAAGGGTCCTATCAATTACTGCTGAAGGCCTGGTGAAGACTGTTGCTGAAGTTAGAGTGCCTCCCATGATTATTACCACTCCTGGCCCTATTCCTTATACTTCTGATAAAGCTATACCCTGGAATTACGATTCTGATGTTTATATCCATGGTGTTAAGCAGGAACCTTTGACTGATACACCTGTTACTGATGATAACCTTGATGTTGATAATATTGCTGGATCTAGTAAGATCACCAGAAGTGGAAGAATTTTCTCTCCTCCAGCTACCTCAAAAAATACAGTTCTTCCAACTACTACCTCCACTTCTGAGCCAAGTACTGATGCTCGAGGCAAAGGTCCTGTGGTTGAACCTGTGCAAGCTGAAGCACCGACTGCTGAAAATCTCTCTAAATAGATGGAAGAAGTGCTGAAGATCATTCGTAAGAGTGATTATGATATTGTTGACCAGTTGGGGCATACTCCCTCCAAAATTTCCATGTTGTCTTTGTTGCTGTGTTCTGAGGCTCATGCTAAAGCCTTGACCAAATTCTTAAGGACTGCTCATGTACCAAATGAAATTTCTGTGGATCAATTTGAAAATTGTGTTGCACATCTGACTTATGATAATGGGTTAGGTTTTTCTGATGCTGACTTGACTCCTGCCAAAAGAAACCATAACAGAGCTTTACATATCTCCATTGAATGTAGGGGCACTACCTTGTCTCATGTGCTGATAGACAATGGCTCTTCATTGAATGTACTTCCCAAAGAGGTTCTGAACAAGCTCAGTCCTGAAGATGTTGTGTTAAGATCAAGTAATATAGTGGTGAGAGCCTTTGATGGTTCAAGAAGAGTGGTGCATGGAGAAATAGACCTCCCGATCAAAGTAGGCTCTCAAGTCTTCGATTCTACCTTCTATGTAATGGATATTCGTCCTGCGTACTCTTGTTTGCTTGGGCGCCCCTGGATCCACGGGGCAGGTGCTGTGACCTCCACTCTACATCAGAAGTTGAGATATCCAGTGAAGGGAAAGATCGTAACTGTTTATGGAGAGGAAGAATATATGGTCAGTCATGTGAATACATTTAAGTATGTTGAAGTGGAAAGTGAATATGTTGAGACTCCTTGCCAGACATTTGAAGTAGTTCCTTGGGTCGTTCCCGCTACTGAAGCTCCTCCTGTGGTTAAAAGAGTTCTTGTGGTTACCAGAGTACCTCCTACAATGGCTTCCCTCAAAGATGCTAGAGCTGTGGTTGAAGAAGGTGGTTGTACTATTTGGGGTCAGCTTCCCGACATTCCTTACAAGTCTGACAAGTTTGGTTTGGGTTTCACTGCAGAGTCCCAGAAGGCTGTTCGTCGTGCTCGTGCTGTTCGTATCACCAATCCAGGGAACATGAAAGATCAAATCAATGTTGTGGGTGACTATAATGAAGACTACAATCTGGATAACTGGATTTTTCCTACTGTGGGTGATGGGCTCAACAATTGGAAGACTGAAGACGTTATTCCTATCTCCTTTAGTCAGGAGTAAATACTATTACTGTGTTGTTATTTTTAAGTTTGTAATTAAACTTTTAAGCCTTGTGCCTTACCCGGGGCACAATGGTATGCTTGTTTCGGGATGTCATTTCATTTGCATACATCATTCAATAAAAATCAATGGACGTTTCGTTTTCGTAAATATTGGGCTCTTTGTTTTTCTTTTATTTTATTTTCATCAGCTATGTGTTCTTACACACACCCACATCACTAAAATGCAGATCCTCATCCACTCTGGATCCTGTTGATAACAGTTCCACTATTGCCAATTATAATTTCGAGAATCCGATCTATCAAGCTGAAGATGGAAAGGATGAAGATTGTGAAGTACCTGTAGAGCTTGCTAGGTTATTACAACAAGAAGAGTAAGTTACACAACCGCATGAGGAATCAATTGAGGTTGTAAATCTGGGTACTGAAGTAGACAAGAAAGAAGTCAAAATAGGAGCAGGCTTGGAAAACAGTGTCAAAGAAAGATTGAGTCGGATGTTACGTAACTATGTAGAGGTTTTCGCTGGAAAAATCAAGAGATGATATGGAATGATGAATGTCAAGAAGCTTTTGACAAAATCAAGAAGTATCTCCAAGAACCTATAAATCTGATGCCACCAGTTGAAGGAAGACCTCTAATCATGTATTTGACCGTGTTAGAAAATTCAATAGGGTGTGTGTTGGGGTAACATGACGAGTCTGGTCGAAAAGAGCATGCAATATACTACCTTAGCAAAAGGTACCGACTGTGAAACAAGATACTCCCAGCTCGAGAAAGCTTGCTATGCTTTGGCTTAGGCTGCTCGCCGACTAAGACAGTATATGTTGAATCATACCACTTTATTGATTTCTAAGATGGATGTTATCAAATATACATCTGAGAAACCTGCTCTCTCCGGAAGAACAACAAGATGATTGCTGAACTCTGCACGCAGTTCAAAATAAAACACCATAACTCTTCTCCGTACCGGCCAAAGATGAATGGCGTCGTGGAGGCTGCTAATAAGAATATTAAGAAGATCATACAAAAGATGACAGTAACATACAAAGACTGGCACGAGATGTTACCATTTGCTCTTCATGGTTATCGTACTACAATACGTACTTCAACAGGGGCAACCCCATTCTCCTTAGTCTATGGTATGGAAGCAGTTCTGCCCATTGAAGTTCAGATCCCTTCCTTAAGAATCATGAAGGATGCAGGCTTGGATGAAGATGAGTGGATTCAGACTCGACTCGACCAGATAAATTTGATTGATGAGAAGAGGTTGGCAGCTGTTTGTCATGGTCAGATGTACCAGAAACGGATGATCAAAGCTTTCAATAAGAAGGTTAAGCCAAAGGTATATCAGGCTGGTGACTTGGTAATCAAGCGTATCATACTACCACAGGGTGATCCTAGGGGCAAGTGGACTCCTACATATGAAGGACCATTTGTGGTCAAAAGAGTATTCTCAGGAGGTGCCATGATGCTTACTACTATGGATGGTGAAGACTTTCCACAGCCTGTAAACGCAGACATAGTTAAAAAATACTACGCATAAAAAGAGACCCGCTAGGTTGACTGGCCTAGGCAAAAATAAGGGCATCCCGGCAAACCAAAAGGGTTCGGGCAAAAATTAGGGATATATATAAAAAAAATGTACATCCGCCAAGTCGAAAACCTGAAAAGGCGGCTTGGGCAAAAAAGGGTATCCCGGTGGATTGAAAACCTGAAAGGGCAATCCAGGCAAAAGTTAGGGATTAAAGCGTATGACTATGTCTCGTTTGGATCACTCATGTAACTTCAACTGATGGTGCTACCTAAATCAAGTTCAAACAGATAAAGATCAATCCAATCGTTTCTGTCTCAACAGCAGAAGATGAGATATTTGAAGATAATGGCAATAGTAGAATTGAAACTCAATAGGATCATTTTTCACATAGCTGTTTTCTTTGTTTTATAAAAAATTTACGACGAATTCCTCTTACTAGGATTTCTGTCTCCTTGTACAAACTTGCCTATGTATAGGTCACTTTGTGATATAAATAAAATTTCATCTTTGAATCCAGATTTTACTTTTACTCTATTTACATAAGCGAAAACGTCCATTGGTTGTGTTTGAATGTATGTATGCTTTTGAATACGATTGATGTCTACCAGAAATGCATAAAATGCAGTAATAGTATTTACTAAGGACGAACGAGGGTAGTAGTTCAACGAAGCTTCGCCGGTTCATCCCCACTACAAATCCCCAGTAAAGCAAATCTATCTTTATAGATACTTCGAATTACGTCTCCCCTTGAATTTATCCTCAGTCGGGATACTCAGGAACTTATTCCTTCAATAGAAGTACGACGAACGAATACGGGAAGTGACAAATACTATACTATCAAACAAGACGGGAACGAGTTCCTCATACTCTTCAGCAACGAATCAGGATTTATTTTCCCTAGCCAGCAGTTGTTATACAAAGATATCCGGACGCTTCAGGCCGCATGATTCATACATACATCATTTACATCATACCATAGCATATCCATAAGTGCATAATACATTTACTTAGATGCACCATGCCATGCATGCATACATATTGCATAAACTGACCTTTTCCTTGCAGGATGGTTATATACAGATAAAATACTATCAACAATTCACAACAGGTCAGAAACGATCTATACGAAGATCTAGTGCTGATACTTAATCATTACTCAAGGTGTCCTTGGATAGTAGGCAAACGGTCTATACGAAGATCTATTCCCTAGTCCAGGATGTTTTCAGGAGAGTTAATCCTGATACTCTTTTGTCCTCGGATAGTAGGCAGACGGTCTATACGAAGATCTATTCCCTAGTCCAGGATATTTTCAGAAGATTTAATCCTGATATTCTTTTGTTCTTGGATAGTAGGCAAACGGTCTATACGAAGATCTATTCCCTAATCCAGGATATTTCCAGAAGAGATAATCATCACGAAGATTTATTTCTACTGGTCTATTCAACAATTCAAAACAGTTCAGAGACGATCTATACGAAGGTCTAGTGCTGATACTTAATTCAGAAAGAAATCGCCACGAAGATTTGGTTCTGACACTTAAATTAAAAGTATGTTCTTAGATACGATTCAGAGACGGCCTATACGAAGACCTAGTACTGATATCCAGTATCAACATCAAGATATTATCACCTCCTGATATTATGGATGGCATCTATAAGCCCATCTCCAGTTCTTCCAAGTGGCATCTTCAAGCCCACTTAAGCATATACAACCAGTCATCAGTGTTACTTTACGCATCGGCGAGTACAAATTTTTGGGCTTTTATGTTCAATCCCCTTCAACCTTCCAAGTCACGAATGGCACACAGGCCAATCTAACTCCTCAGGTTTCAGAAAATTGAACAGGGGCAGCTGTTGCACCCCAAAATTTGCCCTCTATTTTTAACTCTAACCAATTTTTTGTTTCACATTCATTTGCATCATCTTCATAGCATAACATTTTTTTCTGTCTTAATATTAGCCGGAATAATTTCTCGGAATTTACAAACAGACTGGTCAAATTAACTTTTTAACTGTGCCTAAAATTAGTCAACGAAAAAATGTCAAGTTTAAGTTTGCAAATGTCGGTAACATTAATCTGCGGTTCACGTGGTTTAATTTGACATGCTAAAAATATTTTTACGACTATTTTTGGTCATATGTTGATCAGTCTGAGCAGTTTAAACGGTCATAATTTTTATTTCAAAATCCGACCAAACGCTGTATTTTTCCGAGTCATTTATTTCGCGCTGATTATTTTGACGTGTTCATTTTATTTTTTCGAGCATTTTGGTGCCCGACTTTTATTTTTTTTGAGTCTATTTATTTTTATATTGGGTCTAGAATAAATAAATAGGTTAATTAGTTTTTATTTTAATTTTAACTATTTTAATTATTTAACTTTATTCAGTTTTTAATTTAATATTGGGTTTCAAAATAAACTTAGGCCCATTATCATTAACCTAATTTGTTCTTATATATATTTACTAGCATGACTGATAAAGGGAGGCCAAAAAGACAGAACAAAAAAGAGAAACTGAGAGTGGCTGATCTATACTATCGTACACACAGTTTGGTAATAGTTTATATATGATATATGCTTTATCTATTTTGTTGATATATTTGTTACTGTGTTTCAAATACATGTTCATATATGTAACTAGTGTGTTAAATATATATATATTTCTATTTTATGTTATAATTTGATTATGTTTTCGGATCGGATCGTGTCAATACGCCGTTTTCACATATACGTGTATGAGGCGTGACATTTGTGTTATCCGATCCAGTTGCGATGATCGCAATTTTGCGCTAGCAACGCCGTTGTTTTTTTTAATTCATTTTTTTATATATACATATATTTAGATCTGCACATTTTTTTTCATAACTAACTACCCTGATTTTTTTCTAAACCCTGACAATTTCGCCACAAACTCTAAATTTCAAACCTAAAACTTTAACCGTGTTGTTTCCTCTAAACCATAAACATTTTCTTAAACCTTAACAAACCTTATTATTATTTCCTATTTTCGCTCTTATTTATGTGATTCATACACTGTAACTGCTTCGCCCTTGTAATATTTTAAGTTTTAACTTGTAATATTTTCAGTTTTACTTTTCGCCATCTTTATTATGTAACTGCACCAAAGCGTTGTAATAATTAGGATTTTATTTTCTGCCATTTATTTTTCTGCCATTTAAGTTCCTGCCATTGATCCTATATTAACTGCGTGGTTTAGTAATGTAGGGCATGAAAACCTACTAAATTAATTATTTAATATTTTTCTATAACCTTTATATTTTTTGTAAATAAATAATAAATACTAACTATTTTAATAACTTTTTTTTTATTACTTACTTATAATAATAAATCCTTATATATTTTGTAAATAAAATCTAATTGACCATTTTTCTAATTGAATAATAATAATAAACCTATTAATCTAATAATTTGATATTTTCTATAATCTTTATTTATTTTGTAAATAACTAACTTAATATTTTTCATATAACTCTTTTATTTTATAATTTGTACATTAATGTATTTTAAATTCTTTTATTATTACTAATTTATTTTAAACTCATATTTTTCTAATAACTTCTAAAAAAATCTAACTTGTTTAACCTAAAATAATTTCTTTTAAAATTCTAACCTTTTTATTATCACTTTATTATTATTGTTATTTTATTATTGCTTTATTACCATTATTTATTTATTATTTTATTATTATTTGCTTTTATCTATTCTATTTTTGCTTCATTACTTTCCTTATTTTAATTTTGTTTTATTTATAATATTAGGAACAAATGTATAGGTTGTAAATTTATTCTTTCTCGCTTGATTATTATGTATCTGTCCCATAGCCATGTAATAGTTTAGGAATTTATTTTTCTTGCTTTTATTTTTGTAAATATTTATTGCGTGGTTAGTAATTTAGGGAGTGCAAAAAACTAACTGTAAATAATTGAACTTAGAAAATTAAATTCAAGACAAATATCTGAAAAAATAACACTCACACACGTAAGTCGATCTTTGATCGCCATCTGTACTTCCTAGGGTATTCCTCTTGGTTGCCTTCTTTAAATGGTCAAGTCCCTCTAAAATAGGGGTGTCTTAAGCAAAGTCCCTTCAAACAGAAAAATCATCAAGTCCCTATAAACTTAAAAGATCAAGTCCCTACGAGGTTGCCTACGATATAATGATCTTGTCCCTTCGGTGAGTATGATGATAGTCCCTACGAGTTGCTAAAGACACCCCTTATGTTGCCTTCATTGACCATACGATGACCCTACGCCCGTCCCTTAAACACATCCAAGGTAATGACTACCTATTCCTTAATAATAGGGACAGTCTTACCATTGAAAGAATATACGAGAACACGAAAGACTTAATCTAGGGTAGGTATCTCATAGTTACTTGCTCACACTTTTCAAAATTACTTTTACACCTCACAATTTCTAAACTAGGCTTTGTATACACCCATATGAGGGTCATTACTAAGTACTTAAAGAAATTTTTCTAATCACACACTACACTCTTGCAAACAAACAAAGTGAGCTAAGTGACTAAGAGCCCATGAATAACCATGGATATAAAGGGTGCTAATACCTTCCCTTTGTATAACCTACCCCCCGAACTCAAAATCTTTTTAAGGTCTTTTCTGTTCTTTTATGTCCTTTCCTTTTGGATAAAATAAAAGTCGGTGGCGACTCTTGCTATCCGCAACATTTAACTAAAGTCAGTTCTCCCACCGTGTTACAGGTGGCCAGCGCCACCGTCTTCTCCGGCTAGCTCCGGTGAGAGCTCAAATTTGCAGAAGAGCAAATGTTCGCCAAAACACGCGATCCAGGCATCAATCGAAAGAGAAAGTGATGTACATAACTCCTATACCATTCACTTACACTCTAGATTTCTATAAATGGAGAAATCAGAGATGGAAGTATGATGGTGTTCATCATGAACTTCATGTTTTTGCAAAATTGAAAGCACAAATCAGATGCCTCTATTGAGAGGACTTCAGCCAGACCAAGGAACTCAAGAAATAAGCCAGGATCAAAGAGTTTCGAAGAGAAAAAAGTTTTGATATCCACCTTTGAAATGCAGGTATGGAGAGCACGATCCTTCACAACCAAAGCTTGCAATGAGATCTAGTGATGAAGAGGAAGCAAGGCTGAGGAATTGTAGGTCTGAAAATCAACCAAGGTAGTTGAAATTCAGATCTGAATTTTTTAGAAGAAAATTGAAATTCCTTTAGTGATGGCTATGGAGAGATTTGTGCAGCATAACAGGTTGAATCAGGGATCCATTTTGAATGGAATAGGGTCTCTATTTATAGAGGGAGTGGCAAGGAAATCATGATCCAATCTGTGTGCATGAACATGGACAATCCTTGCATGGGCTTGCATGGGCTTGCTTGATCATGCACAAGGCCCAAAAACAATTCCAAATGCAAGCTGAGCTCAGTCTGGAATGAAATGGACGTCTAATTTGCTTTGAATTTGCTTGTGTATCAAGATTTCATGTGCATTCCATAATTGAACCTAAACATTCTCCTCTTCGAAAATGCCAATTAGAAAATCTAAACATAAGCATGTGGGTAATGGTTGGAAAGGTCTTGATGTAAGGAACAATTGTTATGTTGGGCAAATATCCATTTGAAGTGTGGAAATTAGTGAATTTTGAGTTTAAAGTGTGATGTGCAAAACATGTCAATGCAAGGTTTCCAAATTTGACCAATGTTCAAGCCCTTCTGTTTTGATGATGCAAGCTTCAAATGAAACAACTTCCAACATCAAAGTTGTAGATCTTTTCAATACAATCAAAATGGACTTAACTTTTGCATCATTTGGATTTTTGATGAAAGAGTTATGGGCACTTGAAGTTGGACTTTTTTGCCTTTCAATGCATTTGGTCCAAAAGGACCTATAATGTCTTGCATTATCACATGTATTTCATTTGAGATTTTGAAATTTTGTTCAACATAACATTTGAAGTAGGAATCTTAAGCTTTCCAATGCATTTGATCCCACCTCAAAATCATAAAAAATGAATGAGTTATGTCATTGGTAAGTTGACCCAAAATTAGGGTTTCAGTCAAAATGACCTATAATGTCTTGGAATGGGATATGACCTTCCAAGCTTCAAATCAATTTTTGATGAACATGAAAGTTGTTCATATTGTCCTTAAAAAGATTTTAGCTTTTGGAATCATCTCTATTTGACCAACACATAAAAAGTTAGGTCTCAGTGAATTTCGAAATAGTCAGATGAATTGACTGATCAACTTCTCAAGTCCATGACTCATATCTTGATGAATTGATGATTGAGGACACTCAAATAAGTTCAAATATGCATGAAATGACGAATTAAAGAACTTCCCTTAATTGTATTTGATCATGGGCTGAGGTTGCTTCAAGAGCAAGACATTGTGGTGCATAGATGAATTAGGGTTTCCTTGGGGCACAAACCTCAAACCCTTGGACTTGTTTTGATCAAAATGATGAATTGAGATGCTAGGGAGGCATATTTGATGGATGAGCACTTTGGGAACCATTACCATGTTTGCTTTCATCTCCTCTTGGCCATATCTTTGTACCAATGATCTCCTTGAAGCCTTTGACCTTGTGATTACTCAAGCTACAAGCAAAAGATGTTAGTGACATATTTTTGTGCTTTTGGTTAGTAAACAAAATAAGAAAAGCAATGATATACAATTCAAGTATGCTTGGTGATCTCAAACCACTCTCAAGAAGTCCCACCCAAAGGTAAAGGGAACCAAGATGCTAGTGAACCTTGAGGCAATGCAAATGCAATGTTATGATGCCATGAGGGATCTTAGGGACAAAATTAGGGTCTTACAAACCAAGTAAGAGGTCTTGATTAGTGAATCAAACTCCAACAACATTCAAAGAGGTTGGAAAAATATTTTTGTATTTTTTGGATATCAAAAACTATTTTAAATGAATTAAAAATAACCAGAAAAGAGAAAATTACTAAAAAATATCAAATGATAAAATAAAAAATATTAAAAATCATTTTTAGAAAATAGAAATTAAAAGGAGAAGAATGAAATTGGTCCCATAATTTTTGGACCAATAATGAGAGAGATATGAATTTTTGAAATGAAATGGAATTAAAATAATAAAAGGAAAATAAAATCAGAAAATGGAAAATATGAAAAAACATGGAGCGTTAGATCCAGGCTCATTAATTGAGATGGCACATCAGAGTGTCCACAGCGCGCGCCTACCAAACACGTGAGTCAAACAAGATACACGCAGCCATTAAATAGGTCATAACATTGGACGCATGAGATTTAATCTGGAAACGCAAATGGACGCTTCTGATTAAATCTGGAGACCAGACGGTGGCCAGCGCCACCGTCTTCTCCGGCCAACTTCCGGCCAAGCCAAAGAATTCAGAACTTAAAATAGCAACCAAGATGCACGATCCAGGCATCATTCGAAAGCTAGGGTGATGTACATCACCCCTGTACCACTCAATTCCATTCTAGATCTCCAGATTGAGAGAAATCAGAAGTGGAAATTTTGTGGTGTTCATATGAACTTCATGATTTTCAAAAATTGAAAGCATAGCAATGTTGCCTCTATGCAGAGGACTTCAGATCACACAATAACAAAGCAAATGGAACACTATACAAGCTTGTTCGAAGCAAATAACAGTTGAAGTAAACCTTTGAATTGCAAGGATTTAAGTCAAGATCTTTGGATGCTTTTGCAAACAGTAGGCACTATGGATCAAGAAGAGAAGGTTTAGGAACTTTGAGATCTGAAGATTGATCAATGAAATCAAAATTCAGATCTGAAAATTTTGAAGAGAAATGAAATAGTTCCTTTAGTGATGGCTAGGATTTCAGTTCAGCAGCAATTGGGGCGCCTTAAGGTTGTGAAATTATGAAGCCAAGGCCTTGTATTTATAGCTGAAGCAATGCTGAATGCATGAATCAAAACTTGCATGAATGGAAAGGGCCTCCATGCATGGGCCTGTACAGGCACATGGAAGGCCCAATTCCAACTGGAAATGAAAGCTTATGCATGATGTAAGTAGAATGGACGTGCAGATTGGATTGTATTAGCTCATGCATGGCAATTGAAATGATTTTCCAAAAATGCACTATTGCATTCAAGTCTTCGAAAATGCCATGTCCAAAATTGAAATGCAACCTTATGAGTAATGGTTGGAAAGCTTATTGCATAAGGAACAAATGTTATGTTGATCAAAACTCCATTTGGGCCTTGGAAATTAATGAAAATTGAACTTGAAGTGTAGGGTGCAAAACATGCATATGTGAAATTTCAAAAATTGGCCAAAGTTCAAGCCCTTCTGTCTCAGTGATGCAAGCTCCAAATGACAAAAGCTTCAACATGAAAGTTGTAGATATTTTCAAGGCAATCAATTTGGACTTAAATTTTGCATCATTTTTATTTTTGATGAAGAAGTTATAGGCACTTGAAGTTGGACTTTTTCACATTTCAATGCATTTGGTCCAAAGTGACCTATAATGTTTTGCATTATCACATGTATTTCTTTTGAGATTTTGAAATTTTGCTAAACATAACATTTTAAGTAGACATATTAAGATTTACAATGCATTTGATCTCACCTCAAAATCATTAAAAAATGAAGGAGTTACGTCCTTGGGAAGTTGACCCAAAATTAGGGTTTCAATCAAAATGACATATAATGTCTTGGAATGGATGATGACCTTCCAAGCTTCAAATAAATTTTTGATGAACATGAAAGTTGTTCATATGTATCTTAAGAACCTTTTTTATCTTGGGGTAATCTCCATTTGACCAGCACATAAAAAGTCATATCTCAGTGTAATTCAAAATAGTCAGATGAATTGACTGATCAACTTCTCAAGTCCAAACCTCGTATCTTGATGAATTGATGATTGAGGACACTCAAATAAGTTCAAATATGCATTAAATGATGAATTAAAGAACTTCCCTTGATTTTATTTGACCATGGGTTGAGGTTGCTTTATGAGCAAGGCACAGTTGATGGACAGATGAATTAGGGTTTCCTTGGGGAACAAGCCTCAAACCCTTTGATTTGCTTTGATCAAAATGATGAATTGAGATGCTTCGGATGCATATTTGATGGATGAAAGCTTTGGGAACCATTGACATGCTTGCTTTCATCTAACCTTGGCCATATCAATGCACATAGGGTCTCCTAGAAGCTTTAGACCTTGTGACTGCTCAAGCTACAAACAAGAGATGTTAGTGACATATTTTTGTGCTTTTGGTTAGTAAATGAAATAAGAAAAGCAATAATATACAATTCAAGTATGCTTGGTGATCTCAAACCAAACTTACAAGAGATCCCACCCAAAGGCAAACGTAACCAAGGTGCTTATGATCCTTAAGGTAATGCCAACGCAAATGTTATGATGCCATGAAGGATCTTAGGGTCAAAATTAGGGTCTTACAGAAAACCCGAAAGGGCGGCTTAGGCAAGAATGAGCACCTCGGTGGATTGAAAACCCGAAAGGGCGATCCAGGCAAAAATTAGAGACATAAAAAAAAATTCCCGATAAGTTGAGTACCCCACCCTGGGGCAACTTATGCAAAAAATTAGGGATTATGGCAAGTAACTACATTCTGCAGATCTTCAGTGTTTTGAAAACATGATTGAGCACAAGGGTTGACATCAATTCATCACCCCAGCGGCGGCGAAAGCATAGTGGATATCAAGAGTTGGTAGAAGGATTAAGGATCATTTGTATTCAATGTAACCCTTTTCATGTAAATTACCATTTTCAGCTTTGTAAACATCTATGGATTCTTATCATTTACAGACTACCATTCTATCAAATAAAGTTGAGCTTTTATCCAATTGTTTCTACTCTTATTTATTTCAGCCAATATTTTAAATTTTATTATGATCATTTTTTGAAAATTTAAAATTTTTAAAGTTTTTTTTCTTAAAACATATAAAAGCAAGGACTTTCCAAGGCAATTAAAAGAAATATCAACAGCATTCCGATGGATAACAAGTCCTTGAGTGCGAAACATCAGAGTTTCCCCAAGCAGTTAACTCTTCGGGTATCCTTAGACGATTATGTTAATTCAGTTCCTTAGCAGAACTTTTTGATTCCCTAGTAGAGATTCGTTCCTTTTTCTTAGCTGAGTTGGTTGATTCAGGTACCCTGCGACTTGTCTCCCTCGATAGAGTTTCTGCCTTCCCCAGTATAGTTTGGTTTCCTTCAGAAGAAATGGTTGATCTCCCCAGTAGATCGCATTGGTTTCCCTGCCAATCGCCAGTCGACTTGCTCCCTAGTCAGAGTTTCCTCCTGGTTCCTGAGCAGTTTATTTCCCTGTAGGGTTGTCTCTCATGTTTATGGTGTTGACCTAAAATTCCCCACAGGTTTGGTGATATTTCTCTCTCCTCAACAGATCTCCTCCTTCCCCAGTTAGGGTTGAGTCTTTTTGGATTATTGATCTCTCTGTTCTCCGGCGGTTGTCTCCATATTTTATGGATTGACCGAGGATTGTACCGATGATTCAATTTCTTTGTGGATTGACACCATCATATTTGTTTGATTTGTCGATTTGAGATTTTCATTCTTTGTATGGCGGTACTTTATCCCCATACAAATTCCAGTGTCTGTCCTCCCTCAATTGTAGAGCGTCAGCCCCTTAGGCAGAAAGACTTTAACCTTTCTCCTCTTCCCCACTGAGTTTGTTTCCTCGTGGATGATTATTACTTAAGTTTCCTCCCGAGTTGGTTATCTGGATGGAACCACTCCCCTTGAGTTATGTCCTTATTGGGTTGAGTCTTGATTAACTGTTTCTTTCTAGCTTCTACCTAGATAGATACTTTGAATTCCCTAAGAGTCTATTGCCCAGTAACTGGTAATATTCTTCTTAGTTTGTAGTTTGTTATTTCTTGCCCAATACCCGGCAAAAGTGTCCCAGTAGTAAAGTCCCCAGTGGATCTGATCCCCCAGGAAGTATATCATTTATATGATCATCCTAACTGGTGACGAACATCTTTCCTTCCCCTGCTTGAGTATATCCTTGATATATTCATCCTAACCGATGACGGATAATCTCTTTTTGGTATTCTACCCAGTAAAAAGGTAGTTGTAATTCCTATTCTTGTTTCCCAGAGAGTTAATCCTTTATATGTTCATCCTAACCGATGATGGGTTTCCTTCTCTTTGCGGTCTTCTACCCAGTAACCGGTAGTTGTAAACCATGTGTTTGTTCCCCCCGCAGAGTTGATCCTTGATATGTTCACTTTAACCAGTGACAGATTCTCTCTCTTGGTATTCTATCTAGTAACTGATAGATGTAATTCCTATTTTATCTCCTCGTAGAGTCTATCCTTGATATGTTCATCTTAACCGGTGACGGATTTTCTCTTTGACGGTATTCTATCCAGCATTCGATAGATGTAATTCCTACTTTTTGTTCAGTTGGTTTATCCTTGATATATTCATCTTAATCGATGACGGGTATCCTCCTTGACAACCCTAGGCAAGTCTATCCTTGATATGTTCATCCTAACCGATGACGGATTTTCTTCCCTGTTGAGTTTATCCTTGATATTCTGAAATTCCGGTATCAGATATGAGATGTCGAAGGTAATGTCACGACACTAATATCTGAGTAATGCAAACAGGATAAAGATAAAGAATAGTAATGCAAGAGACACAAGCAATTGTTAACCCAGTTCGGTCCAACTCACGTACATCTAGGGGCTACCAAGCCAGGAAGGAAATCCACTAAAATAGAATCAGTTCAAAGACTCTCCGTACACTTCAACAAGTTACAGTCTTTCTCACCTAATCTCTACCCGTGCAATTTCTACCTAAGCACTCTTAGATATGAGAACCCACTCACTTCCCTACAATCACACCTGTGATCTTAAACAACAATCCCTTGAGAAAAGAAAACACTTTTCAATAACACACTCTTGATTTTACTTCACAGTTTCAATCAAGAAGACACACTTTTGATCTTGCTTAACAGTTTTGATCAAGAAGACACACACTTGATCTTGCTTCACAGCTTTGATCAAGTAAACACACACTCTTGCTTAACAACTTTTAGAGTGACAAATTACAACCACAAATCAGTCCAATTCAATCATCAAAGGATGACTTGAATGACTTACAAGTCTCAAGACTAAATAGACACAAACCCTAGCTCTCTCTCTCTATATTTCGCTCAGTATTGGTTGTGTGTTCAAACAGGTTTTCTAAGTCCCTTTTTATAGAAGCATCCAGCTGGGCTTGGACATCTTGAAAACCCTAAATCTATTTTCCAATCAAATATTTTTATAACAACTGGTTAGATCTCCTTGGAAAATAAGTAAATTTGGTTGTAATCCATGATTGAATGCGCCAGCTAATCAGATCTTCAATCATACAAAGATTGCCATTAATTGTGCAATCACAAAACACCAGACATTCACACTGAATGTTCTGTGTATAGGATGTCGTGACATCGGGTCTGACATCCTGGAAAAATCCTGCATAATCCAATAATTCCTTTTATAACTTCCAGCAGGTACAACCATATCAGATGCCATGACCTTGTGTATGTCATCTGAAACAATCCTACATGAACATGCCTTTCACTTAAGCTCCAGCAGGTACATCCAATATCATAAGTCATGGCATTGTATGTGGTATTCTGAAACAATCCTACATGAACATGTTCTTGAACTCCAACAGGTACATAGGATATCTCATGTTAAGACATCACACATAACATCTTCTGAACATTCTTTATTTTACCAAAATTGCTGCCAACACTTAGAATCAACAAACTCCCCCTTTGGCAAATTTTGGCTAAAACATATATCTGTCCTTTTTGTTCACAAGGTAAACTATCAGCAGTTAAACAACTTAACAGTAGTTTAAACAGCTGCAGAAGCAAAACAATTACTAGCTATAGCTACTAGTAATACACACATGCACAAGGGTACTTCTCCTCCCCCTAAATTTGTGCAACACAAACAGAATTACTAGTTATGGATGCAACTATTAAGACACACAAATGCACAAGGGTACTCCTTCTCCCCCTAAATCTTTTCACACATACATCTCCTTTAATAACCACAGCACTTGTAACCACAACACCTGTAACAGTCAGAATCACCCTCTGACATCTGCTTCAACATGTTAACATTCAGAATTTCCTTCTGACATCTCCTTCAACATGTTAACATTAAGAATTTCCTTCTGACATCTCCTTTAACACATTAACATTCAGAACCTCCTTCTGACATCTCCTTCAACATCACCTGTACAATACAGAGCTTGCATAGAACATCAAACATCTCCTCTAACATCTCAGAACAGAACACCATTTTGTCTTACATCAAACATCTCCTTCAACATCTCAGAACAGAACACCATTCTGTCTTACATCAGACATCTCCTCCAACATCATAGAACAAAACACCACCATTCTGTCTTACATCAGACATCTCCTCCAACATCACAGAACAGAACATCATATAACATCATTCTATTCAACATCATCAGTTGTCATCTGTTTAGCCTAGCTAGCTACATCAGCACTGCAGATCTCCACAACCACATATTTAACTGCAACTCTCCATATAATCACTTCTCCCCCTTTTTAGTCAAAATTGACCAAAGGTGACTTAAAATATAAATGTTAGGAGATACATACGATAATTATACATAACTGTAATAGCTGAGATAATTAGAAATCCATGGAACTCATTAAGAGCCCAAATATTACATCAAGGCATCAGTAAGGACTGCCATAAAATAAAAACATTTCAACAGAAACAAAACATCCAAGCTTCCAAAATAGTCATAACAGCATCCAGAACAGCACACATGTCATCATAACAGGGGGACCATCACCACAACTTAGTCTGAGGAGGTAGCATCTTCTTCACTTTCAGATTTAGAACTACCACTAGATTGATCTTGAGAATTAGACCTCTCACTTGAGGTATGAGCATCTGACTCCTTGGCTTCACCATATTCTAGATGGAAGGAAATGTTGTCCAAATGCACAGCTGCAACCTTAGCTGGAGACTTTCTAACAATTTGCCTTTTAGCAGGTGAGATGTCTGGGACATTGTCTTCGACATCATCTTCAGAATCAGAGCTTTCTCTGATTTTCCTCTTCTGAACCTCTACTTTACTCCATGATTTAGAAGGACCTACAGCAGCAGCCTTCCTACTAGTTCTAGCTGTCAACATCTCAACCTCAGTCTTGACTTTCCTGGTTTTCATTTTCTTTGCAACACTTGGTTTCAAGTGATGAACCAAGGTGTCATCTTCCTCTTCTGAACTCTCTTCCTCCAAATCAATTACTCTCTCAGTAGTGTCATGCTTTTTTCTTGGCCATTCTTTGACCTGACCAGCAGTGATTGTCCTACAGACTTCATTGTCTGTGGCTTCTAACTCAACAGCTCCTTCTGTTCCTCTCCTAGGAACTTATTCATTATAGTTGAGGAGAACCTTACAAACCTTCTTCTCACAAAGACCTTGCAGAATTCTTTGTTATTCTTGTCAGAAATATCCTCTGGGATATTCACCACAAACTCCTCCACTAAACCTTCAAAACATTGGGGTAATGCACTAACTGTTTTCATCAAACCAGCAAACTTGATTAATTCCATAACCTCCTTCAGTTCTACAACCTCCCTCCCTAGCTCCCTTTCTACAACAACTTTCCTATGTATAACAAATTTCCGCTTTAATTGCTATAAATTCTCATGAATACAAATCCCCAATTTCCCTCTTAAACATTCAAACTGATTAGCATCCAAAGCTTTTCTAAATATGTCAGTTAATTGCATTTCAGTAGTAATATGCTCCAGTTCTATGATTTTCTCTTCCATAAGTTCTCTAATAAAGTGATGACTAATATCAATGTGCTTTGTCATGCTGTGGTGAACAGGATTTTTGGAAATAGTTGTAGCGCTCAGGTTGTCACAGTACACAGTCCTGACATCTTGAGTGACATTGTGTTCAGTCACCATTAGTTTCAACCAACCCTGTTGAGAACAGCTACTTCCAGCTGCTACGTATTCAGCTTGATATATAGTACAAACATCATTTTCATCTTTGAATACTTTCGAATGTGTAGGAGCAGGAGTCCTTGCACTCTTCATGCCAATCTTCTTAACATTGTTCTTGGCACATTTGCTTTGAGATAGAAAAATAGATTCTTCTATCTGCTTGACTTGTAGCCCAAGTCCAACAAAGCTCTTCCCAACTTCAGACTGCATTTGACGAGCAACATGTTCTACCATTTGATCTGACCTCCAACTAAACCCAATATTATCCACAAATGTTTGAGCCACCATGAGCTTTTCTCCTTGAGGTTTCAGACAACAATATTTGAAGATTTCAACCACATCAGATTTGTTTTTGGTCCAGATGTATCTGGAGATATCATCCACCACTGCAAACTTCTTTCCACCAAGGCTTTCCACTTGCATGGGTCTATGGAGGAGTTTCAACCCTTTGGAAGTGATGTTAAGTCTGAGTTTCTGGTGTGACATCCTTGTCTGACATTTCCCACAGACTTTCAATTTGGGAGTTTCTCTAGCAGATATAATCATCTTCATCCCTTTCTCCTTGACTAACGTACATTTTGAGGAGTAACTAATTTGAGAGTTCCATATGTAACAGTTGTCTTTGGTTCTGACTCCTTCCATGATTACTTCACTTTCTTTCTTGGTAATCAGACATTCAGTTTTAGTGAAGTTAACATTTAGACCTTGGTCACATAGTTGACTGATGCTTATTAGATTTACAGTCAAGCCCTTAACCAGTAGGACCTTGTCAAGTTTTGGCACTACAGGACAATCAAGCTTTCCTATCCCCTTGATTTCACCCTTTGCTCCATCACCAAAGGTTACATAGCTTATGGCATGAGGATGAAGTCTAGTTATCAGGTCTTTGTTTCCAGTCATGTGTCTGGAACATCCACTATCAAAATACCACTCTTCTTTGGTTGAGACTCTGAGGGGGAATGTGAGCTATTAGACTTGTAACATTAGTCTTAGGAACACATTGCTTCTTGTTGACAGGCATGTGCTGTTTGGGTCTGGGTTGATAGTGAGTCTGATGATGAAAAGGGCTAGGATAACCATACAGCTTATAGCAGAAGGGCTTCAGGTGACCAAATTTCCCACAGTAATGGCATCTCCATCTTTGGTGTTTCCCTTTCTGCTGTCTTCTCTTCTAATGTTGTGACATATGATGTGACATCACAGGTTTGCTTTTATTATGGCTGCATTTAGGTTTGGCTTGAGGTTTGTAACCAGTGTAACTGCACTCAGGCTTAGATTCATTATACCCAATTCCAGATTTGTCTCCTGTTATTTTTCTAGTTTGGAGAATCTTGTCTAGGGAGTCAGATCCATTGTTTAACATTCTTACATACTTAGTCATCTCTTCTAGTTTAGAATTCAAGAACATAGCTTCAGTTTTTAACTTGGAGATGATTTCCACATGGTCTGCCTTCTCATTCTCCAGTTGTACTATCTTCTGGCTTTCAACTTGTTGACTTTCATCTATCTTGGCCTTCAGAACCACTGCTTCTGTTTTTAATTTGGAGATGGTTTCCAAGTGTTCTACCTTCTCATTCTCAAGTTGAGTTATTTCCTTCTTCTGGCTTTCAACCTGTTTACACCACTCTACACTTTTGGGACACAACTTTCTGTAGGTAGTGGCCAACTCTTCAAAGGTTACTTCACCATCACTTGAGTCTTCATCAGAACCCCATCTTCCAATCAAGGCAGTCATAAGATTTGCAGATTCTTCTATTTCACTTCCATCTGACCAAGTGGCAGCAAGACTCCTCTTCTGTTTCTTGAGGTAGGTCCCACATTCAGTTCTAATGTGTCCATACCCATCACATTCATGGCACTGAACTCCTTTTTCTTCTTTGGGCTTTTCTTCTGACCTTGTTCTTCTTCCAATATTGTTGGATTTACTGATGTCAAATGTGATGTTCTTGACATTAGCCTTAGATCTTTCATCCATCTTTTTCACTAGCTTGTTGAACTGTCTTCCCAGCATTGCTACATCATCTGCCAGATCTTCATCAATATCTGGACCACCTTCCTCCTCTTCCTCCTCAATGTTTGACTTGAATGTTATGCTTTTGGCTTTCTTTTCAGATCCATCACACAGTCCCATCTCAAATGTTTGAAGGGATCCAATTATCTCATTAACTCTCATATTGGAAATGTCTTGAGACTCTTCTATGGATGTCACTTTCATGGAGAATCTCTTAGGGAGTGACCTGAGTATTTTCCTCACTAATTTTTCATCTGACATCTTCTCACCCAGGGCTCCTGAGGCATTAGCAATTTCAAGGATATTCATATGAAATTCATGAATATTTTCATCTTCTTTCATCCTTAAATTTTCAAACTTGGTAATGAGCAGCTGCAGTCTAGACATCTTCACTCTAAAGGTGCCTTCATGAGTGGTTTTGAGAATGTCCCAAGCATCTTTAGCCACTTCACAGTTGTTTACCAATCTGAAGATATACTTATCTACACCATTGAATATAGCATTCAATGCTTTAGAGTTCCCAAGGGCTAAGTCATCCTCCTCCTTGGTCCATTGTTCTTCAGCCTTCTTATCAGCAGTAGGTTCTCCATTCTTGGTAACAACTGGATGTTCCCAGCTTGTTAACACGACCTTCAAAGCCTTATTATCCAGATACTTTAGGAAGGCTACCATTCGAGGTTTCTAGTAGTCATAGTTGGATCCATCTAAAATAGGTGGTCTGTGAACATATCCTCCATCTCTCTCCATAGTACCAGAAAGTATCGTCCCTAGATCTCACCCAGAACCAGAGCAGGATGCCTGCTCTGATACCAATTGAAATTCTGGTATCAGATATGAGATGTCGAAGGTAATGTCACGACACTAATATCTGAGTAACGCAAACAGGATAAAGATAAAGAATAGTAATGCAAGAGACACAAGCAATTGTTAACCCAGTTCGGTCCAACTCACCTACATCTAGGGGCTACCAAGCCAGGAAGGAAATCCACTAAAATAGAATCAGTTCAAAGACTCTCCGTACACTTCAACAAGTTACAGTCTTTCTCACCTAATCTCTACCCGTGCAATTTCTACCTAAGCACTCTTAGATATGAGAACCCACTCACTTCCCTACAATCACACCTGTGATCTTAAACAACAATCCCTTGAGAAAAGAAAATACTTTTCAATAACACACTCTTGATTTTACTTCACAGTTTCAATCAAGAAGACACACGCTTGATCTTGCTTAACGGCTTTGATCAAGAAGACACACACTTGATCTTGCTTCACAGCTTTGATCAAGTAGACACACACTCTTGCTTAATAGCTTTTAGAGTGACAAAATACAACCACAAATCAGTCCAATTCAATCATCAAAAGATGACTTGAATGACTTACAAGTCTCACGACTAAACAGACACAAACCCTAGCTCTCTCTCTCTATATTTCGCTCAGTATTGGTTGTGTGTTCAAATAGGTTTTCTAAGTCCCTTTTTATAGAAGCATCCAGCTGGGCTTGGACATCTTGAAAACCCTAAATCTATTTTCCAATCAAATCTTTTTATAACAGTTGGTTAGATCGAAAATAAGTAAATATGGTTGTGCAATCATACAAAGATTGCCATTAATTGTGCAATCACAAAACACCAGACATTCACACTGAATGTTCTGTGTACAGGATGTCGTGACATCGGGTCTGGCATCCTGGAAAAATCCTGCATAATCCAATAATTCCTTTTATAACTTCCAGCAGGTACAACCATATCAGATGCCATGACCTTGTGTATGTCATCTGAAACAATCTTGCATGAACATGTCTTTCATTTAAGCTCTAGTAGGTACATCCAATATCAGAAGCCATGGCATTGTATGTGGCATTCTGAAACAATTCTGCATGAACATGTTCTTGAACTCCAGCAGGTACATAGGATATCTCATGTTAAGACATCATACATAACATCTTGTGAACATTCTTTGTTTTACCAAAATTGCTGCCAACACTTAGAATCAACATGTTCATCTTAACCGATGACGGATACTCTCACCCTTGGTCTTCTGTCTAGTAACTGGTAGTTGTAAATCCTATTTTCTTCAGTTTTCCCCAGCAAGGCTATTCTTACCCAGTAACTGGTAATGAATTTCCTTCTGTTGTTTCCCAGCGAGTCACCCTTGATATTGTTCATCCTAATCGGTGACAGATGTTCTCTCTGTCAGATCTTTATTATCGCCTTACCCAGTAACAGGTAGTAGATGGTAGATTTCTGCTCCTCATGCGTTGAAGTTTATTTCTCCCCAGTTGAGTTGAGTGGGCATTTCCTTAGTGAAATTGCTTTTCCCTGCATGATTCAAGTATTTCAGTTTTATCCTGACTTACTCGTATCCCCTGCAGATGTTGTTAGCTCCCTGGCTAAGTCTTTTCCATGTTTGCATGGAATCCCTCGAGTCCCCCAGTAGTTTTGAGTCGTAGTCTGGCCTGCGCATAACTCCTTTTTCCCCCATAGTCTCTTTTTCCCCAGTGAGTTTTCCTTGCGGAATGCATTATACTTCTGCGGACCTTCGGTCTCTCTGATTTCTTTTACCTTTGTGGCAATATTTCCCCACAAAGAATGTACTGTTGCATTCATAACATATGCATCATGGGGTCTCTTAGGGACCAAAATTTGTTTCTATATGTTGTTATTTAAGCCCATTCTACTGAGTTGACATGAAAATTTTAACCTTCACCTCCTCAGTTAGAATGTCCTTAAATAAGGGCAGCTGTAAGACCCCAAATTTGGCCCTAAGATCCCTCATGCAATTTCATCATAAGAATTAGCATTAGGATCATACCTTGGCATCCTCCTTACCCCTCCTTCATTGGGTTTGTTTTGGGAGAGATCACCAAGCACTTTGTGATTGTATCATACTTGTATTTTATCATTTTACTAACCAAAATACCAAAAATATGCCTTTGCATTTGCCTAACTCTTTTGTAGGTAGGGCATGATCTCCATTGATCTATCAAGTTAATATCTAGGGTTTGAGACCCTCATGACAAAGAGCACAACCATGAATTGATACAAGAATGATTATGAGCATCATATATGAGTCCCAATGATTTCTACATGTTATATTGATCAAGTTTTCTTCAAGAGTTTGAGGGTGATTTGCCTTGGAAAACCTTAGTTTCACTGGGTTTTTTGAGTAAATTCTCCAACAAACTATCTCACCAATTGATCAAATTTCTCAAGGGACACTTTAAAATTCATCATCTTATGCATATATAATCCACCATGAGCCTAGAAAGTCAAGAGAATTGAAATTTAGCAAATTGGTTGATGGTGGTTGGCTAGATGAATTCATCTAATCAAAACTGGATCTCCCTAGACCATATCTCCTACAATTTTCACCATATGAAAATGATTCTGATAGAAACGTTACTCTAAATGACATTCCAAACATCTTTCATGTTGATACCTAGAGCTAGTTTTGCTTGGAAAATCATTTTCTATGTTGAAACATTATAGGTTATTTTGTCTAAACCCTAATTTGAAAGTCAACTTCCCAAGGCCATAACTTGCTCAATTTTTATGAGATGAAGGATTTCCAAGTTGAAAAATTAAATTCAATATGTCTACTTCAACTTTTATGTTTGGAGTAAGAGCTAATTCAACTTTTATGAGCATGTGATATGAGGCTACATTATAGGTCACTTTTGACCTATACCATTGAACAAGTGATTTTTCCAAACTTCAAAAATGCATAACTCTATCATTTCAAATCCAAATGACATGAAATTGGTGACCATTTTGAAGGTATTTGAAAGAGCTGAAACTTTTATGAAGACATGTTTCTCATTTGAAGCTCACATAAAAAGTTAAGCAAGGTGGAATATTGAGATATATGACTTGACACTTAGAAAAAATTTCAACATGTTGAAATTTCCAAACTTCCACCTCAAGATTCATCATGATACAAGCTTCAATTGGAAAAGTCTTGAACATGAAAGTTATTCCTCTTGATCTAACCTTTCCAAAAACTCCGAGTTCATCCATTTTGGATAAGAATTGCTAGGGCTGCGCATGGCATGAACATGGTATCATCATTTGGCAAAGATCAAACTTCAAATCTTCACACACACTTGCCTTGCAATCCAAGTTGATTTCAGACTCTCTTATACTCATTTGTGGACCTAAAGCAATGATCTCATGGACCCATGCATCATTAATTGCCAAGTTTGGAAAGTGATTTGGAAGTTGCAAATATCATGAGCTACAACTATAAATAGAGACCTCTAGCATCAGAATTAAAGACACATCCACGCCAGCTTTGATCCTAAACCCCTAACCCACCCATTTGAGAGGATAATCCTGAGAATTTCATCTTGAAATTGAGTTTGAATCTCACTGTTTTGAGATTCAAAACTCCAGGGATCCAAGGCCTTTTGTGCATTTCATTCTACTTTTGCAAGCATTCTGAGTGAGATCAAGCACGAGCCAAGGCAAGAGCAGTTGAATCCAGACCTACATTGAAGGTATTTTCCAGAAAATTTCATCTCTTAGAGTCTCTCTCAATCTTGCTCAATTCTCTTGATTCTTTGGTTGTCTGAAGTCCTACCAATATAGGCGAGAAGATTGAGTTACTTAGAGGTCAAATTGAAGCAACTCAGTTGACATACCTCAAAATTCAACTCCTCATATCTTTCTATATGTGAGGAGTTAGTTAAAATTGAGGTGATATTCGTGATCTACACCATTTTTCCTTTCAGATCATGTCCTCATTTTTCATTTATGATGTGGTGATGAATGGACCAGTCCGGCCAAGGTCGCCTGAGAAGACGACCGGCGCTTTGCTCCGGCAATGATGTGGCACGGTCCTGAGCCATCAGATTATTTCAAATTATTTTAATCAGGACCGTTGCTTGTGATGACCAATTGTGTGGTGCGCTGACTAGCGTGTACCATGGGACGCTCGTTTCTCACCACTTGATCTGCCACCTTAATTAATGAGGCACATCAAGTGGCCCACATTTTTTTGATATTTTAATTTTTATTTTTATTCCTTTGATTTTCATTAATTCATATTAATTTTAATATTGATCCAAAAAATATGAGAGTTTCACAACAAAAAAAAAATATTTTCCTCTTTCATATTCTGAATTAAAATTATTTTTTGGATCATTATTAATATTTTTCATGATTTAATTGATTTTTCATTTGTTTTTAATTGTTTAAAAATACCTTTAAGTCCTTAAAAATTCTGAAAAATTTTCTCCAAGGTCCTTTGACCTTGTTTGACCTATGATAAATCTCATGGCCATTTATTTGGTGTTTTGATGAGGTTTTAGGAATTTGACAAACCATATTTAATTTAAATGTATTATTTTAGTATATTTTAATTGGAATAAATGCCAAATAATTTTGTTGACCAATTGTGATGACTTGTTGGTGTTTGACTCTTGTTGTTGGGCCTTGGTCAAGGTTGATTTGACTTTGTCAAATTAATATCATTGGATTTAGGGGATTGATGGAATGTACATTCCATCTCCCAAAGTGAATGAATGATATTAATTTGGTAAAAGTCCTCCTTTGATCAATTTGAGATTTCATCTACTCCCCCCCCCCCCCTCTTCATCTCATTCCCATTCTTTATGCATTCATCTCATTTGGCCTATGATATCTCAAAGTCCTAAAGCTAGTTCATTGAAAAATTAACATGAGTATGGATGAGATTAGGCTACACATTTTGCATATTCTTTTTGTGTATGGTATGTTTCATGAGCATAATTCATAATACTATGTCTCTAACATGCATTAACACCAAAATTCTATTGTCCCGCCTCAAATAGTTGTGACTTCTACATAAGTCCAATTACGATTGCTTAACATAGCGCTAAATTTGTGACATAAAAGGCATAGAATTCTAGTTAGTGAGATTGTAAGTCTCCCCTCTTTCATGGTATTGTGTGGAAACTTGGCCTTTTTTCCTTCCTTTCGAAGATGTCTTGGTTCAAGGATCCATGTTTGTGATAAGTGGATTGAGTGTTCTCCAAAGAATGTCTAAGAATGAAAAGCAAAAACAAAACAATACTAACTTCTAACCTATTAACTACTAACTTTTAATTTCAAGCTCTTTACTTTAATGTCATTTAATTCTAGCTTTTATACATTTGCCATTGTTCATGTCATTCTAATTGTTTATGTTAATGCAATTTTCACTTTGTCCATTTGGACCATATTGTGTGATATATTTTGTTTGTGTATACTTTGCTTGTTTATGTGGTCTTAGACCATTAATGTACATAATAACAACAAAAACCCCAAAAAACTTTTGTGTGGACTATTGGCTTGATCTTGGACAAATGGACTTAGAATTTAGGCAACATTCCTATGCTAAAGGACTTGGACAATATGCCAACTTATTGAGAAACCAAGTGCTTGCAATTTAAACTTCATCTGATACATCATTCAAGATATCTCTAAGTTCATCTGCAACATGATCCTTATGAAGTTGTTATTTTGAACATGTGACTTGTGGAATTCATCTGTTACATGGGCTACCTTGAAGAAGATCATGGAGTGGATAAGCTTGGATGTGGCCATCTTTATTTGATGCCTTGCTCTTCAAGATAATATAATTGTGCACTTGTGTGTTGCTTGATTCTAGAAGTCCAAGGGAATTCTGGGTTTCAATTGACATTCTTGTCTATTGGATTGCTACCCATTTGGTCAGATCTTTTCAACTCTAAACTTTTAATTTTGTACATAGGATTAGTCTCTTCATCTTCTCCCCATTTCTTTAATTTCAAAACATCTCCCTCCTTTTTCAAAACCTTCTTTGGTTGAACTTATTTTGTTCTAAACTTTGACCACTTTTGCAAAAAAGATAGAAACTTTGGCCTTATGCCATCGCATTTTCAAACTTCTTTTCTAAATCAAGCTTGTAAATAGACTTAATTATACTTGACTTAAACTTTCAAAAAGCCAAAAAGAACTAACTCATTCAAACCATTTTTAGGCCTTTGTGCCTTTCAAACTTAATTTTTGTTAAAAGCAATGCATCCACTTTGAAATTTGTATCACGAACTACGAGATTTTGATCCCGCATTTTTATGTTGGTACGTAGGCACAAGACCAAAGGTCTTGCCAGACACAAAAATATAATTAATAAATTCTTTTCTCATCCCCCCATTCTATTTGTTTGTAAATATCATTTTTGTACCAAATACATATGCACACAAAAAGGGCTCCCTAGGAGTACCTAGGACACTTTGGGTGCTAACACCTTCCCTTTGTGTAACCATCCCCCTTACCTGTAATCTCTGACATTTTATTAGTTTTGATTTGAAAACTTCTTACTTTCGGATTTTGTTCGTACTTTTTCCCTTTTCCCTTGGAAACAATAAAAGCGCGGTGGCAACTCTTGTTATTTGATCTCTAGCTTATCCATAGCTCGATGATCATGAATTTACCGCTACACTTAAGAAAAATTGTTAGGGTACCATATTGTTTCATTCTTTGTTATCATCAAACCTTAGAGATATATTGCAGAGTTAAAATCTTGTTTTAACAATCTCCCTCTTTTTGATGATGACAAAACTTAGAATTTTGATGAAACAATAAGTACTTTCAGAGATACTAAATTTAAAAAATGATCAGAGTTAGATAGAATGACTCCCCCTGAGATTAGAAATATCCCCCTAGGTCTGATACTTAAAGAAATTTTTAAAGATTTTTAGTATCAAATATGGGTTTCGGGGGTAGAGGATTTCTTACTAGATCTTCTTAGGTTTCTTGCCTTGATTAATTAGTTTCTCAGATAAGGATTCATTTTCCCTTTGTTCAGATAGATCCTGAAAGATGACTTAGACTATGCAATGATTTTATGTCAGAATGTAAGCAGTGCATTTCTGAGAGTTAGATAATTATTTCATCAAAAAAACACTTTTATTTCTCCCCCTTTTTGTCAGACTCAAAAAGTAAGAAACTCAAAAAATTTCATTGATAATAAAAAACTTTACATAGTCAGAAGGAAACATAAGATAAGGCCTCAGAGGCAAAAACACTTAAGGAAAATTACAAAAACATCCTAGAGTGTCTAAGGGTTTGGAGGAGGAGGCATCCTTTGAAGAAGCTTAGCTAGCATATTATGTATGCTGGAGTTAACTTGGTCCTGTTTGTCGAGTATGGCTCTAACTAGTTGTTGTTATTTCTACATCTCTTCCAGAGTCCTGATGACTAGGGACGCAAGGTCATCTATTGATGACTCTCTTTGAATCAGAGCAACCTCAGTGGTCTTCTCAGCATCTTCAGCAGCTTTTTGAGCAGCTGCAGCAACCAATGCTACTTCAGATTTAGCTTTTGCTTTGGCTGCAGCTTCTGCATCAGCTTTCTCAGTTGCCTCCTTAGCAGCAGCTGCTTTTTCCGCAACTTCCCTTTCCTCCTTCTCAACTGCCTCCTTTTCCAGATGAGTCTCCAGTTTCTCTTCAGCACCTCTGATAAAGTCATTTCTGACTTATTCGGATAAACCCTTCAGCTTTAAGACTTCATAAGTCATCCATCAGATAAACCCGTTCCAGTGAGTCCTTGCTTCAGAAGGATTGTCACTGACACTGGATTCTTCAGAGAGATTCTTGAGTCTAGAATAAGAACACTCCGAGAACTTGGAATATGCCTCATCAAGGGTATGAAGAGTGAGGTCAAGTTCATAAGGTTCATGTATGGGTTCAGATGGTTCATGTACAAACATAGTCTTTTCAGAGTCAGTTGTGGCTTGAAGGTCTTCGTGGTTTGGGAAATGAGGGTCAAGGTTATTTGAACCAGAGTGTTCAGAGTGAGAAGTGAGGTCATAATAAGGGGGGGGGGGCTAGGGGTAGAAGAGAGGGATGGTGATAGGGGTTCATTGAACAGTAAGGCTTCAGAGTGGGGGATGAATGTGGTTTAGAGGTTAAAGAGAGGTAAGGAAGATGAAGGTGTGATTGTTACGAGAGGGATGGGATTAGATTTTATAGGTTATTATAGGTTTGGTTCATAAGGGATGGGTATAGAAGGTGTTGGTTCAGATGAGGAAGGGAGTGAGGTTGTTTCTTGGTGAGATTTGGATATTTCTCTAGAAGCTATAGTTTGTGCGGAAGGTGAGGTGTATTATGTTGTAATAGTGGTTGAGAGTGTGGGGGTGGAAAAGGGATTGATGAGGCAAGTTGCCTAGAACCAGAAGTAGGAGGAGCTTCTGAGATAGGAGACTTATTAGAAGGTGCTGAAGAAGTCGGAGGCACTGGCATCTTATGAGTCGCTGAAGACTCTCCCAACTTTAGACTCTTCTTCTTCTTCTTTTGAGAGGGTTCCCTATTTCTCTTCAGGAATTTAGAGGGTTGATATAGGAGTCAGTCTAAGCTGAAACAAGAGATATCGTATCCTTGAGCTTCCAGATCCTGTAAGTAGCAAACGATGACTTCTAGAGGATCAATCTTTGAGAAGAGATACATCTCATTAGCTTTCTCCCATTGATCCTTTAGAACTCCCCAAGAGGTGTTCCTTGTGAGTTTGACACGAACCTTGTCAATCAGGACCATGCTCTTTAGATTCCTTCCATTGAGAGGCTTCCCAACGTCCATAGTGACGTCTTCCATCAAGTTTAGAGAGATGAGATGGTCCACCAGACCACTCTCAATCAGAACGTCAGAAATAAATCTGCCAAGAGGAGTGTAGTTCCTGGGCTTTATGTTGTTCCTTGTGTCTCTGACTGAATCTCTGAGATATTTGAAGAAGAGAGAAGGAAGGTTTGGCTTCAGACCTTTATATAGACAATACATGATGCACTTCTGATATGTGTTGACGTAGTCAGAAGAGCTGGATGAAGGCATGTGGTGAATGCATCCCATACTGATCTTGAGCCACACTCTCAGATGCTTCTGAAGCTCTTGATTCTTGGAAGTTCTTCCTTCTGGGTTCTTAGTAAATATGGTGGGGATAACTTCCTGGGACATGTACTTGGCCCTAGGGTTTATGTTATAGATTATTCTTCCCCCAACCTTTTCCATATTCAGGAGTGCAACGATGGACTTCTCAGTGATTACCATATTTATTCCCATAACATGAAACATAATATAGTGGTCATCACAGTCTATAAATCTCCAGAACCCCTTCACCAGGTTAGTGTAGATGGAGCCATAGAGGCAATTGAAACAAGTGAGCCATCCTTGATTTTCCAGTTCTGGTGTGAGGTTCATGCCATTTTCCTTGAGGTTGTCGAAATCCACCAGTAACTCACAAAGAACTTCAAGTTGTTTAAAGGGAGTTGAAAGGTTTATGTGGGAAGGACGATCAAGAACATAGGGTTCTTGATAGGAAGTTGTTGAAGGAGCAGCAGTAGAGGGTGCAACTTGTTGTGAAGCTTCAACTTGTTATTCAATGGTGTTCATCTCTTGGGAGTATTCAAATACTTGTTGTTCTTGAGCATTCATGTTGATGTTGTTGTGAGGTTGTAGTGAAGGAGATGAAGAGAGGTTGCACAGAAGTTGCAGAGAAGTTGGAGTTTATGGGTTTGTGTAAGTTGTGAGTAGTGAAAGTGTGAATGTGAGAGTCGTGGGAGTATATAAGCACAAGTACAAATATGCAAAAACAACAACGTTAGCTAAAAAATCATTATTGCTAAAATCGAGTTTTGACAAACGTGGGAAGAATTAAAGGCACCTAATGATGAGTGTCTAATCTCAAGATTTGCACACTGCTTGAGGGGATCTCAATAGTTTGGCCCTTGAGTTATGAGTTAGACAAGTGTCTAGAAGATCCAGAGTCACGTGTTTGAGGAACCATGTGTTGATGCTTCTGGAGTCAATAATACCAAAAGGTTTCAGATAAGGATATCTTCTAACTTGTAGAAGTATCAGAATCAGAATCAGATAATCGTCATATGCTTGAGTCAGAGTCTAATTTAACACCAGAGATAAGAAACACATGTTCAGAGTCATTCTGGGAAATTTGCCATATTTAAGTTTTTCAGAATGAAAAGAAATCTATCTTTAGCTAAGGGTTTTGTAAAGATATCAACCCATTGATGGTCTGTATCTATAAATTTTAAAATAATAGTCCCTTTCTGAACATAATCTCTAATAAAATGGTGTTTAATTTCTATGTGCTTCGCTCTGGAATGTAAAATTGGGTTCTTACTTAAGCAGATAACAACAGTGTTATCACAAAAGATAGGTGTTGCGTCTCGAAAAAAACGATTCCTCGCGATGGTCGCGGAAAAAATTAGTTCAAACAGAGTTGTCACCGAACTTTATTTATCCCAATGAAGGAATAGGAAAATATCGATAAAACCTTTAAAAGTAGAATAATGATCGTCGCAACCATATTCGGGTTCGGGAGTCGATTACGCAGGGGGAAGGTGTTAGCACCTCTCACGTTCGTTGTACTCAACGGGAACCTTTTATTTAAACTTGCGATCTGAATGTTAGCTACTGTTATTTGCTTTCTTCGAGTGAATAAAGGATTAAAAATAGAGATGGATGGAAACCTCAAAAGGGGGGAAAGGGAGGTTTTTTTATTAGTGCGCTCGCCAAGATCTCGCTATCTCGTGCCTACGTATCCTTATGGTGCAATAAGGAAATCAAAGCATTCGTAGTTCGGGGAACTACGGTTGGTTGATGTCTTTTAATGAACGACTATTTAGATCGCATTCTAAAGGCTAAAAATTGGCTTGACAACTCTCGACGGAGGCTTAAGCACTAGTTTGTTGTGCGCATTAGAAAGGATTAAATAGGATTTTTTTTTAAAGAGTTAAGTTATTTGTCACACGGGGGCGAGAAATTAGGTTTGATGTGTTTGGTATTTTGAAGAAGAATGACAAAAGGTTGAGCAATATGGTGCACACCAATCATTCAACCTTTTGAGGCATAACAAGGCGACCGCCTTCTACTCCCTTTTCATTCAAATTAGTAATGAAAGTTGTTTGCGGAAATTGAATATGCGCGGTAGTGAGGCGTGCGTCACCCATTCCCTTATCCAAATTTATTTAGAGTGTTTTCATCGAAAGTCGATAAGTTGAGCAATATGGAGAGCGTCAATCATTCAATTATTTGAGAGATAGTAAGGTGAACGCCTCCCATTCTTTTATCATCCAAAATTTAGAATTAAAAGGTTTTAGAAATTATATTAATTTGGGAGAAATGATTTGGACTCGGATTTGGTACGATTAAGATCTTAATTAGACGATGAGAATTCGAGCAATATGGCGAACACCAATTATTCAATACTCGAGTAATAGTGTAGCGTGCGCTTACTATACTCCTTTTCGTCCAAAATTTAAATTATAAAAATAAAGTCTTTAGAGATTTAATTTGGGAAAGTGATTTGAATTTGTATTTTTTTTGGGTTTTAATTAGACGAAGAGAATTCGAGCAATATGGAGAACGCAAATTATTCTAATACTCGAGAGATAATGAAGCGTGTGTTTACTATACGCTCTTTCATCCATAGCTTTAGATTTATAAAAATAAAGTTTTTAGAAGTGTATGGATAAGAAAATGATTTGGATTCGAATTTATTAAAATTTATCGGGTTTTAAGAAGATTACTTGGTGTCGGACAAAAGTCTCGTCCTAATTAGGACAAAAATAAGTATTTTACTTGTTTGTCAATAATTTAACTAAACATTCATTTAATCGTATATTCTAACAAGAGATGAAACTTATAATTCAAAAATAAAAATCAATAAACGAAAAATCAAATCAAAACAATGGTGCATTTTATTAATATTATTATTATAATTACTTTAACAATTAAATAAAATATTAAATTAATGTAACAAGAATAAATAGATAAAATTAAAAACAGATTGGGTGTGCAGAAGTCGAAACGCAGGTGTTTGCTAAGAATCTTGGTGGGCCTAAAGTTTGGTCCAATCGGACTTTTGGAATGTGCCAAAAACGCAAAGGAGTATGTGTAAAAAAAATCCACATGCATCCAAAAGAAGGATGGGGGAATTCGAACAAAACAAATGTTTAATACCTTGGATCAATAAAAAAAACGTCACATGTACAACCTTCCAACAAACATCATTGATTAGATTTAACTTTTGTAATTACTTAAAATGATCACAACAAATTTAATGGGCAGAAAAACTCCATTGAAACCATTCCTCTCCCCTATACGTGTGCTCCCAAGGCATGGGGAGACCAAAAAACTGAACCAATTAAAATATGTCATTGATTTGACAGAATGGGCATAGAATGTATTAAGTATTGTTAAATCAAAAACCCAAAACTCTCTATTTACTAATTGATTTAAAAGAAACTCTTCCTAATGTTTCTCTCCTGCATCAATCATCTCTCTCTCTCTGCACCTTCTTTCTAACCGTGAATGCCATAACAAAAAAACTATCATCTTCAAACCCTTCACTTTGAATCCATAAATGCAATCCCCAAAATTTCAACATATCATACCAATCAAAATCCATTTTAAACCTAAACCCTAAATCAGAAATAGCAAACAAATATTCACACGCTACAGATCCAAACATATGTAAATGAATTCTAGCGATTTCATGATCGACCAAAACAGTAAAAGGTTCCCAACGGTATGGTGCATCATTTATACAAATAAAACATGCATATCAATGAAAAATGAGGCGATGTAAAGCTCGCTGGAAAAAAGAGTTTCCGACGAGGGTACCAGCGATGTAACCCAACCTCGAGGTATGTTGCTTTCTTATCCTTTTCTTCCTTACGCACTTTTCGTCCTCTTCGTTTCTTCTTCCTCTTCTTCGTTTCTATGTCACAAGTCGTGATTGTCGGTCTAGTTCAACTAATCCAGAGTTCCGGTGAGAAACTCTAGGTAGTTTTTGTAGTATGAACTTTGGTGAGTTATTTGATGATCATTTTTTGACAGAGTAACAATGCAGAAATCGGGGGCCTCCCTTACGATGATTGGTGGTCTCTTTATATAGAGTGAAGAGAAGTGGTCCCTTAATCATGAGCTCGAAGGAGGGAGAAGAATCATTCCGTTAGAGTGGGATTTTCTCATGGATTTGGTGTGGTCCCCAAACAATGAATGTGGCAAGGCGAGTTCATTTTGTTGGTAAGATCTCAACAAAAATGCGTGACCGTTCTCAATAGCTTTTTTTTACGGAAGTAAGACCTGTATTTGTCATGGTAAGAATCTTGATTTTACTGTCATGAAAGTTGAGTTCTAAATGTAATTTGTATCTCCTTAGCTCAAAGATTAGCTTATTGGCTTAGCTATTCTTTCCTTTTTTACTGATGTGTGGTTTTGGAACATAAAGGATTTGATTTGGTTTGTGTCAACAGCTATTTTTACGAAATCCACCAGGAATTGTTGATTGTCTTTGGCTTCAACTTGCAGGTTTTGCAACCTGAGAAAATGAACATAGATGGCGTCCAAACTAGGTATCCCTTTAAGGTGACTTGCAGGTGAGGTTTGCTCCCTTTCATTTTGTTTAGATTATGCCATAATTTAGATCTTAGGATTACTATAACCTATTGTGTGGGGTTCTCTTATTAACGGCATTCAAAACAATTATGTTTGGATTCAAATCTCATGGTTTAGTTAATGCAAATTCATAATAAGTCAAACCATATGAGTTTGTGCAAAATATAAATGGAAAAAATGAATTACTTCCCATTTGTTTGCACTCTGTTTATGTTCTGTTAATGGCTTGGGCTTATTGTTGCTCGTTTGTCTTGATTCAGTATGCCATGCGTTTCATGTTTCAGCACTCTTCCTTTGGCTTGCTGTTGTATCATGTGGAGTGCTGCGTTTTGCAGGTTACAGTTGGATTTCCATTTAAACGGATGATACAAAGGACTCTTGGTATTTTGGTTGGCTTGAGGTGAGCTACATAAATGAATCAACTCCTTTGAATTCTAATGAGTTTCTACACTTTTGTAGCAGAACACAATTAGCATTCACCAATGTTTTGACTTTCTGCAGGGCTTTCTCAAGAAAAGGAGTGAGTTGCATGTTGAATTGACATCAAATGCGGTTGTTTAAAGTGAGCACGGACCTGTAAGGAAGCGTCCATGGCAAGGTGTTTTGGTAAGCCGTTTGTGATTCTATGGTGACAAGATTTTGCAGTAGGTTTTCTACTTTATGTATCATTCAATTCATACCGTTTGGTTTGGTAACAGGTTTTGGTCACAGTTCAGACTCATGTTTATGAAAACATGTGGCATTCATTATGTCCTTAATTTAGGATTGTGTCTCATACCTTCATTTATTGTGAACTTTTGATGGTACTTTGCATTCTGACTTGTGATTCCATCTTGGCAGGTTTGTTCACCATGAAATTGTCCATTATCGTTGGTCAGGTGTATTACCTATGTTTGGATCGGACCCGCTGCAGATTATGGTTTGACAAGGGCTACCTTGGTTTCACGCTTAGGGCTTGTGGTTGTAGGTTTTCTGTAATGATAGAGCTAAATCAGGTAGAACCAAATTATGTATCTGTTTGTTATGATTCTAAAGCATGTGTACTCAACTTGCATTGGTGGTTTGTAGCAAGGATTGGTTATAGTTCAGACACCCCTTTTTAGCTTCTTTTTCTAAACTGATGGGCTTCTTAAAGCGCTCCCTACGTTTCTCCATTTTAGCCAATGTAACAAGAATCTTCTTGCTGCCAATATTACTCATTTGCAACTCAGAATTCCTCTCATTTCATCTGATTTTTGTTCTCCCCTATTAACCATGTCAACTGATTTCCTGCATTTTTCACCTGTCATGGGCTTATCACCTTTGTTCTATTTCCTTGGATAAAGAAAACGGTAAATGAAAATGGACCTTAAGGGATTTATGTATTAATAGATTTGGTTTGAAATTGGATCTGAACATAGATTTGAATGGCCATATGGGTAATTGGATGAATAAATGGATTATGGTTTAACTAAATGAATTATTGGGTTTGGTTTTGTGTTTACTAAAAATGTATTAAAAAATAATGGATTTGGATAATGGGGGTGAAAATTGGAAAGATGGTTTATGGATTTGATTTGAAATGGGCCCAAATGAAAATGTGGAATGGGTTTAACCAAAGAAAAATGAAATGATTAAATTTCCAAAACCAAATTTACTTTTTAAGAATCAATTTGGATTGTCCAACTCATCTTGAACTTCAGGAATTAATTCGGAAAAAAGGGAAATGATTTCAAGAAAGAGACCAAAGTCATCTTTAACTGTCAAATCTAACCTCGAAGTCAACTTAAAACTCCAAAAGTTAGCTTGAATTTGAAATCAAAACAAGGTCAGAATTAATCAGAACAATTATTATGACATGATGACAAAACGATAACTGCATACGCAATGGATGGGTGAATCCAACTGATGCGACTTATAAATCAAATTGAACCATAATCAAATTAATGAACAAATATCGACCCCGTTATACACCAGAAACACCTGACCAAGGACCAAACGGATAACCAAGAATAGACTCAAACCCAAGCATAAGATGAGATACACAATCACCTGGACACCCGGTTAACAAGATACGTGGCACACCCTAACGATCAAGGCATGATTAGTTTGGATCAAATGCCTCAAAACCAAACGGTTTACCGAGCTGATGAAACTATCCACCAATGTTATCAACCAAGGGATTAGGGTTTGATTTCCTTGATCCAGTAAGGACCCACAGATTGGGGTTTTGATACTTTATTGAACATAAGTTTGGGAAACAACAACAAAAACCCTAATTTCCTCCTTTGGTATGACCCCCATGTTTTAAGTCTGTGCATCATGCTTTAAAGGTATAAACACAAATGAAAGCTTCAAACAACCCAGACAAAATTGGGGTATGACAGTTGCCCCTATTTAATTACCTTAAACTAGAAGGTATGAATGGCAATAGTCTTTGTACATTCATGGTGGAAGATAATTAAATACGAGAAGACCCAAATTTTGTCCTTTGAAATGCAAGGAAAAAATGCATAAAGGGAATGTTGTGATATGGTAAAAAAAGTTATTAGAAGGTAAGTGAAACGATCAAGACTCTCTGGGAATCGTCAGAACAATATCTTGGATATTAGAATCGAGATATTCCAACAATGGAATGATACCTCAACTGTATCTAATATTTTCTGAGCATTAGCAGAGCAGTGTCTTTAGCCAAACGCACAAAATTCTCTGAGGATCAGCGAATGACTTGGTCTTGGTTATTTGTTTCATGGGTCAGGGGCACAGCGATCAAATTTGATGGAAGAACGATCAATAGTGTGCTGAAATGCAAGTTTTATGATTCCGTTTGTCCGTTTAATGAGATGAAACGGTCGGACAAAAACTATTGGCCTTACGCTGACATGAAAAATTCACTGATTAGGCCAGGCCACGATTGGGCACCCACGTCCAAAATCTCCCCTGCAAAGGTTATGGTGGTTGATCTAGCACCGATTCCGAAGGCTTTGGCCTATTTCATTCATCACAATCTGAGTACTAATCGAAGCGGGTCAGAATTAATATCCGAACGTGCCTTACTGCTCCATCAGATCCTGCATCAGAAACAAGTGAACATTGGACAAATCATAGCTGCTGATATGGATGACATAGCTCAGTCGCCTAAGAAATCCTTAGGCCATGCGACTGTGATTTACCTGCTGTGCAAGAAAGCGGGTGTCCCGGACTTCTCTGATTCGCTGATGTTGCGACCAGCTGCACCCCTGAACGCCCACTGGATGAAAGAGAGGACGGTCACAGATGATCAGCCCCGCCCTCTGAGGCAACCACGAGACAGGGAGGGAAGCACCAGTGCTCCGCAGCAGGAGGCTCAGCCGACTGCAGCAGAAACACAGCCACCTCAGCCTCCTCCGATTGATGAGAACTCCAGAGAGTATCGGATGCAGATGTCCCAGTTTTGTTTGATGCAGGACTTCTGTTTTCAGTATGGGCTGTCAGGGAGAGTTCTGACTCATCAGACGGATCTGTGGGAGGAGGCACAGCGCTTCAGAGATAGATTCTCGGGACCGCCTCCAGCCCCTCATTTTGGCCAGTTCACCTATCCTTGGTGGAACCAGCCAGTGCAGATAGGGGGAGAGATTCCGCAGCAGCCACCGCAGCAACCACCGCATCAGACACCACCTCAGCAGCAGCAGTCTCCGTCGGGCCACACAGAGACATTGACGCCTATCTCGGCATTCGCACGAGGGCAGACTATTTTGGACCCGACAGATATGATTAATTTTGATACCCACATGCAGGACGGTGGACAGAGTGATTGACTTTGATTGTTGTTTTTGTACTTTTGGTTTTATTTGTATAATTTTTGGTTTTTTTTTTAGTTATGCAGTTTTAATTTCTGTTGCTTTGATGTAACCACCTATTATGGGTTGGCGAATTCTAATGAATGTGATTTGGTTTATCTCAATTTTCCTGTTTATTTCCTTAGATACGTGACTATGTCTGGCTATTGGTTTCGCGATCACTTACACCAACTACTTGGGCATCCTCCCTTTCAGTCCCCTGACGTTAGATACTGCTGTTTATGATTGGACGCACGGGTTAAGATTAACATCAGAACCACGAGCATGAGCTTTGAACTCAGAGGTATGATAGAACAAGTCAGCTTAACCCGTCCTGGTGAGTTCATAAAAAGCCAAACACTTATTATCATATGAGCGATATCAGGTATGTCTTTATCAATCTTGGTTTGCGTACGTTCTTTTGTTATTATTAGCTGTACGAATACACACACTGAGGCATGTTTTTTGTTATCACCTAGAGCCTTTCTAGCCATCCCATTATTATTATTATTATCCATTGTTTTACCCCGTTGAGCCTTTAATCATTTATTGTTGATATACCCGTTTTTTTTTCTAAACCCATGACCCTGGACCTATCTTACCCTGTTCAGAGTATGTGAGAAGTGAGTTCATATCTACGTTTCTATCTAAGTTTGGGGTTGCTGTTGGTATAACAACCTTTAAGTTTGGGGTAGCTTTGCAGTCAATGAATTGTAAGTGAATGTCGTATAAAAAAAAAAAAAAAAAAAAAAAAAAAGAAAAAGAAAAAAAAAAGTAATAATAACCAAAAGAAAGAAAGAGAAAAGCGAAGAACAGCTTTTGAAAGATGCTACATTCACTAGAAATAAAAGGAAAAGAGGATTGCATAACCCTACAGGAATAATAACAAAGAAACGTAGTAAGAGAATGATTTCATGTACTCTGAACCAGAAAAAAAAAAAAAAAAAAAAAAAAATACAATAAACATAAACCCTAGGTTCCACCTTCATAGCCTACCTAAACCCAAGCCCCGTTACAACCCTAAAAGACCTCAAAAAGTGTGTGTGATTGTACATGTTGATAGGATGAGAGAATTTATTCAAACTGTTGATTTGATATTGCATATTGTGATTTGAGAGTGATAAAACTTTAACCCAGAGAGACTTGGTGAGAGTGTGATATAAGCTGACAGGTAAAGTCATATCTCTGAGGGAAAGAGTTTCTAGCTCGTTGGCTATGTGGAAGAATCAGAAAACCTGAAAAACATCAAGAGGTCCAGTGCGAAAGATTTCAGCAGTATTGTGGTAAGAACTGTTTTACAGTAAGTTTGGGGTGACATGATTTTTGATGGTAATAAGATGTTACTTGAGGACAAGCAACAAGCTAAGTTTGGGGTTGTGATCAGTCACCATTTATGCTAGACATTCCACTATTTAACCGTAAATAAATCAGGTAAACTGTGTAAACTGAAGCATTTTTAGTTAGAAATAAGCTCAATTCTATGATATTAAGTGTGTTGTTACTGATGAGTTTCTTGAGGATATTTTACACTTTTTGGTATGTCAGCAGGTAAAAAGCTAGTTTGGAAGCTCAGGGGATCAAACGTCAGATGAGAAATCGAGCCCGAGCAAGAAAACGGAAGAAAAAGTCAATTTTTGGAGAACCTGCTGTCCATACGCGTATGACCTTATATGATACGCGTATGGACCTTCCCAGTACGCGTACCATACGTAAATGACCAGAGGGAAGGAAAATTTAGCCAAAATACAAGCTTCTGGTGATACGCGTACCAGCCTGGGCAATACGCGTACCAGTCTGGGCAATACGCGTAACAGGCTGGGCAATACGCGTACCAGATGCTGTGTTACGTCTAATACGCGTTTCCTACTAGGCAGTACGCGTATGGGACAGCGCAGTACGCGTATGGAGCACAAATTCAGGAAAAATCCAACTGAATAGCTATTAAGAGGCCAGACCACGATTTTCCGGGGGTTGGACATTTTTGGAGAGAAAATATACGCGTTTTGAGAGCTGGAGACTCAAGGAAGATCAAGGGATTCATATGTTCAAGAGTTTTCCGACTATTGAAGATTGATTCCTCACGAAATTCTGTAATGACAACAATATTAATCTTTGTTTTTACTTTTCTTATGAGTAGCTAAACCCCCCATTGCTAGGGGGGTGACCCTGATTCTGAATGTGACAGTATTGATGTTTATGAAAGTATTGCTTATTTCTTCTTTTCCATTAATTTGTTCTTATCGCCGTTCTTTATGCGTTATTCGTCGGACCAACGAATGATGATTATTATGAATAGTGTAAGCTGGACCGCAATTATTCATTGACCTGGATAAGAACTTTGGATAGTAAAAATAACCTAGGACTAGGGATTTTCTATCTGACCGGTAATTCTTGATATGTGAATGCTTGAGTATGAACCTAATTGTTTATGGACATAGTAATTAGGTTACATAATCAAAGGTCTATTACTAAGGACTTAGGAATAGATACCCTTGAGGACCGGAATTAATTTGACAGGAATAGCTCTACGCCGTCATAAATTATATCTCAAACAGATAAATGAGATTCTTCAGATGAATGAAACAGCATCTCAAACAGATAAATGAGATTCTCTGTATCAACGAAGCAACATCTTATAAGATATAATTAAGATATTCCAACATGGGGAATGATACCTTAATTGAATCCAAGACTCTTCAAGGATATTAGAGCAGTATCTCTAAAAGAAAATGAGACTCTTCATATTGATGAAGCAGTATCTCGAACAGATAAAATAAGATTCTTCAAATAAATGAAGCAGTATCTCAAACAGATAAATGAGATTCTATGTATCAACGAAGCAACATCTTATATGATATAATTAAGATATAATTAAGATATTGCATAGACTTTAGTGCAATTTAATCACACACATTCTTTTCATGAACCCTTCTTTAAGGTAAAATTAACACAACCCGTCAAACTCATTTTTTGTGCCTTAGGGCATCACATCTAAAACCCTTTTATCAAAGGTAAAATCAACCAACCCATAAACATTTTCTACTTTGAACTACGGAGCTTTGATTCTTCATCACCCGATGAATGATACGTAGGCACAAGGGACCCAATCCTTGGCGAGCACAATTATAAAAAACCAAAATCTCATTCTTTCACATTCATTTTGAAAACAAAGCAATAAATAGATAAATACCCATGCACGTAGACAACTTAAATGGTTCCCATGGAGTACCATGGACATGAGGGGTGCTAATATCTTCCCCTTGCATAATTGACTTCCAAACCCAATCTCGGTTGCGAGACCGATTCCTTTATCCTTTCTTTTTTTTTCTTTTGGGGGTTTTATCAACTATTTCCCCCTCCCCTTCTTACGAGGAAATTAAATAAAATTATGTGGCGACTCTTTTGTTTCTCTTTAAAAACGGTCAAGTCCCTGTTTCGTTACCCCGGTAGTGACAATATCAAATATAGTTGATTAAATATAATATAGTTCAAACATAATCAACTATATACCACAACACATCTATTCAAGTTTCACCCACTTCACAATAATACACAATCAATATGAAAATGTGAATCTCAACATCATCAATAGACTCATATGCATGCGGTACCGATCTCAACAATGGTTCCAAATATGAACCAGGTCCCAATTAAATACGAAACCATGGGCTTCACTCAGTAAACCCTGAGCCCCACACCGAGCTCCAAGCCACAACATCAAGCTTGGTATAACTACCGGTCACCAACATCGAAATATGTAATCGCCTCTTTCACAAGAACGATAACTCATGATGCATGAATGAATGTATTCATCATTATAACAACTCAACAACAGAAACAGTATCACATCACCCACATAATTTCTTGTACAACATCAACATGACGGTTTCACATTGAAAGTTTACATCTCAACTTAACATGATATCATTATAAGTATAAGAATTCATCTTATAATCACATCAACATTATCACAACATTTGCAACGGTTCATGAACCAAACATATAAACCAACATATATATTGACACATTATGCATATGAATAATATCCAAACATTTAACTAATCACTACCACATTATAAATCTGAGTGTTAGCTTTCTAACGCTTCAAACGACATGTCATTTAGACATACAGACTAAACGTTATGGCCAAAATCGTCGAACAATGCAAAACGAACATTCTGGCGGTTATGTGTCGAGACATACACTTTCTAGGTCGATACATAGAAGAAAAAATTGCCTATATGTCAACACATATGAGTTACAAGTCGACTCATGTACCTCATTCTTAAATCCTATAACGTTTTGTTTGATGTGCTGATTGCATGTGTCGACTCATGACCTATACAGGTCAACGCATGCATCAAACAAGTCAACGCATGACCTTCATAGGTCGACACGTACTGCTATTTTGTGTAAAAAAGAAAATAATTTTTAACAATCTAAACACTACCTCGTGTGCCAAAACTTATGTTACGAAAATCCATCAAACAAAATTCAATTCCTTATTGTTATAGCTTTCTAACTCATCATTTACTCCATAGATTCATGAATTAACATCATATTACAACAGTCTCATCATGTTCATCATCTCTAAATTACCATTAACATAATTAAGGTCAAAACCTTAAAACACCACTCAATGGCATAATATAACCAACAACATCAAAACAAAATATATGCATACATAGGGTACACGAATTTCATACCAAATCCATCATACAACAACATTTATAACACAAAAATATGAATTGAGATTTAGAACACCCAATCCTAAAGAGGTTAAGGGTTTCCCCATCCTACCCTTCCATCACACCCATTATTATTGAAACAATTTCTCACCCTTACTTTAGATTTCACAATTTCTAACAAAAGCAAGGTGAATTGGTGTTCTTTCCTCAAGCCCTAGCATTCCTCTTCAAGCTCCCCTTCCGAAACTCTTTTTTATTTCATGCACTGATAGAATGAGAGCCATTTCTCTCTAGTTTTCTATTTTTATAAAATAATTAATTATATCTCTCTAATTACATCTTTGGCCCAACTAACTAAATCTTTTACTCCTTGCTCCCCTTTATTTCTATCAATTCACACTTTCTGCCCCATTCTTACTAATTCTCTATTTCTATTATCTTAATTTAATTAATTCTACCAAACCAACTAAATAATTCCCATAATTCACAAAAATAATTATTTAATTAATTTCACACCATTTAAATAAAATAAATAAATATAATAATTGATAATTCTAAATCGGGGTGTTACAGTAATCATTGAGTATTTGTTTCATCCAGATAATTTGAGAATAACATCTACCCGTAGCAACAAATTCTGATCCAGATGTGAATAACACGACACTTGATTGTTTCTTTATATGCATCCAACAAAATCAGAATTGGTGTACCCAACTAAGTCATGATCCACTCCCTTGGAGTACCATATGCCCATTTCGTTGTGTGCTAGTGAGATATATCATGATGCGTTTGACCGCACTAAGATGTGATTCTTTTAGAAATACTTGATAGTGATCACATATACAAATAACAAATGTGTATCAGGGTGAGATGCAGTTAGATAGAGAAGAGAGCATGGCATACCTTAGTATTTTCTTTATTCAATTGGTTTTCCATTTTTGTCCTTGCTAAGGTTGCATGATGTTGACATTAGGGTTGCTATTACTTTGGACTTCTCCATGTCAAGCCTTACTAGAAATTCTCTAGAGTGTTTATCTTGACATATGAAAGTTCTTTCTTTAGTTTGATGAATTTGAAGTTTTAGGAAGTATCGAAGCTCCCCCACATTGACATTTCGAACTCATTATGTATCATTTCAAAGAATTATTTGCACAAGGATTCGTTAGTAGCACCGAATAAGATATCATGTTCGATTTTCTTGATAAATAGAGTTTTATCAACTTATCCTCTTTGTAATTTTTTTTCAAGCAAGAATTTTCTTAGACGATCATACTAAGCTCTAGGAGCTTGTTTTAGTCCATATAACATTTTCTTAAGCTTTAAAACATGATCTGGAAATGTCGAGTTGATAAAACCTGAAGGTTGATCAACATATACTCCCTCTTGGGTGTATCCATTTAGAAAAGTGATTTTTATATCCATTTGAAATAATTTGAAATTCATGATGCAAGAGAAAGCTAATAACATCCTTATGTCTTATAATATAGCCGCACAATCGTATGTTTAATTGAAATTTATTCCTTCTCGTTCATTGTATCTTCCAAATTTTCTTTCCTTCAAATTGATTTAACTCTTCTTGCATGGCAAGAGACCAACGTTCATCATCGATATCTTTGTCGATTCCCTTTGGCATAATTTTTTACATAAATTCCATAAAGTTACATACCTTATTAAGGGATCATCGAGTAGTGACTCCCTTGGAGATGTCTCCAATAACATTTTGAATAGGATGGCCTCTTGTTGACTTTATTCTTTTGGAAGATCTGGATGATCTGGTGGAGTATCTATTATTTAATCCTCAGTCAGTTCTTCATCTATGAATTGATATTGACTTTGGCCTTGATCTGATTCTTGATCATTTTCCTCCAGATTGGTCTTTTCCAAGATACCTCCAGATTAGTTTTTAATGGCCCAATTGATTGGTTCCTTACCCAATCGATTGAATGAGTAAAATAGTCGATTATAATGTCCCATTTTGGAAAGATTTGACAGAGATCAGTTACTAGTCATCAAGACATTGTCACAATAGATTATGTAATTAATTAGTCTTCTTCCAATCGAATGGCATATGGTTCCAATCAATTGGGTAGTTAAAAAATCTTCCAATCAATTAGGTAGTTTGAAAAATGCTTTAAAAGGAAGCTAACGGTATCCTAATCAACTGGTGCAGGCTTGAAAATATTTTTAAGAGCTTTGATAGTTAAACAAGAGGTTTTATGTTTGTAAGTGTGTGAGTTGCCTCAGTATCTTGGGAGTTACTCCTATACTTTCACAAGACTCCAGTCACTAAGACAAATATGACCAGAGGAGCTTTCACACTTCCTCTCTTTCACAACTCTGATACTTTCAAAATCATATGCTAGATACATGGATCATACAAACACTTCAATGGAATCTCGAGTCTCATACTAGATAATGCTTGAAGTGTCTCCAAGATTGGTTACCATCATCAAAGAGTTGGAAAGTCATTACCACTGACTTTAGTAGTCATTTGTGTTGTCTTCATTAAAACTTTATGAGGGTTCTCAACAGGATCATCAACTTCATACTTGCAAGCACATAGATCCACACATACATTTCACATTCAATTTAACAACATCATTATCAATCAAAACAAATTGCATAAATTCATTTCCTTCCTCCATTTTACCACTTTTCTCCCCTGCCATATTGACCACTTTTGAAAAACATACCAAAAAAATGCTAAAATAGTCTGTTGGTCCCTGTAAGTTAGTGAGTTTTTTATTTTGGTCCCTGTAATTTGTTTTTTTTTTGTCTGAGTCCCTATATCTCACTTTTTGTGTTGGTTTTAGTCCTTAAAGTCAAAATCCATAGGAAAATTTGCAGGTTTCTTGCGGATTTTCCTTTGGATTTTCTTGCGGATTTTACTTTTAGGGACTAAAACCAACACAACAGTGAGATATAGGGACCGAGACCAAAAAAAAATCCATGGACCAAAATCAAAAACTCGCTAACTTATAGGGACCAAAAGACTATTTAAGCCAAAAAATATATATAAATTTCATCTTTGTCCGAAGATCTTTAATTTTAACCCTTTCGGTAAAGTTGGTGAGCTGAATAAGTGACTTAGGTAAATTTGGTGAGCAGAATAAGTGACGTGACACCGCCACATTACCTTTTTTAATTTAATATTTTCATTTTCTAATTTTTTATAATGGCGTGGATTGTCACGTTGTATTGTTGTACATGGATTTTTATGGAGCTTTCTTGAATTTAGAGATTGTGTTATGCTGAGATTTTACTTTGTTCTTTAATTGTATTTTTTTGCAATATTGTTCAATTAGTGTATATTCAATTTTAGTTGAACAATACTCGACAAAAATGATGAAGAAGAGTATAAAAATTGAATATTCTTTCAAGAGGAAAGAAGGAGATGAAGAAATTGATTTTATGTCTGAACCTCAAAGATTTTTAGAGAACCTAAGAAATGAAGAAAATGTCAATAGAGTTTGTCCGGATGACATTGAGAATTATTTAGAATGTGATCCTAGAAAGCGTCTTTAAATGTGGGAATATCCATTAAATCAAATGGATAAAATACAAAGATGTTATTTGAAATCGGGGTCCATATCAAGTGCATTTAGAGCAATATCCATTGTCTGGTAAAGAATACCATCGAAGAAGATTTCAATACGCTTGGTTTATCATTTTTCCTTCATGGTTAGAATATTCACATTCACAAGATGTTGTTTATTGCTTACCATGTTATTTTTTTAGCAAAATACAAAGTGGACATCCTGGTTCAGATGTCTTCATTTCTACAGGTTTTAGAGGTTGGAAGAAAGTTAGAAATGGAAAGTATTGTGCCTTTTTTAAACACATAGGGATGGATCCTTATTCACCACACAACAATGCTTTGAAAGCTTGACAAGACTTATTGAATTAAGATGGGCACATTAGGAACATTATTCAAGCTCAAAGTTTGACTGAAATTATGAAGAATCAACTACATCTCAAGACTCCAATTGACATAGTTTTTTGGTTAACTTTTCAAGCTTGTGCTTTTAGAGGTCATGATGAAAATAAATAATCATTAAAAAACATAATTTTCTTCAATTGATAAAACTCTTGGCATGTTACAATGATGAAGTTGCAAAAGTTGTGTTGGAAAATGCTCAATCTAATAACAAATATACTTTACATAAAATTCAAAAAGAGATATTGCACATTCTTTCAAGTAGGGTGAAAAAGCATATCCGTAAAGAAATTAGTGATTCCAAATTTTTTATAGTTGTAGATGAAGCTCGTGATGAATCTAAAAGAGCAAATATCTCTTGTTTTGAGATTTGTTGATAAAGATGGTTTTATACAAGAGATGTTTTTTGGTCTTGCATGTGTTAATGACATTACATCTTTAACTCTTAAGCAAAAAATATATGATATACTTTCTCTACATAACCTTGATGTCTCTAAAATTCCTGGTCAAGGGTATGATGATGCTTTAAATATGAGAGGAGAATGGAACAGTTTACAAGCATTATTTATGAAGGATATCCTTATGCAAATTACGTTCATTGTTTTGCTCATCCATTGCAACTTGCCCTAGTTATTGCATCAAGAGAAGTTAAACCAATTCATCAATTCTTTGATAAATTAACTCTTATTGTTAATGGTGTTTGTTCTTTTACAAAGCACCGTGATGGATTACAAGCTTCCCAATAGTATGAAATTTAACATTTGTTAGATATTAGTTAATGATGATAGTTCGTCATTGTATGTATTTAGTCAAAGAATCGGAGCTAAACAAGTGAAAGTCGAGAAAATATGAGAAGGAATGAACAAAGAATGAAGGAAAAATAGTTGAGTGTGCAAATTGCGGACTTAGTGAAATTTTGAGTAAAAAAGGAGCAAAAAAGGAGTGAAGCTTCGGAAATAATCATATCCACCATCGCGCACGCAATAGGGCATTGAAAGATTCATCGCGCGCGATACAGGGTATCACGTACATGATGGTCACTTTTCTGGGTCTTTTTCTGACGCGTTCTGGTCTATTTTGATACCTTTAAGAGGGGAAATTCTGCACTTTCACAAGGGTTACAAAATTTGGCATAAGGAGCATAATTTTACAGCATCAAAGGGTGATTTTGAGAGCATTGAAAGTCATTGAAGTGAAATCCTTCAAGTGAATTCATATGATATTCTTATTTATTCAATTGTTATTGTAATTTTAATTATGGGTAGCTAAGCTTCTCTGGGTTAGTTTGTGTGATGATAGACCTTATTCAATCTTGTTGGCATTATATGTTGGTTTGACTTTGTATGAATCCTTTGAATTATAATTTTATTCAGTTGTTGCTTTATCTTAATGCTTTTTATTTGAGATACTTTGTTAATCTAATTTTGGATACATAAGGATTACTTACCCTTAGCCTATGTGTTGGACCTAGGGCGATTGTTCTGCTTATGATGGTTGAATAGGGATAGGAGACCCCGAGTAGTGGCATGGGGAATTAACATTTTATACATCGTCTAAAATTGATTAGGCTGACGAACTAAGGATGGAAAGCTCCGAGTAATGGTTAGTGCGTTATTTCATGAGGGGTCGACTATAACGGTTTTGTTAATTCGTCGTGGGATTATAAGGATAAGACCATTCATACAAGACATATCCACCTACAAGAGAGGATAAGGGGATTTTAATACACAACCTAACCGTATTAATTACTTTTGTTTCAAACTCGTAATTTGTTTTCTGTCTAAAAATCTGAAAACCCCGTCATTTACTATTTTTCCTTTACATTGCATAATTATTGGCTTGTTCAAACAAAGTTCGTATGGATTCAATCTTTTATTACTGCGACACTATCGGTACACTTACCGAGAAGTCATCAAGTTTTTGACACCTTTGTCATGGATTATTGATTGCAACAGGGTTACGCTTTGTGCAACGCATTTTATTTTTCTTAGTTTTAATTGTTTATTTTTGTTTTATTTTATTGTTTATCATAGTGCTACTGAGGTCTTTTTTGTTTATGTAAGTGCAGTTCAGGGTCATCATTACTACCATTTATCCAGAAATCAAAAGAACTGCATGATCTCTAAGAAAAGCAACTAGAGAAGCGAGTCTGTCTGGCTAAAGGAGATTCAGCAATATTTTCTTCGGATTATGAAGAGGAGGATAACATGGCAACATCATGGCTGCGTTTGTTACAGCTTTTTTTTTTAAATCTATTTTTTTATTAAAAAAACACTTTAAAAAATTTTAAGAGTGTTTGTTTCAGATTTTTTAAAAATGATTATGTTAAAAAAATGATTTTTTAATTAAAAATGAGAAGCTGATCCAAGTAGCTTTTAAGTTTTCATTTTGCGATAGATGAGAGAGAAAATGAAAATACAAAACACGGAAGGTTACATCTAAAGCAAAGTTACATAGTTATCCTTAAATTTTCTGAAAATTCCGAAAATACCCTTCGAGGGTTTAACTTCATTTTGTTCAGAATCGTGAACAATGATTCTTCTTCCATCTGCTTCAATGGCGGCGTGAGCAGTGTCGTCTTCTTCTTCTTTTCATTAGGTAAAAATTATCACGAATCTTCTCCTTCTTTAATGTTATCTGGGATTTTCAATTTTTCATTTTTCATTAGAGGTAGTGATTCCTTTGTAAAATTTGTGATATAGGGTTTTCAACTTATTTCGAAATTGAATTCTGGAACTTGAAGCTATTGGTAATTCAGGTTAGAGCTCTTTGTCATGGTTAATAGTGAAATTCATGGTATGAACAATTTAAATGTGGTAGCATATTGTCATGGGTTGGACGTAGTTGCTTAGAGTTGTTTGTTTGCTAATTGTAAGACCCCAATTTTGTCCCTAAGATCCCTCATGGCATCATAACATTGCATTTGCAAAGCCTCAAGGATCATGAGCATCTTGGTTCCTCTTGCCTTTGGGTGGTACCTCTTGTGAGTGGTTTGAGATCACCAAGCATGCTTGAATTGTATATTATTGCTTTTCTCATTTTATTTACTAACCAAAAGCACAAAAATATGTCACTAACATCTTTTGTTTGTAGCTTGAGCAATCACAAGGCCAAAAGCTTCTAGGAGATCCTTTGTGCAAAGATATGGTCAAAAGAATATGAAAGCAAGCATGGTAATGGTTCCCAAAGCTCTCATCCATAAAATATGCCTCCCAAGTATCTCAATTCATCATTTTGATCAAAGCAAGTCAAAGGGTTTGAGGTTTGTTCCTCAAGGAAACCCTAATTCGTTTGATCATCCACAATGCCTTGCTCATGAAGCAACCTCAGCCCATGGTCAAAAACAATCAAGGGAAGTTCTTTAATTCATCATTTCATGCATATTTGAACTTATTTGAGTGTCCTCAATCATCAATTCATCAAAATATGGGTTGTGGACTTAGAAAGTTGATCAGTCAATTCATCTGACTATTTTGAAATGCACTGAGACCTAACTTTTTATGTGTTGGTCAAATGGAGATGATACCAAAAGCAAAAATGTTCTTAAGGATAATATGAACAACTTTCATGTTCATCAAAAATTTATTTTAAGCTTGGAAGGTCATCTCCCATTCCAATACATTATAGGTCATTTTGACTGAAACCCTAATTTTAGGTCAACTTCCCAAGGACATAACTCATTAATTTTTTATGATTTTGAGGTGGGATCAAATGAATTGGAAAGCTTAAGATGTCTAATTCAAATGTTATGTTGAACAAAATTTAATAATCTCAAAGGAAATACATGTGATAATGCAAAACATTATAGGTCACTTTGGACCAAATGCATTGAAAGGCAAAAAAGTCTAACTTCAAGTGCCCATAACTTCTTCATAAAAAATCCAAATTATGCAAAATGTAAGTCCATTTTGATTGTCTTTAAAATATCTACAACTTTGTTGTTGGGGGTTTTTCCATTTGAGGTTTGCATCATCAAAACAGAAGGGCTTGAAGTTGTTTCAATTTGGCAAAATTCTCAAAGGCATGTTTTGCACTATGAACTTCATGGCCTGTTTTCATAAATTTCCACATTCCAAATGAGTTTTTTCTCAATATAACATTTGTTCCTTATGTCAAGACCTTTCCAACCATTACCCACATGCCTATGTTTCAATTTTCCAAGTGGCATTTTCGAAGAGGTGAAGTTTTAAGCCCAATTATGCATTTCATGGTGGAACTTCATATGCAAGCAATTGGAGTGCAAACCACACGTCCAAACCTTCTCCAAATCATTTCAGCATCCATTTGCATTGGCTTTTGGGCCCTCCATGCGCCTGTACAGGCCCATGCATGGAGGCCTTCAATTTTCATGCACACGAAATTCACCTTGCTTTGCATCAGCTCCATCTATAAATAGACATGCTTGCCCACTTCCAAAGGAACCCTGAATCAATCTGAAATGTTGCAGAAATCAAAACCTAGCCATACCTAAAGGAACTAGTTCACATTTTCTTCAATTTTTCAGATCTAAAATTCAACTGAATCGGGTTGAATCTTTAGATCTAAAGTTCCTAGACCTTCCTCATATGATCCATTGAACTTCTGTTTTGCCAAAAGAACCAAGGAAAGGAGCTCAGATCTTCACAATTCAAAGGTTTACTTCAACTGGTTTTTTCTTCGAAACTCATTATTCCTTGGCCTATTGAACTGGATATTGTGTTGTCTGAAGTCCTCTCTATAGAGGCACCATTGCTGAGTGTTTAATTTTGGAAATCGAGCAAGTCCAGTTGGACATCACCAAAATTCCACCTCTGATTTCTCTCTCAATAGAAATCTAGAGTGGAAGTAGGTGATACAGGAGTGATGTACATCACTTCCTCTTTCGAACGGTGTATAGATCGTGCATTTTGGTGGAGGTTTTGAAACCTACAACTCTGGCCACCGTCCGTTTGCCAGAACAAGTCACAGCCGTTGGATCATGTGTCCAGATCTAATCAGGTCCATTGGATTTCATGACTTTATTTAATTCATTGTGCTTCTCATTGACTGAGGTTCATGGTGCGCGCGCTTGCCAATGCCATTGGATCCTCCACGTCATTTAATGAGATACAATCCAACGCTCCCTGATTTTTGTTATTTTTCATTTTCTGATTTTTATTTCTTTTATTCCACTTAACTTCAAAAATTCATAACTCTTTCATTTTTAATCCAAAAAATATATGACCAATTGCATTTTTCTCCATTTAAATTCTAGTTTCTAAATATGATTTTTAATATTTTTTATTTTGTCATTTGATATTTTTTGTGAATTTTCTCTTTTCTGGTCATTTTTAATTCATTTTAAATAGTTTTTAATATTCAAAAAATACAAAAATATTTTCTCAATCTATTTGAATGATGATGGATCTATGAAAAATATTCTCATCAATTTTTTAATTAATTTGAGATTTTAGTTCAATTAGGTTATTTTTATTCATTTTTAATTGATTAAAAATAGTTTCTGACTTTTAAAAATGCCGAAATTTTTTGTCAAACTTTGTTTGACCTTGTTGAACTTGGGATAAATCACTTGGACCTTTCAAGGTTGATTTGAAGTGATTTTGAAGTTTGACCTTTCTTTAATATTTTAATTCAAGTTTATTTTAAATATTAAAAATGCCAAAAATATTTTTATTCATTTCTTGACTTCCAATCTTCATCTCACTTCTGTTTTTGATTGTTTGACCATGGTCCTCAATGTCATTGGTCAACACTTGTTGATTGGTACATTTTATTTCATTTAATGCACTTATTTCTTTTCATTATCCATTATTCTTCTTCTTCTTCTTTCTTTCTTTTTGATCAATAAGTTGAAGGTTGATAAGTTAGCATTGATTGGGGAGACTTAACCTTCCTTGATTCAAATCTAATTCATCTTGATCAATTGATCAAGTGAATGGCTTTGCATTAAGGATAGGTTGTTTCCTAAATCATGCAAAGGACTTCAACCAATACAAGATCAATTCCCTTTTTCTTTTGGCATGGCAAGTTGTTGGAACATGGTTCACTAATCAAGACTTCTAACTTGTGTTGTTTGCCTACATTATTATTGACCGACCTCAGATAGTTGTGACTTCTACATAAGTCCAATTGCGATTGCTTAACATAGCGCTAAATTTGCCTTATGGCATACTAATTACTAACACTAACCACTAACCATTAACATTTACTTTTTGCACTTTACATTTATGCAACTTATCATTCTTGTACATATTATTCATTTGCTTTTTCCTTTGCTCATTGGAGCACATGTTTATGTTAATGCAATTTGCCTTTTGCTCACTTGAGCATATAATTGTGTATGTATCATTTGTGTTTGTGTTTTGTTTTGTTTGTTGTGAACCAAATGCAAAGAATTGGACAAAAATGGACTTAGACTTTAGGAATTTCCCTATGCTAATTTGGAGTCAAAGAGCAACTAGGCCTCATGTCTTTAGAATGCTTAAAATGTCAAAGAGAAACTAGGCCTCATGCCTTTAGAATGCTTAATATTGAAGATGACTTTGAAAGGACCAACTTCTAAACTCCTCTTGTCCATTCCTCATTTGTTTTTGCTAGAACCTTTTGATGTGTGTGTTTTTGTGCTAGGAATTCCAACATTGAGCCAAATTGAGGAACCATTGCCATGAGCTTCTAAGAGATATGGATCCAAGATACATTGAGGAGCTTCCCAAGAGTTCATTTGATTGTTGATTGCTTGAGTTTATGCTTATGTGATTGCTTATTCCAAAGGATGGGAGCTACTTGGATCATCAATATGATCTCAAGAGAGGAACTCCATTTGTGGTTTTGCTTCTTTATCCCTTATCTCTTGTGTGCTTAGGACTTTAGCCTTTCTTCTTCTTCCCTCAACTCTAACCCTAGCCAAAACTTTTATGCAAACATTTAACAATTGTTTTCAACATTAGAAACCTAAGCCTTATGCTTTTGATTTTCAAACTTTTCTTTTCATAACACTTATTTTGAATTGAACTTCTAAATCAACTTTGACCATATTTTGTAAATACTTTTCATTGGTAAATATAACCCATTCAAATATCTTTTATGGGTTCAATGGCCACCTTCTTAATCAAACTTTTCATAACCTTTAGCTATTAGGTTTGAGTTATCCTTGAGGTAGATGTAATACTCACCTATATCCTTAGTGATGGACAATGAGTCTTCAATGCTTATTATAGGGTTAACCCCTCACTAGCATGTTGAAGCTATCCTCGCATGGTGGATTTGTGGTTTTGGGTTGAGTTTTCTCCCTTGTATAACAAAAGACCTTAAGGCTTTTGGACCAATCAATTCACCAACTCATTTTGAGATTTTTACCCCGAACTACGAGGTTTTGATCCTAATCTTTTTTAAGATGGTACGTAGGCAATGGGTTCATCCATCCAAACACAAAAATGTAAATTACTTGTATATTCTCTTCTCATATCTTCAATCATGTTTGCACAAACAAATTTTCACAAAACACCAACCTTACAACCAATTTGAAAAGGGCTCCCTAGGAGTACCTAGGATGTTTTAAGGTGCTTAAAACCTTCCCATTGCATAACCAACCCCCTTACCCAGATCTCTGACTTTTTTACTAGTTTTTGATTTGATAAAACTTTTAGGTTTTTGTTCGCTTTCTAACCATTCCTTTGGATAAATAGAAGTGCAGTGGCGACTCGACTTGTATGGCTTACCTTAGATTTAGTCAATATCTCTAATGGTAACGAATACCCCGCTACACTAATTGTTCTATTCTTGAAATACCTCATGAGATTGAACTATTTCCAAATATATTATTAATATGATAGCTTCAAGTGAGTTCAATTTTTGTTGTCCAGTTTGATTTGTTTGTTGTATTGGAGTTGTCATGTATACTTGAGATGAGTATTTATAGGAACCAATTGAAAATTCTAACCACTAAGAAAACCCGAAAGAAACTTCTCTCTCTTCTCTAAAAACTTTTGAGCTAACTATTCACCTAAGTTGGAGAATCTAAACTAGAGATTGGACTAATGATGCAACATTCCCTCTGTCTGTTAAAATCTCTTGAGATTCGCTAGAGCCTTCAGGAATGGGCTGATACCCGTAAAAAATTTGTGCCAAAATCCCCACTACAGGGGGAGCAAAAGATGATAGTATAGACTCGAAAGACCGGTCCAATGCGTATACACTTGTTTGGGCTCTCTCTGGAACTATCTCTGCAAAAATTGGACTAATGTCCACACAGTTAACAAATTAATTTATGCACAAAGATATAAACTTGAAGAAGCTTTATTACAAAAATGTTAATGGCAACTACTGAACCAAATGAGGATAATGAATTTGGAAAATGATCAAGTAAACAAAACAAAAACTGATTAGTTTGAAATACATACTTATTTATAGCAGGAGCAATCCAAGATATAGAGAATCCCATAATGATTAGTAGAAAACCATGTGACAATGTTGTAGATGGAACATCTGGTAAACCCAATAAAAGAATCGCCGCCAGTGGAATTGCGGATCCAAAGCTTATCTGTGCTAGAATTATCCTCCCCGAATTCGGAATTTGGTTTAGCTCTCCCATTAATTATCTTTTGGAAAGATTCTGGTGAGATATTCATAAGGGACCAGTACTTAGATAATGGTCATCTTTCACATGCTAAATGAACTAATGAGAAAGATCTAAAGGAATTCTCATTCAAAAGTTGTATTTTTATACTAACTTTATTAATACTTCATGACTTGGAATTTCTCCAATCAAAAGTCAGAATTTTTTTCTTGTGCTTTATTCCTTTCAATCAAATTCTTCAAACATGGGACAAACTATTTATAATTCTTTTCTATCAACATGTGGCTTCAAGGTAAAAGAGAGTGACTTGATAGAATAGAAAGAAAAATCATAATTACACACTGTTATGAAAATCTTGTGTCTGCCACTAGCAGAACTTTACCATATACATTGTTTTCTTTAAAGGCTTTATTTTGTTGAGACAAAGTGGAGGATTTTCCCTACACACTTTTATCACTCTTGTATAAACTTTATTTGTCATTAGATTAGATGCATAAGCTTCATGATTATTGCTTTATTTTAGCAATAGGAGAAAAAGCATGACAGTGGTTAATATAGTAACATAAAGAGTAAAATAATGAGAACTATCATGCCTAGAACAATTGGAATAATCACAGTCTTTTCCTTAGCACATAACTTTTTTGGTTGCATCATTGTATAGCTTCTTTATTGGAAAAGTTATTGTAGTTATAGTGTGTGGTGCCACTATTGTTAGATAAAGCACATAATTCTTATTTAGAGCATGTATTTGTTGTTACTTATATAGAGTTATATTTTTATATCAACCATGAGGATTAAATAATAATAGGTTTGTAAATACCATATTACATACACATAAACTCTTATTTGAGTGATAAATATTAATAGGTTTATTTCAAATTTCTAATGTATTAGTGATAAATATTAATATTGTATTTGATCACTAGAATGACATCTAAAAAAGATGTGAAAAGTTTAGAGAAGGATGGAAAAGTTGTTGCAAAATAGGGGGATGACAGTAAAACAGAAAGTTTGCTGAAAATTTGCATTGAAGAAATAGAAGCGGGTAATAGGCCAACTACCCACTTCAGTAAAGAAGGGTGGAAGAATATTACTGAAAAATTTCAAAAGAAAATCGGATATGTTTATGATCGCACTCAACTAAAAAATAGACGGGATACATTGAAAAGAGAGTTTTCGTCATTTGTGAAGTTAGTGGATAAGCAAACTGGAGTAGGATGGGATCATGAAAAGAAAACTATCATGGCTGACGATGATTGGTGGGATGAAAAGAGTAAGGTATGGTTCTGTCGATGTATACTAGACTAGTATTTAATTAATTGCATGAATTTTTTCATGATATATATTTTGAATGTTTATTTATTTTTCAGGAGGATCTAGATATTTTGAAATGGAAACATGGAGGACCTAAGTTTATTGAATTGCTAGATAAATGTTTCAAGGGTGCCATAGCTACTGGATTTTCCCTTTACAAACCATATGAAGATCAATTACCATGTGAAGGATCAGAATCTGTTTTTGAAGACGGTCGTGAGAATAACACAATTACTGAGGATGAAGGAGATGCAGGTAATTTTGATGTTGGCAATGAAGTACAACCCAACCCAACACCAAGTTCTTCCAAAAAGAGAAAGGTTTTAGGGAAAGGAGAGAAAATTGGGGCAACAGAGAAACTTCAACGATCTCTTGATCGTATACTTGATGGGTGTTAGATGCCTAAGTTTGCTTATTTGAGCTATCAAATATGGGCATCTTTCACTCCTTTTTATCGAAAAAGTGTTCGAAACTGCCCTTGCTTTTGTTGATTTACAATACTATGTGAAATGATCCTGGTACCTTTAATTTGTGTGTTATTGTGCAGGAATTAGGCATGAAAGAGTAGAAAACTAAGGCACAAGAAAGATGGCAAAAGAACCAAGAAAGAAAGCAAACATAAGCAAGCTCGCTAGGCGAGTGAGGTAGCGATGTATTTGCTAGGCGAGCACGCAGCGAGATGCCAGCGAACACTCCCAGACTTGGACAAAACCAAAAAGATCAAAACTCGCTGTGGCGAGGGAAGTAGTGAAGTATTCGCTAGGCGAGCATCCAGCGAGCAAGTAGCGAACACTTCCAGTAGCAAAAACATCAAGACTCGCTGGAGCGAATGAGAGAAGCGAGGGATTCGCCTAGCGAACAGATGCAAACTTGTCTGGGATGATTCCTCTGGACGCAGGCTCTTCTGGTGACTTATTTTGGGGCTCGCTAGGCGAACCATTCTGCTCACCTAGCGAGCATGACAGCTCAGCAACCATTTCTATAAGTAGTATGGGCTACTTTTTGGAAAATATCTTTTTATCATCTTTTTACTTGTTCTTTGCTAGGAGGTGATTTTTGTGCCCTTGAAACCCCATTTCTCATTCTTCTTCTTCTCTTGACAATATTTTACAAAAAGAAGGTGGATTCCCATCCAATCTCGATTCTTCGACTCGGATGTTGATCAACCTTCTTCCGAAACTTGTTGTTCAAGCTACCATGAAAATGAGTAGCTAAGTCTTTCATTTTGTCAGGGTTAGATGTAGATGATCATAAGCTTTGTATGTATATGGGTTGATCTTCATTTGTAAACTCTTTGATGAAGAATGTATGGTGAAAACCTTGTTTTATTAATAACTCCTTGTGTTGGTTTATCATTGAAAGGTGTTTTCCAACTCTTAACCTAGGTTTTCATCCATCCTTGTTCTTTAGCTAGAGATAGTTTTGAATGAGTTTGTTCACTAAAAAGTTAAACCTAAAAGTTGTCATTTTTGATAGATTGTGTGAGAAATCAACAATGGATCAAAATGGGAAAAACCACAATGTGTGTTAGAAATAAACACATTGGGAGGATTTTGTGAATGTGTTTATCATCTAATGGAGTTTATGAGTTTTGTTTGATCGAACATATGCATGCAAGGTGATCGTCGAACCCTAACTTTGACAATCTTTCTCAAATCATAAAACCAAAACTTTTACCGCAATTTCTTACTTTTTATGCAAGCTACCGTAACCGAAAACTAAAACTCCCTTGTTACTATAAGTTAAGAACTTAACAACTGTCGAACGGCGGTAATATCACATAATCCCTGTGGAGACGATAACAAATCTCGATACTCTATCCCTGCTCCAACAAAATGGCGCCATTGCCGGGGATTGTGAATTGATATTGCGAGCATCGCAATAGTTGCTGAATTTTTAACTTCTGAATTTTTGACTTGTGCTTGTTAATTTGTTTGGTTTAGTGTGCAGTTTTCGTTTTATGCGAGGGCAGGTTCCTGAGGACCAACTTCTTTTTGATCCCGAGATCGAAAGAACCGCAAGGAGACTGAATAGCAGAACGAGACAAAGGAGGCAACAAGCTAGACAACGACAAGAACAAGGAGAAGGTTCTTCTACAACACACCCACCACCTTTCACACCTATCATGGATCCACCACCACCACCGCCCGTTTCCACACCATGTGTCAACAGTCCGAGGAATACAGCTCAGTTTGCCAACCACACGGGAAGGCAAGCCGAGATGAAGACGAGAACTCTTAACTTGCTATACGGAAGTCCATTCACCGGAATGGACCATGAAGACCCCTTTGCTTTTCTCACCAAATTTTATGAGATAGCATTGGCAGCCGGAGTTGATCAAGCTCAAGAGCTACCGTTGTTCAAAAGACTATTTCCTCATGCTTTGCTCGGCAAAGCCAAAGATTGGTACTTGGATCAAACACCTGCAGTCATGACGGATTGGAACGTGTTGGAAGAGAAGTTCATTGAAAGATTTTTCTCCCACAACCGGTTCATGGAATCCAAAACGGTTATCTCCGTGTTTTCGCAAGGAGCCAACGAATCATTGAATGGGGCATGGGAAAGATTTAAATTCATGCTTCGAAAGTGCAAAGGGCATGGTTTTGACGAATTGATGCAAATCCACATTTTCAAGAATGGCCTTCAACCTAATTGCAATACTTTATTGGATGCTACCTCGGGTGGTTCTTTGTTATCTAAAAGCGCCGCCGAAGCTACTGATATCATTAACCGTATGGCTCTAAATGACCTCCAAAGTCAAAGTAGAGGCAACACTTTGAAGAAACCGGGAGTGCTTGAACTTGGGACAAACGATGCTATTCTTGCCCAAAATAAACTCATTTCACAACAAGTTGAACTCTTAACTCAACAAATAAAAGAGTCGAAAGAGCCTTCAAAAGCTAAACAAATAGCTTGTTGTGAGCTTTGCAAGGGTGATCATGACATCGGGTTTTGTCCACCTCCCGGGTTCGAAGAGGTGAATTACATGGCGAACCGACGAGACTACCAACCGAGGCAACAACAACAACAACCGTATCAACAACATCCTCAAAATCAACAACAACACTTTCAAGGGTTCCAACCAAGGGCTAACTATCACCATAACCAAGGTTATGGGGGTGGTACTTCTAGCCGTCAAAATCCTTACCAACCTCAACAACCTCCGGTCGTGACTTCAAAGTTAGAAGAGACATTGACACAATTTATGCAATTGTCGATGGCTAATCAAAAGAGCAATGATGCGGAAATCAAAAATCTCGAAACTCAAGTCGGTCAACTTGCTAAACAACTAGCGGAACAACAACCCAGACCATCTTTTTCGGCGAACACGCAAACGAATCCAAAAGAGCATTGTAAAGCGATAACGACGAGAAGTGGAAGGGAGTTGATTAGTGAGAGTGAAAAAAGAGATGAGTGAAAAAAGAGAGGATGAGAAAAAAAAATGAGGAGAAAAAAATAGAGGATAGCATTGATGTTGAAGTTGGGGAGTGGAGTGAGGAAGAAGTTGAAAAGAATAAAAAAAAATGGTGAAGTAGAAAATAAAGAAAGTGTGGAAGTTGAAAAAAATAAGAGTGATGAAGTGAAGGTGGAGGGAGTAAAAAAGAAAAGAGAGAGGAATTCTAGAGTTTCTAAAGGAAAGGAGGTAGTGGGCGCTACTCCAATCCAAAACCTTCTGTATCCACATGCTCCATCTAAGAGGGAGAATGAACGGCATTACGCCCGGTTCATGGATATATTCAAACAACTTCAAGTGAAAATTCTGTTTGCCGAAGCATTGGAGCAAATGCCTAAGTATGCGAAATTCATGAAAGACATACTTACTAAAAAGCGGAGGTACACGGAACCGGAGACAATTGTCCTAGATGCTAGTTGTAGTGCAATCATTCAACGGATGCTTCCGAGAAAAGAGGTTGACTCGGGACGAGTTACTTTGCCGGTTACAATTGGTGATGTCTATGTCGGAAAAGGGCTAATTGATTTGGGGTCAAGCATTAATCTAATACCATTGTCTATTGTGAAGAGGCTTGGAAACATTGAAATGAAGGCCATCCGGATGACTTTGCAATTGGCCGATAAGTTGACTACCCATCCTCATGGGTTAGCCCAAGATGTATTGGTCAAAGTTGACAAATTCTTCTTCCCGGTTGATTTCATTGTGATTGATATGGAAGAGGATGACGATGCTCCGCTTATTCTTGGCCGATCGTTCATGAAAACCACACGCATGATGATTGACGTTGACGACGGTTTGATGAAAGTAAGGGTCCAAAATGAAGAAGTTACTTTTGATCTATTCGAAGCCATGAAGCATTCAAAGGATAGTCATGATAGCTTTCACATTGATGTGATCGAAGAGGCAACTTTTGAAGTTTCTAAACATATTCATGAGATATCTCCTATGGAGTTAGCTCTTGATGACTCCTTTGAAGTTTTCACAAGTGAAGAAGAGCAAGCTCTTGATGAATGCCCAAGGGAACTTGAGAGTCTAAAAGAGTTACATCCGTGGGAAGTTGAGGAGGAAGTATTGAAGAATGAGGTTAATGAAGAAAAATCGCCGATTGAATTGAAAATGTTACCTTCTAATTTGAAGTATGCATTCCTCGACGAGACCGAAGCAAATCCGGTTATCATAAGCAATCTTTTGTCAAAGAATGAAGAAGCCTGTTTGATCAATGTTTTGAAAAAGAATCAAGAAGCCATGGGTTGGACTCTTTCCGATCTCAAAGGAATTAGTCCTTCCTATTGCATGCACAAGATCTTAATGGAAGAGGACTTTAAGCCGGTAGCTCAACCACAACGCCGCTTAAATCCTACTGTGAAGGAAGTTGTTAGAAAGGAGGTTGTTAAGTTGTTGGATGCGGGAATGATTTACCCGATTTCGGATAGCCCATGGGTTAGTCCTGTACATGTGGTTCCGAAGAAAGGTGGCATTACCGTGATTCGAAATGAAAAGGATGAGTTGATCCCGACAAAAGTGGAAACGGGGTGGCGTATGTGCATTGATTATAGGCGGTTGAATACCGCAACTCGAAAAGATCACTTTCCACTCCTGTTCATGGATCAAATGCTAGAAAGACTTTCTGGGCAACAATACTATTGTTTCTTAGATGGCTATTCCGGGTATAACCAAATTGCGGTTGACCCGACCGATCATGAAAAGACGGCTTTCACATGTCCTTTTGGAATTTTCGCATACCGTAAAATGCCCTTTGGGTTGTGCAATGCACCGACGACTTTCCAAATATGTGTGCAAGCTATTTTTGCCGACCTTATCGAGAAAACAATGGAAGTCTTTATGGACGACTTCTCCGTATTTGGTGGTTCCTTTGGTCTATGCTTGGACAACTTGGAAACGGTTCTTGAAAGATGTGTGAAGACAAATCTTGTTCTTAATTGGGAGAAGTTCCACTTCATGGTGACCGAGGGGATAATGCTTAGCCATAAAGTCTCTTCCAGAGGGCTTGAAGTTGATCGTGCTAAAGTTGAAGTGATTGAAAAGTTGCCTCCTCCGGTGAATTTGAAGGGAGTCTGAAGCTTTCTGGGGCACGCCGATTTCTATCGACGCTTTATCAAAGACTTCTCAAAGGTAGCTAGGCCTTTGAGTAACTTGCTAGCTAAGGATCAGGTATTTCTTTTAACTGATGAGTGTTTACAAGCTTTTGAATTTTTAAAGGAAAAATTGGTTACCGCTCCAATTATAGTCGCTCCAAATTGGAATTTAAATTTTGAGCTCATGTGTGATGCGAGCGACTATGCAATCGGAGCGGTATTAGGCCAAAGAAAAGAGAAAAAATTTCATGCGATACACTACGCAAGTAAAGTTCTTAATGAGGTCAAGTTAACTATGCCACCACTGAAAAAGAATTACTTGCGATAGTGTATGCGCTTGAAAAGTTTATGTCCTATCTTATTGGTTCCAAGGTCATAGTGTATACCGACCACTCGGCGATTAAATATTTGCTCACCAAACCGGACTCGAAGTAAAGGCTCATCCGTTGGATCCTCTTGTTGCAAGAATTTGATGTTGAAATCAAAGACAAGAAAGGATCGGAAAATTTGGTGGCGGATCATTTATCTCGCTTAGTTAATGTGGAGGTTACCGCTTCCGATAAGGAAATCCGGGAAGAGTTTCCTGATGAAAAACTTTTCAAAGTTCAAGTTAGGCCGAGGTTTGCGGACTTTGCGAACCATAAGGCTAGTGGTTTGGTGCCTCCCGACCTAACTTCGAACCAAAAAAGGAAATTTCTCTCGGATGCTAAGTACTACGTGTGGGATGACCCATACTTGTTTAAATTGGGTGGTGATAACCTTTTGAGGAGGTGTGTTACTGGCGATGAAGCACAAAGCATTCTTTGGCATTGTCACAACTCGCCTTACGACGGACACTACAATGGGGCAAGAACGGCCACTAAAGTCCTTCAGTCAGAATTTTATTGGCCTACTATTTTCAAAGACACAAATGCCCATGCACAAAGTTGTGATAGTTGTCAAAGAAGTGGTGGGATTGGTAAGAGAGACGAGATGCCTCTCCAAAACATCCAAGAGGTTGAAGTATTCGATTGTTGGGGTATCGACTTTGTTGGACCATTCCCACCCTCATATGGTAATGAATATATGCTTGTGGCGGTTGACTATGTTTCTAAGTGGGTTGAGGCGATTGCCTCACCTCGGGAGGATGCTAAAACGGTAATAATTTTTTTGAAGAAAAACATTTTTTCCCGTTTCGGAACCCCCCGTGTGTTGATTAGTGACGGAGGGTCGCACTTTTGTAATGCACCGTTAGAAAGCCTTTTGAAACATTACATCACATAGAGTGGCGACTCCGTATCACCCACAAGCAAACGGTCAAGCCGAAGTCTCTAATCGTGAGATTAAGAGAATTCTTGAAAAAACTGTGTCGAATTCTAAAAAAGAGTGGTCGCAGAAGTTGGATGAAGCTTTATGGGCATACCGTACCGCTTTTAAAGCTCCAATTGGGCTAACTCCTTTTCAATTGGTATTTGGTAAGACTTGCCATTTGCCGGTCGAATTGGAGCACAAAGCTTTGTGGGCTCTGAAACTATTGAACTTTGATAAGGATTTGGCCGGTGAAAAAAGAAAAGTGCAATTGCTTGAGTTGGAAGAAATGCGCAATGCCGCATATCACTCGAGTTGGTTGTACAAAGAAAAGGTGAAAGAGTATCATGACAAAAAGCTTAGGAAGAAGGAATTTGTGCCCGAACAGTTGGTCCTTTTGTTCAATTCTAGGTTGAGGCTATTCCCCGGAAAATTGAAATCTAAATGGTCCGGGCCATTTCGTGTCAAAGAAGTCAAAGAGTATGGAGCTGTTGTCATTGAGGACTTGGAGAAGAAAGATAGTTGGACGGTTAATGACCAACGTTTTAAGATTTATCTTGGCGGTCTTGTGGATCGCGAGAGCTGTGCAATCTGCTTGGATGCTCCTCTATGAGCATCTCGAACCGTCGAGCTTATCCGACGTTAAACAAGCGCTTGTTGGGAGGCACCCCAACATTGTAAATATTTACAACTTTGTGTTGTATGGTATTGGTATTCAAATTGGTGGAACCTTGCTGAATTGTGTTGTGCAGTGTTGTTTTGAAAAAAACAAGATCATGTCATGTTCGCTAGCTGCTCGCTAGGCAAAGACAGTAGCGAGCCGTTCGCTAGCTGCTCGCTAGGCAAAGACAGTAGCGAGCCGTTCGCTAGGCGAACATTGCGTGACATAATTTTAATTTATTTTTCAGAGGGCCACTCATTTGGGCCCAAAACCCATTTATTTTGTTTTTAGTCTGAACATAGGGTCACGAACTCACTCTCACTTTCACACTTTTCACTTCCATCTCACACAAAAACTTTGAGAATCATCCTTGTGCAAACCCTAACTGTTGCATTTCAGAATCAATCAACCTCTTCAATCAGGTTTGTTCTGTCTCCATTCCTTTGTGCTTTCAATGTTGTAAATTATGAAGAATGAGTCATTAGGGTTGAATTTGGGAGATTGGGAGATTGGGTTGAATTTTAGGTTTGCATGTATGTTTAGAACGATTCCTAGCATGTTAAATTACTTTGTTTCTGGAATAGGTATCATTAGACTTTGGGTTTTCTGAAATTGGATTGTTAACAAAGGAGAACTCAGAATCCCGTAACATTCGCTAGAATCTTCGCTAGGCGAATCTGTGGCGAGCATTCGCTGTCACTTCGCTAAGCGAACCCCTAGCGAATCTTCGCTGGGTCCTCGCTAAGACAAGCTGTAGCGACCATGAAAGTATCTGGTTTTTCTGTTTTGATCTCTAATCTGTATTGTGGTTGTGTGCTGTTTCTTTTCTATGATTTTACAGATGGCATCTAGATCAAGTGCTGCAAAAAAAAAAGGTCGGGAGCACTTCCCGCACTGTGCCAATTTAATTTGACAACAATAAATTCGTTGGGGCGAGGCAAGCCGCATGTTATGTGGCGTTGGAGAAAAGGAAAATCTTACCTGAGAAGAGGTTTTTGATCAACGCACAAGGCGATTATCGGACATTTGCAGGGTTGATAAATAGCAAGAAATGGGACAAGTTGATCTCTCCACCCGAAAGCGATGATATTGATATAGTGCGCGAGTTCTATGCGAACGCGCTGCCAAATGACGACGAGCCTTTCACTTGGACTACAAGAGTGTCAGGACGTTAGGTCGCTTTTGATATGGATGCTATTAACTGAGTGCTTGGTGAACCGCTCCATCTGGGAGTTAATGAGAGGGATGCATACCACAGAGATCTGAGGCTCCACAGGAACACTGATACTATTTCTGCGGCCCTGTTGTTTGAGGGAAAGTCGGTTGAGGTTAACCCATCTGGGGTTCCTGTGAGGTACCATCGGGAGGATATGATTCCCTTGGCTCAGGTGATCTTGATGTTGGTTCTGACTAACATTAAGCCCAAGTCACACACGTCGACCGTGCCGATCCCAGTGGCACACTTGGTCCACTATATTCTAACTAATGTACAGATTGATGTGGCGCGAATCATTGCGATTGAGATGAAGTCCGTGGTTGAGAGCGGGCTGAAGTCGGGGGCGTGAGTTAACTGCCCCCTTGCTTTTCCTTGTCTTATCATGGCTTTGTGCCTACAGTCGAGGGTGAAGTTACCCTCCCGCAGTCAGGTAAGGATTCCATCCGCAATCGACGATCGATATGTGGACAAGTACTGTAAGCCGAAGAACTTCCGAGGTAGTACAGCTGCTAATAATACCGGGGCTGCTGATGGTCCTGGTGCTTTTTCTCAGGGGTTTGATCCTTTCCAGCAGGCTGTTTACAATTACAATTGGGATTGGATGGCGGCGACTCAGCGCGCCATGATTGATATACATGACTCTATGCACGTATTACAGTTGCAGGTACGTGACCCTTCTGGAGAGCATCCTATGATGACGCGTGAGCAGTTCCTGCAACATGCTAGCTGGCCTGAGGACAGACCTGTTTTCGGAGAGGGGGCGGGTGCTGGTGCTTTTGGTGCTGATGGTTCTGGTGGCGCTGATGATGCTGATGATGATGATGATGATGATGATGGTTCCGGTTCTGAGACCGATAGTGAAGAGGGTTCTGAGTCCTATGAGGACTAAGTTTTTTTATGTTATATTTTATTTTCTTGTATTTTCAGATATTTGGTATTTTGGTTATGTACTTTTTGGGGTGTTTTGTCCCCCACGCACATTTTAACATTTTGAAGTGATGGTTGTTGTTTATGTTTTAAATTATTGTGTTTAGTTTGAATTTCTTTTGTTTAATAAATTTTTGGTTGTTAAGGGTCAAACCTTCTAGATTGGTTGCTCCTCAAAGAAGTATCCAATGAAGGTGCATCCGAGCTTGGATGGCGATGATAAAAATAAACATGCGAATAATGCTAAGGTACATGGTTACCTTCGGTTAGAATTTTAGAATGCATTAAGAACTTTACTCTTTTCGTAATTGAATATTGTTCTTTTTGAAACATAATTGAATGAATGATTCACATAGGGCTTAGAACCACAAATTGTGAGGAAACCTCCATTGTACACTAAAATGCTGGATTCTAATAAACTGTGTTGATTCATTTGATTCATGCTTTATCTTTTATTATTGTGAATTTGTGGAAGCAATTAGAAATGATCAAGGCGCTTGTTTTCTTTCGAGCACAACCAGTTCCAAATACAACTTACCCGTGAGCAGAGAGTATTCGTGAACCCCTTTGAGCTTAAACAGTTGAATCTCAGCTTGAAATAAGGCGAGACGTCAAAATCTTTTTTCTTGAAACCCTGAAATTTTTGATAATTGTTCTTTTGCCGTAAAAAGTCAAGAGCATTCACTTGGGGTGAGTAAAAGATAAGTTGGGGAGAACGAAAATGAGAATCGGTAGGTGTCATAACTCTTGAATAACCGAGCAAGCATTAAAAAAAAATTAGAAAAGAGAAACATTTGTTTTGTGAATACGATGTGAAAAGAAAAAGAAAAAAAAAGAAAATGAAAATGAATGCTTGCTTGGAAGAAAAATAGTGAAAAACAAAATTGAGTTGTGAAATAAGAGTTGTGAAGGTTTCAAATGAGAAACAAGTGGAACGAAGTTGAGATGTGTGAATAGCTTGTACAGTGAATGTCTCTTTTGCGTTGGCAAGTTCGTTTTCAATGGCCTTAGATATGACCCTTGTTTGTAAACCTGACCTAGCTACAACCGGAAAAGACCTTAGTGATCTTCGTGCTTCCGCATTTTTATTTATAATTGTTAGACATTGTATGAATTGAATTGACTTTTGCATTATTTGTTGGAAAGTGAAATTGTTCCCGCGGTTGCAAATGCGTAATTTCTTCAATCCTTATTCGAAGAGGAGAGATAGGGTGATTCATTCAGGATAACATTGTTATGGATTGATACATGTTTTGAATTGCTATAAGGCTTTAGTTCTTGTGTATTGTGTTATTCTAACCATTGGGAACTTGTGTCTGGTTGATTCTCTTGTGTTTGAGCCATTTTATCCGATTTCAGAGAAATCTTTTTCTTTAAGCAAATCCTCTTGTCCTTCAAGAGGCATACTTTGCTTGAGGGCAAGCAAGAATCTAGTTGGGGAGAGTTGTTAGATGCCCAAGTTTGCTTATTTGAGCTATCAAATGTGGGCATCTTTCACTCCTTTTTGTCGAAAAAGTGTTCGAAACCACCCTTGCTTTTGTTGATTTGTAATACTATGTGAAATGATCTTGGTACCTTTAATTTGTGTGTTATTGTGCAGGAATTAGGCATGAAAGAGTAGAAAACTAAGGCACAAGAAAGATGTCAAAGGAACCAAGAAAGAAAGCAAACATAAGCAAGCTCGCTAGGCGAGTGAGGTAGTGAAGTATTCGCTAGGCGAGCACGCAGCGAGATGCCAGCGAACACTCCCAGACTTGGACAGAACCAAAAAGATCAAAACTCGTTGTGGCGAGGGAAGTAACGAAGTATTCGCTAGGCGAGCATCCAGTGAGCAAGTAGTGAACACTTCCAGTAGCAAAAACATCAAGACTCGCTGGAGCGAATGAGAGAAGCGAGGGATTCGCCTAGCAAACAAATGCAAACTTGTCTGGGATGATTCCTCTGGATGCAGGCTCTTCTGGTGACTTATTTTGGGGCTCACTAGGCGAACCATTCTGCTCGCCTAGCGAGCATGATAGCTCAGCAACCATTTCTATAAGTAGTATGGGCTACTTTTTGGAAAATATCTTTTTATCATCTTTTTACTTGTTCTTTGCTAGGAGGTGATTTTTGTGCCCTTGAAACCCCATTTCTCATTCTTCTTCTTCTCTTGACAATATTTTACAAAAAGAAGGTGGATTCCCATCCAATCTCGATTCTTCGACTCAGATGTTGACCAACCTTCTTCCGAAACTTGTTGTTCAAGATACCATGAAAATGAGTAGCTAAGTCTTTCATTTTGTCAAGGTTAGATGTAGATGATCATAAGCTTTGTATGTATATGGGTTGATCTTCATTTGTAAACTCTTTGATGATGAATGTATGGTGAAAACCTTGTTTTATTGATAACTCTTTGTGTTGGTTTATCATTGAAAGGTGTTTTCCAACTCTTGACCTAGGTTTTCATCCATCCTTGTTCTTTAGCTAGAGATAGTTTTGAATGAGTTTGTTCACTAAAAAGTTAAACCTAAAAGTTGTCATTTTGATAGATTGTGTGAGAAATCAACAATGGATCAAAATGGGAAAAACCATAATGTGTGTTAGAAATAAACACATTGGGAGGATTTTGTGAATGTGTTTATCATCTAATGGAGTTTATGAGTTTTGTTTGATCGAACATATGCATGCAAGGTGATCGTCGAACCCTAACTTTGACAATCTTTCTCAAATCATAAAACCAAAACTTTTACCGTAATTTCTTACTTTTTATGCAAGCTACCGTAACCGAAAACTAAAACCCCCTTGTTACTATAAGTTAAGAACTTAACAACTGTCGAACGGCGGCAATATCACATAATCCCTGTGGAGACGATAACAAATCCCGATACTCTATCCCTGTTCCAACAATGGGTTTGGGCCAAGCCAACGAGGACTCCCAGAAGATAACATTAGTTATGGTAAATGTTTGAAAATGTTGGATGAAATCCCATACTTGGTAAAAGGATCACATTTACACTTTTAGGCTGTTAGAATTCTTGCCAATAAAGAAAATAGGACAGCATTTTCTTACTTCATGAATACTTCCACTGCTGATATGGCTCTTGATTGGATAGACACTTGTCTCGGAAAAAAATATCTGCGTGATCGTTGATAGGATTGCATGCTTCTTAGAAAAAAAACCATTAACAGTTTGAACTATTATGTTTTTATTAGCTTGATGTAATATGATATTTTTCATAATTACTTTCTTGTTTCGATACCAAATGGAAATTTCATTATTGACTTGTTAGAATATGTGATTTTGGATTCTTAAATGTCATTCTTGTGTTCTTACTTTCTTGCTTTAAGGATTTAAGGTGTCATGATCTTTAACTATCCAAACATTTATAATTTTACATTTTTATGTAACAGGATGGGTGACAATTCAAATAAGAGTTTGGGTGAGAGTTCAGGTGATAGTTCATATGAGAGTGACAATACTTCTGAAATAGATATTGAAGTCCAACAAGTTGATAGAAGTCAATATCATATTGCAACAGTGATGGCTGCTTTTATGGTTACAAACCATGTTTTGAAATACATTGTCAAAGAAAAGAAAACTACGTCAATTCTCTCCGGCCAACTATGGTTTACAGAGTTGATAATAGGAAATGATAACAGGTTTTTTGAGCAACTTCGAATGAGGAAACAAGTCTTTCAGAATTTGGTATGCGAGTTAACTAATAATTGTGGGTTGACACCTGCTAAACACATTGGAGTTGAGGAAAGTGTTGGGATATTCTTATATATGATAGGGCAACCTTCCTCATATAGAAATGCCCAAGAGCGATTTCAACATTCTAGTGAGACCATTCATAAACATTTCAACAAAGTTTTAGAAGTTGTATGCAAGTTGGGGAAAAAAGTCATAAAACATGTTGATCTTGTTGACTCTTCTCAATATATCAGAGATGATAATAGATATTGGCCTTACTTCAAAGACTGTATAGGGGGAATAAATGGCACATATATTAAAATACATGTCCCAACAGAGAAACAAAAACCGTTTTTCAATAGGAAAGGATATACAAGTACTAATGTGATGGCTGTGTGTGACTTCAATATGTGCTTTACTTTTGCATTGTGTGGATGGGAAGGATCTGTTCATGATGCAAAGATTCTTATGGATACTCTTAGTAAACCCAATTTACGATTTCCTTATCCCACAGAAGGTTAGTTTTTGGTACTTCAAATATTTTATTAGTATAATTAATATTTTTATGTTCTTATCTGATATATTTTGTTTATATATACAGGTAAATACTATCTTGTAGATTCAGGATACCCGTCACTTAAAGGTTTCTTGGCACCATACAAGAATGCAAGGTATCATCTTACACATTTTAGACTTGCTCCAGGATTCAGATCAAGAAATGAAAATTTTAATTATTGTCATTCTAGTTTGAGAAGTGTGATTGAAAGAACTTTTGGCGTGGTAAAAGCAAGATGGAAAGTATTACAAGAAATGCCTAATTTCAAGCTTCAAACTCAAATGGCTATTATTTGGGCTTGTTTTGCACTTCATAACTTTTTAAGAAGAACAGACTCAAGTGACGTGGATATTCTTGAAAGTTTAGAGAACATTAATGGTTTACAAGACAATGAGCAAGATTTTCATGAAGGAGATGGAAATGGTGTACCTACTCATGGTGAATGGCAAGCTCCAACTCAAGCTGATGTTAGATATATTGAAGAAATAAGTGTTGGTGTAAGCCTTAGAGGCCAATACTTTTGGTACTTGCATCGAATTATTTATTAATAATAAAAGGCTTTTTCTTTATTATGTTTGTTTAATAAAGTCCCTGGAATAGATAGTCCGTTTAATGTATCAAGTGTGACTTAATCATGAGAGCACATTAAACATAAGGACATTATTCTTAAAGTATTCGTAGTCGAGCTTTATTGTGAAGTGGGATAACATTAAAGCATGGAGACTATTATGTTTGTAGACTGATGATCACATCTCATGGATCATGGATAAAGAGTTATCAAGTCTTAAACATAGGTATGAATATTAAGAGTAATATTTATACTGGATTGACCCGCTATGAGAATACTATATAGAATGTTATGCAAAGTGTCATAAGTTATTCTCATGGTGATAATGGTGTATACCACTCTTCGACCTGAAACCACTATGGACCCTAGATGTAGAGTCGAGTGCTTTATTGCTGATCCAACATTGTCCGTAACTGGATAACCATAAAGACAGTTGATGGGTACTCCACGAAGCATGTTGAGGGACATGAGTGACCTAGATGGAATTTGCCCATCCTGCGTAACAAGATAAAAGTCTATGGGCCCAATATTGAAGTGGACAAGGATGACACGGTCTATGCCTTGTGTTCAATATAGACATGAGGGCAAAAAGGTAATTATACACATAATTATTATCACAGAAGGATTTGTCAGATCACATGACATTTTCGTGACTTGGGTAGCAGTGATGTGTTGCTAGATACCGCTCACTGTTTATTATGTTAAATGCGTGATTTAATATAATTGCCAACGTCGCGAAAACCTACAGGGTCACACACAAAGGACGGATTGATGAGAGATAGAGTAACTAAGGAACACCGTAAGGTACGGTGCACTTAAGTGGAATACGAAATATGGTAAGGTACCGCACGCTTAAGTGATTTTGGGCATATTATAAGATATGGGCCAAAATACACTTAAGTGGGCTTTTTAGCTTGAAGCCCACACAAGTGGTTCTATAAATAGAACCCTTGGGTAGAAGCATTGTCACTCTAATCGGAATTTCGTTTCCCTCTCTCTTTCACTCAAAGCCTTCATTCGTAGCAGCTAGCACTGAGATTGAAGGAATCCGTTCGTGTGGACTGAGTAGAGATGTTGTCATCGTTCAACGTTCGTGATCGCCACAAGAGGTAACGATTCTATCACTGATCATGCCCATTCGAAAGGATCACTAAATGGAGAAATTTTTAAATTCCGTTGCGCCTTGGATGGCAATTCTCCTTCAGTGGTATCCGAGCCACTTACGAGACCATGAATCTAATAACTGTTTATTTTCTGTATTAATACGATTAAAGACAGAATGAATCAAAAATTAAATTGAGACCGATCAAGTTATATATATGATATAAGTAATCCTGATGCAAAATACATTATATATGATATAGTGTTCTCGTTTCGTTCATTCAAACACTCAATGGTTGTTTTCCTTTGAGCGATCAATGGTCGTTTGCTTCTTGATCCGACATTAGTATGGTGAAGCAATGACGTGTTGATCAATCATACTGAATCAACAATCGAGATGTGTTTGACGGTCTGAAATTGGTGCATCAGGGTTAGTGACGGCACAAGGGTTGTGTTGTCAAAGAGTTATGCGATTGGGGTTGTGACTGCACAAGAGCTATGCTTTCTAACACTTTTTCGAACAGTGTTAACCGGTTAACGCATATGGTTAACTGGTTAACGCAAGATGGAATACTGTTTTCTAAAAGATTTTCAAACAGTGTTAACCGGTTAACGCATATGGTTAACCGGTTAACGCAAGACGAAATACAACCTTTTAAGTTTTTCAAACAGTGTTAACCGGTTAACGCATTTGGTTAACCGGTTAACGCAAGACAGAAAGAAAATTTTCTAACAGTTTTTCAACAGTGTTAACCGGTTAACGCATTTGGTTAACCGGTTAACGCAAGGCAAAATTCACCCGTTCGGCTAACTCTGCGTAATGTGATCGGTCGTCGAGATTTAATTTGGTTTTAATTAATTAAAAGAATTAAAATTAATAATAATTAATAATGTGTTTATTATTGTCTTGTGGTGATCGGTTATGGCCTTAGTTTTCCTTTATTTTGTTTTGGGTTTCAAAATACGACCTGCGTGTCGTGCCTCTCTTTTAATCTCTCAATGTAACTTCTTTTCTCATCTCACTCCCTCGTATGTAAAACAAGTTTCTTTATGTAATGTAATATTATGAAGAAAGCAAAGAAGTCAGTGCCAAAGGAGGACAACCTTGAAGATCTTGCTTGGGGAAGCTTAGATCGTTATTAGGTTAGCTTAGGTTCTCCCATTGGCTTGGGAGAACAATTGCGCTAGGGGCCATAATTGTTTCATTATGTATGTTGATGCATGTGTATATATGTTGATGCATGTGAATGTATATTGATGCATGTGAGAGACGATTTATATGATAAATAAGTCGGTGAGATAAGAAAATTGCAATTCCCTCAAATTAAATATTAAGTTTATGCTTTCCAAGTTTTAACACTCATCAAGACTAGTATCGGATAATGTAGGTTTCGCCTACGCGAGGTGCATGTTCTATATTAGTAAGGTGCGATGAGATAATTGTAATATCCAACTGTTAAAACAATGGGTCAAACTTAACTAAACAAATTATAATAATATTATATATTTTTGTTTTCCAAGTTTTAGCACTCATCAAGACTAGTATCGGATAATGTAGGTTTCGCCTACGCGAGGTGCATTTTCTATATTGGTAAGGTGCGATGGGATAATTGTAATATCCAACTGCTAAAACGATAGGTCAAACTTAATTATAATAATATTATATATGTGTAACACCCCAAAATTTGCCCTCATCATTCATGCATTCATTTTTAGGTCATTTAACATTTCATATTGCATTTCATCATGTCAATAAGAATCTGATCCAAGAAGCTTGAACATCATTCAAGACTCTTTGTGGGTTCTATCCGGGTGATCAGTCAACACAAGGGAAAGACTTGAGCTACTTCCAACAGGTTCAAATGGGGTCTATTCATCACTCAAAGCGCTAATCTTGAAGAAGAAAAATTTGTCCCCGAGCTGTCATGCTCGCTAGGCGAGCAGCGTGGTTCACTTAGCGAAAGGAACTGTCATGCTCGCTAGGCGAGCAAATCCTTCGCTAGGCGAAGCGCACGCGTTTAAAAAAAACGAAAAAAAAAACGAAATGAAAAAAAAATATATATAAATAAATAAATAAATAAAATATAACAGAAAAATCTTGGACTTTGACCTCTCTCATTTGAGCCCACAAAAATCAGGTTATAAATTCTAGACTTCCATCTCCCAAAAAACCCTGGAAAAAGATAGTGAGAGAAGAGCTAACAGAGTTCGGAGCAGCCTCCAGAGACTGAAAGGAACTCATCTGCAAAGAGCCAATCCCATCTCATATAAACCCTCATATTGCTTTGCAAACTCAACCGGGCAATTCAATTTCATTCGATCTCTCCAATCAGGTTTGCCCTATCTCCATTACTCTATGCTTTTAATTTGAATGCTCTGAATGTATGATGTATTATCGTTAGGTTTTGCATGTGGACACATGTTTTAGTATGTATGTCATGCCTTGATGTGTGGATCCTTGCCCCTTGACTTTGAATTTTGATACCCTTTTGATGCATGTGTTTGGCAAGAGGTTTAGGCCTCCTACCCTTGGTTGCTTTTTGTGAGATTTTTGTGAACTTTAATGGCATGATTCATGTGATTCTCTGTTTGGTGCAATTCTTGATTGCACTCCATCTTGTTTCTCTAACCTGTTTGTTGAGTTTTTTTTGTGAGGGCTCACATGAACCCTGAAAGGATAGCTTGCTTGGTATTCCACTTTATTTGTGGGATACCATTTGGAGATTTATTCCGATTACCTGTATTGACTTGCTTTCTTTGATGGTGCCAGCTTGAGAGATCTTCGAGTTTCTTATTTCTTTAGTTGTTGTTACTTTGGATCTTTATCCGTACGGTAGACCTTTTTGATCCTTTATTTTTCCTGCATTTTACCGTTTTCTTAGCTGGAAGACCTCGATAGGAGGCAATGTTTTTGTGTGTTTATTTTTGTGCCTAAAGACCTCCATGAAGAGGCAATTGACGGATAAAAGGGATTAGTAGTCAATCCCCCGTTATTCAGTGCGTCGTTCTTTAAGATCACACTACGTGTCGATGCTTCAGAACAAAAGCCCAAGATCTTTTGTCCGGTCGGTCAGTGGAGAGGGTTCCATCTTTCTGAACCCCCACGCCTTTTCATGAGCTCACCCTGTCCGGGGTTAAGAGCTATGAGGTCTTATCCTCATTACCCTCTGATCTGCTCACCTTGACATTCAATGTCAGTGGTTAAGAGCCCGTTTGATTACCCTTCCATGGCTTGTTTGTCGAGGTTGATATGACCCCTCTTGACTAAAGCCCTACCCCTGCGTGTTTGAGCCCCTTTGCTGGCGTGTTTACTTTATGCATGTTTGTTTTATATGGTTTGATAGTCTCTCGTTTGCATGTTTATTAAGGTAGCGCGGTACCTTCGTCTAGGACTGCCTTTTTGCATGAGCATCCCTAAAACACCCCAACTCATTGATTTTTCTTCTCCTAAGTGTAGCGGTGTATTCGTCGCTCTATGGTCTATTGATTAAACCAAAAGCAAAGTATACAAAGAATCGAGTCGCCACCGCACTTTTATTTATCCAAAGGAATGGCTAAAAAGTGAACAAAAGCTTAAGAAGTTTTACACATAGAAAACTAATGAAAAGATCAGAGATCTGAGTAAGGGGTAAATTACGCAATGGGAAGGTGTTAGGCACCCAAAACGTCCTAGGTACTCCTAGGGAGCCCTTTTCACACTTGTTGAATGAAATGTTATTTGTTTATGAAATATTTATTGTGCAAACATGGATTGAAGTGATGAGAAAAGAATATACAAGTTATTATTTTTGTGTTTGAACGGATGAACCCGTTGCCTACGTACCTTTCCATGGAAGGTAAGGATCAAAACGCCGTAGTTCGGCTAAAAGATTTCCAAATTATGAGTGGGTTCACTTTAAAACAAAAGCCCTAAGGTCTTTCGTTATCCACGGGAGAAAACTCAACCTTATACAAACAACGAGTCCACCATGTGAGAACAACTTCAACTTGCTAGTGAGGGGTTAACCCTATAATAAGCAAGGAAGTCTTACAATTCAATCACTAAGGACAAGAAGGTGAGATTAATATCAACTAACTAGGATAAATCAAACCTATGGCTAATGTATGAAAACTTAACAAGAATGGACAAAGCCACAAAACAATTGTATGAGTTGGATTAACCAATTAAGATTTATTCACAAAAGATGGTCAAAGTATGATTAGAATTCAATTCAAAAAAAGTATTATGAAATGGAGTTTGAAAAATCAAAGGCCTAAAGCCTAGGTTTCTAATTTGAAAAGAAATGACAATGTTTGCACAATATATGTCAAAGTTTTTGAATTAACATGTGAAAAGGGAGTTTTGAAAACACACACAAAAAATGGAAGGGTGAGGAAGTAAAACTTCTTAGATGTTCACCTCTTGAAATCATATGGAAGATGATTCAAGTGTGTCCTTTGGAATAAGGCAACAATGCGAGTAAGCAAATGAGCAAAGCAAGGTGATACCGAATGCCAATCAATGGACTTACACCAATCTCCCAAACAAAGGTGGATACCGGATACCAATCAATGGATTTACACCAATCTCCCAAAACAAAACAATGATACCGGATGCCAATCAATGGACTTATACCAATCTCACAAACAAACACGGATACCGGATACCAATCAATGGATTTACACCAATCTCCTAAAACAAAACAATGATACCAGATGCCAATCAATGGACTTATACTAGTCTCACAAACAAAGGTGGATACCGGATACCAATCAATGGATTTACACCAATCTCCTAAAACAAAACAATGATACCGGATGCCAATCAATGGACTTATACCAATCTCACAAAACAAAGGTGGATACCGGATACCAATCAATGGATTTACACCAATCTCCTAAAACAAAACAATGATACCAGATGCCAATCAATGGACTTACACTAGTCTCACACCATATCATTGGAACAACTGCCAAGTAATGGACTTATGCTTGTCTCCTCCATGGACAAAGCAAAAAATGCTATAAAGCAAAGCTTATGAAATGATATACAAATGATGATGATAAATGCACTAAGGCACACTCAAGCAGATATGCACAGATGAATCAAGTAAACAGACAATCAATTCAATTAGCACACACTATATACAAGCAATTAGGCTCAAGCAAGGTTAGACTTTAAAGTCAACTGGAATGGGGTAAGTTGTGCTCTTAACCTTAACATTGAGTGTTAAGGTGAAGCAGATGAAATGGAGATGAGGGGTGTGCCTCATAGCTTCTATCCCTGGTCAAGGAGAGCTTTGAATGATAGAAGGTGTGAGAGTTCAGAAAGTTGGAACTCTCTCCACAAGTGAATGACTCTATAGATCTTGGGTTAGTATCCACAATGCGTCAACATGTAATGTGAGCAAAGGGATGACACACTGAATAGTAGGAGATGGACTACACATCTCTTTTATCTACCAATTGCCTCGTATGAGGACTTTTCCTGCTTGGCACAAAGAGTAAACAATCACAAGCATTGCCTCTTAAGGAGGACTTCAGACAGGTGCCTGGCCACATAACAGGCCAGGTCTTCCAGACTACATGAAGAAGAGAAATTATACCTAAGTGGTTAAGCAACCAAGCAAAATCAAGTTCAAAGTGAACTTAAGCAACTAATGTACCTGTGGAAACATCAAACAAATCAGTATACAACTCAGACAATCAACCAACAGTTAATGCAACAGACAACCAATATAGGCAAAGGCATAAGCCACAAGTCAAACTCAAGAGAGTCAACATCAACCTACAAAACACACATTAGTAATCAAAAGCAAATATCAAATGCTCTCAAGATGAGGCATCATCAATTGTGTAACTTGAATGTGTAACCTGAAACAAAGCTTCAAACATGAGAGTCAAACCACTAGGTCAAAGCCTAGGGTCAAAGATAAGGGAAAAATCCAAAACAGAAGCTGAAAATTAACATGAATCAACTTCAGTCAAAGCTTGAAACAATCCAAAAGGTCTCATGTCAATAGCATTTACCAAATTCATTTCACAAACCAATCATGACAAGGTATGCAAGTTGAAAGTACATTGAGGCAACAGAATGAACAGATGCACATTAATTCAAAAATGGTTCAATTAATCTCAATAAATATCATGGCTAAACAGAACACATCACATGATCAACACACCAAAAATCAAGGCATTTGGATAAGTTTAAGCATGGAAAAGAAATTCCTTAAGGCAAGGCAAGCACAAACAAGCTCAAATAGGACACAATTTGGTACATCCACTTAGCACAAGCCTAAAACAGAATTGGCAAATGATAAAGACCTCAAACCAAAGCCACAGTAAACTTCAAAGTGTCTAAAAACAATGTGCAAAATTTCAAGTTCATATGATAAAGCATAAGCATTTCACAAATCATTGAAGTCCATGACTATTCAAAAGTCCACAAATGGCAATCCAGAAATAAAAATCTCAAACAAACTGGAAATCAATCCAAAAATTCCACAAAAATTCATGAGCAATCCTAACAACCAGAAGAAGCACCATACAAAAAATCACATCAATTGGCATTTATTTGGCATGGCAAAGAAAATCATCAAGATGAGCAAGCAAAGGTGTGACACACATTGTCACACCTACATTAACCAGATCATATCTCAACAACCATAAATGCTAAAAATGCAAACTCAACACCAAAATGTCCAGCAAGATGTCTATTTTAAGCACACCAAATTTCACAGGCATTGGATTAAAACTCATCATTTCACAAAGCATATGGCAAGCAAGGTTCAAATTGGACATGCATACACAAACCCTAAGCCAAAATATTTTTCAACCGTGCACAATTTCTGGAAAAATAGCCAAAAAATACTAGACATGATGAGGAGCAAGATACAAAAAACCACACATTAATTGGATGAATATTTATGGAGTTATGATTTTTCAAAGTGAAAGAAAAAATAAAAACCATGAAGAAGCAAGCATGAATGGCATATGGATGAAATGGAGAAAAATGCAAAGGCAATTTTGGAAATGATGTATGCTGGAATCGAAGGGAGTCACAATTTGAATACCTAGCGCGCCAAGGTTAAACACAATCGTTTCACTCAAACCCTAGGTGCAACGTGCATGCATGCAAACGAAAATCCGCAGGAAATATGGATGAACACGCAGGTAAATTCGTAGGTAACAACATGAAGGTTATAGGAGATTCCGCAGGAAATATGCAGCAAGTATGAACACGATGAAGATCCTTATGATCTTCATCATCAATTTTCTAGAAAATCTCAAACTCTCCAGAAACACGAATTAAGCATTGCATCATGTAGATCTAACATCATACACTAAGAATCATCACACATTCCATCCAAAAACATTACAACATGCATGAATCGAGCGAAATAAGAATCATCAAACAAACTTCAAATTAACATTTCTCACTCAATTTGGCACGGATTCACACGATTTAAAGCTTAAACTAACCAGCAATCAAAGATCTATCACATTATGGTAATGAAAGGCAAGATTAGGAGATGCGATTTGTAACCTCTTGTAGAAGCAGAATCGGATTCAGCTGGATTTAGGTCGTTGCAATGCTCAAAATCTACTCTATAATGCTTGTGAAGTTGAATGGAAGGAAGATTACAGCTCAATTGCATGCGTTCCAACAGAATTTTGGATTTGCCATTATTGCACCAAGCTTCATGAATGCCTCCACCTTGCACGAATTGCTCTGATTCTATAGAAGATCCTGTTCAATATCAACTCAAGAACAAGAATCAAACACGAAAATGCAATGGCAAATGAAGAAATTGGAAGAAAATTTGAGAGAGAAAATTTGTATTCTAGATCTAGATCTTGAAGAATGAAGTGTTGTTACTGATTTTCTGTTAGGTTTTAGCTTATATATTCCCTGCTAAACATGTTTAATTAAACTCTAATCAAGTGCAAATGGAAATTAGGGAAAATGGAGGTGTTTGGACAAATTGCATTTTGCACCTTATGCATGAGCATGGCATGAACAGTGCACATGGCTGAGCTTAAATTCACTTAAAATTGCATTTTAAAACCATTGGCAATTGTAAAATATTCAAATGAATTACCAATTTTAAATTGTGAAAATTCCCTCCAAAAATCAAGATTTTTGCAAATGATCATGAAATGAGAAATGATGCAATGTAATGCAAGATATGAAATTATAGGTCATGACAAGAATTTAGCAAAAAGAGCCACATGATTTGGAGCTATGGTTTGAAAGTTATGCACTTTTGAAGTTCAATCCACACTTGGCCATGTTTTGATCATATCTCTTCAACCACAAATGAGAAATTGATGTTCTTGGACATTTTGGAAATGGGAGAGAAATATCTACAACTTTCATGTTTAACAAAATTTCATTTGAAGCATTCTTGATGATGTAATCTTGAGGAGAAAACCTTTCCATTTTTGGCAATTCCAAATTATAGGTCACTTTCTATTTTTGGAAAGTTTTGACCTGACTTTATTTTCTTCAATGTTGATGTTTGAAATCTCAAATGAGACTTGTTTGAACATGAATGAAGTATTTCTAGGCTCTTCCCACCTCCAAAAATCATAGTTGACTTTGCAGTTGACTGGCTAGGGCTTCAGTTGACTGAAGAATGCCTTGATGAGATTCAAGCCTCTACCACTTGGGATTTTGATTCAAAATGATGTCATAGCTCATATGAACTCTTGGGAATAATCATGGGGTCCAAATTCTTCAGAATGGCCACCATCTATTGCTCATTGAAATGCATTGACTGCCTTGACCTGTGATTGCTTCATCTGCAAGTAACAAGGTTAGATGACATATTTTTGTACTTTTGGTTAGTGAACAAATGAAAAGCAATGACATACAAATGCTAAACATGCTTGGTGAACAAGAATCACTCTCAAAAGATAACCCACCCACAGGGAAGCAGGCAAGGTGCACAATGATCCTTGAGGCAATGCAATGATATGATATGATGCCATGAGGGATCTTAGGGACAAAATTGGGGTCTTACAGATGCCCCTATTTAAGGTCATTCTAGCCGGAGAAGTGAAGTTTAGAAATCTTCATCTCGACGCGGTAGAATGGGCTTAAATAACAGTAATGAGACAAATTTTGGTCCCTAAGAGACCTCATGATGCAGATGTATGCATGCAAAAGAAACAAACTTTGTGGGGAATATGGGTCCACAAAGAAGAAAAAACGATCCATCGGAGTAATACACTCACCAGGAATAGAGACTCTAATAGGACTCTCATGGGGATAAGGAAAGAAAAGAATGCATGAGCAGGACACGACTCTGAATTAGGGGAACAAAACTGACACTGCGTGAACACGACACGACTGGACTGGAGACCTCACTGGGGAGTGAATGACTCAACTAAAAAAAAGAAAAATTCCAAAGGGAAACACATCCATTGGAAAGACACAAGCTGACTCAAACTATCCACAAAGGATACTTCGGATAAAAATCCGGACTCGGACTGGGGAAAAGATTCACAAAGAACCTCCCTGTCGGGGGAAAATTGCATATATTAGGAAAAACGCCAATACAGCAAAAGGGTAAAATCACAACGGAAACTCCACGGGAGAAGGTCTAATAAAAAGACTCTCCTAGGGAAGCAACAAAGAAATGAGGTGTTACCGGTATAAGGGTAACAAACTCAGGAAGAATGAATATCTAAGACCGGTATAAGGGTGAGAGATACTCATCAACCAAACATTTGAGAATGACCTAAAAAAGGCACATCAACTCAGGAAAATCTAACTCCACAGGGGACCAAGGTCATAATAGGGAGCAGAAAGGAAGGAACACCAGGGATACCGGTTACTGGGTATATAATAGGTGACCGACCAAAGCGTGAATTGGTATATATGCCAAAACACTCATCATCCGAAAGGAGGGCTTGAAAAAGCAAATCGATTTACAGGATGGACATTCGAATCCACAACAGGAAAACGAATCTTACTCAGCTGGGAAAACAAACCCAAAGAGCGCATGAGATATAATATCCATTACCGTCAGAACATGGATAGAATACTCGCATGAGATATATTATCTATTACCGTCAGAACGTAGATAACACACTCGCATGGAAGGAAACACCAGGGATACCGGTTAGGGCATATAATAGGTGACCTACCGAAAACGTGAATTGGTATATATGCCAAAACACTCATCATCCAAAACACAAACTTGTTAAAGGATGGATATTCGATTCTACAAAGAATACGAATCTTAATCTACTGGGGAAGATCAACAAAGGATTCCAACCAAAGAGCGAAAGAGATATATTATTCATTACCGTCAGAACATGAATAACACACTCGAAAAGGAAGAGACACCAAAGATACCGGTTACTGGGTATATAATAGGTGATCAACCAAAAAGAGAGACAATCGATACCAAGCAACAGGGTAAACGAAAGATAACTCACAGGGGATAAATTGCAAGCATCCGGCAATTATCCAAGAGAACAACAAATATTCGATTCCGCAAAGGAACACGAATCTTACTCGACTGGGGAAACACAACAGGCTTCGACTGAAGAGTGCATGAGATATATTATCCATTACCGTCAGAACATGGATAACATACTCGCATGGAAGATTATCCACAACCGGCTACTGGGTTAACAAAGGATAAATCGACCGAAAAGAAAGGCATCGGGATACCAAACTAGGTATATAATGATGACCAATCAAAGGGAGCAACAAACATTACCGAGCAAACGGATAAATGAAAGAAGACTCACTGGGGATGAATTGCATAAACAACAATTATCCGGGCATTTACTGGCGACTTCAAAGGGGATAACATTGCAAGCATACGGCAATGATCCAGAAGACTGCTGGGGATACAATTGCTGGCAACCGGCAATTATCCAGAAGCAAGGGAGGAATATCAACATTGAACATTGAATGAAGATAACCACAAAGAGTAACCATCATCGGTTAGGATGAACAACAAGGTTAACTCTGCAAAGGGGAGAAATTAGGGTTTACAACTACCGAATACGGGGTAGAAAACCAAAACTCTGGCTGGGGATAAAATTGCTAGCAGCCGGCAATTATCCACAAAAGCACAGACTCCGTTGGGAATAAAACCGCAACAACACCAAAATCCACCATCAGCCAGAACGAACCACGAAGGTTACCTCAGCTAGGGGAAAAGAGATGGGACTTACAACTACCGAATACGGGGTAGTAGCCAACAACTCTGATGAGAATAAAAGAATTAGGGTTTACATCCACCGAATACGGGGCAGAAAACCAACAACTCCACGTGGGGAATGAAAGAATCACAATTCCGCACGGGAAACAAAACGGGGTTTGTAACAAACCACCAACTGCTGAAGAGCAGAAAGACTAGGATTTACAACTACCGAATATTGGGTAGAAAACCAAATCGACTCTTGCCGAGGAATAAAAGGTATATAACCACAAATTCCGCCAAGAAGGCAAGAAACATAGGACTTACAACTACCGGTATAAGGGTAGAGGCCCAAAAAGATTCCGCTGGGGATAAAAAGAATTATTGTCGGTTACTGGGCAAATTATTCATTTATTCCACAGGGAAGCACAAGAAACAGTTGACAAAATAGCCAATTCAGGGTCGAACTGAAAAGACAGACTGAATCAAGACTCATCCTATGAGGATACAACTCAATAGGAAAATCCATCCCAATATATGTGTTGGGAGGAAACGGAAGAAACCGTCATCCACGAGGATAATCTCAGTGGGGAACTGCAGAAAGCAAGACAGACATTTTCTGCTTATGGGCTGACTCTATATGGAGAGATTTAAACACCCGACATCCGCTTGGGGAGATCTACTGAGATCTATATCACCCATAGCAGGGAACAACAAACAAAAGATATATGGCAAAAAATGCAACATGAATATCTGAATGCTTTTATGATTATGCATGAATATGCGTAATTTATGTTTGATGAATGCTGACAAAACAGACATATCTAACACAAACAGGCCCAGGAATCAAACATTCGGTGCTATACTTCCAGGAAAAAACCAAATGGAAAGCCAATCTGCGGGAGATCCACATGCTGAAAAGCCAAGAGCTGCGGGAAGGCAACAGATCAAAGATATCACTAAATCTCTGAGTGATGGATCAACAATCAACCCAACTGACGAACAGAAAGTCACAACAGGCATAAACAGCCACAAAGACGAATTTGTTGGGGAAACAGGAAAAATCCCGAGATATCTGCAGGGGATTCTCAGCATCAAAAGTTCATTGCACAAGCGAGGACTACTATGAAAGCAACTCCACGTAACTCCGCTGGGGAACAACCCACAAAGGGAGAACAGATCATCCATGTAGAGTCTACTGCACAAGCAACTCTTCCTGGGGAGAACACAAGTAGCCACTCCATCGGAAATACACCCACTGAAGGACAAACAGATCACACAAGTAGATTCTACAACAAGCCACTCTACTTAGGATCAAAAGCAATCAGGAAATCAACCAAATCTCTAGATGCTGGACCACCAACCGACCCTACTGGGGAAACAGAGGTTTCAACAAGCAGAAACTGCCACAAAAGCAACTCTGTCGAGAATACCAGCTTTGGCGGAGACTCTGAGGGGATTATCACAGATGCCATCCTGACTCTGTTGGGTATACCAACTCTTTTGGGGATTTTGCATAAATACAATCCACCAAACCACAAATCTACTGACGGCTAGGGAATCCACTGAGGGACCCACTGGGGATATGGAGGAGAGCTGGGGGATCAACCACTGAATGCTACACCTTCCAAAAACAAAATCAACAACCGCTGAGGAGGAAAATAATCACTACTCTGCTGAAGGCTAAACGCTCTGATGGGGAGCTAGCAACAAATCTGCAGGCGACAATGCTGAGGAAAGTGGTAAAGTACCGGGATATCAATCCACCAACCACTGAATCTTCAAAAAGAAAGCAACCATGCTGAGGAGAGAAACAACAACTCCGCTGGCGACTGCACTGGAGAGAGTGACGGGGTACCGGGGTTTCAAACCACCTACCGCCGAATCTCCCAAAAGGAAAACACCCATGCTGGGAGAGAATACTGCTGGAGAAGAAAACAAAGTCTTCAACAAGCACTCTGCTTGGGGAACAACCCACAACAACAACTCTGCTTGGAGAACAACCCCAACAACAAAGCAGGATAAAGAGGATACAACCATGCCAGGAGTATGAACAAATGTCTTACCTGTTGGAAATCATGCCACCCTTGGGAGAGCACTGAGAAATTCTTAAGTATCCTTTCATCATTGTGAATGTTCACTTTGTTTAAAACAACAATTTTGAAAAAAAATTATTTGTTTAAAACAATGACATTTTATCAATTAAAACATGCAAAACATTTGTTGAATTGAAACAAATAAGAATGCAAATAATTGGATAAAAAGCTCAAATTGATTTGATGGAATGGTAGCCTGCAAATGGCGAGACTCCATAGATCTGTACAAATTTTGAAATCAGTGATATATATTGGAAGAGGGCTACATTGAACATAATGATCCTTTCTCTACCAATTTGAATCTCGATGTATTCGAAGCTTCAGTCGATGACGAATCGAGAATCTCCGACGAAAAGACAGTTGCGGAACAGAAAGTCTTGTCAGGATGCAGTTACTTGCCAAATCCCTAATTTTTGCCTAGATTGCCCCAGGGTGAGGTACTCAATCTAGCGAGATGCAAATATTCTTTTTTTTCAAGTCTCTAATTTTTGCCTGGATTACCCTTTCGGGTTCTCCACCGAGACGCTCATTTTTGCCTAAGCCGCCCTTTCGGGTTTTCAACTTAGCGAGCTATTCTGTTTTTCTATACTCTTTTTTTTTAGGCAAAGTATTTCTTGACTGCATCTGAATTCACAGGACGAGTGAAATCCTCCACATCCATTGTTGTAAGTATCAAAGCACCGCCTGAAAAGGCTCTCTTAACAACATATGGACCCTCATAGTTTGGAGTCCACTTGCCCCTGGAATCGGGTGCGAAAGACAAGACTTTCTTGAGCACGAGGTCACCTTCTCGGAACACACGAGGCTTGACCTTCTTATCGAATGCTTTCTTCATTCTCTGCTGATATAACTGACCATGACACATGGCAGTCAATCGCTTCTCTTCAATCAAATTCAATTGGTCGTAACGACTCTGAATCCATTCAGCATCAGTCAACTTGGCTTCCATCAAGACTCTCATTGATGGGATCTCCACCTCTACTGGGAGAACATCCTCCATGCCATAAACAAGAGAGAAAGGGGTTGCCCCTGTTGAAGTGCGGACAGATGTACGATATCCATGCAAAGTAAATGGCAGCATCTCATGCCAATCTTTGTACGTAACTGTCATCTTCTGGATAATCTTCTTGATATTCTTGTTAGCAGCTTCAATAGCCCCATTCATCTTTGGTCTATAAGGAGAGGAATTATGGTGTGCAATCTTGAACTCAGCGCACAAATCTTCCATCATCTTATTATTCAGATTAGATCCATTATCAGTAATGATCTTATCTGGCACACCATAACGGAAAATCAGCTGGTTCTTGATAAACTTCACAACCACCTGCCTGGTCACGTTCGCATACGAAGCGGCTTCAACCCATTTGGTGAAGTAATCAATTGCTACGAGAATAAACCTGTGCCCATTGGACGCTTTCGGTTCAATCATGCCGATCATGTCAATTCCCCACATAGAGAAAGGCCATGGTGACGAAATCACATTCAGAAGTGTCGGAGGAATATGAATCTTATCCGCATAAATCTGACACTTGTGGCATTTCTTCACATATTTGCAGCAGTCAGACTCCATTGTCAGCCAATAGTAGCCTGCTCTCAGCATCTTTCTAGCCATGGCATGTCCATTGGAATGAGTACCAAATGAACCTTCATGGACCTCAGTCATCAACAGGTTTGCTTCGTGTCTATCCACGCATCTGAGCAAAACCATGTCAAAATTTCTCTTATACAGCACTTCACCACTGAGGTAGAAACTGCCTGACAACCTTCTCAAAGTTTTCCTATCTTTCACAGATGCCTCAGGCGGGTAGACCTGGTTCTGGAGGAAATTCTTGATATCAAAATACCAAGGCTTGTCATCATTCACTTCTTCAACTGCAAACACGTGAGCTGGTCTATCCAAGCGCATCACGGCAATATTGGGTACTTCATTCCAATACTTGACCATAATCATGGAAGCAAGCGTAGCAAGAGCATCTGCCAACCGATTATCCTCTCGAGGAATATGATGAAAGTCAACTTCAGTAAAGAACGTTGAAATCCTCCTCGCATAATCTCTATACGGAATGAGACCTGGCTGATTCGTTTCCCACTCACCCTTGATCTGATTAACAACTAGGGCCGAATCACCATACACATCAAGATGCTTGATTCTCAAATCAATACATTCTTCCAATCCCATAATACAGGCCTCATACTCAGCCATATTATTCGTGCATTTGAAAGTTAGCCTCGCTGTAAGCGGAATATGAGTGCCATGAGGAGTGATGATTACTGCCCCAATTCCATTTCCGTACTGATTCACAGCGCCATCAAACACCATCGTCCATCTGGAACCAGGTTCCGGACCTTCATCAAGTGTAGGCTCATCACAATCTTTCATTTTCAAATACAGAATCTCCTCATCTGGGAAGTCGTACTGAACAGACTGATGATCTTCAATCGGCTGGTGCGCTAAATGGTCAGCCTGAACAGACTGATGATCTTCAATCGGCTGGTGCGCTAAATGGTCAGCCAAGATACTACCTTTGATAGCTTTCTGAGCTCGATACTCGATATCATACTCAGATAACAACATCTGCCAACGGGCAATCCTCCCGGTTAAAGCAGGCTTCTCGAAAATATACTTGATTGGATCCATTCTGGATATCAATCAAGTAGTATGATTTATCATGTACTGGCGCAAACGCTTAGCAGCCCAAGCCAAAGCACAACACGTCTTCTCAAGCATGGAGTATCGAGACTCACAATCAGTAAACTTCTTACTGAGGTAGTAGATGGCAGATTCTTTCTTCCCTGATTCATCTTGTTGACCGAGTACACAACCCATCGAGTCTTCAAGCACAGTCAGATACATAATCAGAGGTCTTCCTTCCACAGGAGGAGATAAGATCGGCAGTTCAGACAGATATTCTTTGATACTGTCGAAAGCTTTCTGGCAATCCTCGGTCCAATCATGAGACTGATCTTTCCGGAGGAGCTTGAATATCGGCGCACATGTGGCAGTCATGTGGGATATAAATCTGGAAATATAGTTCAAGCAGCCAAGAAAACCTCGGACTTGCTTCTCAGTTTTGGGCGCAGGCATCTCTTGTATTGCTTTGACCTTTGCAGGATCAACCTCAATACCTCTCTCGCTGACAATAAAGCCCAACAACTTGCCGGAACGGACTCCAAATGTACATTTGTTCGGGTTAAGACGAAGCCTAAACTTCCTTAAACGCTGAAAAAGCTTCAACAAATGCTCAACATGTTCAACTTCCGTTCGGGACTTAGCAATCATATCATCAACATAGACCTCTATCTCCTTGTGCATCATATCATGAAACAAGGTAGTCATTGCTCGTTGGTACGTGGCTCCGACGTTCTTCAAACCGAAGGGCATCACTCGATAACAGAATGTTCCCCAAGGTGTGATGAATGTTGTCTTCTCCATATCTTCGGGTGCCATCTTAATTTGGTTATATCCGGAAAATCCGTCCATAAATGAAAAGACTTTGAATTTAGCTGTATTGTCTACCAACATGTCAATGTGTGGTAGAGGAAAATCATCTTTCGGACTAGCTTTGTTCAAATCTCTGTAATCAACACACATACGGACTTTTCCGTCTTTCTTAGACACATGCACAATATTGGCCACCCATTGAGGATATGTAGAAGTCACCAGAAACCCCACATCAATTTGCTTCTGAACTTCCTCTTTGATCTTCACTGCCATATCTGGATGAGTTCTTCTGAGCTTCTGCTTCACAGGCACGCACTCAGACTTCAAAGGCAGGAAATGTTGCACAATATCTGTATCTAGACCCGATATGTCTTCATACGACCAGGCAAAGATATCGGAATATTCTCGTAGCAAACTGATCAACCCCTTCTTGACAGGCTCTTCAAGAAATGCCCCAATCTTCACCATGCGAACACAATCTTCCGACCCCAAGTTGACTGTTTCCAGATCTTCGAGATGCGGCTGAATGATCTTCTTCTCGTGCTCTAGGAGACGGGTAATCTCATCAGGAATCCCTTCAACATCATCTTCCTTTGCCTCGAATACAGGGAATTCAAAATTGGGAGATGGTGTTGGATCATTATGTTCAATGGGTTTTAGAATCAACCTGCATAATGATTTTGGATAATGAAAAACTTTAGAATTTAAACAAGCAAATCATTATGCAGATGAAAAAGATTGCTTTTATTCTTGTTTTTATGGTTTTTTTTTATCACTGATTTCATGCAAAAGCAAAAAGTGAAAACAAATGGAAAAACATATGTTTAACAATGCATTAATTGAATGAAAATATCATTGTATAAATGCTGCCAACAATGTCATCACTTCTCCTTTTGGCATGGGAGAAGGGTTTTGAACAAAGTGAACCATTACTCTGATCTATGAATGACTGTAGGAACATCTACAACGACCCAATTGTGGCAGACGCCACCAGGTATGATGAAGTTGCTCAAGTCCTCTGCATCCTCTTCCAAGATAGCAGCAGCTTCTTCAGCTTGGTCAGCATGGATGAAACCTCCACTCTTGAACAAACCTTGCTCGTTAAATGCCCCAGACGAATAGCCAATGCCAGCCCGGGACTTATTGTCTTCAAGCTCAATCATCTTCCCCAAACCAGCAACTGCACCACATTCAATGGCCAGTTTCGCATCTCGGTAGGAAGCAAATGAAGGAGACTTCTTCTCAATCGGCTCAGCAATAGATAAAGCTTGGAAAGGAGTTCCAACTTCATCCTCAGCATCAATATATGAGAAAGAAGACAGGTGGCTAACCAGGAGAGCCTTTTCTCCCCCTACCACAACCAGTTTCTTATTCTTAACGAATTTCAGCTTCTGGTGTAGGGTGGATGTCACGGCGCCAGCCTCGTGAATCCATGGTCTACCAAGGAGACAGTTATAAGATGGGTGGATATCCATAACCTGGAAGGTAACTTGGAAATCACTAGGTCCAATCTTGATTGGGAGATCAACTTCCCCAATCACGATCTTACGCGACCCATCAAAAGCTTTCACAACAACACCACTCTGCCTCATAGGAGGACCTTGATACGACAATCGAGAGAGTGTGGTCTTTGGCAATACATTCAAAGAGGATCCAATGTCCACCAACACGTTGGACATGGCATCGGTCTTACAGTTCATAGAAATATGTAAAGCCATGTTGTGGTCTCTTCCCTCCTCAGGGAGATCAGCGTCACAGAAACTCAAAGTGTTGCAAGCAGTGATGTTTGCAACAATACTATCAAACTGTTCTATGGTGACGTCGTGATCGACATAAGCCAGATCCAAAACTTTCTGCAGAGCCTCCCTATGGAGTTCTGAATTCAGAAGCAAAGATAAAACGGAGATTTTGGAAGGCGTTTGTAGAAGCTGGTCTACAACATTGTACTCACTCTTCTTGATGAGCCTCAGCATCTCATCACATTCTTCATTCACAGTGCCACTCGAGCCAACAGAAGAAGCAGGAGTCTTTTGTACAGAGGAGGATTTGGCAGCAGGTGCCGGATTCTGAACATTCACAGCAGTCCCAACCGGACGCTCAGCGGAATCAGAAACAATGTGAGGCTTCGGGGGTGCAGAAAACACACGACCACTCCGGGTCAACCCGCTCACGTCAGCAATATTGGTAACAGAAGTTGAAGGCAATGGCACTTCCTTCCCATCTTCCACAGCAACGGGATTGTATCTGAAGGGAATTGCTTTATCCGAAGAATAAGGCACAGGGCATGTAGGCTTGATTATCAGAGAAGGAGAGACCTTCGGCTTGCTGCCATCATAACGGATGACAACAGGCTCGGGCAACATGAACACAGGAGAAATAACATTTACTTCTGGTTCATCTTCATCAATATTACGGTTCTGAAGAATCTCTATGGTACCTTCATCCAATAGCTCTTGGAGCTCTCTTCGCACTTGGCGACAACCCAGTCTATTGACGGAGCAAATGCGGCACCTGTCATGGTCATGCTCCATATGACTGTATTGACACAGCAAACGATGCAACTCGACCAATGACTGTCGAATATGGCTCACATATTTGACTTTATACTTCCCAGGGCACCCCTAGACCATGTTCACTGATTTCCCATGCTCGGGCAATGGGTTCTTTGTAACATTGGGGCCTGAGTCCTCGAAGCTCAAAATACCACACCGCATAAGGTCTTGAACCTTAGTCTTCAGCGGATAACAATTCTCAATGTTGTATCCCGGAGCACCGGAATGATATACACAGTGTTGATCTGGCTTATACCACCACTACGGATTCGCAGGCACAGCTGGAGGATCCCTGGGAGTAACCAGCTTCCTTTCCAACAAGGAAGGATATAATTCAGCATATGACATAGGAATGGGATCGAAACTGATCTTCTTCCTATCATAATTTAGATTGGCTTGGTTACTAGTGCTGTCACGAGGCTGGTAAGCCTGTTACTGTGGACGGTGTTGCTGTTGATACTGAGGTTGTTGCTGATGCTGATTAGGCTGCTGATACTGCTGAGCATTATCTCTGAAAACAGGTGCTATATGAGCCACCTGGTGCTGATGACGCACTGGCTTCCTCTTGACAGAGGGTCTTCTTGGTTTAGCATGGGATTGCACAGCATGTGCCTCCCCATCTTTCTTCTTAAACGCCCCATACCGTTTAGAAGAGCTCTCATCCTTCGACAGACGTCCCTCACGGACTCCTTCCTCCAGACGCATCCCCATGTTCACCATCTCGGTGAAATCAGAGGGAGCGCTCGCAACCATCCGCTCATAATAGAATGAGCTAAGAGTCTTCAAAAAGATCTTAGTCATTTCCTTCTCTTCCAGCGGAGGAGTAATCTGAGCTGCTAACTCTCGCCACCTCTGGGCGTACTCCTTGAATGTCTCTTTATCCTTCTGAGACATGGCCCTGAGTTGATCACGGTCAGGAGCCATATCAACATTATACTTATATTGCTTGACGAAGGCTTCGCCAAGATCGTTGAAGGATCGGATGTTTGCGCTATCAAGGCTCATATACCAGCGAAGAGCCGCACCGGACAAACTATCCTGGAAATAATGGATCAGGAGCTGATCATTATTTGTTTGCGTAGACATTTTCCTGGCATACATAACCAGGTGAGCGAGAGGGCAGGTGTTCCCTTTATATTTTTCAAAGTCAGGCACTTTGAACTTGATTGGAATCTTAACACCGGGAACAAGGCAAAGTTCAGCAGCAGATTTGCCGAACAGATCTTTCCCTCGGAGGGTCTTCAATTCCTTACGCAGCTCAAGGAATTGGTCGTTCATTGCGTCCATCTTCTCATTAACATCTGGGCCCTCAGACGGCTCAGAATGATAGATGGTGTCGTCTACCGTAGGAATGGTATGCACGACAGGAGGAGCAGCAGCAAGGACCGGGCTAGATGCCGGCATGGAAGCAAAAGTAGGAGGTGGAATATCTGGCATGAAACCCGGAGGCATACCCCACGGAAACCCGGCTGGCATGGCATTAGGCACAAAGTGAACACTGGCAGCTGGCACAGTCGGAGCAACGACTTCTGATATGACAGTCCTCTGGGGAGGAGTTGCAGGAGGTGGAGAAGGTTGATTCTGAGTAGACAGAAATTGCTCCATCAGAGCACTCAAACGAGCGACCTCTTCCTTCAATTCTCTGTTCTCTTGTTCAAGTTGATCCATCACTCTAGCAGAATTGGCTCTGGTATAGTACCGATGAGTCAGCTTGTCTTCAAAATAAATGAAGAGCACAGAGTTAGGCCACAGACAAGAAGACCAAGAACAACCTGCTTATGCAAAATGATGCATGCAATGCTTGTGCATATGTTTTGTTTTATTTTTCAAGGAACCTTTAGGGTATTATTTGCAAATTTTGAATATTTAAAGCATTTAATAGCATATGGAAAACATCTCATCAAATATATTTGGAACAAATAAGTACAGCATTTTTGATCATTACAAAAGGGAAAAGGAAAATAAACATCCTATGGATCCCTAGAAGCTCGGGATGCTGGAAGACGAGATGCACAAAGCTTCTTGATCTCTCTCTCATAAGCCGCTTCCATATCTGCTTTCTCCTTTCCAAGTCGTTCATACTTCCTCTTCCAGAACTTGGAAGACTGAGGAAGCAGAGAAGTCCAAGTATCATTCGGATTGTCGATCACTTGATGCTCGAGAAACTCAATCAGAGCGTCCTTCTCCTTCATCTGTTGAAGCGACTCCTCTCTTTCACGGATCCAGGCACGTGAAAGGTCTTCTTCTCTCAACTCCTCTACATCTTGGTTGGGGAGGGTTGAAGGCCCAGCCACATCCAACGGTGTAGGTCTCGGATGATCATACGGCATAAGGTATACAGCAGCTCTCTGTCTGACCCAAGAGGTATATGGCTCCAAAGCTATGCAATTCTTCGGACCCAATTCATTCCTACCCTTCTTCTGAATCTTGCGCCAAGCGCGGACAAATCTGGCTTTCAAGCCTTGGGGATCTTTACCCTCCTGAAAGAACACACCTTCTAACAGAATGTTATGAGGTTTATCCTTTAGGGGGAACCCAAGCTGACGACGTGCTAAGATAGGATTGTAGCTGATCCCACCACATGTACCAAGAAAAGGCACATTAGGGAATTCACCACAATAATCAATGATCTGCACAGTATCATACACGCGATCATACCAAGAGATATCATCATTAGTGAGAGACATGAGTCTCGTAGACCACCGTAGACATCCCTTGTTCTTCTTGAAAGCAAGCGTCTGCGGTAAGTGAGAAATAAACCACTTATACAGCAGAGGTAAACAGCACACCATAACCCCTCCACCCCTTCGTATTCCTTTGATGCAAAGAGAAATAGGCATCACCCAACAGAGTCGGAACGGGATTAAGAACTGAAAAGATCCTAATGGCGTTCACATCCACAAATTTGTCGATGTTGGGGAACAATACCAATCCATAGATGAGCAGCACAAATAAAGCCTCAAAGGCATCCTCACTCCTGGCCTTCCCATAAACGGTAGCTTGAGCAATGAGGAACTCGGAAGGAAAACCCTGAATTCCACCTTTGACAGTCAAATTAGCTTTAATCAAGGCTTCATCTATGTGCAACAAGTCTGCGATCTCTCGAGAAGTAGGAATACTCTCTAAGCCACTGAAGGACACTTGATCCAGAATCGGGATCCCAATAAGATGAGCATACTCTCAAGCGTGGGCAACAACTGGAAATCCGGAAATGAGAAGCAGTGATACAGAGGATCATAGAACTGATCCAAAGTACTCATCAAACCCTCATCAACCTGAGTAGTCAACAGAGGCAGAAGCTTCCCATAGCGAGCTTTGAAACCCAAGGGATCTAATACATAAGATGTCAGATTCCTTAACTCTTTCACATCGGGTTGTCTAAAGCTGTACTTCTTTGTATGCCTTTTTGGTCTTTCCATGTCTGAAAATTTTGCAAATAAACCCTTTAAGTTCCTTGAAAATTTTCTGATTATTCTGATGACATGAATGCAGATGAATGTATGAATGCATGAATGCAACAATCACACTCAAGGATCAAGCAAGTCACACCAGACAAAGGTCATGGGAAAGCTCATTGTATCCCTAATATCAATCATCCATTTTGGTGGATTATGGTTTTCACCTTATCAACACCCAAGTTCCATTGATATTAACGGTACATGAACCGGCTCAATCATCCTTAATATCAACCATCCATTTTGGCGGATTATGGTTTACACCTTATCAACGCCCAAGTTCCATTGATATTAAGGTTGTCTGAACGACTCAACCATGAATCACGGGTTTGCTGAGAGTCACGAGCATGGAGTCTTGGTTAAGAACCACCCAAAGGGAGTGTACTAGGGTTTAAACCTGCCAGACATGTTCTACCAGAGGTTCCCATAATCATCGTCCCATCTTTCGGATATTATCGGAGAAACGAATACTCGTATTCCAAAAGTATTCTCAAGAGAGACTCTTATGAGTGTAGTATCGCGTAACAATCGCATCAGACCTGACATCTGAACGACCTCCGCACTACGTCCTAAAAATAGGCCAAGATGGGCTTGGTAAACTAAGGTCCTTGGCTTCTAAGGCACATGATTGAAAGAATAATGCCTAACCACAAATAACTTGTGTCACATTATTAATCCAACATAACCTCCACCAAGTGAATGGACTCGCAAGTCAACTGGCTAAGGAATACTCCACACCAGTCGACAAGACTATGCCATTCTCCTATCCTAAGGTGCACTCGAGTTCGGGTATAGAACTCATCTCACAGAGATCACCAAAGCAAACAGCAATTGTATATCAAGCAACTCAAACATTACAATCAATACAGTAATCCCAAATTGTACAAAAATATGTCAAATAACAGATAAACAAATATCATACAACAAGGGTGAAAAGTAGGCAAAACCACCAAGGAACATGTTCCCCAGCAGAGTCGCCACTTTTCTGTAGCGGTGTATTCGTCGCTCTATGGTCTATTGATTAAACCAAAAGCAAAGTATACAAAGAATCGAGTCGCCACCGCACTTTTATTTATCCAAAGGAATGGCTAAAAAGCGAACAAAAGCCTAAGAAGTTTTACACATAGAAAACTAATGAAAAGATCAGAGATCTGAGTAAGGGGTAAATTACGCAATGGGAAGGTGTTAGGCACCCAAAACGTCCTAGGTACTCCTAGGGAGCCCTTTTCACACTTGTTGAATTAAATGTTATTTGTTTATGAAATATTTATTGTGCAAACATGGATTGAAGTGATGAGAAAAGAATATACAAGTTATTATTTTGTGTTTGAACGGATGAACCCGTTGCCTACGTACCTTTCCATGGAAGGTAAGGATCAAAACGCCGTAGTTCGGCTAAAAGATTTCCAAAATATGAGTGGGTTCACTTTAAAACAAAAGCCCTAAGGTCTTTCATTATCCACGGGAGAAAACTCAACCTTATACAAACAACGAGTCCACCATGTGAGAACAGCTTCAACTTGCTAGTGAGGGGTTAACCCTATAATAAGCAAGGAAGTCTTACAACTCAATCACTAAGGACAAGAAGGTGAGATTAATATCAACCAACTAGGATAAATCAAACCTATGGCTAATGTATGAAAACTTAACAAGAATGGACAAAGCCACAAAACAATTGTATGAGTTGGATTAACCAATTAAGATTTATTCACAAAAGATGGTCAAAGTATGATTAGAATTCAATTCAAAAAAAGTATTATGAAATGGAGTTTGAAAAATCAAAGGCCTAAAGCCTAGGTTTCTAATTTGAAAAGAAATGACAATGTTTGCACAATATATGTCAAAGTTTTTGAATTAACATGTGAAAAGGGAGTTTTGAAAACACACAAAAAATGGAAGGGTGAGGAAGTAAAACTTCTTAGATGTTCACCTCTTGAAATCATATGGAAGATGATTCAAGTGTGTCCTTTGGAATAAGGCAACAATACGAGTAAGCAAATGAGCAAAGCAAGGTGATACCGGATGCCAATCAATGGACTTACACCAATCTCCCAAACAAAGGTGGATACCGGATACCAATCAATGGATTTACACCAATCTCCCAAAACAAAACAATGATACCGGATGCCAATCAATGGACTTATACCAATCTCACAAACAAACACGGATATCGGATACCAATCAATGGATTTACACCAATCTCCTAAAACAAAACAATGATACCAGATGCCAATCAATGGACTTATACTAGTCTCACAAACAAAGGTGGATACCGGATACCAATCAATGGATTTATACCAATCTCCTAAAACAAAACAATGATACCGGATGCCAATCAATGGACTTATACCAATCTCACAAAACAAAGGTCGATACCGGATACCAATCAATGGATTTACACCAATCTCCTAAAACAAAACAATGATACCAGATGCCAATCAATGGACTTACACTAGTCTCACACCATATCATTGAAACAACTGCCAAGTAATGGACTTATGCTTGTCTCCTCCATGGACAAAGCAAAAAATTCTATAAAGAAAAGCTTATGAAATGATATACAAATGATGATAATAAATGCACTAAGGCACACTCAAGCAGATATGCACAGATGAATCAAGTAAACAGACAATCAATTCAGCTAGCACACACTATATACAAGCAATTAGGCTCAAGCAAGGTTAGACTTTACAGTCAACTGGAATGGGGTAAGTTGTGCTCTTAACCTTAACATTGAGAGTTAAGGTGAAGCAGATGAAATGGAGATGAGGGGTGTGCCTCATAGCTTCTATCCCTGGTCAAGGAGAGCTTTGAATGATAGAAGGTGTGGGAGTTCAGAAAGTTGGAACTCTCTCCACAAGTGAATGACTCTATAGATCTTGGGTTAGTATCCACAATGCGTCAACATGTAATGTGAGCAAAGGGATGACACACTGAATAGTAGGAGATGGACTACACATCTCTTTTATCTACCAATTGCCTCATATGAGGACTTTTCCTGCTTGGCACAAAGAGTAAACAATCACAAGCATTGCCTCTTAAGGAGGACTTCAGACAGGTGCCTGGCCACATAACAGGCCAGGTCTTCCAGACTACATGAAGAAGAGAAATTATACCTAAGTGGTTAAGCAACCAAGCAAAAGCAAGTTCAAAGTGAACTTAAGCAACTAATGTACCTGTGGAAACATCAAACAAATCAGTATACAACTCAGACAATCAACCAACAGTTAATGCAACAGACAACCAATATAGGCAAAGGCATAAGCCACAAGTCAAACTCAAGAGAGTCAACATCAACCTACAAAACACACATTAGTAATCAAAAGCAAATATCAAATGCTCTCAAGATGAGGCATCATCAATTGTGTAACTTGAATGTGTAACCTGAAACAAAGCTTCAAACATGAGAGTCAAACCACTAGGTCAAAGCCTAGGGTCAAAGATAAGGGAAAAATCCAAAACAGAAGCTGAAAATTAACATGAATCAACTTCAATCAAAGCTTGAAACAATCCAAAAGGTCTCATGTCAATACCATTTACCAAATTCATTTCACAAACCAATCATGACAAGGTATGCAAGTTGAAAGCACATTGAGGCAACAGAATGAACAAATGCACATTAATTCAAAAATTGTTCAATTAATCTCAAGAAAAATCATGGCTAAACAGAACACATCACATGATCAACACACCAAAAATCAAGGCATTTGGATAAGTTTAAACATGGAAAAGAAATTCCTTAAGGCAAGGCAAGCACAAACAAGCTCAAATAGGACACAATTTGGTACATCCACTTAGCACAAGCCTAAAACATAATTGGCAAATGATAAAGACCTCAAACCAAATCCACAATAAACTTCAAAGTGTCTAGAAACAATGTGCAATATTTCAAGTTCATATGATAAAGCATAAGCATTTCACAAATCATTGAAGTCCATGACAATTCAAAAGTCCACAAATGGCAATCCAGAAAGAAAAATCTCAAACAAACCAGAAATCAATCCAAAATTTCCACAAAAATTCATGAGCAATCCTAACATCCAGAAGAAGCACCATACAAAAAATCACATCAATTGGCATTTATTTGGCATGTCAAATAAAATCATCAAGATGATCAAGCAAAGGTGTGACACACATTGTCACACCTACATTAACCAGATCATATCTCAACAACCATAAATGCTAAAAATGCAAACTCAACACCAAAATGTCCAGCAAGATGTCTATTTTAAGCACACCAAATTTCACAGGCATTGGATTAAAACTCATCATTTCACAAAGCATATGGCAAGCAAGGTTCAAATTGGACATGCATACACAAACCCTAAGCCAAAATATTTTTCAACCGTGCACAATTTCTGGAAAAATAGCCAAAAAATACTAGACATGATGAGGAGCAAGATACAAAAAACCACACATTAATTGGATGAATATTTATGGAGTTATGATTTTTCAAAGTGAAAGAAAAAATAAAAACCATGAAGAAGCAAGCATGAATGGCATATGGATGAAATGGAGAAAAATGCAAAGGCAATTTTGGAAATGATGTATGCTGGAATCGAAGGGAGTCACAATTTGAATACCTAGCGCGCCAAGGTTAAACACAATCGTTTCACTCAAACCCTAGGCGCAACGTGCATGCATGCAAACGAAAATCCGCAGGAAATATGGATGAACACGCAGGTAAATTCGTAGGTAACAACATGAAGGTTATAGGAGATTCCGCAGGAAATATGCAGCAAGTATGAACACGATGAAGATCCTTATGATCTTCATCATCAATTTTCTAGAAAATCTCAAACTCTCCAGAAACACGAATTAAGCATTGCATCATGTAGATCTAACATCATACACTAAGAATCATCACACATTCCATCCAAAAACATTACAACATGCATGAATCGAGCGAAATAAGAATCATCAAACAAACTTCAAATTAACATTTCTCACTCAATTTGGCACGGATTCACACGATTTAAAGCTTAAACTAACCAGCAATCAAAGATCTATCACATTATGGTAATGAAAGGCAAGATTAGGAGATGCGATTTGTAACCTCTTGTAGAAGCAGAATCGGATTCAGCTGGATTTAGGTCGTTGCAATGCTCAAAATCTACTCTATAATGCTTGTGAAGTTGAATGGAAGGAAGATTGCAGCTCAATTGCATGCGTTCCAACAGAATTTTGGATTTGCCATTATTGCACCAAGCTTCATGAATGCCTCCACCTTGCACGAATTGCTCTGATTCTATAGAAGATCCTGTTCAATATCAACTCAAGAACAAGAATCAAACACGAAAATGCAATGGCAAATGAAGAAATTGGAAGAAAATTTGAGAGAGAAAATTTGTATTCTAGATCTAGATCTTGAAGAATGAAGTGTTGTTACTGATTTTCTGTTAGGTTTTAGCTTATATACTCCCTGCTAAACATGTTTAATTAAACTCTAATCAAGTGCAAATGGAAATTAGGGAAAATGGAGGTGTTTGGACAAATTGCATTTTGCACCTTATGCATGAGCATGGCATGAACAGTGCACGTGGCTGAGCTTAAATTCACTTAAAATTGCATTTTAAAACCATTGGCAATTGTAAAATATTCAAATGAATTACCAATTTTAAATTGTGAAAATTCCCTCCAAAAATCAAGATTTTTGCAAATGATCATGAAATGAGAAATGATGCAATGTAATGCAAGATTATGAAATTATAGGTCATGACAAGAATTTAGCAAAAAGAGCCACATGATTTGGAGCTATGGTTTGAAAGTTATGCACTTTTGAAGTTCAATCCACACTTGGTCATGTTTTGATCATGTCTCTTCAACCACAAATGAGAAATTGATGTTCTTGGACATTTTGGAAATGGGAGAGAAAGATCTACAACTTTCATGTTCAACAAAATTTCATTTGAAGCATTCTTGATGATGTAATCTTGAGGAGAAAACCTTTCCATTTTTGGCAATTCCAAATTATAGGTCACTTTCTATTTTTGGAAAGTTTTGACCTGACTTTATTTTCTTCAATGTTGATGTTTGAAATGTCAAATGAGACTTGTTTGAACATGAATGAAGTATTTCTAGGCTCTTCCCACCTCCAAAAATCACAATTGACTTTGCAGTTGACTGGCTAGGGCTTCAGTTGACTGAAGAATGCCTTGATGAGATTCAAGCCTCTACCACTTGGGATTTTGATTCAAAATGATGTCATAGCTCATATGAACTCTTGGGAATAATCATGGGGTCCAAATTCTTCAGAATGGCCACCATCTATTGCTCATTGAAATGCATTGACTGCCTTGACCTGTGATTGCTTCATCTGCAAGTAACAAGGTTAGATGACATATTTTTGTACTTTTGGTTAGTGAACAAATGAAAAGCAATGACATACAAATGCTAAACATGATTGGTGATCAAGAATCACTCTCAAAAGATAACCCACCCACAGGGAAGCAGGCAAGGTGCACAATGATCCTTGAGGCAATGCAATGATATGATATGATGCCATGAGGGATCTTAGGGACAAAATTGGGGTCTTACACTAAGAACACGTTTACTCCTTCTACTACAGGCGAGTAAGTCTCCAAAGGTCGAGCATCTGGTAGATTGCGTAGTAACGTCGTTCACCCAAAAACACAACCAACCCCGTAGTTAGCCGAACTACGGCTTGCTCTGATTCTCATTCCAGATGAGATACGTAGGCAAAAGACGCGACGTCTTACCGAGCACATATCCCCCTAACCCATAGCCAGCCGAGCTACGAAGACTCTGATTCTCATATTCAGATGAGATACGTATGCAGTGGATGCGACATCCGTGCGAGTCATTTTCTTTAAACCCTTTTTTAGTAAATAGTACATTAGATAAACCCACACCATTTAAACAAGAATAACAAAAGTGGATCCCGTAGAGTACTACAGATGCGTAGGGGTGCTAATACATTCCCTTCGCATAATCGACTCCCGAACCCAAGATTTGGTTGCGAGACCTTGTCTTTTCCTTTCCTTTCTCCCATATTTACTTCGAGCGTTTCCTTTCCCTCCTTTGGGATAAATAACGCACGGTGGCGACTCTTCTGTCATTTCTTTTTTCGCCAGTTGTTTTTTTTGCAGGTTGCGACAGCTGGCGACTCTGCTGGGGACCCTGGTTTCCCTAAGCAAGTCCCTCCTAGATTTTGTAGGTTGCTTGTTTGTTGGGTGTTTATCCTTTTGTACAGTTATTTATTTTTCAGCCTTTACCTGCTTTATCTTATTGCATTGTGTACATATGATTGCCGTATCTGCTGGTTCTGTTTGTTGGGGTGGGATGTTCTATGAGAGATAAGCCCATTACCCAGGCTTGAGCGTACACACAGGTTTTAGAGTGGATAGTCATGAGGCTTGCGTGGCGTGTTGCTACGTTAAGTCGTTCATGAAGACCCATACCCAGACGAGGTTTCTTTTGGATATATTTTGTCCTACGGGTGTTCCGTAACGGCATGATGTTCCTCTAGAAATCGTCGACTCTGGTGACCATTTCCCGAGAACTCAGTCGAGGCCTCTCCTCCGAGACGTGATTATGTTAGCTCTGGTGGGCGCATTCTTGTTGATCAATCCGAGGACCCCGAGACTGGGAACTTGCCATTAGGATGTCCTGTTGAGGGGAGTCAGCGGAGGTCTTTTTATCCCGTAATAATGCCAAACCTTCAGTGGTAAACGTATTATTCTTGACTGAAGGGCTGAAGTTGACGAACTTCTGTTCTTAGAGTCTACCAGTGAGGGGCGGGTTAAATTCAGGAAACCTTAACCTTCAACCAACCCAGTTTTCTGGAGCAGAGCTTTGATCTTGTATTATATTCTTCAGTGGGGTTTCTCTTCAAACAGTGCAACCTGACAAATGTTCAAGCGGATCCAGCAATCCTGATTGACATGCCTTTGCATTTCATAACATCATCTGCATATTTGCATCCAACATCTCATGCTTATTCATTTGCGGGGTATTCCCTTTTTAAGGGGGGTGCCTTAAAATTGAATAAGCAGTGCATCGCATACCATGCATACTAACCCTTGTTTGTTTTGCAGGTGTCACCGCAATGTCTAATGTTTGTTCCCTGTCTCAGGCATTATTGGTCCCAAGCGAGTCCACAGGTACCCGACCAAGGAAAATCGTCCGCAACTAGCCATGGACCAGGTACAGAAAGAGCTGGCTGATATGTGTGAAAGGATGGATCGGTTCATGACATTGATGACTGGTATGGCAGAAGGCCAGGAAAAGCTGAGGGAATTTGTTGAGCAACCGATGCCCGATCCAGAGGTAGAGATACCAAATGCTGAAGGAAACCCTGGTAACCCTGGGAACCCTGATAACCCTATGAACACTGGTAACATGGGTAACGCAAATGCTGATGGAAACCCGGGTAATGTTGGCAACACGGGGAATGTTGGAAATGGCATTGGCGGAAGGTACAATGTGAATCAAGGAATTTGGATTAACGGGCGCCCCGTTACTGAGGATTATCAGTATGATCAATTCTCTTTGCACGACGAAGCCCATGAGACCACTCGCCGTATGGATGAGCTTGTTGAGAAGCTCAAATCTTTGGAGTCTCAAAACTCCTTAGGTTTTGATGTCACAAATCTTGGTCTGGTTCAGGGAGTAAAGATCCCTCACAAGTTCAAACCCCCTACTTTTGAGACATACAACGGGGCTTCTTGCCCACGCACTCATCTCCAATCTTATTTGGGAAGGTTGGGAGCTCACACGGAAGATGAAAAGCTGTGGATGTACTACTTTGAAGATAGTCTAACTGGAGCTTCTCGTGAATGGTATTCTCATTTGTCTCGTACTACCATCAAGAGCTGGAAAGACTTGGCAGAGGCTTTTGTCAAGCAATATCAATACAACTTGGAATTGGCTCCAAATCGGACCTTATTGCAAGGAATGTCTCAGACTGCCAAGGAGACCTTTAGAGAATATGCTCAGCGTTGGAGACAAATTACTGCGTCCGTCCAACCCCCTATGTCTGAAAGGGAGATGACGAACATGTTCATGAACACTCTTCAAGGCAATTATATTGAGAGGTTGGTTGCTTGCCCGTCAATCAGCTTTGCAGAGATAGTAATTGCTGGAGAAAGAATCGAGAGTCTCTTGAAGATGGGCCGAATTCAAGACAATAGTGCTTCCAAGAAACCGTTTGCTGGTAACGGTCAGTGAAGAAGAGAAGGCGAGACAAGCATTGTCTATGCCGGCAGAGGCAGGGGCAGAGGACGCCCTAATTATTATCAAGATCAAGTGGCCGCAGTCACTATTCCTACACCTTCTCCTCAACAGCAACAACAGCCGCATTATCATCCGCAACAGCAACCCAGGTACAACAATCAACAACAAGGAGGTAATCCGGGTCAGCAGAGACACTATCAACAACGTCCAAGGCAGACGGACCGGGTCATTGAGCCAATCCCCATGCCTTATTCTGTATTACTTCCCAGGCTGATTGACCTGAATCTGGTTATGTTAAAGACTCTGGCCCCACCAATCGATCCCAATAATTTGCCTAGAGGTTATGATGTCAACACCAGATGTGCTTTTCACTCCAATGCACCTGGCCATACTATAGATAATTGCAAGGCTCTCCAGCTAAAGGTACAAGATTTGAGAGATGCCCAGGCTATCAATTTTTCTCCAGTGCCTAATGTTATCCAAAACCTGATGCCAGCTCACGGCGGGCAGAGGATTAATGCTATTGATAGTGGGGAAGCTTTGAATTTGGTTTCTGATGTGACTAAAGTGAAGACTTCACTATCAGTGGTTAAAGACCGACTCTTGAAAGGAATGATTTTCCCGGGCTGTGGGGAAGAGTGCAGAAATTGTCAAGCTGCCGAGAACGGATGTGACAGTTTGCGAAGAGGTATTCAGCAATTGATAGATGAAGGTTGTCTTTAGTTCGATCAGACCCATCCAGTGAAGAATGATGTGTCGACAGTGACGATTTATTTCACTCCTGAAGAAATATATGTTCCCGAGAGACCCGCTCCGATAACAGTATATTTCCCAGAAAGTACAGAACCAGCAACGGTGAACGTCGAAAGTCCAGCACCAATTACAATTTACTCTGACAACCCTCAACCGGCTTTGGTTAGTCCGGTCACCATCACGGTACCAGGACCTGTTCCGTATGAGAAAGACTGTGCTATCCCGTGGCACTATAGGGCTGATATCTACTTCCAGGGGCGGAAAGTTAACAGGGAAGACATTGACACTGGTAGCTCCGCTATAGACAATGTTGGAGGGGTTGGTGACTTCACTCGCAGTGGACGCCTATTTGCACTATCAACATTGCGCACGAATACTGAAGTTGAGGCAGCTGCCAAGGCTAAAGGAAAACAGGTAGCCACCGAAGAGGTTACTACTGAGGAAGCTCCTCTTAAGACCGCATTCGAGAAGGAAGTGGATGAGTTTATGAGGATTATCAAGAAAAGTGACTACAAGGTAGTCGACCAGCTAAATCAGACACCCTCAAAGATCTCCATTCTCTCAATATTGATGTGCTCTGAGGCGCACAGAGCAACCTTGTTGAAAGTACTAAATATGGCCTATGTTCCACCAGAGATAACTGTTAACCAGCTGGAGTCGGTAGTTTCAAATGTAAACGCTAGCCATGGGCTAGGTTTCACCGACTATGACCTGACATCGGAGGGCAGGAGTCACAACAAAGCTTTGCATATCACAATGGAATGCAAAGGGGCGGTGCTTTCCCATGTTTTAGTTGATACAGGCTCTTCTCTTAATGTTCTTCCAAAGAAAGCCTTAATGAAGTTGGATTGCGATGACATCATCCTGAAGCCAAGCAATTTAGTTGTGAGGGCTTTTGATGGCTCTAAGAGATCTGTCTTTGGCGAGATTGAGTTGCCAGTTAAGATTGGACCGCAGGTGTTCAAGAGAACCTTTTGTGTGATGGATATCCAGCCTGCCTATAGCTGTCTGCTAGGTCGGCTCTGGATTCATGCCGCCGGTGCTGTTACTTCTACTCGCCACCAGAAGCTCAAATATGAACTAGAAGGTCAGGTCGTCACTGTCTGTGGTGAAGAGGATATTTTTATTAGCCACCTGTCTACATTTAAGTATGTGGAGATGGATGGCGAGATGCATAAGATATTGTGTCAGGGCTTCGAAGCCATAAACATCAGTGAGGTCGCGCCCAAAGTTGTCTTTTCACCTAAGTCTGAGAAGGTCGGGACTTCTATCTCTTCATACAAGCAAGTTGTTGAAGTGGTTAAAGCTGGTAATGCCCAAGGCTGTGGCAAATTTGTGGAGTCAGTCATCAAAGAAGACAAGTTTGGATTGGGGTTTACTCTGGGGTCTCAGAAGAACGAAGCTGGTACTTTCTCCAGCGGGGATTTGGTTTCTCCCCACATCGTCAATGTTGCAGATGAAGACAAGGCTGACAGCGACTGTGACTTAGATAGCTGGATTCGCCTGTGTGTCTTGGGAGAAAAGTATGACTTCACTGCTAACGACACTGCTATGGCCAAGTATGACTTCGACAATCCTATCTATCAAGCCGAAGAAGGGGTTGAGGAAGATTGTGAATTGCCTGAAGAGTTAGCCAGGTTGTTGAAACAGGAGGACCGAACTGTTACACCTTATTAGGAGGTGATTGAGACCGTCAACATTGGTACCGAAGACGATAAGAAAGAGATCAAGATCGGGGCCAGTATACAGCCGAGGTGAAAGAACAGTTGATCAGTTTGTGTCGTGAGTATGTCGACATCTTTGCTTGGTCCTATCAAGATATGCCAGGTTTGGATACAGACATCGTTGTGCACAGGTTACCGTTGAATGAAGATATGTCGCAGGTTAAGCAGAAGTTACGTCGAACTCATCCCGACATGGCAATGAAAATCGAAGACCGTTGATCATGTACTTGACGGTGTTAGAAGGGTCAATGGGTTGTGTGCTCGGTCAGCATGACGAGTCAGGTCGAAAAGAGCATGCAATATACTACCTTAGCAAAAAGTTTACCGACTGTGAACAAAGATACTCACTGCTCGAGAAAACTTGCTGCGCTTTGGCATGGGCTGCTCGCCGACTAAGATAGTATATGTTGACTCACACGACTCTATTGATATCAAAGATGGATCTCGTCAAGTATATTTTTGAAAAGCCAGCGCTTACCGGAAGAGTTGCTAGGTGGCAAATGATACTGACAGAGTATGACATCCAATACACTTCACAAAAAGCCATCAAAGGAAGTGTCTTATCAGACTATCTTGCAGAGCAACCGATTGATGATTACCAACCTATGAGGTTCGACTTTCCTGATGAGGACATCATGTTTCTCAAATCGAAAGATTGCGAGGAACCACTCCCGGAGGAGGGGCCTGACCCGGAATCCAAATGGATTATGATGTTTGATGGGGCGGTCAACGTCAATGGTCGATGAGTTGGTGCAGTGTTGATCACGCCAGAGAGGGTTCATATGCCATTTTGTGCCAGAATAACTTTTCCCTGCACCAACAATGAAGCCGATACAATCAGCCGATCCTAGTTGAGGAAAAGAGACTAGCAGCTATATGTCATGGCCAACTATATCAGAGACGAATGAAGAGAGCATTTGATCAGAAAGTACGCCCTCAGGAGTATCAAGTCGGCGAATTGGTACTCAAAAGAATTCTTCCTCCCAACACAGATCGCAGGGGCAAATGGACACCGAACTATGAGGGTCCATACGTGGTTAAAAGGGTTTTCTCTGGCGGAGCTTTGATGCTAACAACCATGGATGGCGAAGATTTCTCATCCCCTGTCAACTCAGACGTAGTTAAAAAATACTTCGCATAATTGACCCACTGGACAAAAGAAAAAGAGTCCAGGCAAAAAAGGGCATCCCGACGAACAAAAAAAAAAGGTTCGGGCAAAAATTAGGGATATAAAAAATAAAAAAATGTACACCCGGTGAGTCAAAAACCCGAGAGGGCGACTCAGGCAAAAAAGGGTATCCCGGTGGATTGAAAACCCAAAAGGGCGGTCCACGCAAAAGAGGGAATAAGCGAATGATTGCGATCTAAATTCATTCGTGTTATATCACCGTTTCATTCAAGCCGGCAATCTCCGAAGGTTAAAGATCGACTAATCATCCACTTCAGAAAGCAAGATGAGTAGAGCGTCTTGAGGTCATACGAGCCATAGCAGAGTCGAAACTCAGTGGGACCCGTATCCACATTGCCATTAGGATAGTTTCTTTTGTTCAATTTATAGCGATCGCCTCATTTCAGGGATCAGCTTCCTGATGTACTCGCCTATTCCTGGCACAAATTTTTCAACCAATGAAAGTCGAATAATTCAGTTAAAAAACCTCTTTATTTTTCATTTATCAGTGTGTTTGCAAAAGATGTCTGAATCTTTGATGAAACATATTGCATCTGAATATAATGGTGGCTTTTGCAGATGATTTGCACAGGAAAACATTTAAAATTGCTTTGAATGTGCTTAATCCCGGATGGTGAATTCAGACCGAGTAATTCCCCCGGGACATACGTATGTGATTGCAGGTCACAGGAACCGGATGCCAAGTCATGAATCCTCATCCCCAAGCGGTTGACAAAGTCTCTCCTCAGCAGAGCATGTCCCCCAGTAGAGTTGCACCTTGTATCCTCAGCAACAGCGGAGTAGTTGCATCCCCAACAGACAAGAGGGTGGTGTTCCCAGTGCTCATCCCATTCCCTAGCAGATTATTTTTAACAGATTTGTTTTGATCCTCAGCCTGAGGACGATTAGCAAGTTCACATCCCCCAGCAAAGGTCGATTCATACGACATTTCCCCAGGAAGTACTTTCCCCACAGACTCCCCTCACAGAGCCTCGCCAAACAAAGTTCCCATGGTTGATACTCCCCCAGCAAGGTCAACTTTTCAAAAAAGGGAAAGCCGATTTATTTTCGGTGGCTCCCCGGTCCCGGAAGACGGATCATTCCCCACATAGCATTCAAGGATTGATGCAGTGATCCGTTCCCTACCAGAATTTGCTTCCCCAAGCAGATTTCTTTTTGCACCATGCATAACATTGGCATTTGCATGCATATCATATCAAGCATACGCATAAGCTGATAAACAGGTTCTTCAAAGCAGACTGAAGAGTTACTTTACAACCAAAGTCATGAGATTCGACCAGAGGGTCGAGTGTGTGTGATCCAACATGAGGGTCAGTTCAAAGATTCAGCCTGAGAATCGTTTTTCAAAGAGCCAGCCTAAGGTTCAATTTGAAGACTCAGCCAGAGAGTCGCCTGCAAGCGTTATTTCTCTAGCAAGCCAGCTGGAGGAGTAGATTGACAGCTCAACAGAAAATCAGCCTACAAGAGGATCCAACCCGTGGATCACAATTTAGAAAACAAAAGTCTAATTGAAGAGTCGTTACAACATGTTCTAGCCTGAAGAATATGTACGAAGCCCAAAAAGTGGAATATTCTCGAAGCTGCATATCCAACATGAAGATTGGGTGTAGATTTCGAAAGAGGGTCAACCAGCGCGTGCCTCGGGTGCGAGATCCTAATGATGGGAATTTATCAACGAAACAATCCAGATCTAGCCAAAAGATCGAAATCAGATTCAGCCAGAGAATCAAAGAGAATCGATTCAGCCAGAGAATCGAAACAAGTAGATCTAGCCAGAAGATCGAAGTCAGGTCTAGCCCGAAGACCGGGAATAGATTCAGCCAGAGAATCAAAGAGAATAGATTCAGCCAGAGAATCAAAGAGAATAAATTCAGACAGAGAATCAAAGAAAGAAGATCTAGCCAGAAGATCCAAGTAGATCTAGCCAGAAGATCGAAGAAGATCTAGCCAGAAGATCGAAGTCAGATTCAGCCAGAGAATCAAAGAGAATCGATTCAGCCAGAGAATCGAAACAAGTAGATCTAGCCAGAAGATCGGAGTCAGGTCTAGCCCGAAGACCGAGAATAGATTCAGCCAGAGAATCAAAGAGAATAGATTCATCCAGAGAATCAAAGAAAGAAGATCTAGCCAGAAGATCGAAGTAGATCTAGCCAGAAGATCGAAGAAGATCTAGCCAGAAGATCGAAGTCAGATTCAGCCAGAGAATCAAAGAGAATCGATTCAGCCAGAGAATCGAAACAAGAAGATCTAGCCAGAAGATCGAAGTAGATCTAGCCGAGGATCAAAATCGTATCCAACCCGAGGATCAAAATTAATATCCAACCAGAGGATTAAATTGAGTATAGATTCAGCCAGAGGATCGAAACTCCAGGTTAAGTCAGAAGACCGATTCAGATCCAGCCAGAGGATCGGAAGAAAAATAAACAGCGCAGTGTATTTCAGCATTTTTGTGGTGTTCTCAGAGTGCAAATTTTTGGGTTATCTTTGGTATTCAATCACAGCTCACCCTGTTTGTCTGATAAACTGTTTGCTTTCATCCGGCTCGGGTTAGCTGATGATTGAATAGGGGCAACTGTAACACCCCAAAATTTGCCCTTTTTAGGTCATTTAACATTTCATATTGCATTTCATCATGTCAATCAGAATCTGATCCAAGAAGCTTGAACATCATTCAAGACTCTTTGTGGGTTCTATCCGGGTGATCAGTCAACACAAGAGAAAGACTTGAGCTACTTCCAACAGGTTCAAATGGGGTCTATTCATCACTCAAAGCGCTAATCTTGAAGAAGCAAAATCTGTCCCCGAGCTGTCATGCTCGCTAGGCGAACAGCGTGGTTCGCTTAGCGAAAGGAACTGTCATGCTCGCTAGGCGAAGCGCACGCGTTTTAAAAAAAACGAAACGAAAAATAAATAAATAAATAAATAAAATATAACAGAAAAATCTTGGACTTGGACCTCTCTCATTTAAGCCCACAAAAATCAGGTTATAAATTCTAGACTTCCATCTCCCAAAAAACCTTGGAAAAAGATAGTGAGAGAAGAGCTAACAGAGTTCATAGCAGCCTCCAGAGACTGAAAGGAACTCATCTGCAAAGAGCCAATCCCATCTCATATAAACCCTCAGATTGCTTTGCAAACTCAACCGGGCAATTCAATTTCATTCGATCTCTCCAATCAGGTTTGCCCTATCTCCATTACTCTATGCTTTCAATTTGAATGCTCTGAATGTATGAGGTATTATCGTTAGGTTTTGCATGTGGGCACATGTTTTAGTATGTATGTCATGCCTTGATGTGTGGATCCTTGCCCCCTGACTTTGAATTTTGATACCCTTTTGATGCATGTGTTTGGCAAGAGGTTTAGGCCTCCTACCCTTGGTTGCTTTTTGTGAGCTTTTTGTGAACTTTAATGGCATGATTCATGTGATTCTCTGTTTGGTGCAATTCTTGATTGCACTCCATCTTGTTTCTCTAACCTGTTTGTTGAGTTTTTTTTGTGAGGGCTCACATGAACCCTGAAAGGATAGCTTGCTTAGTATTCCACTTTATTTGTGGGATACCATTTGGAGATTTATTCCGATTACCTGTATTGACTTGCTTTCTTTGATGGTGCCAGCTTGAGAGATCTTCGGGTTTCTTATTTCTTTAGTTGTTGTTACTTCGGATCTTTATCCGTACGGTAGACCTTTTTTATCCTTTATTTTTCTCGCATTTTACCGTTTTCTTAACTGGAAGACCTCGATATGAGGCAATGTTTTTTTGTGTTTATTTTTGTGCCTAAAGACCTCCATGAAGAGGCAATTGGCGGATAAAAGGGATTAGTAGTCAATCCCCCGTTATTCAGTGCGTCGTTCTTTAAGATCACACTACGTCTCGATGCTTCAGAACAAAAGCCCAAGATCTTTTGTCTGGTCGGTCAGTGGAGAGGGTTCCATCTTTCTGAACCCCCACGCCTTGTCATGAGCTCACCCTGTCCAGGGTTAAGAGCTATGAGGTCTTATCCTCATTACCCTCTGATCTGCTCACCCTGGCGTTCAATGTCAGTGGTTAAGAGCCCGTTTGATTACCCTTCCATGGCTTGTTTGTCGAGGTTGATATGACCCCTCTTGACTAAAGCCATACCCCTGCGTGTTTGAGCCCCTTTGCTGGCGTGTTTACTTTATGCATGTTTGTTTTGTATGGTTTGATAGTCTCCCGTTTGCATGTTTATTAAGGTAGCGTGGTTCCTTTGTCTAGGACTGCCTTTCTGCATGAGCATCCCTAAAACACCCCAACTCATTGATTTTTCTTCTCCTAAGAACACGTTTACTCCTTCTACTACAGGCGAGTAAGTCTCCAAAGGTCGAGCATCCGGTAGATTGCGTAGTAACGTTCACCCAAAAACACAACCAACCCCGTAGTTAGCCGAACTACGGCTTGCTCTGATTCTCATTCCAGATGAGATACGTAGGCATAAGACGCGACGTCATACCGAGCATATATCCCCCTAACCCATAGCCAGCCGAGCTACGAAGATTCGGATTCTCATATTCAGATGAGATACGTATGCAATGGATGCGACATCCGTGCGAGTCATTTTCTTTAAACCCTTTTTTAGTAAATAGTACATTAGATAAACCCACACCCTTTAAACAAGAATAACAAAAGTGGATCCCGTAGAGTACTACGGATGCGTAGGGGTGCTAATACCTTCCCTTCGTATAATCGACTCCCGAACCCAAGATTTGGTTGCGAGACCTTGTCTTTTCCTTTCCTTTCTCCCAGGTTTACTTCGAGCGTTTCCTTTCCCTCCTTTGGTATAAATAACGCACGGTGGCGACTCTTCTGTCATTTCTTTTTTCGCGGTTGTTTTTTTCGCAGGTTGCGACAATATGTTTAGAAGCAAGAGTTGGGAATGATCCATATGATGGATTGGAATAAGGAGTTATTCACCCAACTGAAATTTTCGAGAGTTGTATGAGATACAACTGGAAGGAGTTCCTACCTAAATAACCTAGTTTTGTGTAATCCGCCTACGCGGACTTAGAACGAAGTGAAATATGGATCTCGACCCACTAGAAAATCTTCCAACGGGATTTTCCGAATCAAATGATGAGGGTCATTTGTTTTGAGTAAAATAGTGGGAGCATTTTTAATTAAATGCCTAATTAAATATGTCAATGATACTTATATTTTCATTAATCCTTATGTAGATTACCATGACAACAAACACCTCTAACAACATCTTGCGATCAATCCTTGACAAGGAGAAATTGTCTGGGACAAATTTTCTGGATTGGCACCGAAACCTGAGGATTGTCCTCAAACATGATAAAAAGTTGTATGTCTTGGAGAAACCTGTTTCTGAAGAGGAACCTCCTAGTTCTGCACCTAAGACAGAAAGAGATGCTTATAAGAAGCATGTCGATGATGCCAATGAAACTGCTTGTCTCATGCTAGCTACCATGAACTCAGAATTGCAAAAGCAACATGAGAACATGGCAGCGTTCGATATGATCGAACACCTGAAAATGCTCTATCAAGAGCAAGCAAGGCATGAGAGGTTTGAAGTTTCAAAAGCCCTTTTTCAAGGCAAGTTAGCTGAGGGAGCCCCTGTAGGTCCCCATGTGCTCAAGATGATTGGGTATGTGGAAAACCTTGAGAGATTGGGTTTTCCCCTCGGAAAGGAACTTGCGACTGATTTAATCTTGCAATCGTTGCCAGATGGATTCAGTCAATTTGTCCTAAATTTCAATATGAATGATATGGACAAATCTCTTCCTGAACTGCTAGCCATGTTAAGAACTGCTGAGTAGAATCTGAAGTCGAAAGGGAAGTCCATTCTGATGATCGGAAATGGAAAGAGACAGAACAAAAGGCCCACCAAACAGGGTGATAAAGGGAAAGGCAAGGAAGTTGCCAAACCCAAACCCACCGTTGCTTCTTTAAATCCTAGTGGAGGCATAGCAAAAGAAGGCACCTGCTTCCATTACGGTAAGACCGGACACTGGAAGAGAAACTGCCCTAAGTACCTGGAAGATAAGAAGAATGGAGTAGAGACTTCAACTTCAGGTATTTTTGTTATTGAAATTAATTTATCTACTTCTGCATCATGGGTATTAGATACTGGATGCGGTTCTCACATTTGTACAAATGTGCAGGGACTAAAAAGGAGTAGAGATTTGGCAAAAGGTGAAGTCGACCTACGAGTTGGCAATGGAGCAAAGGTTGATGCTTTGGCCGTAGGAACTTATGTATTGACTTTACCTAGTGGTTTAATAATTCAGTTAGAGAACTGTTATTATGTACCTGCAATTAGCAGGAATATTATTTCCGTTTCTTGTTTGGAAAAGTTTGGTTTTTCATTTATAATAAAGAACAATTATTGCTCAATTTATTTGAATGATATATTGTATGCTACTGCACAAATGAACAATGGACTATATGTCCTTGATCTTGAAATGCCTATTTATAACATTAATACTAAAAGGATGAAACCTAATGAGTTAAATCCAACTTACCTTTGGCATTGTCGATTAGGCCACATAAATGAGAAGCGCATTTCCAAACTCCATAAAGATGGACTCTTGGACTCTTTTGATTATGAATCATATGAGACATGCAGATCTTGTTTAAATTGGAAAGATGACAAAATCTCCATTCACAGGAAAAGGTGAAAGAGCTAATGATCTTTTGGCCTCATACATACTGATGTATGTGGACCACTGAACATACCATCCAGAGGAGGTTTTCAGTACTTCATCACATTCACTGATGATTTCAGTAGATATGGTTATGTGTATTTAATGAAACACAAATCAGAGTCCTTTGAAAGGTTCAAGGAATTCAAGAATGAAGTACAAAACCAAATAGGTAAGAATATTAAAACTCTTCGATCAGATCGAAGTGGTGAGTATTTAAGCCTAGAGTTTGATGACCATCTAAAAGAGTGTGGGATCCTATCCCAACTCACTCCTCCTGGAACACCCCAATGGAATGGTGTATCTGAGAGAAGAAATCGAACCCTGTTAGACATGGTCCGATCCATGATGAGTCACGCCGATCTTCCAAACCCCTTTTGGGGACATGCACTATTGACAGCAGCTTACACACTTAATCGTGTTCCATCCAAAAAGGTTGAGAAGACACCATATGAGATATGGAGTGGTAAGAAACCACATATGTCTTACATGAAGATTTGGGGTTGCGAAGTTTATGTGAAACGACAAATTTCAAATAAGCTTGAGCCCAAATCTGACAAATGTTTATTTGTGAGGTATCCTAAAGAAACAAGAGGGTATCACTTCTACAATCCTTCTGAGGGCAAAGTGTTTGTCGCTCGAACTGGAGTTTTCCTAGAAAAAGATTTTATTTCCAAAGGAATTAGTGGGAGGAAAGTAGAGCTTGAAGGAATTCAAGAATCACAAGGCATTGATACACCTTTGGAGGAATTAGAGCAGGAAACACAAATAGTTGTGTAAAGAGCAACCTGCTCAAGTAGAACAAGACCAGCGTAGGTCAAGCACGATACGTCACCTACCTGAGAGATATGGATATCTCATAACAGATCAAGGTGATGTATTACCCATGGATCAAGATGAGCCTGTGACCTACTCATGGAATCTTCGTCTTGATGAAACAGTAAGACAATATGAATTCATCAAGAATGAAGATGAGCCTTGTGTCTACAAGAAGGTTAGTGAGAGCATGATCGTGTTCCTGGTATTATATGTAGATGACATATTACTCATTGGAAACGATATCCCTACCCTGCAACAAGTAAAGTCTTGGTTGGGGAAATGATTTTCTATGAAGGACCTAGGTGAAGCAGCCTATATATTAGGAATCAGAATCTATAGAGATAGATCACAAAATGCTTGGCCTAAGTCAGAGTACATAGACAAAGTGCTGAGACGCTTTAATATGAATGGTTCCAATGGTTATGTGTTTTGCTTAAATGATGGCGCTGTGAGCTAGAAAAGTTCAAAGCAAGATACAATTGCTGATTCTACAACCGAGGCCAAGTATATTGCTGCCTCAAGTGCAGCAAAGGAAGTTGTTTGGATCAAAAGCTCCTTAGTGAACTTGGCATAGTTCCTGGCATTGTGGATCCCATTGGTCTCTATTATGATAACAATGGTGCTATCGCACAAGCTAAGGAGCCTAGATCTCACCAACGATCCAAACACATACTCAGGCGTTATCATCTCATTCGAGAGATAATAGATAGAGGAGATGTGAAAATATATAAAGTACCTACACTTGACAATATTGCTGACCCACTGACAAAGCCTCTTGCAGAGCAGAAGCATGATGGCCATACTAGATCAATGGGCATTAGGGGTATGCCTGATTGACTCTAGTGCTAGTGGGAGATTGTTGGTGTAAGCCCTAGAGGCCAATACTTTTGGTACTTGTATCGAATTATTTATTAATAATAAAAGGTTTTTTCTTTATTATGTTTGTTTAATAAAGTCCCTGGAATAAATAGTCTGTTTAATGTATCAAGTGTGACTTAATCATGAGAGCACATTAAACATAAGGACATTATTCTTAAAGTATCCGTAGTCGAGCTTTATTGTGAAGTGGGATAACATTAAAGCATGGAGACTATTATGTTTGTAGACTGATGATCACATCTCATGGATCATGGATAAGGAGTTATCAAGTCTTAAACATAGGTATGAATATTAAGAGTAATATTTATACTGGATTGACCCGCTATGAGAATACTATATAGAATGTTATGCAAAGTGTCATAAGTTATTCTCATGGTGATAATGGTGTATACCACTCTTCGACCTGAAACCACTATGGACCCTAGATGTAGAGTCAAGTGCTTTATTGCTGATCCAACGTTGTCCGTAACTGGATAACCATAAAGACAGTTGATGGGTACTCCACGAAGCATGCTGAGGGACATGAGTGACCTAGATGGAATTTGCCCATCCTGCGTAACAGGATAAATGTCTATGGGCCCAATATTGAACTGGACAAGGATGACACGGTCTATGCCTTGTGTTCAATATAGACATAAGGGCAAAAGGGTAATTATACACATAATTATTATCACAGAATGATTTGTCAGATCACATGACATTTTCGTGACTTGGGTAGCAGTGATGTGTTGCTAGATACCGCTCACTGTTTATTATGTTAAATGCGTGTTTAATATAATTGCCAACGTCGTGAAAACCTACAGGGTCACACACAAAGGACAGATTGATGAGAGATAGTGTAACTAAGGAGCACCGTAAGGTATGGTGCACTTAAGTGGAATACGAAATATGGTAAGGTACCACACGTTTAAGTGATTTTGGGCATATTATAAGATATGGGCCAAAATACACTTAAGTGGGCTTTTTAGCTTGAAGCCCACACAAGTGGTTATATAAATAGAACCCTTGGGTAGAAGCATTGTCACTCTAATTGGAATTTCGTTTCCCTCTCTCTCTCACTCAAAGCCTTCATTCGTAGCAGCTAGCACTAAGATTGAAGGAATCCGTTCGTGTGGACTGAGTAGAGACGTTGTCATCGTTCAACGTTCGTGATCGCCACAAGAGGTAACGATTCTATCACTGATCATGCCCATTCGTAAGGATCACTAAATGGAGAAATTTTTAAATTCCGCTGCGCCTTGGATGGCAATTCTCCTTCAATAAGAAACACTATCAGAGACCAATTGCCAAGAAACATAGGGCGACAATGACAATAATTTTAGTTTTATATTTGATGACTTTAGAAAAATTAGAATGAGACTTAAAAAGATGTAGCTTTTTTTTATGTTTGATGACTATAAAAAAACTAGAATGAGTCTTTAAGAAGATGTAGTTTTATTTTTATGTGTTTGTTTTATAATGCTTTAAAAATATTTCTATGGAGAAACTAGCATTAGAGGTCTTATCCCAAAAAAAAAAAAAATATATATATATATATATATATATATATATATATATATAATATATATATATATATATATATATATATATATATATATATATATATATATATATATATATATATATATATATATATATATATATATATAATATATATATATAATATATATATATATATATATATATATATATATATATTTCTGTTACTTTATGATTAAAAATTAATAACGCTTTTAAATAACAATATTATATATATATATATATATATATATATATATATATATATATATATATATATATATATATATATATATATATATATGTTATTTAAAAGCGTTATTAATTTTTAATCGTAAAGTAACAGAAATATTTTTAAAAATTATATAATAATTATTAGTTCATTATCATGTATAATCATCTATTCATATATTTAACACTAATTTGTATGTCCTTTTTAGTAATTTATATTTAAAAAATCATTTTTACGTTTAAATTGCCGAACAAGAAAAAAAATGATTTAAAAAAAATGATTTTTATGAAAGAAAACAAACGCAGCCTAACTTCTACTTTTTTAATAAAATCTCTAAAAAAAATCTCAATTTTTAAAAAAAAAAAAACTATTTTATTTAATCTAAAACAAACGGGCCCCATAACCCCTCACTATAGGGGACTATTGCAAATAGACTGATGAAGGACAGGTTTCTAGATGGTTTGTACCGGCAAACCCTGCTAACTTTGATATTAAGAATTTTATGCTTTCAGGTCTAAGAGATAATATGTTCGACAGGAATGCTGTTAGAGATCCATGGGCTCATCTTGCACGCTTCTACAAAACCACTTCGATGTGCAAACCTAATGGTGTCTCTAACGACCAAGTAAAGTTACAGTTGTTTGGTTTCTCACTCATTGGAAGGGCAAAATATTGGCTATCATGCCTTCCAAGTGGAGCCATTCGAACATGGAAGGAGCTAGCAGATAAGTTCTTGGAAAGGCTTTTTACCACTAGCCAGTTTACTGAGAGAGAGCTAAGATTATCAATTTTGAGCAACAAGACACTAATTCACTGTATGACTCTTGGGAGAGATTCAAGTTACTACTATGCAAATGCCCCGATCATAATATGAACAATATGGAGCAAATGCAAAATTTCATTAAAGGCCTCAAGAGTCAAACACATATATTGCTAGATGTTTATGCGAGAGGCACAATTAGACAAATAACCGAACCACAAGTAAAGGACATCATCGAAAAGATGTGCATGAATGAGTATCGTTCTAAAAGTGAAAGATCGGTTAAGCTCGAAACTAGTGGCACGCCTAAAGGCATGTCAACTGTTGATACTCATACTGCATTATTAGCTCAAGTTGAATTGTTAAATAAGCAGCTAGCTAAAGGCTGCTTAAATAAAGCTAACGTGAGCCAGGTACAATCACTTAAGTGTGACTTTTACGGAAGAGGATATGAAAACGTAAGATGTTTGTTGGAAGGGGTAATTGAAGAGGTCCAATTTGCAAATGTTTAGAAAAACAACCCATATTCCAATACTTATAATCCGGGATGGAATGATCATCTGAATTTTTGTTGGAGCAACAACCAAAACCAAAGTGGTAACCAAGTTATGCAACAAAACTAACAAGCTTCCAACTTCCAAAATAAGTTTTCATAGTCGTAAGAGACTTTACAAAATTTCATCTAGGCCACTCATATTAGTTTGGAGCAGGTAAATAGGAACCATGAAATTTTGGCTAGAAACCATGATGCTTCAATCAAGAATTTGGAGACTCGGATTGGTCAATTATTTAGACAAATAATAGCTTTTCCTAACTCAAGTGAAGGATTCATTGAGAACACTGTTGATAATCCCAAGAATTAAACTTGTAAAGTTGTGGAAGCAAATTTTGGGTTGGTTACTAGAAGGGAGGAAGTAGAAAAAGTTCAATAGGACGAAATTGAGGGAAAGATATGTGAAAGTGAAAAGGAGGAGAATGGAATCAAGGTGACGAAGAAGAAAAAGGAGTCTTCATTGATAAAAGATCTCCTTAGAAGAGGACAAAGGATCAAATTCTGAACGAACAAAATCCACCTTTATCAGATTATATAAAACTTCCATATCCAATCATTAAGAAGAAATTGGAATAAGGGGATGAGGCAGGAATGTCTGGGAAATTTAAAGATATGTTGAAACAACTTCAGGTAAGTCTTTCTTTTAATGAAATTTTAGAATTAATTCCCAAGCTTGCTAAGTTTATGCAGGCATTACTTAAAGGAGGAAAGCAGAAGTTGAGTCAATAATAAATCAACATGGTTGAAAAAGAAGAGGTGGGAGAACCATCAGAAGTTCCACCAAAGATGAATGATTAAGGAGAGTTCAACATTACTTGCACCATTGGGGGGATGGAAATCCCACATGCTTTATGTGACTTAGGATTGAGCGTCAATGTTATGCCACTAAGAAAATTCAAGGAATTGAAGATAGGTGAGATTGTACCGAGCAATGTGATAATAACTTTGGCCGACTCATTTGTAACTTGTCCGCTTGGTGTTGTATAAGATGTTATAATTCATGTTGATGGGTTGACCTTCCCTGCAGATTTTGTGGGGATCGACATGAAAAATGATTATGAAGGGTCAGTGATTCTCGGGCGCCCATTTTTGGCAACCGGGAAGGCTAAACTAGACATGGAGACCGATGAGTTAATTTTGAAGTTTAATAAGGAGAATATGGTGTGTCATGCATATCAATGGACACCGTTTATGGAGGGTCTTGAGACATGATATCAATTGAAAGAGAAAGGTAGTGAAGGTCAGAAGAGGATGAAAGAAGGATTTTTCACTGGCATGATGGCATCCATTGCGCCTAATGTGTTTTGAGCATTGAGCGTCAAGCTATTAACGTAAAAGAAGTGTTAGATGGGAGGAAACCCATCAATTTTTAATCAGTTTTTATTTTGCATAATTTATTTTATTTCCATTCAAGATCCATATCAAGAGGAAGTAGTTACTCTAGCATAATTTTTTAGGAAGATCTTAATTGCCTTTAATAAACAAGTTTGTAGTTGTTTATGTTTTTTCAAATTTACAAGTTCTACCTTTAGTATTGAGCAGATGATCCAAAAGAGACTTGATCATCAAATTAGCAACTAGCAACTTGAAGGCGAAGGATGAGAAAAGAATCAACGAACTTGTACTCAATCTATAAATACCTCATCTGGTAATCTTTTTCTTTCTTTTTGAGTGTATCCATGCATTATTCTTTTATCTGGTTTAATTTATTTCCGATTAAGTTATTAGGTTTGGTCAACACATACTGAGGCAATTTTTTGTTAATAACTTTGAGTCTTTGTAAACCACTATGTAGTAAAAGGAATATCATTTTGCTAAACACTTTGAGCCTAATCCTTCATTTCGGTGATGTAACCTTAAATTCTTAGCCATATTGCTTGAAAGATCTTTTCTTTCCACCCTCTCTTTGAAGTTAGGGAGAAATATTGTTCTGAGAGTTTATGAAAAAGATAGTTTGAGGTTGCCCTTGAAAGTGAGCAACATTTTAAGTTTGGAGTTGGGGTACTAGAGAATATGATCCAAAAATTTCAAATTTTCTTGTGAAAAAGAAGCAAAAAAAGACGCTTCTTCAAAAAAAAAAATGAATGACAAAAGAAAAAGAATGACATTGTTAGAAGGATCACAAATCTCCAGTACTAACAAATAGGTATGATGAATGGAGGAGAACTAGGAACCTAACTTCAAAGGCTTAACCCTACTTTCCTAAATATAACCTACCTAACATAAGCTAAGTTACAACCGGGAAAGCCATCTAATGTGTGTGTTGTGATTTATTTGATGAACTTTATTAGAACATGATCAAGCTAAGTTTAATTAATTTTGCATGTTGATTGAGTGATCCCATATCTAGTGAGTGAGTTATAGTGAGTTGAGAGACAGGTTGAGTACTCGTCAATGTTGAGGACATTTTCCGAATTCTTCGGATAGAAGTTAAAAGCTAGAACATGGTCAGGTAAAAGAAAATTTTAATTTTGTGATGTTCGATTGTTATTGTGCGACTTCTTGTCTGTTGAAATATGCAGTTACATGCGAGTTACTCAAGGACAAGCAATGATTAAAGTTTAGGGTTGTGATGACAGTGTCATTGCATTTATTTAGTCGAAGAATCAGAGCAAAACAAGTGAAAGTCGAAGAAATATGAGAAGGAATAACCAAAGAATGGAGGAAATATAACTAAGTGTGCAAATTATAGACTTAGTGAAATTTTGAGTGAAAAAGGAGCAAAAAAGAGTGAAGCTTCGGAAATAATCACATCCACTATCACACAACATAGTGCACGCGATATGGCATTAAAAGCTTTATCGCGCGCACAATGCAGGGTATCATGCGCACGATGGTCACTTTTCTGAGTCTTTTTCTGACGCATTATGGTCCATTCTTACACCTTTAAGAGGGGAAACTCTCCACTTTCATAAGGGTTATGAAATTTGGCATTGGGAGCATGATTTTACAACATCAAAGGGTGATTTTGAGAGCAATATAAGCCATTAGAGGGAAATCCTTCAAGAGAATTCATATGGTATTCTTCTTTATGCAATTGATATTATAATTTTAATGATGAATAACTAAACTTCTTTAGGTTAGGTTGTGTGATAACGAACCTTATTCAATCTTGTTGGAATTATATATTGGTTTGACTTTGTATGAATCCTTTGAGTTATAGTTTTATTTAGTTGTTGCTTAATCTTAATGCTTTTTATTTGAGATACTTTGCTAATCTGATTTTGGACACAAGACTCTTAGCCTATATGCTTGGCCTAGGGCAACTGTTATACTTACGCTGGTTGAACAAGGATAAGAGACCCCAAGTAGTGGCATATCATTCTGTACATCACCTAACCTTGCTTACGCGGGCAGACTAGGGAGATAAAGCTTTGAGTAGTGCTTAGTGAGTTATTTTGTGAGGGATCGACTATTACGGTTTTGTTAATTCGCCGTGATATTATAAGGATAAGACCATTCATACAAGACATCATACATCAACAAGATAGGATAAGAGGATTCTAATACACAACCTAACCGTCTTAATTACTTTTGTTTCAAACTCGTAATTTGTTTTCCATCTAAAAACCTGACCCCCCCACTCATTTATTATTTTTCCTTTACATTGCATAATTGTTGGCTTGTTTGAACATAGTCCTTGTGGATTCGATGTTTCATTACTGCGACACTATCGGTACGCTTGCTGATAAGTCATCAGTAAGATTGTATTTGGTAAAGGTGAAAATCAATTTGGTACTTTGAGAAGTGCTAAAGATACTCGCTAAGGGATCACACTTCTCTTATATTAGTAGCTTGATAAATATGTACGAAGTAACTTGTACTATTTCAAATTAAATTTGCAAAGGAAGGATTAAATCATGCTTCACATGGAGATGTTGACAGTGCTTACAGTTACTTGAAATCATTTGATTTTATATTCATGTTGCATCTGCTGAAAGAAATTATGGGTGTCACAAATATGTTTTGCCAAGCCTTACAACAACAATCTTAGGATGTAGTTAATCTAATGCATTTGGTTGGTACAACAAAAACTCTTATTCAAGAATCGACAGAAGATGGTTGGGGTAAATTGCTTACTTGTGTGAAGTATTTTTGTGAACAACATGATATTGAAATTCTTGGTCTTGATGATGTTCATTCAATAACAAGATTTGAGCACTATTGTTTTAAAGAGAACCAGGTAACCATTGAGCATTGTTTTAGATTTGAAATATTTTTTACTACCATTCACAAACAATTACAAAAATTTGAATAACATATTTAGTGAGCAAATGATTGGTTTATTGACTTTAAGTTGTGCTTTGGCTCCTATGGATAATTACAAGGCTTTTAACTTTGATACTATTTTCACTCTAGTTGAAAAATATTATCCTATGGACTTCAATTAGCAAGAGAGAATTAATTTGCAATTTCAACTTCGTCATTTTATTAGTGACCCTCGTCAAGCATCGAGTTTGAACAATTTATCAACTATTTAAGAATTATGTTCATCTTTGGTTGCAACTAGAAATAATGAATTTTACTATTTGGTTGATAAACTGCTTCACCTTGTCATAACCCTCCATGTCTCTATGGCCACTATTGAGAGATCTTTCTCGGTAATGAAAATTAACAAAATAAGATTGAGAAGCAAAATGGAAGCGGGTTTTCTAGGAGATAGCATGACAATTAACAATGAAAGAGAAATTGTTACGAATATTAATTATGAGACTACTATTGATGATTTCAAGCTACTCAAATATCATAGATCATTATTAAATGGTATTTTTAAGTAATAACTTTTAATCATTCCATGTCCAACTTTGTGCAATTTAGATATTTTATATATAATATGGTATGAATATTTGATTTATAAGTTATAGTTTAATTTTGTGGTCACCCCAAACTTTGTAGTTTGGTTCCGCCACTTATTGCCATAGTTTTTTTTAGCTTGGTCTCATTGTTTTTTTTGTTGAAGTGCTCCCTTCTCCAGGTGAGCATGTCGATTTCAACTAGGAGAAATCTACCTGCACCATAAACCATTTTGAATGATATCTCCTTGGTTGATAAGTGCGGGGTTTTGTGATATGATCATAATACCTCGTGTAGAAGCTTGGCCAGAATCCATTGGCCTTTTCCAGCTTCTTTCTCATCCCGAAGAGTATAATTTTATTGGCCGTCTCTACATGATCATTTGCTTTTGGATGCTCGACAGAGATAAACTTATTTTGGATTCCTAGTTGTCAGTAGAAATCGACACTGAGGAATTGATGAATTATGTCGTGTTGTCGAAGATAATGGTTTTTGACAATCTAAACTTGCAGATAATATTCCTCTAATAAAAGCGTTGCACCCGCTTTGTCGTTATTTTTGCTATTGCCTATACTTATACCAATTTTGTGAAATAGTCCACTCCAATATGTAAATATTTGAGTTGTCCAAGAGCTAGAGGGAATGGACCTAAGATTTCCATGCCACAATTATAGAAAGGCCAAAACAAGGTAACTGAGTTGAATATCTTGGCTAGGGAATGGATGGAGTTCAAGAATATTTGGCACTTGTCACATTGATTTACGTGTTCGACATTGTCTCTCAGCATTGTGAACCCAACCCTCACAAGTTTCCTTGCCAAAGCTCCCCCCTACGTGGATTTTACTTAGGCATTCGAGAAAATATGTGAAAACCAAGTTCACATTCTCTTCTTTCATACATTTCATCATAGGTGTGACCCTTTTTGTATAACTTCTCAAAGATTATAACGTAATTGTCGTACCCCAAAATTTGCTCTACTTTTTTTATTCAATTCGCCTAGCTTATAGTTTTGTTCATTTACATGCTTTGTTTCTATTTGATCATGCATTCATCGACATTTGCATATGGTAACAAATTTATATCAAAGGTTCTATGATAATATATTTAATCGGTTTAAGTGGATTTTCGAGGTGAATATTTTTTGGTAATTATTCGGGTTTATTTCCTGTATTACTTGTGGTGCAGATCGTCTCTTTATTTGAGATTCATGGTTATTTCTGAGGTTTGTCTGGATTCAAAGAAAATGGAAAAGTTGGAATAAAAGGAATATTTCATTCATTTATTGGAAAATATCACTTCTCAAAAGTACTAAAGGTCATGGGTTAAGCCACTCAAAATTCAAGTCAAAAGTGGTAGAAAAATAAAGACAAATGCATGAAAATTCAAGTTAATTACTATTGACTCTTTGTCTTACATCCTAACTTGGTACTTTTGCTAAACTCCAACACCAATGGTCTTTAACTACCACATTCATCACAATCATTCATTTACCTAATTACCCTTAACTGCCATAACTTCCAAACTAACACAAAACTTCCAAACTAACACAAATCTCAACTTCCATTTTTTTCACTCAATCCTAGCCACTCTTAACAATTAATCCTATGGTTGAAATTGGTGATCCGCAACTTGAATTTAAATTAATTTCTAACCATTGATAAAACCAATTACTTGAATCACAATCCAAGGATGATCATTTACCTACCAAGTATATATAAACATGTTATTTCTCATAATTTTGACCTTAGCTAATAATATCACTAACCTAACTTAGAAAATTCACAATTAACCAATATTTTTCCACCATTTTTCTTCTATTCTCTCTCAATATTCATCTTCTCCCTCACCCTCACTAAAGTTCATTTTCATCACCATTTAGAATTTTACATTGAAGTTCTAAAATGGTGGAACTTAGCCATCAACAATTTCTATATTATCATCAACAATTCAAACATTATCATCAAAAATCATCCACCAACAATTTCTACAACAATCATCATCTAAAGTTTATCAAAATTTATCAACAATCATCATCTAAAGTTTATCAAGATTTATCAACAATCATCATCAAAGATTCATCAATTCAAGCTTATTCATCAATATTCTACATTCAAGATTCATCTTATACATTCATTTATCATTAAAAATAATCATCAAAATTTGAAGTTCATTGGATTAAATTAGCTTATTCTTGAAGTATTCTGGATTTCTCTTTGATATTCAGATTTTCAACACTAACCGGAGCAAACCTCCGCTCCGTCGGTAATCATTCATCTCTTCCATACTCTTACCATGAATAATTAGATGTTTGCTTGTTGATTAATTTAAGTCACTGTTGTGAATGGCTTATTAGAATAATCACTTATTTGAAGCAAAAAAAGAAGAAGAGAAAAGTAACTTGGTTGAAACTTTTATCAAACACCTTGCATGCAATAGCAAATGCATTTTTTTTTCTTCATTCTCACCCGTAACTTTTCATCCACTTTTATTCTTTGACATGATATATTTGTTGTAGTTGTAATTTAAGTCAAAACATGTATCAAAATTGAACTACAATCAAATTGCAACGTAAACCGTAATTATGTTGAAATCAAAAACAATGTTGAACCAGAAGAGACGTGATACTGAACTTTTTCCGCTACAACTTACGCTCACATTTTGCTGCTATTTCATTCAAAACATTACTACTGCAATATTTCTATTTTATTTAAGAGTTTAATTGAAATACACTGACAGTGTAAAAGGATTTTACACCGTCAGTTAATCATATACGTCGAATATTAAAAGAAATTTGACTTTTATTTTAAAAATCTATAAAGTAATACAAACGGATGATGATGATGAATCGACGGTATAAAACTTTTTATACTGACAGTGTATAGTAATTAATCTCTTTATTTAATATACGTCAGCATGTTTTATTTAATGTAAGTTGTTATATGTTTCATGCTAAACATGCTACTCACAATGCTATGTATGCATACTCACAATGCTATGTATGCATACTACACTGGCTGTTTCGAGCATTTATCCTTTTCACAATCCAATTAATAAAATATGAACTGAATCATTTATGATCATGTCTTATATCTCAATCTTTGAAAATGCCACTTATATTATATAAGTATAATTGAAGTTACTAAAAACTACCTGCACGTTTTCATTTTTGAGAAATCATGTAATATGAGAATATATATAGATAACATAATATATAGGTTCTACGATGACGCATGTCGTATGTATATGTATTCACATGTGATCTCTTGGTGGCACATCCCATTAATCTGTCTACATGTTATTTCCTCCTTGCATTTTCATGGTTATTACATTTTTTTTACTGATACATTAGTTTATACAATATAATATATTAGTAATTTGGTTTAGAAAATATAAACATTAGCTTAGTTTAATATATACCATTAGTAGCTTTGGTTTAGAAGACAATACACTTTAGTTTACAAATAGTAATTAGTTTTTAGAATAATTTTTATTTAGCACCCACATGTCTATATTAAATTTAGATGAATTTTTAGAATTGATGTGCTTGTTAACACTTTGATTCCCTTAGGATTTAGGTTTTAAATCCTTGTGTCAGACTTGCAATTGGATTTTCATCCTAATTGATTAAGTTGATCAAAGTCTTCTCTAATCAATTAAATTCTTTGACATGTACCTATTCCCTCAGTCTATTCAAGTGATCAGAAGTCTCTTGATCACTTGATAAGACTAGTCCCCTGTACTGAAGTTGCATTGGATCTTAAGCCCCAAATTCAAGTTCAAGCCTCCACACTTCAATCAAGTCAGACAAACATTACAGATAGACCAGAGTGAACTACATCTAAAGCACAACAAAGGTCAATGTTTGTCAATCATGATTCAAGTTGTGCTCCACGAGCCTTAAGCAATAGAGGAGGGGTGAGAGTGGAGAATTCCTATCCTAATTTTGAATATCTTTGGGTACGGGACAAATGACTCAGTTGCTCATCGTATTCACCTTTATTCATAGACTTTAGCACAATTCAGATTCTGTGATTGTCAAGTCTTCTTCTACATCAAGATCAACACTCAGGATCTCTTATCAACAACTTGTTAATTCTGATTCAAGTTGTATGCCATGAGCCTTAAGAAACAAAGAATGATGAGAATGGAGAATTCATATCCTTGTCTAGGGTATCCTTGGGTACAAGACGTTTGACCCAATTGCTCATCGTATCCACCTTTACTCATAGAATTTAGTATGGTTCCCACCAAGTAACTATCAAGTCTTTTCACATTCAACCAATCACCTCTTTTAACCCAATAATGCACAACTTAACATGTATAATGTATCAAATTATACTCACGACTCATGAGCAAATTCATCATAGCATTCGTTCATGTTACTTCACCAAAACCACAATACATCATCGTATAAACATAATGATTCACTAACTGATCATACAAACCATCACAAACATCCCTACAGTAGGTAAATGACTACAACTCAAACATTTCACCAATTACTATCATGAGATAGCTACACACATTAGCTTTCTAATGCTTCAAACGGCGCGTCATTTGGACCTAAAGATCAAAAGTTATAGAGTAAATCATCAAGTAACTACACCTGTCATTTTTGTCAATTATTCAGGTCATCACCTCACGTTTAACCTCTAAAAACATTATCATTTGATAGTATTTCGTGTTATCTTTCCAACTCTTTGAACGACGTCTCATTTGGACTTACAGAACGAAAATTATGGCCTTTTTAGTTTTACCTAAAAAACAATTTCCTACCAGTCTGCGGTAATCGATTACCATTACGTGGTAACCAGTTACCATATAACCCATGAGGAACATACTCAGTTTTGGGCATCTAAATCCCTTCCAAAACCCCATCCAAACATACCCTAATATACCCAAACAACTTATTTTGAATTTCTAACCCAGAACACCAACTTACTACTATAATCTCGTCACATCTTCACCAATCAACATCAAACTAACAGTTTAAAAAGCATACTCATGGATTCCTATATTTTTACAACTCCCTAGAACCTTCAAACATCATTAATGGTGGAAAATACATGAACACATCGAAATAAAATTTCATTTATACATTGACACAAGAAATTCAACACTCATAACAACACAAAATCAAATAGGATCATCAAATTCAGAATTCTCATCAAATCAATTAATCCTATTGGAAGATTAATGACTCCTCAACCTTACCCCTCATGTATAAGTCCTTTTATAAAAAATTATTCTCCCCCCTTACCTTATACTTTTTCAACAAAATTCTTCCAAGCTTTATCAATGGATGCTCTCCTTATGTCTTATCTTGCTCTTCCTCTTACCCTAGCCTCCCTTTCCTTTTTTCTCCCAAAAATTCTACGTACTACTCTAATCCCTCCTTCTAATTCTCTTTTTACACTAAAAACATAATCTCTTAATTAGGATGTTCCTACTTTGCCCTTAATTTTCTCTCTAATCCCCATATTGTCTTCAATATCTCTACAACTTTTTATTTCTTTTTATCTTTTTATTTTATTTAATAATAAAATCAAAACATTATTTCAATTAATAAAATAATTCTAATTATTACTTCTATCTCTAATTACCCTATACACCCTACTATCAGGCTACACACCCTCACTCTCACCCATATTTATTTAATCACCCACACATAATAATAAAATAAATATACAAAATTACAATTAAAGTCAAATAAAATAGTTTTACTAAAAATGGGGTGTTACAATATCCATCAAGAAACTAAGACCCATTTATCCAGAAATTAAAGAGAACCTTGTGTATGTGTGTGTGTGTTCTTATTTCTCCTACATCTAATTCTTTGACTACCCCTTATGAATTTGAGTGTTTGTGAGATTCCTTGGTACTATACATCATCTTCATCCTTAGTTAATTTCCATTGTTGTGGGCCTTCATCTCTAAAGATTGAGTGTTGAGGGAGACTAATGACACATTATGGTATCTAATATTTGTGTGTGAAGTTTTCTATTTGTAACAAGTGCATGTATCATTTATTAAATTCATTTTAGTTTTTATTGGTATCTATCAAGAAGAAAGTTTCAGTATACTTCATGGAAGACTTTGGTGAAGCCTAGTACAAATTATTCGTAATGCAGATTTGAAAGATGTCTAACTTTAGTGAGATTATGGAGAGGCTTATCGCAGATAAAGTTGGGAGTTTTCCAATCAACACTTAGCTATGGAAATTTCTCAGACAAGAAATCAATGGGATCAAATGGATTTCCACACACGAAGACTTAGGCATAATTATTATGGATTGCAAGGTTATTAGATCAAGATCTTTGAGGATATTATTTTTATTAGCAATTGAGTGTATGTATCAAGAGAGGGAATTATCGTGTGATTGTCATTGTAATTAAATCGTTTGTATCAAACTTATCAAAATAATGGAAGACCGTGATTATTTCCCGATGGTTCATTAACACCATTGAAGAGTGGAGTAAACAAAGCGAGGATGAACGTCGAACCACTATATATCTTTGTGTATTTTTCCTTCTTCCCTTACCTCCCTTTAATTTTCCAACATTTATTAAAATTGCTATTGCACTAGTACATTTTTGCATCGTTTGTATGCCATTTATGTTAGATCGTGCTTGTAGAGATTTAATGTGGAAGCTTAGGTATGCGATGCATCACTCTTATTGGATTATCATAAAGTCAATTATGTCTTGAATGAACATCTATGTAAAATGTTTTTAAATCACTTTGTTTAAAGCGGATTTAGTTGTCTTGTGGTTGACTTACATTATAAACAATTAAGTCTTTAATGAAATATTGTAATGTTTCACTTGGTTTAATTCATTAAGATGCTTCCAAGTTCTCTTTGTGTTGTGTTTTGCTTTCACGTTTCTTAAAATATTTGATTTTTTTTATGTGAACTAAAATGTTTTTTTTTGAAATTGTCTTTCAGGGGATAGATCTATTCAACCCCCTTTTCGACCTATTTGTGTCCATATTATCACTCAACCATGATCTATTTCAAACCTTCGAACACTTCATACTAAAGAACATTGACTGAGCTTCTAGGATCTACCATGACTCTTTTGACTTTACAACATTGCATTTGTATGCTTATCACCATGTGTCATTTTTGTGGGGGTGAGACTCTCTTTGCATCGTTGTCGGAAAGCTGATTTATGGTGAAAAGATAATTCTGCCAGTGGGTGGGATGTTGTCGATAGGCATTACCTAACATACATATATCTTCCTTGATGAGCTATTCACTCATCCTCATGCAAAACCTCCTTCAATTAAATTCGAAGTGTGCATCATTAGGACGTGATAATGCATTTCTCATTGGCTTCAACTTCTCCTAAGTGAGAATGTCTTATGGCGATTCGTGGTCATAAGCGACACTATTTTTCCTGAGATTTAGGAGTTATCTTGCATGTATCTCTGTAGACGACCCTCTTGGATTAACTTCTCTATTTCCCGATTTAGGGGATGACAATCGTCCATGTGGCGGCCACATATGCTATGATGCTTGCACCATTTTCAGGTTCGTTCCCTATTATGTATCCCCTGGGAGAGAGTGGTTCAGGAATGACTTTAGTGTGATTGACGTCTTGGAGGATTTTCTCTCTCCTAGTGTCCAACAAGGTGAAATACTCAAAGAGTTTTACGCCAGGCTTGAATGCAACCTTTTCTTGAATTAATATTGAATTATGATTCTTCCGCTGGCCTTGCATTTCAGATTTTTTGCCACCTCTCTCTTTTGCATCTCGGGTTCTCTTCTAAGAGTTGCTTTCCTCTCATTTGATATAATATTCCACTATTTATAGAGTCTAGTCCATCAAATTTGTTGACTTCTGGACCAAGGATTTGTCGTAGTGTTCGACATTGAGGTCGTTCTAGAAAGCTCTAATGAACATTTATTGGTTTGGGTTGGCGACCTTTGATGGTATCCTTATTAAATCTGGATAAATATTCGCACAAGGACTCAAAATGACATTGTTGAACATTGAATAAGCTTGTAGTGGAAACCTTATGTGTTTGCTGGCCGAAAAGTGGTGAACCACCTATCTTGCAAATTCTAATAACTCGATATTGAGATCTGCAGAAGGCTCATGTACTATCTCAGGGCTATCTCTTTGAAAGTTCTGACCATCAACTTGCACTTATTGAGTAATATACTTCAATGATAGCCATTGGGGTATTGCTGGCGACCACATGCTCATGGAGATTTCTCTTGCCATTGAACGACACTAACGAAGGTAGTTTGAAATTTTCAGGAACCTGAGCATCCCAAATATTTGCTGCGAGCGTCTGAGGATCTGCTGGCTTTTCGTCCTCGACCACGTCTGACTCTGCGTGTTGGTGTTGCAAATCATGAACTCTTTCTTGCAATGCTTCGTTTTAGAGACACAATTCCTATATAGAGACCAATATCTCTGCTATGGCAGTTCGGTCACCGTTGTTGTTGTTGTAGTTGTTAAGTTGTGCCCCTTACCATCACGCAGCTGGGTCGGACTACCGTTTAAAGTGATACGTGTGATCTAAGTTAGTTTTACCGGGCCACACGGTGGACGCCAAATGTACTTGTAAAAGTACACTAATGATAGCACTACTAACGAAGTTCAATAAAGCCATAATCAAAATAGTCTAATGAATTATGAACAAATGTTTCTCTTGCGCCCTTCTCTTTATATAGTGGATTTGACCAGACTCACATGAAAGTCTATCAAAGTTCATTTAATGTGATTAATCCTTAATTAACATGACATTTTAATGGTGATTGGAAGTCAAACTTGATTGTCTCAAATCCTTAATTAATTATTATATCCTTTCATCAGCCATAATTACGCCCCCAATCATGTCTCTCAAATATTGTTGTGTATCAAACTTGGACCTATAAAATCAATTCAATCTATTAGTTATTTCAGCCTAGTCACACTCATCTAAATTGATCGTTTGATTGAGATAAATTAGTTCTATTGATTCGTGTTCACATGTGCCATTTCAAAACCTGATCCACGAAATAGCACACATGATCATATAAAAAAAAGGTAAAAAGTTTCATTAAGAAATCAAAATTTAAGAATTTTTATACAAAAGAAAAATAATTATTTTTGTTGATATTTTTTCCAAACAAATTGGATATCAGCCTTTAAAAAAACTGTTTCGCTTTTTTCTTATTCCAATTCTAAAGATACGCCACGTAACAATTTTTTTTTTTCTTAAATGAAAAAAAATCTAAAAATAACATGACTGTGATTATCCTCCTCAAACCCCAATAAAAAACAAAGATTTTCCATTCACGTGGCAAAAAGAAACGGCAAAATTCATGGGCTGTGACGGATAAAACTATCACAGACAGTAACAATAACGTGGCCCAATATCTAGTGTTGATATACTCATATACTAGAGTACTTAATCACAGTCCACAAGCAAAAGAGAAAACCGCTATATTTATCAAAAAAATAAAAAACCCGAAGCGCGATAGAAAGAAAGCGATTTTCAGTGTTTTTCTGATTTTTTGTTAATCGAAAAAAAAACCTCGCCGCTAAAGCGATACAAAGTGCGGCAAAATTTTCGGAATGGGGAGTGAAACTAATAATGCTCGTAGTGGAAAGACGGCGGCGATAGACGTTGTTGCGACGGTGAAAGAGATCGTTAACTGTACGGAACAAGAGATCTACGACGTTCTTAAGGACTGTGATATGGACCCTAACCTCGCCGTCGAGAAGCTTCTCGCTCAAGGTTTTTTTTTATTCTTTTTGTTTTCACTACAGTTTCTTGATTCGGTTACGTAACTGGCGTTTCGTTTTTGCATTGGTTTTTTCTTTCTTCTTTTTCAATCGTTTGGTGTTTTGTTACAGCGAAGGGAATTTAGTGAAGATGATGAAACTGTTGACTGGTTTTTAGTTGTTGATGATTGTTTATGTGTGATATTGATGTTTTCTTACTCTTTCAGAGAGTGATTATGAGTTCATTCTATATATTTTTGATTTTCCGTTGTTTGGTTTATGAATTAGTTTGATGATTTTCTTTATGCAAATTCATTGTGAATATGATTGTAAGTGTGTACCACATTTTAATTGTAGATACGTTTCGTGAGGTTAGAAGCAAACGTGAAAAAAGAAAAGAGGTAATTTATTAAGTTACATTAACATTGACATGAGATTGAATTTGAATATAATATGGGATGATGAATAATGCATATGCATTTTGAATTTAGATGAAGGAGGCGGTGGATTCAAGGACGAGGGGAAATAGTACGGGGTTGAGTAGGGGAGGCAAGATTGGCATTGGCAATGATCCTGGTGTTCTGCAAAATGGATTTCATCATGTGGCTTATAAGGGTATTTTCTTTTGAGTGTGGAATGTTTGATGGTTTCTGTTATAATGACATTGGTTTTTACTATTGCACGACCTTATGTTATTGAATGTGTGTAATGTATGTCAGAAAACGGTAAAGCGGTTGACAAGCAAGATGTTGGGTCAGTTTGTGCTACGGTTATGTCTTCCACAACTCATGTTGCGGGGAAAAGTACTAAAGCGTGAGTATTTTTTTTTATTGTTTATATATAATTTGGTGTGACTTTATGTATAATTTGGTGTGACTTTATGTATAATTTTGCTATTGATTGTCTGTGGCTTGATGTCAGTTTACTCCATGAGACAACCTATCTGTTGAAAATGTTCCAATGGTGTTTTTGATGATGATTTTGGTATATGGTATCATTTTGTCATTATTGTTTTTGTCGCCTTCTCTGTTTTTTGTGATATCGTGGTTTTCCCCCCCTTGGTAAAGGATATTCACGTGATTGTCATTGTTCATAAGTTCATTATCATAGTGTCATTGAAAAGTTTAGTGGCCCCGTTTGAATCACCAAGGAACTTATGACTGGAGGAATTTGAAGACATAATGGATGTTTAATCATTTCCCTTAATTTAGAAACACTCCTCATCAGCACTGTCTTTCACTATTGCTTGTGTTTAATTTAAAAATTTAAAAATGCTGAGTTGCAATTAGGTTTTCAGCCAGCTACTGCAGCTATGATTGTTTCACGTTTGACATACAGGTCATGGGTGGTATATTTTATTGCCATTGGATGTTAGTCACCACAACCAAACACTGTATTTTTGTGTATGCATTAATTGTATTTTGTATAACATAAATAATCAGTGAATAGTATACTAATACCTGATGGGGGGTTTTGATGCAATTGTTAGAGTTGCTATCATCTGTCTAATGTGTCACAAGTTCCAATTATGGAATCAGCCTGTTGCAAATGCCAAGAAAGGCTGCCTACCTATAGACCTGCATTGGGTCTGACCCTTCAATGGAAACTGCTATGGTGGAACTGGGGTTGCTCTTTTTAATAGTGTTTATTATTTCAGGTGCATATTTGAGTTTTTGCCTTGCTAAATTACTATTATGAAATGTGCAAGTATTTTTTCGTTTGCCTGACTTATTAAAATCACAGTCATTAGAATGTTGTGATTATTTTTGTAAATAAACTTTAAGTATTTGCCTCATTTTTTTTTTTAAAATTTGGTGCAGTGATTCTTTATATACTGATAATGGAAGACAGTCATTAGGAACAGGTGTCTCCATATCAGATACTGCCCAAGTGTCTCCAGCACCTCTACCCTGGTCGGTAGGAGCGAGCAAAGGACATCTTTCAATGGCAGACATTGTAAGAATGGGCACAACATCTCAAGATGCTGTTTCACATGACCATTGTAATTCCATAGGAGTTTCATCATTCTCTGGAAATTCAGAGTCTAGCTTGAGTCTTCCCTGTCAAAATAATTCTGAGCAACAAAGTTTTCATGATGAGTGGCCTGTAATTGAACAGCCAATATCTGGAAACGCACAAACACTAAACTGGCATGATACTGAAGTAAGTTTACACAGGAACTGTGAATTAGATGCAGCCCAAGTTTCACGGGAGGAGATTGCTCGTGATAATGCTATTTCTGAAAAGATTGAATCTGCTTCTATATCGGACCACACTGAACTAGGACCACATTCCAACTCTAATTTAAAGAATACTCTTACCTCCGATTTTTCTAGTTCTTATGAGCATCATGAAGGTAATGATAGAAATAGGTAAAGAGAGAGAATGAAAAGAAACTCTCATTGTATTATATGATGAACAGTAATACAAGAGGCTACTATATATAGCCATGTAATCCAAAACAGAAAAGGTGTGAGGCGCATAACAAGCTAACAGCACACCACTAACAAAGCTGACAGCTCAGCAAAACAGAATAGAAAAATAAAATGAAGGGCATATTAGTAAACTACTCTATTAGTCCCCCTTAGAAGCTGATGGCAGACTGGTCAAAGTAGCCTTATCATACACACGCAACTTGGAACGAAGAGGAACAAACTTGGCAGCAGAGAGGGGCTTAGTGAGAATGTCAGCCCATTGATCTTGAGCTGGTACATGAACAACAGTCAGACTTTTGCTGAGTACTTTCTCTCGCAGAAAGAAAATATCAAGCTCCATATGCTTAGTCCTGTTGTGAAGAATAGGATTGTGAGCCAAAGTAACAGTGCTCAAGTTATCACACAAGATCTTGGGAACTTGAGAGGAATAATGGAGTTCCTTAAGCAAGGACTGAATCCAAATGAGTTCAGCAGCTAGCTGAGCCATACTGCGATATTCCGCCTCAGCACTGGACCTTGCAACAAGCTGTTGCTTTTTGGACCACCAGGAAACAACATTAGGCCCAAGATATATGCAGGCCCCTGAAGTAGATCTCCGGTCATCAGGGTCTGATGCCCAGTCTGCATCACAGAACCCTAGCAACTGCATTGGTTGCTGAATAGGAGCAGGCTGAAGGAGAAGACCATGGTGCAGAGTACCACTTAGGTACCTTAAGATTCTTTTAACAGCCTTCCAATGATCCTCTAAAGGATTGGACAAAAACTGACAGACTTTGTTGACTGAAAAAGAGATCTCTGGCCTAGTTAAGGTAGCATATTGAAGGGCACCAACCACAGACCGAAACTGAGTAGGGTCATCAACCGCAGCAGACCCAACCTTGGACAATTTGCTGCTAGAGATCATGGGAGTAGGCATGCCATTGGCATTCAACATATTAAGCCTTGAAAGCAAATCTGTGATGTACTTAGTCTGAGATAAGAGAAGAGAACCATTAGGGAGATGAGTCACTTGAATCCCTAGAAAATAATCAAGGTGTCCCAGCTGTTTGAGAGAGAAAGAATTATTGAGATGCTTGATCAAGGAAGCTATAAAAGGAGCAGAACTACCCGTGATGATTATATCATCTACATAGACCAGAATTAGAATCTGAAGTTTACCTTGATGCAACAAAAACAAGCTAGGATCACATCTACTAGCCTTAAACCCGAGTTGAACCAAGGCACACTTTAGCTTATCAAACCAGGCCCTAGGAGCCTGTTTTAAACCATAAATAGCCTTATTTAACTTGCAAACAAGAGTGTTGTCAGCAACTTCAAAGCCAGGGGGCTGTTGCATAAAGACTTCTTCTTCAAGAGTGCCATTGAGGAAGGCATTGTTAACATCAATCTGCTGCAATGGCCACCTGTTTGTAACAGCAATAGAAAGAACAATTCTCACAGTGACAGGTTTAATGACAGGAGAGAAAGTCTCTTGAAAATCATTACCAGCCTTTTGATGGAACCCTTTAGCCACTAATCTGGCTTTATACCTGTTTATGGAACCATCAGGATTCTCCTTAGTCCTGAACACCCACTTACATCCAATAGGCTTCCTTCCAGCAGGAGCTTTCACCAAAGTCCAGGTCTGATTTCTCAGCAGTGCCTGATGTTCTTCCTTCATGGCCTGAAACCAGTTAGGAGCAGCCAAGGCTTGTTCAACAGATGTAGGTACAAGGTGGGCTGTTAATAGAGTAGGGTGAAGTCTAGGAAGGGTGATTCCTCTTTTGGCTCTAGTTTGCATAGGGTGAATGTTTGGAGGGTGAATGGAAGGTAAAGCTGTGGCAGCAGGGTGGGAAATAGGACTAGGGCCAGGGGAGGGACCAACTGAAGGAGAGGAATATGAAGAGGAGGGAGAAAGAGTGCTAGCTTCAGCTGGATCAGAGAGAATGAGGGCAGGAGAGGAAGAAGGAGAAGAGGTAATGGGAATGGCAGTGAGAGGTTGAGGGATAGGTTGCTGACCAGAAGAATAAGAGTAGTTAGAGGGAGCAGCAGAGGAAGAGGAAGAAGAGATTGGAGAAATATTAGGAATAGTGGGACTGCTAAGTTGAGGAAAAGCAGAATTTGAGGAAGAAGAAGCCATAGAAGACAGATTAGAAGTAGAGGGAGTAGAGGGAACAGGAGGAAAACTGAGAGAGGGAGAGGAAGAGGATGGAGTGTTAGGAAGAGAGACAGATTTTGAAGAAGAAACCAAGGTGGAATAAGGAAAATTTGCTTCATTAAAAACAACATCCTTGGAAATAAAAATGCGACCATCTGAAGCAAGGCATTTATAGCCTTTGTGAGAGGTAGAGTATCCAAGGAAAATGCACAGTTGAGATCTAAAATCAAGTTTATGAGAATTATAGGGACGAAGGAAAGGATAACAAGCACAGCCAAAGACTTTAAGGGTAGTATAGTCAGGGTTTTTGTGAAGTAATTTAAAATAAGGTGAGACATTGTCAAGTATAGGTGTAGGAAGTCTGTTAATGAGATATGCAGCTGTGACAAATGCATGATCCCAGAATTTTAAGGGAAGGGTGGACTGAGCAAGGAGTGTGAGGCCAGTCTCAACAATGTGCCTGTGCTTACGTTCAACAAGGCCATTTTGGTGATGTGTATGGGGACAAGTGAATCTGTGAACAATCCCTAAATCTGTGAGATATTTGGTAAGAGGCCTAAACTCACCTCCCCCATCAGTTTGGACACATTTAATGGGACAATTGAACTGAAGTTCAACCATTTTTTTAAACTGAAGAAACTGAACCATGGTGTCAGACTTAAGTTTGAGAGGAAAAACCCAAACAAACCTAGAGAAGGCATCAATACAGGTTAGGAAATAGGTATAACCACTGGAAGATTGCATAGGGGCAGGACCCCAGAGATCACATACAACCAGCTCAAAAGGATGAGAGTAAACTGTGGTAGATAAAGAAGAAGGAAGTCTATGAGACTTGCCAATGCAGCAAGCATGACATAACTCAGCAGGGGGTTTAGATGGAAAGGACTGATTACACAGTTTGAAGATTTCAGTGAGGGCATGATGATTGGGGTGTCCCAGCCTAGTATGCCAAAGCACATATTTATTGGATGCAATAGAATTTGCAGCATTAAAGTGTGAGGAAGGTAAAACAGTACTGACAGAGTTTAGAGAAGGATTGAAAAAGGTACTTGTAACATTATAATTGCAAGATTCATTACAAGAAGACAAAGGATTTATAGTATGATTTGCAACCGATTCAGTACACTGAGATATAGAATCTGTAACATCTGTCCTATAGGAACCATTACAATTGTATGTTGCAGGATAACTATGACTAGAACTATAAGAGGAAGAAGACTTGGACAACGGAGGAGCAGCTGGATTGGAGAATTTATAGAGGCCATCAGCACCAACAAGACCACTGAGTAAGACTTCAGAAGTAGCCTGAGATTTGACAACACAAAACTTAGGATGAAATTCAAAAAATACAGAATTATCTTGAGCAAATTTGCTCACACTCATAAGGTTTTGGTGATGTGAGGGACATGTAAGAGATTGTTAAGAGTGAGAGATAGATGAGGTTTGTGAGGTAAGGGAAAAGACATAGAACCTACAGAGTTGATGGACAAACCTTGGCCGTTACCTATGAAAACTTGTTCAGTTCCAGGCACGGAGGCAGAGTCAGACACATTAGAGGCATCAGGAGTAACATGATGAGAAGCTCCTGAGTCAGGATACCACCACTGGTTTGCACTGCTAGCTTCAGTACCTGCATAAAAGGCTTGTGGTGCAGAAGATCTGGGAGGTGCAGCTCTGGGAGAAGCATAAGCAAGCGGCACAGGATAAACAGCACGAGGAGCCACGTGAAAAGGATTGAAGGGAGCTCGATGATGTGGATAACTAGCACCACTGGAATTGGCATAACGATAGTAGCATACAGAGGCATCATGACCAGGTTTGTGACAAATCTGACACGGTGATTTCCCAAAACGACCTCCTCCACGACCAAAACGACCACCACGTGCACCATAGGAATGATTTTCAGCATTAGCGGTGACGTGACTCGTTCCTTGAGGAAACGCCTCGGAGACGACTTGATCAGAAGCGCCTGGAGTAGGAGAAGGTGTTGCTTGAGTGAGATTGACCGTCGCCGTCGCAGGTTCTGTAATCGCAGCTTTGCGATGCTTCTCCAATCGCGACTCATGAGCAAGCAAGGAAGACTCCAACTCTTCCAAGGAGCTAACGTCATCTTTGCTGTTAACGGCGGCGACAATAGAATCATAATCCTCAGGTAACGAATCGAGAACAATCTCAATTAGGTTACGAAGAGGAACGGGATCACCGATGGAGGTTAGCGACTCACTGATGTCACGAGAACGCGTCATAAGCTCAGTAATCGTTAGTGAACCCTTCGTAAGACGCCGGAGTTCTGAACGAAGTTGACGAGCCTTGGTGGAGAGAAGAACATCAAAGTAGCGATGAACTTCTGTCCACACCTGCCACGCATGCTTGCAGTCAACGAGCTTAGGAAGGAGAGCATCGGAGATAGTAGAGAGAAGCCAGGTGCAGATGAGAGCATCCTGCTGTTCCCACTCAAGAAACGCACTGTGAGATGCAGGATCTGAGGGAGACGGTGACGGAATCACCGGAACAGTGACAAAGCGTTGAAGACGATGACCACGGACGACGCCATCAATCTGCTGCTTCCACTGTTTGAAGTTCTTGTCGTCAAGCTTAACAGAAATTAGGTGAGAAAGTTTCACCTGAGAGGAAGGGAATAAAGATTCCATGGATCGGAAAAAAATTTAAGCTCTGATACCATGATAGAAATAGGTAAAGAGAGAGAATGAAAAGAAACTCTCATTGTATTATATGATGAACAGTAATACAAGAGGCTACTATATATAGCCATGTAATCCAAAACAGAAAAGGTGTGAGGCGCATAACAAGCTAACAGCACACCACTAACAAAGCTGACAGCTCAGCAAAACAGAATAGAAAAATAAAATGAAGGGCATATTAGTAAACTACTCTATTAGGTAACTATTGTGACTCAGATTTTAGATTTAGTGGCCTCATTCTTTATTTTTCTGTAAAACAATGAGTGCAACATGGCATTACATCTTCTTTGCACTGCATCGATGCGGAAGTGAGATTTAGAAAAACCTACTTCTGTATGGGGTTGGTGTTTGTAAACCATTGTTGCAATGCGACATTTCATGAGTTTACTTTATAGCTAATGATTATTTGATTTGTACTAACTATACATGACTACACTAATATATGAAGCCATGATCGTTGGGATATACATACAGAGAGAACTATAACTAATTGATTATATGCTTCTTGAGTTGAACATACTTACCACTCAAAGTAATTTAAAAGTTTTCACATGTTATTATGACAAGCTGCACATGCATATAGAATGTATCATGTGTTTCCTTATATTTATTTTAGAAAACATTTGATTTAAACAATGATTGTTATAGCTGATTGTCTGAATAGCTGTCATAATTGCATTGCTGATTTAAATATTTTGATTTGAAAAAGCCGATGGTGGGTGTCACAATGTTGTGTTGGATGAGTGGTAAGACTAGATGAGATAAGATTAAAAATGACAACATTAGAGAGAGCCGGGGTAGCATTTATAGTAGAAAAGATGATGAAAACTAGACTTAAAGGGTTTGAACATGTAGAGAGGAGAGAAGATTTGTGGATTATGCATAAGGAGAGTAGATAAAATGGAGGGTAGTCAAACCACTAGAGGTAGAGGAAGACCTAGAATAAACTGTAAAAGAAGTGCTACGGCGAACATACGTGGCAGTTTTTGGGCTCGCCGCAATGGTAAATATCGACCGATATTGTTGATTTTTATGCCATAATCTACTATAATGGTGCCGCAAAACAGCCGGTATGGTGGGGATTTGCCTCCGCCATGGACTGCCGCCGTCGACAACACTGAGAGAAACTATTAAGAAAGATCTAGAGATTAATTAGTTAGATAGAAGCATGGCATTTGATAGAACAACATGGAATTTGCCTCACACAGTGGAATAAGACTTGGTTGTTGTTGTTGGGTGTTGTAATAATGAATTTGTTGGAAAAAGGAGTTAGTATGCTGATTTAGTTATTTGAGTTATAAGTGATATGCATGGTGAGGCAACTAGTTTTTGAATCAATGGAGGGGTAATGAGAAAAGATCAAGCTTATTCTAAATAAACGTATTCAAAAGAAAGTTGTTGAAACACCCATTTAGTTGGTGGATGTGGATTGAAAAGGGGTGATTGTGTGAGAAGCTCTTAAGTGACTCCAATACATTGAATGGATCAAATGGGATATATGGTCTAGGAAGTACAAGTTGCTTGACAGTACAACTAAATTATAAAATTATAAGATATGGTAGGCTCTAATACATCTAAAAATTATAGTGTAAAATTAACATAACCACTTGAAATCAAATAAGAAAAATGTTTTGAATTTGGGATGCATCATTGTGAAATGCTACCATTCTCTAAATAGTGAAATTTATCTAAATGTACCCATGGGATAAAACTTAGTAGTTGTTGTTGTTGTATGAGGCCAATCGAAATTTGACATATGAATGTCTTCCCTGGTGATTGTGTTAATATTGCTATTTTATGCATATTGTTATTATTTTTGTAGAAACTAGAAAGATGTCTTGTCCTTATAAGTTTTATGAGTAACCTACAAATATTTAGGTTGCTTTTGGATAAAGCTTCGAGAAAACAAGGTTTCTATGATATTGCCTTTTTTTTTCCCTTCCAAAAGCTATGTAGTTTCTAAATATTGAGAAAGTAAAACTAATTTGGAGCATTTCTAGAGCTTATTTGGGTTTATCTCAGCACAAATAGGTATTTTGTTTTTGCTTATGACAATAGCTTATAAATGTGTTACTTGAACACGAACTTTGTTAGGTTGCTTACCCAAGTGCAAAGCAGTTCTATTTTTCAGGTTTTTGCTTTTTGTAAATGATCAATTCTTGTAGCATTTTTTAATTTTTATGAAAGCATAAATGATCAAGCAATTCAATATTCACTCAAATTTTATATTTTGCACATTTTTCTTTTTCAGGAGAAGGTCATGAATTGCTATAATTCTAATAAATTTACTAATGATGTCCTTGTAGGTGTGTCATCTGCTACTTTGGATCTTCAGCGGCTAAATATGAAAGAGTCCAACCTAGAAGCGCCATCATCTGACGATATAGTGGTTCTTCCAAATCACTTACAAGCCTTGGCTGCTGAGTGTTCACATCTGAGTTTTGGCACATACAAAGGTGGCAACAATTCTGCATCTTCTGAGGCTTTCACACCTAATAATCTTTCTAGAGATGGCTTGGAGATGAATTCTGCAACTGCAGATGACTCCTTGGCTCAGTTCTTGGATCCCAGGCATTTTCTATTCTGTTTCCAACTCTTGATATATTCAGCTTTGTCTCTGGCAACTCATTCTCATGTGTTTTTTTCTTCTATACTAGTTCTCTAAACCTTGGAGATCAGCTTGGGTTTGACATTCTTAGAGGAACATCTGGCGATCAAAATTATGGCCTCCATTCAACTCTTGGGCATGAATACAACACTACAGCATCTATATCAGATCCTAGTTTGCAAAGGTCCCAATGGATGGCTCCATCACTGCCTTTGAAGCAGCCAGGCTTGCCAAGTGGAAACCATTCTTCATTTCCAGGAGAACAGGTGATACTATTGCCCTCCTATCTTGAGTTCTCTATATTGATTTTCTAAGTGATATTTTGTTAGAACTGGTAATAAAGTAAAGCTTAATTTTACTAAATAATACGGACGATATTACTACCTCCATCCCAAATTAAGTCAGCTTGTAGAAATAAAGTTTTCCCAAATTGCAAGCCACTTTTTTACAATACCAATTAAACAATTATGATTATTTTCCTATACCATCTACTATTTATTACCTCCTTTATTTCATTTCGTTTAATTTCTCTCCCATGTCATTAATGAATGACAATTTTATAAAGTAACACATAGTTTCTCTTTTCTACAAAATTAACTATATTTCTTAATTGGTGTGAAATGGCCCTAAATGATTTATAATTTGGGATAGAGGGAGTATTTTAATGAAATTCCCAGGAAACAAGTGTTACAGGGTCTGAGGGAGTATAGAACTGCATTAGGCAATTAAGGAAGGTCGAAACTGTAGGGGAGGCTGTTTCTTCCTTGACAATTTCTAGTGATGACAAGGATTTGAGAGCCAGTCCTCTCCTTAACCAACTGGATCTCTAACAAAATAACTGTCTGCCTTCCTTACCCACTCCTAATCTATTCTAATTTAGTTTAAGCTGAATACAAACACCTAACTATTCTAGCCCATCCTAATTAGTCAAGTCCGATCCAACTTAATTAGACCTGCGCCTTTCATTTTTTCTGAAATCTGACTCACATCTTACATTTGTTTTAGTATTTGGAGTCTACTAAGAATATTCTGTGGTCAATGATGTTATCAATTTCCTGATCACACCTAGGATTAGAAGGGAGTAAACACATAGTTTCAGGATTGTCTGCATCTAAGAGCGAAGCTCCTACCTGAGTGACTACTCTCCAACAATAATCGTGAATGATTCCCCTGCTCACCACTATCCCCTTTATCATAACATTATCTAATAGAATCACAAGGATAAACACCCTCACATCTCTAACTAACAATGATTTTCTACCCTAGGTCCCACCTTTTGGCCTTCTAGAATAGAGTAAACCTGCCATATTGTGGACTTTGAGCGTTTCTTCTGATACTAGGCTCAGCCTAGGTGTCCTATCACACTACACCAGCCCCTTGAAGTATAGACTTGTCCTCAAGTATGAACTTAGGATATTTACTCTCTAAATATGCCCCCATTCTCCCAACTTAAACCTTCACCGTGGGAGTGCTTCCATTGTATTAGTATACAAGAGTTTTGAAGCAGCTGAAGGTGTCTTCGTCCAGGGCTTGAAATGCAAATTTGCCTTTGTCGGCAACTCACCAGAGATAGAGGGATGCAACAAGTGGACCATCCCCATGACTTAGGTGGCGGTGGCAGCATGACCAAGCCACATGCAGCGTGAGTCTCCATGGCTACTGAAGTTGCCCTGTTCTGTGACTGTGGGAGTGGTAGAATCACCGCAAGGGGTCATGTGTCTGGCGGTTCTGGCGGCTTTAACAACTCTGTCAGTGGTGTATATACTACCGGGGCTTGAATGATTGGGATCTTTCTGACCATCATAAAATCGGCATTTGCCAGTTTTGGCGAAGGTGGTGGCTGGAAGAAAATCAATTGCTTCATTCTTTGCACCACACTCGTCTTCTTCACACTCAATTTGTTATTAACTGTTTCAACTTTTCTTCTATTGCCCCAACAATTGTTTCAAATCTCGGTTTAGATTCTTTGATGCGAGCGTCTTCCCGCCAATTTTTGGATGCCTCAATCATCTTCAACACTGAATTGTATTTTGTTATTTGGCTTTTCCTTATTCTTCATCTTTACCAACATCTCGTTTTCTTCGCTGACACAGGAGGATGAACCTCCTCGGCAGGACATTCTTACATTTGGCTAACTCCGCCAACATAAATTCACGACATTCCTCCAAAGCTTGAGGTCGGGGATCTTCCATAGTTGCAAGTTTCAATTCCCATTGTATCCAATCTCTCTGACATCTTCGGTGTCATGAGAGTTTGCAACTTGGCTAACTCACAATCGCTTAGAGAATAAAATTAGTATTCATCTTTGAATCAGGGAAGAACTTAAGGAAATAGAAACAAAATAAAAACAGAAAATCTTCTATGATAAGGAGAGAAACACGAGTTTCTCCAACAATAATCAGAAGAAAAAAATATACCACCACACCTACCTAACTCTGATTTACTCCCCAGAGTCTTTGGCCTTCTAGAGTAAACCTGCCATATTATGGACTTCTTTAGAGTCACTTCTGCTACTGCCCTCAGCCCAGGTGTCCTTTCATGTCCGAAAAGAGCTCAAATTAAGGGGCAACTCTTAACTGATAAGTTGGTTTATAAGGTTGAGTTAGGTCTAATTAAACAGAAGATGGTGTCACAGCCTATCTTTTGGAGCACCCACTGTATTTTCCACACGAAATCTAATAGTGTTTGTTGGACATGCCCTACAATCTCCTTTTGTAAGGATATCAGTAAAGGTCCAATCCAAAGCCTTAAGAGAACTCGTTGCAAATGTTGTGGACAAGCTTTTTTTTATCATTGGCAAGAGACTGATTCTCATGATTGTAGCAACTTCTACGAAATTCTAAGAGTTAAAATATTATTTCTACTACATTGCATATTCTATGCTTCAAATGCAATACAGTTTATTTTATGTTTATGATTCCTAGCTCCATGTCCTGCATGGTTCAACAACTGTCAAGAATATCAATAGCACTAATTATTAGGTCCAATCTGTCAATAATTTGTTCAGGGCACTAATCCCTTGCCACCTTTAAGCCTCATAGTTCAGATATTGATCTTTATTTGCATATATATTGCATGAATTCATGACTAAACTGTTTTTGTGAAGTGGTGCATTTATTCTGCTTTTCTGATATGCATGTAAGTTTTTGCAAATAACTTACTGTATTATTCATTTGATAATAATGTAGTATGGTTACATTTTCCTCCTAATGTTTTTTTCTTGCTAATTCTCATCTTGTAAATCTGTTCATTGATGGCGATTTACTCATTCCTACTTTCTTTTAAGCTTTTTAAATATGACATGATTTTAAGATTCGCTTCTATTTGCCTTGATGCAGCATAATAGTTCAAATGCGGTACCTCAAGATTTGTTGGCATTTCTCCTAGCAGAATCACATCGTTCAAAACACAATGCGGAACCATCCATAAACAATTTCCCCCCCTCCATGTCTGGGGTATCCAGGGTACATTCTTTTTCCGTACACCTTTTAATTTTGTGACTTTATTTTGCCTCTTTATTTCTAGCAACATAATAGAGCTAACTAAACATTTGTTGGAATTGTCAACCAACTAAATTGTGAAGGTATATGGATGTGGAATACTGTATTTCAAAAGTCTAAGGGAAGGGTGGGTACAATAAATTAAATTTTGAGAAATGAAAACAAAACACCAAGGGTATGTTTGAATGAGTTCTGTTTTTTTAGTTTTCAACATCTATTTTATAAATCAATTTAAAAACTGTTTTGAAGGAAAAAAACATGTTTGCTAATTTCTTTTTGAAAACTATTTTAAAGATGAGGAAATGAAAAAACTTGTTTTAATAGACACATTTGTATTCATAAAGCAAGATGATTCATATACATTCTTTTTACATTTTCAAGTTACACTATTTTAAATTTCCATTAATGAGAACTGTACCCATTTTCTTTGTTTTTTTTTCTCTTCCCAATTTTCCAAAGTAAAAACCAGAATAGTAACATATTTTAGTTTTCCAAACTTATAAATAGAAGATAGTTTTTAAAATCCGTTTTGTAAAATTAGGTAACCAAACGAGTTTCGTTATTTTCAAATTAACAAACTAAAAAATAGTTTTGCAAAACTAAATCAAACAAGCCCTAATAGTATCTCTTTTAAATTGGTAAGTGATTTTATTATCTCAGTATTACCCTCCTATTGGTGTGACATTGATATCTCAGTTACTTTTGAAATTTGTATTGAGAACACTTGTATCGATTATCAGGCTTAGAAGTGCAAGGATCACTGCCCTCATCTAAGTTATTGATAAATTGGACCTTATAATTAGTGTCATTGTTCTTAACAGTTGTTTAAACATGCAGGACATAGAACCAGGCAACTTTGCTTTGCATAACAGATCGTCACTTACCCAGGGTTTTACAGTGCAGCCCAACAATTACTTTCAACAATCGCGAGAAGCATATTATGGCCTACCTCAGAATCAGTCATATATGGCAACCATTGATTCACAGAGAGCATTTTCAGACAACACTGCATACAGTGGATCTCATACAAACATGAATTACAACAGCCTTCCCCAAAATAGAAATGAATTCTTCACGAGTAGATTGCATCCATCCACTGTCAGTGATGCACCTGGTTATGGAAATCTCGATTCTTCCTTTTATCATCCTGGAAGCTTTCAGTCTAATGCATCTCTTGGTAATATGAAACCTTCGAGTAACTTCAACGAGATTTTAACTAATCAATATTATGGTGGACATAACTTGAGCTCTATTCACCCGGTAAATTTTACTATCTTTTTTTTTGAAGAATAATATTTTCTATATCTAGTTATGAATGTGGTGATAATCACTATGGACTTAAAAGTTACCCATTCTAGACCTGTATGCGCTTACTCTGCAAAATCCCGAAAAATAAAAATGGGATGTCATCTACTCTGAAGTCACCCCCAAAAAATAAAAAAAGAGATAGCATCCAACTGTTATTGATGTTAAAATAACAGAACTCAATTGTATGATGGGTGCTTTATCTAAAAGCTTGACCAATATCATTTTAATGCTCTACATTGTTATAATTTTATCAATTGCTTAATTGACTTTATTGTTGATCTTCTCACCAGCATGATAGCTTTTCTCAACGGGATTACGAGACGAGGTTAAGATCTTCATATGTACCGGAGAAAACCCAATATACCTTCACAGACCAACCGAGTCAGGCTTCCCTGTCACAGTATGCAAGTCATGAATATTCTGATTTCTATCCTTCTTGGAGCCAAATTCCGGAAGAACACAAGCAGTCAGGTAGTGTTCAAGATTTGCTGCCCAAAAAATTGCATCAATTTTGGCCGCATAACCACTAACAGCACAGTCCTGTTTGTTTTTTCTCCCCCTTTTTTTATCACTAGGATTTTTAGTAGCAGGTTTAGGTGAAATAGGGTGTTATTACATTTCATTTGATGCTCGAGCCTTATTCAATTGTACATACTTTAAAGAGAATGAACTCCATGCAGTTGTGGCATTTGCATTTTTTTATATTCAATTGGGGGTATTTTTTGGTCACACTTTATAGCTAGATTAATGTAGTTTCTCATCAGAATTGCAATTCTCACAAATTTCAAGCACAAACTATCTGTAGTAATGAGATTGTGCTAGAATTGGACCCATTCAATTCTCAAAATTATTTTAACATTACTTTCCGTCATCTTAAACTGTATTAACTAGATTTAACGCATTGCATTAAAATTTGTTAACGTATATGCATCTAAAATATACAAAGCAAAACTTTTGTTTGAAGTTTGAGATTTTTTTTTGTTTCTTTTTGTAGGAAGGAAATAGGCAATAGCTATGAGTTATAATGACATCATTGATGAGTAGAAAAGTTTCAAATTTCAATGGCGTTCTAAATAGTGTAGAAAAATTTAGTATTTCCAAAGAGTTCAAAATATTATTTATATGTAATTAAACTTAGGGCCCGTTTGTTTTGGCTTTTTTTTAAAATGATTTTTATAATGTTATATATTTTAGTGTAAAAAAAATTTACAAAGAAATTTTTCATAAAAATTTCAAATGAAAATTTTGTTTGAATAGTTATTCTTAAAATATTATTTTAGGTATTTTATCATTTTATCGAAACTTTTTTTGGATATCAAAATTTTAAAAAATCACTTAATTTTGAAGCTATTTCAAATAGCTTTTTCTAAAAATCATTTTTGAGATACAATTTTTTTAAAAAATTGTGATTTTGACTATGTTTTGATCTTCAATAATGTATATTTATATTATACAATGAATAATTCAATCTTTTAATTTATAAAAAATAAATTTAGAAAAACTTATAGTATTTTGAAAAATATTTTTGTAAAATTCATTTTCAAAAATACAAAGAAAAAATCTATTTTTTTAAAGCTAAAATAAACTGGCCCTTAATCAGTTCATTATTTTAGGGGAGTTTACATCCTCTCTTAATTCATTATAGAAGGAATTGTAAAAAAACATGATAAATATGAACAAGTTGAATCCAAACAAATGTATAAAAAAATGAAATATGACTGATTTTAAATTATGTCACTTAATATAAATTATTAAATAAAAAATTAAACGGTTTATGATTTAATATTATATTATTATATTATAAAAGGAGTATACATAAGAATTCTGAAGTATAAATATAAATCCTAATAAAGGAAGTACAAAAATAAATGAGAAAATAGGATATAAATCCTAATAAAGAAAGTACAAAAATAAATGAGAAAATGGGAGATAAACTGTGAATATAAACTATATTATAAATCTTATCTTCAAAATAAATAGTTTTTTTCCCTTTAAATCTTATTAGTTGTGATAGATCTTATAATAAATTTTAACTTTGTCCGATGCGAGAGGTTGTATCTGCAAATATTTCGACGCTCAAATAAGAGACGATCCTAAGTGTCAGGTTTTTAGGTTAGAATTATGTGTATATGTTGACCGTTTTTATTGTAAGGTTTTATGATTTTGAGATCCTATAACCTTTTATTTGTTGTAGCTGTCTCAGAGAAAAAATATTAGAAGATTCTTTAGAGTAAGATTTGATGGTCTTCAAGGTTCCATCATATCTGATCGGATGTAATTTTAAATATATCAATTGAAGTACTAGAACCTTCTTCGTGAATACCTGCTACTTATGGGGTTGATGTAACTGAATTTATCTATCTATTTGATTAAACGATCAAATATATTATCATAATATAAGAGTTCCACTGCTTCTAACTCCATATATTTTGTTTTGACACAAAGAATTACATTGAGGGAGAGTGCCATTATGCTTAGATTATCACAATAAAAGACGGGCGTGAGAGTGTCAACTTTGAGTATTAAGACAAGTGATTAGAGCCAAAGCACTTCAGTTGCAATATTAGACAAACTACTATATTCAACTTAAGTGATTGACCTTATTGTCAAGGTTTGTTTCTTTAACCACCAAAAAATCAAGTTTGGTCAAAAATATGTGCAAGAGCCTGATGTAAATTTTCTATCATCTGGATCAAAGCCCCAATCAACATCTGAATAGAATGTGATAACAAGTGGTTACAAGGGAAGACCGCATGCCATAGTGGAGAGTACCCGTTCAATATCTCATAATTATATTGATGCTATATAATTACTCTCAATAGGTTGTGAAATAAACTGAAAAGCCTTGTTGACTGAAAAACAAATTTCAGATTTTGTAATGGTTGCATATTGTAATACACCAACCACTAATTTGTAGTAAGAGAATTTCTATTCTCAGACCCCAGTTTTGTCAACTTGAGATTTGCGACACGAGTAGGTAAGCTTTTAGAATAATTCATATTGGTCTTGTCAAGTAGGTATCTTATATATTTTGTTTGGGAGAGAGATAATTCCATCTGGGTAATGGGCCACTTCAATCCCTTATAAATAATAAAGATTTCACATTGTTTGAGTGAAAATGGATCATGTAGTTTTGAAATAAGGTGTTGAATATGGCTTTAGGAGTTACCTGTCACTATGATATTATCAACACAAAAAAATATAAAAATTGAATAATTAGGTTTTGTGAGAGTGAAAAGAGAGGGATCACACTAGCTAGTTTGGAAGCCAAAGCTATGAAGAGTGGTAGTGAATCTTGCAAACCAAGTCCTTGGTGCTGAGACCATATATAGGAAGCCTAAATAAGTATTGGCATCAAGGAAGCCTAATGGATGTTGCATATAATCTGCCTCTTCAAGTAATCCAATCAAAATTACATTATTTACCTCTAATTGAGTGATATGCCATTTTCTAGAGATTGAAGATTGAGAATGACTCACAGTGATAGGTTTCACTATTGGTGAAAATGTCTACTAAAAATAAAAACCTTGCACCTAATGATATCCCTTAGCCACAAGTATGAATTTATATTTAAGGATAAATCCATCTAGATTTTGTTTGATCTTGAAAGTTAACTTGCATCCTAAGGAACTCCTGTTAGGAGGAAGAGGTGTTAGACTCCATGTATTATTCTTAAGTAAAGTTGTGTGTTCATATTTCATAACAAATCCATTTGGGATCCCGAGTACTAGTTTATATTCAACTTCAATTAAGAGTAGTGTAGGATGATGTCTAGGTTGAGTTATTCTATGCTTGGCTCTAGTAATCATGTAATGAGTGTTTTGAGGATGTATTCTGTATGGTTGATGAAATGAGGTTGAATATGTTTATTGTAAGTATAGATTGTAATCTAGGGGGTAAATTAGATTATTCAGTATTTTCGAATTTTCTCGATCAAGAGAGATAGGAATGATGTTCTTATTTATCTATGAACTTCTAAAACCAAAATCGCAGAAAAATAAATGCGTAAAGTAATGAACACCAAGATATATATATTAGTTCTCCTTTCCAATCTAGGGTACATCGAGTCCCCTCACTCCCCGTGAGAGATTTTATTATGTTAGAAATTGTACAACCTCACCCTAAGATTTTCTTCTAATCTCTAGCACATTCGAGAAGGCACACCACCTTATAATTTTACACTTGAATAGAAAACACACTACTTTCTAATACAACATAATGATCACTAAACACTTTGTGATCTGAAGCCAAATTTGAATAAGATATGGAATTTTTGCACTTGAATCAATTATATAGGAATCAATCTTCCCTTCCAAATGTTACAATTCATAGTGTATAAGACTTTAAGTGCTCAAAACTGAATATGAAAATTTCAATGATACTTTAAAAATTATGCAGTAAGTTTCATAAAGTTTAGTCACAAAGAACACTTAATGAAAATGAGAAAGATTTGAATTTGAATTGATTGGAAGAGGTGAATTTGGAATTCAAAATTCACAACTATTTATATTCAGATTACACCTTTTGGAAAGAGAACAATGTCATGAAGCATTGCAATGATTCGTGAAAGAGATTTAGAAAACTTGGATTTAAAATGAGTTATGAAAAAATGCTGATGCTTCAGTGGTAACCAATTACTATAATGATGTATAATTACTCTCAATAGGTTGTGAAATAAACTGAAAATCCTTGTTGACTAAAAACTAAATTTTAGATCTTGTGATTGCTGCATATTGTAATACACCAACCACCAATTTGTAGTAAGTGAGATAATTTCTATTCTCAGACCCCATTTTTGTCAACTTGAGATTTACGACATGAGTAGATAAGCTTTTAGAATAATTCATATTGGTCTTGTCACGTAGGTATCTTATATATTTCTTTTGGGAGAGAAAGATATCACTAGTTGGGTAATGAGAACTTCAATTATAAATAATCAAGATTTCCTATTATTTGAGTGAAAACGAATCATGTAGTTTTGAAATAAGGTGTTGAATATGGCTTTACGAGTTACCTATGACTATGTTGTTATCAACAAAAAAAAGTATAAAAATGGAATATTTAGGTTTGGTGAGTCCGAAAAGAGAGGGATCACACTTGCTAGTTTGGAAGCCAAAGCTATGAAGAGTGGTAGTGAATCTTTCAAACCAAGCCTTTGGTGCTGATACCATAAATAATGTTGTTTAACCTGCAAACTAAAGAAGTATTGGCATCAAGTAAGCCTAATCGTTGTTGCATATAATCTTCCTCTTCAAGTAATCCAATCAAAAAGGCATTATTTACGTGTAAAATTGAGTGATATGCCATTTTCTAGAGATTGAATAGTGTGAATGCCTCATAGTGATAGGTTTCACTATTGGTGAAAATGTCTCCTGAAAATAAAAACCTTGCACCTAATGATACCCCTTAGTCACAAGTATGTATTTGTACTTAAGGATAAATCCATCTAGATTTTGTTTGATCTTGAAAATTAACTCTCATCCTAAGGAACTCCTGTTAGGAGGAAGAGGTGTTAGACTCCATGTATTATTCTTAAGTAAATTTGTCTGTTCATATTTCATAGCAAATACATTTGGGATCCAGAATACTAGTTTACATTCAAGTTCAATTAGGAGAAGTGTAGGATGAAGGCTAGGTTGAGTTATTCCATGCTTGGCTCTAGTGATCATGGATTGAGTGTTTTGAGGATCTATTTTTTTGGTTGAGGAAATGAGGTTGAATATGTTTATTGTAAGTATATATTGTATTCTAGGGGGTGAATTATATTATTCAGTATTTTCGAATTTTCTCGGTCAAGAGAGATATGAATGATGCTCTTATTTATCTATGAACTTCTAAAACCAAAATTGCAGAAAAATAAATGCATAAAGTAAATAATACCAAGATATATATTAGTTCTTCTTTCCAGTCAATGGTACGTGTAGTATCCCCACTCCTCATGAAAGATTTTATTATGTTATAAATTGTACAACCTCACCGTAAGACTTTCTTCAAATCTCTAACACAGTCGAGAAGGCACACCACCTTATAATTTTAAACTTGAATAGAAAACACACTACTTTCAAGTACAACATAATGATCACTAAAAACTTTGTGATCTGAAACCAAATTTGAATAAGATATGAAGTTCTTGCACTTGAATCAATTATATAGGAATTAATCTTCCCTTCCAAAATGTTACAATTCACAATGTATAAGACTTTAAGTGCTCAAAACTGAATATGATAATTTCAATGATACTTTAAAAATTATGCAGTAAGTTTCATAAAGTTTAGTCATAAAGAACACTTTATGAAAATGAGAAAGATTTGATTTGAATTGATTGGAAGAGGAGAATTTGGAATTCAGAATTCACAACTATTTAGATTCAGATTGAACCTTTTGAATAGAGCACAATGTCATGAAACATTGCAATGATTCATGAAAGAGATTTAGAAAACTTTGGATTCAAAATGAGTTATGAAAAAATGTTGATTCTTCAGTGGTAACCGGTTACTATAATGCTGTATAATTACTCTCAATAGGTTGTGAAATAAACTGAAAAGCCTTGTTAACTAAAAAACAAATTTTAAATCTTGTAATTGCTGCATATTGTAATACACCAACCACTAATTTGTAGTAAGTGAGATAATTTCTATTCTCAGACCCCAGTTTTGTCACCTTGAGATTTGCGACATGAGTATGTAAGCTTTTAGAATAATTCATATTGTTCTTGTTGTCATGTAGGAATCTTATATATTTTGTTTGGGAGAGAAAGATATTTCCATTTGGGTAATGAGAACTTCAATTATAAATAATCAAGATTGCCTATTATTTGAGTGAAAACAGACCATGTAGTTTTGAAATAAGGTGTTGAATATGGCTTTAGGAGTTACATGTGACTATGATATTATCAACACAAAAAAGCATAAGAATGGAATAATTAGGTTTGGTGAGTGTGAAAAGAGAGGGATCACACTTGCTAGTTTGGAAGCCAAAACTATGAAAAGTGGTAGTGAATCTTACAAACCAAGCCCTTGGTGCTGAGAACATAAATAGTAATATTTAACATGCAAACTAAAGAAGTATTGGCATCAAGGAAGCCTAATGGTTTTTGCATATAATCTTCCTCTTCAAGTAATCCAATAAGAAAAACTATTTACCTCTAATTGAGTGATATGCCATTTTCTAAAGATTGAATAGGGAGAATGACTCACAGTGATAGGTTTCACTATTGGTGAAAATGTCTCCTGAAAATAAAAACCTTGCTCCTAATGATACCCCTTAGCCACAAGTATGAATTTATATTTAAGGATAAATCCATCTAGATTTTGTTTGATCTTGAAAGTTAACTTGCATCCTAAGGAACTCCTGTTAGGAGGAAGAGGTGTTAGACTCCATGTATTATTCTTAAGTAAAGTTGTGTGTTCATATTTCATAGCAAATCATTTGGGATCCCGAGTACTAGTTTATATTCAACTTCAATTAAGAGTAGTGTAGGATGATGTCTAGGTTGAGTTATTCTATGCTTGGCTCTAGTAATCATGGAATGAGTGTTTTGAGGATGTATTCTGTATGGTTGATGAAATGAGGTTGAATATGTTTATTGTAAGTATAGATTGTAATCTAGGGGGTAAATTAGATTATTCAGTATTTTCGAATTTTCTCGATCAAGAGAGATAGGAATGATGTTCTTATTTATCTATGAACTTCTAAAACCAAAATCGCAGAAAAATAAATGCGTAAAGTAATGAACACCAAGATATATGTATTAGTTCTCCTTTCCAATCTAGGGTACATCGAGTCCTCTCACTCCCCTTGAGAGATTTTATTATGTTAGAAATTGTACAACCTCACCCTAAGACTTTCTTCTAATCTCTAGCACATTCGGGAAGGCACACCACCTTATAATTTTACACTTGAATAGAAAACACACTACTTTCTAATACAACATAATGATCACTAAACACTTTGTGATCTGAAGCCAAATTTGAATAAGATATGGAATTTTTGCACTTGAATCAATTATATAGGAATCAATCTTCCCTTCCAAAATGTTACAATTCACAATGTATAAGACTCTAAGTGCTCAAAACTAAATATGAAAATTTCAATGATACTTTAAAAATTATGCAGTAAGTTTCATAAAGTTTAGTCACAAAGAACACTTAATAAAAATGAGAAAGATTTGAATTTGAATTGATCAGGAGAGGTGAATTTGGAATTCAGAATCCACAACTATTTATATTCAGATTGCACCTTTTGGAAAGAGCACAATGCCATGAAGCATTGAAATGATTCGTGAAAGAGATTTAGAGAACTTTGGATTCAAAATGAGTTATGAAAAAATGCTGATGCTTCAGGGATAACCAGTTACTATAAAATGATGTATAATTACTCTCAATACGTTGTGAAATAAACTGAAAAGCCTTGTTAACTAAAAAACAAATTTTAGATCTTGTAATGGTTGCATATTGTAATACACCAATAACTTAATTTGTAGTAAGTGGGATAATTTCTATTCTCAGACCCGATATTTGTCAACTTGAGATTTACGACATGAGTAGGTAAGCTTTTAGAATAATTTATATTGGTCTTGTCATGTAGGTATCTTATATATTTTGTTTGGGAGAGAAAGATATTTCCATTTGGATAATGAGAATTCAATTATAAATAATCAAGATAGCTTATTGTTTGAGTGAAAACGAATCATGTAGTTTTGAAATAAGGTGTTGAATATGACTTTAGGAGTTACCCGTGGCTATGATATTATCAACACAAAAAAACATAAAAATGGAATAATTAGGTTTGGTGAGTGTGAAAATAGAGGGATCACACTTGCTAGTTTGGAAGCCAAAACTATGAAGAGTGATCGTGAATCTTTCTAACCAAGCCCTTGGTGCTGAGACCATGAATAGTATGTTTAACCTGCAAACTAAAGAATTATTAGCATCAAGGAAGCCTAATGATTGTTGCATATAATCTCCCTCTTCAAGTAATCCATTCAAAAAGGCATTATTTACATCTAATTAAGTGATATGCGATTTTCTAGAGAATGAAGTGTGGGAATGACTGTCACAATGATATGTGTCACTATTGGTGAAAATGTTTCTTGAAAATAAAAACCTTGCACTTAATGATACCCCTTAGTCACGAGTATGAATTTAATTTAAGGATAAATCCATCTAGATTTTGTTTGATCTTGAAAATTAGCTTGCATCCTAAGGAACTCCAGCTAAGAGGAAGATGTGTTAGACTCCATGTATTATTCTTAAGTAAAGTTGTGTATTCATATTTCATAGCAAATCCACCTGGAATCCCGAATACGAGTTTATAGGAAGTGGGTTCAAGTTCAATTAAGAGTAGTGTAGGATGGGGAAACGGATCCCCTCATGCTTTTCTTCTAGTGCCATCTCTCATGTGCCAAAAGTGACCATCGAATAAAATCTAATGATTTATTTCCTTCTATTGTTAAATGCAGATCTTTTTATACTATTTTTTTATAATATTAGATAGTACCAAATACCATCAAAAAGACTACAACACTCATATAATTTGTTGCTACATACATTGTTTTTTTTCTTTTAATATCTTTTATCAAATAAATATATTTATTTGGTAATAATTAAAATATTTAATCAATTAATAAATTAATTTTTATATTTAAGAAAAATAAAAAAAATCAAAAAAATTATTATTTATTTAAAAGTCATAGGATAAATGTATGTAAATAAAAAATAATTAAATTTAATATGTTATAATATTGTCAAATTAAAATAATAATTATTATAAATTAATTATAATTTACCATACTTTATTGTTTAAATATTATTTTTCTGAAAATGTGTGGTTAAGACAGATATTAAAGAGTATATGGAAAAACTATTTTCACTAATGTAATTAGTTAACTTTTTTTCAAAATAAAAAAAAAATAATTATAATATTATAAAAATTATATACAAAATACATATTTGTGATTAAAGAATAAAATTAATATCTTTATTTCATATTGTCAACATAAAAATAAAACAAAAATTTATAATATATCAATTATTATTTTTTCACACTTTAAATGTTTAACGCTTTTTTACTTAAAAATAAATTATTAAAGCAATGTTTAAACGTATAACTCATATAATGAAAAAAATGGGACACCATAGTTTTTTTATAGTATTGAAGATAGATTCTAATTTTTATTAAATTTTTAATTTTTATTAACAGTGAAAAAGATCATTATTTTGATTTTATGGAATCAATTTTAAAATATTCTTTATTTAGCTACAATTACTAAGTTGACTGTTGTAAAATTAATATCACAAAAGTTAAAGAAAATTGATGTTTGTATAATCATTTTTGTATCTTAAATATTGAATTAATAAATAAAAATAAAAGAAAATTAAAATTGATACATGTTTCTCTCTTCTTTAAATAACATATTGTCTTTTAACTGTTAAATTAATCTAACGGTACATACTTTTGCACATGAGAGAAGACATAAGAGAAAAAAATTGGAGAGGATCCAATTCCGTAGGATGGAGTCTAGGTTGAGTTATTCCATGGTTGACTCTAGTGATCATGGAATGAGTGTTTTGAGGGTGTATTATCTATGGTTGAGGAAATGAAGTTGGATAAATTTATTATAAGTATAAATTATAATTTGGGATTGAATTAGATTATCTGTTTTTTTGTTTGTTTTGAATTTTCTCGATCAAAAGTGATAATAATGATCTTATTTTTCTATGAACTTTTAAAACTAAAGTGAAAATAAATAAATGTGTTAAGTAAAGAACACCAAGATATAAATTAGTTCCATTTTCCAACCAAATGTAGGTTTATTCTCCTCACTCCACGTGAGAGATTTTACTATGTTAAAAATTGTACAACTTCACTCTAAGACTTTCTTCTAATCTCTAACACACTTAAGAAGACACACCACCGTATGATTCTATACTTGAATATAAAACACATTACTTTTTAATACAACATAATGATCACTAAACTTTTTAATACAACATAATGATCACTAAACACTTTGTGATCTGAAACAAAATTTGGATAAGATATGAAGTTTTTGCACTTGAATCAATTATGTAGGAATCAATATTTCCTTCCAAATAATACAATTCACAGTGTACAAGACTTTAAGTGCTCAAAACTGAATATGAAACTTTCAATGATACTTTAAAAGTTATGCAGTAAGTTTCATAAAGTTTAGTCACAAAGAACACTTAATGAAAATAAGAAAGATTTGAATTTGAATTGATCGGAAGAGGTGAATTTGAAATTCAGAATCCATAACTATTTATATTCAGATTGTACTTTTTGGAAAGAGTACAATATCATGAAACATTGCCATGATTCATGAAAGAGGTTTAGAAAATGTTGGAGTCAAACAAGTTATGAAAAAATGATATTGCTTCAGTGGTAACCGGTTACGATAATGGTGTAACCGATTACAACTATAACAATTTAAAACTAAAAGCAAAATTTTGTACTTGCAACCGGTTACAGCTGTTTGAAAAAGTTCAAATACAACTTGTAACAACATGGCTTGATTTCAAAAGATTTGATGGTAATCACGGTGGTCGATTCTCCAGAGGTGGTGGTAGGTCAAAAATGCAATGTAAAATCTGTGCTAAAACTGGACATGATGCTAATGTCTGCTACTACAGACTGAATGTTATGCCTACCAGACCTAATCAGTGGCGTAATATAGTCACACAACCTCAACCTACATCAAACTTTCAGAACCCCTGGTACTCTGCAGGTGTATCACCACAGATGGCACAACAATGGATGTCTCTTTCTCAATGGCGTGTCCTCACATTTGACTTCATACCTAGGCCTGCAAATTCTTTGTTTGCTGGTAGACAACCTCAAGCATATCTAGCAGGTCCAAACACAGGCACAAGTCAACATGCAAATTCTCAGTGGTATGTAGACTCAGGCGTCGCACATCATGTTACCAATTCTGTAGATCACTTCCTTAACAACATTTCCACCTCAGGAACTGACCAAGTCATGCTTGGTAATGGTCAAGGTCTGTTTATCACTTTAATTGGTAAAACTACTTTTCCATCTGCACACAAACCATATGTCACACTCACATTGAATAACTTGTTACTGGTACCTAAGATCACCAAGAATCTTACATCAGTGAGTCAATTTTCACGAGATAATATAGTGTATTTTGAATTTCACCCTGATTTCTGTCTTGTAAAGTCCCAGACTACATCTGAAGTGTCGTTACAAGGATCCCTTGGGAAGGATGAACTATACTCCTTTGGCAATTTTAAGGCTCCATCTTACTCTTCTAGTATATCACCTTGTGTGCACACACTCACTAGTGGAAATTCACATTCAACAACTTTGAATTCCTGTACAATTCATAATACCACTGCTATAAGACCTTCTCTGTATGCTCAGTGGCACAACAGACTGAGGCACCCTCATCATGAAGTCCTCAAGATTGTTTTATCCAGATGTAATATTTCTATTCCTCATCAATCCAAATTAGATTTTTGCACTGCTTGTTGCTTGGGTAAAGTTCTTCGGTTACCATCTACTCATTCTAATACTCAATGTCATGCTCCATTTGAACTTATATTTGCCGATGTTGGGGTCCTGCACCCATGCTTTCAACTGTTGGTTTCAAATACTTACTTCTATGTATGGATGATTTCACAAAGTACACCTGGATATTCTTGCTTAAACAAAAATCTGAGGTGACCTCCATATTCACTACCTTCATAGCATATGTCACAATTTAGTTTAACTGTTAGATCAAGACAGTTCAAATTGACGGAGGAGGTGAATTCCAACCCCCACTTCATTACTTGTCACACAAGGTATTATTCACAGACTTACATGTCCTCACACCCATCATCAAAATGGATATGTAGAAAGAAAACACAAACATGTAGTAGAAACATGGCTCACACTTTTGGCTCAAACATCCATACCTCTAAAATGCTAGGATCATGTTTTTCAAGCAGCAACTTACCTCATCAATAGAATGCCAATTTGAACCTGACTACGCATTTCGAAAAGTGTTTGGATGTGCATGTTACCCACACCTCAGGCCCTAAAACCCTCATAAATTTTCCTATCACACTAAGGAATGCTTATTTCTAGGGTATTCTGCACACCTCAAGGGTTACAAGTGTATGACACCTGATGGCAAGATCTACATCTCTAAATATGTCATCTTCACTGAAATCAGGTTTCCATATACATCCTTATTTCCCAAGTCTCCAAGATCCTCTACATCTCATACTCAGATTTCTGTCTCAGTTCCTCTATCTTTCTCTCCAGGATCTTCCCAAACTTCAAATACTGAACCTCATCCCCACAACACAATAACTTGGCACTTTCAACTCCTCTTCAACAAGACTCACCCACTACCTCTCATAGCCCATTCTTACATTAATCCCCTATGGTTTCAACCTTCACTCAGGTGACTCATTTACCAAATACAACCCTTCTTCACTCAAATTAAGAAGCATCCTCTAACCACTTATTATCCACTTCTATTGTCTAACAACCACCTACACCTCACATTTATCCTCAAAATTATCATCCTATGATCATAAGGGTCAAAGATGGCATTGTGCAACCTAGACTCCATCCCACTATTCTATTGACTGAACTTGAACCAACATCCTACAAACTAGCCTTCAAGCATCCCAAATGGCTTTAAGCGATGAAAGCTGACCATGATTCTCTTTTAACCAACAACACTTGAACCCTCACCACTCTCCCTCTAAATAGAAGAGCCATTGGATGTAAATGGGTCTTTAGAATCAAACAAAATCTTGAAGGTTCCATTCTGTAATACAAGGCTAGACTTATGGCCAAAGGGTTTCATCAAGTTCAAGGTTTTGATTTTCAGGAAACTTTCTCACTAGTGGTCAAACTAGTCATAGTCAGGATTGTTTTAACTTTAGCCCTATCCAAACAATGGAAAATCACTCAACTTGATGTCAACAATGTCTTCTTAAATGGCATTTTGACTGAGGAAATTTATATGCAACAACCCCCAGGGTTTGTTCAAATTGGTTATGCCCTGATTTACAAGCTTAAGAAAGCTATTTATGGGTTAAAGCAGGCACCAATGGCCTGGTTTGAAAGACTCTCTACTGCATGACATCAATTTGGTTTCATTACTAGCAAGTGTGATCCCTCACTATTTATATTAACCGTATCTACATATACTATCTTCATGTTAGTCTATGTGGATGAGATTATTATCACTTGGAACTCTCCTAGCCATATTTAAGGCCTAATGACCAAGCTCAATGCTCAATTCTCCCTAAATCAACTTGGCAATCTTATCTATTTTCTAGGCATTGAAGTTTCTCAAACTCCTCAAGGGGTTTGTTTCTGTCTCAGACCAAGTACATTAGGGATATCTTGGCCAAAACATATATGAGTGAAGCCAAAGGTCTCCCTACTCCCATGGTGTCAAATCTAAAACTCACTAGGCAAGGGCCAGACTATCTTTCAGACCCTACTTATTACAGGTCAGCGATATGAGCTTTACAATATGCTACCATTATCAAACTTGAGATCAGTTTCTATGTGAATAAAGCTTGTCAATTTCTGGCTCATCCTATACAAAGTCACTAGGTGGCTGTTAAAAGGATACTGAGATATTTTAGAGGCACCATGCATTATGTCTTATAGTTTCAGTCAACTAATCCCATGCAGCCTATTTCCATCACAACATTTTCTGATGCTGATTGAGGATCAAACCCTAATGACAAAAAGTCCACATCAGGGTCCTGCATTTATCTTGGACCAAACCTAATTTCTTGGTGATCAAAGAAACAATTCCCAGTAGCCAGATCTAGCACTGAAGCAGAATACAGGAGTCTGACCAACACTGCATCTGAAGTTGTATGGATTTCGTCACTACTCCCAGAATTACAAATTACTACTTTAACTCGTACTCTCTACTATGACAATCTCAACATTGTGACATTGTCTTACAACCCTATACTTCATGTTAAAACTAAGCACATAGAATTAGACATATTTTTTCTTAGGGAAAAAGTGTTCAACAAAACTTTCTCTGTCAAGCACATCCTTGTTAACATTCAGAATACTGATATTTTAACAAAACCTCTGTCAGCTCTCAGGTTTCTCACACTCAGAGATACTCTAAAGGTGGTAGACAAAACCACACTCCAACAAGGAAAGTATCTTCCCTCAGCAGCCATCACCATTTAAGAGGAACATATTAGAGTATTAGAGTGTAAAATAGCAATATTAGAAATATGCTGAGCTGGCAGTAAATTATGTAATAGATCTCAGTCAGTTATGCTGAACTGATATCTATAACAAATTCCGAGTCTCTTGTAAATAAGACTCTCACTTGTAATTCAGTTAATAATTCAGTTAATGAGAAACTCCATTCTTCCCTAACATGCTCTCTTTATCAAACTATAATACATACCTAATGTAACAATAGGAATCATATTAATTAAATATGTGGTAACTTGAAAGGCATGATCCTAAAATTTTAGTGGGAGACTAGTTTGTGCTAGAAGTGTAAGACTGGTCTCCAGTACATGTCTATGTTTCCTCTTCACTTAACCATTTTGATGATGTGTGTGAGGAAAATTCAGTCTGGGTATGAAGCTATGTTGTGCGACGAATAAGGTTAGAGTTTGAAACTCACCACCTCCATCAGGGTGAACTAATTTGACTGCAGTGTTCAATTAGGTAGTAATAAAGGTAAGTAGATGAGTGAATATTACGTATACCTCATATTTTTGTTTGAGTTGAAAGGTCTAGGTATACTCTGTGAAAGTATCCACACAAGTTAGAATATATTTAAATCCTGATGAAGAAACCATTGTCGCATGGCCTCACAATTCAACAAAAATTAAATCAAAAGGTGCATGATAAGGTGTAATGGATTGAAAAGAAGGAAATTTGTGTACTTTACCAAGACAACAATCTGTACAGAAATCTAATTTTGATTGAATATGCACATGAATATTACAACTAGTAACAATAGCTTTGAGTGCCTCACGATGAGGGTGACGCAAGCTATTGTGCCACTTAGTATATAAGGAAGGTCATAAGTAAGTGAAATATGTATCTGTATGTGAATTTAAACCTACTGTGTGAGGTGCAGTGCTGGTGAATGTGTGAATAATAGGTGATGCGTGCTTAATAAATTTGATATATGTAGCGTGCAGTGAACCAAAGGAGTATAGTCCATCCTTTCCAAATTCTCCTGTAGAAGAATTTTAGAGGTAACTTGTGATTTGACAAGGAAAATATTAGGATGAAACTTAAAGAACACATGGTTGTATGTTGTAAACTCACTAAGTCTGATTAATTCTTAGTAAATTTAGGAACTAATAGAAGATAATGTAAGGTGCGTATAATGTGTTGTTTGCATGAAGACTAAAATGTAGTTGAACCAATAGAGATAATAGGTAGACCTTGTCCATTCCTAAGCTTACTTGGTCCAACTATGAGTGACATGACGAGTGGCTCTCAAGAAAGGGTACCACTCTAAAGTTGCAAATTGAGGATTGTTGTTTGCCCTGAAACTAAGAATTAGGTAATGCAGAAGGCTTAAGAGAAAAACCAGGTGGAGGTGTACGCCATTGTGTAGAATTTGATGGAACCAACATTGATTACTGAAATTAAAGGTGGTTGTGGTAGGAAATGGAGATATGACTAGAATCCAATGTCAGGTTTCCTTCAAGATAGGACATGTTGCAAGAATTTGTTATCATCGTCACTCTGTGCAACCTTCCTTTTCCAATCAATGGAAAAATCTCACCACGAGATCCATCAAATTATTATGAAGACTCTTGACTTGTAACTTGCGACTGAGCTTCTTAAGAGGCCAACGAGTCAGAGTTAGGCAGTGGTTTCTTATTGCCTCGAGTAAGATTCACAGAGGGAGGTCCATAAATTGGACTACTATTTTCTCTATCTAGCCTAACTTCACATGACAGAAGCATCCTTTCTGCAATAATCATTGGACATGTATCATCATGATATTGAATAATAGACATTAGGGCTTGATACTCATCGTCTCCATCTGATTGTGATGCAAAATTGAATACCCAATTAATTCAAGAATGTTTGTGATCTTCTGAATGCAACCCAGGTACAGTGCAATGGTGGGATATCCTTTTTCGATACACTTGAGTTCATAGCAAAATTGGCGTGATTTCACACAGAACTGTGTTTGCTGAAATTCATCTATGTGTGGACACATTTAACAACTCTATGAGGAACTGAATCAAAGAGAGTTGTGATCAACCGTGTGAAAAAAAGAGAATCCTCTTGCTGCCATGACAAATACGTTGCATTTTCAATGTGTGAGGTGAGATCTTTGAGGAATTTATGGATTCACAAGATGACAATGAAGCTTGTGGATGCAAATGATTCCTTCTACTCTGTGCTTCCACAAAAATTAAATTCGTGTCATCGAGCTTGATGTTGATGTGCTGAGCAAAAGTTTTAAAAATGTTCTTTGAAGTAGATCCATTTTTTTTACGGTGTAGATTATTCAGTTTCAATGGAAGCCATGGACATGAATCATAGTTTCATGATACCATAATAGAAAAGGGAAAAATGAAAAATGTGTATTTATCTTTAATTTGTTAGAAGAAAAAGAAGTGAAAATTCTATTATTAAATTAAACACAAAAGTGAAGATTAATTATAATGAATAGCTATTTATAGAATGCTTCAGTTGAACTGAGTGTAACTAACTTAGTAACAACTCAACATGATGATGTTATTACAATTTACAACCTTCTAGAGTTTTCTCACAAACTTCTTCTTATTTTCTTATTGTAATTATATTTTGTTAATTGAATACAAAACAGTTACAACTACTACACTCTAATATAACTTGTGTACAAGTGTGAGTTGGAAGTCCTGTCATATCCCAATTTTGTCTGGGTAAAAAATCTTTCACCAACATTCACTATCAGATGTCATAAGGCATGAACTCTATCTTAAGGCATAAGTTCTATCTTAGGGTTTCTCAGCCCTTGGTGGCATTAAATCTTCAGTGACATTTTTATCTGTTGAGATCCTTAAGAAAACATCTGTTGCATTTGTCTCTTATTGTTATTACTGAAGCATGAGATGGTATGTGCATTTTGGTTAACAAGGTCCATTTTGGTTTATCCATGAGATCTCTTGGTTTTAAAAAGGCCAATTCACATAAACATGTCCATAATTAATATTGCAAAGTGTGGTTCAAATCTTTTTACATCACTGATCCAAAGTCCATTTGATTATCAGTAAGTATTAAGAGACATGATTATTTTTATGATCACTTGTTATTAAGCTCATTTCACATCTCAAATATATGTGCCAAATTTCTAAATCATTCATAAATCCTTAAACTAAATTTGCATTTTTTTTAAGTAAGCGTGTGTTGGTTTAGATCAAGTCACCATATGTATGTGTATGTGTTGATTTTGTGATTAAGGCTGAAATTGCAATATTTGTGGCATGTTTTATTTTAGACCTTTTGTCACATTTTATTTTGGTTAATAGTAATATGCTAAGGGTAACCAAATTAAGAGTCCATTTTATTGCATTATGGCCCAAATCATTTTCAGATTAGGATAAAGTTTAAGCATTTTTTATTAACACAAATAAAATATTGAGATAAAGCTTAAAATGTTTAAAAAAGATTAATTGCATAATTGAATTTTTAATCCAAAATATTACAAATAATTCCAAAAGCTTACATAATTAATCCAAAAGTCAACACATAATCCAAAATGTCACAAACAAGTCCAAAAGTACACTTTATCCAAAAGTTCTAAGTACATCAAAATAAATTTGAAAAAAGTGGAAATAAGCTGCAAATCCAGCAGTTTGAGGACGAAGCTCTCAAAAGCCATTTGCCAAAACTCCTTTGAAATTCACAGCGCCCCAAACCCAACCTCCAAAACAGGCGCATACTTCCTTTCAATTCAAAGTCACTTCACTTTTGTAAACCTGCAAAATCAACTCAGAAGGTTAAAAGTCCTTTCAAATAAGCACTTAATAAACAATTGGAAAATAAAATGATGATTTGAACAGATTAGAGCTTTGCCCAGAATATCATAATGAACATCTAATCCAAACAACAATAAAACCACAAAGTAACAATCCCATAAAATATGAATGGAAAAGATAACCTAACAAGTTATCTCAAGACCTAAAATTCATCATATATATATCCAGAACAGGTTAACAGTAGGCACGGTTGAATAAAAAAGAAGAAACAATCAAAATAATTTTTAAACACAAAACACATAAACATTCAAAGAAAACAATAGCAAACAACATCCAAACAAAAGAGTGTGGAGAGAAGAACAAAAGCAGAAGAAGGAGTTAAAAGGACGAAGGGACTTATCTCAAACGCGGTGGGGAGACGTCGCCGGCGATTGACTCCGACCAAGTAAAATCTTCATTCCCGCTTAAATTTTTTGCACCATCATCTTCGCCTTTCCACACTGATTGAAAACCCTTTGTTGATTTCCTTAAATCATAACTATAGAAGGCCTAATTTCAGAATTAGGGTTAGGGTTTTCAACTGTTTGTTGGCTAGTGTTTAGGTTTGTTTCGTTGATAGAACGAACCAGGTTTCGTTGGCTGCGAGAGAGAGAATGTTAGGGTTAGGTTTTAGGTTTGTGCTCTCTTTTGGAGCGCCGATCCGGCCATTTGAGAGAGGTTTTGGGAGAAACAAGGTCGGATTTGAAATCTCCGACCAAAAAGAGGTGGGGTATGTGTTTAGACTTTCAGGTTTTAGGGTGGGGGTCGCCGGAGAAGAAGGCGGTGCCGCCACGGTTGGCCGACCACCACCGTCTTCTCCGACAGGTTTGGCCGTTGAGACGACGAAAGAGAGAAAAGAGAGTTGCAGAGAAACTCTGGGTTTCGTTTGAGGAGAGAGAACGAAGTGAGCAAATGAATGCTCTCTCTCTCAAAGTTGGTTTTTATATGGTGGAGGGAGTGGACGCGTGGAGGCCAAATGACCTCTCCAGAGGGCGCTACGCGTAGTTGACCACTGAGTCAACCAGGGGATCCTGTGTGGATCCCCCACCGTATGATGGTGCACCCTCTCAACCCATTCGGTTGATCTGTTGACTCGATCAAGTCTCTAGATCTAACGGTCAAGAGCCTCCATAGGAGGTCAACAGTTGACCAGGCCTTAAGGGCCTTGCTAGTTTCGTTTTGGGCCAATCTAGATTGGGCCCAAAGACTTTTTTGCCAATAACCCCCCCTTGTTATTCAGCAGCGTCCAGATTTGGGCCTCACTTGATATCAACCCATTTTCTTTATTTTTTTGACTTGTTCCTTTTTTTTTCTTTATTACGTTTTTAATATATATATATATATATATATATATATATATATATATATATATAATATATATATATATATATATAATATATATATATATATATATATATATATATATATTAGAATATTATGGTTATATAAAAAGAAACAATATTTTATTTTATTTACTTTCTTTCAAATTTATATATATATATATATATATATATATATATATATAATATATATATATATATATATATATATATATATATATATATATATATATATATATATATATATATATATATATATATATATGAGATTAATTACACTTATATTATTTAACCAAATAATCTATTAATTATTTAATTAATTAATAATATTATTATTACTATCATTTATAATTTAAATAATTGCTTATTTTTGTGGAATGTGTGTGCATTATTATTTTGTACCTACTTATTTGTACCAAGTCTTGAATGCATATGTATGGCGTGTTACAATTGTGACAAGATTATGTCGTTTTCACCGATTTAAAATCATTCAAACCAATTTCAAAAATAAATCACATATTTCTCGATTCAAAGTCGAGCCCTTTTTCAAAACACCTTTGTAAGTCAATCGTTTTTAAAAGCATCGCCATCAACCTCACATGGCTTACTCTTGGGCCTTCTTACAATGAGACCTATTCGGTTTTAATTAATCGATTAGATGAATTATTGACTAAATAAATTCAATTCATTCACAAAATACAAAATATAAAACTTCGATCCAACATCGAGTATTCTTTATTAAAATTAAATTGAAATACTTAACCACAATTAAATATTATTTCATTTAGGAATGAAAAAGGAGATGGTTTTGAGTTTTCAATTCCTCTCCTCAATTATTTGAACACGAATTCTTTTACTCGGTTAATCGAATAATTGTCATTTCTAATCCCCTTAAAAAAATAAAATCCTTTTATAATAAGAAATGAAAATGGAGATGACTTTGAGTCTTCAATTTTTTCTCCTCAACTATTTGAATACAAGTTCTATTACTTGGTTAGTCAAATAATTGTCGTTCCTCTACAAACCTCCAAACCCCGATTAAATCAAAATATTTTCACAGTAAGCTATATGAAAAGGGAGTTGACTTTGAGTTTTCAACTTCACTCATCAATTGGTCGAATACAAGTTCTCTTACTCGGTCAGTCGAATAATTGTCATTTTTCCGCAGACATACAACTTAATCAAATCATTTTCTTAACAAATTATACGAAAAAGGAGATGGTTTTGAGCTTTCAACTCCTTTTCTCAAATGCTTGGATATGAGTTGTCTTACTCAGTCATTCAAGTACTTGTTGTTCATTCTAAATTACGTCAACCATATACAACCTTATTTTCATAAATATTCAGATGAAACAGAAAGTGGTCTAGAGTCTTCTATTCCTTTTCCCGATTATTAGGATACGAGTTGCCTTACTCGATTATCCGAGTATTCTTCATCCATTCAAAACACCTTAACTATTATCAAATCCTTTCTATAATTAAGGATGAAAAATAAAGTGGTATAGAGTCTTCTATTCCCTTTCCCGACCGTTAGGATACGAGTTGTCTTACTCAGCTATCCGAGTAATCGTCATCCAACCAAAAAAATCTCAACCAATCAAAACATCCAACATATCAACTCAATTTGTCACTTATGTATGACCAAAACTCTTTTCAGAAAGAACACTATTTAATCCTTTCTAATGCGCACAACAAACCAATGCTTAAGCCTCCGTCGAGAGTAGACAAGCCAACGTTTGGCCTTTAGAACACGATCTAAACAGTTGTTCACTGTCATACCCCAAAAATTACCCATCATTTTTCCTAAAAAAAAAAAAAAAAAAAAAAAAACGAAAAAAAAACGGAAAAAAAAAAAGAAAAAAAAAATAATTAATTAATTAATTAATTAATTAATTAAATAATTAAAATAAATAAATAAAATATAACAAATTATTTTGGACTTGGGTCTCCCTCATTCCAAGCCCATTACCTACGAAATTAGTCTATAAATACTGAAGTTTCAGTGGGGGAGTTAGACTTGGAGTTTACACTGGGAGATTCACTGGAGAAAGAAGGAAGAGAAGCAAAACACTCTGAGGTTTCCTTGGAACAAAACCTTGAGGAAAAAGAAAGAGAGAGAACAGAGAATGACGGATAGAAACTTTGGCATAGGAACCCTGCCAACCCGGAGAATTCAGAATAAAGAAACCCTGAAGGCAGCTCATCCGCCCCGAAGCCATCGCCGCCCAATTCCCGCCGCCTAACTCATTCCGATACCACAAGTGGCCAATCCCTTCAACCTTGAATTGGCAAACAGGTTTGCGTATCTCTATTGTTTATACTTTCAATTGGCCATATTTGCATATATAATGCATCATGATTAAATGTTGATATATAATTTGCTTTCGTATGTGAATTTAAATATGCCTGAATACCCTGAATGTTTGACCATGCTGTTCCTGTGATTAAATGCCATAAAAATTCAAGGTTCCTAACATGGGGCTGTTTTCAAATTCAAAATCCGTGGCCGCTCGCTAGCACATCGCTAGGCGAGCCTGGGGCGAATATTCGCCTGGCCTTCGCTAGGCGAAGCAGAGGCGAACGAGACAGTAGCTGACTTTTCTAGTCTGTTTTTTTTTATGTTTTTATCATAGCCATGCATTATTCATCCTATCCTATTTACTGTTGCGATATTTTTTCCGGTGTAATCTTCGATTGCACCCTGATTTGGTATTCTGACATGTTTCTTTTTGAGCTTCGAAAAGGTTCACATATCCCAGGAAAAGGTTATTGGCTAGGTATTCCACTTTATTTGTGGGATACCCTTGTGGAGTTTTCACCCTAAATTACCTAATTAATTTTGATGTATTAATTTTAATGTATTAATTTTAATGTATTATTTTAATGTATTATTTTAATGTATTAATTTTAATGTGGGAGAATTCCTCCTAATCACCTAATTAATTGTAAAACTTTGCCTTTGAATAAGTGATCTTGGACCTCTCTTTGTTGCCTTACGATTACGATATTACGGTCATGTCCCGCGAACGTGGGGATACCCTTAGCAAAGACCCTTCGGTTAAATCATCATAAAATAAATTATAGTCCCTCGGATGTTGCCTTCGAATATACAACTTTGTCCCTCGATGACCCTCCGATGTTGCCTACGGTTAAATGAGGATAGTCCCTTCGAATGCTAAGGTATCCTCATAACTGTTGCCTTCAATGACCAATCGATGACCCTACGATGACCCTTTTACATCCAAAGGATAAAACTACTTATTTCTCAATAATAAGGACAGTTTACCCTCATAAGGATAGGAAATGCCCGTAAAGACCTTGGGTCGATATAACTCTTAATTGCTGGCTCACAACTTAAAACATTTTTTTTGCACCTCACACCTTTCAAAATGCCTTTAGAAAATCACCACTTGGTATACATTCATACTAGAATCATTACCGAGTTATATTTTTCTAAACAATTTTCAAAACTAAAACGGGATAACCACTTTGTATACATTCATACAAGAATCATTACAAAGTTAAATTCTCTTTTCAAAACAATTTTCCAAACAATTCACAAACACTTTTTTAGACAAAAATAATATAAGTGATCGAGCAATTAAGAGCCCATGGATAACCATGGATACAAAGGGTGCTAACACCTTCCCTTTGTATAATGTACCTCCCGAACCCAAAATCTAAATTAAGGTCTTTCCTGTTCTTTTCCACCTTTCCTTATTGGATAAAAGAAAAGTCGGTGGCGACTCTTGCTAACCGCGACATTGCGATAAAAAAACACAAAAAGTCCAGTTCACCGTATGACAGAACTGGCGACTCTGCTGGGGACCCTAAATATTTAAAAGAGAGGTTACCTTAAAAACAAGATCACTTATTCAATTTGTCTGATTTATTTTTAAGGGATTGCTTGGGTATGTTATGCTTGAGTGAAAGATCCTACACCCGGATCTAGTGTACCTTAGGTAAGTAGCAAGAGATCATCGCGACTGTCCGGCGTATACTGGAATGGTCAAAATGATGGCTACGGTTAATGTGGCACTTTGGATGTCCTGATGTTCCTCATGTTAGTTGAGGAAATATTTGGCATTCGCGTGGTGTCATAAAAGCATTAACCAGACCTTTAGAACCCTAATTGACTCATCCTGGCCATTAGAAAGTAGTGAGATAACTGGCTTCGGTTCCGACTGGAGTTGGTTGAGACTCGATACTACACTCTTTGAGATTGGACTTTAGGGAAGCTTCGGTCAACCACTTGGTGTTGCACTGAAGTGGACTTAAGGAAAGGTCAATGATTTGAGATCCTTCTAGAACCCGGTTACTATTCTAAGACAGGTTGAACCAACCAAACTTCAGTGGGGAGGGTATTTACCTATGGAACTCACGCAAGCCTTAAAACTTAGGAATGATTGTTGTGTGACTTGCTTGTGCTTGTTATTTATCTAACAACATGACATCATAACAACATAACATCATAACATCATAACATGATGGGCATTGTACTAACCATTTCAAGGATTTAGGGATTTAACTCTGCTAAAAAAAAAAACAGAAAAAACAAAAACAAAAGCAAAAACAAAAGAAAAGAAAAAAAAAGCTCTTTTTGTAGTTTATGCAAAGTTAAATCCCGAAAGTCCTTGAAAACATTTCATACATTGCATTGCATCGCATAACAGGTATTCTAAAGGATCAGTGTTCTCACGATTTTCCTGGCAAACAGATTCCAACAGATTCCAGCAGATTCAAACAGATTGAACAATGGCTCTCGAACAAACTGTCAAAGATCTCCAGGCCCAGAATGCTCAATTCCAGGAAATGATGCTGAGCTTATCTAAGGGGCAGGAAGAACTGAAAGCTCTTTTGATGGAGAAGAAGAAGGACCAGAAACCTGTGGGTTACATCAACCCGGGGAGAAGGCTTAAGGGACAGGTTACAGGAGTCAAGATTAGAATTCCGAAGGATTCAGAAGAAGAGACCGAGAATGATTCGGAAGATGAGAATCCTAATCTCGTCAATTCTGAGGACGACGATGAAGATTATGAACATGAACAGTACTCTCCGAAGGATGATAAGTACAAGTTGCTGGAAGAACGTATGCTAGCTATGGAGGGGCAGAAAGTGCCCGGTCTGGATTTCGAAAACTTGGGTCTGGTCTCTGATGTGGTCATTCCCCGCAAATTCAAGGTTCCCATTTTCACTAAGTATGATGGTGCCTCTTGTCCTCAGATGCATCTAAGGGCTTATGTGAGAAAGATTCAGCCGCACACTACTGATAAGAAACTGTGGATCCATTTCTTCCAAGAGAGTCTGTCTGGCACACAGTTAGAGTGGTATTATCAGCTTGAGAGCTCTAACATCCGCACATGGACTGATTTAGCAACAGCTTTCTACAAGCACTACCAGTATAATTCTGAGTTAGCGCCTACTCGGCTACAGCTACAAAATATGACTATGGGCTCTAAAGAAAGTTTCAAAGAATATGCTCAAAAGTGGAGAGATTTGGCTGGCAGAGTCAAACCCCCTATGACTGATCGAGAGTTAGTGGACATGTTCATGGGTACACTGACTGGCCCATTCTACAGCCATCTACTGGGAAGTTCCTCGTCAGGTTTCACTGAACTTATCTTGACAGGTGAACGGGTTGAAAGCGGCATTCGAAGTGGAAAGATACAGGCAGCTACTTCTGCAAGCACCAAAAAGTCCTATCAGGGAAAGAATGAATCAAATGCTGTGTACAGTGAGAGGAAGCATAACAAGAAGAATCGTGACCATACTGTTGGGGCAGTTACAATTGCCGCACCGCCATCTCAGAACTTCCAACACAGACAAGACAGGTCGAGAAGACAGTTTACCAAGATCAATATGACTTTAACCCAAGCACTGCAGAGTATGTTAAAGGCCAATTTGATTACCCTCAGAGGCCCTCCTGCAAATCCCAACACTACTTCTCCTCGTTATAATCCCAACGCCAGGTGTGCCTATCACTCCGATAGCCCCGGGCATGATACGAATGATTGCTGGTTGTTGAAGAACAAGATTCAGGATATGATCGACGCTGGAGAAATTGAATTTGATCCTCCGGCGACCCCCAATGTCATCACAGCACCTATGCCTAATCATGACCAGAATGTTAATGTTGTGGACGACACTTCTCACGTTACTGACGTTGCTGATTTAGCATCTCCTCTCCTGATCGTTAAGAAGAATTTATTGCAAGCTGGTTTATTTCCAGGTTGTGCTGAAGATTGCGATCTCTGTGTACTCCGACCCAATGATTGTTTGAAGTTGAAGAACGGCATTCAACGGCTGATGGATGATCGTACAATTCTATTTGAAAGGGTTCCTAAGGTGGACAACTCTATTGAAGAGGTATCTGTGATTGCTAGGTCCAAAGCTCCAGTGAAGATCACCGCTACTAGAGTGCCTGTGAAGATTACCGCTGAGCCCAAAGTGGCTCCCCTGATTATTACCGCACCTGGCCCCGTGCCATATTCCTCCAGCAAAGCTATTCCGTGGAACTATGGAGGCGACGTTTACATCCATGGCATAAAGCAAGTTGGTAGTTCTGCTAATCCTAATGATATTGTGGGGACTAGTAAAGTTACTCGAAGTGGAAGGATCTACTCCCCAGAAATCTCACCTCCCGCTCCCGAAATTCGAGGAAAAAGACCAGTCAATCCTCCTCAGTCAGAGACATCGGTCGAAGTTACTTCTGAAGATGTTGCCAAACAGGAAATGGAAGAGATGCTGAAAATCATCCGTAAGAGCGATTTTGATGTAGTGGAACAATTGGGGCATACTCCGTCTAAAATCTCAATGTTGTCCTTGTTATTATCCTCTGAATCCCATGCCAATGCATTGATGAAATTCTTGAAGACCGCTCATGTGCCTCAAGAAACATCCGTCGATCAATTCGAACATTATGTTGCTAATTTGACTGTTGACAATGGCCTAGGCTTTTCCGATGCTGACCTGACGCCAGCAGGAAAGAATCACAATAAAGCTCTGCATATCTCCATCGAGTGTGAGGGGATCACCCTGGCTCACGTGTTGATCGACAACGGCTCTTCCTTGAATGTGCTCCCGAAAGCTGTACTCGATAAATTTGACTACAAAGGCATTGAACTGAAACCTAGTGATGTTGTGGTGCGTGCTTACGATGGTGCGAAGAGTGTTGTCTATGGTGAAGTGGTTCTCCCTATCAAGATAGGACCTCAAGTCTTCAACACTACCTTTCACGTGATGGACATTCGTCCCGCCTACTCCTGCTTGTTGGGGCGCCCTTGGATCCATGGGGCAGGTGCGGTAGCTTCGTCGCTTCATCAAAAGCTGAAGTATCCAATAGCAGGCATGGTTGTCACTGTATGTGGAGAAGAAGAGTATATTGTCAGTAGTGTGCAAGCCTTCAAATACGTCGAGATGGATGGTGAATTCTTTGAGACTCCTTCTCAGTCATTTGAAGTGGTTCCTCCACCCAGTCCTGTCCTTAAGCCAACTCCCCTTGTGCCCAAGGTTGTTCGTGCTCCCCCTGTCATGATCTCTCTGAAAGATGCTCAAGCCGCGATTGAAAGTGGTGATCGTATTGGTTGGGGTCGACTGATTAATGTACCGTACAAGTCTGATAAAGCTGGCCTGGGGTTTAACTCTGGAAAGATAGTCAAAAATCAGATTAACGCTATGGAAGATGCTGATAGTGATTGCGACTTGGATAGCTGGATTTTCCCAACAATTGGTGACGGACTCAAAAATTGGAAGACTGAAGACATTATCCCGATTTCCTTTAGTCAGGAGTAATTGTTATTGTTTATTCTAGAATTGCAAATTTTAATTTTCTTTTACAATCAAACTTCTTAAAGCATTGTGTCTATGCCCGAGGCACAATGGCTAATTTGTTAGGGGTTTGTCATTTTCATAAGCATATTCATATTCAATAGATCAATGGACTTTTTGCATTCAAATATTGCGCTCTTTATCTTTCCTGTCATTTTTCAAACAAGCTATGTTTCTTGCACACACTCACGTAACAATTTGCCGATCCATATCCACTCTGGATCCTGTTGGTAATGACTCTGCTACTGTTCATTATGACTTTGAAAATCCGATCTACCAAGCCGAGGATGGAAGCGAGGAAGATTGTGAAGTCCCTGGAGAACTTGCCCGACTACTGCAAGAAGAAAAGACTATATAGCCGCATGAGGAATCAATTGAAATTGTAAATCTGGGTACTGAAATAAACAAGAAAGAAGTCAGAGGTTTCTTGGGGCACTCGAATTACATTGCCCGATTCATTCCACACTTGACTGCTACCTGCAAACCCATCTTCAAATTACTGAGACAAAATCAAGAGATGGTATGGAATGATGAATGCCAAGAAGCTTATGACGAAATCAGGAAATATCGCCAAGAACCTCCAGTTCCGATGCCACCAGTTGAAGGAAGACCTTTAATTACGTATTTGACCGTGTTAGAAAATTCAATGAGGTGTGTTGGGGCAACATGACGAGTCTGGTCGAAAAGAGCATGCCATATACTGCCTTAGCAAAAGGTACCGACTGTGAAACAAGATACTCACAGCCCGAGAAAGCTTGCTGTGCTTTGGCCTAGGCTGCTCGCCGACTAAGACAGTATATGTTGAATCATACCACCTTATTGACTTCTAAGATGGATTCTATCAAATACCTATTTGAGAAACCTGCTGTCTCCTGAAAGAGTTATCACTGACAATGGTACTAATTTGAACAACAAGATGATTACTGAACTCTGCACGCAGTTCAAAATAAAACACCATAACTCTTCTCCGTACCGGCCAAAGATGAACGGCGCCGTGGGGACTGCTAACAATATCAAGAAGGTCATGCAAGAAATGACAGTAACATACAAAGACTGGCATGAGATGTTACCCTTTACTCTTTACGGTTATCGCACTTCAGTGCGCACTACGACAGGGGCAACTCCGTTCTCTTTAGTCTATGGAATGGAAGCCATCTTACTAGTGGAAGTTCAGATTCCCTCTCTAAGAATCATGAAAAAGGCGGGCTTAGATGAAGATGAATGGATTCAGACTCGACTCGATCAGATAAATCTGATTGATGAGAAGAGACTTGCGGCTGTTTGTCATGGGCAGATATATCAGAAATGCATGACCCAGGCATTTAACAAAAGAGTTAAGAGACAGGTGTACCAACTTGGCGACTTGGTGATCAAGCGTATCATTCTACCACAAGGTGATCCCAGAGGCAAATGGACTCCCACATACGAAGGGCCATTTGTGGTTAAGAAGGTATTCTCTGGTGGAGCCATGATACTCGCTACTATGGATGGTGAAGACTTCCCACATCCCGTGAACGCGGACATAGTTAAAAAATACTACGCATAAAAGAGACCCGCTAGATCGACGTATCTAGGCAAAAGTAAGGGCATCCCGGCGAACCAAAGGGTTCGGGCAAAAATTAGGGATATATAAAAAAAATGTACACACGGCAAGTCGAAAACCTGAAAAGGCGGCTTGGGCAAAAAAGGGTATCCTGGTGGACTGAAAACCTGAAAAGGCGGTCCAGGCAAAAATTAGGGATTAAAGCGTATGACTATGTCCCGTTCTCAGTCAACTTTCATCCAAGTTCGAGGGACTGACCAAGCCAATCACTTCTATCCGACAGCAAGGGATGAGATGCTCGAAGACATAATGACAGTAGTAGGCTTAAAATCAATAGGACTTCTTCCACATAGCTTTCTCTTTGTTTTCGACAATTTCCTCTTACTAGGATTTCTGTCTCCTTGTACACAAATTGCCTGTTTATAGGCCTCCTTTCAAAATCAATACAACCCTCTTTCAAAAAAAAGATGCTTTTGTTTTTACTTTTCTGTTTTGGTTGCGTAAATGTCCATTGATTTAATTTGAATTAATATGTGCATTTGAATATGATAAATGTTTACCAAAATATATGCGTAGAATAGCAATAGCAATTACTACCCGACTTCAGGATCGAGGAGAAGGTCTAACCATGCTTCCAATGAATCCGCTACCAATTCTATTCCCCCAGCAAGTCTGTTATTCCTCAGAAGAAATTAGCAGTATTCCCCGGCACAGCCAGTTACTCCCCAACAGAGGTCGGCATCATCAGACAGATTGATCATCTCATCCATCCTCAGCCAAGATCTGTGGAATATTTCTACCATCAGACAGAATCAAGAACCCCCTGCCGAGAAAGGGTCATCGTTACAAATATCTCCAATCAGTAGATGGGGATTTATTTTCCCCAGTAGAGTCCCCAAGCAGAACTTCTCATACGCATAACTCATTCATTACATCATTTCACAGCATACGCATGCATACAACATTCACATTTATTTTAGCATAACACGAAACATCTCATACATCATGACATAGCATGAAGCTAACTTTTCTTTGCAGGTTATTTATCCTCCTGATATAGTCAAAATAAAAGGTTCATTCAGACAGACACCTTTATCAATCACATTCAAGATTCAGATACATATTTCAAATACAGTTCATGGGAACATTCATTCTGACAACACTTCGATATCCTCCTAACGATGGCATCTTTAAGCCCATCCCAGACATTTATTGCAAGTACAACATATACAGGTTATCAGATACAGCCTAACATACAGTTCATTCTGATTCAGCCCAACATATGACTTCTTCAGCAACTCCAATGCGGTCTAACGTACGACCCATTTGGACCTTCAAATCCTCAGATGCTGCCTAGCGTACGGTACATTCAGGGGTGTAGTCTAGCGTACGACTACTTTCTTTTTCGGATGCAGCCTAACGGACGGCTCATTCTACAACTCGGATACGATCTAACGTACGATCCATTCTGAACTTCAACAACCCCAACGCGGTCTAACGTACGACCCGTTTGGATCTTACAACCCTCAGATGCTACCTAATGTACGGTACATTTCTGAAGTGTAGTCTGGCGTACGACTACCGCTTTCATCATCAGATGCGGCCTAACAGACGACTCATTCTGCGACGGTCTAACGTACGACCCGTTCGGATGTCCATCCCCTCAGATGCTACCTAACATACGGTACATTTCTGAAGTGTAGTCTAACGTACGACTACCCCTTTTCGTCATCAGATTCAGCCTAACGTACGGCTCATTCTGCAACTCAGATACGATCTAGCGTATGGTCCATTCTGATCCTTTATCCCCAACAGCATATGACACACTCCGACTCCCCAGCGAAGTCGGCAGCCTAATGGATGACTCATTATACGGTCTAACGTACGACCCAGTGTGGCACCCATGTCTTCAAATTGGCCTAATATACGGCGCGATCTGAAGCTTTCGTCATCAAACCGCCCGGATGGCACCTTTAAGCCCATCTCCATCAAGACCAACTGTCGATTCTCAAGTGCAAATTTTTGGGGCATTCTAGTGTTCAATAATCTTCCACCTCCAGACCGCGAATGGCATACACGCCATCCTAACTCTCTCGGTTCAAGAATATTGAACAGGGGCAGCTGTCATACCCCAAAAATTACCCATCATTTTTCCTAAAAAAAAAAAAAAAAAAAAAAACGAAAAAAAAACGGAAAAAAAAAAGAAAAAAAAAATTAATTAATTAATTAATTAATTAATTAATTAATTAATTAAATAATTAAAATAAATAAATAAAATATAACAAATTATTTTGGACTTGGGTCTCCCTCATTCCAAGCCCATTACCTACGAAATTAGTCTATAAATACTGAAGTTTCAGTGGGGGGAGTTAGACTTGGAGTTTACACTGGGAGATTCACTGGAGAAAGAAGGAAGAGAAGCAAAACACTCTGAGGTTTCCTTGGAACAAAACCTTGAGGAAAAAGAAAGAGAGAGAACAGAGAATGACGGATAGAAACTTTGGCATAGGAACCCTGCCAACCCGGAGAATTCAGAATAAAGAAACCCTGAAGGCAGCTCATCCGCCCCGAAGCCATCGCCGCCCAATTCCCGCCGCCTAACTCATTCCGATACCACAAGTGGCCAATCCCTTCAACCTTGAATTGGCAAACAGGTTTGCGTATCTCTATTGTTTATACTTTCAATTGGCCATATTTGCATATATAATGCATCATGATTAAATGTTGATATATAATTTGCTTTCGTATGTGAATTTAAATATGCCTGAATACCCTGAATGTTTGACCATGCTGTTCCTGTGATTAAATGCCATAAAAATTCAAGGTTCCTAACATGGGGCTGTTTTCAAATTCAAAATCCGTGGCCGCTCGCTAGCACATCGCTAGGCGAGCCTGGGGCGAATATTCGCCTGGCCTTCGCTAGGCGAAGCAGAGGCGAACGAGACAGTAGCTGACTTTTCTAGTCTGTTTTTTTTTATGTTTTTATCATAGCCATGCATTATTCATCCTATCCTATTTACTGTTGCGATATTTTTTCCGGTGTAATCTTCGATTGCACCCTGATTTGGTATTCTGACATGTTTCTTTTTGAGCTTCGAAAAGGTTCACATATCCCAGGAAAAGGTTATTGGCTAGGTATTCCACTTTATTTGTGGGATACCCTTGTGGAGTTTTCACCCTAAATTACCTAATTAATTTTGATGTATTAATTTTAATGTATTAATTTTAATGTATTAATTTTAATGTATTAATTTTAATGTATTAATTTTAATGTGGGAGAATTCCTCCTAATCACCTAATTAATTGTAAAACTTTGCCTTTGAATAAGTGATCTTGGACCTCTCTTTGTTGCCTTACGATTACGATATTACGGTCATGTCCCGCGAACGTGGGGATACCCTTAGCAAAGACCCTTCGGTTAAATCATCATAAAATAAATTATAGTCCCTCGGATGTTGCCTTCGAATATACAACTTTGTCCCTCGATGACCCTCCGATGTTGCCTACGGTTAAATGAGGATAGTCCCTTCGAATGCTAAGGTATCCTCATAACTGTTGCCTTCAATGACCAATCGATGACCCTACGATGACCCTTTTACATCCAAAGGATAAAACTACTTATTTCTCAATAATAAGGACAGTTTTACCCTCATAAGGATAGGAAATGCCCGTAAAGACCTTGGGTCGATATAACTCTTAATTGCTGGCTCACAACTTAAAACATTTTTTTTGCACCTCACACCTTTCAAAATGCCTTTAGAAAATCACCACTTGGTATACATTCATACTAGAATCATTACCGAGTTATATTTTTCTAAACAATTTTCAAAACTAAAACGGGATAACCACTTTGTATACATTCATACAAGAATCATTACAAAGTTAAATTCTCTTTTCAAAACAATTTTCCAAACAATTCACAAACACTTTTTTAGACAAAAATAATATAAGTGATCGAGCAATTAAGAGCCCATGGATAACCATGGATACAAAGGGTGCTAACACCTTCCCTTTGTATAATGTACCTCCCGAACCCAAAATCTAAATTAAGGTCTTTCCTGTTCTTTTCCACCTTTCCTTATTGGATAAAAGAAAAGTCGGTGGCGACTCTTGCTAACCGCGACATTGCGATAAAAAACACAAAAAGTCCAGTTCACCGTATGACATTCACTAAAAGACGCCAACCAACCATAGTTCCCCCAACTACGAATGCTCTGATTTCCTTATTGCACCATAAGGATAATTAGGCACGAGATTGCGAGATCTTGGCGAGCACACTAATAAAAAACCCTCCCTTTCCCTTTCTGAGGTTCTCATCCCTTTCTATTTTCAATATATTTATAACCCAAAGATAACAAACAAACATAAATTAACACTCAAAACACAAATTAGAACTAAAAGGCTCTCGTTGAGTACAACGGACGCAAGGGGTGCTAATACCTTCCTCATGCGTAATCCAATCCCGAACCCGAATATGGTTGCGACGACCATTATTCCATTTCCTAAAGGTTTTATCGATATTTTCCTATTCCTTCATTGGGATAAATAAAGTTCGGTGGCGACTCTGTTCGAACATAATTTTTTCCGCGACCATCGCGAGGAATTGTATTTTTCGAGATGCGACAAGTCCCACATTGTTTAGAAAATTGGAGATTGAACATTTTATAAGTGAAAGAATCCATACATATATCACCTTAAGGCTATGGGTGAACATGTGGTGTCTCTCTCACTTGTGTGTTGTTCTTGACCCAATGTGGTTGCTCCTCATGATGACCCAACAGTGGTATTAGAGCCGATGATTCAATTAAGGGACATGTTCCTTGTACTGAAAGTCTTCCTGACAATATGGTGGTCAAGTGACGTGTTTTATTATAGTGTCTGCAACGGCGGTACAAGTGTATGTGGATGAAAAAGCTCCAGCTTAAGGATAAGCATAATGGATGAGCTCACACATGAGAGGGAGATTGTTATGTACAAGTGTGAGTAGGAAGCCCCACATTGCTTAGAAAAGTGGAGGTTGATCACTTTATAATCCATATAGCTCAGAAGTATATATATATATATATATATATATATATATATATATATATATATAATATATATATATATATATATATATTATATATATATATATATATATATATATATATATATATATATATATAAAGACTATCTATATTACTGTGATATTAGATTAGATTCAATTTAAAGACTATGATTTGGAGTAAGCTAAAAAACTTACTCTTGGAGTAAGTTGATCCCCACTCATATATATATATATATATATATATATATATATATATATATATATATATATATATATATATATATATATATATATATATATATATATATATATATATATATATATATATATATATATATATATATATATATATATATATATATATATATATATATATATATATATGAGATTAATTACTATGCACTGTCAGTGTAACAAAATTTACACTGTCGATTCACCACCATCATCGTTTGGATTACTTTATAGATTTTTAAAATAAAAGTCAAACTTATTTTAATATCCAACGTCTAGGATTAACTGACCGTGTAAAATCACTTTACACTGTCAGTGTATTTAAATTAAATCCTATATGTATATCACCTTAATATTTTGGGTGAACATATGGTGTCTCTCTTATTTGTGGGTTACTCTTGACCTAATGTGAAATCTCCTCATGATGACCCAACAATAATTGACAATGAACACAGAAACCAAGAAATTAAAAGTTATGCTCCTATTTTTATATGGAGTAGACATAATAATAAAAAATGCAATAAAATAGTAAGTTATTAACAATCCATATAACTCAGAATTATATATATACAAAGACTATCTATATTACTGTGACATTAGATTAGATTCAATTTAAAGACTATGATTTGGAGTAAGCTAAAAAACTTACTCTTGGAGTAAGTTGATCTCCACTCATATATATATATATATATATATATATATATATTATATATATATATATATATTATATATATATATATATATATATATATATATATATATATATTATATATATATATATATATATATATATATATATATATATATATATATATAATTTCTCGTCAAGTGTACCGATAGTGTCGCAGTAATAAAATATCAAATCCACTGAGTCTGCTTTTTAACCAGACAAAAAATGTGTAATACAAAGAAAATAGTAAATGAGTATGTGTGTGTGTGGGGATGGTTTTCAAATGTCAAAGAGAAAATAAACAAAGTATTTAGAAAGAATTATGGAAGCGGCCAGGTTGTGTATAAAATCCCTTATTTGTCTATTGTTGATATTTGACGCCTTACATAAATAATCTCATCACTATAATCCCACGACGAATTAACAAAACCGCTATAGCCAATCCCTTGTGATATAACTCACTAATCACAACTCAAAGCTTCTTATTCCTAGTCCACTAGAGTAAGCAGGATTAGGCGATGCAACAAAGTGTTAATTCACTAGCCACTACTCGGGGTTTTCTATCCCTAGTTAACTAGCGTAAGCATGGCAATTACCCTAGGTCTAACACATAGACTAATGGTGAGTATTTCCTATGTGTCCAAAATCAGATTAAAAGAGTATCTTACATAAAAAATATTACAAACGAGAAACAATTGAATAGAATTATAGATTAAAGAATTCAAGCAAAGTCAAATCAACATATTTCCTAACAATATTGAAACAGGTTCATCAAAACACAGCCTAACCCAGAGAAATTTAGCTAATAATAATTCAAAATACAATACCAAAAACAATTAAGAAGAATTTCATATGAGACTCCTTGAAGGATTGACCTCCAATGGCTTCAAATACTTTCAAAATCACCTATGATGCTTTAAAAATCATACTTCTAGTGCCAATTTTCGTAACCCTTGAAAAAGTGCAGAAAACCCCCTTTATAGCCTTCAGAATGAGCCATAACACATCAGAAAAGCCCCAAAAAAAGGACCCATCGCGCACATGACGACCTGCATCGCACGCGCGATGTAAGCTTTATGTACCTATCACGCACGTGATGTTGCACGTGATTATTCAAGTAGTTGCATGCCTTTGCTCCCCTTTTCACCTGATTTTTCAGAAAGTCCATTTTCTCCACACTTATCTATTTTCCCCTCATTCTTTGGTCTCTCTTCTTTATTTTTGCTCCTCTTTAACTTATTTTGATCCATTTCTTTGATCGAATTCATGTAATGACAGACTGTCATCACAACCCCAAACTTGAATTGTTGCATGTCCTCAAGTAACTCGCCTCCAACTACATATTTCAACAGAAAACAAGTTACACAATGACAATTGAACATCTTCAAATAAATTGTTTGTTCTAGCTTTCAACTTCTATCCGGAAAATTCGGGGAACATCCTCAAACTTGGACGAGTACTTAACTTGTATCTCCTCTCACCTTGACTCACTCAATGGATAAGGTAATCTCTCAATCAACATGAAAAATCATTTATATCTAACTTGATCATGTTCAAATATAATTCATCAAAGAAATCAAAACACACACATTTAAGGACTTTTTAGGTTGTATCTTGACTTATGTGTGGGTAGGATATTTTTGGGAAAGTAGGTTTAAATCTTTAGAGTTACATACCTAGTTCTCGTTTTATCATCATATCCCTTTGTTCCTTTTTGATGGTTCTTGAGATTTTTCTATTGTGGTCTTTATTATGCTTATCATTCTTTTACTTTTTTTTTGAAGAAGTGTCTTTTTCCACTTCTTATTTTCTCACAATTTCTGACCAATTTTCTCTAGTACCCCAATTCCAAACTTAAAACTTTGCTCACTCCTAAGAGAAACCCCAAACTTAATCTTTTTCATATCACTTAAAAACTCAAATTCTATCTAACTCCAAAGAGAGGGTGGAAATATAAGATCTTTCAAGTCATACGACTAAAAATTAAGGCTAGGTCACCGAAAGAGGGGCTACGCTCAAAGTGGTTAGCAATGGATATACCTAGTACTACATGGTGGCTAAAAAGGCTCGAAGTTATAAACAAACAACATACTCAATGCGTGTTAATCATTCAATACAAATTTAATAAAAAATAGTTCAAACAGGATAAAACAATAATGCATGGATACACTTAATAAGAAAGAATAGTCAACGACGAAATTTATTTGACTCAAACCTTACTAGTTGAGGTATCTAAGGTTGAGTACAAGTCCTTTGATTCTTTTCTCATCCTTTGCCTTCAATTTGTAAGTTGATTTCATGAAGATCAAGTTTCTCTTAGTTCATTTATTCAATGCTAAAGTGGTAAACACGTAAATCTGAAAAAATACACAGCTACAACTCGTTCCTTAAAGATAACATAAATAGTAATGGAAAGGCATGCTCGAGTGGATAATTACTCTTAATGAAGATCTCAAATAACATGATGAATATTCTGAAAAACAAAAGAAAAACTTGTTATAAACGATGAGTTACCTCCCATCCAGCGCTTGTTTTCCGTCATTAGCTTGACACCCCATGCCTAAGGCATGTCAGGCGCAAGGGATACCCTCACACCGATCAATTCACTTGTTTTCATTCTTTTTCCAACCTTACTACATTTTTTTTCCATTTGGTAGCAAGTCTCTAGATCATCCATATATAGTGTCCATTCATGCATATTAAACACTACCTTTTCCTTATTGACCTTCAATACAAGTTCACTCGTTTCCACATCTATCTTTGCTTTCCCGGTTGCCAAGAATGGGCCTCTCAGAACAACTGACTCCCTGAATATCTTTTGTATAAATTACCACAAAATATACAGGGAAGACTAAACCATTCACATGTACTAACACGTCTTGTATAATACCAAGCAGATGAGTAACAAATGAATCAGGTAAAGTGAGAGTCATATTACTCGGTATGATCTCCCCAATTCTCAATTCTTTAAACTTATTCAATGACATGACATTGATACTGGATCCTAAATCACATAAAGCATGTTGGAACTTCACTCCACCTATGGTACAAACGGCGGTGAAATTTCCTTGATCCTTCATCTTTGATGGCAATACTTGAGGCGCTGCCATCTCATCTTTCTCTATCATATTCACCTATTCTTTTACCAACTTATGCTTTGTACCCTTTAGCAATCCTTGCATAAATTTAGAAAACTTGGGAATTAGTTCTAAAACCTCATGAAACTAAATACTTACCTAAAGTGTATTCAACATCTCTTTAGACTTTGCAAACAATCCTGCCTCATATTCCTTTAAGTCTTTCTTCTTTATTATGGGATAAGGCAGTTTGAAGTAATTAGGTAGTTCTGGATTTGGCTCATTTAGGATCTGCTTCTTGGTTCTTCTCCAAGGAGAGTTTTTATCTATTAATTATCCAATGGTAACTCCTCTCTCCTCTTGGTCATCCAGATTGTTACTCTTCTCTTTGGCAATCCCCACTTCTTCCTTTTCAATCAAAACCTCTTCCATTATTTCATCTTCACCCTTGTTGTTGGCCACCTCAAAACCTGTTTCTACAACCTTGCATGATTCATTCTTAGAATTATATTCAGTGTTACCTGTAAATCCTCCACTCGAGCTAGGTAAATCAGCTATTTGTCTAGATAAATGGCCAATTTACATCTCCAAATTTTTGATAGAAGCATCATGGTTCCTACTCATTATCTCATGGTTCTAATTCACATGATCAAAAATACTTTGAGTGGCCTTAATGAAGTCATGCAAGGTATCTTCTAGCTGTGAAGGTTTCCTTTGTACTAGAGCTTTTTAGTTTTGATGCATACCTAGGTTAGCACTGGTGATCTGGTTATTGCTCCAAAGGAAATTCGGGTGATCCTTCTGTTCCTAATTGTAGGTGTTGGAATAAGGGTTGTTCTTCTAGAAATTGGAAAATTGGACTTCTTCACTTGACCCTTACAAAGAGCACCTTCCGTTTTCATGTTCTCCTCCATAGAAATCACACCTAATTGCTTGTACCTGGGCCACATTAGCTTTAATTAAGCTGTTTTAAACTAGCTTTTTATTTAATAAGTCAAATTGGGCTAACAATGCAGTTTGAGTATAAACAGTTAACATACCCATGAGTGTGCCAAACGTTTCAATTTTTACCAACCTTTCACTTTTTGAATGATATTCATCCAAGCACATCTTTTCAATCATGTCTTTCACTTGTGGCTCGGTCATTGATCTGATCGTGCCTCCCGCGGAGGCATCTAACAACATGCGTGCATGACTCTTGAGACCTTTGATAAAATGTTGCATTTTATCTATATTGTTCATATTATAATTTGGGCACATGTGCAGTAAAAGTTTGAAACTTTCCCATGAGTCATACAGCGATTCAGTTTCCTACTGCTCGAAATTGGTTATTTATGTTCTTCATTCAAAAAGTTGTGTGGCGGTGAAGAACCTTTCTAAGAATTTATCCTCCAACTCTTTCCATGTATGAATAGTTCTATTGGGAAGGCAAAGTATTATCCCTTCTAATCAGCGAGAACCTAAACAACCTTAGCTTGACTTGGTCTTTTGTGACGTCATCTAGCCTGCACATCGAATCTATTTCATAGAAGCAAGCAAGATGTTCCCACGAGTCCCTAATGGTGTTCCCATCGAATGGATTGTCTCTTAAACTTGAAGCACATGATTTTTAATATTAAAGTTATCCGAGTTTATCGGTACAAACCCTCTTGAAACCTGTCTTTCATCAGTTCTTTTATAGTAATCCCCATAGTGGGTGGTGGTATGACTGCCATAGCGATCTTCTCTTTCGTGTCCGAAGAAATAAGTGGTTGATCTTCTACTAATATCCTTTGAGCTAGAGTTGCCTCTCTAACTGTTCTCCTAATAGCCTGTACGGTTCTTTCAATTTCAGAATCAAACAATATGAATATTGATCCTGAGTTGCGCATACACAAACATGAAATACCCCAGTAGCACTATGATTAACAAGAAAATAAAACAAGAATAAAAAACTAATAATAAAAAATTGCACAAGTGTTTCCTTGTTGAAATATCAACAGTCCCTGGCAACGACAGTAAAAACTTGATAACTTCTCGACAAGGGTACCGATAGTGCCGCAGTAGTAAAATATCAAATCCACATGGACTGCTTTTTAACGAGACAAAAGGTGTGAAATATGTAGAAAATAATAAATGGGAGGGGGGTTCTGATTCCAAAGCGAAAATAAACAAAGTGTTCAGACATAATTATGGAAACGGCCAAGTTATGTATAGAATTCCTATTTCTCTATTGTTGATATTTGATGTCTTACATGAATAATCTCATCACTATAATCCCACGATGAATTAACAAAATCGCTATAACCAATCCCTTGCAATATAGATCACTAATCACTATTAGATTAGATTGTAAATGAAACAAGAGTGAGTATTGATATACTAAAGATTGAGTATTGATATACTATTTTTTTTCCTAGTTTTGGATCACTTAATTGTAAATGAAACAAGAGTGAGTATTGATATACTAAAGAATGGATACACACACATGCATATGAACGGATGAATATCCATCCATTGAAAATATATTAACATATGAATTGAATGAATTTAATCTTTAATTAATGAATTAATTTAGAGTTTTTTTGTAAGAAATATTAGTGGATTATAAACGGATTAGTTTGATTCATCCATTAACATTCAAATCCAAATTCATCTATTATATCACCCCTAATTTAAAAAATTAATTTTATATTATTTTCCTTTGTGTGTTTTTGAATGTGCGTTAATTTCAATCCATTTTTAATATTTAAACAATTGGATTGTGATAGATTTAATTGAGCCAATTCCACTTCTCACCATTTGGCCTATGATCTAATCTTATAAGTACCCAAACCCTCAGGGATGGAGAGGAGGAATGATTACTCACATATTGAGCATACCTAGACTCTCTTGCACTATCTCACGTAGCATGGTTGATACTCTCATTGTATTTTCTACAAGTACGATTGATACCCATTGCGACGCCTCGGTAAACCAACCTAGGGCACACCCTCATATAATAATAAATTTCTTCAGTCTTCTCTATCACCATGGTGACACAACGAGGCAACATAATAACTAACAATGGTGGAAACGACAAAAACAAGGCCTTAATAGAGATGCGAGCTGCTACAGAGGAGTTGCATTGCTTCAACCAAGTCTTGCAGGACAATGTCCTGACCCTCTAGGAATCACATCATGAAGAGAATCACCCTAAGACAAAGAGTTGTTGGATCTCTAACCTCCTTACATGGAGATCATGGGCACCCATGTTTAAAAACAATTCAAACCACAATCACTAGTGATGTTTGATGGAAAAAGAAATCTCGAGGAACGCATCATTATCATCAATACTCAGATGGAAATAATCGACACTGCTTAATCCATGAGATGAAAAATATTATCCAACACTTTCAAGGAGGTCACTCTTAGGTGGTTCATAATCCTCCTTTGTTTGTTAGCAAACAATCATCAAGACCTCTTGAGGAAACTAGTACCATTAATTTTCAGCGACTAAGCACCATAAGTTTTCAACTATCAATCAATTTAATGTTCGTCAGGGGTCCTTTGATTCCTTGAGGGAATACCTCGAACAGTTAAATACAGAGATTATAAAGGTAATACATCCAAATCAGGATATGTTCATGACGGTGTTTAGAATGGTTCGAAGGCCAAAAACTTCAATGAGTCTCTCACCCATAAGTCTTGCATTTTCATCGTTGGAACTATGTGTAGGCTGAGTGTAATATCATAGAGGATGGGATAAATGCATACAAGAACTCCATAGATGTCAAAGAATGTGCCTCTAGAAAGTATGATTCATCATAACAATAACACAAGAGCCATTAGGTTTTGCCCGTTAGGGATATGGAAACTTTCAAATGCAACGGGAGGTTAATTGATAACTTTACGCCCATCTACACTCACTAAGAGAAGACCTATCATGAATTTATCTACACTCACGACATTCCTCCTCCAGTGACTTCTAAGTCGAAGATCATGGGTCCCAATCTCAATAATTGGTGCAGATACCACTATGCCCATTATGGATATGGAAATTTTCAAATGTAGCGGGAGGCCACTGATAACTTTACACCCTTCTACACTCATCGAGAGAAGATATGGCATAATGTTCTCTATACCCATGACATCCCGCCTCTGATGACTTCAAAGTCAGAGATTATGGGGCCTAAGCTCAATAGGTGATGCAAATACCACAAGATGATGGGTCACCGAACTGATGGTTGCATTAACTCAAGCGTACGATTGATCGACTTATTCAAAAAGGACACTTGAAAAATTATGTTAGACGGAGTTGTCAACAAGTAGGAGGTAGGTCCCAAGATTAAGGGTGACATCAAACTAGAAGCCTAAGGTCCAAAAAATATAGATCCAAAAAGAAGAGAGAAAGATAGGCCAGTCCGCCATACGCTTAATATCTTCAGGATAGGGTTTATCAGGGGTAGAGAATCCAACTCCTTCTATAGAATATATTCCCCAAAGTCTTGGAAGTGGAAGACTCACCCACCAAGCAAACATCTGATCCAAAAGATGATCTTGACCCTAAGAACACATTCTTCCATAAATACGCCACTAAGTTATTCTCTCATGAAAATCACTCTATGATAATAAAAGTACAATGTGACTATTGGGAGATAAAGCGAGTATTAGTAGATCCAGGAAGCTCAACTAACATCATGTATTAAGACGCCTTTGAGATACTAAAACTATACCCAAACAACCTTTAGTCATTCAGAGGTTCCTTGGCGTTTCTATGGAAAACTGGTCCAAGTGAAATGCTACATTACTCTTAAAACAATTCTCAAATTTAAAGGAGAATGCAAAAATAATAAAACTCGAGTATCTCGTCGCAGATGCCCCATCTTCGTACAACATAATCATCAAACGTCCTATTTTTAACCTCTTAGGAACCCCTCTATCAATGATATCTTAAGCATTAAGAATACACTAAAGAATGATGTGATCCAAGGTGATAAAGAAACCACCTGAGGTGTTACCAAGACATTTTAAGGATCAAAGGAGCGATGGTGGCAGTACTTACCGCACCACAACCTGGGCGAAACTTGTGGATAAAGATCCTAGGGAGGAACCAAAGAGATGCTTATGCCTACAAAGGACCTAAATGAGGTCTACATTGGTCCCTACGAATTACACACTCCATATGGGCACCTCCAAGACAGAAGCTGAAGAGGAGGAATTTGTTGTCTTTTTTTAGAAGAACATCAATTAGTTTGCATGAACTCCTTTTGATATGCCAAGAATTGACACTAGAGTTATATGTCATCCATCACAATCAACTTTATAATGAAGCCGATAATGCAGAGAAAAGACAAAGTAGGTGAGGAGAAGCGATTATCCATCAATGAAAAAGTTGGGAAACACTGTGTTTAGGTGAGATCTAAGTGTATTGCACAAGGTTGAAGATGAACGAAAACGGTAATCTGAGTACCAAGCTTCGAGTGTTCGATGGCAAGAATTAGAATCGTTGGATGATTGAGATGCGTGTGTTGTTTGGAGCTCAAGATGTTCTTGATCTCGTCAATGACGGTTACGCCGCACTTTCAAAAAATACAACGGATGCGCAGAGAAATGCTCACCATGATCTGAGGAAGAAGGATCAGAAGACGTTATTCTACATCCATTAGTGTGTGTATGTTAACGTGTTTAAGAAAATCGCTGATTCGACGAAGGTGAAAGTTGTGTGGCACACATTGGTGCAATGCTACCACGATGATGCATCAATGAAGAATGTGAAGCTTCAGTCTCTATGTAAGCAGTATGAGAATCTCAACATGAAGAATAATGAGAGGGTGTCTGACTATATCTCTAGAGTGACTCTGATCACAAATGAGATGAAGTCGTATGGAAAAACTCTCTCTAAAGAAAGTATCATTGAGAAGGTTCTTAGATCTCTTACTCTTCAGTTTGATTACATCATTGTAGCAATTGAACATTCCAAGGACCTGAGCACTATGAGAATAGAAGAGTTGTAAAGCAGTCTAGAGGCGCAAGAGTTGCGTCTGACTGAAAGAACCTCTGAGAGAGAGGTAGAGCAGGCTCTGAAAGCTTCTTTTGTAAAGAAAGACCAGAAGCAGTCTTGGTCAGAAGCCAAGAAAAGACATGGTAGGTCTCAGAAGTCAAAAACCTCAACTTCTAGGAGTCATAAGGGAAAGCAGAAGTATGACAAGGGAAAAGTTCAATGTTACTGTTGTAAGAAGTTTGACCACTTCACTGCAGATTGTTGGTCAAATAAGGATAGGAAATTAGAAGAAGAGAATATAGTCAGAAGTTTTGATGATTAACATGTGATATTAATGGCTTTTGATTCTGATAATGTGTCTCTAAAAGACTGGTGGTATATGGACACTGGTTGTTTAAACCATCTTACTGGAAATAAGAAATGGCTGGTTGGTTTTGACTCTGGAAGGACCAAGATCAGATGCGCTGATGATAAGTATCTGAATGCTGAAGGAATGGGGAATGTTAGAGGGATTCTGAATAATGTAAAATATGCATTAATTCAGAACATCTGGTATGCTCCTAGCATGAAGAGCAATCTGATGAGTGTAGGTTAATTAATTGAAAATGGATTCTCAGTTACCATGAAGGACAATCTTTTGAAGCTGTATGACAGTAATCAGAAGCTGATTATGGAGTCAGGATAGGGAAGGAATATAACATTCAAGGTGAATGTTAAAACTGCAGACTCTGAATGCCTTAGTACAATAAGTGTTGTGAAGGAAAGTGAACCGTGGCACAAAAGATTTGGTACTTTGAATTTCATAAGCTTAAGGCATCTGAATTCAAAGAAACTGGTATGTGGAATTCCTGCAATTAAGAAACCAGAAAAGTCATGCAATGCGTACATGAGAGGGAAGCAACCAAGACTGCCATTTGCATCAGAAGTAACTCCAAGAGCAAAATATGCTTTGGGAGTAGTGCATTCTAATGTGTGTGGATCATTTCCAGAACCTTCACTAGGAGGAAGTAAATACTTTGTGTCATTTGTGGATGAGTTCACAAGGATGACATGTGTATCCCTTATAAAGTTCAAACACGAGGTGTTTACTGAATTTAAGAAATTTAGAATCAAGGTTGAGAAACAAAGTGGTTAGACTATGAAGGTTCTCAAAACTGATAATGGAGATGAGTATAACTCTACAGAGTTCAAGAAGTTCTGTAAAGAGAATGGAATTGAGCATGAAGTGACTGTTTCATTTACTCCTCAACACAATGGTTTTGCTTAAAGGAGAAACCGAACTTTGCTTGATATGGCAAGGAGCATGCTGAAGGAGAAGAAGCTTCCTAACACTTTGTGAGGATAAGTTGTTGCCACTACAACATATGTGCTCAGCAGGTGTCCAACCAAGAAGTTGAAGGAAATTGTTCCTTTTGAGAGGTGGGATGGAGATAAGCAAAGTGTGAGTCATTTCAGAGTATTTAGTTTTGTCTGTTATAAACACATTCCAGATGCTACTAGAAAGAAGCTGGATGATAGAAGCAAGGTGATGTTACTAGTGGGGTATCATAGTACAAGTGCTTATGAGCTTTATTGTCCACTCACTAATAAGGTTGAAGTTAACAAAGATGTTATTGTGAAAGAGTCAGAAGTATGGGAATGAAGCAAGTCTCAATCCAACTTTGGTGCAAAGTTAACTTCTGAAGATATTGATTCTAATTATGAAAATGAGTCAGAGCTTGAAAATGATTCTGAGAGTGAGTCAGAATAAGAAGGCGAGACTGATTTTGAGGAAGAATCTGATTCTGATCCAGATTCTGATGGTGATTCAGATTCTAGTAGTAGTACAAATTATGTGAATATTCCAAATTCTGAAGGTGGTTATGCTTATGAAGTAGGTACTTCTGGAGTTACAGTATCTGATATTATTCCAGAATCAAAAGGTTCTGAACAAGTTTAGAGGCCACAAAGAATCAGAAACATTCTGAGAAGGTTTATAAAATTTGACATGTTGCAAGGTACTTAAGTAGATTCTGAAGGGGAAGTTATTTAGTGTGCCATGTTAGTAGACTATGAACTCGTGCGTATGGAAGAAGCTCTCAAGCAGAAAGTATGGCTGAAAGCCATGAAAGAGTAACTTGATGCCATAGAGAGAAACAAGACTTGGAAGCTGACAGAACTTCCAAAGAATAAGAAATCCAACAATGTGAGATGGGTTTATAAGGTGAAGCTAAAGCCAGATGGATCAATTGGCAAACACAAAACAAAGTTAGTTGTGATAGATTTTATGGAGAAACATGGGTTAGATTACTTTGAAGTGTTTGCGTCTGTAGCAAGACATGAGACAATCAGGATGATGCTTACGATAACCGCTAACATGAATTGTCCTCTGATGCATTTAGACGTGAAATCTGCATTTCTGAATGGTCCACTAGAAGAAGAGGTTTATGTGTCACAACCTCTTAGATTTGAGAAAAATAATCAAGAAGGGATGGTGTACATATTACACAAAGCTTTGTATGGACTGAAGCAAGCCCCTAGAGCTTGGAATATGAAAATTGATTCATTTTTCAAGAAGTTTGGGAATTCAGAAATGTGAGATGGAGTATAATGTCTATGTTCAACATACTTCTAAAGGCAATATGATTCTGGTGTGTTTGTATGTTGATGACATATTACTAACAGGAAGTTGTGAATATGAGATTGTTAAGTTCAAGAAGGAGTTGATGAATGAGTTTGAGATGACTGATCAACTGAAATATGGTTTATTTTCTGGGGATGAAGATTATATACTCTGAGAAAGACATAATTTTACATCAACTGGAATATGAACTTGAGCTTCTGAAGAGATTTGAGCTGCTGAATTATAAATTTGATGTCACACATGCTGATACAAATCATAAATTGGATTCTGATTTTGATGGTGATGATTTAGATGCGACAATGTTCAAGCAGTTGGTAGGTTCTCTGAGGTATTTGTGTAATACCAGACATAGTATTTTCTATGCAGTTGGAATGGTGAGTATGTTTATGAGTAAATCGAAGTGGTCTCATTACCAAGATGCTGTAAGAATTCTGAGGTATATAAAAGAAACTCTGAAGTATGGAGTTTTATTCCCTTCTGGTGCTGAAACTGACTCAGAAATTCTGAGTTACTCAAATTCTGATTGGTGTGGAGACAAAGTTGACAGAAGAAGTACTTCTGGGTACTTGTTTAAGTTTATGGGAAGTCCTATGTCTTAGTGTTCCAAGTAGCAACTAGTTGTTGCTTTGTCAACTTGTTTAAGTTTACTGTAGGATCTAAAGATCAAAGTAAACAAGCCTCTGAAGTTGATGATTGATAACAAATCTGCAGTCAATCTTGCCAAGAAGTCAGTGTTGTATGGGAGAAGCAAGCATATTAAGACTAAGTATCACTTTTTGAGAAACCAGGTTCAGAATGGAGTGCTAGAAGTTGTTCACTATAACACCCAGAAGCAGCTGACAGATGTTCTGACGAAGGCGGTCAAGACTGATTAATTTCTCTGCTTGAGGGATGCAATTGGTGTTGTTAGTTTTGGTTAAGCTGGATATGAATTAATGGATGATGTTAGAATTAATTCATTTTTAAAAACTTGTATACAAAGTTTGTTAGAGGATACTTTAGTATTTTCATTAAGTCCCATTTGTATTTAAGCAAGTGAGTGATGTGAATAAATAACAATCATTATTCCTTTTGCAGTCTGTGTGTAGCAGTGTGTATGTGCAACCATTTGTAACCATTTTAAAATAGTGGAAGTTTGTTATTATTCTCCATTCTCTCTCTTGTTTCCATTGTTCATCTTCATCACATTGTGCACCAACATAAATCATATCTAATTTGTGAAGTTTGAAATCTAAAAGATTTTACAATTTCAATACGACTTTCTCAACGCGTTTGTGACTTAGATCTAAGAGTTAAGAAAGGGATATGATATTGTAGATTTTCTATCTTTTAATAGAAGAAATAAATATTGTATAGATTGTTGTAGCACTCCAAAAAAAGGTGTAGCTTTAGGAAAACAATTAGCCATGTAACAAATCACTAAATTTAGACTATAACAACCACATTTAGTGTAAAATGGTCTAGGATTAATGTCTAAATTATTTTTTGTATACCTGATATTTTCCTTTCATATTAGACCCATTATCATAACCTTTACTCTCTGGTGTTACTAATATCAAGTTCAATAGTATTCGTTGCATTTATAATAGCATCAAAAAGATATTTTCTAGATGTAGCATCTACCTTCAAAAATTCTAAAAAATATTCTGAGATTTATATTGAGGTTAAAAAAATATTCATACATCACACTATAATAAAATTTTGTTCTTGATAACTTACATTGAAAATACAATCAAGTATGACTTACAAGGGTGTGATCTGAATATCAATCTTAATAAAAGATATAACAGAAACTGCAAACGTTAAGGTTGACATATTACAACATATATGATATGTCAATCGACAATAATAATTAAGCAATATAATTAATAAAATTATTTATTTTAATTAATAATAATTGATAAACTTTTTTTTTTACGCAAAAATGAACTATTTCTTAGAATTAAAAAATTACAATATATATATATATATATATAATTTTAAAAAATTAAAAATTTTAAGCGTAAAGCAAGAGCTTTACTAGCCTAAAGATTGAGACAGTCCTATAGTGACGATGAATAATAATTAAAGTGTTTGAGTGGCCACTGAAATGAGTTGTTGAATGAGATTATATAAATGATGATATAGGTAAAAGTAGTAATAATGGATAACCACATATTAAAACAAAAAATCATAAAATGTACATTTGATTGAAATTTAAGTGAGAATTCTTTTTGAATTAAATAAAGAATTGATTCAACCGCATTTTATTGGATTATTAAATAATGCGTCGCATTAATATTGAGAATGTAAAAGTGTGAGTAATATGTGTAATCGTCATTTGTTGATTGAAAATATGGAGATTTTTTGAGTATTTATAAATGAAAGAACTCTCTCACCTATTATCTTAAAGTTTTAGATGAATATATGGTGTGTCTTTCACAAATATATTGTTCTAAGAAAAAGAAACCTCACAATATTTAATCGCCGTAAGAGTGATGAGGAAGAAATGTTTCGAAAAAATGATGAATAAAAAACGTTCTATTGAATATCGTAAACTCATGCTTGAAGAAAAATAATATAGAAAATATTTCACCTTTGAGAATGTTCAATGTTTTATCTTTAATTTAATTATAAAACCAAATACTAGAAGTTACAAGTAACAATCACCTGTTGAGAGTTTATTATCAACGTTAACTAATTTTAATATACTTTATATGAAAAAGTTCAATAATTGCCTTTACTAGGAACGAGTATGGGCCTATGGCTATGATTATATTATCCCTATAGGTCTTTAATTTAAGTTGAAATTAGTTAATCAGTCAAAAGCAAAAGTTAGGAAATACTCCATCCAACTTTGGATGGTTAACTTTCACTAACTCAAATTAGTTAATCTTTCTGTCAAATGCAGTGGGATAGTCCACCTAAAGCCGGATCAATTTTTTAGAGGTAATGTAGATAATTGCAGTTTATCAAGATAAAAATAAATAAGTTTTTATTTAATCACAATTAAATCGTAATAAACATTTTATTTAATTAAAATTTACTCGTAATAATTTTTTACTTTTGTACAGTTATATGCCTCCTCAAAGACGGCTATAAAGACACGATTGAAAAACTAAATTTTTTCAAAACTATAATGGAAGCTATTTACTTTTAATATATAAAAGTTAATTACCACCGTAATTATTTAATTACCCTAATTACAATCTATAATTCAACTATTTTCATGTTTCTATAAGTAATTTCGTACTAAACTCTATTTATACTACTAAAAAATATTACCGTTATTTTATTGTTGTTACAATCTTATCATTTCAAAATGAAATCAATATTCTGAAATCCTACTTCTAATATATAAAAGTTAATTACCACCATAATTACTTAATTACCCTAATTACAATCCATAATACAGCTACTTTCATGTTCCTATAAGTAATTTCGTACTAAACTTTATTTATACTACTAAAAAATATTACCGTTATTTTATTGTTGTTGCAATCTTATCATTCCAAAATGAAATCAATATTCTGAAATCAAATTAATTATTATTGTAGTTTTTTTGCCAAATATTATCGTTACTTGATTTTCTTTAAATGACAAAATGAATATTTAATTGTATAATTATATGTTATTAAATTATAACTTTAAAATTAAAAATAACTATTTAATATAGTTGATTCATATTAATTGAGTAATTTAATATTATTGTTAATTTACCTACCAATTAATTATTATTATTATTGTTATTATTATTATTGATATTTACCCGCCATATATGATAAGAATATTTTTAAAATTTAAATAGTATATTTATTATTTGATTTGATTTGATTTAATTGAGATCCAAACTCTATAAATTAAAATCGATTACTTATTATGAACAATAATATAGGGTCATTCCAATGTCAATCTATTATTAATTGAATTTTATATAGATGTAATTTTGCAATAACACGCTGGCATATTGAATCTTATATCTCTATTATCTTTGCACTAACATATTTTATCCTTTCCACATAATAATTATAGTAAATACGTACATTCTGTATACCGAATTATAATAAAAATGTATTAAAATCAAAAGCAATAAAACTGTTTACAGTAAATAAAAATATAGAATAACATCTTAAAATTCTATTCTATTTGATTATTCATTTACTTATTACTAATTTATTTATTATATAAAAATATATCAAATAAAATTTTAAATATATGTTGTCTCATTAGCATTTATTTCAACTTTTGATTTATTATTGATTTTTTATTTCAATGATTTTTTTTTAAATATTTATGATCATGAAGAAATTAGACTATATTTTTATTTACTGTAAACAGTTTTATTGCTTTTGATTTTAATACATTTTTATTATAATTCGGTATACAGAATATACGTATTTACTATAATTATTCTGTTGAAAGGATAAAATATGTTAGTGCGAAGATAACAGCGGTATAAGATTCAATATGCCAGTGTGTTATTGCAAAATTACATCTATGTAAAATTAAATTAATAATAGATTGACATTGGAATGACCCTATATTATTGTTCATAATAAGTAACCGATTTTAATTTATAGAGTTTGGATCTCAATTAAATCAAATCAAATCAAATAATAAATATACTATTTAAATTTTAAAAATATTCTTATCATATATGGCGGGTAAATATCAATAATAATAATAACAATAATAATAATTAATTGGTAGGTAAATTAACAATAATATTAAATTACTCAATTAATATTAATCAACTATATTAAATAGTTATTTTTAATTTAAAGTTATAATTTAATAACATATAATTATACAATCAAAACGATGTTATATATGTGTAACATCAAAGGTTGGATCCTTTTCAGCATTTTGCCACACACCTCTATCAAATTTATATACTTTTATTTTTTTCCAGGTTATTAGGTTTGTAATTTTATAGTCATCTAAATTTGCAGTTACATTAATTTTTGAATTTTTTTTCAGTGAAAATGAGTAGAAAGGTTGATTCTGTGAAAGACATCAATGACTCAAAAGAAACTTGGCGTCTTGCTGTTCGAATAATGGATGTTTGGAGTGTTGTGAATAATAAGGGTATTGAACATTTGGAGATGATTGTTATGGATTCCTTGGTAAATTGTTTTTCTTTTTTTAAGTATAGATTTTTGTATGATAGTTAGTAATTACAATAAAATGCTTTTTTGTATAACATATAAAAAGAAGATTATTTTCATTTTGTTAGGGTGATCGGATTCATGTCCTTATTCGTCATGACCATTTACTGAAATGGAAAGAGGTCATTAAGGAGAATATGACCTGCATTATAAACAATGGCAGTGTCTATAACAATGATTTTCAGTGGAAGGTATGTGATCACTTTAATGTAGATATTATTGGTGCTGATAGTGAGATAAACCATATCCAATCCAACACTCTGGGGAAGAAAGTTGTTGTTTCTGTTGTGCTGAAAGATTTGAAGTAATGCGCATTGTTTTCATAACTTATGTGTTTGATAAATTTATATATTGTGTTCATAATGCGAAATGTATGTCCTTAAGTCAGTTCTGCAAAATCAAACATGTAAGTTGAATACTATAGAGCCGAATTTATCTTTACTATTACAATTATATTGTTTGCTTTTTGAAATTAATATCATTTTTGATTTGCTTTTAGGAAACTTTATGTGTTACTGTAGCAACCACATTGAAATTTGCTGTCTCAAAGTATGAATGGTTTTATTATGGCTGCACAAGGTGTTCTTCGAAGGCACCTAATCCTGAAAAAGCTTATGAATGTTCATGTGGGCAAAAAGTCGAACAACCTATACCAAGGTACATATAATCTAGATGAATTGCAAATAAATTTGGTAATGAATTTGTTATTAATCATATTATTTTCTTCATTTAAAATACTATAGGTACAAGATTGAGATATATGTTAGCAATGGTGAATCAAAATATCGATTTGTATTCTGTGATTCCGAATGTGCTGCTATACTTGGAATGACTGCTGAATTTATGCATAACTCTATGGTGGAGGTACATTGTTATACATAAGTTAAAATGTTAATAGTTTATCGAGTTGTAAAGTTCAGATTATCACTCATGGTTGATATTTTATTTTTCCATTAGAATGGAGAAGATGATCCAATGGTTTATCCTGATGAGCTTGAAATGCTGTTGAATAAGAAAATGGCTTTTAGAGTTAAGGTGCAGCCAACGTTTTCCCAAGCGTCTGTTTGGAAGCTTTGTGATGATGAAGCCTTTGTTAAAGAGATTGAAAATGACTACATAGTAGAAGACGTATAATATTCACTTAATTCATGTATTATTTAAACATTTAACAAGTATAATAAATATTCGATGTTTCAATGTGCAGAATCAGTCTAAAACTGAATATGCAAAGTTGGTCCCTAACAAAGAAAATTTGGAAACTTCCGCAGTAAGTATCTTCATTTGTTAACATAATAATTTTCTATGACAAATATTGTATTATTATAATTCATTTTATATCTGACAATTAATTTTTTATATTGCAAGCAAACATTATCTGCATCTGGTGAAAATGATCCAGAATTAATCATTCTAATGACTCCGGCTAAGGATGTTGTAATTGCTGACAAGGGTGAAGAAGTTGATTTTGAAGCGTCTGGCGCTACGCAATTATCAGGCACCAAACCATCCAAGAAATTAAAGATAGAACCATCTTCTTAATTAGAATTTTCGGAAATTTGATATTGAAATATATTTTATGAACTTTTTAGCACCAGAATGAGTTTAAGTATGAAGTTGTTAAGAACATGATATGTTTTGGTTGTAGGATGTGTTCTTACTTTTTTGAAGTGTTTATTTTGTGGGATTACAATTGACATTTATATTTCATGTATGGTTTAAAGGATGATAATGAGTATTTAATTCATGTGTGTGAAATTATTCAAAATCCTATGTTGTTATGTTGAACATTGTGTTTTGTGTGTTCTTTCAACTACAAAATTTATATGAGTATCATATCTTCAAATGTTAATAAGTATTTTAGATTGATAACAAAATACGTTGTCATCTTATGAAATATGTGTATACGACTAAATTATAAATAGATTATTGCATGTCATGTTTGGTTTCAGCATGCCTAATGGTGTTAGAAATTAAAAAAACAATTACATAAAAATTTATTATGAAATCCTTCAAAACTAATTATAGAAAACACATAGAAACACATTTTTTTACAATTTTTTTCAAAGTCTAATACATATGTTAAAATTGCAGGTAGTTCAGAAATGTTGGAGCAATGTTTGAATCTTGCATTCAACTGAATTAAGGATTTATAAAAAAAACAAGGTATAATTATCATATACAGTGAATTGTCTTTTGATTGGTAATGGAAAATCTACATTGTTTGTTTGAAATGATTAAGTTAAGCATGCAACTATACTTTTTACCAATCTCACGTCATCATATATAGTATTATAACTCAACATATTTAAATTATTTATTTGCCAAAATATAGTTGGGGGTTGAAATGAATAATTATGTCCACTGCCTCCTTTCTATTGGCTAGGTCAGTGGAGTATTAAAATAATTCAGCCGTAAGATAATTAATGTTATGCATGATTTGTAATAAATCAATAAGAATATCAATTCTTTATACATTTAGTTGTACAAGAAAATGATTGTAAATAATTAAAGTGGGCTAAGAAAATGGGTCCCACTAAATCCCACTATATATTATATAAAATATAATTAAAAAATTGATTCAAATATATCAAAATACATTAAAAGAGAGTTTTTCATTGGGTAAGGTGATGTATGATATGAGTAATTTCCAATGAGTGAATTATTTTATGGATTTGGGATAAAAAGAGAATTTTGAAATCTTGAATTATGGTGTGGATTTGGAATAAGAGGTGGATTTCCAAAATATGGGGTGTTTTGTTGATTTGGGATACAAAGAGGACTTCCATCATTTTGCATAAAATTGGAGCATGTGTTATGTTGATTGAGGTTCATTTTCAAATGAAATGTGTACACAAAAAAATTAAAATTAAATAAAATAAATTGGTCAAATTTAGACTAGATGTGAGTGAAAAATGTGATAAAATAAATTACCTATTTATACTACTAAAAAATATTACCGTTATTTTATTGTTGTTGCAATCTTATCATTCCAAAATGAAATCAATATCCTGAAATCAAATTAGTTATTATTGTAGTTTTTTAAGATTGCGGGCAGGTTTTGAATCATCACTTCCTAAAAGGTTGCGGGCAAGTTTTGTATAAACCCAGTTTTTTAAGGACCAAAGAATTGTACGAAATTAAATCATTTTTGTTGCTGGACTTATTTCTCACAATTTTAACTAAAATTGTGAACCTTTTGTTTCAATATCTTTTGTTGCATTAAACCTTACTGTATCAATTGCAATTAATTTCAATATTTGGTAGTATTCATTACTATATTTTAAAACAAATGAGGTTCTGGTATTTCTTTTACATGGTTTATGTATTTTGGTTAAATAATCATTTATTATGAAGGTTAATATTTGCGCTTTTATACCTCAAATTAGTAATAGATTGGAAAATTTCATCCATTACTAAATAAATATATTTTTATTTCTTATGTCCAAAATCTCAATGATAAATGGAATGTTTATTCATAACATTAACAATGGAATGTTTATTATATATCAATATATCAATAAATTGTAAAAATATTTTTGTATTATATTTTTTGATTATTTCCTTAATATAGTATACAAAAAAATTAAGCAAATTATATTACTATAAATTAATAATGTTTTACTTTATTATGTCCCAAACTAGAAAAAGTTATTTGTGGAAATTTTTTGAACCCATTTATTGATCATTTAACATCCATTACATTAAAAAAAAACTCTTATGCAATAAATTTGTGTACGTTGATCCAACCATATATATATATATATATATATATATATATATATATATATATATATATATATATAAACAAAAAAATATATTATATTTTAATTTTTTAAAAATAAATTATTGCACTTGCGCGACCCTTGCGAACGCACGGGTCCTTTACTAGTAAAACTAAAAACATAATTACTATCTGTTTTTCTTATAGTTTTTATAGATACTTATTTAAAGAATTTTGACACAAATACATAGTGTTTTTTTTTCAAACTTAAAAAAAAATTATATAAATATATTTTGTTTTGAAAAATATAAAACATTATTTTATAGTACAAATATAAGAATATGTCATTACTAATCAATTTCATTGATTAGTTAACTATGTGGTGATATACTTGTAAAAGGCATGCATCGCGATACGGGAACCAACCCTTATTAGGCGTCCGCCAAAGGTTTTGCTTAGACGCGACTCCATTTCACCAATGGCTTGCTCTAATGAGAAAGCGTGGATAGTGACGTGTATGCAGTCCATAACCACATGCGGAAGTAGTCATGTCCACGATTTCTTGAGAAGCAGGCAGTCCACGATTTTCATGGTCAAGGTGACTACTACTTCTTAGGAGTCCCTAAATCCAAGCACATAGGCCTATACAAATGCTTCACCCTTAGAGTGGAGGAGGGCAATCTCATATTCACATAAAGCACATATAAAACAGAGCTTCTCACCCTTGTGAGCTAGCTCTAACCCCACAAAAATACCAAAGCCTATAGTAATTCTTATCAGCTAAGGGTTTCTACGCATTTGTACTTTTTTTAACAAGTATAGTGGCGCCCACCGTAGGCCCCCTGTAAAACTAACACGGAACACCACCTTGACAATCACCAAAGTAACTGCTCCTAGTCCTAACATTCCTCAATCATGGTCTCTAGGAGGGCACAATCTCCCGCACAAGAGGAAACTGGAGGCAACAACGAGCTACATCGTTAAAACCTAACTTCGGAGGATGATGTTCTTCACATCCATCAACGCTCTAGCAGGCTACCCCCATAGATGAGGTAAAAATGCTGGATCTCTAGTCCCTTTCAGACGAGATATGGGAAACACCTATCCCCAAGGTTTTAAACCTCTCTCCTTGGCAAAGTTAGATGGGCGTAGCGACCCTTATGAGCACGTCGCCTCCATCAACACCCAAATGACCATCATTTGAGCACCCGATTATCTGAAATGCAAGTTTTTTTATGTACTTTCAAGGATGCAGCCCTACAATGGTACATGTGCCTACCCCGACCCTCCATCTCTAGCTACCAGGATCTGGTGAAGAAACTTGTGCACCAGTTCGAAGCAAGTCGACATAGAAAGATGCCAACCACCATTCTTTTTAACATTCAACAAGGTCCCATAGGGTCACCAAGGGAATACCTCAGATCTTTTAACGAAGCCATGATAAAAGTCATATACCCACACGAAGAAATGTTTGTAAGATTATTTCATAATAGCCTCAAAGCATGTCACTTCAATGAGTCCCTCGCCCAAAGGCCAATGTCTTTGTTAGCAGAGGTGGTCACAAGGGCGAAGTGCTATATAAAGGGAGAGGAGAGTAATGCATAGAAAAAGGTTTGTGAAATAAAGGAACACGTTCGTAATATCAAAGGCTCACAACATCCGCAGAAGAACAACCACTCATCGCCTGTCGGGAATGAGACAAACTTTAAAAGAGGTGGAAAAACCGTGGAGAGCTTCATACCCTTGAACACTCGCCGCAAGCAGATATGGCAGAAGGTCCTTCACTTGCACGACATTTTAACGCCTCCCTAAATCTAAAAGCAAATGTCATGGAACTTGAGCTCGACAAATGGCAAGTTCCACAAGGTTAAAGGACACCACCCAAAAGATTGCTACCAGCTTAAAAAGGAGATTGAGCGCTTGATCCAAGAGAGCTACTTTAAGAAATACGTCAATGATGACTCCTTTCAAAGACCGGGTGAGGCTGGTTCTTGCGGACGTAACAATACCGAAAGCCAAGACCCAGAAAGGGAAATAAGTTATGCAAGGATATCGAAAGCCAAGACCTAGACCGGGTGAGGAGGTTATTGATATGGTGGAGTTATGGTTGAATAAAGCCAAAGAAGTTGAAGCTGTAAGGGATCACATTAGTGTTGTTGAACTGTCTAGTGGAGCATGCTATAATAATATTCTTTTTAAGAATCTTAATCCTGAAAAGATAAAGAAGGTAGAGACTATTGTGAAGTACCTAATGAATTTGGATGTAACTGATTCCAAATCAGATGACCTTGAGAACTATGATGACCTTGAGAATGAAGACCATAGGAACTACATGAATTCAACTATGCATGAAGATTGATGACTTTGTTATGTTTCACATGATTTGTTTTTGGTTGTTGTTGTTATGTTAATGTTGTTATTATGTGTGTTGCTAAACTTTTGTTGGATTACAATGTAATTCTAGTTTATTTTAACATGCTGTTTTTTTCATGGTTTTGGTAGGATTACAATTGATTTAGGTTTCTTTGAAGAAAAAACACAAGAGAGGATGACGCTGAAGTGAAAGATGCAACCTTGTGTGATAGACCTATAATAACGTCAATTCAAATTTATCACACAAGTTTGCATCTTTCTCCTCAGATTCATCCTCCTTTCACTTTACAAGTTTGTCTTAATTTTCCAAGAACTGTTAGTTATCAACTTCTCCCAATATATGTTAATTAATTGATGTTTCTATTGATAAATATTGTTAGTGAGTTTGTTATATCATATGTGGTTGCTTGTTTCACTAACCCCTAATTGAACTTGCATTCATTTAAATAGATTTTTGAGATAATAATTAGAAACATTAAATTATTCTTGAAAAACAACTTAGGCGATCCATTTTTTTCCGAATTACATGCATCTTGTAATTCATGATTTCCTCTTTAGCCCATAGAATTTGATTTAATGCCACAAACTCTTCAAAACAATGATGATAAATGGATGTTAGAGTCTTTCACACAAAATTTGATGTTTGCAAAAAAACTAAAAAAATAAGAGGAAATCAAATTTTGTGTGAAAGATATAAATGACATATATTCATTATCATTACTTTGAAGAATTTGGGATTGAATCAAATTATATGGGTTAATGAGGAAATCATGAATTAGAAGATGCATGAAATTCGAAAAACATTAGACAGTTTGAGTTGTATTTCAAGAATAATTTAATTTTTCTGATTGGTATCTCAAAAATCTATTTGAATGGTTGTATATGGTTAATGAGGGGCATGGAAAAATAAACAATCCCATATTTTGTAATAAACTCTTACACATACCATCACGGTTGGAACAAACAATCGTCGTGAGAAGTTAATTAAAAATTGAGTTGTTGGGTTTCGAACCCAATACCTTTAAATTATTTCATAATGATTGGTTTCTTTAACCGTTGTTATAAGTAGCACATTACCTAACATATCACCACCGTCATTCGCTAATTACGGAAACCTGCATACATACAATTACGAGCTATCTAACAACAGATGTGAAACCGTTATTATATGTGTTTCACAACCGTTATTATTTGTGTTTTCCGTAGTAGTGTGGGATGTATTTGAAAGGCTTCGCCCTAACCTAGATGATCTAAAAGATTTAAAAGGATCACTGGCCGGGGTTTCTGGGGAGCAAGTACAAGTAAAAGGTTACCTACCGTTGAAGACTACATTCGGGGCTTGAGAACAAGCTAAATAGATCAAGGTTTAGTATATGGTTATAGACGCCCCTCCTCCTATAATATGATCATACGGAGACCAAAACTTAATTAGTTAGGGGCCTCCTTGTCCACCCTATATCTGTGTATGATATAACCGCTTCCTGATAAGCGAGTTAGAGTCATCCAAGGAGACCAAAAAATTCTAGAAAATGCAACTTGGAAAGTCTAAAGTTGAAGTGAGTCTTAACTCTATGCGTGAGCATGACAAGCATGAACCTGAGAATTAAGTCATCGTAAGTAACTTCGTAAGATGAAGAGACTCATCCCCAGGAGGGCGAGAATATTGGAGAAGGAGGTATCGACTATAATCTCATGAAGTACACATTTTATCATTGTTTTGTTTTGTTTGCTATCATTTTGGTTTAGGCGAGTATTCTCTCTTTGCCGCTTGTAATGCCAAGCTATATTTTAGGGGAACCATTATTTTATCTTGCATCTCATGTGGGGGAATGGGTTTTTAATAAGGCTCCTCATGTTGTTTTTGTTTGAATTATTTGCATTATCATCTCTTATTTTATAGGAAACTAGAGGAAATAAATTTGTGCAAGGCCGCTCCTCAAGGCGGCTAAAACATGCTGGATTCTAACAAGGAATCCTTGCCGCCCCTTGAGGCCATAAAACATGCTACATTCTTACAAGGAATCCCTGTCTCCCCTTGAGGTGATAAAACATACTGGGTTATTATAAGGACTACTTGCCGCCCATTGATGAGATAAAATGTGTCGGATTCTTACAAGGGATCCTTGTCGCCCCTTGAGGAGATAAAACATGCTGGATTCTTATAAGGAATCTTTGCTGGCCCTTAAGGCGAGAAAATATGATGAATTCTTACAAGGAATCATTGTTGTCCCTTGAGGCGATAAAACATGTTGGATTCTTACAAGGGATCCTTTCCACCCATTGAGGTGATAAAACATGTTAAATTCTTATAAGGAATCATTTCCGCCCCTTGAGGCGATAAAAGATGTTGGACTCTTACAAGGGATCTGCCACCCCTTGAGGCGATAAACGTGTATGATTATTATAAGAGATCCTTGTTTCCCCATGAGGCGATAAAACATGTTGAATTTTTATAAAGAATCCTTATCGCCCCTTGAAGCGATAAAACATCTTAGATCATTACAAGGGATCCTTTCCACCCCTTGAGACGATAAAACATGCTAGATTCTTATTAGGAATCCCTTCCACCCCTTGAGGAAATAAAACGTGATGGATTCTTACAAGGGATACTTGCTGCACGTTGAGGCAATACAATATGTTAGATTCTTACAAGGATTTCTTGCCACCCCTTAAGGAGATAGAATGTGATGGATCATTACAAGGTATCCTTGCCGCCTCTTGAGGCGATAAAACATGTTGAATTCTTACAAGGGATCCTTGTTGCCCATTGAGGCGATAAAACATGCTGAATTCTTAAAAGGAATCCTTACCACCCTTGACTCGATAAAATGTGTTGGATTCTTTTAAGGAATCCTCGCCGCCCCTTCAGGAAATTAAATACACCAGGATCCTCACATAGGAACCATTATCACCCCTCGAGGAGACGGAGCACGGAAAATCCCCCACGGTCAGTATCCTTATCGCCCTTGTGGAAACTAAAAACAAATTACAAGCAAGAAAAACCTTGTATAAATAGGGAATGATATCCAAAATAATGTCATGCACATAATGTTTTTATCCCAAAGGGGGAGACGGACGAGGCTTCTAAAAAACCCCGGAGAAAAGGCATGATAGAAAAGGGCACCAATATGCCTAGGAACGATCGATGGACTTACTCATCGTCCACTAGTTGACCGTCTTGAACCACTTTGAACATTCCCATCCAAATTAGGTCCAGACCTGGGTAGAAGAAGGTTATATGTTGCTTCTCCCTCTCAAAGTATTGATTAGAAGTAACCACTGCTTCATCCTTGAGCAATGATATCTCTTCGTCAAGATATTTTAAGGAGCTAGGGTATTTTATGTTGCTTCTCCACTCCTTAGCATAAACCCGTGTGTCTAAAGCCTTTTTTTTACGAGGCCTTTCAAATTATCCTGGTCCTTCACCAAATTCGTCACCACTCTCTCACGCTCTTGGAGAAGCCACGTGACAAAGGAAAGTCAGGATTTAAACTCACCAGTCGCTTGAACATGCTTCTCCTGCCGGACTTTCACCCCCAAGAGACATTTCAACATATGAATTTCTAAAAGTCCCACCAATTAAGAAGAAACCTTTATGAGGAGTGCCTTATAATCATCAGGGAAATTCTATGGAAAAAGGAGATAACGCATGGTGAACTTTATAATATTATGTCGCAACGTGCAAAAAAAACAACCTGCGAAAAAAGAAACAGAAGAGTCGCCACCGTTCGTTATTTATCCCAAAGGAGGGAAAGGAAACGATCGAAGAAAACCTGAGGAAAGGAAAAGACAAGGTCTCGTAACCCAATCTAGGGTTCGGGAGTCGATTATGCGAAGGGAAGGTATTAGCACCCCTACGCATCCGTAGTACTCTACGGGATCCACTCTTGTTGTTCTAGTCTAAAGGGTGTAGGTATATCTAATGTACTATCTGCTAAAAGAAGGTTAAAAGAAAATGACTAGCAAGGATGTCGCATCCACTTCCTACGTATCTCATCTGAGTATGAGAATCAAAGTCTACGTAGCTCGGCTACCTATGGGCGAAAGAGAAGTGTGCTCGATAAGACATCGCGTCCCATGCCCACGTATCTCATCTGGAATGAGAATCAGAGCAAAACGTAGTTCAGCTAACTACGGGAACAAGGGTCTCGATTGGAACTAGTGCAAGAGAAAGGGAAGGTCTCGATCGCAACGAGGGCGAGAGAAAAGAATCGCAGCAAGGGCGAAAACAAGCGAGGATTAGTTGTTAGTCGTTAGTAAAAAACTCGGCAAGACATCGTATCTCATGCCTACGTATCTCATCTGAACATGAGAATCAGAGTTGTCGTAGTTCGGCTAACTACGGGTTAAGGATTGCCATCTGAACATGGTCTTACAAAAGAGGACACCAACTGTGTCAAAGGAAGGTGGGCAATGTGTTCAACGTCCTAGCAGTAGGTGTCGTAGCTCGCTGAATCGAGTCTTAGGCAGTTACCTCTTTGCAATAGAACGGACTGACATGCCACAAGATCGGAGACACACGGAAGGTCTAAAAAGTAGGGAAGCTCTGCCATAGAGTTGTCATGCAATGTGGACATATGTGTTAGGATTTACAGAGGGAACATCTACCTAATGTTAGCATGCAAAGAATAAGGGAAATCTACCTATGTTATCATACAAAGGGTTCTACCTAATGGGTGGTACCTAAACGGAACAAGAGTCGACGGATGGAGCAAGGACAGGAGCCACTGGTAAGGGTAGATGGCGATGCCTGAAGCAATCGACTTACAGGTAGATGGCGATGCCTGAGGCAATCGACTTACAAGAGGATGGATGAATACGTGCTGGTCTGATAAGTTTTGAAAATGATTACTCGACGTTGGATCGAGCTTTTGATCTTGTTTTGAAATGATTATCGGATGTTCGTTTTAATTCTTGTATTAACAGATGAATAAAGAATGAAAGAATAAATATAATACACTTTATGGGAGAGGGTTACATTTTTTATGAATGGGGATGGTTCATGGCAATCAAACAATAAGAATATATGCCTCAATCATCATACAAGTAGGCAACAGTTATCAACCAAATCAGATAAGTAAACAGGTATATAATAAAATCAAAGAATAAAAGAATGAAATAATGGAGCATTAAACAAGGCATGGGAAGTATGAACATGTTAAACAATCAAGCAATAGTAAGCATGGATGAAAGAAACAAGTATAACAGATAACAGATGAATCAGACAGATGAAAAGATGCATAAGAAAGGGTCCACTGAAATAATTAAATCAAGAAATAAAGTAAGGATCAAATAAAATCAAGGTAAAAGGCCTCTAATACATGGCATATGAGATGAACAAGGGAGGATCAAAAGATCTCTTCAATTGCCATAAGCAATCCCTAAGTCAAACATCGATCATAAAGAAGTCAATTGAAAATTCAAGCCAACTTAATAAATATCAAATAAATAGCAAATTAATCAAGAAAATTATGAAAAATTAAACTAAGTAATGTGGGGTCAGGACATCATCATCCCCCAAAAAGATTTTAAAAATAATGAAAATTGGTTCATAAATTAATTGAAATAAAACAAAGGTCAAACCAAAAGTCAACCAACAAGACTAGGTTAGAAATAAATCAAGAATAAATAGCAAATTAATCAAGAAAAATATGAAAAATTAAACTAAATAAGGTGGGGTCAGGATATCATCATCCCCCAAAAATATTTTAAAAATAATGAAAATTGGTGTATGAATTAATTGAAATAAAATAGAGGTCAAACCAAAAGTCAACCAAGAAAATAAATCAAGAATAAATTGAAAAAGTGAAATAAAAATTCAAGAAAATGTCAGGTTGACCATGGGATAGTGGTCAACCTTCATCTCAAAAATCAGAAGCTAAAAATAATTCTAAGTCATAAAAATAAAATCAAGAATTAAAGGTATGCTTAAAAGAAACACTTGGAAAGAATAATTAAAATAAAATATTAACATTAAATAAATACGAAAATAAAAATTAAATAAAATTAAATAATGCATCAAGAAATGTGGAAAATATTTTTGGATATTTTTATGAATAAAGAAGATATTTTAAATTAATTAAAATCAAAACAGAAAATAAATTAGAAAAATAAAATAACATGAAAAAGGGGGGTGTACTGGCATTTTGGATTGAACTGAAAAATAAGTTAGGCGCTAATGGGCCCTGAAACGTGGGGGGTGTGGAAAGCAGATCACGCAGGCCCATGGTCCAAGCAATTACTCAGGCGTGTGACACAATAAAATGAACATTTAATTAAAAAAATATGTAAACATGACATCAATTGGGCAACTTCACTTAAGTGACTAAAAGACAAAATAGCAATGTGAAATTCTAGTTATCAGACTTTGGATGTCACACTGGTTGTTATGACATCCAATTCTGCACAGACAGGGATTATGCAGAACTTAATTGTAAGTGCAGTAAATAACACAAGTAATTGTTCACCCAGTTCAGTCCAACATGACCTACATCTGGGGGCTACCAAGCCAGGGAGGAAATCCACTATTAGTAGTATCAATTCAAAGCTAAACTCACCCGTTTACAACTTATCACTTAATCCCTACCCAATGCAATTTCAATCTTAATCTAAGATCAAAGTTCCTACTCACTCCCCCTCAATCACCTCAGTGATATTAAAAACACTTTGAAGTCACACTTCAAAAACAACTCTTGGTTATGCTTCACAGCTTAAACCAAGATACACAGCACTCACGCTTAAAAGCTTTGAGTGACACAACACTTACAACTCAATGAACACCCTATGCCAAAGCAATCATCTATTTGATAATGACTTGGCTTACAAGATACGTCTAATTCTAGACTCACAAAAATACAGCAGTGAAGTAAGATGGACACACTAAATCTTCACGCCTCAAAATCCCTGAAACTGAATGGAGGAATGCCTTCCTTTTTATATTGCAGCACCTGGGCTTTTGCACCTGTATTTTCCTGAATTTTAGGTCACATACGTTCCCTCAAATTCAATATTTAGGTTGCTAACAAATAGGCTATTTGTTAGGTTCATTGAATGTAGCTTGGTTGTTGATTTCCTGGATTTTCTCTAAGCTGTTGACTTCCTAAAGAATAGCCTGAGAAAGCTGTAACAGAAAACTGAACAACCTACAATTTAGCATATGCTGTCAGGCATGAATGTCACGACATTCAGCTTGACATCAAGGTCCATATGCTGAGTCTGTTTTCCCAGAAAACAGACTGTACAAATCTGCTGACCTGTACATGATCAATATGACCATACTACAGTACCAGCTTACATTAGTAAATGTCAAAGTGTCCAACTTAACATTTACACAATTGGCCTTAAGTTAGTTCTGCTATTCTCTTGAATAACAAACTAAGTAAAGTGCTGAAGTATAGCAGAACACCACTCTGCCCAATCTTCAGTAGCTGCTGTCAATGATGAATGTCACAACATCCAGTTTGACATTCAATCAGTAGGCCTTATGCCAGGTCTGGTTCTTCCTTGATAACCAGACTGCAAGTGAATACTAAGTTCTAACAGAGCTTCTGTTCCTTAGTATCTGTTGACAGGTATGAATGTCACAGCATTCAATAATCCTGTGTTAGCTAGTCCTGCAGTAACTACAATGTAGTTACATATACATGTCATGACATCAGTCAAGACATTTGTGTTTTACCATACAATGCAGCCAATTAAACACCTACAAACTCCCCCTTTGGCAAATTTTTGGCTAAAACACTTTGATCCCCATAACAGAGTTCATAGCAGCGGAATAATACTAGCTAATACACTCAGAGTGGCAGCACACTCACACACATGGAAGTTAAATAAAAACTTCACATAGCAGCACACACATATTAGAAGTTGCACCTAAACTTCAATATCAGCTGCAGGGGGAGATCTTCAGATCTGTCATGAGAGTCTGTTAGACCCACTCTGTTTGTCAGGGGTATTGGTGGTTATTACTCCCCCTTTTTGTCACAAATGTTGCCAAAGTCAACAACATAGGCAGAGCACAATGACAGAGTTCCAGACTTGGTTTTACTTCACAGTTTCAACCAAGTTCACATCCACTTGATCTTGCTTCACAGCTTCGATCAAGTGATCACCCACTTTTGCTTTACAGTAGGTACCACCATATCAGATGCCATGATGTTGTTTCTGACATCCAGAACCACTCCTGCATGAACAGCATCCTTGAACTCCTGCAGGTACAGAGGCCTTCTCTCTGTAGGGTGTCTCCTTACCCTCTTGTATTCACCCTTGATGCGTGCAGCATAGCTATGATATGTTGACCAATCATAGTCTTGTACAAATCGTTTAATAGGCAGAGATATTAAACAATTTATCCCAAACATCAGTGGTTGCTATAATGTCTCAGAGAGACATATTCCCAGTTTGCTCCTTAAGTTTTCAAACTGAGTAGCATCCAGAGCCTTTGTAAATATGTCAGCCAGTTGAAGATCCGTGGCTACATGTTCCAAAGTGATCACCTTGTCTTCCACCAGATCTCTGATGAAGTGGTGCCTAATGTCAATATGTTTGGTCCTGCTGTGTTGGATGGGATTCTTGGAGATGTTGATGGCACTGAGATTATCACAGAACAATGTCATGACATTTTGATTGACATTGTACTCAGTGAGCATTTGTTTCATCCAAACCAGTTGGGAGCAACTGCTTCCAGCCGCTATGTATTCAGCCTCTGCAGTGGACAGAGAGACACAGTTCTGCTTCTTGCTGAACCACGATATGAGGTTTTCTCCTAAGAAGAAACATCCACCTGATGTGCTTTTTCTGTCATCAGCACTTCCAGCCCAATCAGCATCACAGTACCCAGATAGGACAGGCTCAGACCCATGTGAGTACAGCATCCCATAGTCACATGTCCCATTGATGTACTTGAGGATCCTTTTGACTTGATTCAAGTGACTCACCTTGGGCTCTGCTTGATATCTGGCACACACTCCAACTGCATAGGAAATGTCAGGTCTACTTGCAGTTAGATACAGCAGACTACCTATCATGCTTCTGTACAGGCATTGATCAACACTGGGTCCTCCATCATCTTTGGTTAATTTCAGATGAGTAGGAGCTGGAGTCCTCTTGTGCCTGGCATGATCCATACCAAACTTCTTAACTATGTTCTTGGCATACTTGCTTTGGGAGAGAAACATGGAGTCCTCCATTTGGTTTACTTGCATTCCAAGGAAATAGGTCAGTTCTCCCACTAGACTCATTTCAAACTCAGATTGCATCTGGTGAACAAATTTTTTAACCATTTGTTCTGACATTCCACCAAAGACTATATCATCCACATAGATTTGAGCTATCATGATTTTGCCTTCCTCATCCTTCACAAACAAGGTTTTATCTATGCCACCCTTTCTGTATCCATTTGTGGTCAGAAATTCGGTTAACCTTTCATACCAAGCTCTGGGTGCTTGCTTCAACCCATACAAGGCTTTCTTCAGCTTGTATACATGCTCAGGTTGGTTAGGATCACAAAACCCTTTGGGTTGTTCCACATAGACTTCTTCATTCAGGTAGCCATTCAAGAATGCACTCTTCACATCCATTTGAAATAGCTTAAACTTCAGGATGCATGCTACCCCCAACAACAATCTGATGGACTCAAGTCTAGCCACAGGAGCAAATGTCTCATCAAAGTCTACTCCTTCAACTTGAGTGTATCCTTGAGCTACTAGTCTTGCTTTATTTCTAGTAATTACTCCTTTCTCATCAGATTTGTTTTTGTAGATCCACTTGGTACCAATGATGTTGGACCCTTCAGGTCTTGGAACCAGCTCCCATACTTCATGCCTTGTGAACTGCTCGAGTTCCTCTTGCATGGCAATGATCCAGTATTCATCAGTCAGGGCTTCTTTTACATTCTTTGGTTCAACCTTGGAAACAAAGCAGGAATTTGAGTTTATTCCTCTTGACCTGGTAGTTACACCACTGGTGGGATCCCCTATGATAAGATCCTTAGGGTGGTCTTTCTGAATTCTGATAGATGGCACTTTGGTAGGTGCTTCTACTTCACATTCAGGAGGAGGTTCCTGTATTTCTTCAGGCTTGACTGGACTGTCAGTTGGACTATCAAGGAATGTTTCAACATCCTCCATGACATCGGTTCCTTCCTCTTTATCATCCACAATGACATTTATGGATTCCATCAGGACATTGGTCCTGTAGTTGAACACTCTATAGGCTCTGCTGTTCTTGGAGTATCCCAGAAATACGCCTTCATCACTTTTGGGATCTAGCTTCCTTCTCTGTTCACGATCTGTGAGAATGTAGCATTTACTTCCAAAAATATGAAAGTACTTCACAGTGGGTTTTCTACCCTTCCATATTTCATACAGAGTGGAGGAGGTTCCTTTTCTCAAGGTGACTCTGTTGTGAACATAGCACGCCGTATTCATTGCTTCAGCCCAAAAGTGCATAGGGAGCTTCTTTGCATGAATCATTGCTCTGGCAGATTCTTGAATAGTTCTATTTTTTCTTTCAACTATTCCATTCTGCTGAGGAGTTATAGGGGAGGAGAACTCATGGCTTATTCCTTCAGATGAGCAGAACTCATCAAACTTGGAATTCTTGAATTCAGTGCCATGATCACTTCTAATCCGGACCACACAACTGTCCTTTTCTCTTTGAAGTCTTATGCACAGATCCTTGAAGACATCAAATGTATCTGACTTCTCTCTGATGAAGTTTATCCACGTGTATCTGGAATGGTCATCAACCACCACGTAGGCATACTTCTTCCCACCAAGACTTTCAACCTGCATAGGTCCCATTAGGTCCATGTGCAGCAGTTCCAGAACTCTGGAGGTTGTGGAATGTCCCAGCTTTGGGTGTGACATCTTGGTTTGCTTGCCCACTTGGCATTCTCCACAGACTCTTCCTTCATCAATCAGAAGCTTTGGCATTCCTCTGACTGCTTCCTTGGATATGATCTTCTTCATTCCACGTAAGTGGAGATGGCCAAGTCTTCTATGCCACAGCTTCACCTCCTGTTCTTCCTTGGCTGAGGAGCAAGTTGTGGAAAAGTTAGAGAGGTCAGGTTCCCACAGATAGCAGTTGTCTTTGGACCTGGTTCCTCTCATAACTTCCTGATTGTCACCATTTGTCACAATGCACTGCTCCTTAGTAAACTGAACATGAAAACCTTGATCACACAGCTGAGTTATACTGATGAGGTTTGCAGTTAGTCCTCTTACTAACAGCACATTGTTCAGTTTTGGCACTCCAGAACAGTCCAGTTTGCCCACACCTCTGATTTTTCCTTTGGCACCATCACCAAAAGTCACATAGCTGGTGGTGTGAGGTTGAATGTCTACCAGTAGATTTTCCATACCAGTCATATGTCTTGAGCATCCACTGTCAAAGTACCAGTCTTCTCTGGAAGAAGCCCTTAGGGCAGTGTGTGCTATCCTAGCATACCATTGTTGCTTCTTAATGGGAACACATCGCTTGCGTGTGTTATGCTTAGGTCTGACAGGTGAGGCTCTGTTAGGGAAGCCATGAATCCAGTAGCAGAAGGCTTTTATATGTCCAAGCCTGCCACAGTGGTGACACCTCCAATTCTGGAATATTCTCTTCTGATGATCATTCATCCTAGCTCCTCGATGTTGAGACATCGGTTTTGACATCTGCTTGAACTTCTGAACTTTAGCCTTTGGGCGTTTGTGTTCAGCTCTTTTTCCAAATCCTAGCCCAGATTTGGTTCCAGACTGCTGTCCCACCTTTAGGATTTCTTCCAAGGTGTCAGTTCCCTTATTCATCATTCTGATGGATTTGGTCATCTGGTTCAGCTTGGAGGTCAGCAGGGCTATCTCATCATTCAGCCCTTCTATGGCAGACAGTTGTTTCTGTCTCTCATCTTCCAGTTCCTTGATGAGTTTCTTCTGCTTTTCACCTTGTGCACGTACTTCTGCACTGGTGGTACACAGCTTCTTATATGCTGCAGCAAGTTCATCAAAGGTCAGCTCATCTGCACTTGTGTCATCTTCAGAGACACACACACTAGTTAGTGCAGTGACATGTTTGGCAGATTCTCCTTCAGATTCACTTTCAGAATCTCCTTCAGACCATGTGATAGCTAGCCCCTTATTTTGCAATTTGAGGTAAGTAGGACATTCAGCTCTGACGTGTCCATACCCTTCACAACCATGACACTGGATTCCTTTCCCATGGTTGAACTTTTCTTCAGAAGTTGATCTTTTCTTAATGTCAGACGGGATGTTCTTGACATTGGGTCTACCTCTTTGATCAATCTTCTTCATGAACTTGTTGAATTGCCTTCCAAGCATGGCTAAGGCTTCTGATATACTTTCATCACCTCCAGTATATCCTTCTTCTGCCTCCTCTTCAGCATTAGATACAAAGGCTATGCTTTTCTTCTTCTCAGCATACTCACCTAAGCCCATTTCAAAGGTTTGGAGAGAACCAATGAGCTCATCTACCTTCATATTGCTGATGTCCTGAGCCTCCTCTATAGCAGTGACCTTCATAGCAAACCTCTTAGGCAAGGACCTGAGAATCTTTCTTACAAGTTTCTCTTCGGTCATTTTCTCACCTAGTCCACCAGAGGTGTTTGCAATTTCAAGAATATTCATGTGGAAGTCATGAATAGTCTCATCCTCTTTCATCCTCAGATTTTCAAACTTGGTTGTCAGCATCTGAAGTTTTGACATCTTCACCTTGGAAGTACCTTCATGAGTTACCTTGAGGGTATCCCAAACTTCCTTAGCTAGTTCACAATGGTGCACCAGCCTGAAGATGTTCTTAGTGATTCCATTGAACAGTGCATTCAAGGCTTTGGAATTTCCAAGAGCTAATGCCTCTTGTTCCTTGTCCCAGTCTTCTTCAGGAATCTGCACACTGACTCCATCTTCATCGGTCCTCGTTGGATGTTCCCATCCCTTGTTGACAGCTCTCCAGACTTTGCTGTCTAGAGACCTTAAGAAGGCTATCATGCGAGGCTTCCAGTCATCATAATTAGATCCATCCAACATGGGTGGTCTGTTTGAGTGTCCTAAATCCTTGTCCATGGTACTAGAAAGTAACTTCCCTAGATCTCACCCAGAACTTCACAGGCAGGGTGCCTGCTCTGATGCCAATTGAAATTCTAGTTATCAGACTTTGGATGTCACACTGGTTGTTATGACATCCAATTCTGCACAGACAGGGATTATGCAGAACTTAATTGTAAGTGCAGTAAATAACACAAGTAATTGTTCACCCAGTTCAGTCCAACATGACCTACATCTGGGGGCTACCAAGCCAGGGAGGAAATCCACTATTAGTAGTATCAATTCAAAGCTAAACTCACCCGTTTACAACTTATCACTTAATCCCTACCCAATGCAATTTCAATCTTAATCTAAGATCAAAGTTCCTACTCACTCCCCCTCAATCACCTCAGTGATATTAAAAACACTTTGAAGTCACACTTCAAAAACAACTCTTGGTTATGCTTCACAGCTTAAACCAAGATACACAGCACTCACGCTTAAAAGCTTTGAGTGACACAACACTTACAACTCAATGAACACCCTATGCCAAAGCAATCATCTATTTGATAATGACTTGGCTTACAAGATACGTCTAATTCTAGACTCACAAAAATACAGCAGTGAAGTAAGATGGACACACTAAATCTTCACGCCTCAAAATCCCTGAAACTGAATGGAGGAATGCCTTCCTTTTTATATTGCAGCACCTGGGCTTTTGCACCTGTATTTTCCTGAATTTTAGGTCACATACGTTCCCTCAAATTCAATATTTAGGTTGCTAACAAATAGGCTATTTGTTAGGTTCATTGAATGTAGCTTGGTTGTTGATTTCCTGGATTTTCTCTAAGCTGTTGACTTCCTAAAGAATAGCCTGAGAAAGCTGTAACAGAAAACTGAACAACCTACAATTTAGCATATGCTGTCAGGCATGAATGTCACGACATTCAGCTTGACATCAAGGTCCATATGCTGAGTCTGTTTTCCCAGAAAACAGACTGTACAAATCTGCTGACCTGTACATGATCAATATGACCATACTACAGTACCAGCTTACATTAGTAAATGTCAAAGTGTCCAACTTAACATTTACACAATTGGCCTTAAGTTAGTTCTGCTATTCTCTTGAATAACAAACTAAGTAAAGTGCTGAAGTATAGCAGAACACCACTCTGCCCAATCTTCAGTAGCTGCTGTCAATGATGAATGTCACAACATCCAGTTTGACATTCAATCAGTAGGCCTTATGCCAGGTCTAGTTCTTCCTTGATAACCAGACTGCAAGTGAATACTAAGTTCTAACAGAGCTTCTGTTCCTTAGTATCTGTTGACAGGTATGAATGTCACAACATTCAATAATCCTGTGTTAGCTAGTCCTGCAGTAACTACAATGTAGTTACATATACATGTCATGACATCAGTCAAGACATTTGTGTTTTACCATACAATGCAGCCAATTAAACACCTACACAATGGGCGGCCACGATTAAAACATAGGCAAGGAATCCAAGGGCCCTCAAGACGACACGTGATCGTCTTCCTCATTGGGCCAAGAAAAACCCTAACGCCATGCAAGAAAACGCAGCACATGCAGTGAGTTTTTCCAAACTTCCACTCAAGAATACGACCACCATAGGGCACCAAAACACACAAAATAAAACCCAGATATCAAGTATGAAATGTGGAGATTAACATGGTATCTTTGTTTGAGTGAAATGATGGCTTAATCATGGAGAAATATTGTCAACAAGATGTCAACATGGCCACAGATATGAACAGAAAATAACAACACAAATCCATAACATGAACATTGCCTCATGTTGAGGGTTTCAGAAACAGGCATATGCATATGGTTAACATGAAAATGAACATGATGATGAGCATGGTAATGGCATAGATGTATCAAGCATAAGAATGAGCAAAATAAATAGCCATGGAGTAAGATTGTAGGTGTTTAATTGGCTGCATTAGATGGTAAAACACTAGCTGGATTCTAATGTCTTGACTGATGTCATGACATGGTGTGTATGTGTGACTGCACTGTAGGTTAGAATATCTAACTGTACTCTGATGTCTTGACTGATGTCATGACACACTTGAGTAGGTACTGCAGGATTAGCTAATACAGGATTTATTGAATGTCAAACTGGATGTTGTGACATTCATCCCTGTCAGCAGATACTAAGGAATAGAACAGCTGGTGTTCTGTTAGAACTTACTATTTATTTCCAGTCTGGTTATCAAGGAAATACCAGACCTGGCATAAGGCCTACTGTCTGAATGTCAAACTGGATATTATGACATTCATCATTGACAGCATATACTGAACAATAGACAGAGTGGTGTTCTGCTATACTTCAGCATGTTTCTTAGTCTGTTCTTCAAGAGGATAACAGAACTGACTTAAGGCCAAATGTGTAAATGTCAAATTGGATACTTTGACATTTATTAATGTAAGCTGTTACTGTAGTATGGTCATTTTGGTTATATACAGGTCAGCAAAATTGTACAGTCTGTTTTCTGGAAAAACAGACTTAGCATATGATCCTTGATGTCAAGCTGAATGTCGTGACATTCATTCCTGACAGCATATGTTATATTGTAGGTTGTTCAGTTTTCTGTTTCAGCTTTTTCTCAGGCTATTCTTCAGGGATTCAACTGCTGAGAGAAAATCCAGGAAATCAACAACCAAGCTACATTTAATGAACCTAACAAATAGCCTATTTGTTAGTAACCTAGATGTGGAATTTAGGGGAACTCGCGTGACCTTAAATTCAGGAGAATACAAGTGCAAAGGCCCAAGTACTGCAATATAAAAGGAAGTCGTTCCTTCATTCAGAACTGGGGATTTTGAGGCGTGAAGATTTAGTGTGTCCATCATACTTCACTGCTGTATTTTTGTGAGTCTTGTATTAGACATATCTTGTAAGCCAAGCCATTATCACGTAGATGATTGCTTTGGCATAGGATGTTCATTGAGTTGTAAGTGTTGTGTCGCTCAAAGCTTTTAAGCGTGAGTGCTGTGTATCTTGATTAAAGCTGTTAAGCACAATCAAGAGTTGTTTGAAGTGTGACTTCAAAATTGTCTTTAATATGGATTAAAGGTAGTAATCACTGAGGTGATTGAGGGGGAGTGAGTAGGAACTCTGATCTTAGAGTAAGATTGAAATTGCATTGGGTAGGGATTAAGTGAAGAGTTGTAAACGGGTGAGTTTAGCTTTGAATTAATACTACTGATAGTGGATTTCCTCCCTGGCTTGGTAGCCCCCAGATGTAGGTCATGTTGGACTGAACTGGGTAAACAATTACTTGTGTTATTTACTGCACTTACTTTTAAGTTCTGTGTAATTCTTGTCTGCGCAGAATTGGATGTCATAACAACCCGTGTGACATCTAAAGTCTAATAACTAGAATTTCAAAGATGATTACCTAGTGGAAGCTTGGTCCACTGCCTCTTGGTTGTGGAGAGAATGGAAGAAGAGGGTGCTGCTTTGAGGTTCTTGGCATTCAGAGGCTTTCCAGTTTCTATAGCCAGATCATCCATACATCTGGTCTTCTCCAGCTGGTCAACCAATCCATGCTCGATGAAAACATCAGAAAGCAATCTCCCCAAAGGAATGTAAGATCTTGGCTTCAAACTATTTCTGGTGTCTTTGACAGAATCCCTCAGATATTTGAAAAGAAGAACAGGGAGATTGATCTTGATACCCTTCTGAATGCAATATAAAATGCATTTCTGATCAGCATTTATATAGTCAGAGGAGTTGGAGGCTGGGCGATGGTGAATGGTTCCCAGAATTATTTTCAACCACACTCGGAGGTTCTGATGCAATTCCTTGTTCTTAGAAGGGTTTCCCTCAGCGTTTGGTTTGAAGATAGTTGGGTTGATAACCTCAGTGATGCGTTTTGACCTAGGAGGAATGTTGTAAATCCTCTTTCCTCCAGTTGTCTCCATGTTCAGCAGGGAGGCAATTGAAGCTTCAGTGATAACAATCTTCACTCCCAGAACAAAAGAAACAATGAACTGGTCATCTGCATCAGCATGTCTCCAGAATTCTTTGACAAGAAGAGGGTAAATGGGACCATAAATCCTGTTGAAGTAGTTCTCCCAACCTTGCTTGCAAAGATCTTCAGTAAGATCAACACCGTTTCTTCTCAAGTTATCAAAATCTACCAGCGATTCACACAGTACATCCAAACTTTCAAAGGGGGTCGCAAGATGAATGTGGCGTTCACGGTCCAAAATGTGAGGTTCTTGATAAACGGGGGTTATAGAAACACCGGTGACGGTTGGAGTTGGAACAGAAGATGTTTGAGCGGTGGAACTTGACTCCATTTGCTGTGAGTAGTTGAACAGTTGTTGTTGTTGAGCATCCATTGAGATGAAGAAGATGAAGATTTGAAAGAGTTGCAGAGAAAACTTCGAGAGAGGGTTTAGGGTTTTAGAGTGAGTGAGAGTGATAAGTGTGAAATGTGAGGGAAAAGTGTTTATATACTCTAAGTAAACACATGCAAAACGACACCTCAGAAAGCGTTAGACACAAAACTCAAAAAGGCACGCTTGGGGGGAAAAAATGATTACAGCTCATAAATGAATGTCTAATCCCACAGTTTGCACACTGCTCGAGGAAAACTCAAACGTCTGCCTTTTGAATTTCTTGACAGCTGTCTAGAAGTTCTAAGGTTTGACGCTCAGAGCTCCACGTGTTTAATGTATCTGATCTTCAGGAATACCAAGAGATTGGTTCTGAAGATTTCTAACTCAGATATCTTCTTAACAATGTAGAAGTATCAGAGTCAGAGGCAGAATCATATTTGTTTTTATCAGAATCTTATTTTATATTTTTCAGAGCCATACTTCATTCAGGACAATTTTTAATGTTCAGATTTTCTAAGATGAAAAGAAATCTATCTTCAGCTAGAGGCTTAGTAAAGATATCTGCCCATTGATGTTCTGTATCAATGAACTTCAGCGTTACTATCCCTTTCTGAACATAGTCTCTAATAAAATGATGTTTAATTTCTATGTGTTTGGCTCTGGAATGTAAAATAGGATTCTTACTCAAACAAATAGCAGCAGTATTATCACAAAGGATAGGAATGTTACTCTCAAATATCTGAAGATCTTCTAGCTGATGCTTCATCCAGAGCATCTGAGTTGTGCACAGTGATGCTGAGATATACTCTGCTTCTGCAGTTGATAGAGCGATAGTTGACTGTCTTTTGCTAGCCCAGGAGATCAAATTGTTTCCCAGAAGCTGGCAATTTCCAGATGTGCTTTTTCGTTCTATTCTATCTCCTGCATAGTCTGCATCACAGTAACCAGAAAGTCTATACTCTGATGTTTTCTCATACATCAGGCCCAGGTTAGGAGTTCCTTTCAGATACTTAAGAATTCTCTTAACAGCTGTTAAATGAGATTCTCTAGGATCTGATTGGAATCTGGCACACAGACAGACGCTAAAGAGAATATCAGGACGAGTAGCAGTCAGATAGAGAAGAGAGCCTATCATACCTCGATAGAGCTTCTGACAAACCTTGTTGCTTACCTCTTCCTTTTCCAGAATGCAAGTTGGGTGCATAGGAGTTTTTGCAGAGTTGCATTCAGACATATCAAACTTCTTCAGAACGTCTTTAATGTACTTGCTTTGATGAATGTATGTGACTTCTGGAGTTTGATTAATTTGAATTCCCAGAAAGAACTTTAGTTCTTGCATTAAACTCATTTCAAATTCTGCCTGCATTAACTTAGAAAATTCTTGGCAAACAGAGATATTAGCAGAACCAAAAATAATGTCATCAACATAAATCTGGCATATCATGAGATTATTTTTATGGTTTTTACAGAAGAGTGTAGAATCAACTTTCCCTCTGATAAAATTTTGTTCCAGAAGAAAATTGCTTAGACGTTCATACCAAGCTCTGGGGGCTTGTTTTAGTCCATATAAAGATTTTTTAAGTTTGAAAACATGTTCTGGAAAGTTTGAATTTTCAAAACCTGGAGGTTGATTTACATACACTTCTTCTGAAATATAACCATTTAGAAATGCACTCTTGACATCCATTTGGTATAATTTGATAGAGTGATTAATAGCAAAAGATACAAGAAGACGAATAGATTCTAACCTCGCGACTGGAGCAAAAGTTTCATTATAATCAATACCTTCTTGTTGACTATAACCTTGAGCTACCAGTCGAGCTTTGTTTCTGACAACTTCTCCTTTTTCGTTCAGCTTGTTTCTGAAAACCCATCTGGTTCCAATGACATGAGTGCCTCTGGGTTTAGGAACGAGATCCCAGACATCATTCTTGGAGAATTGATCTAACTCTTCTTGCATAGCTGCCACCCAATCGTTATATTGAAGAGCTTCATCACAGGATGTAGGCTCAATCAGAGACACTAGTCCCAGAGGAATATCTTCAGAAGTTCTGAAGGTAGATCTGGTTCTAACAGGTTCATCTTTGTTTCCCAAAATCAAATCTTCAGATACGTTAATACGACTTTTAACTTTCCTTGGAATTTCTGGAGATTTAATTTCTTCAGAGTCTGGAGTGACAGTTGCTTATGGAGTTTTCTCAGATTCTACCAGAGTGATCTCTAAATCTGCAAACTTTTCAACTAGCTTTGACTTTTCAGGGTCAAGCTTATCATCAAATCTAACATGAATTGATTCCTCCACAATTTTGGTTTCTGTGTTGTATACTCTGTAGCCTTTAGAGCGTTCTGAGTATCCTAACATAATACCTTTCTGTGCTTTGGAATCAAACTTGTTCAGATGTTCTTTAGTATTTAATATAAAGCAAATGCATCCAAAAGGATGAAAATATGAGATGTTGGGTTTTCTTCCCTTACACAGTTCATAGGGAGTCTTTTCCAGAATAGGTCTAATAGAGATTCTATTCTGAATATAACACGCTGTATTTACAACTTCTGCCCAAAAGTGCTTTGCTACATTTGTTTCATTGATCATGGTTCTGGCCATTTCTTGGAGTGTCCTATTCTTCCTCTCTACAACTCCATTTTGTTGTGGAGTTCTAGGGCAGGAGAAATCATGGGATATTCCATTAGAATCAAATAGTTCTTCAAAATCTTTATTTTCAAATTCTCCACCATGATCACTTCTGACTCTAACAATTTTAGAGTCAAATTCTTTTTGCACTTTAGAACAGAAACTGGTGAATACAGAGTGAGACTCACTCTTGTGCTTTAGGAATTTTACCCATGTCCAGCGGCTGTAATCATCAACGATTACTAGTCCATACTTCTTTCCATTGACTGATGCTGTTTTCACAGGACCAAATAAGTCAATGTGAAGAAGCTCCAGAGGCTTAGAGGTAGAAACAATATTTTTCCTTTTAAAAGATGTTTTTGAAAACTTTCCTTTCTGGCAAGCTTCACACAGAGCATCTGAAGAAAACTTCAGTTTAGGCAGGCCTCTGACTAACTCAAGTTTAGTTAGCTGAGAAAGTTTTCTCATGCTAATGTGGCCTAAGCGTCTATGCCATACCCATTGCTCTTCGTGAACTGACATTAAACATTTAACATTTTGATCTTTTAAATCAGAAAGATTTATTTTATAAATGTTGTTTTTCCTCTTGCCTGTGAAAAGGACAGAGCCATCGTTCTGACTAATGGCTTTACACGTTTTTTGATTAAAGATTACATCATAACCGTTATCACTTAATTGACTTATGGATAACAAGTTATGCATTAATCCTTCTACATAAAGAACATCAGATATAGAGGGAAGAGTACCATTACCAATAGTTCCGGAGCCTCTGATCCTTCCTTTCTGATCTCCTCCGAAGCCTACAAATCCAGCGTCTTTAAGTTCCAGGCTTTGGAACATAGACTTTCTTCCCGTCATAAGTCGCGAGCATCCAGAGTCCAGGTACCATGACTGGTGTCTGAACTTTGCTGCATAGGATATCTGCAACATAGATAATCTTATCTTTCGGTACCCAGAATCTCTTGGGTCCTTTTAGATTAGTCTTCCCAGAGTTTCTTATAACTTTGGGTCTTCTAGCATTCTTAAATTTTTGTTCTTGTGTGTGTGTGTAATGATATGAAAACGGAGATTTAAGCTGGTTACTGGTAGAGGTTTTATTTTCCTCAGAATCATACCCAATTCCCCTTTTATTATTCTGACTTACTCCATAAATCATGGATGCCATAATACTCCTATCTATCCCATTCTTCAGAAATTGTTGAAAGGCTTCTTCATATTTATAAATAATTTCATTTGAAGTTTGTGGTGCTTGAGACAACGTTTCTTCTAATTCTAAGCTTTTTGTTTTAGCTCCATCTCTTTCTATCGTTAGAGATCTGATAGTATCATCTCGTGCTAGAATTGTTGTCTCAAGTCTACTACATACTTCAAATTTTGCTTTAAGAAGGCCTTTAATGTCTTTAACTTTTTGTTTTAATTTCTGAAGAGAGGTAAGAGTTTCTGATAAACATGATTCTAAGTCAGATCTAGAAAGTTCAGAAAATACCTCTTCAGATTCTTCATCTGAGCTGCTGGATGTGGTAGCCATAAGAGCTACGTTGGCCTGTTCATCAGAGTCAGATTCTGATGATTCGGATTCACTATCGTCCCAGGTGGCCATTAATCCCTTCTTTGTTCTGAAGGTATTTTTCTTGAAGCTTTCTTTCTTAGAGTTATCTTTCTTCAGCTTGGGGCATTCATTTCTGTAATGACCTATTTCTTTACATTCAAAACAGGTAATATCTTTGTTAGGTTTACCTTTTGAAGTTGACTCTGATCGATCCCCTCTGGGTCTTGATCTTCTGAAGTTGTTGTTGTTCCTCCTTTTCCAGAGTTGCTTAACTCTTCTGGTTAGTAGGGACAATTCTTCTTCATCATCAGAGTCTTCAGATTCAGAGTCATCAGTGTCTGCAGTTTCTGCTTGAAGGGCTTTGGTTCTGTCTGACTTCCGTCTTTCAGGTCTGGACTTCAGCGCCACTGACTTGTTCCTTTTTTGAGGCTCATCCTCCTCTAGTTCTATCTCATGGCTTCTGAGAGAACTAACAAGTTCTTCAAGGCTGATATTGTTCAGATCCTTTGATAACTTCAGAGCAGTAACCATTGGTCTCCATTTCTTTGGCAGACTTCTGACAATCTTCTTAACATGATCTGCAGTCGTGTATCCTTTGTCTAGCACTTTAAGACCTGCAATAAGAGTTTGGAATCTGGAAAACATAGCTTCTATAGCTTCGTCATCTTCCATCTTGAAGGCTTCATATTTCTGGATCAGCGCCAGAGCCTTCGTCTCCTTGACTTGGGAGTTTCCTTCATGGGTCATCTTCAGAGAGTCAAGTATATCTTTAGCCGTCTCTCTGTTGGTGATCTTTTCGTATTCGTTGTATGATATAGCATTTAGAAGTATTGTTCTGGCCTTGTGGTGATTTTTGAAATCACGTTTCTGATCTTCTGACATTTTGCTTCTGGGAACTTCAGCTCCATTTGAGACTGGAGGTTTGTATCCATCTGTGACAATGTCCCAGAGGTCAGCATCATAACCCAGAAAGAAACTTTCGATTCTGTCTTTCCAGTAATCAAATTTTTCTCCATCAAAAACAGGAGGTTTAGCATTGTAAGAATCTCTTTCATTTGAGTGAGCCATTTGTTTTTCTCGCACTGGATCTCTCTACACGGTTAAGTGTTTGATTTGAAAATCAATAACAGAGCCGGAGCTCTGATACCAATTGAAGGTGAGAAAAACAAGAAAGGGGGGGTTTGAATTGTTTGAAAAATAAGCGTTTTTCCAAAAATGAAAATCACACAATGATTTTATACTGGTTCGCTTATAACACAAAGCTACTCCAGTCCACCCGGCCAAGGTGATTTCGCCTTCAACAAGGACTTAATCCACTAATCTTGAAAGATTACAAACAACCCCTAAGAGAGAAGAAAATCTCTTAGTCCTCTCAAGTCTACAGACTACAAAGAGTCACTTGAGGAAATCAAACAAATAAAAGATACAAGATATGTAATCTAGAGTGCTTCTAAGAAAGCAAGTATTACAAAACTTAAGAACAGATTTTTCACTTAATAAGCAAAAGCTTAGTGAAATTCTTTGAGAGCAAAGATGATTTTCTTGAGCGTGAAATAATTCAGTATAGTTTTGGCTAGTTGATTTCTTGTTACTGAATGTTGATTGCATCTCTATTTATATATGAGTTGGAGTAGAGTTGAATCTGGTGGATATTAAACTGAGTTTACTCCATCACTTAAATAGCTTCTGCAGTTTAACTTTTCATCTTTGAAGTGACTACTTACCACAAGTAGTATCTTTTCTCTTGGAAGCGGAGATTAACGTCTCTTTCTTAATCAGGAAATCCAATTGAAAATCTTTACTTGTCTTCAACGTTACTCTTTCATGATTAGCAAATCCATAATCAGAGTATTTGTGTAACTGGAGAAACTTGGAATCTTGCTTCTGATGTTGATCTCTTGAGAGTTCAGATGGCGCTGATAACGTTTCTCCAGAATCAGAGCTTCTAGACTTTACTTCATGTTCAGATGCTTCTGATACTTTGCAGTTTTGTCCAGAGTCAGACTTTCTTGAACGAGATTCCACTTCAGATGCTTCTGATACTTGATAATTTGTATCTGATCTTGTTGTGCATCTGATGACATCATCAGATTTATTTCTTCTATCTTTAGAACCCTGCACACTTAGAAACTTTTCGTTAGGGTGCCATTTTTGGTTTCATCCTTTGTTATCATCAAAATCAAGGAATCTGTTGTAGAACAATTTTTGTTCTTACATGGTCCACTGCCTCTTGGTTGTGGAGAGAATGGAAGAAGAGGGTGCTGCTTTGATGCTTCAAGGACCTCAACTCAAGAGCTTGATGAAAATTGATCTGTGACCTCTTTTCCTTGCTTGCAACAAAATTCCAATGCTTCATTCAGATTTAGGGTTTTTTGTCTTAAGTATGATGGATCAAATGCTTAATGGGCTCTGAAATAAATGATTTGTTCATGGGAAAAATGATGCATTTTGGTTGCAAATGGTGAGGTGGTGTTAGAAAAGGGAAAGAAAAGGCACGTGAGGTTTTGTCCTTATTTGGCAAACTCTTTGTCGCAACCTGAAAAATACAGTGCGCGAAAAAACAACCGGCGGAAGAAAATGACAGAAGAGTCGCCACCGTGCGTTATTCATCCAAAAGGAGGGAAAAGAAACGCTCGAAGTAAACCTGAAAAAGGAAAGGACAAGACGGGGTCTCGCAACCAAATCTTGGGTTCGGGAGTCGGTTATGCGAAGGGAAGGTATTAGCACCCCTACGCATCCGTAGTACTCTACGAGATCCACTTTTGTAGTTCTTGTCTAAAGGGTGTGAGTTTATCTTGTGCTGTTTACCCAAAAAAAAAGGGGTTAAATGAAAATGACTCGCGCGGATGTCGCATCCACTGCATACGTATCTCATCTGAATATGAGAATCAGAGTCTTCGTAGCTCGTCTGACCTATGGGTTGGGGGGATGTGTGCTCGCTAAGACATCGCGTCTTATGCCTACGTATCTCATCTGGCCTGAGAATTAGAGCAAAACGTAGTTCGGCTAACTACGGGGTTATGGATTGGGTTTTGGACGAACGACGTCACTACGCAATCTACCGGATGCTCGACCTTTGGAGACTTACTCGCCTGTAATAGAAGGAGTTAACGTGTTGCTTTGGGTTTTAGGGTTTGAGGGTTACTCATGCAAAAGGGCAAAAAGGCAGTCCTCGACGAAGGAACCGCGCTACCTGTGGGGATACAAACACATACAAAACAAACATGTATAAAGTAAACATGCCAACAAGGGGCTAAGAAGTAAATAAACAAAAGAAAACAAATGCCTCCTATCGAGGTCTTCCAGCTAAGAAAGCGATAAAATACGGAAAAAGAGGTAAAAGTACCACACGGATAAAGATCCGAAGTAACAACAATTAAAGGAGTAAGAAACCCAGGGATCTCCCAAGCTAATGCCATCAAAGAAAGGTGAGTCAGTACAGGTAATCAGAATGAACCTCCAGGGGGTATCCCACAAATAAAGTGGGAAAACCACGCAAACCATCTCTGCAAGAGTCTGTGAGCCCTCACAAAAACTCAACAAAAGGGTTAGTGAAACACGATAAGCATTTTTTTCATGGATAACAGTATGGTTTCAGAAACCTCAAACCCTGTGGCATACATTTCAGAAATCATGTGATTAAACATTCAAGGCATAGGTTTCACCCATTCATGCATAATTAAACCCGTGGGCAAAAACATAATGAAATTCATCTATCATACCTCATACATTCAGATGATCCAAATTAAGAGCATAAAATCATGGGAATGAGGCAAACCTGATGGGAGAGACCAGTTGAAATCAAATGGCACAGCTGGGTTTGCAAGGCAATGTTAGGGTTTGCGTGAGATGAAAGTGTGAGTCAGATTGAATTTTTCAGAGCTGCCTGGGGGTTGCTCTGAGTTCTCTGTCAGGTTTCTCTCCAGGTTTTGTCCAGGGTTTTGTTTCAAGGAAACCTCAGAGTATTTTGCTTCTCTCCTTTTTCTGTCTGATCTCCCTCTTTTATAACCTGATTTTCATGGCTTTGTGGGCTCAAATGAGAGAGGTCCAAGTCCAAGTTTTTTCTATTATATTTTATTTATTTTATTATTATTATTATTATTATTATTATTATTATTTTTATTTTTTATTTTTTCGTTTTTTTATTATTTTTTATTTTTTTTAAATAAAGTTTCTTGGATCTAATTCTGATTGACATGATGAAATGCAATATGAAATGCTAAATGAATGCATGAATGAGGAGGGCAAATTTTGGGGTGTTACAGTTGCCCCTATTCAATCATCAGCTAACCCGAGTAGGATGAAAGCGAACAACTTATCAGACAAACGGGGTGAGCTGTGATTGAATACCAAAGGCAGACCAAAAATTTGCGCTCCGAGAACACCACAAAAACGCGGAAATACACCGCGCTGTTTATTTTTCTTCCGATCCTCTGACTGGATCTGAATCAGTCTTCTGGCTTAATCTGGAGTTTCGATCCTCTGGCTGAACCTATACTCAATTTAGTCCTCTGGTTGGATATTAATTTTGATCCTCGGGCTGGATACGATTTTGATCTTCTGGCTAGATCTTCTTCGATCTTCTGGTTAGATCTCCTTTGTTTCGATTCTCTGGTTGAATCTATTTCCTTTGATTCTCTGGCTGAATCTACTTCGATCTTCTGGCTAGATCTGAATTGTTGCGATTTTTGATCTTCTGGCTAGATCTTATTTGTTTCGATTCTCTGGCTGAATCTACTTCGATCTTCTGGCTAGATCTGGATTGTTTTGATGATAAATTCCCATCATTAGGATCCCGCATCTGAGGCATGCACTGGTTGACCCTCTTTTGAAATCTACACCCAACCTTCATATTAGATATGCAGCTTCGAGAATATTCCACTTTTGGGCTTCGTACATATTCTTCGGGCTAGAACATGTTGTAACGACTCCTCAATTATACTTGGGCTTGCTGGGGAAATAAAGCTTGTAGGCGACTTCACTGGGGAATCTTCAAATTGAGCCTTAGACTGGCTTACTGGAACACGATTCTCAGGCTGAATCTTCGAAATGACCCTCAGGCTGGATCACTGGAACACGATTCTCAGGCTGAATCTTCGAAATGACCCTCAGGCTGGATCACTGGAACACGATTCTCAGGCTGAATCTTCAAAATGAACCTCAGGCCGGATCACTGGAAAACGATTCTCAGGCTGAATCTTCGAAATGACCCTCAGGCTGGATCACTCACGCTTGATCCTCTGGCTGGATCTCATGACCTTGGTTGTAAAGTAATTCTTCAGTCTGCTTGGAAGAACCTGTTTATCAGCTTATGTGTATGCTTGATATGATATGAATGCAAATGCAAATGTTATGCATGGAGTAAAAAGAAATCTGCTTGGGGAAGCAAACTCCGGTAGGGAATAGATCGCTGTATCAATCCTTGAATGCTCTGTGGGGAATGATCCGTCTGCCGGGACCAATGAGCCACCAAAAATAAATTGGCTGCTTGAAAAGTTGACCTTGCGGGGGGAGTATCAACTATGGAAACTTTGTTCGGCGAGGCTCTGTGAGGAGAGTATGTGGGGAAAACACTTCCTGGGGAAATGTCGTAGGAAACGACCTTTGCTGGGGATATGAACTTGCTAATCGCCCTCAAGCTGGGGATTAACAAATCTGTTAAAAATAATCTGCTGGGGAATGAGATGAACACTGGGAACACCACCCTCTCATCTGTTGGTTATGCAACCACTCCGTTGTTGCTAGGAAGATACAGTCTGACACTGTCAACTCCGCTGGGGATATATAGTCTGGATACTGTCAACTCTGCTGGGGAACAGGCTCTGCTAAGGAGAGACTTTGTCAACCGCTTGGGGATGAGGATTCATGACTTGGCATCCGGTTCCTGTGACCTGCGACCAAAAATACACGTATGCTTCGGGGGAATTACTCGGTTTGAATTCACCGTCCGGGATTAAGCACATTCAAAGCAATTTTAAATGTTTTCCTGTGCAAATCATCTGCAAAAGCCACCATTATGTTCATATGCAATATGTTTTATAAAAAATTCGGACATTTTTGCAAACAAACTGATAAATGAAAAATAAAGAGGCTCTTTAACTGAATTATTCGACTCTTACTGGGGAGAAAATTTGTGCCAGGAATAGGCGAGGGTATCAGGAAGCTGATCCCTAAAAAGAGGTGATCGCTATAAAAAGAGAACTATCCTAATGGCAATGGGGATACGGGGCCCCACCGAGTTTCGACTCTGCTATGGCTCGTATGTCCTCAAGACGCTTTGCTCATCTTGCTTTCTGAAGTGGATGATTAGTCGATCTTTAACCTTCGAAGATTGCCGGATTGAATGAAACGGTGATATAACACTGATGAACTCAGATCACAGTCATTCGCTTATTCCCTAACTTTTGCCTGGATCGCCCCCTTTTTCGGGTTTCCAATCCACCGGGATACCCATTTTTGCCTGAGCCGCCCTTTTGGGTTTTCGACTCACCGGGTGTACTCTTTTTTTATATCCCTAATTTTTGCCCGAACCTCTTTATTCTCTTTTTTTTTTGGTTCGTCGGGATGCCCTTTTTTTGCCTGGACTATTCTTTTTATCGTCCAGCGGGTCTATTTTATGCGAAGTATTTTTTTTTAACTGTGTCTGAGTTAATAGGGGACGGGAATCCTTCGCCATCCATGGTTGTTAGCATCAAAGCTCCGCCATAGAAAATCCTTTTAACCACGTACGGACCCTCATAGTTCGGTGTCCATTTGCCCCTGTGATCTGTGTTGGGAGGAAGAAATCTTTTGAGTACCAATTCACCGACTTGATACCCCCGAGGGCGCACTTTCTGACCAAATGCTTTCTTCATTCGTCTCTGACCGAGATACGTCAATTCTGGGTACGTAGTTCCAACATAGCACCTTAATCATCGAAGACAAGGTAAACAAAGCATCAGCAAATTGGTTTTCTTCAAAAGAAAGTCAACAATCTTCTCGTGTAGTCTCTGTAAGGAGCCAGATGAGGCTGAGGTGTATACCATTTCCCGTTGGTTTGATTGATGACCAAAGCTGAATCCCCGTATACATCCAGGGTTTTAATCTGTATATTGACGGTTTCCTCAAGTCTTAGGATACAAGCTTCGTATTCGGCTTCATTGTTGGTGCAGGGAAAAGTTATTCTGGCACCAAATGGCATATGAACCCCCTTCCGGTGTGATCAACACTACACCAACTCCGCGACCATTGACGTGGACCGCCCCATCAAACATCATAACCCATTTGGATTCAGGGTCAGGCCCCTCCTCCGGGGGCGGTTCCTCTCAATCTTTCGATTTGAGAAACATGATGTCCTCATCAGGAAAGTCAAACCTCATAGGTTGATAATCATCAATCGGTTGCTCTGCAAGATAGTCTGACAAGACACTTCCTTTGATGGCTTTTTGTGAAGGGTATTGGATGTCATACTTTGTCAGCATCATTTGCCACCTAGTAACCTTTCCGGTAAGTGCTGACTTTTCAAAAATATACTTGACTGGATCCATTTTTGATATCAATAGACTTGTGTGAGTCAACATATACTGTCTTAGTCGGCGAGCAGCCCATGCCAAAGCACAGCAAGTTTTCTCGAGCAATGAGTATCTTTGTTCACAGTCGGTAAACTTTTGCTAAGGTAGTATATTGCATGCTCTTTTCGACCTGACTCGTCATGCTGATCGAGCATACAACCCATTGACCTTTCTAACACAGTCAAGTACATGATCATCGGTCTTTTCTCTCGGCCTGTAGACTTGCCCTGATCTTGATCTCTTTCTTGTCGTCTGCGGTACCGATGTTGACGGTCTCAATCACCTCCTGATAAGGTGTAATAGCTCGATCCTCCTGTTTCAACAATCTAGCTAACCCTTCAGGAAATTCACAATCTTCCTCAACCCCTTCTTCGGCTTAATAGATAGGATTGTCGAAGTCATACTTGGCCATAGCAGTGTTGTTAGTAGTGAGATCCGGGTTGTCCGCTCTGCATGATGGAGGATCATGCTTTACCTTAGAATGAGAGATTTTTTTTTTGGAAAGAAAGAAAAAACGAAAAAAGAAACATTGCCATTTTTTTTGTAAAACAAAAAAACTGAAAGAAAGAGAACACAAAATTGTTTGCAAAAGCCGTCCTTTATTGATGATAAAAATAATTGCGAAATGTAACTAAATGGATGGCCCTACAAATGAGCCGTTACACCTTGGGCAAAGTGTAAGACTTTATTATGCATGTAATAAAGGAAAACAATAAAAATCACTCTTTCAGTAGAGTAACCCGGACGGTTTTTTCAGACGACCAATTGTCGAGCTTTTCTCCCAGGACACACGGGCGAATCCAGCTATCTAAGTCACAGTCGCTGTCAGCCTTGTCTTCATCTGCAGCATTGACGATGTGGGGAGAAACCAAACCCCCGCTGGAGAGAGTACCAGTTTCATTCTTCTGAGATCCCGGAGCATACCCCAATCCAAACTTATCTTCTTTGATGACTGGCTCCACAAATTTGCCCCAGCCTTGGGCATTACCAGCTTTAACCACTTCGATAGCTTGCTTGTATGAAGAGATAGAAGTCCCGACCTTCTCAAACTCAGGTGAAAATACAGCTTCGGGCGCGACCTCATTGATGTTTATGGCTTCGAAGCCCTGACACAGCATCTCGTGCATCTCGCCGTCCATCTCTACATACTTAAATGTAGACAGGTGGCGAACAAAAATATCCTCTTCACCACAGACAGTGACGACCTGACCTTCTAGTTCATATTTGAGCTTCTGGTGGAGGGTAGAAGTAACAACACCGGCAACATGAATCCAAGGCCGACCTAGCAGACATCTGTAGGCAGGCTGGATATCCATCACGTAAAAGGTGCTCTTGAACACCTGCGGTCCAATCTTAACTGGCAACTCAACTTCGCCAAAGACTGCTCTCTTAGAGCCATCAAAAGCCATCACAACTAAGTTACTTAGCCTCAGGATGGTGTCATCGCAGTCCAACTTCATTAAGGCTTTCTTTGGAAGAACATTCAGAGAAGAGCATGTATCAACCAAAACATGAGAAAGCATCACCCCTTTGCACTCCATTGTGATATGCAAGGCTTTGTTGTGATTCCTGCCCTCAGATGTCAGGTCATTATCGGTGAAACCTAGCCCCCGGCTAGCGTTTACATTGGAAACTACCGACTCCAGCTGGTTAACAGTTATCTCCGGTGGAACATAGGCCATATTTAGTACTTTCAACAAGGCTGCTCTGTGCGCCTCAGAGCACAACTATAGTGAGAGAATGGAGATCTTTGAGGGTGTCTGATTTAGCTGGTCGACTACCTTGTAGTCACTTTTCTTGATAATCCTCATAAACTCATCCACTTCCTTCTCGAATGCGGTCTTAGGAGGATCTTCCTCAGTAGTAACCTCTTCGGTGGCCATTTGTTTCCCTTTAGCCTTGGCAGCTGCCCCGACTTCAGTATTCGCGTGTAATGTTGATGGTGCAAATAGGCGTCCACTGCGAGTGAAGCCACCAACCCCTCCAACATTGTCTACAGCGGAGCTACCAATGTCAATCTCTTCTTTGTTAACTCTCTGCCCCTCGCAGTAGATATCAGCCCCATAGTGCCACGGGATAGCACTGTCTTTCTCATACGGAACGGGTCCTGGTATTGTGATGGTGATCGGACCAACCAAAGTCGGTTGAGGGCTGTCAGAGTAAATTGCAACTGGTGCTGAACTTTCGATGTTCACCGCTGCTGGTTTTGTACTTTCTGGGAAATATATTGTTGTCAGAGCGAGTCTCTCGGGAACATATATTTCTTCAGGAGTGAAATAAAACGTCACCGTCGATACATAATTCTTCATTGGACGGGCCTGATCGAACTGAAGACAACCTTCATCTATCAGTTGCTGAATACCCCTTCTCAAACTGTCACATCCGTTTTCGGCAGCTTGACAATTTCTGCATTCTTCCCCACAGCCCGGGAAAATTTGTCCTTTCAGAAGTCGGTCTTTAACCACCGATAGCGAAGTCTTCACCTTAGTCACATCAGAAACCAAATTCAAAGTTTCCCCACTATCAACAGCATTAATCCTCTGCCCGCCGTGAGCCGGCATCGGGTTCTGGATAACATTAGACACCGGAGCAAAATTGATAGCCTGGGCATCTCTCAAATCTTGTACCTTTAACTGGAGAGCCTTGCAATTATCTGTAGTATGGCCAGGTGCGTTGGAGTGAAAAGCACATCTGGCGTTGACATCATATCCTCTAGGAAAATTATTGGGATCGATTGGTGGGGCCAGAGTTCTCAACGTAACCAGATTCATGTCAATCAGCTTGGGAAGTATTACTGAATAAGGCATTAGGATTGGCTTGATGACCCGGTCCTTCTGCCTTGGACGTTGTTGATAGTGTCTCTGCTGACCCGGATTACCTCCTTGTTGTTGATTGTTGTACCTGGGTTGTTGTTGCGGATGATATTGCGGTTGAGGAACAGGTGTTGGAATAGTGACTGCGGCCACTTGATCTTGATAATAATTAGGGCGTCCTCTACCCCTGCCTCTGCCGGCATACACAACGCTTGCCTCGCCTTCTTTTCTTTGCTGACCGTTACCAGCAAACGGTCTCTTGGGACCTGATGAGTTGGAAGCACTATTGTCTTGAATTCGGCCCATCTTCAACAGACTCTCGATTCTTTCTCCAGCAATTACTATCTCTGTAAAGCTGATTGACGGGTAAACAGCCAATCTCTCAATATAATTGCCTTGAAGAGTGTTCATGAACATGTCCGCCACCTCCCTTTCAGACTAGGGGGTTGGACGGACGCAACAATCTGTCTCCAACGCTGAGCATACTCTCTAAAGGTTTCCTTGGCAGTCTGAGACATACCTTGCAACAAGGTCCGATTTGGAGCCATGTCCAAGTTGTATTGATATTGCTTGACAAAAGCCTCTGCCAAGTCTTTCCAGCTCTTGATGGTAGTACGAGACAAATGAGAATACCATTCACGAGAAGCTCCAATTAGACTGTCTTCAAAATAGTACATCCACAACTTTTCATCTTCCGTGTGAGCTCCCAACCTTCCCAGATAAGATTGGAGATGAGTGCGTGGGCAAGAAGCCCCGTTGTATTTCTCAAAAGTAGGGGGTTTGAACTTGTGAGGAATCCTTACTCCCTGAACCAGACCAAGATTTGTGACATCAAAGCCTAAGGAATTTTGAGACTCCAAAGATTTGAGCTTCTCAGAAAGCTCATCCATACGGCGAGTGGTCTCGAGGGCCTCGTCGTGCAAAGAAAATTGATCATACTGATAATCTTCAGTAACGGGGCGCCCGTTAATCCGAATTCCTTGATTCACATTGTACCTTCCGCCAATACCATTTCCAACATTCCCTGTGTTGCCAACATTACCCGGGTTTCCATCAGCATTTGCGTTACCCGCGTTACCAGTGTTCATAGGGTTATCAGGGTTCCCAGGGTTACCAGGGTTTCCCTCAGCATTTGGTATCTCCACCTCCGGATCGGGCCTCGGTTGCTCAACCAATTCCCTCAGCTTTTCCTGGCCTTCTGCCATACCAGTCATCAATGTCATGAACTGATCCATCCTTTCACGCATATCAGCCATCTCTTTCTGTACTTAGTCCATCGCTAGCTGTGGACGATTTTCCTTTGTCGGGTACCTGTGGACTCGCTTGGGACCAATAACTGCCTGATACAGGGAACAAACATTAGACACTACAGTGACACCTGCAAAACAGACAAGGGTTAATATGCATGGTATGCGATGCACTGCTTGTTCAGTTTTAAGGCACCTCCGTTTTGAAAGGTAATACCCTGCATATGAATAAGCATGAGATGTTGGATGCAAATATGCAGATGATGTTATGCAATGCAAAGGCATGTCAATCAGAATTGATGGATCTGCTTGAACATCTGTCAGGTTGCACTGCCTGGAGAGAAATTCAATGAGGAATATAATACAAGACCAAAACTCTGCTCCAGAAAACCGGGTTGGTTGGAGGTTAAGGTTTCCTGAATTTAGCCCGCCACTCACTGGTAGGTTCTAAGAACAGAAGTTCGTCAGCTTCAGCCCTTCAGTCGCGAATAATACGTTTACCACTGAAGGTTTGGTATTATTACGGGACAAAAGACCTCCATTGACTCCCCTTTACAGGACATCCTGATAGCAAGTTCCCAGTCTCAGGATCCTCGGATTGAGCAGCGAGAATGCGCCCACCAGAGCTAACATAATCACGTCTCGGAGGAGAGGCCTCGACTGAGTTCTCGGGAAATGGTCACCAGAGTCGACGATTTCTAGAGGAACATCCTGCCGTTACGGAACACCCGTAAGACATAATATAAAGAAACCTCGTCTGGGTGTGGTTCTTCACGAACGACTTAACATAGCAACACGCCATGCAAGCCTCATGATTATCCACTCTAAAACCTGTGTGTACACTCAAGCCTGGGTAATGGGCTTATCTCTCATAGAACACCCCATCCCAACAAACAAACAAACATATCCAACAGATACAACAGATGCATGCAAGCGGGTAAGCAAATAAAGGTACAAAAGCATGAACACCCAATAAACAAGAAATCACACAAGCTAGGAGGGACTTGCTTAGGGAAGATGGACCAGCAAGAGGTCAACTTCTTTCATTCCCCAGCAGAGTCGCCAGCTGTCGCAACCTGAAAAATACAGTGCACGAAAAAACAACCGGCGAAAGAAAATGACAGAAGAGTCGCCACCGTGCGTTATTCATCCCAAAGGAGGGAAAGGAAACGCTCGAAGTAAACCTGAAAAAGGAAAGGACAAGACGGGGTCTCGCAACCAAATCTTGGGTTCGGGAGTCGGTTATGCGAAGGGAAGGTATTAGCACCCCTACGCATCCGTAGTACTCTACGGGATCCACTTTTGTAGTTCTTGTCTAAAGGGTGTGAGTTTATCTTGTACTGTTTACCAAAAAAAAGGGGGTTAAATGAAAATGACTCGCGTGGATGTCGCATCCACTGCATATGTATCTCATCTGAATATGAGGATCAGAGTCTTCGTAGCTCGGCTGACCTATGGGTTGGGGGGATGTGTGCTCGCTAAGACATCGCATCTTATGCCTACGTATCTCATCTGGAATGAGAATTAGAGCAAAACGTAGTTCGGCTAACTACGGGGTTATGGATTGGGTTTTGGACGAACGACGTCACTATGCAATCTACCGGATGATCGACCTTTAGAGACTTACTCGCCTGTAGTAGAAGGAGTTAACGTGTTGCTTTAGGTTTTAGGGTTTGAGGGTTACTCATGCAAAAAGGCAAAAAGGCAGTCCTCGACGAAGGAACCGCGCTACCTGTGGGGATACGAACACATACAAAACAAACATGTATAAAGTAAACATGCCAACAAGGGGCTAAGAAGTAAATAAACAAAAGAAAACAAATGCCTCCTATCGAGGTCTTCCAGCTAAGAAAGCGATAAAATGCGGAAAAAGAGGTAAAAGTACCACACGGATAAAGATCCGAAGTAGAAGCAATTAAAGGAGTAAGAAACCCAGGGATCTCCCAAGCTAATGCCATCAAAGAAAGGTGAGTCAGTACAGGTAATCAGAATGAACCTCCAGGGGGTATCCTACAAATAAAGTGGGAAAACCACGCAAACCATCTCTGCAAGAGTCTGTGAGCCCTCACAAAAACTCAACAAAAGGGTTAGTGAAACACGATAAGCATTTTTTTCATGGATAACAGTATGGTTTCAGAAACCTCAAACCCTGTGGCATACATTTCAGAAATCATGTGATTAAACATTCAAGGCATAAGTTTCACCCATTCATGCATAATTAAACCTGTGGGCAAAAACATAATAAAATTCATCTATCATACCTCATACATTCAGATGATCCAAATTAAGAGCATAAAATCATGGGAATGAGGCAAACCTGATGGGAGAGACCGGTTGAAATCAAATGGCACGGCTGGGTTTGCAAGGCAATGTTAGGGTTTGCGTGAGATGAAAGTGTGTGAGTCAGATTGAATTTTTCAGAGCTGCCTGGGGGTTGCTCTGAGTTCTCTGTCAGGTTTCTCTCCAGGTTTTGTCCAGGGTTTTGTTTCAAGGAAACCTCAGAATATTTTGCTTCTCTCCTTTTTCTGTCTGATCTCCCTCTTTTATAACCTGATTTTCATGGCTTTGTGGGCTCAAATGAGAGAGGTCCAAGTCCAAGTTTTTTCTATTATATTTTATTTATTTTATTATTATTATTATTATTATTTTTTTAAATAAAGTTTCTTGGATCTAATTCTGATTGACATGATGAAATGCAATATGAAATGCTAAATGAATGCATGAATGAGGAGGGCAAATTTTGGGGTGTTACACTCTTAAGTGAATGAAATAAAGGTGCATGGCCAAATGAGGAAACAAACATGGGCTGGATTTATGCAGCATAACTTTGGTCTGGTTTGGCAAGCAAGAAAACAATCCATGATGATGACTTTGTGGCTATGTAACTTAATGAGCAAGCTACCAATTGGTGAGACAATGCAAACAGTAGAAAGGTCTCATGGAGTATAGCATGTTTCATGTTGAGCATGAGTGGAAATGATGAGTGGAAGAAGGTGAAAAATGGGCCTCAAGTTCAGGTCTCATCATGCAAAACTAGTTGGGCAAGTTTGGCCTAAAATCTGCCTAGAAAATCAAGTCATGGTGCCAACTTTAAATGAATGTACCTTTCAAACCATGGATCCAAATGAGATGATTCCAAAAGGAGGTGAAATAGGACGTGGCAAGGTACAATTGTTGTGAAGAAAACATTTTCAAATGATGCCTTGAAGTGCAAGAAAATTGGCCAAGAAGTCTTGACAAACTCTGAAGATTTTGAGACTTAGAAAGTTTTCTAAGTGTTCTAAAAAAATGCCCTACTTTGACCAAGCATAACTTTCTCAATTTTAATCCAAATGGAGCAAACTTTATATTTCTAGAAATCTTGGAACAAGAGGAGCAACTTTCATGTTGGAGAAAGTTTCAAATGGAGCTTTTATCTTGATGGAAATGGGCTTAAAGTGAGTGCAACAATCATGAAAACTTGCCCTAAATGGAAAGTCAACCATTTCCAAATTAAGTAACTTCTCCAATTCCTGATTAAATGATGAATCCATGATCCAACCTTGATAAATTTTTACATGTAGGCTCCCCTAGGCATGGATTTTGAGATTCCACTCTCAAAAAGTCAGGAGTTGACTTTTCTGGCCCCACAGTTGACTTTTCCCAAACTGTCTGACTCCCGATTCCAGTGATCAATTGAAGCACCTCTAGCTCAAATAAAAAGATGATTTTTTGTATGTAGACGATTGTGGGCATATGGAGGGCCATGGAAAAGAGTTTCACCCAAAGAATCAGAAGTAGACTGATTTTATACCAAACCCTAATTTTAGGGCAAAATTGATCGGGAACTGATTGCACTGCTTGCCAATGGATCTTTCTGAGATAATTGTGAGTCTTCCTAGGCCAAGAGGCCTCTCCAACCAAACATTTCCTGTTGCAGGTAGCCATGAAACCCTAATTTCCTGATTAAATCCAGATGAACACTCTGATAGCTCTGAATCCTTCACTGATGAACTGAGGACCATAATAAGATACCTGGAGCCCCCTGAGACCCTTGAGACTTGTATACTTAGAGAATGAATTCAAATTTTCAATATTGCTTTGTGTGGGGTCCTTCTGTTAAGGAGTGATCAATCAAAACCTGATTTCCATGTCACTAATGCAGTATGCAATGAGTATGACCTAGTATGATGCTAATGAAGTGTGAAACATAATCCCATGCTTCTAGGAAAAAATGAAGGGTAAATTTTGGGGTATTACACATCAAATGAAGGGTCACTCTATAGTGATTGTTGAGGGACTTCTGCCATTAGATTAAGCTCTCTAGCCATCCCTCCTCCCTCCACAATTGTTTGTTTGCTTCCCAAAGGCCTCGAGGGACCTTCCTCATATATTTGTTTTTTTTTTGAAGGAGAGCATCACCCTCGTGGCATACCTTGCATAGCCTCTCTTTTTCATCCACCAACAAATCGTCAGAGCAATCTTGAGGGATGGTCGTTAGCTGAAGTTCAACTTGCATTTGAACCAAGCGCTCTCTCCTTTCGGAGAGTGAGATCCTAAACTTTCCCCTACAAAACAAAGATGAAAAATATGTAAAGTAGTAAAGGGGATAGAACAAGTAGGAAGATTCTCCTTAGACCATAAAAATTACTCTGATACTCATCTACCTTGCCTTCATCTCCTTGGTCCAAGGTGAATAGAGTATGAGAGCTCATCGGAAGCAACTCACTATAACCAAAAACCCAAAAATATCTTTTGTCTGACCCAGAACTACGTCGCTTTGAATTCCTCATCGCACTTGAGGATGTTAGCTTAATATTTTTGATTATGCAATATATCTCTAAGTTTTGATGATAACAAAGAATGAAACAATATGGTACCCTAATATTTTTCTTAAGTGTGCAGGATCCTAAGTTAAAATGAATCTGAAACGAATATCTGACTTCCGCATTAGTCCAGAAAAGTTGACCCAACACAAAGAGAAATCAGATTTGACTCCAAACATAATGCATCTAAGGAGTAATCACCTGAAGAATCTGACATTGAAGTTCAAACTCCAAAATCTGAAGATTCTGCAAGAGAATATCTGAAGACTCTACAAGACAATATCTGAAGACTTTTCAAGAGAGTATCTGAAGACTGTAAGAAATATACGGACTCTAGCTCAAAGACTATGATCATGCTTACTTTGATACACGTTCAACATGCTATCTGATATCACCAGATCAGAAACTTACTCTGGAAGCATTCAAAGTGTAGTACAATCCCTTTTAAGGAAACAATGGATTATATCCAAGAATACTATGGAAAGGACAAGAAATTTACTATCATTAACCCAAATAGCTCGCACGAAATCTCCATTGATTTCCCTCAAACGTTATCATCTCTAAAAGCTATATAAAGGCCTCCTTACAACCTGCTGAATGCATCTCAATACATAACAACATTTTCATATCTTCCACTATTATTTCTGTAATATTCAGTTTCCATAAAAGAGTTATTGCTCAAAATTGTGTGGTTGTTGTTTCATTGTTCTCTAAGTGTGTTTATACTGCTTATCTAGAAGCATTGAATCAAACACTTGTAATTCTTGAAATTGGTTGTAATTCCTCAAGTGACTTGTTAGGTCTGTAGACTTGAGAGGGATAAGAGATTTCTAAACTCTTAGACGTATTTCTGTAATCTATTGAGATTAGTGGATTAAGTCCTTATTGAAGGCGAAATCACCTTGGCCGGGTGGACTAGAGTAGCTTTGAATTTCAAGCGAACCAGGATAAATTCTTTGTGTTGTTAGCTTTTATTTCGTGTGTGTGGTGTTGCATTTTTTTTAATTACTGTGTGTAATACCCTAATTTTGACCCTAAGATCCCTCATGGCATCATATCATTGCACTTTGCATTTGCCTCAAGGATCATAGCATCTTGGCTCCTTAACCTTTGGGTTGGGACTTGTGTGAGTTGGTTTGAGACCACCAAGCATGCTTGAATTGTATATTATTGCTTTTCTTATTTTGTTTACTAACCAAAAGCATAAAAATATGTCACTAACTTTGTTTGTTTTGTAGCTTAAGCAATCATGTGATCCAAGGCTCCTAGAAGGCCTCTATGCTCAAAGAATGGCTAGATGAAGTGGAAAGTAAGCATGAAAATGGTTCACAAAGCTCTAAATCATCATATATGCCTCCCAAGTATCTCAATTTGTCAATTTGATCAAAGCAAACCAAAGGGCTTGAGGATTGTTTCCCAAGGAAACCCTAATTCAACTATGCATCAACTGTGCCTTGCTCATGAAGCAACCTCAACCTATGATCAAATACAATCAAGGGAAGTTCTTTAATCCACCATTTTATGAGTATATGAGCCCATTTGAGTGTCCTAAATCATCAATTCATCAAGGTTTGAAGTTTGGACTTGAGAAGTTGATCAGTCAATTCATCTGACTATTTTGGAATCCATTGAGACCTAACTTTTAATGTGTTTGTCAAATGAAGATGACCCCAAGAGAAAAAATGTTCTTAAGTACCATATGAACAACTTTCATGTTCATCAAAAATCTATTTTAAACTTGGAAGGTTATCATTCATTTCATAACATTATAGGTCATTTTGACTGAAACCCTAATTTTGGGTCAACTTCCCAAGGACATAACTCACTCATCTTTCATGATTTTGAGGTGGGATCAAATGAATTAGAAAGTTTAAGATGTCTAATTCATTTGTTATGTTTAAAATTTTTTCATAATCTAAAATAAACACATATGATAATACAAGACATTATAGGTCACTTTGGACCAAAGTCATTGAAATATGAATAAGTCCAACTTCAAGTGCCCATAACTTTCTCATCAAAAATCCAAATGTTGCAAAATTTGAGTCCAAATTGATTGTATTGAAAAGATATACAACTTGGATGTTGAAGGTTTTGTCATTTGAGACTTGTATCATTGAAACATAAGGGCTTGAAGTTGGTCCATTTTGACAAAATTCTCATACACATGTTGTGCACCTTGAACTTTATGATCATTTTGCATTAATTTCCCAACTCCAATTGGATTTTTGTTCAACATAACAATTTTTCCTCATGTCAAGACCTTTCCAACTATTACCCACAAGACCATGTTTCATTTTTGCAAGGTGCATTTTCGAAGAGGTGAAAGTTTATGTGCATTTATGGAAACCATGTCAAATATTTGTGCACAAGCCAATTCCATTAAATTTGCACTTCCAATTCATCTTGCTTACATATGAACACTCAATTTCCATTGCATTTGGGCCTCCCATGCGCCTGTACAGGCCCATGCATGGAAGCCCTCATTTCATGCACACATGAATTTCACCTTGCTTGCATCGTGCTTCACTATAAATACATGTGCTCAGCTTCATTCATGATCAACCTTAAGGCGCCTAAATTGCTGCAGAACTGAATCCTCACCCTTCACCTAAAGGAATTTTGCATTTTCTCTTCAATTTTTCAGTTTTAATTTTCAACTTCCTTGGTTTATTATTGAACTCTAATTTCTTAGCCTAGCTTCATTTCCATCTCAAGAACAAGCTGCAACAAAGAATTGGGAAGGATCGTGCCTCATAGAGCTGCACTTCAAAGGTTATTGTTCAAACTTTTTCAATTCGAAACTCACTGGATCTTGCTCATTTCTTGTATTTGTTGGTTCATCTGAAGTCCTCTCATAAGAGGCAATTGAACTGTGTACTTAATTTCACGAATTCATCAAGTTCAGATTGAACACCATAAACTTCCATATCAGATTTCTCTTAATGTAGGGATCTTGAGTGGAAGCCAATGACACAGGGGTGATGTACATCACCCCAGCTTTCCAATGATATGAGGATCGCATGTTTTCATCAAGTTTTCATAACCTGTAACTTCCACCGGAGCTAACATGCTCGCCGGAGAAGACGGTGGTGTACACCACCGTCCCCATGCCAGATTGAATCTGGACCCTTGATTTCTATTCCCAGTTTGAATCATGGACCTTAGATGTTATGACTATTTTTAATGCTTTGTGTTTTCCCTTTGACTTTGATCCATCGTGCGTGCGCATGTCTCCTCCTTTAGATGTGCCACCTCATTTAATGAGCTTGATCCAACGCGCCAGGATTTTTGCAATTTCTGATTTTCTATTTTATTTTCTTTTATTTCCTTTTATTTCAAAAATTCATAACTCTTTTATCTTAAATCCAAAAAATATGAGACCAATTGCATTATTTTTATTTTTAATTCTAGTTTCTGAAAATGATTTTTAATATTTTTTATTTTGTCATTTGATATTTTTTGTGAATTTTCTCTTTTCTGGTTATTTTTAATTCATTTAAAATAGTTTCCAATACTCAAAAAATGCAAAAAATATTTTCTTAACATCTTTGAATGATGATGAATCTATGAAAAATACTCTCATCAATTTCCAAATTGATTTGAGATTTATTTGAGATTTTAGTTCAATTATATTATTTTTTATTCATTTTTAATTGTTTAAAAATAGTTTCTGGTTTCAAAAAATGCTGAAATTTTTTGTCAAACTTGGTTTGACCTTATTGAACTTAGGATGATCCATTTTGACTTTTCCAAGTTGATTTGAAATGGATTTGAAGTTTGACCTTTATTTGTTTATTTTAATTCAAGTATTATTTTAATTCTCAAAAATACCAAAAATATTTTATTTGTTTCTTGACTTCTAAACTTCATCTTGCTTCTATTTACCATTGATTGACTTGATTCTATTCATGTTGGATCAATGTGTGTTGGATATCTCATTTAAATTTCAATTCATGTACATTCTTATTCTTCTTCTTCTTCTTCCTTTTTTTTCTTCTTTTTGATCAATGAGTTAAAGATTGGTGGTTAGCCTTGACATATGAGAGGCTTAACCTTCCTTGATTCAAATCTAATTCATCTTAATCAAAGATCAAGTGAATGGCTTTGCATTAAGGATAGGTTGCTTCTTGGTCAAGCAAAAAACCTAAATCAATACAAGATCATTCTTCTTTTCTTTTGGCATGGCAAGTCGTAGGAGTTTGGCTTACTAGTCATGGTCTCTAACTTGTGTTTGTTGCCTATATTTTTATTGACCGGCCTCAGATAGGTGTGACTACTACATTAGTCCACTTACGATTGCTTAACATAGCGCTAAATTGCCTTATGGCATACTAACACTAACTACTAATCTTTAACTTTTAATTCAATTCATTTAATTCTTGCAATTTACTTCAATGCAATTTAATATTCTTGTACATTATTTCATTTGCTTTTGCCGTTTGCTCATTTGAGCTCATGTTTATGTTAATGTGTCATACCCCGATTTTGGCCCTGAATTTTTTATGTTTTTTATTTTTGTTTAGCATGCTTGGCCTAACCTTACTTTGGTCTTATATGAGGATTGGTCTTGGTCCAAAGTCATGGTGTTGTTCATGTGATTGTTAATACTCATATGGTCTTGGTCATCCAAACAACCAACCTTCTTGTGTCACAAGCCAATTGCCAATCACGCCACTTGATTCATGAATATCCCTTTCAAATCCTAATCTTATACCATCATTTCATGGCCTTGTTAACACATACTACCAGTCAAGTCATGTTCTTTTCAAAGTCAAGCATTCGAGTCATAAAATAAACCAATTGTAAAAACAAATTTCAAACCATTTCAATTCATTTCACATCATTCTAAACCATCGCATTTGATTCTACATAAAAAAAAAGGTACAAGTCTTGACAATTTTGACCAATTTTTGACTTTGGTCAACAGTTGACTTTCTGGTCAACATTGACCAAAGTCACCCAAAACCCAAAAGCCCTAATTTTCACCACAATCATCAATCATTTGTCCATTTACAAGAAAAATGCAAATAAAATTGAATTTTAACCAATTGTTGACTTTGGTCAACAGTTGACTTTTTGGTCAACTTTGACCAAAGTCAACCCTATGCCATTGGTCATCCTTAATCACTAAATGACTAGTCCTAACTCTCATGACATTATCCATGTCCATGTGATCTTTGGTTTAACCACTTGTGCTTGGCTTCTTCACTTTAATGTCAACATGGTCACACCTTGAACCTTTGGAATCTTGCTTTGCCAATTAACTTCCATCATACTGCATTTGCCCTGCTATACCAACCTGCTGCAACGCCTAATCCCGCTCCCTTCGTGTCACCAGAATGGATTCCAGGCCAAAACTTCGACCAATATCGAGAATAACATGGAATCGAGGCTAGCCATTCGTACAAGCAACAAAATGAAAACATGATGCTATGAGCTACGATAGATTGAAGCAACTTACCAGAATGAAGCGCCGCGGAGGTTCCGGTGTCGTCGATGCCGTTCACAGGATATGCAGTGGATTAGATTATGCAGGTTGACTTGTACTGACTCCAACTACAATTGCACGGTGGATGCTTTTTCCATGTGAAACCAAGAATTGATGCACATAATGTTGATTCTAGAAGTGCTATGTTGCATGAAATTGGTCGTAAGTGGTGAAGCATTGGTCAGGTAGTGCTTAGAGTCAAAACTCATCCACGGTCTATAGAGAAAATCACTCATGCGCCATGTCTGCAATGTTCCTCCTCCACCAGTACTTTCACAATCATCAGACACACTTATAATTACCCATGGATCATAAGCATTCTAATGGAAGTCAATCAACTTTGTCTCTATGACCAGCATGTTGGAAAAACAACCTTGGAGGAGAGTTTGTAGCTCCAAGAATAGTGTGACGGTTAGGCCGACTTTCAACCTCCCAAATGAGAACATCAGGGCTGCCTGTGTGAGTAGCCACTATTTTAGAATTTTATGGCAATTCCCTAATTCTATTCACCTCCCCCGGTTGTATGATGGTCTTATACTTCTTAACAAATAGAGAGTGAGCCTCTTCATTAAACTGTGGAATATGCTCTGCAGCTGCAACCCTAGTTTTCACAACCTCACAATTCACAATCACCAAAGTATTTGGGACACTGTCATCAGTCTGCTCAGAAGGATAGAGTCGTTGCCGATTCTTATAAGTAGTTTGTTCAAGCTGAGGACCCCACCTGCAAGAGAGAGAAGGCCAAACGATGTTATGATTCGCAAGCCCATCGTAGAGAATAGGAACGAGAGACTTCCATTGAGTGTATTTCTCGTCTTCAGAAGCTTGGTGTTGTTGTTGCTGTTGAGGAATAGAATTCTGTTGAAGTTGCTGCCTAATAATTTGGGAATGTTGCTGAAGCCTAGACTGTGTTGACTGTTGAACATTGTTAGACTGCTGATTTTGTTGAAGGCTAGATAGAATCGATTTCATCGTTGAAGGATGCATAGCAGGTGAGGTTTGCATAACCGATTGTTGAGAGGTATTATACTAGTTTGGTTGCAGAAGGTTCTGCTGTTGTGAACTGCTGCTGCCATCAACTTTGACTTGTGTCCATATTTGTAAATATAATTGTAAGCCTTTGTGATCAATGCCAACCCGGGATCCTCTCCCCTCAGCTGGGCGGCTTCTATCTCTTCGTCATCAGAATGAGTACGTGCCAAGTCCCTGACGCGACCAACAAAAATTTGAATCACAGATGCACCAGCTTGAGCAGCAGCTGCAGCTTAGGCAAAGCTGTAAACAAAAGTCAAATGTGTTTGTATGCCCTCGGATTCCAGAAATCTTGCAGCCTCTATTCCCTGCCATGTTGAGGGAATTTTAAATAGCTGACGTTCATGAGGGACATTACTATCATTGTACAACTTCAACAGGTCATGCACCTTCCAGATAATGCCATGTGTGTCATAAGCAAGACGCGCATCAACTTCTGTTGAAACACGGCCAGGGACGAGCTTTGCCATGTCACTACCAACGTTCACCAAAGCCTTAGTGGCAAAACAAGATAGTCTTTCATTAGGAATTTCAACCCCATAACATTTCGGATACCAAAGCTTGCGTATCAGGAGATCATGCAAAGCTCCGAGACTCTCAGTTCAGCTGTTGGCCGTGGTGTCTGCAGAGAAACATTTCAGAAACATTTTAATATTTTTAAACCAGACCAATATGCTGCACAAACTACCAGCCCACTTTCTTTCCTCATTTGTTCATGTACTTCTGGTGCAGCTCACTTAAACCATGCCAAATAAGTCATTTCCTAATACCACCTCACATTGCCAACCTTGTTTCAAGTGCACACAATCAAATCCAATTGGACCTAAGCCCATTAAGAACACTTGGGACCAACATATATAAACCTTGAAACCCTAATCTGAGAGGGGATGAAAAAAAAGAAATTCTGGCTGCAAGCAAGTGAGAGCAACACAAGACAACTGTTCTTCCTTTTTTCTTCCAAGACTGCAACACAAGTAGCAGCACACTTCCTTCCGTTTTTCTCCACTAGCAAGGAGTGAGGGACTCATTTCCATTAGGTAAGCACCCCATGCTTTTGCTCACTACTGTTTTATTGTTTGCCATGGTTACTCTTCATATGTTCATACCACCATTCCATAGCTGTTATCATGTCACAACCATGTTTGCCTTATCTTTGTTTTTTGTCTCCATATGACATGTATGTTGTTGAAGCCCTCAATGTGAGGCATGGTTCATGATTCTAAGTTCATATCATTCATATCCGTTCTCGTGTGTAGCTTCCTTACTGTCCATTTTACTCCATGTTTAAGTCACCATTTGTAACGAAGTAAAACACCATGGTGTTCCTCTCCCTTTGAACTTGAGTTTTGTTTTTTATATCATCTGATTTCATGCACTAGAAAGGGAGATAGGTTGAGTGGAAGTTGGGAGTTCTTGTTTTTTCTTTTTTTCTTTTTTTCGAAATCGCATGCTGTTGGTTGCTGTATTTACGTTGCATGAAGGAAGAATAGCGTGGCATGCTATGGCCTGTTCGATCGCGTGCCTGGAAACTGATCCCAACCGTCCGCCTTGTGTTTTGTCTTTTAGTTAGTTTAATGAAACTTGACCTATTGAGGCTGGTTCACATGATTTAATAAAAATGCCGTTTCCATGCTGTCACACGCGGTACAGCTCATGCACGGGCTGGGCCTAGCACCCACACTGCTACCTGCACCACCATCTGGCCCATCATTGCTTTTGCTCATTTATTTTTATTTCTTTTTTTAAACTCCACATTTAATTTCTGTTTGCATTTTTAATTAATAAAAATACTTTATCCATTTATAAAAATATAAAAAAATATTTTTTACTTTCCTTAATGTTTTATTTAATTTATTTAATTTTTATTTTCATATTTTATTTAATGTTACTATTTTATGTCAATTATTTATTTCAAATAGTCCTTTTAAATACACTTTTCTTATTATTTTTATTTACATGACTTAAAATCAATTTTAGATTCTGATTTTTGGGATGAGGGTTGACCAATGTCTCATGGTCAACTTGACCTTTTATTGAATTTTTATTTCCCATTTTTAATTTATTTTTGATTTATTTCTAACCTAGTCTTGTTGTTTGACTTTTGGTTTGACCTTTGTTTTGATTCAATTAATTCAATAACCAATTTTCATTTTTTTTAAAAATATTTTTAGGGGATGATGATGTCCTGACCCCACCTAACTTAATTTAATTTTTCATAATTTTTGTGATTAATTTACTATTTATTTGACATTTTTTAAGTTGACTTGATTTTTCGGTTGACTTTTGTATGATTGATGTTTGACTTAGGGATTGCTTAAGGCAATTGAAGAGATCTTTTGATCCTCCCTTGTCCATCTCATATGCCATGTATTAGAGGCCTTTCACCTCAATTTTGTTTGATCCTTGCATTATTTCCCGATTAAATTGTTCATTGATTCTTTGTGTGCATAGTTTCACTTGTCTGTTTAATTTGATATATTTTATACTTGTTTCTTTCATCCATGTTTCTATTGGTTTGATTGATTAACATGTTTATACTTCTCATACATTATTTAATGCTAATTCATTTCATTCTTTGATTATTTGATTTGATTATATACTTGTTTATATCTTACTTGTGTGATTAACTGTGGCCTACTTGTATGGTGTATGAGGCATATACTTATATTGCTTGATTGCCATGTCAACCCCCATTCATAACAAATGTATCCCTCTCCCATGAAATGTATAATATTTATTCTTTCATTCTTTATTCATCTGTTAATATAAGAATTAAAATGAACATTCGATAACCATTTCAAAGCAAGATCAAAACCTCGATCCAACGTCGAGTAATCATTTTTCAAAACCTAACAGAACCAGCACGTATTCATCCATCCTTTTGTAAGTCGATTGCTTTATGCATCGCCATCAACCTTGTAAGTCGATTGCTTTATGCATCGCCATCAACCTTGTAAGTCGATTGCTTCATGCATCGCCATCTACCCTTATCCCTAACATTTCTCCTTGCTCCACTCGTCAACCCTTGTTCCGATTAGGTAGCACCCATTAGATAGAACCCTTTGTATGATAACATAGGTAAGATTCCCATATCCTTTTGTATGATAACATAGGTAGGATTCCCTTATTCTTTTGTATGATAACATAGGTAGAATTCCCATATTCTTTGCATGCTAACATTAGGTAGATATTCCCATTTGTAAATCCTAACACTTAAGTACATATTGCATGACAACTCTAGGGCAGAGCTCCCCCACTTCTAGACCTTTCCGAGCGTCTCCGATCTTGTGGCATGTAGTCCGTTCTATTGCAAAGAGGTAACTGCCTAAGACTCGATTCAGCGAGCTGCGACACCTACTGCTAGGACGTGAACACATTGCCCATTCTCCTTTGACACAACTGGTGTCCTCCTTTGTAAGTCCATGTTCAGATGGCAATCCCTATGTAGCCGAACTACGGCAACTCTGATTCTCATGTTCAGATGAGATACGTAGGCACAAGATGCGACGTCTTGCCGAGTTTGACTAACGACTAACAACTAATCCTTGTTTGCTTTCGCCCTTGTTGCGATCCTTTCTCTCGCCCTCGTTGCGATCGAGACCTTCCCTTTCTCTTGCCCTAGTTGCAATCGAGACCTTTGTTCCCGTAGTTAGCTGAACTACGTTTTGCTCTGATTCTCATTCCCGATGAGATACGTAGGCATAAGACGCGATGTCTTAGCGAGCACACTCCTCTTTAACCCATAGGTAGCCGAGCTACGAAGACTCTGATTCTCATTCCAGATGAGATACGTATGCAGTGGATGCGACATCCGTGCGAGTCATTTTTCTCTTGACCCTTTTAGTAAATAGTACATTAGATAAACACACACCCTTTAGACAAGAAACAACAAGAGTGGATCCCGTAGAGTACTACGGATGCGTAGGGGTGCTAATACCTTCCCTTCGCATAATCGACTCCCGAACCCAAGATTTGGTTGCGAGACCTTGTCTTTTCCTTTCCTTTCTCCAGGTTTACTTCGAGCGTTTCCTTTCCCTCCTTTGGGATAAATAACGCACGGTGGCGACTCTTCTGTCACTTCTTTTTCGCCGGTTGTTTTTTCGCACCTCTGTATTTTTCAGGCTGCGACATAATGCAATTTGCCTTTTGCTCACTTGAGCACATTATTGTGTATATACTATCGTGCTTGTTTTATTTTGTTGTTTGTGTGAACCCAATGCAAATGGACAAAGGACTTAGATTTTAGGACCTTACCTATGCTAAATGGAGTCAAAGAGCAACTAGGCCTCATGCCTTTAGAATGCTATAAAAATGTCAAAGAGAAACTAGGCTTCATGCCTTTAGAATGCTTAATCTTGAAGATGAACATTGGAAGGACTTAATTCTAAACTCACTTTTGTCCATTCTTTCTATTGCATTGTGAAACTTTTTGATTTGTGTGTTCTTATGTGTTAGGGATCCCAAACTTGCCAAGTAGAAGAACCATTGTCATGAGCACCAAAGTGAGAGATACAAAAGCCAATTGGAAGTTTCCTAGGAGCTTGATTGTTTGCTTGATTGCTTGAGTTATTTGCTTATTGCTTGCTAACCCAAAGAAAGGGAACAACTTGGATCATCACTATGATCTCAAGAAGGGAACTCAATTGTGGTTTTATTTCTCCTCCTTCATCTTTGTATGTTTAGGACTTAGCCATTCTTCTTCTTCCCTCCACTCTAACCCAAGTCAAACTTTTGTGCAAACATTAACATTGTTTTCAAAAAATTAGAAACCTAAGCACTATGCTTTTGATTTTCCAAACTCTTTTCATATTACTTATTTTGAATTGAATCCTTAAGTCAATTTTGACCATACTTTGTGAATACTTTTCATTTGTAAATACAACTCACTCAATTGTTTTTGTGGTTTCAATGGCCACTTCTTGCCAAAGCTTTTCATAAACATTAACTCTTAGGTTTAGGTTATCTTAGAGGTTGATATAATACTCACTTATATCCTTAGTGATGGACTATAAGTCTTCCATGCTTATTATAGGGTTAACCCCTCACTAGCATGTCGAAGCTCTCCTCACATGGTGGATTTGTGGTTTTAGGTTGAGTTTTCTCCCTTTGATAACAAAAGACCTTAAGGCTTTTGACCAATCAATTCACCAATTTCTTTTGAGATTTTTACCCCGAACTACGAGGTTTTGATCCTAATCTTTTTTAAGATGGTACGTACGCAATGGGTTTATCTATTCAAACACAAAATTGTAAATAACTTGTACATTCTTTTTTCATCTCCCCAATCATGTTTGCATAAATATTTTTCACAAATACCAACCTACCTTACAACATTGGTGAAAAGGGCTCCCTTAGAGTACTAAGGATGTTTTGGGTGCTTAAAACCTTCCCATTGCATAACCAACCCCCTTACCCAGATCTCTGACATTTTTATTAGTTTTTGATTTGATAAAACTTCTCGGTTTTTTTTCGCTTTCTAACCTTTCCTTTGGATAAATAGAAGTGCGGTGGCGACTCGAATTGTATGATTTCCTTTTGATTTAGTCAATAAATCTAAAGGTAATGAATACCCCGCTACAGAAAAGTGGCGACTCTGTTGGGGAAACTTGCCTAGTGGGTTTTTCCTACTTTTCACTTTTGTTGTATTGTATTGTTTATATTATTTGTGACATATTTTTTGTGCAAATTTGGGATGAGTGTATTGTTTATAATGTATGAATTGCTTGATATATTAATTACTTGTGTGCTTGGTGGTCTCTTGTGAGATGAGTTCTATACCCGAGCTCGAGTGCACTTATGATAGGAGAATGGCATAGTCTTGTTGACTTGTGTGGAGTTATTCCTTAGCAAGTTGACTTGCAAGCCCATTAACTTGGTGGAGGTTATGTTGGGATCAATAATGTCACACGAGTAGTCGTGGTTAGGCATTACTCTTTCCAATATATGCCTTAGAAGCCAAGGACCTTAGTTTACCAAGCCCATCTTGGCCTATTTTTAGGATGTAGTGCGAAGGTCGTTCAAGTGTAAGATTTGATACAATTGTTACGCGATACTACACTCATAAGAGTCTCTCTTGAGAATATTTTTGGAATACGAGTAGTCGTTTATCCGATAATATCCGAAAGATGGGATGATGACTATGGGAACCTCTTGTAGAACATGATTGTCAGGTTTAACCATAGTACACTCCTTTTGGGTGGTTCTTAACCGAGACTCCATGCTCGTGACTTGCAACAAACCCTTGATTCATGGTTGATCCGTTCTTGTATATCCTTAATATCAATGGAACTTGGGTGTTGATAAGGTGAAAACCATAATCCACCAAAATGGATGATTGATATTAAGGATGACTTGATTCATCCCATGACCTTTGTGTGGTGTGATTTGATTGATCCTTGAGTGTGATTGTTGCATCCATGCATTCATGCATCCATACACATCCATATCATCAACAATGAGAAAATTTTCAAGGAACTTAAGAGGTCTATTTTCAAATTTTCAGACATGGATAAGCAAAGAAGGAATACGAAGAAGTACAGTTTCAGACAACCCGACTTGAAAGAGTTAAGGAGTTTGACATCCTATCTATTAGATCCCTTGGATTTCAAAGCTCGTCATGGGAAGCTTCTGTCTATTCTTGCTACTCAGGCGGATGAAGGTCTGATGAGTGTATTGGTACAGTTCTATGATCCCTTGTACCGTTGCTTCACTTTTCCGGATTTCCAACTTTTGCCTACGCTTGAGGAGTATGCCCATCTTGTGGGTATACCTATTCTAGATCAGTTGCCGTTCAATGGCTTGGAGAGAGTCCCTACTTCTCAAGAGATTGCTGATCTGTTGCATATAGATGAATCTATTGTTGGTGCTCATATGACTACCAAAGGTGGAATTCAAGGTCTCCCATCTGATTTCCTCATTGCTCAAGCTACTATGTATGGGAATGCCATGAGTGAGGACGCCTTTGAGGCCATATTTGTGCTTCTCATTTATGGGCTAGTGTTATTTCCCAACATCGACAAGTTTGTGGATGTGAACGCCATTAGGATTTTCTCTACTCTTAATCCCGTTCCTATTCTGTTGGGTGACACTTATTTCTCTTTGCATATGAGGAATGCAAAGGGTGGTGGTACCATTGTGTGCTGTTTGCCTCTGTTGTACAAGTGGTTTATTTCGCACTTGCCACAGACGGCCGCCTTCAAGGAGAACAAAGGATGTCTACGGTGGTCCACGAGACTTATGTCTCTCACTAATGATGATATATTTTGGTACAACCGTGTGTATGATGGTGTATTGATTCTTGTGGTGAATTCTCCAATGTGCCTCTTCTTGGTACATGTGGTGGAACTAACTACAACCCTATTTTAGCACATCGTCAGCTTGGGTTCCCCTTAAAGGATAAACCTAATAACATTTTTTTAGAAGGTGTGTTCTTTCAAGAGGGTAAAGATCCCCAAAACTTGAAGGGAAGGATGGTCTGCGCTTGGCGCAAGATTCATAGGAAGGGAAGAAAAGAGCTTGGTCCGAAGAACTGTATTGCTTTGGAACCCTATACCTCGTGGGTGAGGAGGAGAGCTTCCGAGTACCTTATGCCTTATGACTACCCGAGACCTACACCTATGGTTGTGGCTGGGCCTTCAATCCATGACCAAGGAGTAGAGGAGTTGAGAGATGAAGACCGTTCGCGTGCTTGGGTCCGTGAGCGAGAGGAGCTACTTCAGCAGCTTAGAGATAAGGATGCATTGATAGAGTTTCTTGAGCATCAGGTTATCGACGAGCCTGATGATATGGTGACTTCTCTTCTTCCTCAGTCTTCCAGGTTTTGGAAGAGGAAGTACGATCGACTCGCCAAGGAGAAGGCAGATATGGAGGCAGCCTATGAGAGAGAGGTGAAGAGGCTTCGTGCAGCTTATCTTCCGGTCTCGAGAGCTTTGGATGATTGTTTCTAGGGTTCCATAGGATGTTCATTTTCCTTCCCTCTTGTATTGTATTTGGTTACCAAGACTGTACTTCTTTGGTGTAAAAATATTTTCTAGATATTATTGATATAATATTTCCATAAATGTCTAAATGATTAATATTTCCAAAATTTGAAAATAGAACTCTAAAGTTCCTTTGATTAAAAAATAAATCATATGCACAAGCATTGCATGCATCATGTGCATAAACAGGTTTTGTTCCAGGGCTTCTTGTTCAGTGGTCTAACTCTGTGTTCTTCATTTATTTTGAAGACAAGCTGACGCACCGGTACTACACCAGAGCCAACTCATCAAAGCTAATGGATCACCTAGAGCAAGAGAACAGAGAACTGAAGGAGGAAGTGACAAGATTGACTGCCCTGATGGAGTCTTTCTTGGCCGCCCAAAGCCAGTCGTCTCCAACGCCTTCAACTCCTCCCCAGAGGACAGTCATTTCTGAGATTGCCTCCTCTACCGTGCCTGCTGCCAGTGCCCACTTTGCGCCTACTGCTATGCCAGCCGGGTTTCCCTGGGGGATGCCCGCGAACTTTGTTCCTGAGGGTCTCGCCCCAACTTTTGCTTCTTTGCCGGCATCTAGCCCGGTCCTTGCTGTGCCACCTCCAGTCGTGCATACTTTGCCGAAAGTAGATGACACCATTTATCACTCTGAGCCATCTGAGGGCCCAGACATGTATGAGAAAATGGATGCTATGAACGATCAATTCCTTGAGCTGCGCAAGGAACTCAAAACTCTCAGAGGGAAGGACCTCTTTGGCAAATCTGCTGCTGAGCTTTGCCTTGTTCCTAATGTCAAGATTCCTGTCAAATTTAAAGTGCCTGACTTTGAAAAGTACAAAGGAAATACTTGCCCTCTCATCCATTTGGTTATGTATGCACGTAAAATGTCGACTCAGACCGACAATGATCAACTCCTAATCCACTACTTCAAGGACAGCCTGTCCGGTGCCGCTTTGAGATGGTACATGGGTTTGGACAGCGCGAACATCCGCTCCTTCAACGACCTTGGCGAAGCCTTCGTCAAGCAATATAAATATAATGTTGATATGGCTCCCGATAGGGACCAATTGAGGGCCATGTCCCGGAAGGATAAGGAAACTTTTAAGGAGTACGCCCAGAGGTTGCGAGAATTGGCTGCACAGATTGTGCCTCCGCTAGAAGAGAAAGAGATGACCAAGATCTTTCTGAAGACCTTGAGTTCATTCTATTATGAGCGGATGATTGCTAGCGCTCCTTCTGACTTCACCGAGATGATGAATATGGGGATGCGTCTAGAAGAAGGAGTTAGGGAGGGGCGCATGACTAGAGAAGAAGGCTCTTCTGCAAAACGTTACGGGGCGTTTGCGAAGAAGAAAGATGGAGAGGCACATGCTGTGACCTCCCATGTCAAATCCAGAAGACCCTCTGTGAAGAGGAAAACTGCACGTCCAGCCAGTAACCAACACCAGGTGGCTCATATAGCACCTGTTTTCAGAGAAAATCAGCAATATCAACATCATAATCAAAACCAGCAACAACAACTTCGACAGTATCAACAACAACAACACCGTCCTCAACAGCAGGCCTACCAGCCTCGAAACAACAATCAGACCAGTACAAGCTATGATAGGAAAAGGGTCACTTTTGATCCTATTTTGATGACCTATGCAGAGCTATATCCTTCTTTAATTGAAAGGAAACTGGTCACTCCACGTGACCCGCCTGCTATACCTACCAACCCTCAGTGGTGATATAAGCCTGAGCTTCACTGTGTTTATCATTCCGGTGCTCCCGGACATGATGTGGAGAATTGCTACCCGTTGAAGACCAAGGTTCAAGACCTTGTGAGAAGCGGTATATTGTTTTTCGAGGACGTAGGTCCTAACGTCTATAATACCCCAAAATTTACCCTTCATTTTTCCTGGAAGCATACGCTTTACACCTCATGCATGCATTCATTTTTTAGGTCATTTAGCATTTGCATTTCATCATGGCAATCGGAATCGGATCCAAGAAGCTTGAACATCATCCAGGACACTTTGTGGGCTCTATTTAGATGATCAGTCAACACAAGGGAAAAACTTGAGTTACTTCCAACAGGGGTCTATTCATCAGTCAAAACGTTAATCTTGAAGGAGCAAAGGTTTGTTCATGAGCTGTCATGCTCGCTAGGCGAAGCCCACATGTTTTGAAAAAAATAATAAAATAAAATAAAAAACGGAAATAAATAAATAAATAAAAGAAAAAATCTTAGACTTGGACCTCTCTCATTTGAGCCCACAGGTCCACAAAAACCAGGTTATAAATTCAGAGTTTCAGTGAAATAAAAGGCCATTCTATTCCTATTACCCTGGCTGGAAAAAGATAGTGAGAGAAGAGCTAACGGAGTTCAGAGCAGCCTCCAAACCCTAAAGGGAACTCAACTGCACAGAATCACCTCTACCTCACATAAACCCTAAAGATTGTTTTGTAAACCTCACGGGTGCAACTCAATTTCAATCAAGCTCTCCAATCAGGTTTGCCCTTATTCCCATTACCTTTGAGCTTTGAATTCGAATACTCTGAATGTTTGAGGTATTATGGGTGAATTTGATACCCTTTTGATGCATGTCTTTTTTGTGAATTTTAATGGCATGATTCATGTGGTTACATTTTGATTTGGGGGCAACCCTTGATTACCCTATTTTTTTTGTCTCTAACCTGTTTGTTGAGTTTTTGTGAGGGTTCACATGACTTTTGCAGGGATAACTTGCGTGGTTTTCCACTTTATTTGTGGGATACCCCATGGAGGTTTCATTCCGATTACCTGTACTGACTCACTTTCTTTGATGGTGTTTAGCTGGGAAGGATCCCTGGGTTTCCCATTCCTCTAATTGATGTTACTTCGGATCTTTATCCGCGTGGTACTTTTACATTTTTCCCGCATTTTACTGCTTTCCTAGCTGGAAGACCTCGATAGGAGGCAATGTTTTTGTGTGTTTATTTTTTTTTACAGGTTCCTTCGTCCAGGACTCCTTTTGCATGAGCATCCCAAACCCTAACCCTTCATTGATTTTTCTTCTCCTAAACACACGTTTACTCCTTCTACTACAGGTGAGTACTCCAAAGGTCGAGCATCCGGTAGATTGCGTAGTAACGTCGTTCGTCCAAAACCCAATCCATAACCCCGTAGTTAGCCGAACTACGGCTTGCTCTGATTCTCATTCCAGATGAGATACGTAGGAATAAGACGCGATGTCTTAGAGAGAACATATCCCCCAACCCATAGGTCAGCCGAGCTACGAAGACTCTGATTCTCATATTCAGATGAGATACGTATGCAGTGGATGCGACATCCCCGCGAGTCATTTTCATTTAACCCCCTTTTTTAGTAAACAGCACAAGATAAACTCACACCCTTTAGACAAGAACTACAAAAGTGGATCCCGTAGAGTACTACGGATGCGAAGGGGTGCTAATACCTTCCCTTCGCATAACCGACTCCCGAACCCAAGATTTGGTTGCGAGACCCTGTCTTGTCCTTTCCTCTTTTCAGGTTTACTTCGAGCGTTTCCTTTCCCTCCTTTGGGATAAATAACGCATGGTGGCGACTCTTCTATCATTTTCTTTCGCCGGTTGTATTTTCGCACACTGTATTTTTCAGGTTGCGACAGCTGGCGACTCTGCTGGGGACCCGGTTTCCCTAAGCGAGTCCCTCCTAGCTTTTGTAGTTTGTTTGTTTATTGGGTGTTCATGCTTTTGTACAATTATTTATTTACCTGCTTTACCTTATTGCATTGTGTACATATCATTGCTGTATATGTTGGCTGGCTATGGCTGCTTGGTGATCTTTGTGAGATGATTTCTATACCCGAACTCGAGTGCACTTAGGATAGGATAATGGCATAGTCTTGTCGACTTATGTGGAGTTATTCCTTAGCAAGTTGACTTGCAAGCCCATTCACTTGGTGGAGGTCATGTTGAGATCAATAATGTCCCACAAGTAAGTTGTGGTTAGACATTACTTTTTCCAATATAGACCTTAGAAGCCGAGGACCTTAGTTTACCAAACCCATCTTGGCCTATTCGTAGGACGTAGTGCGGAAGTCGTTCAAGTGTAAGATTTGATACGATTGTTACGCGATACTACACTCATAAGAGTCTCTCTTGAGAATATTTTTGGAATACGAGTAGTCGTTCCTCCGATAATATCCGAAAGATGGGATTATGACTATGGGAACCTTTTGTAGAACATGTTTGGCAGGTTTAAACCTTAGTACACTCCTTTTGGGTGGTTCTTAACCTAAACTCCATGCTCGTGACTTGCAACAAACCCTTGATTCATGGTTGATCCGATCTGGTATCCTTAATATCAATGAAACTTGGGTGTTGATAAGGTGTAAACCATAATCCACCAAAATGGGTGGTTGATATTAAGGATAACATGATCCATCCCATGAACTTTGTTTGGTGTGCTCTTAATTTCTCTCCAGACAGTGCAACCTGACAGATGTTCAAGCAGATATAGCGATCCTGATTCCCATGCCACTGCACTGCATTCACATCATTTTGCATCACATCATTTTGCATTCATAATCATTCACACATGTTTATCCATTTCTATGGGGTTTATATCTTCTACTTGATTTTAGTCGGAATTTTCTTGGTTCTCATCAACGGCTTAGTCTTTTTTTACATCGTTTATCTATTGAGAGACTGGGATCAAGGGGGTAGAATACCTTTGGAATTGATAAACATGTCATTGCATTTACATATTCATTAGCATGTCTTGCATAACAGGTACCGCCACAGTGTTCTCAGTTTGTTTGGTGTTCAATCATCAGGATAGCTGACCCAGGCATTCACCGGTACGGTACCCGCAGAAACCAACAGAGAGTAATGGAGAGCCTACAAGCAGAGTTCGCCGGAATGAAAATCCGCATGAATCAATTCATGGATGTGGTTCAAGGGGTGGCTCAGGGACAACAAGAGCTCAGGAAGATGATACAGAGGAATCCCCCTGCTCAACCAGAGACGGTGACTGATCCTCCAGCTGGAGAGGCTAATGGACCCAATAGACCGGGGCCTATCCCAATCCTACATGTCACCTCCGGTCAACAGCCCGTTCATGATGATCAGGACGATCAGTTCCCCCTGCTGCAGGAAGACTTTGGTATGGGTCATGGTGTGGACCCCATGTTTAGAAGATTGGAAGAGAGGTTGAAGGCAGTGGAAGGACAAAATCCTCTGGGAGTAGATGTTGTTGACTTGGGGCTGGTCCCAGGTGTGAGAGTGCCACCGAAATTCAAGGTCCCGATATTTGACAAATACAATGGCAACTCTTGCCCGAAGACCCATGTGCAAGCCTATTTCCGTAAAATGGTTGCATACTCCGATGAAGAAAAGTTGCTTATGTACTTTTTCCAGGACAACCTAGTTGGGGCATCCCTGGAATGGTATATGAGGCTGGACAGAGCCCACATCCGTTGCTGGAGGGATTTGGCTGAGGCTTTCGTGAAGCAGTATCAGTATAATGCAGACATGGCTCCGGACAGAACTCAACTTCAAAATCCGTCTCTTAAAAGCAATGAGTGCTTCAGAGAGTACGCTCAACGCTGGAGAGAAACAACTTCCCGTGTTCAACCTCCTATGTTGGAGAAGGAAATGGCTAACATGTTCATGAACACTCTGCCAGGACCTTATTTAGAGCGCCTGGTGGGTTGCAATGCCTCCAATTTTGCTGATGTAGTCTCTACCGGAGAGAGGGTGGAGAATTACCTGAAGACATACGAGACCCAGAGTGGAGGTGGATCCTCATTAGGGGTGAAGAAGCCGTTCATTTAGGGACAGAAGAGGAGAGAAGGGGATGCAAGTGCCATATCTTCTTATCAGAACAGGGATAACCAGAGGAATAACTTTCAGAACTATCATCAGCAACCGTATGTTGCGGCTGTGACCATTCCAGCTGCAGCACCACTACAACAACAACAACCACAACGTCAACCAGCTCAGTACCAACCACAACAACCGGGTAACAGACCCGCCTATCAACCAAGGCCAAGGACGATGGACCGGCGTTTCGACACTCTTCCAATATCGTACGCTCAGTTGCTTTCTAGTCTTCAACAACTACAACTTGTGCAGTTGCGCACTCTGGCTCCTCCCGTTGGTAGGCTTCCGGTGGGTTATGACGCCAACGCTAGGTGTAGCTTCCACTCTGGGGCACCTGGCCACAATATTGAGAACTGCAAAGCTTTTAAGCACATAGTTCAGGACCTCATTGATTCAAAGGCCGTTAACTTTGCACCAGCTCCTAATGTCGTCAACAATTCCATGCCCCAGCATGGTGGAGCCAACGTTAACATGGTTGAAGGAGAAGTCAAATTAGTCTCTACGGTCAACAATGAAGATGGGGATAGTGATTGCGACATCGATAACTGGGTGCGTCCGAGGATCCCGGGTGAAGTTCTCAACAATTGGTCTTCTTAGGAGATTGTCCAAGCCACTTGTCTAGAGGAGTAATTTTCTTTGTTTATTCATGCATATCCAAGTCTTACATTCCGCCAGGGCGTAATGACTCATTGTAGGGCTCATCTATGTGACACTTGCATTTTTTATCATAAATAAAGGACGTCTTTTTGCATTCAAATATTTCGTTCCCTGTCTTTCTATTTTTGCAGTTTTAAAAAAAAAGGCAATGTTTTGTTTAGTTTCCACTTTTTTTTTTCACACTCATAAGCACATACCATCACTCATGCAGATGCACATCATCGGATCCTATTGATAACGGTTCTGCTATGGCTCGCTTCGACTTTGAAAATCCAATCTTTCAAGCTGAAGAAGAGGGTGATGAAGACTGTGAACTCCCTGAAGAACTTACCAGGTTATTAAAACAAGAGGAAAGGGTCATTCAACCGCATCAAGAGTCTGTTGAAGTGATTAATCTCGGCACCGAGGACGCCAAGAGAGAAATCAAGATAAGGGTTGCTTTGGAAGACAATGTGAAGAAGGGGTTGATTGAATTGCTGCAAGAGTATGTTGACATCTTCGCTTGGTCTTATCAGGACATGCCAGGGCTTGACACAGACATCGTGGTACATCGCTTGCCGCTCAAAGAAGGTTGTCCTCCGGTCAAGCAGAAGCTCAGAAGAACAAGACCAGAGATGGCTGTCAAGATAAAGGAAGAAGTGCAAAAACAGTTGGATGCAGGGTTTCTAGCAGTCACAAATTATCCGCCATGGGTTGCAAATGTCGTTCCGGTAACTAAGAAGGATGGAAAGGTACGGATGTGTGTTGACTACCGGGATCTGAACAGGGCTAGTCCTAAAGATGATTTCCCCTTACCTCACATTGACATTTTGGTGGATAACACAGCTCAGTTCTCGGTATTCTCCTTCATGGATGGCTTTTCTGGCTATAATCAAATTAAGATGGCACCAGAAGACATGGAGAAGACAACATTCATAACCCCATGGGGCATCTTCTGCTACAAGGTGATGTCGTTTGGTCTGAAAAATGCCGGAGCAACATATCAGCGAGCGATGGTGGCTCTGTTCCATGATATGATTCATCATGAAATCGAGGTTTATGTTGATGATATGATTGCCAAATCTCAGATAGAAGAAGAACATTTGGTGAATTTGCAGAAACTGTTTGAGCGTTTGAGGAAATTCAAGCTGAGGCTTAATCCGAACAAGTGTACTTTTGGGGTGAGATCTGGAAAACTACTGGGTTTTGTTGTTAGCGGAAAAGGGATCGAGGGGGATCCAGCCAAAGTGAAAGCGATACAGGAAATGCCTGAGCCAAGAACAGAGAAACAAGTCCGTGGTTTCTTAGGGAGGTTGAACTACATTGCAAGGTTCACCTCTCACCTAACAGCCACGTGTGAGCCAATATTCAAATTGTTGAGAAAAGATCAGGCTATCAGGTGGAATGACGATTGTCAAAGGGCGTTCGAGAAGATAAAAGAGTATTTGCAGAATCCTCCTATCCTTGTGTCTCCGGTCCCAGGGAGACCGCTGATTATGTATTTGACAGTACTAGACAATTCCATGGGTTGTGTTCTCGGTCAACACGACGAGACAGGTAGGAAAGAGCATGCCATCTACTACCTGAGTAAGAAATTCATAGATTGCGAGTCGAGATACTCAATGCTTGAAAAAACATGTTGTGCACTTGCATGGGCTGCTAAGCGATTGAGACAATACATGCTGTCTCACACAACCTTACTGATCTCCAAAATGGATCCGGTCAAGTATATATTTGAGAAGCCAACTCTCACCGGAAGAGTTGCTTGTTGGAAAATGGTACTGACAGAGTATGACATCCAGTATACTTCCCAGAAAGCCATCAAGGGGAGTATTCTGTCAAACTATCTTGCTCAACAGCCGATTGAAGATTATGAGCCGATGAAGTTTGATTTTCCAGATGAAGATATCATGTTCCTCAAGATGAAAGACTGTGAAGAGCCAATTGTTGAGGAGGGACCTGATCCAGAAGAAAAGTGGACTTTGTTGTTTGATGGGGCTGTCAATGCCAGAGGAAGTGGAATTGGCGCTGTCATTACTACTCCGGAAGGTGCCCACATGCCTTTCACCGCTCGTCTGACTTTTGAGTGCACCAATAATGAAACTGAGTATGAAGCCTGTATCTTGGGTATTGAGCAAGCCATTGATTTGAGAATCAAGACTTTGGACATCTTCGGAGATTCAGCTCTAGTAATCAATCAAGTGAATGGTGATTGAAACACTCTCCAGCCCAATCTGGTCCCCTACAGAGATTACACGAGAAGACTGTTGACTTTCTTCACAACAGTAAAGCTGTACCATATACCTCGTGATGAGAACCAGATGGCAGATGCTCTTGCTACTCTATCCTCCATGATCACGGTGATCCGGTGGAACCATGTTCCCAGGATTGATGTTATGCGCCTTGATGGGGCCGCATATGTGTTTGCTGCTAAAGTGGTAGTTGATGACAAGCCCTGGTATAACGACATCAAGTGTTTTCTGAAGAATTAAGAGTACCCTGCAGGAGCATCCAACAATGATAGAAAGACTTTGAGAAGATTGGCAGGCAGTTTCTTCTAGAACAAAGACGATGTTCTGTATAAGAGGAACTTCGACATGGTTTTGCTCAGATACGTGGACAGACACGAAGCAGACATGTTAATGCAGGAAGTTCATGAAGGCTCCTTCGGTACTCATGCCGGCGGACATGCAATGGCTAAGAAATTGTTGAGAGCGGGATATTATTGGATGACCATGGAATCTGATTGTTTCAAATATGCTCGAAAGTGTCATAAATGCCCGATTTATGCTGATAAGGTACATGTGCCGCCAAATCCTTTGAATGTGATGTCTTCGCCGTGGCCTTTTGCTATGTGGGGCATCGATATGATTGGAAAGATTGAGCCGACTGCCTCCAATGGGCATCGCTTCATCCTTGTTGCCATCGACTATTTCACCAAGTGGGTCGAAGCAGCATCATTCGCGAATGTCACCAGACATGTGGTTGCCCGATTCATCAAGAAAGAAATCATTTGTCACTATGGGATTCCCGAAAGAATCATTACTGATAATGGTTCTAATCTCAACAACAAAATGATGAAGGAGTTGTGCCAGAACTTCAACATTCAGCATCACAATTCTTCCCCTTTCCGCCCTAAGATGAAGGGTGCTGTTAAAGCGGCAAATAAGAACATAAAGAAGATTGTGCAGAAGATGGTTGTTACGTACAGAGATTGGCATGAGATGCTACCCTTCGCCTTGCATGGGTACCGTACTTCAATACGTACATCGACCGGGGCAACCCCTTACTCCCTTGTGTATGGTATGGAAGCAGTCCTACCTGTTGAAGTGGAGATTCCTTCTCTAAGAGTCCTGTTGGATGTCAAGTTAGACGAAGCTGAATGGATTCGGACAAGGTTCAATGAGTTGAGTCTTATCGAAGAGAAGCGAATGGCAGCCATTTGTCATGGGCAGTTGTATCAAAGTCGGATGAAGAGAGCCTTTGATCAGAAAGTGCGTCCTCGATGCTTCCAGGTCGGAGATTTGGTGTTGAAAAGGATCCTTCCTCCTCAGACAGATCACAGGGGCAAGTGGACTCCTAACTATGATGGATCGTATATTGTCACCAAGGTTTTTGATGGTGGGGCCTTAATGCTTGCAACGATGGATGGTGAAAACTTCACTTCCCCGGTGAACTCAGACGCAGTTAAAAAATACTTCGCATGAAATAGACCCGCTGGACAATAAAAAGAGTAGTCCAGGCAAAAATGGGCATCCCAGCGAACCAAGAAAATGAAAAAGGTTCGGGAAAAAATTAGGGATTAAAAGTGAAAAGATTGTACACCCGATAAGTTGAAAACCTGAAAAGGAAACTTAGGCAAAAATGGGTATCCCGGTGGATTGAAAACCCGAAAAGGGCGATCCAGGCAAAAGTTAGGGATTAAGCGAATGACTGCGTTCTGAGTAGTTCTGAATCTCATCTCGTGTCAATGACTGGAAACTTTTGAAGGATAGGAAATAGTCCAATCACTCTTTCAGAAAGCTGATCATCTGGAGGATCTTGAAGACGAGCAAGTCATAGCAGAATTGGAACCCAATAGAAATCCATTTCACATTGCCATTAGATTAATGTCTGTTTTTATCTGTTGTGCGATTACCTCTTTCCAGGGATTGCTTCCTAATATAAATGCCTATTCAGAGGCTGTTCAATCAATAAAATCATGTTATTCAGTATATCTTTGTTTTCATTTTCATTTTTCTGTTTTGTTTGCAAAAATGACGTCCGAATTTTTTGATAAACATTGCATCATGACACATAAGAGCTTTACAGGTACATGCTTAATAAACATTTAAAATTGCTGTAAATTTTAAGTGCTTTGGATCGTCTATTCAGAACAGGTACCCTCGGGGCATTTCCTTAAAATCCCCTGCAGATGATCGTGAATGTTTTCCACCAACAGACGAATTTGGTATCTTATCCCCGCAGAGCTGATCAGAGCGTTGGATTCTTCGATCCCCAGCTGGCTCTCACCACTGTACCTCCCCCCCAAGCGGTGGTTTCAGATTATACACTCCCCAGTAGAGTTGAGAGTGTCAGATTATATACCCCCAGCGGGGTTGATAGTGCCAGACTGTATCTTCCCAGCAGAAGCGGCTGCTCCTTAGAATTCGAGGCCAGATCGATAATCCCAACGCCAGATCCATGGTTTCTTTCCTTGAAGCAGAACCTCGGTACCGTATCGGTGTTTGCTTCCCCTGCTGAGTCATCTCTCGCAGATCGTGGTTGCCAGAACCACTATCGCTTTCCCCAACAACAGGTTTTCAGTGCCATTCTCTCCCCAGTCAGAATCTCGGTATTTTGTCATTGCTAGAACACCGTGTGGCGGGTCATTTCCCCACAAAATTCTTTGCGCTGTGCATCTCCATCAGCCTTGCCAGGGTCCAGAAGATGGTGATCATTTCCCTAGCAGATCCCCTTGCCTCAGCTTGGCATTCTACCTAGCATTTCACATCCCTGCATGTAGAATCATATTGCATTGCAAATCGCGTAGCATTTCCATTTTCATGGAGCATTACGCCATTGAAAAATTCAAACATATGCATGTAAGCATAAAACATTCTCGGTATCCCAAGTGATAAGCCAGAAGTTGTTTCCAGTACTCAGACTGAAGATTGTTCATGGCTTACCTTTGTTATCCCCAACAAGTGTCATTGGCCCATGCGCCGCCTCTATTATCGTTCCCTATTTCTGCTGATGCTGACAGGCATGAAGTTTCCGGTATTCAGACCGAAGTGGCGTTCACGCCAGTTTTCTGATGTTCAGATCGAAGAAGTTTCCGACGTTCAGGTCGATGCAACTTGTGGCGTTCAGGCCAATTTTTTGATGTTCAGATCGAAGAAGTTTCCGACGTTCAGGTCGATGTAACTTGTGGCGTTCAGGCCAGTTTTCCGATGTTCAGATAGAAGAAGTTTCCGACGTTCAGGTCGATGCAACTTGTGGCGTTCAGGCCAGTTTTCCAGTGTTTAGATCGAAGAAGTTTCCGACATTCAGGTCGATGCAACTTGTGGCGTTCAGGCCAGTTTTCCGATGTTCAGATCGAAGAAGTTTCCGACGTTCAGGTCGATGCAACTTGTGGTGTTCAGGCCAGTTTTCCGATGTTCAGATCGAAGAAGTTTCCGACGTTCAGGTCGATGCAACATGTGGCATCCAGGCCAATTTTTTGATGTTCAGATCGAAGAAGTTTCTGACGTTCAGGTCGACGCAACTTGTGGCATTCAAGCCAGCCCCTTGGTGTTCAGACCGATATTAATAATCTCATATCTCCCGATGTTCAGATCGAAGTCATTTCCAGTATTCAGACTGATGAGCGGCATTCAGGCCATGGTTATTTCTGTGTTACCATTTATTTTGGTATCCAGGTTAACATTCTTTTTCGGTATTCAGACTGATGAGCGACATTCAGGCCATGGTTATTTCTGTGTTACCATTTATTTTGGTATCCAGGTTAACATTCTTTTTCGGTATTCAGACTGACTTTGACCGTACCAGACGGATTCTTCTTTCAAGACCACCTCTTTGCCGATTTTGACAGGCATTGTTACTTCACTTCACTTCAGTGCAAATTTTCGGGCTTTTATTGTATTCAATCCCTTGATACCTCGAAAGAACGAAAGCCGCTACTATCTTCTTTCCAGATCTCCAGTTGATTGAATAGGGGCAGCTGTAATACCCCAAAATTTACCCTTCATTTTTCCTGGAAGCATACGCTTTACACCTCATGCATGCATTCATTTTTTAGGTCATTTAGCATTTGCATTTCATCATGGCAATCAGAATCGGATCCAAGAAGCTTGAACATCATCCAGGACACTTTGTGGGCTCTATTTAGATGATCAGTCAACACAAGGGAAAGACTTGAGTTACTTCCAACAGGGGTCTATTCGTCAGTCAAAACTTTAATCTTGAAAGAGCAAAGGTTTGTTCATGAGCTGTCATGCTCGCTAGGCGAAGCCCACGTGTTTTGAAAAAAAAAAATGAAAAACGAAAAAAAAAAAACGGGAATAAATAAATAAATAAATAAAAGAAAAAATCTTGGACTTGGACCTCTCTCATTTGAGCCCACAGGTCCACAAAAATCAGGTTATAAATTCAGAGTTTCAGTGAAACAAAAAGCCATTCTATTCCTATTACCCTGGCTGGAAAAAGATAGTGAGAGAAGAGCTAACGGAGTTCAGAGCAGCCTCCAAACCCTGAAGGGAACTCAACTGCACAGAATCACCTCTGCCTCACATAAACCCTAAAGATTGTTTTGTAAACCTCACAGGTGCAACTCAATTTCAATCAAGCTCTCCAATCAGGTTTGCCCTTATTCCCATTACCTTTGAGCTTTGAATTCGAATACTCTGAATGTTTGAGGTATTATGGGTGAATTTGATACCCTTTTGATGCATGTCTTTTTTGTGAATTTTAATGGCATGATTCATGTGGTTACATTTTGATTTGGGGGCAACCCTTGATTACCCTATTTTTTTGTCTATAACCTGATTGTTAAGTTTTTGTGAGGGTTCACATGACTTTTGCAGGGATAACTTGCGTGGTTTTCCACTTTATTTGTGGGATACCCCCTGGAGGTTTCATTCCGATTACCTGTACTGACTCACTTTCTTTGATGGTGTTTAGCTGGGAAGGATCCCTGGGTTTCCCATTCCTCTAATTACTATTACTTCGGATCTTTATCCGCGTGGTACTTTTACATTTTTCCCGCATTTTACTGCTTTCCTAGCTGGAAGACCTCGATAGGTGGCAATGTTTTTGTGTGTGTATTTTTTTTTACAGGTTCCTTCGTCCAGGACTCCTTTTGCATGAGCATCCCAAACCCTAACCCTTCATTGATACTTCTTCTCCTAAACACACGTTTACTCCTTCTATTACAGGTGAGTAAGTCTCCAAAGGTCGAGCATCCGGTAGATTGCATAGTAACGTCGTTCGTCCAAAACCCAATCCATAACCCCGTAGTTAGCCGAACTACGGCTCGCTCTGATTCTCATTCCAGATGAGATACGTAGGCATAAGATGCGATGTCTTAGCGAGCACACATCCCCCAACCTATAGGTCAGCCGAGCTACGAAGACTCTGATTCTCATATTCAGATGAGATACGTATGCAGTGGATGCGACATCCGCGCGAGTCATTTTCATTTAACCCCCTTTTTTAGTAAACAACACAAGATAAACTCACACCCTTTAGACAAGAACTACAAAAGTGGATCCCGTAGAGTACTACGGATGCGAAAGGGTGCTAATACCTTCCCTTTGCATATCCGACTCCCGAACCCAAGATTTGGTTCCGAGACCCTGTCTTGTCCTTTCCTCTTTTCAGGTTTACTTCGAGTGTTTCCTTTTCCTCCTTCGGGATAAATAATGCATGGTGGCGACTCTTCTGTCATTTTCTTTCGCCGGTTGTTTTTTCGCACATTGTATTTTTCAAGTTGCGACAACTTCAAGAAGAACCCATTGCCCGAGCATGGTAAATCTGCTGATAATATGGTTCAGGGTTGCCCTGGCAAATATAAGGTCCGATATGTCAGCCATATCCGACAATATTTGGTCGAGATGGATAGACTGTTGTGTGGATACAATCACTATGAGCATGACCATCACAGCTGCCGTATATGCACTGTCAATGAGAGAGGATGTCGTCAAGTCAGAAAAGACATCCAAGAAATGCTGGATCAAGGTGTAATTGAGATACTTCAGAATCGTGATGAGGATGATGAAGTTAATGTGATATCACCTGTATTCAGGATACCTGAGCCTGTTGTCGTCCGATATGATGGCAGCAAGCAGAAGGCCTCTCCTACTCTCATAATTAAGCCAACTGGCCCTGTGCCATACTCTTCCGACAAAGCTGTTCCCTATCATTATAATGCAGTTGCGTTAGAAGATGGGAAGGAGGTGCCTCTACCCTCCACTTCTGTTGTGAATATTGCTGATGTCAGTGGTCTGACCCGTAGTGGTCGTGTTTTCTCAGCGCTGCTGAAACCCCAGGCTGACACTAGAAGAGTTGATACTGCTGATAGTGTTATTTGTCCTTTGGGGAATTCTTCTGTTTCTCCGAATCCGGCACTTGCTGTTAACAGACCTGCCGCTGTTGTTAGAACTCCTGTCACTGCTGGCCAGAATGGCATGATGAAAGAGGACTGCGATGAGATGGTGAGGCTTATCAAGAGGAGTGAATACAATGTTGTAGATCAACTTCTACAAACGCCTTCAAAGATATCAGTGCTATCTTTGTTAATGAACTCTGAGCCACACCGTGAAGCTCTGCAAAAGGTGTTGGACGTGGCGTATGTAGATCATGACGTCACAATAGAGAAATTTGATAGCATTGTTGCAAACATTATTGCTTGTAACAACCTGAGCTTCTGTGATGCTGATCTCCCCGAGGAGGGAAGAGACCACAATTTGGAACTTCACATCTCCATGAACTGCAAGGATGATGCCATGTCTAATGCGCTGGTAGACACTGGATCTTCACTGAATGCGTTTCCAAAATCCACTCTTGCCAGACTTTCTTACCAGGGGCCTCCCATGAGGCAGAGTGGATTGGTCGTCAAAGCTTTTGATGGATCGCGCAAAATGGTGATTGGAGAGGTTGAGCTCCCAGTCAAGATAGGACCTAGTGATTTCCAGATCACTTTTCAGGTCATGGATATCCACCCATCATATAGCTGTTTGTTGGGAAGACCATGGATTCACGAGGCAGGCGCCGTGACATCCACCCTACACCAAAAGTTGAAGTTCGTCAAGAACAAAAAGTTGGTGGTGGTAGGGGGAGAGAAGGCTCTCTTGGTAAGCTATATGTCTTCCTTTTCTTATATTGATGCTGAGGACGAGGTTGGGACGCCGTTCCAAGCCTTATCTATTGCTGAGCCTTCTAAGAAAGGAACTTCTTCATTTGCGTCCTACAATGATGCTAGGTTGGCCATTGAGCATGGCGTAACTACTGGTTTAGGATAAATGATTAAGCTGGAAGACAATAAATCCCGGGCTGGCATAGGGTATTCTTCAGGCGCTTTCAACAAGCTCGGTCTGTTTCAGAGTGGTGGTTTCATCCACACGGTTGAAGACCAGGAAGCTACTGCAGTTGTGGAAGATGATGCAGAGGAAGATTCTGGCAACTTTGTCATCCCTAGAGGGGTCTGCAATAACTGTGTCACTATTGATGTTCCAACAGTTGTCCATAAGTCCACGTAATGTTCATTTTTGTTTAAAAACCCTTCTCCCATGCCAAAAGGAGAAGTGATGACATTGTTGGCCCATAAATACAATGATATTCATTCAATAAATTCATGTTAAATGTTTGTTTTTCCAAATTATTTTCACTTTTTGCTTTTTTGCATGAAATGGGTGATCACCATAAAACCCTAAAAAAATAGAATAAAATCAATCTTTTCATCTTCATAATGATTTGCCTTGTTTGAATTCTAAAATCTCTTTTATATCCAAAATCATTATGCAGGTTGATCAAACCCATTGAACATAATGATCCAACACCATCTCCCAACTTTGAATTCCCTGTATTTGAGGCAGAAGAAGGTGATGTTGAAGAGATTCCTGACGAGATTACCCGTCTACTGGAGCACGAAGAGAAGATCATTCAGCCACATCTTGAGAATCTGGAAATAGTCAACTTGGGGTCTGAAGATTGTGTTCGTGAGGTGAAGATTGGGGCACTCCTGGAAGAGTCTGTTAAGAAGGGGTTGATTGAGTTGCTACGAGAATACGTCGACGTCTTTGCTTGATCATATGAAGACATGCCTGATCTGGATACTGATATCGTGCAACATTTCCTGCCTTTGAAGCCTGAGTGTGTGCCTGTAAAGCAGAAGCTCAAAAGAACTCATCCTGACATGGCACCCGAGGATATGGAGAAGACAACATTCATCACACCTTGGGGAACATTCTGTTATCGAGTGGTGCCCTTCGGTTTGAAGAACGCCGGAGCCACGTATCAACGAGCTATGACCACCTTGTTTCATGATATGATGCACAAGGAGATCGAGGTATATGTTGATGATATGATTGCAAAGTCAAAAATGGAAGTTGAACATGTTGAGCACTTGTTGAAGCTTTTTCAACGTTTGAGGAAGTATAAACTTCGTCTGAATCCTAACAAGGGTACATTTGGAGTCCGTTCCGGCAAGTTATTGGGCTTTATTGTCAGTGAAAGAAGTATTGAAGTTGATCCTGCCAAGGTCAAAGCAATACAAGAAATGCCTGCGCCCAAAACTGAGAAGCAAGTCCGAGGTTTTCTTGGCCGCTTGAATTATATTTCCAGATTTATATCTCACATGACTGCCACATGTGCGCCAATATTCAACCTCCTCTGGAAAGATCAGTGTCATGATTTGACCGAGGATTGCCAGGAGGCCTTTGACAGTATTAAAGAGTATCTGTCTGAGCCTCCGATTTTGTCTCCGCCTGTGGAAGGGAGACCCTTGATTATGTATCTGACTGTTCTTGAAGACTCTATGAGTTGTGTCCTTGGTCATCAAGATGAATCAGGGAAGAAAGAATATGCCATCTACTATCTGAGTAAGAAGTTCACTGATTGTGAGTCTCGATACTCAATGCTTGAGAAAACATGTTGTGCTTTGGCTTGGGCTGCTAAGCGCTTACGCCAGTATATGTTGAATCATACGACTTGGTTGATATCCAAAATAGATCCAATCAAGTATATCTTTGAGAAGCATGCTTTAACTAGGAGGATTGCCCGTTGGCAGATGTTGTTGTCTGAGTATGATATTGAGTATCAAGCTCAGAAAGCTATTAAAGGTAGTATTTTGGCTGACCACCTGGCACATCAACCAATTGAGGATTATCAGTCAGTTCAGTACGACTTCCCAGATGAGGAGATTCTGTATTTGAAAATGAAAGATTGTGATGAGCCTACGCTCGATGAAGGGCCAGAGGCTGGTTCCCGATGGAGCCTGGTGTTTGATGGCGCTGTAAATATATATGGAAATGGGATTGGGGGAGTAATTATTACTCCTCAGGGCACACATTTTCCTTTTACAGCAAGGTTATCTTTCAAATGAACGAATAATATGGCGGAGTATGAGGCCTGTATTATAGGTTTGGAAGAGTGTATTGATCTTAAGATCAAACATCTGGATGTTTATGGTGATTCGACCCTTGTTGTTAATCAAATTAAGGGTGAATGGGAGACGAATCATCCTAGCCTCATCCCATATAGAGATTATGCGAGGAGGATTTCAACTTTCTTTACCGAGGTTGACTTCCATCATATCCCTCGAGATGAGAATCGGATGGCAGATGCTCTTGCTACGCTTGCTTCGATGATTATGGTAAAATTCTGGAATGAAGTCCCCAATATCACTGTGATGCACTTGGATAGACCAGCTCATGTATTTGCAGTTGAAGAAGCGAAAGATGACAAGCCATGGTATTATGACATCAAATGTTTTCTTCAGAGTCAGATTTACCCCCCGGGGCATCTGTTAAAGATAAGAAGACTTTGAGGAGATCATCTGGCAGTTTCTACCTCAATGGCGATGTGCTTTATAAGAGGAATTTTAATATGGTTTTACTCAGATGTGTAGATAGACACGAAGCAGACCTGTTGATGGCTGAAGTCCATGAGGGTTCATTTGGTACTCATTCCAATGGACATGCCATGGAAAAAAAGATGTTGAGAGCAGGCTACTATTGGCTGACAATGGAGTCTGACTGCTGCAAATATGTGAAGAAATGCCATAAGTGTTAGATTTATGCGGATAAGATTCATATTCCCCCGACACTTCTGAATGTTATTTCCTCACCATGGCCTTTCTCTATGTGGGGAATTGACATGATTGGCATGATAGAGCAAAAAGCGTCCAACGGTCACAGATTTATTCTCGTAGCAATTGATTACTTCACCAAATGGGTTGAAGCGGCATCATATGCAAACGTGACCAGACAGGTGGTTGTGAAATTCATCAAGAATCAACTCATATGCCGTTATGGTGTGCCAGATAAGATCATTATTGATAATGGATCTAACTTGAACAACAAGATAGTGAAAGAGCTGTGTAGCGAGTTCAAGATTGCACATCATAATTCTTCTCCCTATAGACCCAAGATGAATGGGACTGTTGAAGCTGCTAATAAGAACATCAAGAAGATTATCCAGAAGATGGTTGTTACGTACAAAGATTGGCATGAGATGCTTCCATTTGCTTTGCATGGTTATCTTACATCTGTCCGCACTTCAATAGGGGCAACCCCATTCTCTCTTGTTTATGGAATGGAGGATGTGCTCCCCGTGGAGGTTGAGATCCCATCAATGAGAGTCTTGATGGAAGCCAAGTTGACTGAGACTGAATGGGTTCAGAGTCGTTTTGACAAGTTGAACTTGATTGAAGAGAAGAGATTAACTGCCATGTGGCATGGTCAGTTATATCAGCAAAGGATGAAGAAAGCCTTTGATAAGAAGGTTAAGCCTCGTGTGTTCCGAGAAGGTGACCTTGTGCTCAAGAAAGTTTTGTCTTTCACGCCCGATTCCAGGGGCAAGTGGACTCCAAACTATGAAGGTCCATATGTTGTTAAGAGAGCCTTTTCAGGAGGTGCTTTGATAGTTACAACTATGGATGGGGAGGATTTCACTCGTCCTGTGAATTCAGATGCAGTCAAGAAATACTTCGCCTAAAAATAAAAACAAAATAGCTCGCTAAGTTGAAAACCTGAAAGGGTGGCTTAGGAAAAAATGAGTGTCTCGGTGGATTGAAAACCCGAAAGGGCGATCTAGGCAAAAGTTAGAGACATAAAAAATGAATATATACATCCCGCTAGATTGAGTACCTCACCCTGGGGGAATCTAGGCAAAAATCAGGGATTTGACAAGTAACTGCATCCTGACAAGACTTTGTTCTACAGTCGTCATCTGTCGGAGATTCTCGCTTAGTCATCGTCAAATGAAGCTTCAAATACACTGGATTCAGAGTTGGTGGAGAAATGGTCATTATGTTCAATGTAGCCTTTTTCCAATATATATCACCAATTTCAAATTTGTAAAGATCCATGGAGTCTTGCCATTTGCAGACCACCATTCCATCAAATAAATTTGAGCCTTTATCCAATTCTTTACACTCTTATTTGTTTCTGTTCGACAAATGTTTGCACCTTTTAATTGATAAATATCATTGTTTTAAATAAATAAGGTTTTATAAATTGTTTTTAAACAAAGTGAACATTCACAATGACAAAAAGGATAATTGGGACATCTTCAGTGCTCCCCCAAGGATAGTATGATCTCCAAAAGGGTAAGACATTGGTTCATATTCCTAGCATATATGTGTTTCTCTTCATCATCTTTTAGGTTGTCTCCTCCGCGAGCGCAGAAGAAGATTATGCATCACCAAATTCCCTAGAGAATCTGTAGCTTTGGTCCTGATTTGTTTATAGAAGTATATCTCTAACTCCACCAGATCCCCTGACGGCGTTTGGAGTTTGGACTTAGTCTTCTAGCTCCCCAGTTGAGTCTGGATCTAGCATTTGTGTTATTAATTATATGGTTGTCATCCCTTGTGTGGACTGACCTAAAATCCCTTATAGATTGATAAATTGATATGCCATTTTCTTCGAGGAAGTTGGTCTTCCCTCATTCAGATTGGGAATCTCCGTAGAGTAAGCAGGAAATCCCAACATAAGTGGACATTTTCAACAATTTGGTTTGTAGCTTATCCTCAGCGGATTCTCCTTCAGTGATGACCAGCAGGTTTGTTTCCCATCCATCCTCAACAGGGTTGTTCATGTTAGACTTCCCTAATTTGGCCGCCAGCAGGTTATCTCCAGCTGATCGCCTTCAGGTTATCCTCGGATTGATCACCAACAGTTTTCCCCCAGAAGAGTTGCTTGATCGGAGCCTGATTGTTGTTGTTTCCTCCTTCTCGGATGGTTTTCCGCCTAGCGGAACGGGTAATGGAAATGTTTATTTTCTATCCCCAGTGGAGCGTTGTTTCTCTTCCTCTCGGCAGAGTTTGTGTCTCCAGCATTATGAGGAATTGTGTTTGAAACTTCTGTCTGGTGGCTGTTCCCCACATAGTTTCCTATCTTGCCCCGATAGATTCCCCAAAAGAGTTTGGTTCTACGATGGAATCTTATCCGTATAGTTCCCCTAGCTAAGGCTCTATCTGTTCCTGATTTGACGTTGGAACTTATGAGGAAGATGTATTGATTCCTTCCCCAGTAGGGTGACCGGTTCTCCTTCTCCACAACAGAGATTTTCTTCCGTGGCTAGAAGTGATTTTTGTTTGATGTGCTTCTGTTTGGTGGATGTTCCCTGCAAAATTCTACATCACCTCATGATAAGATTCCCAGTAGACTTCTTCTCTGATCTTATCCTTGTCTCTGCGTACTGTTGGAAGATCCCCAGCCTTGGTGATTGTGATCCCTTGGCTTATTCCCAACAATAGTCTCTGATTCCCGGTGATCCTGTTTCTTCCTCTAGTAGTGATCTTTGTACCTGGCAGCGACTTCGCTCGATTCTCAGCATTGGTCTTTAGCCCCTGCAGAGATTGGTGTTTCATGGTATTGGTTTCCCCCACCAGATTGAATTTTCTCCTGTGGGCCTGGCTTTCTCTTTTGAGATGTAGTACCGGATGTCTGTCCATTGATTCTTGGACCTGTTTGTGTTAGATTTGTCTGTTTGTCAGCATTATCATACATAAACCACGCATATACATGCATAATTATAACATTCAGATATTCATGTTGCATTCTTTGCCATATATCTTTGTTTGTTATCTCCTGCTATCTGGTGATACATATTTCCCCAAGCAGATGATTGTGTCTGATCTCTCCATATAGAGTTAGCCCCATAGGCAGAAAGCGTCCATCCTTTCTTCCATATTCCCCACTAAGTTATGTCCTCATGGATGATTATTATTTCAGTTTCCTCCCAAAACATGTATTGGGACGGAATTACTCCCCTGAGTTATATCCTCATTGGGTTGAGTCTTGTTTCATTGCGTCTCTCTAGTTTGTTCCTAGATTGACTATTCTTGTTATTTCCCTTGCGTTTCCCCGTAGTTTAGATTAATGGTCGCTCAGTAGCCAGCTATTGTCCATCTTTTCCCCGACGGAGTTTTTTGGCCTTCTACCCAGTAACCAGTAGTTATAAGTCCTATTTTCTGTGGTTTTCAACCCAGTAACCGGTAGTTGTAAACCCCATTTTATCCCCTTGCAGAGTTAACCCTTGATTTTATTCATCCTAACCGATGACGATTACTCTCTTTTGTGGTTTTTTACCCAGTAACCGGTAGATGTAATCCCCTATTTGCTGGTTATCTTTATCCAATATTCGGTATTGATATTCCTTCATTTTGAGTATACCACCCAGTAACCGGTGATATATCTCTTGGATAAATGCTATGATCAAACAATTTATCCCCATCGAGTCATCTTTCATTTACCTTTGTTTGGTAATGTTTGTTTCTCCCCTTTTTATTGGTCATCATTTTATACCCAGTAGTCGGTATCCCAATGTCCTTTCTTTTCAGTCGATTTATCCTTTATTAACCCAGTAACCGGTTGTGGGTAGTCTTCCATGCGAGTATGTTATCTACGTTCTGACGGTAATAGATAATATATCTCATGCGCTCTTCGGTTGAAGTGTTTCTCTTCCCCAGTCGAGTAAGATTCGTATTTCCTTATGGAATCGAATGCCCATCCAGTAATCGAGTTTGCTTTTTCAGCCCTCCTTTTGGCTGATGAGTGTTTTGGAAATATTCCCCAATCCACGCCTTGGTTGGTCACCTATTATATGCCCAGTAACCGGTATCCCTGGTGTTCCTTTCTTCTGCTCCCTATTATGACTTTTGTCCCTTGTGGAGTCAGGTTTTCCTGAGTTGATATAACTTCTAGGTTTCCTCATATGTTTTTGGATGATTGATATCTCTCACCCTTATACCGGTCTTAGATATTCATTCTCCCCGAGCGTGTTGTTTTCTCGCCCTTATACCGGTGTATTGATCACATGTCTCTTTGAGCTTATTACCCAGTAACTGGTAATACCTCATTTTCCCTCTTTCCAACTTGAGTCCCTTTGTGGATTTTTCCATACCTGAGTCTGGATTTTATCCAAAGTATCCGTTGTGGATAGTTTTGCTGTATTGGCATATTCCCCAATACATGCATCTTTGCGTCAGCTCGAGTCTTTCCATTGATTTATTTTCATGGAATCCCTTCGTGTCTCTCCGCAAATTTCAAGTCGTGACCTGCTCACGCATTTTATCCCCTTTATTCCCCAGTAAAATCCCCAAAGTCTCCATCCCATTTATGAGTGTATCACTCCTATGGATTTTCATTTTCTTCTAATTTTCTTTTATCCTTTGTGGACACATATCTCCACAGAGTATTAACTTTTGCATACATGCATTTGCATCATGAGGTCTCTTAGGGACCAAAATTCGTCTCTTTGTTATTATTTAAGCCCATTCTACCTCGTCGAGACGAAGATTTTAACCTTCATATCTCCGACTAGAATGACCTTAAATAGGGGCATCTATAAGACCCTAATTTTGACCCTAAGATCCCTCATGGCATCATATCATTGCACTTTGCATTTGCCTCAAGGATCATAGCATCTTGGCTCCTTAACCTTTGGGTTGGGGCTTGTGTGAGTTGGTTTGAGACCACCAAGCATGCTTGAATTGTATATTATTGCTTTTCTTTTTTTTTTACTAACCAAAATCACAAAAATATGTCACTAACTTTGTTTTTTTTGTAGCTTAAGCAATCATGTGATCCAAGGCTCCTAGAAGGCCTCCAATTTTTTTTATTTTAAAATAACCATGTTTTAAAAAAAAACGAAAATAACCAACTTTTCAATTTTTTTTCCAAAATAACCATGGGAGTTGGCGCACCCCCCAAAAAATAAGAGGTGGCGCCAGATGCATTGGCGCACATGCATTGGGCTCATGAAGAGGCAACAAAGCTGCAACAAAGAATTCCTTGGTTGATTATTGAACTCTAATTCCTTAGCCTAGCTTCATTTCCATCTCAAGAACAAGCTGCAACAAAGAATTGGGAAGGATCGTGCCTCATAAAGCTCACTTCAAAAGTTGTTGTTCAAACTTTTTCAATTCGAAACTCACTGGATCTTGCTCATTTCTTGTATTTGTTGGTTCCTCTGAAGTCATCTCATAAGAGGCAATTGAACTGTGTACTTAGATTTCTCTCAGATTTCTCTTAATGTAGGGATCTTGAGTGGAAGCCAATGACACAGGGGTGATGTACATCACCCCAGCTTTCCAATGATATGAGGATCACATGTTTTCCTCAAGTTTTCATAACCTGCAACTTCCACCAGAGCTAACATGCTCGCCGGAGAAGACGGTGATGTACACCACCGTCCCCATGCCAGATTGCATATGGACCCTTGATTTCTATTCCCAATTTGAATCATGGCCCTCAGATGTTATGACTATTTTTAATGCTTTGTGTTTTCCCTTTGACTCTGATACATCGTGCGTGCGCATCTCTCCTCCTTTGGATGTGCCACCTCATTTAATGAGCTTGATCCAACGCGCCAGGATTTTTGCAATTTCTGATTTTCTATTTTATTTTCTTTTATTTCCTTTTATTTCCTTTTATTTCAAAAATTCATAACTCTTTCATCTTAAATCCAAAAAATATGAGACCAATTGCATTATTTTTATTTTTAATTCTAGTTTCTGAAAATGATTTTTAATATTTTTTATTTAGACATTTGATATTTTTTGTGAATTTTCTCTTTTCTGGTTATTTTTAATTCATTTAAAATAGTTTCCAATAATAAAAAAATGCAAAAAATATTTTCTTAACATCTTTGAATTATGATGAATCTATGAAAAATATTCTCATCAATTTCCAAATTGATTTGAGATTTATTTGAGATTTTAGTTCAATTATGTTATTTTTTATTCATTTTTAATTGTTTAAAAATAGTTTCTGGTTTCCAAGAATGCTGAAATTTTTTGTCAAACTTGGTTTGACCTTGTTGAACTTAGGATGATCCATTTGGACTTTTCCAAGTTGATTTGAAATGGATTTGAAGTTTGACCTTTATTTGTTTATTTTAATTCAAGTATTATATTAATTCTCAAAAATACCAAAAATATTTTATTTGTTTCTTGACTTCTAAACTTCATCTTGCTTCTGTTTACCATTGATTGACTTTGATTCTATTCATGCTGGATCAATGTGTGTTGGATATCTCATTTAAATTTCAATTCATGTACATTCTTCTTCTTCTTCTTCTTCTTTTTTTCTTTCTTTTTGGTCAATGAGTTAAAGATTGGTGGTTAGACTTGACATATGAGAGGCCTAACCTTCCTTGATTCAAATCTAATTCATCTTGATCAAAGATCAAGTGAATGGTTTTGCATTAAGGATAGGTTGCTTCTTGGTCAAGCAAGAAACCTAAATTAATACAAGATCATTCTTCTTTTCTTTTGGCATGGCAAGTTGTAGGAGCTTGGCTTACTAGTCATGGTCTCTAACTTGTGTTTGTTACCTATATTTTTATTGACCGGCCTCAGATAGGTGTGACTACTACATTAGTCCACCTACGATTGCTTAACATAGCGCTAAATTGCCTTATGGCATACTAACACTAACTACTAATCATTAACTTTTAATTCAAGTCATTTAATTCTTGAAATTTACTTCAATGCAATTTAATATTCTTGTACATTATTTCATTTGCTTTTGCCGTTTGCTCATTTGAGCTCATGTTTATGTTAATGCAATTTGCCTTTTGCTCACTTGAGCATATTATTGTGTATATACTATCGTGCTTGTTTTGTTTTGTTGTTTGTGTGAACCCAATGCAAATGGACAAAGGACTTTGATTTTAGGACCTTACCTATGCTAAATGGAGTCAAAGAGAAACTAGGCCCCATGCCTTTAGAATGCTATAAAAATGTCAAAGAGCAAGTAGGCTTCATGCCTTTAGAATGCTTAATCTTGAAGATGAACATTGGAAGGACTTAATTCTAAACTCACTCTTGTCCATTCTTTCTATTGCATTGTGGAACTTTTTGATTTGTATGTTCTTATGTGTTAGGGATCCCAAACTTGCCAAGTAGAAAAACCATTGTCATGAGCATCCAAAGTGAGAGATACAAAAGCCAATTGGAAGATTCCTAGGAGCTTGATTGTTTGAGTTATTTGCTTATTGCTTGCTAATCCAAAGAAAGGGAACAACATGGATCATCACTATGATCTCAAGAAGGGAACTCCATTGTGGTTTTATTTCTCCTCCTTCATCTTTGCACGTTTAGGACTTAGCCATTCTTCTTCTTCCCTCCAGTCTAACCCAAGCCAAACTTTTGTGCAAACATTAACATTGTTTTCAAAAAATTAGAAACCTAAGCACTATGCTTTTGATTTTCCAAACTCTTTTCATAATACTTATTTTGAATTGAATCCTTAAGTCAATTTTGACCATACTTTGTGAATACTTTTCATTTGTAGGTTTGAGTTATCTTAGAGGTTGATATAATACTCACCTAAATCCTTAGTGATGGACTATAAGTCTTCCATGCTTATTATAGGGTTAACCCCTCACTAGCATGTTGAAGCTCTCCTCACATGGTGAATTTGTGGTTTTAGGTTGAGTTTTCTCCCTTTGATAACAAAAGACCTTAAGGCTTTTGACCAATCAATTCACCAATTTCTTTTGATATTTTTACCCCGAACTACGAGGTTTTGATCCTAATCTTTTTTAAGATGGTACGTAGGCAATGGGTTTATCCATTCAAACACAAAATTGTAAATAACTTGTACATTCTTTTCTCATCTCCCCAATCATGTTTGCACAAATATTTTTCACAAATACCAACCTACCTTACAACATTGGTGAAAAGGTCTCCCTTAGAGTACTAAGGATGTTTTGGGTGCTTAAAACCTTCCCATTGCATAACCAACCCCCTTACCCAGATCTCTGACATTTTTATTAATTTTTGATTTGATAAAACTTCTCGGTTTTTGTTCGCTTTCTAACCTTTCCTTTGGATAAATAGAAGTGCGGTGGCGACTCGAATTGTATGATTTACTTTTGATTTAGTTAATAAATCTAAAGGTAACGAATACCCCGCTACACCGTGAAAACAATTCAACCCCGTCTCCCCTTCTTGTTTTTCTATACCTTCAATTGGTATCAGAGCTTCGACTATGTTATTGATTTTTGAATCAAACACTTAATCGTGTAGAGAGACCCAAGTTGAGAAAAACTTCATGGCTAACATAAATGAAAGAGATAGCTACAACGTAAAACCTCCAGTTTTTGATGGAGAAAAATTTGACTACTGGAAGGAAAAAAGTGAAAGTTTCTTCCTAGGCTACGATGCTGATCTCTGGGATATGGTTACAAATGGTTATGAGATACCTAACTCTACACTCGGTATTCCTATTCCAAGAAGAAGAATGAATGATGATCATAAGCGTGATTTCAAGAATCACCATAAAGTAAGAACCATTGTGTTAAACGCTATCTCCGACGACGAGTACGAGAAGATAACCAACAGGGAAACAACCAAAGATATCTTTGACTCCTTGAAAATGAAGCACGAAGGCAATAATCAAGTTAAAGAGACTAAGGCTATGGCCTTAATCCAAAAGTATGAAGCCTTCAGAATGGAAGATGATGAAGCTATTGAAGTGATGTTATCTAGGTTCCAAACCTTAGTTGTAGGAATCAAGGTTCTAGACAAAGGATATACTACACCAGATCACGTCAAGAAGATAATCAAAAGTCTTCCCAAGAAGTGGAGACCTATGGTTACTTCTCTGAAGTTATTAAAGTATATAAACAACATAAGTCTCAAAGAACTTATCATCTCCCTAAGAAGTCATGAAATAGAGCTAAAAGAAGATGAACCTCAGAAGAAAAGCAAAACTGTTTCTCTAAAGTCTAGATCAGAAAGAAGAAAGCCAAAAAGGAACAAAGCCTTTCAAGCTGAAGAGGAAGAAGATGATGACTCTGAGAATGAAGATTCTGATGATGAAGAAGAATTATCTCTTCTTTCTAGAAGAATCAAACAACTCTGGAGAAAAAGACAAAACAACTTCAGAAGGCCCAGACAGAAGGGAGAACGTCCAGATTCAACCTCCAGAGGCAGACCCAACAAGGAAGTAACGTGTTATGAATCCAAAGAGCCTGGACACTACATAAATGAATATCTAAATATAAAGAAGGATGGATCCAGAAAGGAAATCTTCAATAAAAACTAATTCAAATCAAAGAATAAAGGACTCATGGAAACATGGGACGACTCTGAATCTGAGGTTTCAGAACCTGATTCTGAAGAGGAGCAAGCAAATGTAGCATTCATGGCTACTATCTTTGGAATTTCATCTGACTCTGAAGAGGTATTCTCTGACTTTTCTCATTCTGATCTGGAAGCTTGTCTGCCAGAATATCTGAGCTTGTATTAAAAGCTTCGATAGAAATTCAAGAACCTGAAAAAGGTTCATGAAGAGACTGTTGAAGAATGTGATAAGCTTGAGAAAGAAGTTTTTGAACTCAGAGAAAATAATTTTACTCTTGAAAGAGAGAACGAATTTTCAACCAAGAAATGTTCGAACCTTAAAGAAACTCTTTCTAAAGCTCCACCAACTTCTGACACTATCATATACAAATATGAAAAAGCTTTTCAGAAATTCCTAAACAACGGTCTAGAAAGAAGCAAAATGGTTTCTATGATCTATGGAATAAGTCATAATAGAAAAAAAGGAATTGGTTATGAATCTGATGAAGATGATTTGATATCTTCTATAGAAAACAAATCAAAATCTCCTTTTTCTTATCATTATACACCTGCACAGGCACAAAAGTTTAGTAACGCTAGAAAACCCAAAGTTTTCAGAAACTCTGGAAGAACTAATCCTAAAGGACCAAAAAGATTATGGGTACCAAAAGACAAAATAGTGGATATTGCAGATATCCTATGCAGCTGAGTTAAAACACCAACCATGGTACCTGAACTCTGGATGCTCGCGACACATGACGAGAAGAAAGCATATATTCCAAAACTTGGAACTTGAAGATACTGGTTTCGTAGGCTTTGGAGGAAATCAGAAAGGAAGAATCAAAGGATCTGGACTAGTTGGTAACAAATCTCTTCCCTCTATTTCTAATGTCCTTTATATTGAGGGATTAATGCATAATTTATTATCCATAAATCAATTAAGTGATCACGGTAATGATATTATCTTTAATCAGAAAATGTGCAAAGTTGTTAATCAGAAAAATGGCACAGTCCTTTTCACTCGAAAGAGGAAAAACAACATTTATAAAATAAAACTTCCAGATTTGAAAAACCAAAATGTAAAATGCTTAATGTCTGTTAATGAAGAGAAATGGGTCTGGCATAGACGCTTGGGTCACATTAGCTTGAGGAAAATTTCTAGGAGGAAGCCTCATCTCATGGGCTAGCAAAAGACAATCAACCATTGCACTCTCAACTGCAGAAGCAGAATACATCTCAACTTCACTATGCAGCACTCAGATGCTCTGGATGAAAAACCAGCTTGAAGACTTTCAGATATATGAGAGTAACATCCCTATGTTCCGTGACAATACTGCTGCCATATGTTTAAGTAAGAAACCCATTTTACATTCCAGAGCGAAGCACACATAAATCAAACACCATTTTATCAGAGACTACATTCAGAAAGGGGTAATAAGTCTAAAATTCATAGATACAGACCATCAATGAGCTGATATCTTCACAAAACCCTTAGCTGAAGATAGATTCTTCTTCATTCTGAAACATTTAAACATGGTAGATTGCCCATAATGATTCTGAACTTGTGTTTCTCTTCTGGCTTGTTAAAATAGGCTCTAACTCAAATCTATGGTTATCGTTTGGTTTTGGCTATGATACTTCTACCAATTAGATGAAATTTGAATTAGAACCCCTCTAAATCAAAATTGTTTGGTATTCTTGATGTCAGAAACATCAACGCGGCCTCTCTAACGTCTGACCTTGGATCTTCTAGACAACTGTCTAGCATAGAACTTAAGAGCCAGACTATTGAGATCTCCTCGAGCAGTGTTCATATTTTTGGGATTAGACAACCATCATTACCTGCAATTAATTCTCCCCAAGCATGTCAACTCAGATTTTTGAACTAATTAATTTTGATGTTTCCTATTCTCTATTAACATTGTCATTTTGCATGCTACATGTTGTGTATATATATTTTTCACAATTCTGACTTTGAAATTTTTGACTCACAAACCTACACAAACCCTTTTGTGCTCAAACTCTCTTCAAGTTCATCAACACTCTTCAAGTTCATCAACATGCTTCAATCTTCATCAACATTCAGCAACATATTCATCTTCTCCAAATGGATTCTCAACAACAACAGGTCTACAACTACTCTCAACAAATGGAAGCAAATGAACACCTTGCTGAAGCTCCACAACAAACCACTACTGAAACTGCTACAACCTCAACCACTGCTTACAAGGAGGCCCACGTCCTCGATCGTCCCCCTCACATAAACCTTACAATGCCATTTAAGAAAACAAAAGTTCTTTGTGAATCTCTAGTGGACTTCGACAATTTTAAGCGTAATGACATTGATATCACTGCAGAACTTGAGAAACAAGGTTGTGGAAATTATTTCCAGAGGCTCTACGGTCCTGTCTATAACTTCCTCGTCAAAGAATTTTGGCGATTTGTAGATTGTGACCAGCGAGTCAAAAGGGTCACCACTGAAAAATCCATAGCCAGGCTTCTGGACATGGAAAGAGCTGGGGGCGGAAGGATATATAATATCAACCCTAGGGCAAAATACATTTCTAAGGAGATAGTCCCCACAATATTCAAACAGAATCCAAAAGGGAAAACCTCCAAGAAGAAGAAACTTCTCCAGAATCTGAGGATCTGGTTGAAGATCATTCTGGGCACCATCCACCACCGTCCAGCTTCAAACTCATCTGACTACATCAATATGGATAAAAAATGTATCTTGTATTGCATCCACAAGGGATTGAAGTTGAATCTTCCCTCTCTACTATTCAAGTATCTGAGGGATTCAGTCAGGGATACAAGAAACCACATGAAGCCCAGAAACTACATACCTCTGGGAAGGCTCATGTATGACGTCCTGATAGAGAGTGGAATGGTGGACCATATGATCTCCATCAACATGATGGAAGATGTGACTGTAGATGTTGGCAAGCCTTTGAATGCTAGAAATCTAAAGAGCATGGGGGTCATTGAAAAAGTTTTAGTCAACCCAACTTTGGACACATCTTGGGAAGCTCTGAAGGATCAGAGAAAGATACCTAATAGTCTCTATCTTTTCTCAAAGATAGATCCTCCAGAGGTCATTGCCCATTACCTCCAGGATATGGCATCTCAAGGGGTGGATATCTCAGAGTTCTCAATGGACTGGCTTCAAGAGCAACCACCTAATTTGATGAAAAGGAAGAGAAAGCCTTCTGATAAGTCCAAGAAGAAGAAGACTTGGAAGCTAGGAGAACCTCCAGAAACCAGATCGCCTACACCTATGGACTCTTCCGTTTCAAGTAAGTCATATTCCTATAAAACTCCCTCAAATTCTAATTTATAGAAAATATCTTCCTCTCTACCTCAAAATCTTCTACTTATACCCCCTCTGAACCCACCATATCTATTCCAAGTCCCTATGAACCTCACAACTCTAACCCTTCCTCACCCCCTTTGCAACAATTCAACCTCACTACAACAACACTTCTAATATCTGAAGCTTTACTTCTGAATAAACCCATTTCACCTCCCTTCTTAACTCATTCTTCACAACCATACCATGACATCTCTTCTGACTCTGAACATCCAGAAACCACTGACCCTCCATCTCCAACATTGACCCAACTCCAAGCCATATCACTATCTAACCAACCCCCATATGTCCCAGAAACCTCAGCGCCTTCACTATCTGAACCTAAAACAAAACCTCCATCTGAATCTCCCACTAAACCTCCATATGAAAACCCCAACCGAACAACCCTCTGAACCTGCCACTGAAACAACCCACACTTTATCAGAACCCACTAATCCATCATCTGAGTCTGAATCGACCTTCCCCACCCTGGAAGAGTCAGTTATTTTATTTTCAGAATCTTCAGCTGTGAAGCTCAGAACACTGTTTGAACAATCCAGCCTAAGTGATAATCCCTCTCAAGTGAGGAATCACTGGAATGGATTTCTCAAATGGATGACATATGAGGTCTTAAAGTTGAAAGGACTCTCTGAACAAGTTAGAAATGACTACATCAGAAAAGTTGAGGAGAGGCTAGATGCTCGTCTGGCCAGAGAAGCTGAAGAGAAAACATGCTAGGAAGCTGAAGAAAAGGCAAGATTGGAAGCTGAAGAGCAGACGAGAAAGGAAGCCGAAGAAAAAGATGCTGCTGAGCCTGCTACTGCTTAAGCCAAAGTTAAATCCAAAGTCGACGCTGAAGAAGCAACACACATTACTGGGGAAGAAGTTGCTAAGGCAAAAGAAGTTGCTCTGACTCAAGGGGAGTTCTCAAATTCTGATCTTGCTCCCCTGGTGCTCAAGACTTTGGAAGAACTCCAGAAGGAACAATAGCTTGTGAGAGCCAGACTTGATCAACAAGACTTTGTCAACTCCAGTATTCAGACCCTCCTAACTCAACTGCTTCAGAGGATGCATCCTCCTCCAAACCCTTAAGCACCTTAGACTTTATGTTTTGTGTTTTACCTTTAAGTGTTTTGGCTTCTTTGGTTTTTCCTTCTCTGTACCTCTTTCATATTATCTAATGAAATTTTGTTTCGCACTATTTGTTTTTCTCGGTTGTCTTTTTGAGTCTGACAAAAAGGGGGAGAAATAATTAAACAGCCTTCTGATAAAATTAATATCTGAGTCTCATAATGCACTGTTTACATTCTAAAATTCTAAATATATTATGCAGTCTAAGTTTTCTTGCAGAAAGTATCTAAGTAAAACATCTGAGCAACAAGTTAAGCAACATAAAAGGCTCTGGTAAGAAACTCCAAACTTTCTAAAGTATCACATTTAGGGGGAGCTTGCTTATCTTAGGGGGAGTCATAGTATGTCTGACTCTGAAATTATCTTCCTTTAATTATTGTGAAGTATCATTGTTTCATCAACAGTCTGAAGTTTTGTCATCATAAAAAAGGTGGAGATTGTTAGAACAAGATTTTGGTTCTGCAACTTATCTCTAAGTTTTGATGATAACAAAGGATGAAACATTTTGGTACCCTAATGAAATTCTCTAAGTGTGCGGGACTCTAACGAACAATGAATCTGATGAAACAACATCTAACGCCACAAAAGTCTAGAATAACTGACTTAGAGTCAAAGGTATTCGCTCCGACACTGAAGACAATGATGTTCGCAGGATCTGTCATCTGAAGACTCTGAAATTCTACATCTAAAGGATCCCACATATTAATACTCTGATGATCCTTACATCAGAAGAACGTCTAATTAGAGATCAGTCAATAACTTCTGAAGAAAACACAACATACAACTATCTGAAGAATACAAGATATAAGAGAAGAATCTAAATTCGGCGCACTCTGATTCACGCCTAACAGATCAAATCAAGAACTTAACAACAAAGTATTCCAAATATTGTATGAATATCTATATGGAGAAAATTGAATACTCTCCTAAAATGCTATGGAAAGGACAATAAAATTAATGTCATTTAAGTCCCATTATTGGCAAGACACCAATGCTCCATTCAATGGTATCATCTCCAAGCATTATAAAAAGACCCAACTATCATCATACCAAGATACGAAGCTATTACACAAGAATTCTGCACATCAAAATCAAGTCATACACTAAAATCTTATTTTACGTTATCATACGAGTTGTTTCTCTAAGTGTGATTTTTTATCTTCGTTCTTACTGTGTTCATATTGCTTATCTAGAAGCACTAAACACTTTCTTGTAATTCTAAAATGGTTGTTGTAAATTTCCTCAAGTGACTTGGGAAATCTGTAGACTTGAGAGGGCTAAGATATCAGTGTACTCTTAGACGTTTTGTGTAATCTTTCTAGATTATTGGATTAAGTTCTTATTGAAGGCGAAATCACCTTGATCGGGTGAACTGGAGTAGCTTCAAATTTTAAGCGAACCAGGATAAACTTCTGTGTTATTTGTTTTGATCTTTGTGTGTGTGGCATTCCAAAAGTTTTTATTGTCATTGAAAACAATTAAAACCCCCCTTTCTTGTTTTTCTCTACCTTCAATTGGTATCAGAGCTTCGACCATATTATTGACTTTTTTAATCAAACACTTAACAGTATAAAAAGATCTAGTGTGAGAAAAAAATCATGGGCAACACCACTGAAAGATATAGTTACAACGCTAAACCTCCAGTATTCGATGGAGAGAAATTTGATTATTGGAAGGACATAATTGAAAGCTTCTTCCTAGGCTATGACGCTGACTTAAAGGACATTGTTACAAATGATTATGAACCACTTGTATCTGCTCTTGGTATCGTCATTGCAAGAAACAAAATAAGTGATGATCAGAAGCGTGACTTCAACAAATCACCACAAATCCAGAACAATTATGTTGAATACAATATCCTACAATGAATATGAAAAGATCACCAACAGGTAAACAACTAAATACATATTTGATTCCCTAAAGATGACTCACGAAGGCAATAATCAAGTAAAAGAGACTAAGGCTCTGGCCTTAATCCAAAAATATGAAGCCTTCAGAATGGAGAATGATGAAGTTGTAGAGGTAATGTTTTCTAGATTCCAAACTTTAGTTGTGAGACTCAAGGTTATGGACCAAGGATACACAAGTGTAGATCATGTGAAAAAGATTATCAGACGTTTGCCAAAGAAATGGAGACCTATGGTTACTGCCTTAAAGTTATCCAAGGATCTGAACAGCATAATCCTGGAAGAACTCATCAGCTCCCTCATGAGTCATGAGATAGAGCTATAGGAAGACTGTAGAGGTAAATTCATGACCATTAAGCTATGGATAAACTTAACATCAATAAAACTAGAGTCGCCACCGTGCTTTTATTGTTTCCAAAGGAAAAGGGAAAAGTACGAACAAAACCCAAAGATAAGAAGTTTTCAAATCAAAACTAATAAAATGCCAAAGATTACAGGTAAGGGGGTTGGTTACAAAGTGTCATAGGTACTCCTAGGGAGCCTTTTTTTATGTGCGTATGTGTTTTGGTATAAAAGATGTTCGTAATAAATAGAGTAAAGGGATGAGAAAATAATTCATTAATTATACTTTTGTGTTTGACAAGACCTTCGGACTTGTGCCTACCTACCAACATAAAAATGAGGGATAAAAACCTCGTAGTTCGTGGGATCAAATTTAAAAGTGAGTGAATTGCTTTTAATAAAAATTTAAGTTTAAAAAGGCACAAAAGGCCTAAAAGAGTTTCAATGAATGTTAGTTCTTTTTGTCTTTTGAAATTTCAAGTTTACATGGTTAAGTTCATTTACAAGTTGATTAAGAAAAAGAGTTCAAAAATGCAATGGCATTAGGCTAAGGTTTCTAGTTTGCAATAAAGTCTAAGTTTAGAAATCACAAGCAAAGAAGATTTTGAAAGGGGGGAGAGATTTGAAATTTAAGAAATGGGAGGAGATGAAGAGACTAATCCTAAGCAACAATTTAAAAGTTAAGAGTTGGAAATATCTGACCAATGGGATGCAATCCAATAGACAAGAATGTCATATAGAAACCCACTTTTTCCTTTGGACTTTAAAATCAAGCAATATAATTAAGCAAGAAAGATGAAGAGAAAGGCATCAAATAAAGATAGTCATATCCAAGCTAGCAACTTCATAGTATTCTTCATGATCTTCCCCATGTATCAGATGACATACTCCTTGAATGGCTAGGAAAAAGGCATTAGACACAGGTTCAAAGTAGCATTTGCATCAAGACCATGTAGCAGATGAATTCAGGGGGATCTCAATACTTGCATCAGATGAAAGTTTAATTCATAATGACTTGGTTTCATAAAAGTTGGCATTGGCCAAGTCCTTTTTCATAGGGAGTGTTGCCTAATTCTAAGTCCAAAGCTCAGATCAAATCCAACAGTCCATGCAAATATTTTGTAAGAGTTTTTGTTGTTTATTATGTACTTTAAGGTCCTAAGACCACAATCACAAATAAGATACACAAACAAGTATATACAAACACAATATATGGCTCAAGTGAGCAAAGTGAAAATGACATGAACATAAACAAGTCAAATGATATGTATAATGGCAAATGATAAATGGCCTGAATTCAAATTGCGTAAAGTAAATGACATGAAATTAAAAGTTAGTCAAATTGTTAGTGGATTAGAAGTTAGTGAAGTTTTTCTTTTTTATTGTTTAAGTCATCCTTTGGAGAACACTCAACCCTCTATTCACAAGCATGGGTCCTTGAACCAAGATATCTCCCAAAGGTAGGAAAAAAGGCCAAGTTTCCACACAATACCATGAAAAGAGGCCAACCTTGACCAAGGCTCAAACACAATAGTCAAACTCCACAAGTCAATAAAAATGGCTCAACACAATTTATTTTCAATTAAAAAAATTAAAAATCAATTAAAAATGCATTAAATTAAATTATGTTTGATCAAAAACCTAAAACCTCTTCAAAATACCAAATAAATGGCTAAGAAATTTATCATAGGTCAAACAAGGTCAAAGGACCTTGGAGAAAAAATTTCACCATTTTTGAAAAGTCAGAAGTATTTTAAACAATTAAAAATATGCATAAAAAAATAAAAAACATGAAAAATATCAATTTTGATCAAAAAAATAATTTTAATTCAGAAAATGAAAGTGAAAAATATTTGAATTTTTGTTTTGAAAGTCCCATATTTTTTTGGATCATTAATGAAATTAATATGAATTAATGAAAATAAAGCAAATAAAATGAAAATTCAAAAATTCAAAAATACGTGGACCATCTAATCTCCCTCATTAATTGAGGTGGCAGATCAGATGATCCAAAGCACGCGTTCCACAAGGTCTTGAGTCAAATGAGCAACACACGTGGTAATCACAACCAACATTTAAGATTAAAACATTTTTAATGGACCCTGTGGTTAAGAAGCTTGCCAACACATCGCCGGAGCCAGAGCTCCGGTCTTCTTCTCCGGTGGACCTCACCGGACTGGTCCACCTTCAACCATCACCAAAATGAAAAAGCAAGACATGGATTTAAAGAAAAAATGCTAAAGAGCTCGAATCTGGCCTCAAATTTTTCTAACTCCAAGTATATGAGAAGATACAGGGAGTTGAATTTTGAGGATCATGATCGGAGTTACTTCGATTTGACCTCAAAGCAACTCAATCTTGTTGCCTACATTGGTAGGACTTCAGACAACCAAAAATCAACAAGAATAATGGAGAAATAAGAGAGAATAGAAGAGTGGAGGTTTCTGAAAATTCACCTTCGAGTTGATCCAATTTGACTTGATCTTGATCTGGATTTGATTGCTTTCTGCTCCTCTTGCTTGCAGAAACCAAATAAACTGAAAATGGAAGTGAATTTCTGGAGTTTGAACTTCCAAACAAAAGGTGGAGTTCAAGCTCGTTTTCAAGAGAAATCTCAGAAAATTCTATGGTAGTGAGGGTTTGCAGAGGTCTAGCAAAGCTTGGGCAAGGTGTTGATGATGAATCTGAAGCCTTAAGCTTGTTTAAATAGGCAATGCACTTGATATTTGCACCACTTGAAAATTGGACAAATTTGGAAACCTTCTTGCATGGGTGCATGGCAATGGTTTGGGCCTTGAGAATGATGCAATCCACTTTCCATTCCCGTGTAAAGAGAACTGAATGCATCATATGTAAGCATGCAAAAGAATTTTATCATTTGAAATCCAATCTTGCCAAAAAACTTTCCATAATGAAGCCATGCACAAGTCCCTAAATTTTAATCCAAATGAGATAATCTTGGATGTTTTGGAAAGGTGAGATCAAGGGGAACAACTTTCATGTTGAACACGGTTTCATTTGAATCTTGGATCATGATGAATTTTGAGGTGTAAGTTTGGGAAATCAAACATATTTGAAAATTTTCTAAGTCCCAAGTCAAATGTTCACTTCTTCCTCCTTGAATAAATTTTCCTATGGACTTCAAATGAGATAATATCCTTCATTAAATTTGTATCTCTTTCAAACCTATTAAATTTGGTCACAAATATGACCTCATTTGGATTTGGCATGAAGGAGTTATGCATTTTAGAAGTTGGGGAAAATCACTTGTTCAATGGTATTGGCCCAAAATGACCTATAATGTTTTCACTTGGCACATGCATTTGAAAGTTGAATTTGCACTTTCTCCAAACATAAAGGTTGTAGTAGACATCTTGAATTTAATCATGAAATTTGAATGGCTTTAATATCATAAAAAATGATCATGTTATGGCCTTGAGAAGTTAAACTCTAAATTAGGGTTTATACAAAATGACCTATAATCTTTCACTATAAAAAATTACTTTCCAAGCAAAACTAGCTATATACCTTAAAATGAAAGTTCTTTGGAATGTCATTTAGAGTAACGTTGCTCTTGGAATCATTTTCATATGATAAAAATAGTAGGAGATACGGTCTAGGGAACCCCAGTTTTGACCAGTTGACTTCCTCTGATCAACCACCATGAACGATCTTGCTAGCTTGACATTCTCTTGACTTCTGGGACTCATGGAGGATCATATATGCATAAGATGATGAAATTTGGAATATCCCTTGAAATATTTGATCAATTTCTAAAGAAACTTGTTGAAGAAGTCACATAAGATACCCATATGAATTAGGGTTTCCAAGGCTAACCAACTTCAAACTCTTGATGATTTCTTGATCAAAATAACATGTGAAGATCATGGGGATTCATATATGTTACTTAGAGCCAGTGTGTACCAATTATTGATTGAGATCCTTGCAATGAGGGTCTTAAACCCTAAATATAAGCTTGATAGATCATAGGTGAGCATACACACTACCTACAAAAGAGTTAAACTATACAATGACATATTTTTTGTATTTTGGTTAGTAAATAAAGAAAAATGAAGTATGATACACTCAAATGTGCTTGGTGATCTCTCCCAATGCAAACCCAATGAATAAGGGGTAAGGAGGATGCCAACTTGTGATCCCAATGCTAATGCATATGATGAGATAACATGAGGGATCTTAGGGTCAAAATTGGGGCCTTACAGCTGCCCCTATTTAAGGATGTTCTAACTGAAAGGGAGGACATCCGTTACCAGTTAGGATAAACATACCAAGGATGACTCGCTGAGGGCAACTGGAGGTGCATTCATTACCAGTTACTAGGTAAGAATAACCTGTCGGGGAAATGCTAAAATAGGATTTACAACTACCGGTTACTGGGCAGAATACCAAAGAGAGAGAATATTTGTCACCGATTAAAGTGAACATATCAAGGATAGACTCAAAAGGAAGAATATCCGTCATCGGTTAAGATGAACATATCAATGATAGACTCAAAGGGAAGAATATCCGTCATCGGTAAAGATGAACTATAAGCATAGACTGCCGGAAAAAGTAGGGATTACATCTATCAGTTACTGGATAGAATACCGAAAAGATAATATCTGTCATCGGTTAAGATGAATATATCAAGGATAGACTCCAAGAAGAAGCAGGATTTACAACTACCAGTTACTGGGCAAAAGATCGCAAAGAGAAGGAAACCCGTCATCGGTTAGGATGAACATATCAAGGATTAACCCTCTAGGGAAAGAAACAGGGATTACAACTGTAGAATACCAAAAAAGAGAATATCTATCACTGGTTAAGATGCACATATCAAGGATAGACTCAAAGAAGGGGAAGAAAATATCCGTCATCGGTTAGGATGAACATATAAAGGATAGACTTCCAGGGGAAACGTCAAAACGAATCCGTTGGGGAAAAATAGGTTACTTTAGCCGGGCATTGGGGCAAAAGTGAAATACTCGCAAATTGAAAAGAATATTACCAGTTACTGGGTAATAGACTCTCAGGGGACCAAAGGCATCTGTCCAGGTAAGATCTAGAAAGAAATGGTCAATCAAAGACTCAACCCAATAAGGATATAGCTCAGGGGGAGTGGTTCCATCCAGACAACCAACTGGGGAGGAAACTGAAATAATGATCATCCACGAGGAAATAACTCACTGGAGAATGAGAAAGGTTAAATTATTTCTGTTTAAGGGGACGACACTCTACAATTGAAAGAGGACATACACACCAAATCTGCATGGGAAAATATACCACCATAGAAGAGGATCAGATAAATAATGCATCACAAAGTGCAATAATGTAATAATGAAATCTACGAATGTATATGTGTGTGTGTGTGTGTGTATATATATATATATATATATATATATATATATATATATATATATATATATATATATATATATATATATATATATATATATATATATATATATATATATATATATATATATATATATATATATATATATGATGATGATTATGTTGCCAAAATGATCACAAAGGATACAAATGTCACCGATCTGAATCATCAATACAACACTAAACCAATGTCAACAGGAGGGAATCAACTAGAGAAAGAGAGGTAAAAGATGAATGCAAACTATCCATCTCAAAGGCTCAACCCTGGCTAGGGAAACATGCCGAATCTGCTGGGAATCTGAATTGTCAACTCTGTGGGGAATTTTAGGTCAACACCATATCAAATGGGAGACAACCTTGTAGAGAGTCCAATAACTACTCTAGAATCAATGCTGAATGAAATCTGCCGGAGCCTTGAGGGGAAACAAGAATCTGCTGAGACAACTCGCCTACAACTCGAGGGAGGCATTCACAAACTCAACTAGGGAAACCAACAAAACTCGGATGGTAATGATGAAATGCTACTGGAGAGGATACGGAACTCAGACCAACTGCTTGGGGAGAACCAACAGTGTTTCGGATTTAGGGATTACCGTTTTTCAGACCGCTGTTGCTATTCCTTAAATGAAATCGATTAAAAAAGTAACTGCTTTTATTATTTTAAGAAAACATGATTTTGCTTTAAGATTTAACTTCAAAATGATCATCATAAAATTTAATTCTATTTAGCTGAAATAAATAAGAGTAGAAACAATTGGATATAAAGCTCAACTTTATTTAATAGAATGGTTGTCTGTAAATGACAAGACTCCATAGATCTTTACAAAAGTTGAAAAATGGTAATGTACATGGAAAAGGGATACATTGAATACAATGTTCACTAATCCTTCTACCAACTCTTGATATCCACTGTGCTCTTGGCTTTGGTTGAAGATGACGAAAAGGACCTAAGCGTTGTGCTCAAGAATGTCTTCAAGACTGAAGATCAACAATATGAAGTTACTTGCCATAATCCCTAATTTTTGCATAAACTGCCCCGAGGTGGGGTACTCAATTTATCGGGATAATTTTTTTTCTGTTTTATGTCTCTAACTTTTTCCTGGATTGCCCTTTCGGGTTTTCAACCCACCGAGACGCTCATTTTTGCCTAAGCTGCCCTTCCGGTTTTCAACTTAGCGAGTTATTCTTTTCCTTTTTAGGCGAAGTATTTCTTGACTGCATCGACATTCCCAGGACGAGTGAACTCTTCACCATCGATAGTTGTAAGAATCAAAGCATCTTCTGAAAAGGCTCTCTTAACAACATATGAGCCTTCATAATAAGGAGTGCATTTTCCCCTAGAATCTGGTTTAAAAGATAGAATCTTCTTGAGCACAAGGTCACCTTCTCTGAATACGCGAGGTCTGACCTTCTTATCAAATGCTTTCTTCATTCTCTGGTGATATAACTGACCATGACACATGGCAATTAATCTCTTCTCTTCAATCAAGTTTAGCTGATCAAATATGGTCTGACACCATTTAACCTCAGTCAACTTGGCTTCCATCAAAACACGCAATGATGGGATCTCAACCTCTACTGAGAGCATAACTTCCATGCCATAAACAAATGAGAAAGGGGTTGCCCCTCTTGAAGTGCAGATGGATGTACGATACTCGTGCAAAGCGAATGGGAGCATATCATGCCAATCCTTGTATGTCACAACCATCTTCTGGATGATCTTCTTAATGTTCTTATTTGCAGCTTCAATAACCCCATTCATCTTAGGTTTGAAGGGAGAAGAATCATGATGTGCGATTTTGAAGTCTTTGCAAAGAGCTCCCACCATATTATTGTTCAAGTTAGATTCATTATCAGTAATGATCTTACTTGGCATACCATACCGATATATAATCTGATTCTTGATAAACCTCACAACAACTTGCTTGGTTATATTCGCATACGATGTCGGTTCAACCCACTTTGTGAAGTAGTCAATAGCCACCAAAATGAAACGATGTCCGTTCGAAGCTTTGAGCTCAATCATACCAATCATGTCAATTCCCCACATGGAGAAGGGCCATGGAGAGGAAATGACATTCAACAGTGTTGGGTGAACATGAATTTTATCTGCATAGATTTGACACTTGTGGCATTTCTTCACAAACTTGCAACAGTAAGATTCCATTGTCAGCCAATAGTAACCTGCTCTCAACATCTTCTTAGCCATAGCATGTCCATTGGAATGAGTACCAAAGGAACCTTCATGGACTTCGGTCATCAATAAGTCTGCTTCGTGTCTATCCATGCATCTGAGCAAAACCATATTGAAGTTTCTCTTATACAACACATCACCATTCAGGTAGAAGTTGTCGGCTAATCTTCTCAAAGTCTTCTTATCTTTCAGAGATGCCCCAGCTGGGTAAATCTGACTTTGGAGAAAACACCTGATATCAAAATACCATGGCTTTTCATCTTTGATCTCTTCAATAGAAAACACGTGAGCCGGCTTGTCAAGACGCATTACCGTCAAATTAGGAACCTCATTCCAAAATTTCACCATAATCATTGAAGCCAACTTTGCAAGAGAATTTGCCATCCGGTTTTCATCTCGAGGGATATGATGCAACTCAACTTTTGTAAAGAAAGTTGAAATCCTCCTCACATAATCTCTATATGGTATCAAACCGGGTTGATTCGTCTCCCATTCACCTTTGATCTGATTCACAACCAAAGATGAATCTCCGTAGACGTCTAAATACTTGATTATGATATCAATGGCCTCTTCAAGCCCCATAATGAAAGCTTCATATTCATCCATATTATTCGTACACTTGAAAGTCAATCTAGCTGTAAACGGAAAATGCGTGCCTTGAGGAGTAATAATCACTGCCCAAATGCCATTATCATACTGATTAGCAGCTCCATCAAATACCATGCCCCAACGGGAACCAGGTTTTGGCCCTTCTTCAAGAAATGGTTCATCGCAATCTTTCATCTTCAAGTACAATATCTCTTCATCAAGAAAGCTTTCTGGCAAATACATGATCAATGGTCTTCCTTCAACAGGCGGAGATAGAATCAGAGGCGTAAGCAGATACTCTTTGATACTGTCAAAAGCTTTCTGGCAATCTTCGGTCCAATCACAAGACTGGTATTTCCGAAGAAGCTTGAATATAGACGCACATGTGGCAGTCATGTGTGAAATGAATCTTGAGATATAATTCATGTGGCCGAGAAAACCTCTAACTTGCTTCTCAGTTTTGGGCGCATGCATTTCTTGTATTACTTTGACCTTGTCATAATCAACTTCAATACCCTTCTCGCTGACAATAAAGCCCAACAACTTACCAGAATGAACACCAAATGTACATTTATTGGGATTCAAGCGGAGTTTGTACTTCCTCAAACGCTTGAATAACTTCAACAAATGCTCAACATGTTCTTCTTCATCACTGGATTTAGAAATCATATCATCAACATAGACTTCGATCTCTTTATGCATTATATCATGAAAAAGAGTGGTCATTGCACTCTAGTATGTTGCACCAACATTCTTTAAACCAAAAGGCATCACTCTATAACAGAATGTTCCCCAGGGTGTAATGAATGTGGTCTTCTCCATATCTTCGGGTGCCATTTTGATATGATTATAACCGGAAAACCCGTCTATAAATGAAAAAACTTTGAATTTAGCTGTATTATCTACCAATATATCAATATGTGGCAGAGGGAAATCATCTTTCGGACTAGATTTGTTCAAATCTCTATAATCAACACACATACGAGCCTTTCCATCCTTCTTAGGAACATGCACAATGTTGGCCACCCACTGCGGATACTCAGCAGTAACAAGGAAATCGACATCAATCTGCTTTTGCACTTCTTCTTTGATCTTCACTGCCATATCAAGATGAGTTCTCCTTAATTTCTACTTGACTGGCGGGCTTTCTGGCTTCGACGACAATCTATGCTCCACAATCTCATAATCCAAACCAGGCATGTCTTGATAGGACCAAGCAAACACATTTGAATACTCTCGAAGAAAATCAATCAACCCATTCTTAACCTCTGGACATAGTTGAGACCCAACCTTGACTTCCTTGACATCGTCCTCGGAACCTAAGTTGACTAACTCAATCTGCTTTTTGAATGGCTGAATGGATTTTTCCTCGTGCTCAAGTAGACGAGACAATTCATCAGACATTTCTTCATCACCTTCTTCCTCAGCCTCAAACACAGGGAATTCAAAGTTTGGAGAAGGAGTAGGATCATTATATTCAATGGGTTTAGAAACCAACCTGCATAATGATTTGATATTTTGATTTTAGAGAAGTGGATTGTGACCAAATATTATGAAAATGGACAATTATTATTTATTTAATCATGTTTTATGTGATTACTATTTTCAGAAAAGCAAAAAATAAAAATAAAACATCATAGATGTGGATGAATAGAATTGCATTTTATTGATGATCAATTTGAAATATGCCCAACAATGTTCACTTCCCCCTTAGACATATGAGAAGGATTTTCAAAAATAATAAAAGCAATTACTTAAAGCGATGAACAATAACAGGAACATCGATAATGATCCAATTGTTTCAAGCATTTCCATGCATCACAAAACTGGTGCAGTCTTCATCTTCATCCCCCTCGATCACTACAACTGAGTGTTATTCATTACCATGAATGAACCCTCCTCTACGGAAACTAGGTTGCACATCTTCAACTTTGATCACAGACGACCCTTGCTAGAATCCCAAACCGGCTCGGTTCTTGTTTTCGGCGACCTCTACCATCCGGCCCCATTGATTAAAACTACCATCTTCAACAATCTTCTGAGCATCTTTAAAAGAGGACATAGGTGCCCCAACTCTCTTCTCTTCAGCAATAGATAGAGCTCGGAACGGAGTTCCAATCTCATCCTTAGCTTCAGCATATGAGAAATACGACAGATGACTCACTAATAGCGCTTTTTCTCCACCCACAATGACGAGCTTACCATTCTTCACAAATTTCAACTTCTGATGTAGAGTGGATGTTACAGTTCCAGCTTCATGTATCCATGGGCTTCCTAACAAGCAGCTATAGACCGGGTGGATATCCATTACTTGTAAAGTAATTTGGAAATCACTCAGACCTATCTTCATTGGAAGGTCCACCTCACCAATAACGGTTTTGCGAGAACCATCAAAAGCTTTGACGATCACGTCAATGTATCTCATCGGAGCTCCTTGATATGATAATCTGGACAGGGTTAATTTGGGGAGTATATTTAGAGAAGAACCGGTATCAACCAACACATTGGACAACGCATCCTCCTTGCGATCCATCTATATATGCAATGCTAAGTTGTGATTTCTGCCCTCCTCGAGAAGTTCTTCATCACAAAAGCTCAAGTTGTTGCAGGAAGTGATGTTAGCCATAATATGGTCAAACTGATCCACTGTTACATCATGTTCAACATATGCTTGATTCAATACTTTTTGCAATGCTTCTCTGTGCACTTCAGAATTCATGAGAAGAGACATCTCCCAAAGGAAGGAAAAAGGCCAAGTTTCCACAAGCATGGATCCTTGAACCAAGACATCTCCCAAAGGAAAGAAAAAGGCCAAGTTTCCATATAATACCATGAAAGGGGGAAGACTTACAATCTCACTTACTAGAATACCATGCCTTTAGGGTCAAAATTTAGCGCTATGTTAAGCAATCATAATTGGACTTATGTAGAAGTCACAACCATTTGAGGCCGGGCAATAGAAATTTTTGTGTTAATACATGCTAGAGATATGGTATAATGAACCATACTCCTAAAACATACCACACACATGTTAGTTGATTGGATATTAGTGGTGTTTAGCTTTTCGATTTATTAAGTCATTCTTTGGAGAACACTCAACCCTCTTTTCACAAGCATGAATCCTTGAACCAAGACATCTTCCAAAGGAAGGGAAAAAAAGGCCAAGTTTCCATACAATACAATGAAAGGGGGGAGACTTACAATCTCACTTACTAGAATGTTATGCCTTTGTGTCAAAATTTAGCGTTGTGTTAAGCAATCGTAATTGGACTTATGTAGAAGTCACAACCATCTGAGGGCGGGCAATGAAAATTTTGGTGTTAATGCATGTTAGAGATATGGTATAATGAACCATACTCCTAAAACATAGTGCACAAAAAAATAAAATAATCAAAGGGTGGACCTAATCTCATCCATTCTTGCATTAGTTCATGAACCAATTACCCTTAGGATATTGAGATATGATTGGTCAATGAGATGAATGGGATAGAAAGGGATTGAAGATGAAGAGGAAGGGGAAATGAGACAAACACAAATTGGTCATAGGAGGAATTTTATCAAATTAAAATCATTCATTCATTTTGGGAGATGAAATATACATTTCATCAATCCCCTAAATCCAATGATTTTAATCTAACAAAAGTCAAATCAACCTTGACCAAGGCCCAATCACAATAGTCAAACTCCACAAGTCAATAAAAATGGCTCAACATAATTTATTTTCAACTAAACAAATTAAAAATCAATTAAAAATGCATTAAATTAAATTATGTTTGATCAAAAACCTAAAACCTCTTCAAAACACCAAATAAATGGCTAAGAGATTTATCATAGGTCAAACAAGGTCAAAGGACCTTGGAGAAATTTTTTCACCATTTTTGAAAAGTCAGAAGTGTTTTTAAACAACTAAAAATATGCACAAAAACAATTAAATCATGAAAAATATCAATATTGATCCAAGAAATAATTTTAATTTAGAAAATGAAAGAGAAAAATATTCGAAATTTTCTGGTGAAAGTCCCATAATTTTTTGGATCAATAATGAAATTAATATGAATTAGTGAAAATAAAGCAAATAAAATGAAAATTTAGAAATTCAAAAATACGTGGACCATCTGATCTCCCTCATTAATTGAGGTGGCAAATCAGATGATCTAAAGCGCGTGTTCCACAAGGTCTTGAGTCAAATGAGCAACACACATGGTAATCACAACCAATGCCAAGATTAAAATATTTTGAATGGATCCTGTGGTTGAGAAGCTTGCCAACACATCGCCGGAGCTAGAGCTCTGATCTTCTTCTCCGGTGGACCTCACCGGACTGATCCACCTTCAACCAACACCAAAATGAAAAAGCAAGATATGGATTTAAAAGAAAAAAATGCTCAGGAGCTCGAATCTGGCCTCAATTTTATCTAACTCCAAGTATATGAGAAGATACAGGGAGTTGAATTTTGAGGATCATGATCTGAGCTTCTTCGATTTAACCTCAAAGCAACTCAATCTTGTTGCCTATATTGGTAGGACTTTAGACAATGAAAAATCAACAAGAATAATGGAGAAATAAGAGAGAATCGAAGAGTGGAAGTTTCTGAAAATTCACCTTTGAGTTGATCCAACTTGACTTGATCTTGATCTTGAATTTGATTGCTTTCTCCTCCTCTTGCTTGCAGAAACCAAATAAAGTAAAAATGGAAGTGAATTTCAGGAGTTTGAACTTCCAACAGAAGGTGAAGTTCAAGCTCGATTTCAAGAGAAATCTCAGAAAATTCTATGGTAGTGAGGGTTTGCAGAGGTCTAACAAAGCTTGGATAAGGCGTTGATGATGAATCTGAAACCTTAAGCTTGTTTAAATAGGCAATGCACTTGATAGTTGCACCACTTGAAAATTGGAAAAATTTGGAGACCTTCTTGCATGGGTGCATGGGCAATGGTTTGGGCCTTGAGAATGATGCAATCCACTTCCCGCTCGTGTGTAAAGAGTACTGAATGCATCATGTGTAAGCATGCAAAATAATTTTATCATTTGAAATCCAATCTTGCCAAAACACTTTCCATAATGAAGCCATGCACAATTCCCTCAATTTTAATCCAAATGAGATGCTCTTGGATGTTTTGGAAAGGTGAGATCAAGGGGAACAACTTTCATGTTGAACACTTTTTCATTTGAAGCTTGGATCAGGATGAATTTTGAGGTTGAAGTTTGGGAAATTAAACATATTTTAAAAATTTCTAAGTCCCAAGTCAAATGTTCACTTCTTCCTCCTTGAATAACTTTTTCTATGGACTTCAAATGAGAAATGTTCCTTAAACAAAGTTGTATCTCTTTCAAACCTATTAAATTTGGTCACAAATATTACCTCATTTGGATTTGGTATGAAGGAGTTATGTATTTTAGAAGTTGGGGAAAATCACTTGTTCAATGGTATTGGCCCAAAATGACCTATAATGTTTTTACTTGGCACATGCATTTGAAAGTTGAATTTGCACTTTCTCCGAACATCAAAGTTGAATTAGATATATTGAATTTGATCACGAAATTTTAATGGATTTCATATCATAAAAAATTAGCAAGTTATGGAATTGTGAAGTTGAACTCCAAATTAGGATTTAGACAAAATGACCTATAATCTTTCACCATAAAAAATGGCTTTCCAAGCAAAACTAGCTCAATACCTAAACATTAAAGTTGTTTGGAATGTTTAGAGTAACATTTCTCTTGGAATAATTTTCATATGATAAAAATTGTAGAAGATAGGGTCTAGGGAACCCTAGTTTTGACTAGTTGACTTCCTCTGATCAACCACCATGAACCATCTTGCTAGCTTGACATTATCTTGACTTTTGGGACTCGTGGAGGATCATATATGAATAAGATGATGAAATTTGGAATATCCCTTGAAATATTTGATCAATTTCTAAAGAAACTTTTTGAAGAAGTCACATAAGATACCCAGATGAATTAGGGTTTCCAAGGCAAACCAACCTCAAAATCTTGATGATTTCTTGATCAAAATAACATGTGAAGATCATGGGGATTCATATATGATACTTAGAGCCAATATGGACCAATTCTTGATTGAGATCCTTGTAATGAGGGTCTTAAACCCTAGATATGAGCTTGATAGATCATAGGTGAGCATACACACTACCTACAGAAGAGTTAAACTATACTATTGTACCCCTAAAATTTCCCTCCCCTTTCTTACTTATTCATGCAATACCTTGATCAGGAGATCACTTGCATACATTCATAATTCATCCACATGCATCATTCATCATAGATTCAGAAGAAACTTGGGCTTATAAAGTTAGGGTTTATGTGGATATTTAAGCTTAAAGGCATGGTCTAACCATATCATCAGCATGGGGTATGTGAAACCATAATTATCGTGTTGAAGGCTTAAATTCAACAAAGGTGTAACTAGACAATCTAGAGCCTTCAAATCCCTAATTCCTCAAGGCATGACCTCATGGAGCTTCCCCAGGCCTTTATCTTGGTCTCCAAATCCCTAATCAGGAGATGGTGAATCAAATGAACTGGGTGGCCTCATTGTGCATTCATGACCCCTCAACCTTCACACATTATCAATGTGCTTGACCTAACCTCTTTTGGGTTTATAGAAGCATTGGTCTTGGTCCAAAGTAATGGTGAGTGTGGATACATCTTTGATCTTGGTCATCTGAACAACTAAACTTCTTGTGTTTCAAGCCACTTTCTAGTCATGCCTTTGGTTCATGGATGTTATATCAAAACCCTAACCTTATGGTCTCATTTCATGGCCTTGTTCATAAACATTATCAGTCAATTTATTTTCTATTCAAAAGTCAAACATTCAAGTCACAAATAAACCAATTATGAAGCCAATTTCCAATTATTTTTCAAACCATTTCAATCCATTCGATGTCATTTTAAACCATTACATGTGATTCTACACAAGAAAATACAAAACTTAACATTTTTGACCAATTGTTGACTTTGGTCAATAATTGACTTTTTGGTAAACTTTGACCAAAGTCAACCCAAACTCCAAAAAAACCCTAAAATTCACCATAATCATCAATCCATTGTCCATTTACAAAGAAAATGAGTTTTGGACCAATTGTTGACTTTGGTCAACAATTGACTTTTTGGTCAACTTTGACCAAAGTCAACCCTATTATTCTAAAACCCTAATTTCCCAAACTTGGACCTAATATAACCCTTTGCCTTGATTCTTCATCCAATTGCCATGTTGGTTGTGTTTTCCTTTTGTTTCTTCATTTCCAAGTAAATGGTCTCATTTTTAACCTCATGTGTACCATACCTTGCCTTGGTCTTTTGGCTTGTCAAACCTTGGTTTTGGTCTACCCCAAACCAAGTCCTCATTGCCCTAATACAACACAATATGACACTAATGAATCCATCATCGAAATATTCAACAATGCTTAATCCAAATGCAATGTCAAGCTACAAAGAAAAGCATGAACTCACCATATGTAACATGTTGTGCATCAGTCCTTGCCATGGCTTGCTGCAGTGGACATGTTCAACAATACTGCATCATACCATGACTAGCTACAACCATATGCCTGCATCATCTTGAACCTTGGAGTAGCATTCAGTCCATCAATAAACAACAGGCCATATCATCTATGCACAACCTTTCACCATAGCCATTACAAACACAACAAACTGCAACAACATTGATAGCAGACATGCATCACATATTGCCATGCCAAACATACCATAATCTAAATCATTCAACAACCATTACCTTGGAAAATCATCCAACATAAATAATGCACTGCCATGACCACAACAAAGGCAAGCAAATCCTGCAGGAAATTCCTCGATTCATTGTCCTACAGTGGCATGACCACAAAAAACACTCAAGCAATGTAAAGATCCAAAACAATTCATAATGCTTCATCTGCATCAGGGTAATGCAATGCCTGCAATCACCAGCAACATCTGCAGCATCTCTAATAGGAACCAATATCCTACAATACATTCAAACATTACCAACAATTCTTGCAGCAAGCCAGGTCAAACCAATTAGAACTAGTTGTGCATAACACTGATGATGCAGCATGACTAGCATATGGACCAACAGGTAATAGGTTACTTGATCTTGCAACAAAACAAATGCCAAATGGACCTGCAATACCATCATGATACTACAAACAACACTACACTACATGTTATATACAGGGCATGAAGGCAAAAAAAACCAATCCATGAACTACACACCTGAAGCATGCCAATCATACATGACAATCTAAACATGCTTGTAAGCAAACCTGTTTCAAGCTCGAGCCAGATGTGCAGAATCCTTGCAGTAACTACATGCCATTCGGTCAAATGTTGCAAGAGGACATCAACACCAATTACACATCATGAGATGCACATCAACATGGCTTCAAAATGTACAAGGCATCATATGTCAACATTATTGTTCTAAGGTCTCCAATGCCATGTCAATCATGATTGTACAACAGCAATGCCACTCTATTTGTTGTGCTGCACCAAGATGAACCAAGCCAATGAAGTGTAGCAATGGAGCAACTGAACCTGAAGACCACAACATATATACAATAATCCATCACAAATCCTGCCAAAAATCATTGGTTCATAAATGTACCAATACTAAATAACAACATCCTGCAACAAGGTAAAACTTGTATCAAGTTGCTACCAAACCTGTCAAACCAATAAGCCAATGCAACTGAACCAAGTTGGCTGCAGCAGATGTAAGCAAATGGCCTGTAGAGAATTCCATACCAATCCATTACTTTGTTGTACCATGGACCCAACCAACCCTTCAATTCAAACACAATTAAGCTCATGTAAAATGCAACCTTCATGGCCAATCCAAGTCCTTAATCCAACCACAAAGCCTACAATAACACCTTGTTTAACCAGCCACCACAATCGAGGGCAGTGCAAGAAGAAATCAAAATAAGCAGGTACAAAATAGCAGAACTTAAGCAAGAAAGGGTGTGCATCCCAAAACCAACCAAGGCATAACAGTAATAAAACACAACATTGCCTAAGTTAAGTCTCTAACATATGGCTTATACAAGGGAACCTGTGCAGCAGGTCATCACTCAAGCCATTAAACCAATTCCACTTAAAGTGTAACCTGCTTTATCCAGTCAACAAAAACAAATTGGCTTCACTCATCCAATAACTAACTTAACCAACTGAGTTAACTAACCAAGTTACTGCCAACTCAATGAGTCATTCCTAACCAACTCCAAGACATCCTCAACTAACTCCTAACCTCCTCCTAAACCTAATCTAACTCCTAACCTAAACCCTATTTAAGCAATTCATAACGCTCATTTGAAGGACCTTGGAAACCTGGTGTAATTTTGTACAAGCACTCTCTGCAATCTCTTCCCCCACCCTCACCAGAGCTCTATTTCTCTCTCAAATAAGCAATTGAAGCTTCACATTGAAGCTTCAATCTCGCTTGGGCTAAGCCGCAGTGTTCATAATTTCCATTGTTCTAAGCCAGAGAAACAAGAAAGAGACTGTAACATCCCAATTTTGACCCTAAGAACCCTCATGCTATCTCATCATATGCATTGGCATTGGGATCATAACTTGGCATCCTCCTTACCCCTCATCCATTGGGTTTGTCTTGGGAGAGATCACCAAGCACTATGTGATTGTATCATACTTTGTATTTTATTATTTACTAACAAAAATACCAAAAACATGTCTTTGCATTTGTCTAACTCTTTTGTAGGTAGGGCACATGATCACCTTTGATTCATCAAGTTCATATCTAGGGTTTAAGACCCTCAATGCAAGGAGCTCAATAAATAAATAATCTAAAATGGCTCTAGGCATCATATATGAGTCCCTATGATCTTTACATGGTATTATGATCAAGAGTACTTCAAGAGTTTGGAATTGGTTTGCCTTGGAAACCCTAGTGCATCTGGGTACCTTGTGTAACTTCTTCACCAAGATTCTTCAACAATTGATCAAATATTTCAAGGGGTATTTAAAATATCATCATGGCATATATGATCTCCCATGAGTCCCAAAAGTCAAGAGAATTGCAAGTTAGCAAGTTGGTTGTAGGTGGTTAACTAGAGGAATTCATCTGATCAAAACTGGGGTCCCCTAGACCCTATATCCTACACTTTTTATCATATGAAAATTATTCCAAGACCAAAGTTACTCTAAATGACATTCCAAACAACTTTCATGTTGAGTTCTAGAGCTAGTTTTGCTTGTAAAGTCATTTTTTTATGGTGAAACATTATAGGTCATTTTGTCTAAACCCTAATTTGGCGGTCAACTTACCAAGGCCATAACTTGCTCAATTATTAGGAGATGAAATATTTCAAAGTTGCAAAACCAAATTCAAGGTGTCTACTTCAACTTTGGTGTTTGGAGTAAGAGCTAATTCAACTTTTATGAGCATGTGATATGAGGATACATTATAGGTCATTTTGGACCAAGGCCATTGAACAAGTGATTTTCCCCAACTTCAAAAATGCATAACTCATTCATCTAAAATCTAAATGAGGTCAAATTGGTAACCAGTTTGAAGGATTTTGAAAGAGCTACAACTTTTATAAAGACACGTTTCTCATTTGAACCTCACATGAAAAGTTAGCCAAGGTGGAATAAGTGAACCTATTGCTTGACACTTAGAAATTTTTTAGATATGTTAAAATCTCCAAACTTCCCCTTCAAAATTCATCATGATATAAGCTTCAAATGGAAAAGTGTTCAACATAAGAGTTGTTCCTCTTGATCTAAACTTTATAAAGAGTCCAATTTCATCCATTTTGGACAAGTTTTGAGGGGTCTGCGCATGGCCTGAATAGGGCATCATCATTTGGAAAAGATCAAACTTCAAACTGATGTACACATTTGCCTTGCATTCTAATTCATATTCAAACTCATTTACACTTGATTATGGACCTAATTGAGTGACTTCATGGGCCTCACACGCCCATGCAAGCATGCATCATCCATTGCCAAATTTGGAAATTGAATTTGAAGGTGCAAATATCACAAGATGCAGTTATAAATAGAGGCCTCTAGCATCATAATTGAGGACCCTTGCGCGCCAGGTTTGCTCCAATACCTCAAACCGTCACATTTGAAAGGAGAAACCTGAGAATTTTATTTGAAAATTGAGTTTGAATCTCACTGTTTTGAGATTCAAAACTCCAGGGATCCAAAGCTTTTGTTCAATTCTAAACCACTTCTGCAAGCTTCCTGAGTGAGATCAAGCAAAGAATCAAAGCAAGAGCAATTGAGTTCTGCACAACATTGAAGGTATTTTCCAGATTTTTTCTTCTCTTGGATCCTTGGTTGTCTGAAGTCTTACCAATGTAGGCAAGAAGATTGGGTTGCTTTGAAGTCATATCGAAGCAACTCAGTTCATGTACCTCAAATTTCAATTCCATGTATCTCTCAATATACTTGGAGTTAGGATGAATTGAGGTAAGATTCATGATCAGTGCCATTTTTACTTTAAAATCATGTCCTTGTTTTTGATTTTTGTAATGGTGATGAGTGGACCAGTCCGGCCAAGGTCTCCTGAGAAGATGACTGGTGTTTTGCGCTGGTGATGAGCTGGACTGTCCAGAGCCACATGATCGTTCCATTATGTTTTAATCACGAGCGTTACTTTTAAATACCATTTGTGTGGCGCGTTGACTCGGGTACATGGTGGAACGCGCGTTTGGATCCACTTTATCTGCCACCTCAATTAATGAGGGAGATCAAGTGGTCCACATATTTTCTGAGTATTTGAATTTCCTTTTATTTCCTTTATTTTCATTAATTCATATTAATTTTAATATTGATCCAAAATATATGAGAGTTTCACCAAATTTTTTAAAATAAAATCCTCTTTCATTTTCTGAATTAAAATTATGTTTTGGAACATTAGTAATATTTTTCATGATTGAATTGATTTTGTGAATATTTTTAATTGTTTAAAAATATTTTTAAGTTTCCAAAAACTATGAATTTTTTTCTCCAAGGTCCTTTGACCTTGTTTGACCTATGATAAATCTCATGGCCATTTCTTTGGTGTTTTGATGAGATTTTAGGAAATTGACCAACCATTATTTAATTTAATGCATATTTTTATTATTTTTAATTGCTAAAATGCCAAATTAATTGTGCAGAGCCATTTTAATTGACTTTGTGAGTTTGACCTGTGTTGTTGGATCTTGGTCAAGGTTGATTTGACTTTGTTAGGTTAAGATCATTGGATTTAGGGGATTGATGGAATATGCATTCCATCTCCCAAAATGAATGAATGATCTTAATTTGGTAAAAGTCCTCCTTTGACCAATTTGTGTTGAATCCATTCCCTCTCCCTCTTCATCTCATTCCCCTTCTTTATTCATCCATGTCATGGACCTATGATATCTCTATATCCTAAGACTAGTTGATTTCAAAATCAACATGAGTATGGATGAGATTAGGTCCACCACTTTGCATATTCTTTTTGTGTGTGGTATGTTTCATGAGCATAGTCCATTATACTATGTCTCTAACATGCATTAACACCAAAATTCTATTGCCCGACCTTAAATAGTTGTGACTTCTATATAAGTCCAATTACGATTGCTTAACATAGCGTTAAATTTGTGACACAAAAAGGCATAACATTCTAGTTAGAGAGATTGTAAGTCTCCCCTCTTTCATGGTATTGTATGGAAACTTGGTTTTGTTTCCTTCCTTTGGAAGATGTCTTGGTTCAAGGATCCATGCTTGTGATAAGTGGGTTGAGTGTTCTCCAAAAAATGGCTTAAACAAAACAAAGCAAAAGTAATACTAACTTCTAATCAACTAACAACTAACATTTAATTTCAAATCATTTATTTTTATGCACTTTAATTTTTAAGATTTTAATTCATTTTCCATTATTCATACCGTTCAATTTGTTTACTTTAATGATATTTTCCCTTTTCCCATTTGGGCCATATTTTGTGATATATTGTGTTTGTGTATACTTGTTTGTTTGTTTGGTCTTTTGACCTTAATGTACATAATAAGAACAAAAACCCTAAAAAACATCTTGTATGGACTGTTTGTTTTATTTGAGACTATTGGACTTAGAATTTAGGCAACACTCCTTATGCAAAGGACTTGGCCAATGCCAACTTTCATAAAACCTAATGCTTGTGAAGTGAACATTCATACGATATAAGATTGAAGACCCATTTGAGTTCATATGCAACATGATCACATTGAAGCTGTTATTTTGCACTTGTGTCTAATGTCATCTTTGAAGTCATCTGATACATGGGAATTTGAAGAAGATCATGGAGTTGCTAGGCTTGGATGTGGCCATATTTATTTGATGCCTTGCTCTTCACCTTGCTATTTGTATATTGATGTTGCTTGATTCTAAAATCCAAGGGAAATTTGGGTTTCTATATGACATTCTTGTCTATTGGATTGCATCCCATTGGTCAGATCTTTTCAACTCTTAACTTTTAAATTTGTGCTTAGTATTAGTCTCTTCATCTCCTCCCCACTTCTTTAATTTTAAATCTCTCCCTCCTTTTAAAATCTTCTTTGCTTGTGTTTGTTTTCTAAGCTTAGACCATTTTGCAAATTAAAAACTTTGGCCTTATGCCATTGCATTTTCAAACTCTTTTCTTAAATAAACTTGTAAATAAACTTAACTATACTTGACTTAAAATTTTCAAAAGCCAAAAAGAACTAACACTCGTTCAAATCATTTTTAGGCCTTTTGTGCCTTTGTCAAACTTAATTTTTTGTTTAAAGCAATGCACCCACTTTGAAATTGATACCACGAACTACAAGGCTTTGATCCCTCATTTTTATGTTGGTACGTAGGCATAAGTCCGAAGGTCTTATCAAACACAAAAATAATTAATGAATTCTTTTCTCATCCCTCCACTCCATTTATTGCAAACATCATTTTGTAGAAAAACACATATGCACACAAGAAAGGGCTCCCTAGGAGTACTATGACACTTTAGGTGGTAACACCTTCCCTCCGTGTAACCAACCCCCTTACTTGTAATCTCTTGCATTTTAATAGTTTTGATTTGAAGGCTTCTTATCTTTTGGGTTTTGGTCGTACTTTTCCCATTTCCCTTGGAAACAATAAAACACGGTGGCGACTCTGGTTTTATTGACGTCTAGCTTATCCATAGCTTGATGGTCATGAATTTACCGCTACAATAATTAAGTGGGGACTTTGCTGGGGAGTAGTCTCCAGTGGGTTTAGCCTACTTTTTTATGTGTATATAATTGTATATTTGTTTGTATGATATAATCTGCTTGTTGTGCTTGGTGATCTCTGAGTGGTGAGATAAGTTCTAACCCGAACTTGAGTGAAATTAAGATATGAGGATGGTATAGTCATGCTCAACTTGTGTGGAATAGTCCTTAACAAGTTGGCTTGAGACCCATCTACTCAGTGGAGACCCTTTTGGAGTTAGAAACATCACACAAGTTATTTGTGGTTAGGCATTAATATCTCTGATTTGGGGTCCGAGAAGCTGAGGATCATAGAACGTTTAACCCCTCTTGGCTTATTTAGGACGTAGTGCGGAGAATATTCAAGTGTAGACTTGATAACAGTTGTTACGCGATACTACACTCAGACGAGTTTCTCTTGAGAATATTATGGGTTGATGAGTCGGTCATCCTAGCCTGTAATATCCGATAGATGGAATTAAGACTATGGGAACTTTTTAGAACATGATCTATAGGTTTTTACCATTAGTTCACTCCTTTGGGATGGTTCTTACCCAGACTCCATGCTAGTGACTCACAACAAACCCTTGATTCTTGGTTGATTCAATCAAGTCTTGTCAATATCAATGGAACTTGGGTGTTGATAAGGTGAAAAACATAATCCACCAAAATGGATGATTGATCTTAACAATGACTTGATTCATCCCTTGACCTTTATTTTCCTTGTGTGTGATCCCTTATTTGTGATTGTTACATTCATGCATTCATGCGCATCATGACATTCATAATACGAAAATTTCAAGGAACTGAGGTCTTATTTGCAAATATTTTCAGACCATGGATTGTGGACGAAGGAACACTAAGAAGTACAATTTAAGATGTCCCGACTTGAAAGAGTTAGGGAAGCTGTCATCTTTTGTACTAGATCCCTTGGACTTCAAGCAATGTCATGGGAAGCTTTTGTCTATCTTATCTGCTGATGTGGTTGAAGGACTTCTGAGTGTATTGGTTCAGTTCTATGACCCTCTCTACCATTGCTTCACTTTCCCTGATTATCAGCTTGTGCCTACGTTGGAGGAGTATACCCATCTCTTGGGAATACCCATTTCTGAAAAAGTGCCTTTTAGTGGATTGGAGGAGATTCCCAAATCTCATATCATTGTTGAAGCTCTTCACTTGAAGAAGTCTGAGATAAAGGCTCATTGGGTGAAAAAAGGGGGGCTGTTTGGGTTGACTTCTGAGTTCCTCACCAAGGAAGCTACTGCCTTTGCTCAGGTCGGTAGTGTGGATGCTTTTGAAGCTATCTTTGTGCTGCTCATCTATGGGTTGGCTCTGTTCTCTAACATTGATGGTTTTATTGATGTTAACACCATTAGAATTTTCTTGATTGGGAATCCTGTGCCTACTCTGTTAGGAGATATGTACTTCTCTTTGCATCTAAGGAATTCTAAAGGCAGTGGAACTATTGTATGTTGTGTTCCTCTTCTGTACAAGTGGTTTATTTCACACTTGCCTCAGACGCCTGCTTTTGTGGAGAACAAACAATATCTAAGGTGGTCTCAGAGACTTATGTCTCTCACTAATGATGATATAATTTGGTATAATTCTTCATTAGGTAGCATGGAGATTACTTATTGTTGTGGTTAATTCTCTAATGTGCCTCTCATTGGTACACAAGGAGGAATTAAGTACAACCCTGCTTTTGCTCGTCGACAACTTGGGTTCCCCTTGAAAGACAAACCTAATAACACTTTGTTAGAAGGTCTTTTCTATCAAGAGGGTAAAGATCCCCAACATTTGAAGCAGAAGATTATGCATGCTTGGCATAGTGTGCATAGGAAAGGAAGATCCGAGCTTGGTCCGTGCAATTGTGTAGCTTTGGAAGCTTACACTCTTTGGGTGAAGAAGAGAGCTTTGGAGTTGAAGATGCCTTATGCTTGTGAAAGACCTATGTCTTTGGTTGTGTTGAGCCATAACTCTCTCTAACCAAGATGTAGAGGAGTTGGAAGACGCGCTCGCCAAGATGAAGCGAGAGAAGGATATGTGGGAAGAGCGTTTCCATGCTTTAAGCCGAAAGCATGAGGAGTTGTAGCTTGAGTCTAAGGACAAAGATGCACTTATTTAGTTACTTGAAGACCGAGTGAGAAAGAGGCAGAGAAAACCAGAAGTTTCATCTTCCTCTAGTATGCCCCGGGCTTCCGTTGCTTGGAAGAAGATTGTTGATCAGCAGGACAAGACTCAGATGAAGGCTTCTTTTGAGACTAAGATCCGACGCATTCGAAGGAGGTATGCGCCTGTGGCCAGATCTTCTGATGTTGTTATTAGGGATCCTTAGGATGACTAGTCTCTTTTTCTCTTGTATTATCATTTGGTTTCTAAAATTGCACTCAGTGTAATCCTTCCAATTATATAAATAAAAGAGATTTTTTTTATGGTCAATCAAATTGTTATAATTGTTATTATATATATTTTGCAAATAATATAGTAAGTTCATTGAAAATAAAAACAATCAAGCATTGCATTTCATGCATCATTTGCATAACAGGTTTCTCTTTCTCCAGATGTCTTATTGGTATTTCTTCTGTGCTTCAGCCAATCTGACTCATCGATACAATACCCGTGCCAATCACTCAAAGATTATGGAGCATCTAGAGAAAGAGAACAAAGACTTGAAGGATGAGATCGCCCATCTGATTACCATGATGGAGTCAGTCCTAACCGCTCAGAGCCAGTCTTCTCCAACTTCTGCAACTCCTCCTCCTCAAAGAACTGTCATTTACGAGGTTGCTACCTCTACCATTCCTACAACTGCTTCTCACTTTGCACCTAACATGCCTGCCGAATTCCCATGGGGAATGCCGCCTAATTTCATGCCTGAAGGATTTGCGCCTCCTTCGCTTCCATGCCGGCATCTAGCCCAGTCATGTTTGTACCTCCACCTGTTGTGCATACTCTACCCCGTGTTGAAGACACCATCTATCACTCTGAGCCGTCTGAGGGCCATGATGTGTATGAAAAGATAGATGAGATGAAATATCAATTCCTTGAGCTGCGAAAGGAGTTGAAGACTTTGAGGGGTAAAGATTTGTTTGGGAAGAGTGTTGCGGAACTTTGTTTGGTTCCAAATGTTAAAATCCCGGTGAAGTTCAAAGTGCTTGACTTTGAAAAGTACAAAGGGAATACCTGCCCACTCAGTCATCTTGTGATGTACGCCATAAAGATGTCTACTCAAACCGATAATGATCAGTTATTGATCCATTATTTTCAAGACAGTCTGACCGGTGCCGCGTTGAGATGGTACATGGGTTTGGATAGTGCGAGTATATGCACATTCAATGATTTGGGTGAAGCATTTGTGAAATAGTACAAATATAATGTTGACATGGCACCAAATAGAGATCAATTAAGGTCGTTGTCTCAGGAAGACAAATGGACGTTTAAGGAGTATGCTTAGAGATGGAGAGAGCTTGCCGCTTAAATTACCCCTCCTTTGGAAGAGAAGGAGATGGTCAAGATTTTTCTCAAGACCCTGAGCTCATTTTATTATGAGCAGATGATTGCCAGTGCCCCCAATGATTTTACTGAGATGGTAAACATGGGGATGAAGCTAGAAGAAGGAGTCCGAGAGGGACGGTTATCTAAGGAGGAAGCGTCATCCAACAAGAGGTATGGTAATAGCTTTGGTAAGAAGAAGGAAGTAGAGGCTAATGTAGTGTTCATTGGGAGGCAATGGAGGCCTCATGTAAGAAGAAATCAACCACCCTGTCAACACCATCATCAAGTATCATCTGTGATCCCAGTATTTTCTAACAATCAGTCAACACCAATTCAACAACAACAACGTCAACAACAACAACTACAACAACGAACAAACACCTACAACAACAACAATACCAACAATCATCTTCAACAATAACAAAACTTTGAGAGGAAGAAGGTCTCTTTTGATCCTATTCCTATGACATACGCAGAATTGTATCCATCGTTGGTTCTCAAGAACCTGTTACAACCAAGAAACCCACCTCAAATCCCTGAACCAATTCCATGGTGGTATAAACCGGAACTTCGTTGTGCTTTTCACCAAGGAGCTCCCGGTCCTGATATCGAGAATTGCTACCGTGAATGTATTGTTTCACAGTCGGTAAACTTTTTGCTAAGGTAAATTGCATGCTCTTTTCAACAAGACTCGTCATGCTGCCCCAGTACGCACCTCATAGACCCCTCGAAGGCCGTCAAGTACCAGATTAACAGTGGTTCCTTCCATGGGAGGCATCAGAATCAGAGGTTCCTGCAACTTATTCTTTTATTTTTTAATGCCCCTTGGCAATCATTATTTCACCTGACCGTTTGATCTTTTTTCAACAGCTTGAGTATAGGTTCACACGTGGCTATTAGGTGAGATGTGAACCATGACATGTAGTTCAATCTACCCAGAAGACCACGAACCTCTCTTTCCATTCTCGGTTCAGGCATTTTTTTTTTTTTTTTTTTTGCAGGATCGACCTCGATTCCTCTCTTACAATGAACCCCAACATCTTACCGGACCGCACTCTGATAGTGCACTTATCTGAATTTAACCTCAGTTTGAATTGTCTCAACTGATCCACTCAGCTTGGCCAGATCTGCCAGATGCCCCTCCTCTGTCTGGGACTTTGCTATCATGTCATCAACATAGCATTCAATTTCATGATGAATCATATCATGAAAACAAAGTCACCATGGCTCTCTGATAAGTAGCACCGGCGTTCTGCTTCTCTAGAGGACAGTCTCCTTTCCATGGTAGCTTGTGCGCAATGACGTCGGTATCCGACCCTGGCATATCCTGACACGACCAGGCGAAGGTATCCACATGCTCTTTCCACAGGGCTACCATTTTGCTCTCGACTCGCCTCTGACGCGGCCCCAACTTTCATTTCCTTTATGATCTCGGCGGTGCCTGGTTAACAAGCTCAATCGCCCCTCATGCGGCTGAATCACCTTCTCCTCTTATTTCAACAACCTGGCTAATCCCAGCAGATCACAATCTTCTTCATCTTCTTCTTCGGCATGATAGACCGGATTGTCGAAGTCATACAGAGGTGTAACCGAATTGTTATCAATGAGATCCGGAGAATTACTTTTTCGAAGTCGGAACGAGACAAAACGCAAGGAAAGAAAAATGAAAACAAACATTGCCATTTTTATTTGTTTTTTTTTTAAAACTGCAAAAATAAATGAAAAACAGGGAACACCGCTTTTAATTGAAAAACATCCATTTATTTATGATGCAAAATGTTGCAAAATGAAACATGAGGTGGCCCTTACAATGAACCATTACGTGTCGGGCAACACGTATGGCTTTCATGCAAATAAAACTGAAAACAGAAAATATTACTCTTCGAGCAGAATGACCCTGATGATCTTTTCAGCCTTCCAGTTCTGGATTCCCATCCCTGGTGCGCACGGCTTTATCCACCGTCAAACTCGCAGTCACCGTCAGTCTCTTCACCTACCGCACAGGCGTGATCCGAATCTTCAGCAATTGCTCCCACCAACGCCTGACCATGTGTCGGCATGGGATTGGCATTAACATTCGGAGATGGTGCAAAATTGATGGCCTTGGAGTCTACCAGATCCTGGACAACATGCTTAAAAGCTCTACAGCCCTCAATGTTATGCCCTGGTGTACCAGAATGGAATTCACACTGGGCGTTCTCATCATAATTAGGAGGCCTCTGATCTGATCTTATCGGAACCATCGTCCTTGGCTGAACCAACCCAAGATCCATCAACTTCTTGAACAGAACAGCATATGTCACGGGCGGCTTATCGAACTGACGATCAATCCCTTTTCCCCTCACTTGGTACCCGGCTCTCTGTTGAGGTGGCTGATATTGCTGTCGTACTGACTGATTACCAGCAGGGGTGGTTAGCGCAGCAGTGTGCTGGTAGTAACGATCCCTACCGTGTCCTCTCTGGGCATACACAACACTTGATTCACCCTCATTCTTCCTTTGGCCATTTCCGAAGGGCTTCTTCGATCCTGATGACGAAGCATTACCACCCTGGATCTTCCCCATCCTCAGCCAACTTTCAATTCTCTCACCAGCCACTACTATGTCTGCAAAGCCAGTGACGGGACAACCCACCATCCTTTCAGCAAAAACCCCTGCAGGGTACCCATGAACAGATCAGACATCTCTCTATCCACCAGTGGAGGTTGAACTCTGGCAGCCAACTCCCTCCACCTTTGCGCATACTCTTTAAACCCTTCGCTTGACTTTTGAGACATACCCTGCAGCTGGATACGACTAGGAGCCATGTCAGCATTGAATTGGTACTGTTTAAAGAATGCATCTCCAAGATCCTGCCAGCTCTTGATATCCGAAGACTTCAGCTTGGTGTACCATTCCAGGGATCCTCCAGACAGACTGTCCTGGAAGAAGTACATCCAAAGCTTCTGATCCATTGTGTATGCAGAGATCTTGCGGACAAAGGCCTGAAGGTGAGTTTCCGGGCAGGAACTTCCATTATATTTGTCAAATGAGGGCGCTTTGAACTTTTGTGGGATCACAATCCCCTCGACCAGCCCCATATTCGACATATTCACGACCCCGGGAGTGGCATAGCTCTCCAAAGCTCTGATCTTCTCTGCCAGCAATTGGATCTCCTTATTCTGTGGTTGGACGCCATATTGTCCAAAAGGCTCATTGTGCATAGAGAACTGATCTGCTTCTCGGTCCTCCTCTCTGTCATCATCAGCCCCGAAGAATGGCGGGAATAGACTGTCTTTCATATTGTTGCCCATTTGAACAGGTTGACCACCAGTGGCAGCACCAAAACCACCAGCATTGTTTATCACGCCCACAGTCGTTCTCTTGCCACCATCTCTAGAACCACCCAGCCCCTGGTTGGAGACACCATCCAGGTTGACACCGCTGTTGGCAGCTGAAGCCCGCTCGAGCTTCTCAACTTTGTCAGCCAGTGCTTTCTGGCCCACAGCAAACCCTTGCATAATGTTGATCAGTTCGTTCATTTTCTCTTTTAGTTCGAGAACATCTGAGTTAGGGAGTTCCATCAGTCTTGGAGTGTTGCGTCTAGTGAAGTATTTGTGAGGACGTTTTGAGTGCAAGGGTATAATTCTGCGCGCTTGAGCAATGATTCCTGAAACAATCAAGCACGTTAAAACCCGACACCTGCAAAACAGCAAACAGGTTAATATGCATGAATGCAACGTCTATCCATACGAGGAAGCTTCTGTCTTTTGATCCTGGTTTCATTGAGACAGATAATATTTCGACAATAACATTCTGACATCAGGATGTCTCTCAACCAGAATCTCAATCGAGAATGTACCCTGAGTATGGATAGACATGAGTTAGATGCCGATGAATGCAAAATGTGGATGATGCTGATGCGTGAATGCAATGCACTGTGCCATCCTCCAGGTCATCTGATCATCCGTTGAACTGAAGCCTGGTCTCTGGACTGATCACAACCATCTGAAGGAGTACGTAACCACAAATCCAACTCAAGGGTTCCGAAATAAACGGAACTGAAAGATACATCACCATCATCACCAGACAATCTCTGAGCAGATAACCACAATCCTCTGAATCGGCCCGGGGAATCCTGAAATAAACGGATCCCCACTGATAAATACCACGGACAGCACTTCGGCGTCTCAGCAATAAATGGCCATAAATCCGACTTATAAATAGGACTCTGATTAACGGAACCAATACTCACCAACAGAAAATGCATCTGCAAGAATCACCCTCCTCTCACAGGTAAATTCTAATCAGGTCATCCTAAGGCGGATAATAGTCTCGACAATCGGGCAGAGATACTCAATGGGTTTGCCCTTTCGGGTGTGCCATTGTAGCTCTCCTGAGATCGTCTAAACCAAAGATCCGGGAAAGATCGGTCACCGAAGTCAATAGCTCAAAAGAGGTAACCCAACCAAAGTGGAAAACCCCACTGAGGAAGAGCACTCTCAGATGAACCTCGTCCGGCTTGTGGTATGTCACGTCGCAACAACATGCCCAACCAGCATGTGAGGAACGTGAGACCACACTAATCCTAGGTGTACACTCGGGCCTGGGTTTTAGCCCCACTCAGAACACCCACCCCAAAACAGAGGAACCACCTGTACAGAGGACAACAACATGATAGTATGATGCATGCAAGTATTTATGCAAATATATACACAATCAGAATAATAAATGCAATAAATAGAGCAACACAAGCAACGTAAACTATCCTAGAACGCTAGGAGAGACTCGCTTAGGGAAGATGGACCAGCAATAGGTCAACTTCTAGTTCCCCAGCAGAGTCGCCAGTTGTCGCATCCGTGAAAAACAACCGGCGGGCTAAAACAAAACAACACAGAGCCGCCACCGTGCGTTATTTATCCCAAAGGAGGGAAAGGAAACGCTCGAAGTAAACCTGGGAAAAGCATGGTCTCGCGACCAAAGAGAATGGGATCGGGAGTCGGTTATGCGAAGGGAAGGTATTAGCACCCCTACGCATCCGTCGTACTCGACGGGATCCACGCTAAAAAAGAATAGAAGAAAGGTTGCTAAAACAAACATCACACACACACACACACTGAAAACATGGAACCCGAACGCCAATCGCTGGACTTACATCAGCTTCCGAACCAAACAAACCCACACTGGAAACCAAATGCCAATTGCTAGACTTATATCGGACTCCAAGCACACAACAATAGGATGCGGAATGCCAATCGCTAGGCTTACATCCGTCTCCTAACACACACAAGAAGAAACAAGCAGCAAGTTACTAAGGAGTCTGGCACTCGAGCCTAGCAACTGTCAAGCAAACACACACAAAAAGAAAAAGGGTGAACACACAGACTAACAGGGAGTCGGGAACTCGAGCCTGATAGCTGGCAAGCACAACACACTTAAAAAAAGAAAAGGGTGCCCGGAGAGATCTCGTACGACCTCCTGCCTACGTACCTCATCTGGTATGAGGATCAGGGCAACGTAGTTCCCCTTAACAGGGGAGAAACTTTCTCCTAACCAGAGACTGGGAAATGACCAACTAGAAGGGAGACTGACTCGAGCCTAATAGTTATCATGTATTCCACAATTGTCCTAGGTTGAGTTTTCTATCTACTTGCACAAGCAGCAAGCTAATCCTAACCAGGCAAAGTAAAGCATGCAAGCATAATCAAAACAAAGCAAACATTCACAATTAGCACACACTATATACAGACAAAGTGGCTCAAACAAGGGTTAGACTGCCAAAGCAAGTCAACTGTATCAGGGTGATGTTAGCTCTTAACCCTAACATTGAGAGTTAGGGTGAAGTAGATGAAATAGGAAGTGAGGGGTGTGCCTCACAGCTCTTATCCCTGGCCAGGGAGAGCTTCAAACAAAAGAAGTGTGGGTTCAGAAAGTGGGAACCCTTCTACACTTATGACTGACTCAACATTGATCTTGGGTTAATATCCTCAAGGCATCAACATGTAATGTGAGCCAAGGGATGACTCGACTGAGTAGCAGGATATGGATTGCACATCTCTTGTATCTGCCAATTGCCTTAACAAAGGTCTTTTCCTGCTTGGGGACAAAAATAAACAATCACAAACATTGCCTCTTAAGGAGGGCTTCAGACAGGTGCCTGGCCAAGTAACAGGCCAGGTCTTCCAGACTACATGGAGTTAGTGAGTTCTACCTCAATTGGTTTAAGCAACCAAGCAACAGAAAAAAGCAAGTTCACAATGAACTATAGCAACTAATGTACCTGAAATCAATCTAACATAGTCAGTACACAGCTTAAACAGTCAAACAGACAAGCTACAAGTCAACAGTTAACTGTACACAAGCAATGCATCAAGCAAAGCATAAGCCAATGCTCAACACAAATGACTTAGGAGCCACCTAAAAAACAAACTTAATGTTAATCAACATCAATCAAAACAAGCAACTCAAGCCAAGTGAATTAATTCCTCCATGCCACATGCCTTTTGTCCTGAAAACACAACTCAATCATGAGAAGCAAACCACTAGTACAAGACTAGGGTCAAAATGGGAGCAATAAACCAAAACAGAACATGAAAATTGGCACAAATCAAGTTCAATCAAATAAGAACAATTTCCAATTAGTCTCACATTCATATCACTCACCAATTTCATTTCATAAAAGAAATAGTGCAAAGCATGCAATTTAGAACCTCATAGGACCAAATAGAAATATCCAACTCAAATCAACTCACAAACAATTCAATAAATTCCCAAAACATTCATGGACAAACAGCATTCATAACATGATCTACACACCAAATTTCAAGCCATTTGGACAAAGGGAAGCAAGTCAATTAAATTGATCAAGCCAAAGCATACTCAAACAAGCTCATACAAGGCATTAAATCATGCATCAACTTAAAGCAATCATAAAACATAAACCAAGCATGATAAATGAGTGAAACCAAAACCATGGAAAACCTCAAGATGTCTATAATACACATGCCAAATTTCAAGTTCATCCAATAAACCACAAGAATTTCACAAAACATATGCGATCATGACTCATAAAAGGTCCACAATGGGTCAAACAGAAAGGAAATTCTCAAACAAATTGGAAATGCATCCAAAAAATCCACAAAATAACACAAGTGAACCTAACATCCCTAAGCATCATCATGCAAAAATTCAGCTCATTCCAAGTTCATATAGCATGGCAAATAAAATCAGGAAGTTAGACAAGAAATGGTGTGACACACATTGTCACACCTAGATTCAAATGATCATATCTCACAATCCAGGAATGCAAAAATCACAAATTCTATACCAAAATTCTCCTCAAGGTCTCTAGAATAAGCATGCCAAATCTCAATAATTTTGGATTAAGTATCATCATTTCATGATCAAAACATCAAGCAAGGTGCATGAAAGAACACATATGAACAAACCCTAGCCAAAACAGAAATCCACACATGCACAATTTTTGCAAAAATAACCATAAAATAGTAGAGATTACAAGGATCATGGTGGAAAAAATCTCATCTCAATTGGATTAATGGTTTAGGAGTTATGAAATTTTGAATGGAAGAAAAAAATAAAAAAAATGAAATGAAGGCATGTGAAATATATGAAGCCTAAGGAAATAAATGCCAAAGCAAATGTGTGAATGTGCCTGAGCGGAGTATCGAACTCGCTCCACATTCAAATGAACGCACGCTTGGCTCTAGTGGAATTACACGTGGCCCAATCATGTGGCCAATAACACCAAATACATGCATGCAAGCGGAGAAATGAATCAAAATGCATTTTCTGGAAAATTTTCACGCGTTCATCATGTGTTCATCCATATTCATCACTTCAAGAACAAATGTTCACCAAATTCGACAAACCTTATATTAATGGAAAGGTCTTTCAACCAACAACACGAATCTAAACTCAATTAAGCCTAATTCCTCCTAAATTGAAAGATTCGATGAAAAACATATTGGTGCATCAAACTTCCAATCGACATAACTTTCTCATTTCTCAACCAAATTCAGTGGTTCAAAGTGCAGATTACTCTACTCTCAAAGATCTACAAGAAGCATCAATTAATTTCAAGAATTAGGCCGGTCGAAATCTCACCTTAATTGAAGCACAGTGATGGATTTGTTGTTTTCTGGCCTTGTGAATGCAAAACAGATGATCTTCAAGGCTTGAGTTGACGAATGGAACAACGTTTGGAGGTTGCTTGTACACGATCTTGCTGAAATCTCAAATTGCCATGGATGAAGCTCACTTTAACAGTCCCAAATTCAGCTTGAAAATGATGAGATCTTGCTTCCAACAGCTTCAATAATGCACATGGATCATGGATTGATGAAGATCTTGGCAAGGTTTGTGAAGAAAATTGCAGAAAAAGTGAGAGAGAAATATGAAGAGTTTTTGGATTTCTAGATCTAGAATGCAATTTTGTTATGGTTAATCAGAAAACAGTTATGATTTAGTTTATATATGTGAGGTTAATGATGTTGTTAATCATGATTAGTGTAATGGCAAAGGATTAAGTGAAATGCAAGTTTCATGCTAAATGGTAATTGACCAATCCACCCTCACATGTACAAAACCAATGTAACAGTGTAATTTCTGGTTTGGAGCAAGTTTGAAATGATGTTTGTAAGCTAATTTCTGGTTTGGAGTGAAAACAATGAATATTTTGCAAAATGACCTTTTTCCCTCCACTTTTCAAAATTGGTTCACTTGAAAAATGCACTTTTTGTGTGAGCAAAATTCATGAAATGTAATGCTTGTTTTGGATAGAGGACATCAAAATAAATTTGCTCCAAAAAGTCTCACTCCATTTGGCCTTGTGAATCAAAAGTTATGCCTTGTTGAAGTTCAACTTTTCTTGACAATGATCAATCCATAACTTGCCAACCACAAATGAGAAATTCATGTTCTTGGACTTTTTGGAAATGCGAAAGCAAGATCTACAACTTTCATGTTGAACAAAATTTCATTTGAAGCATTTTTGGACATGTAATTTTAAGGAGAAAACCTTTCCATTTTTGGCAATTTTGAATTACAAGTCACTTTCTATTTTTGGAAAGTTTTCATCTGACTTTATTTTCTTCATTGTTTTTTCTTTGAAATGTCAAATTAAACTTGTTTGGACATGAATGAAGTGTCTCTAACCCTCTCCCACCTCCAAATCCATCAGTTGACTTGTGGTTGACTTTTGTTGACTGATAGATGAATTTCAGCTTGACTGTTGAACTTGAGCTTCAAACTCCTGATGAAATGGCTCAATGATGAAACCCTAGCTTCCATAAGCTCAATATAGTCATATGATGATCCCCATATCCATTGAAAACCTCATCTCCTTGACAAACCCTGATTGGCATAATTCAGATGATTAGGGTTGACCAGAGGTCAAAACCCTAATCCCAAGGTATCTAATCAAGCAAAATGAATCTCTTGGTGATGATAAAAACCATGATGATGATGATGTACCATTGCTACCAAGATGATGCTCAACCTCCTTGAGGAACCATGAAACCCTAACTGATGCACAACCCTCAGATGGCTAGTGATCAGTTCAATGAAACCCTCAGCTTGAATCTCCACCTCTTTGTCTTCTGATCAAGACCTAGGAGGATGACTTGATAGATGTTGCCACATGATATGCAATATGCAATGACTAATGTCCTAATAAATGTAATGCAATATGTTAAGCTAGTCCCAAGAGAGGAGGGCAAATTTTGAGGTGTTACACTAATCCACTAACTGCCCATGGGATTTCATCTGTTAATATGGTGGATGGATGTCCTGGAGAGTTCAAGGTATTTGATGTACGTATTATTAGAAGGTCCTTGATGATGATGCACAAGGATATCTGTTTGGTAAGCGATTGCGAACATCACCATGATGGTTGTGCAATTTGTAGTGTCAATCCCAGAGGTCGTATGGTTGTGAAGAGAGACATCCAGAGGTTGATGGATGAAGGTTTGGTTCAGATTGTTCAGTCCCGTCATATAGATGACGATGTGAATGTTATAGTCCCAGTATTCAAGACCCCTGAGAGAGTAGTAATCCAGTACGACAGCAGCAACAGTAACAATGTCAACAACAAATCGGTATCGCCGTTGGTTATACGGTTAGCGGGCCCCGTCCCGTATGCATCCGATAAGGGTGTCCCATATTAGTGCAATGCTACTACGATAGAGAATGGTCAAGAGGTTACTTTGCCTACGACTAGTTCTGTTGTGAGCATAACTGATCTTACTAAGGTGACCCAAAGTGCTCGAGTTTTTGGGTCGGTGTTCCCCAAGAACATGGAAGATATATCAGTTAGCAAGAAGGTTGATGCGCCTGTGGTAGATTCTGCTAGTGTTCCAAAGTGTCAGTCTGGTGAATCCAACGGTTTGAAGCCTAACAATGATGATGAGGTGCTTCGTTTGATCAAAAAGAGCGAGTTCAATGTGGTGGAGCAGTTGCTCCAAACCCCCTTGTCGCCCCTTGAAAAATGGGGATACGACTTTAAAGCGAAGCGCGATCGCACGCTCGCAATGATGGACTGAACAGAGTCGCCACCGAACTTTATTTATTCCTAAAAAGGAAAGGGGAAATATCGATAAAACCTCTAAAAGAAAGGATAAGATATGGTCATCGCAACCAATATCAGGGTTCGGGAGTCGATTACGCAAGGGGAAGGTATTAGCACCCCTCACGTCCGTTGTACTCAACGAGAACCATTAGGTTAGTTGTGTGCGTTAGTGTTAGTTGAAATGTTAGGCTTTTCGAATTATTAGGTGGGAAGGAAAGAAAGGATGAGAAGAGAATGTTTTTAGATTTTTGACGAAGGACTAAACCTAAGTTTTTTATTAGTGGGCCTGACAAGATTTAAAAATCCTACTCCTATGTATCTCAAAAGAGAAATTAAGGCTTACGTGGTTCTGGGTAGAAAATGTTTGTTTGTTGGTCGATTTTAGCGAAAGCTATACTGTATTAATCGACGAAAACATTGTTTTACCCAAAACAGATGAGGAGTGGACGCATACCACACATCGAACGGATTTATAAATCTACATTCGGAAAAGCGTCACTTATCTCGACTCAACAATCGTGGCCGAAACATTGTTTTGCATCACTTTAAGACAATATATCTTTCGTTTATGAAAAAAGGTTTTTGATTAATCGCACGGCGGCGAGAAAAGAGTTTGATTGGTTGGATGTATTTTGAGTGATGGCGAGAACTTGGATGAACGAGATATCCATCTCGAATCCTAGTCTCAGGAGTGCACGGTATACACCATGTTCCATTTCCATCTTTATTGAAAAAGTGTTAAGGTAGGAATTAAGTATTTTTTTGGAGTTTGAAAGACGAATACTTGTGACTTGCAAGCTCTTACAACTTGAGTTTAATACTCGGGACTACGTCTGGATATTCCGCCCAGACAGTCTGTTTCTTTCCAATTTACTGAGAAAAGAAGTTTCAATATTTACAAATATTTTGAAGAGAAGACAAATATCTATGGCTTGCAAGCTCTTACAGCTTGGGCCTAATATTCGGGATTACGACTGGATATTCCGTCCAGGTAATCTTTTTCTTCCAACTTTGTTAAGAAAATGATTTGAATAATGGAGTGTGGGGAAGAGAAGATGGATATTTATGGCTTGCAAGCTCTTACAGCTTGAACCTAATATTCGAGATTACGACTGGATATTCCATCCAGGTAATCTTTTTCTTCCAACTTTATTAAAAAAATGGTTTAAATATTTATAAATATTTTGGAGAGAAGACGAATATTTATGGCTTGCAAGCTCTTACAGCTTGAGCCTAATATTCGGGATTATAACTGAATATTCCATCCAGGATAATCTTTTTCTTCACGTTTTAGAAAAGGGTTTGAATATTATGTTTGATTTGTGAAATGATCTTGAAATGATTCACATTTATTTTTGGAATGTATTTTGAAATCGAGGAAAGTTGAAATTGATTTTGAAATCGAATGAAATTTGAGTATGACTATTTACACGTGTAAAAGTATAGATATGGGTACTAATAACCCAACTAAATTAGTTAACACACAAAAATCGACTAATCGAATAAAAAACATCGGAAATTCAACCACTAACAAAATCTAAAAAATATACAAACCATTAAATAACAATCGAATTAAATTAATAATAAAAATAAAATAAAATAGCAAGATACTATATAGAAAAAGAAATTAAATAAAATGGTAAGCATAACAAATATAAACACAAAGATTTGTTGTCCCCAAGTATTGAACCCACTCCACTAAACCAAATGAAATTACTCTCTCTCCACTAGGCCACTCATGATTAGTTATTATTTACAATAACAACTTAGATATATAAACCAGAATAGGTTAAAACCAAAATTAAAAAAATAAAATTAAAATGAAATGGTCTGTTAGACTACTAATTAAAATAATGGGGGAATCCCAAATGGTGACCCTAGCCGCCTGGCTGTTGGGTTTCCAAAGAGAAATTAATAGGTGCACTAACAACATACCAATAATTAAATTAATGCCAAGGAATACCAAAGGTAAATGGTCTTTAATCATATTTTAAATACTATTTCTTAAAAAAATAGATAAAAGAAATTGGAACAGAAGACAACGAACACAAATCCTTCTTCTTCTCCATGAAGACTCCCTCCAGTTCCCTCAACCTCTCGCGTCTCTCAATCACTCTCTCTCAACCTCATCCACAAAAATCGCTCGTCATCTCTCACGCTCAAAAAACAAAACGAAGACTGCTTACAGATAGAGATTCAAGCATTTCCTAACGCCGACCACTTTCAAGCGACTACCCCAGAATCGTGAACCCTAAACAACAAGTGAAACAAACTGAACATCTGTGGATTTGGGGAAGAAACGATGAGGAGATGAGAAATCTACCTTGGAGGCGAATGGACAAGTATGCTGATCTCTCTCTCCTCTTGCTCCTTCAGAATCGACGCCTGAGCTAAGGTTCGTTCTCTTGGACTTTTCTCGCTTCGCCGCTTTCTCCTTTTTTCTCTTCTAGGGTTTTTTTCGATTTTGGGATTTAGGGTTTTTTCTCTGATTTTCGTCCGCCCCCTTGCCGTCCTCACCTCTCTCCTTTTATATCCTGCAGTTAGGGTTTTAATTTGGTCTTTGGTGGTCCAGAAGGGGCGTCTCTACGAACTCCTTTCAGGGCTCAGAATTCGGATTGTCCTGTTTGATGCTTGTTCTTGGAACGGTAATCTGAACCTGTTCTTTTTCTTCAAATTTTGTCTCCATTCCATTTTAGGATTTTTGAATTTTAACTGCCTTGGCTAATTGCTTTATGTTTTACTGCAGTGAATTCGGTGAAAACACGAGGAGCTTTTGTTTTTCACATGGCTTTGGTTTATAGCATTGTAGCTCTGATGTTTATTGCAAAAGCTTGGGTTTGAATCATGCTTACATTCAGTTGAAGCTGTTCAAGATATTCTAGAATTTCTGTTTAGAAATAAAAAATGATTGCAGAGAACAGTTCAGCGATTCACCATAATTTGGATAGTGACAATGCTAAATAACTTTCTAATTGTTTTAACTCTTCCATGACTTAAGATGGCATTATTCCTTCATCTAGTTGTCTTTTAAAAATGGAACTTTTGGACTTTGTCTTCAATTATGCAAATAGTCTCTATCAACCAATCGCTCATGTTATTTGTTTAATCAGGTGTAGCGAAAACATGTCTATGATCTAAGGCAGATAATCTTAACCGGAGACGATGAAAGTTGTTCTCAACACATATTACAATGAGTGCCTTTGAATGCTGTTGGAGTTAATCATTAATTTTTTGCAGGTGTATTTGAGTAATATTAGCTGACAGTTCCTTTAGCCAAAGCCTAAATCTTTCTGTCCAGCTATGCATTTCATGTTTCTGACTGAAGTTTTCATAAAGCTCGCTGATCCTGGTGGCTAGTTTTGCAAGTGGTTTTGATGTAAGAGAGAAAATTGTTTCTAGAAGCTTGGACTGATGTTGTACTGCTTGTGATATTGCTTGATGAATTTGGCAGAATTCTGCTAGTAGCTTTTATGCAGGTACACACCTGTTATGGATGTATAGGCTATAATATGATGGTTAGGACATGAATTTGATCTTAATAAAAATGCACACTTGATATGAAGTGAGGCTGCTAGGTGAAAGTTAACCGATTTGACCATGCTGTTAATGCCCGCCTGTAGGTTACTCGGCATTGCATAATCTGTTATAGGAACTTGGTGAAGCGCCTACACTGTTTTCCCATGCTCTCGTGGTCCGGCTAATCGCGTGGAACTTTGGCAGGTTGATTACCCTTTTGTTCTATTGGATCCTTAAAATGGGACATTGTTGCACCCCTTAGAGTTGTTGGAGCTGTAGCGGTTAAATTACTGACATCATTAGGCGGCCTCGCATTTGACAGCAAAATTAACAACAGCAGCAAGGTATTCTTTCTCAATTCTCAATGCTTCAACAGTTGTCCACAAGAGATCGCCGGCAGTGCAAGCTTTGAAGACTTTATACTGCGAAAGCTAAAGGTTCTTCAAGGCTAAATTCAAACGACCCATCACTTAAAACAAAAGGTAATCCCCCTCTTCTTGTAACAAAACCCGAGTGCCAACTTCTTTGTATATACGATATGCTTGGGACGAACTTATGATTTGCTTTCCACTGTTGTTGGCAGGAACATACATCCTAGGATAATTATGATACAACAAGAAAAATGCGGGAACATTCTCAAGATCATCAAATTGAAGCTTCTCTCCATGCTAATAGTGAAGAACAAGTGAATGAATCCAGAAAAAGAATTTATGAATTTTGTATACATTGTATTGTGTAATTGAACAAAAAGCACTTAAATTACATATCCAACAGAAACTCAAAAGAGTCAATCAAACACTCCACAAGACGAGTTGAATGAGAAACTGAGTTGAATGAGAAACTGAATAATGGATATTATAAATGTTCAAGAAGAAAATGCTTCACGAGCCAATTACTTTCTTTGATATGCCCTAGGTTCAGTTCCTGTTCATTTTCCAACTGGGATATTCTAGCAGGTGACTTCCATGTTAGCACTAATTGTATCAATCACGATTCGATTACTTTGTGACCTTTTAAGTAAAACAAACGCCTGGATTGCAACTTTCAATTTGTTATCTTTATGCACCTCGTCTTTTCCTACATAGCATGTAGCAAAGTCCGATCGCGACCAACTGTACTCACTACCCCAACATTTATGCCGGCTATCAGACCAACATGACTGGAACTCGAACCAGAGGTACCAACACCGGCACCAGATACCGTGTTTGCACTATAGAACTAGTATCAAGATCCTTAGCAGCTGCCATTGATTCAATAGACATTGAAATAATGTAAATTGGGATTTCTACTGACTATATCACAAAAGTGAGCTTGAACCAACAATGCTGGTAACAACAACATTGAATCTTAAAGTTAAACTAAATAAAAGCCAATTGAACAAAAGTCTCAAGTGACTTTACTCCATTATGTTCCTTTTCATTAAGTTGATCATCTCCCAAATGCAGTCACGAAGCCTCTTACTCTGTTCTTACCCAAAGCAAATAAACTCAAAGATGTGTAAAACATATTGCCACACACCCTTTTACACAACTTAATCCATCACATGTTTCTGGGTGTAAGCTTCTCAGTGCAGCTTGACTGGTTATTACACCAAAGCAATAATTGATTTTATCACATGATCAAAGGTCCCATGTCTTGCTTGACCAAGGGAAAATAATCACTCCATCTCGAGACAACGTGGCGAGGCCCAAAGATTTATGGAATAACAGGTGATGATAAGTCTAAACAAACAAGTCAGTGGGTAGACTCATGACCAAATGAAATGGTCATGAGGAGAAAAGAAAAATGAATGAGTGATGGAAAAATTTCATGGCCAAAATTTGGGTGTGACAGTTGCCCCTATTTAAGTATCTTCAACTAGAGAATATGAAGCAGAACACTCTTCTTATGATCATGGTGGGAGATAGTTAAATACTAAGAAGACCCGGATTTTGATCCTGAATCCCTAGGACATGATATGATATGATATGCATGGATGCATGATTCTTTTTTTTTTGTAATTTTTATCTGCTAGGGATATGATCGGACATAAGATAAACCCTAGCATGATGCTTTATGATGGATACAGAATGAAACAAGGATCTGTGGGGAATGCTGATGGTCTACAGGGAGACAAGCAAATGGTAAAAAAACAACTTGCTGGGGAAAACAATTCGGCTGGAGAATCAGACACACACTGGGGAGTACTCAAAGTGAAATTTGATAAACGATACTTAGAACACAAGAGATTTCGGTAGTAAGTTCATATATGACCTACTAAACCCGAACAAGGAAAAGAAAAAATGCTACAACAGGTTCATATATGACCTGGCAATACTGGAATAAAACACAACAACAGGTTCATATATGACCTGACAATGCTAGGGAATATCAAGAGGTTCTGACAGCAGGTTCAGATATGACCTAACAAACTCAGAAAAATTCAAGAAGAGTGTATCAACAGGTTCATATATGACCTGGTAATACTGGAATGAAAGCTCAACAACAGGTTCATATATGACCTGACAACACTTAAACAATCGTAGAGAGAGACTCTTCAGAACAGGTTCATATATGACCTGACACTGGAATAAAGCTCAACAAAAGGTTCATATATAACCTGAATAGTATTGAACAAACAGGTTCATATATGACCTGATAATGAAATAAAGTTCAACAACAGGTTCATATATGACCTTGAATAGTATTGAACATACAGGTTCATATATGACCTGATAACATTGAAACAATTATAGAGAAAGACTCTTCAGGACAGGTTCATATTTGACCTGATACTGGAATAAAGCTCAACAACAGGTTCATATATGACCTGAATAGTATTGAACATATAGGTTCATATATGACCTGATAACATTGAAACATACAGGTTCATATATGACGTGATAAAGGAATAAAGTTCAACAACAGGTTCACATATGACCTGAATGGCTTGAACAACAAGTTCATATATGAACTGACAATGGAATAAAGTTCAACAATAGGTTCGCATATGACCTGAATGGCTTGAACAACAGGTTCATATATGACCTGATAATGGAATCAAGTTCAACAACAATTGGACTTGAAAATGACTGCGAAAACCGGATGTTGGTTCAAGGATACCACAGACAAACTGGAATTAGAGGTCAAAAGACATAGGATCAACAACAAGACCTAGGTCAATGCATAATGAGCACGAAGTACATTTCGGCTATGCATGATATATGAATGATCATGATTATGAGAATGCTGACACTTGGCAGACTGGAGTTTGTAGGGACTGTTTACAGAGATTCTGATTCCTCAACACCAATAACTCATACCCGTACAATTAACAGGCGCGTCCAGAGGAGAATCTATCATGATTGACAGTTATAAATAACCAAAGGTCCATCCTTCTAGAGGATTAATGAGTTATATTCCATGGGGACTTTTGTTGGTGATCCAGGAATATTTATGCAACCTTGAGGCTTTCGGGGAAACAAATGATTTTCCTTTGATTTTCACATATATCAAAGTAATTTTGTTCTTTTTACTAAATTTCAAATTCTTTTTCAAGTTTCAAAATTTCATTATTAACAAATAAATGACATTTTGCATAACAAAGAAAAGCGTAGATGAACACAACTAACAATGATTGGGAAAACTTGTATTTTATTCAAGAATGGTATCACACAAATGGCGTAGCTCCATAGAGTATTGCAATTTTTGGAAAATGGCAATAAGGAAAGGTTTACGTTGAATTCAGTGACCACTAACATCCTTAATAGATATGATTCCCCCAAAATCTTGCTCCTAAGGGGAGTGACTGGATTAATCTTCCACCTCGAGTTCTTTGGTGTTAATCAGTAACAACTGATGCAGTTTATGCCTTGTGCCCCTAACTTTTGCCTGGATCACCCTTTCGGGTTTTCAATCCACCGGGACGCTCCTTTTTGCCTAAGTCGCCTTTTCAGGTTTTCAACTTAGCGAGCTACCATTTCTTTTATTCATCCCTAACTTTTACCTGGACCGCCCTTTCGGGTTCTCAGTCCACCGGGATACCCTTTTTTTTTCCTAAATCGCCCTTTCAGGTTTTCGATTTAGCGGGTCTTTATTAGGCATAGTATTTTTTAACTGCATCAGAGTTCACGGGGTGTGAGAGCTCTTCATCATCCATAGTTGTGAGAATCAAGGCACCTCCGGAGAAGGCTTTCTTCACAACATATGGGCCTTCATAATTGGGAGTCCACTTCCCACGTGAGTCCTTGTGTATTGGCAAGATCTTCTTAAGCACGAGGTCTCCTTCTCTGAATTCCCAAACACGTACTTTCTTGTCAAAAGCCCTTTTAAGCCGTTTCTGATATAATTGTCCATGGCACAAAGAAGTCATTCGCTTCTCATCTATGAGGTTTAACTGATCAAATCTATTTTGAATCCACTCAGCCTCTTCTAGCTTGGTCTCCATCAAGATTCTCATTGAAGGTATCTCTACTTCAATTGGGAGAACTGCTTCCATCCCATATACCAAGGAGAACGAGGTTGCCCCTGTTGAAGTGCAGACGGAAGTTCGATATCCATGCAGTGCAAAGGGTAGCATTTCATGCCAATCCTTATAGGTTTTCACCATTTTCTGCAGGATCTTCTTGATGTTTTTATTAGCGGCTTCAACAGCGCCATTCATCTTTGGACGATAGGGTGAAGAGTTATGGTGCTCAATCTTGAAGCTCTCGCATAATTCTTTCATGGTTTTATTGTTCAGATTCGTCCCATTATCTGTGATGATCCGGCTTGGAATTCCATAACGGCAAATAATCTCTTTTTTGAGGAACCGTGCAACCACTTGTTTTGTCACATTAGCGTAAGAGGCGGCTTCTACCCATTTGGTAAAGTAATCAATGGCAACCAGGATGAAGCGATGACCATTGGAAGCTTTAGGCTCGATGGCGCCAATCATGTCGATGCCCCACATTGAGAAAGGCCAAGGTGACGTCAAAACATTTAGCAGGGTCGGAGGCACGTGTGCCTTGTCGGCATAGATTTGGCATTGATGACATTTTCTGGCATAATTGGAGCAGTCGGATTCCATGGTCAACCAGTAATAACCAGCTCTCAAAATCTTCTTGGCCATGGCATGCCCATTGGCATGAGTTCCAAAGGATCCTTCATGAATCTCCTTGATCAACAGGTCCGCTTCACGTCCATCCACGCATCTGAGCAGAATCATGTCATGATTTCTCTTGTACAACACACCATTGCTTAAGAAGAATTTGGATGCTAACTTCCTCAATGTTTTCTTGTCAAGGGTTGTTGCATCTGTTGGATATTCTTGATTTTGCAAAAAGCATTTGATGTCGTGAAACTAGGGTTTACCATCGGCTTCCTCTTCAACTGACTGACAGTAGGCAGGCTCAACTTTCCGCTCAATCTGAATGAGAGGTGCTTCATTATGGAATCTAACTTGGTACATTGAAGTTAACATAGCCAAAGCATCAGCAATTTGACTCTCGGTTCTCGGGATATGACGGAAAGTGATTTCGTCAAAGTATTTTATTAATTCCATGACATAGGCACGATATGGGATCAACTTGGTATCACGGGTTTCCCATTCGCCCTTAACTTGGTATATCACCAAGGCTGAGTCTCCACATACTTCGAGGATTTTGATTCGGAGATCAATTGCTGCTTCAATGCCTAGGATGCACGCCTCATATTCTGCTATATTGTTCGTGCAGTCAAAACACAACCTTGCTGTGAAAGGAATGTATCCACCATTCGGATTTAATAGAACAACTCCTACGCCTTGCCCCATGTAATTGAAGGAACCATCAAACATGAGGTTCCACCGAGATCCGGGTTCAGGTCCTTCATCAAGTCCTGGGATTTCACAGTCTTTCACTACCATAATGTCTTCATCAGGGAAGTCAAACTTCAACGGCTGGTAATCTACAACGGGCGGGTTTGCCAAGTAATCAGATAACACACTCCCTTTGATGGCTTTCTGAGACACATACTGGATGTCATACTCAGATAGTAACATCTGCCAACGGGCGAGTCTTCCAGTCAAAGCAGGCTTTTCAAAGATGTACTTTGTTGGATCCATTTTTGAGATAAACAAAGTAGTGTGGCAAATCATGTATTGTCTTAAACGACGAGCGGCCCATGCTAAAGCACAACAAGTTTTCTCCAAGAGTGAGTATCGGGTTTCACAATCGGTAAATCTCTTACTTAGATAATAGATGGCATGCTCCTTTCGACCGGTTTCGTCATGTTGTCCCAACACACATCCCATTGACTTTTCAAGCACAGTTAAGTACATAAAGAGTGGTTTCCCCTGAACAAGTGGAATTAGAATAGGGGGCTCTTGCAGGTATTGTCTGATCTTCTCAAAAGCCATTTGGCAGTCAGAATTCCATTCAACTGCTTGATCTTTTCTGAGCAACTTGAATATAGGTTCACACATAGCAGTCATATGAGATATAAACCTAGAGATGTAGTTCAAACGTCCCAGGAATCCTCTAACTTCTTTCTCTGTACGTGGGGCAGGCATTTCTTGTATTGCCCTAACCTTGTCTAGATCTACCTCAATTCCTCGTTGACTGACAATGAAACCAAGCAACTTTCCGGATCGGACTCCGAAGGTGCATTTAGCAGGATTCAGCCGTAGTCGAAATTTCCGAAGACGCTCAAATAGCTTTTGCAAGTGGTCTATGTGATCCTCTTTACTTTGGGATTTTGCAATCATATCATCCACATAAACCTCAATTTCCTTGTGCATCATGTCATGGAAAAGAGTGACCATTGCTCTTTGGTAAGTTGCCCCAGCATTTTTTAGACCGAATGGCATTACCTTGTAGCAAAATGTTCCCCAAGGGGTGATGAATGTGATCTTTTCCATGTCCTATGGATCCATCTTAATTTGATTATAACCCGAGAATCCGTCCATAAAGGAGAAGACTGCGAACTTAGCAGTGTTGTCTACCAGAGTGTCAATATGTGGCAGGGGAAATCGTCTTTTGGACTAGCTTTGTTTAGATCCCTGTAATCAACACACATCCTGACCTTGCCATCCTTTTTGGGTACTGGCACAATGTTGGCTACCCATTGAGGGTACTTTGCAACTGCTAGAAAACCGGCATCAAATTGATGTTTCACCTCGTCACAAATCTTTAGAGCCATGTCGGGTCTTGCTCTTCGGAGCTTTTGCTTCACTGGCGGACAATCTGGCTGTAGTGGTAGCTTGTGGACCACAATATCAGTATCTAAACCTGGCATATCCTGATACGACCAAGCAAATACATCTACATATTCATGTAGCAACTTGATCAATCTTTCTTTGATGCTTGCCTCAAGTGTAGTCCCAACTTTGACCTCTTTCTTGTCCTCCTCGGTGCCAAGGTTGATTGTTTCCACTAGTTCTTGATGTGGCTGAAGGGCCTTTGACTCGTGCTCGAGCATCCTTTCCAGTTCTTCAGGGAAATCACAATCTTCCTCACTCTCCTCTTCCACTTGGTAGATGGGGAGTTCAAAATTATAGGAAGTAGTGGGGTCATCGAATTCAACTGGTTTATTGATTATTCTGCATGTTTTTTAATGATGGTTCTTTTTTAGAAAAATGGAAATAAAATGCAAAGGAAATAAAAAATATTTTGTAGTTTTGAAAGGATTGCCATTTTAAGGAAAGAAAAACAAAATAAATGAACGACAAGAATTTGAACAAATACTCTTTATTTGCCATAATGATTTTTTGAAATTCAAAAGGGGCCCTATAAAGGATCCATTAGCCTTGGGCAGAGCTAAGGATTTTCAAAAACACAAAGGAAAACACAATTACTTTGACACGGGAACAACTTCTGGAATCTCAACCGCTTCCCAATTTGCCAGGGCTACTTCACACCGGTATATCAGGTTTGATGTTTCTCCATTTTCGATGTCATCTTCCACTGCACCAACTTGATCTCCATGGATAAATCCTGTGCTCAGGAAGACTTCTTGTATGCTCCGCACACGGTCCTTTGCAGGGACCAGGGCTCCTCCATTAGCAGAAGGCTTGTACCCCAAACCAAAGCGATCATTTTTCTAATTGACATTGATGACTTGCCCCCAACCTGCAGGGCCTCCACTTTAAACTGCTGATCTTGCACTCTTCAAAGAAGCGAACGACAAACTGGTTTTCTCAATAGGATCCTTAACCTCTTCAAGTGTGGCATTGGATATTTCAAGGGCTTGAAAAGAGGTTTCTAAGGCATCCTCATCAGCCTCAATATAACGGAAAGAGGAGAGTTGACTGATGATAAAATCTTCTTCACCCGGGACAATGACGAGCTTGTCATCGACAACGAACTTCATCTTTTGATGCAGAGTAGAAGTTACTGCCTCAGCAGCATGTATCCATGGGCGTCCCAAAAGGCAGCTATAAGCTGAATTTATGTCCATGACTTGGAAATTGATGGGGAATACATGCGGTCCGATCTGTATTGGTAGTTCTACCTCCCCAACTACTGTCCTTCGCGAACCATCAAATGCTTTTACCACAAGCGCACTAGGTTTCAACTCCGAACCTTGGTAAGACAATTTAGCAAGTGCCCTCTTTGGTAGAACATTGAGGGATGATCCAGTGTCAACTAAAACTCTGGCCAGAGCATCTTCTTGGCATTTCATGGACACATGCAAGGCGCGGTTGTGATTCTTCCCCTCTTTGGGTAGCTCTTCATTGCTGAAACTTAGAGTGTTGCAGGCTGTGATATTGGCGACCACCCCATCGAATTGGCCAACCGTTATATCTTGGGTAACATGAGCCTGAGCAAGCACTTTCAGTAGAGCCTCCCTATGAGCTTCGGAATTCAGAAGCAAAGACAAGATAGATATTTTTTATGGTGTTTGATGTAACTTATCAACTATCTTGTAGTCATATTTCTTTATTATCCTTAGGAACTCACTTGCTTCATCTGTTTGCACAGCCGGCTGTGCCCCTCCATGTTCTGGGGTAGGATTTACATTTGCAGCTTCCCTTGTTGGCTCTTGAGGGTTCACATTAAAATTGGGAGTATAAATCCGACCATTGCGGGTCATCCTGCTTGTCCCTGCGATGTTAGTGATGTCGGTGTCAACATTCTCCAAACCTTTCTTACTTTCAGCAGCTTTAGGCTTTCCATCTACCACTCCATCTACCACCGTTATGTCATACTTCCAGGGTACCGCCTTGGTGCTTTCAAAAGGAAATGGGGTAGGCATGCAAACTACCACGGGTGATGGATGAACAACATCTCTTCCGTGATAAGTTACCTCAAACGGTTCTGGTATATTAAAAACGGGTTCAATGACTGAAACTTCCTCATTTGTTGTTGGACCACAAATTTGTAAAACACCTTGATCCATCAAGTTCTGAATGTCATTTCATACCACTTTACATCCTCTTGGACGAATGGCACATTCCTCACAGTTGTCGTGACATGTATCAATTAATCTAGCCCCCACCAATCTTGCATGAAGCGCTAGCAACGGAGTTTTAACATCTTCCACGTTTTTGATTATACACACATCAGAAGCATCCTCGACGGCATTAACATCACCATGCGCTGGCAAAGGGTTACTTTTGACATTGGGTCCGACGTCTCAAAATGACAGAATCTTCTTCTCAACCAAGTCTCGCACAATATGCTTTAAAGCATAACATCCTTCTAAATCATGTCCAGGGGCACCCCCATGGAAAGGACAATGGGCATCTGGGTTGTACCATGGAGGTAAAGGATTTGGTGGAGGACCCAAAGGTCTGGGAGTCACCAACCCTCTCGGTAGTAATGATGGGTACAACTCAGTGTATGTCATAGGGATTGAAGCAAACGGAAGTCTACCTCTTTGTACCCTATTTTGATTTGGAGGATTTTGTGGACGAGGAGCCTGTGCCCTTGGCTGTTGATAAGTAGGTGGCGCAGGCGCTTGCTGGTATATTGGTGCTTGTTGGATAGGTTGATAGACAGAAGCTTGTGATTGGTTGAAATTTGGTGTGACAGCTGCCACATATGGTTGTTGAACATATTGTACTGGATAAGTTGGTCGTTGTTGAGCAAATTGGTGTTGTTTCTTCCATGAATGACTCCTCCTTTGACTGGTTGACACTGCATTTGTATCACCCTCCTTCTTTCTTTGAAATCCTCCAGGAAACTTTTTGGCATTACTACCAGATGTATCAGAGGTAGTCATCATCTTTCCATTCTTCAATCCAAGCTCGACCTTTATGCCCACGGCGACCAGGTCAGAGAAGCTTGCAGATACACTACTCACCATTCTTTCATAGAACATAGGTTTGACTGTATCCATGAACCAATCTGCTAACTCCTTCTCAGTCAGGGGTGGTTCGACTTGCGAGGCCACTTCCCTCCATCGTTGTGCATATTCCTTAAAAGACTCATTATCTTTCTGGGACATGCTGAGCAATTGCCTCCTATCTGGGGCCATATCCATGTTATACTTATAATGTTGGATGAAAGCATCAGATAAGTCTTGGAAACAACGAATCCTACTTTGATCAAGGCTTAAGTACCACTTGGAGGGAGCACCCCTCAAGCTGTCTTGGAAGCAATGTATCATAAGTTTATCATCCTCCACGTGCGCAGCCATTTTATGATAGTACATAATAAGGTGACTCTTAGGACATGAGTGGCCCTCATACCTATCGAAATCTGGGGTCTTGAACTTCGCAGGAATCACAAGACCTGATACTAAGCACATCTCCTTAGCAGTAGCACCAAAAACTTGGTCACCTTCCATAGCCCTCAACCTTTTCTCAAGAATCTGGTAATTCTCCCTCATCCCTCTTATGTCTTCCTGCCTTTCCTCATCTTCATCTGAAAAGTCTAGAGCATGTTGTTGATCCTCAAAGTAAGGTTGCACATGTGCACGAACGAGAGGTGGCGCGAACGTGTGGACCACTGGATGATTTTCATTGATGGTTGGTAGAGGAGCCATTTGCTGAGTTGATTGTGCAAAACCAGGGGCGCCTTCAACTGTAGGTGTGAAACCGGGAGGTGAACCATAGGTTGGCCAGGTTGTTGGTACTGTCCTCGCAGGTTGGGGTTTAATCGATGGACCGATGATTTCTGAAACAACCGTCGTTTGGGTGTCTAACTTTGCCCTGATGACCTGTAATATCTCCATGACCTGACCCATGTTTCCTCGCAGGTCTTCGAGTTCTGAGCTTACTCGCTCCAATTCATGCTCTTGATCTGCCATTCTTTGACGAGCGTTGGCTCTGGTGTTGTAGTGATGTTGAGGACTCAGTGTGGAACTGAAGAAGACACAAAAATGAGTTTTTTGTTTGAAGAATGACATGAGTGCATGTTATGGGTGCATTTTGTGCAAAACTCTTAGTTATCTTTATTATTTATTTCAGCAATGTTAGAACATATTAAATAAAAATGAAACGTAATAATTGAGACCCAAAATAACAACTTCCATTAATTAAAATCAAATTCGAATACAAAAGGATTTAACTTAAAGTACACATGATTCGAATACAAAAAGATTTAAACACCAACAATTCAAATTCAAGTACAAGTAAACTTAAGCTCTGTCTCAACTCTTATGATCGTAGCCAAATCTGTGGTGAGCTCATTCATCATTTTCTTGATAAACTTGACGAAATTGAAAGCTTGAGGAGGCGTGTTTTCTGGACACATACACCAATCCGCTTCCTGGAGTTTTTCTGGGAGTTCCAACATATTGAGGTTAACAAACCTAGCTAAGTTGCGGAACTTGCCATTCCATTCAACATAGAGCTCTTGGAGTTTCTGGATGACCTTTTGATCTTCATCTAAGGTTGCTCTAGCCTCCCTATACAACCTTTTCCAGTACACACAATCATTCTTTAGGAGTAAGTAGGCTGCATTACCTTCTTGGCTCTCCAAAACTGCAAATCTCCTAGTAGCTTCTTCCAACTGGTACCTGAGATGGTGACAGTTTCTTTCAGCTTCTTCCTTTTGGAGTATCTCGCGAGATAACTTTTCCTCGCATTTCTTCAGAGCGTCCCTCAAGTCACGGATCTGTGCCTCAAAGTAGAGCTTAATTTCTTTTTTATCCATAAGAGATTTATCCAACATTCTCCCTAACTCACAGATCCTATACTCAGCTTTCTTGAGCTCTTCCTTCCTGGTTCGGATCACTGATGTGGAACCCAATAGGATATGATCAAGATCATCTTTCTGATCTTCCAATAGCCTGGCTCTCTTGTTACTATCCTCAAGTGTCGCATTACGTGAAAAACCGACGGGAAAAAGACACAGAGCCGCCACCGTGCGTTATTTATCCCAAAGGAGGGAAAGGAAACACTCGAAGTAAACCTGGAAAGGACATGGTCTTGCGACCAGAGATTGAAAGGATCGGGAGTCGGTTATGCGAAGGGAAGGTATTAACACCCCTACGCATCCGTCGTACTCGACGGGATCCACGCTCAGAAAGAATAGAAGAAAGGTTGCTAAAAACTGCTCAAACACTGCACAAAACTGGAACGAAACACAGATGAAAGACGGAAGAAGAGGACTCGGCAAGATATCACATCCTGGGCCTACGTAGTTTGTTAGACACAAACATCAGAGTCGACGTAGTTCGGGGACAAGGGAACGTGCTCGCTAGGATGTCGCATCCTATGCATACGTATCTTCTCTAACCAGAGAAAGAATCAGAGCACTCGTAGCTCGGCTAACGCACGCCAAACAAACACAAACAGGAAACCGAATGCCAATCGCTGGACTTACATCAGACTCCAAGCAAACCAACACACGGGAAACCGACTGCCAATCGCTGGGCTTACGTCTGACTCCAACAAACAAACACACAACCAGGAAACCGACTGCCAATCGCTGGGCTTACGTCAGACTCCAAACAAGCAAACAAACTAACGGGAAACCGAATGCCAATCGCTGGACTTACATCAGACTCCACACACACAAGAGGGTTGAAAAAGAAAAAAAGGCGCCCGGAGAGATCAGCTCATCTCCTGCCTACGTACCTTATCTGATATGAGGATCAGGGCAACGTAGTTCCCCTGAACAGGGAAAGAGCTTCTATCCTAACCAGAGACTAGGGAGATAACAAGCTACCAGGGAGACTACGACTCGAGCCTAGAAGTTGTCATGCATACGATCCCTATGTTAAGGTCTCTAATCCTAACTTGCACAGGAAGCAAGCTAGCCTAAACAACACATCAAGCAAACACAAGCACAAGTATCACACACTATATGCAAACAATTGGCTCACACAAGGCTGGGCTTTAGTCAAGGGGTCACATCAACCTCGACAAACAAGCCAACTGGAAAAGGGTGTTGTTAGCTCTTAACCCTAACATTGAGAGTTAGGGTGAAGCAGATGAAATGGGAGATGAGGGTTATGCCTCATAGCTCTTATCCCTGGCCTGGGAGAGCTTTGATCAATTGCCTCAGCCTTCTGCATTGCCTGAGTTGACAACTTCCACAGCTTGCTTATAAGACGCGATTGAAGCACCTGACTTCTTCTGCTTAACACAAGCCACCTTCTCAAGAGCAACGGTCTCAAACGCTTGGCACAGAGTTTCATGGATCTCGCCATCCACCTCCACATACTTGAAAGAGGATAAATGACTCACAAGAATGTCATCCTCGCCGCAAACAGTTACAACCTGACCGTTCCATACATACTTCAGCTTCTGATGGAGAGTTGACGAAACTGCCCCAGCCCCATGTATCCAGGGACGCCCCAATAAGCAACTATATGCTGGTTGAATGTCCATCACATAAAAGACAACATCAAATACCTCCAGGACAATCTTCATTGGCAACGTGACTTCACCAAAAACTAATCGTTTGGATCCATCAAAAGCACGAACAATAAGATCACTCGGAGTGAGGACAACCCCTTCAACATCAATCTTGCTCAGAATCTTCTTGGGCAACACATTCAACGAGGAGCCAGTATCCACCAACACATGTGACAACACTGCGCCTTTACACTCCATGGTGATATGCAAAGCTTTGTTATGGTTGCGACCCTCAGGTGTCAGATCCAAGTCTGTGAACCCCAAACCGTGCCTTGTGCTCACATTAGCAATAACACCCTCCAATTGGTTGACAGAAATCTCCTGAGGCACGTAAGCCAAATTCAACATTTTCAGCAAGGCGTTGCGGTGTGCCTCGGAACACAACAACAGAGAAAGGATAGAGATCTTGGACGAAGTTTGATTCAGCTGATCTACAATCTTGTAGTCACTCTTCTTAATGATCTTCATAAACTCCTCCACATCTTTCTCAAAATACCCCTCAGGCACCTCCTTCTGTACAGGTCCTTCTTCTACCACAGCTTGCTTCCCCTTTGCTTTAGCGAGAGCCTCGGCATCGTTGTCCCTCAGAGTCTGTGGCGCAAACAGACGACCACTCCTTGTAAACCCTCCAGGTCCTCCTACATTGTCCACAACTGGACCAACAGTTACAGGAGCTCTACTTGGCAAACCAATGGTCACTGGAGCTTGATTCACTGGTCTTGTCTGATTCTCTGACCTTCTGTTGCTACGGAAAGAGTTATCATACCTCCACGGAACTGCTCTACTATTCTCAACATGTCTTCTATCAGAAGCAACTATAGTAGTAGGAGTACCAACCTTCACTGGTGCAGATATGGTTACTGGAGTACCAATAGTTGCGGGTGCACTAACAATTCTCGGAGCACCTCCGGGACCCTCGGACGGTTTGAAGTAAATGGTGACAATTGATACCACCCCACGTTCTTTCACAGCCCGAGAAAACTGCAAGCAACCATCATCCATCAGACCCTGGATACCTCTCCTCAGCTTGTCACAACCATTCTCTCGATCAGCACAATCTGGACAGCCTTCATCACAGCCCGGGAACACTCCCCCTTTTAGCAGACGTTCTTTTACCACCAACAGCGAGGTCTGAACATCATCAACACTGACTATCAAATCCGCAGCCTCCTCACCTTCCACATTATTCACCCTATGCCCACCATGCTGAGGCATAGGATTATTCACAACATTTGGAATAGGAGCAAAGTTGATTGTCTTGGCATCAATCAGATCCTGGACCTTATGATGAAACGCCCTACAATTCTCAATATGGTGCTCAGGTGCACCGGAATGGAAGTCACAATGGACATTGGCATCATACCCAGCAGGTATCTTCGTCAGAGGAGCCATGGTGCGAAGCTCAACAAACCCCAACCTGAGTAGTTCGGGAAGCAACTCAGCATATGTCATCGGCAATGGGTCGAAACGACGGTCCGGCATTCTCTGCCTCGATTGAAATTGGCGTTGTTGTTGTTGTTGTTCTTGTTGTGGTGCTCTTTGTTGTTGCTGTTGTCGTGGTTGAGGCGCTGGAATAGTTACAGCGGCAACCTGACGGTATTGTCCTCTGTTCACAGTCCTTCGGTGATGTACATCATTGGTCTCTCCCTCTCTTCTTCTGGGTGCCCCAGAAAATGGTTTCTTCGAACTGGAAGATGAAGAACTAGAATCTTGAATCTTACCTGCTTTGATGAGACTTTCAGTCCTCTCTCCACAGATAACTACGTCAGAAAAGCTACCGAACGGGCAACTCCCCATACGGTCCATAAACACCCCTTGCAAAGTTCCGATGAACATGTCGGTCAGCTCTCTCTCCAACATAGGAGGTTGCACCCTTGCAGCTAACTCACGCCATCTCTGGGCGTACTCCTTGAAACTTTCACCGGATTTCTGGAACAGACTCTGCAGTTGGGTTCTGCTCGGAGCCATATCCATATTATGTTTATACTGCCTCAAGAAGGCTTCCCCCAAGTCCCTCCAACTTCTAACAGACTCTCTCTTCAGCTCCATGTACCAGTCCAGGGAAGCTCCAGACAAGTTGTCCTGGAAAAAGTACATCCACATCTTCTCGTCGTCTATATATGTGGAGATCTTCCTGAAATAAGCCTGCACATGAGTGCGAGGACAAGAAGTGCCATTATATTTGTCAAAAGATGGCACCTTGAATTTGTAAGGGATCCTCAGTCCGTCCACCAAACCCATATTAGTAACATCAAACCCCAAAGAGTTTTGACATTCCATAGCACGGATTTTCTCAGCTAGGGCATCAACCTTCCTATCCCTTTCATCAGTTCTTCCCACAACTTCATCATCCTCACTGAGGAGAGTAAACATATCCTCCTGTCTGTCAATCAATGGAGCAGGCTGGCGAACTGGAGCACGGGTCACTCTGGCATTAGCAGTCTCTGGAGCAATAGGTTGTCCGTTGATTCTGATACCCCTCAACTCATCACCCACGACATAGTTGTTGATGGGAACAGCAGCAGTAACAGTGTCATTGATTGGGCCACCCTCTGGCAAAGGATGGTTGACAGGTGGAATTGCAGCTTCCTGTCTCTGAACTAGGGCTCGAAGTTCTTCTTGACCTTGCGCAACCCCTTGCATCATATTCATAAATTGGGCCATATTAGCCCTCATCTCTGCCAACTCAGCTTGAACTTGGTCCATGCTTCTATATCGATTCAACCTTGTTGCGTAGCGGTGCGGACGTTGATCAGCAATCCTGCGTGAAACAGGAACTAGAATGAGAAGTCTCGTCAAGAACACCTGTAATGCAAGAATGACATGTGTATGATGCACATGATGCGTATGATGCATATGATATGTTTTATCATTCCTCAAGCATTCAAGAGCCTTATTCACTTTTGAAAAATGGCAACCTGCAACAAAAACAACAAAGCAGCAACCTACACAGGACAAGAAGCAAAAGGTGAAACATCAACAACCTCATCTATAGACATGAGCAATAAAGGTCATACAAACATAGTTCAATCAAATATTCAAATCAACAGAGTACAAGGAATCCCATCCAACAATCCTGGAGGTGATTCTCAAAACGAACAACAAAATAAGCTAAGAAGGTCGTCCTCCAGGAATAAGAGTCTTCAGGTACTGGCACTGATCAATCAAACGGTCGCACTCTAAACAATCCGGTAAAGGGGTGATCTTCTCCTTCAGCTGCCTTCTGAGCTCCACAACTTCTTCTCCAAGTTGGCTCTCTGATGCATGCCTCAGGTCTACCTCCTTCTTTAACTGGATATCCTTGTCTTTAAGCTGCCTTTCCAAGTCTCGTATCTTCTTCTGCTAATTGGCTTTCACTCTCTGCAACCTCAAACGCTCACGGTGTTCTCCATCCAACATTGCTTCTACTTCCTCATAGGACCTCTTTTTGCTTCCCAATCTGCTAGCACTCTCACCTTGCACTCCTTTGAGTTTATGGGCCAAACTCAACTTATCAGCCTTGGCTTTGTAAAGCTCCATCTGGATCTCTTGTTCCTTCTCTTTCAATCGGCGATTCTCCATTAAGGCTTGTTTATAATACTCAGCAGACACATTCTCAGAAAGGATCAAAGGCGGTTGCTCCTGCAATGGTTCCATTCTATCATAGGGTAACAACAAGGTTCCAACTCTATCCTTGACCCACTCAATGTAGGCAGGCATAGCAATGGCAAACTTCTTCCCCAAAACGGATCCATCCTTGACACCAATATGCTCCCAAGCTCTTCCCATTTGCTCCAGTCTAGCTAGGTCACTTCGCTTCTCAAAGTACACACTCTCAGCTACCTCAGCGTCTAGCGGTCTTCCATTCATGACAAATCCCAACTGACGGAGAGAAAGAACTGGGTTGTAATTGATGCAACCCTTGGTTCCTATGAGTGGAACATTACGAAACCCTCCACAACTCATGATGACATTGCGCACATTCATCCTGTAAGCTTGCCACCTGATGTCATAGGATGTGAGTGACATAATCCTCTGAGTCCACTTATGAGTGTTTTGAGTATCCACAAAAGGTCCACTGGTTGGTAGAAAGGACAAGAACCATTTAAGTAGCAATGGGAGACAGCACCTGATAGCTCCACCCTTACCATGTCTGTTATGGATAGCATAATAAGTGTCAGCTAACAAGGTAGGAACCGGGTTTCCTCTGATGAAAATAGTGATTGCTGCAAGATCCATAAAATTAGGCATGCTAGGGAACAACACAACCCCATAGATCATGACGGCCAACTGAGCGTTGAAAGCTTCCCAATTCCCTTTCTTCGCTTCTTCCTTAGCCATGCTCACCAAGTACTTCAAGGACAAACCCACAACCCCACCACTTAGTTTCCAATTGTCACTCACCTCCTTGATACTCAAATAAAGAGCCTTAGCAACAACTCTGAAATCAACCTCCTTTGGAAGATCCAGGAAGGGCACCTGGTACTTGATCGGGACATTCATCAGGATAGAATACTCTTCGAGAGTGGGCGCTAGCTGATAATCCTGAAAAGTGAAGCAACGGAGCTCTGGATCATAAAACTGTAAAAGAGTCTGCAACGGTACTGGGTCAACCACCATCTTCAACAGTGTCAGAATATCCCCATACTGGTCATCAAACATCTTCAAATTACAGTCGGTCACAAGATTACTCAACTCTACCACAGATGTCAACGACTCACGGTAGAAACTGTAGGTGCAAGTCTTCCTCTTCAACTCTGGAATGGTTGCCATCCCTCACTGTGAACAGACTCCTGAATGAACTTGAGAAATGATATGCATGTACAGGTTAGTTTTTTTCCTTCTTTTTTTTTCAATTTTTTTTTGCATTATTTTTTTTTGAAAATAAACATGCTATGATGCAAACGATGCAATTATGACTGGTTGGCTGTGTATCACGGAGCACATGATCGGAACATCGACATCGGAACCGGAAACCACAAACCCAAGTCATCTGAAACCCACGGTCATCTGGAACCCATACTGAACCAAGTCACCAACAGGACCAAACAGAAGTCACCAACAGAATACGGTCACCAACAGATCAAGTCACCAACAGTACCTGTAATGATTCATTCCCTCCCCACTCACGGGTGTCATCTAGGCCAGGGTAAGGTCAAGAGAAACGCATGATAAATAACCCTTTCAAGAATATCATCATATACACACCAGATGTATGTAACGATAATACCCCATCAGAGTCTGAACTGCTCGTGATATCATGTTCCACTAAGTGGCGCAATACCACCCGCTTCCCATGAATCACTCTATTCCTAGGTGTCCTAAAGTTCACCCATGGCCTGGGTATTGGGCCTTTTACCTCTTGTAACTCCCACCCCACAGAGAGACAGATACACATCCAACAATATGAAAGTATGATGCATGCAAACATAAATGCAAACATAACTGCAAACATAAATGCAAACATATACAATCACAGCATAATCATAAATGCAATAAATGAAACAGTAAAAGCAACCAAACTCTATCCTAAAGAGCGCTAGGACTGACTCGCTTAGGGAAGATGGACCAGCAATAGGTCAACTTCTCGGGATTGTCCCCAGCAGAGTCGCCAGCTGTCGCATTACGCGAAAAATCGGCGGGAAAAAGACACAGAGCCGCCACCATGCGTTATTTATCCCAAAAGAGGTAAAGGAAACGCTCGAAGTAAACCTGGAAAGGACATGGTCTTGCGACCAGAGATTGATAGGATCGGGAGTCGGTTATGCGAAGGGAAGGTATTAGCACCCCTACGCATCTGTCGTACTCGACGGGATCCACGCTCAGAAAGAATAGAAGAAAGGTTGCTAAAAACTGCTCAAACATTGCACAAAACTGGAACGAAACACAAATGAAAGACAGAAGAAGAGGACTCGGCAGGATGTCGCATCCTATGCATACGTATCTTCTCTAATCAGAGAAAGAATCAGAGCACTCGTAGCTCGGCTAACGCACGCCAAACAAACACAAACAGGAAACCGAATGCCAATCGCTGGACTTACATCAAACTCCAAGCAAACCAACACATGGGAAACCGACTGCCAATCGTTGGGCTTACGTCAGACTCCAACAAACAAACACACAACCAGGAAACCGAATGCCAATCACTGGGCTTACGTCAGACTCCAAACAAGCAAACAAACTAACGGGAAACCGAATGCCAATCGCTGGACTTACATCAGACTCCACACACACAAGAGGGTTGAAAAAGAAAAAAAGGCGCCCGGAGAGATCAGCTTATCTCCTGCCTACGTATCTCATCTGGTATGAGGATCAGGGCGACGTAGTTCCCCTGAACAGGGAAAGAGCTTTTATCCTAACCAGAGACTAGGGAGATAACAAGCTACCAGGGAGACTACGACTCGAGCCTAGAAGTTGTCATGCATACGATCCCTATGTTAAGGTCTCTAATCCTAACTTGCACAGGAAGCAAGCTATCCTAAACAGCACATCAAGCAAACACAAGCACAAGTATCACACAATATATGCAAACAATTGGCTCACACAAGGCTGGGCTTTAGTCAAGGGGTCACATCAACCTCGACAAACAAGCCAACTGGAAAAGGGTGTTGTTAGCTCTTAACCCTAACATTGAGAGTTAGGGTGAAGAAGATGAAATGGGAGATGAGGGTTATGCCTCATAGCTCTTATCCCTGGCCTGGGAGAGCTTTGATCAATAGAAAGGGTGGGAGTTCAGAATGTAGGAACTCTTCTCCACATGACTGACACAACAAGATCTTGGGTTCTTATTCAAAATGCATCAACACATGGTGTGAGCAAAGTGAATGACACAACTGAATAGCAGGGGATGGATTGCACATCCCTTTTATCTGCCAGTTGCCTCTTAAGAGGACTTAACCTGATTGGCACAAGATTTAAACAAACACAAACATTGCCTCTTAAGGAGGGCTTCAGACAGATGTCTGCCAATGTAACATGACAGGTCTTCCAGACTACATGAAGATCAAGGAATTATACCTCAGTGGTATGCTAACCACAAGCAAAGCAAAGCAAAGTTCAGATGAACTTAAAGCAACTTAGGTACCTGTGGAAACAGCTAAACCAGTCAGTACAGAATTCAGACAATAGTCAACAGTCAATATCAAACAGACAACCCAATATGCAACACATGAGCCATAAACACAAGTGAACCATCATCAAAGCCTACAAAACACACAAATGTTAGCCAACAACAACAAATGATCAAGCTCAAATGAAGGAGCAACATCAATCATGGAGACACATACTTGAACCTGAAATTCACAACTCAAATATAAGTAACAAACCACTAGGTCAAAGCCTAAGGTCAAAAGTGAATCAAAAAGCAAAAACAGAACTTGACATTCAACACAAAGCATGTTTATTCAATCAAGAACAAGTCCTAAAAAGGACCAAACCAAAATCATCAAGCAAGTTCATGTAATATGCAAGAAAAGTCAAAGACCAATTCAAGGCACACATTTGATCATTATGAATGAAAATTCCCAATCAAAACAGAAATGATTCAAATAATTCTGGAAAAATTCATGAACATTCAACACATCCAAAACATCCATCACATAAAAACTCAGAAGCATCAAAGATCAATTGGCATGGAAATTAAATTGCACAAGTTGGACAACCAAATGTGTGACACAAATTGTCACACCATGCAAACATGTACATAAAACAGAATTGGCAAATGAGAAAAATACCAAACTAAGCCTAAAACATCCATTAACATGTCTAGAATTATCATGTAAAATTTCATGTCCATTGGATTAAAATCAAGCATTTCACAATAAGATGAATAAGGCAAGGTCATAAAAGTACATATGTTCACATTCTCTAACACAAATCAAAAACCAGCCATGCACAACTTCAGAAATTATCATAAGAAAAACTAGACATCACAAGGATCAATTGGCAAAAAATTGGGGATCATTTGGATTAATATTCAATGAGTTATGAATTTTTTAAGTTGGCTAAAAATATGTGAAATAAAAAATGAAGCATAGGCAAATATGGAGGGAAATGGCAAAAATGGATTGGATTTGAAAAAGTTGCTTCGGCCAGAATCGAACCCGACACAAATTTGAATGAGCGTGCTACTCACTGAAACGCACGCGTTTCACCTGAAAACCCTAGCCCAGCCCAGAACCGTCGCTACTTGGACGCTAATCCGTCACTACCATGAAGATCTTCATCTTCTTCATGAAGATGAAGATGAACAGCATGAAGTTCATCCAGTTTTTTCCAGATTTTCCAGAATTCCTCAGATTTCAAAATTTTTTACATCATTCGAATCCTTATTCCATGTACATCATAGATCCATCATCAATTTGTTCTAAAACAACATAACAAGTTCAAATCGAGCAGAAACATTTTTGACATGTAAACTTCCATCACTCATAACTCACTCAATAATGCACCAAATTTAATGAAGTTTAGCTCAGAATGCTTAGGATTAAAAGATCTACACAAATATGTACATGGATTCGAGAATTATGAAGGTCGAAAAATTCACCTCTTGAAGAGCGGGTTCTAGATTCACACGATTCCACGCTTGTAATGGTCCAGTTCTGCTTGCTTTGAGCTCCAATGATGTTTGATACAAGAAATAGCACGTGAGAAGGCTTGAAACCAGCTTAATTTAAGATCTCCATTAAAACCTTCAAGCTTTGGTATGCACGATTTTGAGCAGAAATCCACCAAATACACGTTGAATCACACTCTAAACTTCACCAGGATCAACAATTATGCAAGGAAATGAGTGTTTATGTGAGGAATTTTGAAGTTCTTTGTGAGAGAAATTTTGGATCAAAACTCAAGATCTAGATCTGAAACTGTGTGTTATCTTCAATACAGTTGTGATTAAGCTTATATATGCCCTGCTAATTAACCTGAAATCATGATTAGGCCAAAGCTAAATGAGATTAGAAGGATATAAGGTGTATGCCCCAATTTGCATTTTCACTTCATGCATGAAATGGCCACGTGAACAGTACACACCAAGGGCCCAAATTCACTTCAAATCAGCCCATGCACACATTGGAAATGGAAATATATGCATGTGATCAACCAATTTTGATTTTGGCAATTTTCCTTCAAAAACTTCATGAACAAGCAAGTGATCATATGTTCCAATTTCATGCCATGTGATGAGGTATTTGGAAAATATATTTCATGAGGAGAATAATGCAAAAAGAGGCACTCCATTTGGAGTCTTGGTTCAAAAGATATGGCCATTTGAATTTTCAAGCACACTTTGCAAAGATTTGATCATAACTCCTTAACCATTAATCATAAATTCATGATCTTGGACTTTTTGGAAATGGGAGAGAAAGATATTCAATTTTCATGTTGGACAAAAATTCATTTGAAGCTTCTTTGATGTTGGAGAGTTGAGTTGAAGTTGGTCTAAAACTTGCCATTTTTGGAAACTTTCAAATTACAGGTCATTTTCCATTTTTGGAAACTTTTGATCTGACTTCAAATCCTTCAAGGTAGATGTTTGACATGATGAATAAACCTCTTTTGGACATGGATGAAATGTCTCAAACGATTTCTCCACCTCCTAGCCCTCAGTTGACTTGCAGTTGACTTTTATGGGCCTCAGATGCCTTGGACATGTACTGATGACTTTTGAGCATCTAGCCTTTAGTCAAGTTACTTCAAAATGAACCTTGGGTTCACACAAGCTCTCTAGAACAACCATAAGGCCTTCATATCATGAAAAGCTTGGTCTCTTACACAGATGAATCCTCTTGATGCCAGTCTTGACTGATGCAATGCAAAGGTACTATGCAATGTTAATGACCTAAAAATGAAATGGATGTACAAATGGGGGGGTGCAAATTTGATGTAGCCTAAAAATGAAATGGATGTACAAATGGGGGGGTGCAAATTTGATGTGCTACATCAAGTTCTTGGGCCTTTCCCTTACGTTCCTCTTTCAAATTCTGATTTTCCAAGATAAATCGGTTCATCTGAATTCGTAATTCAGTATTCTCCATTTCGAGCTCCTTAACCTTAGTAGCGAGTTTCTCCATGTCCTCAGGGAGTATGGGCTTGGGCTCAGGAGTTTTAGGAAAAGCTGGAACCTTTAAGATAAATGGCAACTGGATTTCCTCAACTCTTTCTTTCACCCATTTAGTGTAAGGTTCTTTGGCGAGAATGTTTCTTTTTCCAAACTCTTTACCCTTTCTTACAACCTTTAACCAAGCCTTTCGTACTGCTCTTACATCAGGATTGCTTGCTTGGATGTCAGAGAGCACAAATGGCTGTAAGTCCTTTGCGTCAGGAGGACCATCCATGGAGTAACCGTGTTGCATTCGAGATAGCATAGGGTTATAATTAATGCAACCCTTGGTACCCAACAACGGTACATTAGGAAATTCCCCACAACTGTATATAATGTCTGGGGTTTCCCACTCTCGGATATACCATCTAATGGAACTTGCGGTGAGAGAAGCTAATTTTTTAGGAGACTTAAGTTCTTTTGCCACAAAAGGACCTTCTTCGGGCATGTGTTCCATGAACCAAGTGTAAAGCAAAGGAGCGCAACACAACAAAGTTCCACCCCTCTTTTCGTGTCGAGTGTGAAGGGCATAGTAAATGTCAGCTAAGAGAAATGGTACTGGATTGCCAGAGAGAAAGACTTCTATGGCTACTTGATCCACAAATTTTTCAACATTTGGGAAGAGCACAATCCCATGGATCAATAAAGCCAACACGGCATAGAATGCATTCCAATTTCCACTTTTCTTGAACTTTAGAGCTAAATTTTCCAAAAACATCGCGGCAAAACCTTCGCAACCCCCTTTTTCAACCCAATTGTCTCGAACAGTCGGGACATTGATACTTAGGGCTAAAGCTATCTTCTTTGGGCTTTGGAAATGGATTAAAATCTTTCAACTTGAGACCCACGAATCTCTCAACTTCTTCCAAAGTAGGAGCTAGCTGGAAATCAGCGAATGTGAAACAGCGTAGAGGTGGATCATAATATTGTGCCAAAGAGCCGATAATTCCATAGTCAACTTTCTTAGCTAGAAGGCTTAGAATTTTCCCATAGTTTTTTCCGAACTCATCACGTCTGCTGAGAGTCAAATCAGAGATCAAACCCTTCAGACTATCCAACTTAGGTTCCTTGTACTTAAGTGTGAAAGTGTGTTTCTTTGAAGTTGTCATTTTCAAGTTCTCAATTCCTGAAACAAATAAGAGACAACTAAGAGCTTGCTTTTTTATGATGTTGATGCAATGTATGAATGTAATGCATTTTTTTTGTATAGGTTCAATAGGCTTAAGGCATGGATAAGTCTGATTGCTTTATATAGAACATGGTTCTCACCAGGTATGATTTAAGGTTTTTTAAAAAAGTTCCTAGAGTCATGGATCCATTAGACTGATTGCTACTTGCGGCAACTTACTTGCCGGGCATCAACTCCATCTAAAGAATCTACTCTAAGTGAGGTTCTCGCATCGATCCAACGAGAAATACATCTCGCAGACCCACACTACGCAACCATCTTTCCTAGTTGGGCAAAGAACTAAGGTTCTACAAATGGTTCTCAGAGTCATGGATCCTAAAGAAAATATCGAAGCTTACGGCAACTTACTTGCCGAGCGACAACATCCTCTCAAGAATCTACTCTAAGTAAGGTTCTCGTACCGACCCAACGAGAAATACATCTCGCGGACCCGCACTACTCAACCTTGTCCTATCTTATATTTTTACTCGAGACTCGGGTAAAAAGTCTTTCCCACAAGGTTTGCAATCAGAGTATCCAAGTACCGAACCATAATCGAACCAATACAACAGATTCATATCAATATGACAATAGAGATAGTAAAAACAATAAAGAAAAGCCACATAGGTAAACAAACAAAAGCACACAAACGACCTAACTAGGCTTGACTCACTTAGGGATGGGGTTTCCCCAGCAGAGTCGCCATCTGTCGCACCTCGAAAAATGGGGATACGACTTTAAAGCGAAGCGCGATCACATGCTCGTAATGATGGACTGAACAGAGTCGCCACCGAACTTTATTTATTCCTAAAAAGGAAAGGGGAAATATCGATAAAACCTCTAAAAGAAAGGATAAGATATGGTCATCGGAACCAATATCAGGGTTCGGGAGTCGATTACGCAAGGGGAAGGTATTAGCACCCCTCACGTCCGTTGTACTCAACGGGAACCATTAGGTTAGTTGCGTGCGTTAGTGTTAGTTGAAACGTTAGGCTTTTCGAATTATTAGGTGGGAAGGAAAGAAAGGATGAGAAGATAATGTTTTTGGATTTTTGACGAAGGACTAAACCTAAGTTTTTTATTAGTGGGCCTGACAAGATTTAAAAATCCTGCTCCTATGTATCTCAAAACAGAAATCAAGGCTTACGTGGTTCTGGGTAGAAAATGTTTGTTTGTTGGTCGATTTTAGCGAAAGCTATACTGTATTAATCGACGAAAACATTGTTTTACCCAAAACAGATGAGGAGTGGACGCATACCACACATCGAACGGATTTATAAATCTACATTCGGAAAAGCGTCACTTATCTCGACTCAACAATCGTGGCCGAAACATTGTTTTGCATCACTTTAAGACAATATATCTTTCGTTTATGAAAAAAGGTTTTTGATTAATCGCACGGCGGCGAGAAAAGAGTTTGATTGGTTGGATGTATTTTGAGTGATGGCGAGAACTTGGATGAACGAGATATCCATCTCGAATCCTAGTCTCAGGAGTGCACGGTATACACCATGTTCCATTTCCATCTTTATTGAAAAAGTGTTAAGGTAGGAATTAAGTATTTTTTTGGAGTTTGAAAGACGAATACTTGTGACTTGCAAGCTCTTACAACTTGAGTCTAATACTCGGGACTACGTCTGGATATTCCGCCCAGACAGTCTGTTTCTTTCCAATTTACTGAGAAAAGAAGTTTCAATATTTACAAATATTTTGAAGAGAAGACAAATATCTATGGCTTGCAAGCTCTTACAGCTTGGGCCTAATATTCGGGATTACGACTGGATATTCCGTCCAGGTAATCTTTTTCTTCCAACTTTGTTAAGAAAATGATTTGAATAATGGAGTTTGGGGAAGAGAAGACGAATATTTATGGCTTACAAGCTCTTACAGCTTGAACCTAATATTCGAGATTACGACTGGATATTTCATCCAGGTAATCTTTTTCTTCCAACTTTATTAAAAAAATGGTTTAAATATTTATAAATATTTTGGAGAGAAGACGAATATTTATGGCTTGCAAGCTCTTACAGCTTGAGCCTAATATTCGGGATTATAACTGGATATTCCATCTAGGATAATCTTTTTCTTCACGTTTTAGAAAAGGGTTTGAATATCATGTTTGATTTGTGAAATGATCTTGAAATGATTCACATTTATTTTTGGAATGTATTTTGAAATAGAGGAAAGTTGAAATTGATTTTGAAATCGAATGAAATTTGAGTATGATTATTTACACGTGTAAAAGTATAGATATGGATACTAATAACCCAACTAAATTAGTTAACACACAAAAATCGACTAATCGAATAAAAAACATCGGAAATTCAACCACTAACAAAATCTAAAAAATATACAAACCATTAATCAAAAATCGAATTAAAATAATAAAAAAAAAAGCAAGATACTATATAGAAAAAGAAATTAAATAAAATGGTAAGCATAACAAATATAAACAAAAAGATTTGTTGTCCCCAAGTATTGAACCCACTCCAATAAACCAAATTAAATTACTCTCTCTCCACTAGGCCACTCATGATTAGTTAATATTTATAATAACAACTTGGATATATAAACCAGAATAGGTTAAAACCAAAATTAAAAAAATAAAATTAAAATGAAATGGTCTGTTAGACTACTAATTAAAATAATGGGGGAATCCCAAATGGTGACCTAGCCGCCTGGCTGTTGGGTTTCCAAAGAGAAATTAATAGGTGCACTAACAACATACCAATAATAAAATTAATGCCAAGGAAAACCAAAGGTAAATGGTCTTTAATCATATTTTAAATACTATTTCTAAAAAAAATAGATAAAAGAAATTGGAACAGAAGACAACGAACACAAATCCTTCGTCTTCTCCATGAAGACTCCCTCCAGTTCCCTCAACCTCTCGCGTCTCTCAATCACTCTCTCTCAACCTCATCCACAAAAATCGCTCGTCATCTATCACGCTCAAAAAACAAAACGAAGACTGCTTACAGATAGAGATTCAAGCATTTCCTAACGCCGACCACTTTCAAGCGACTACCCCAGAATCGTGAACCCTAAACAACAAGTGAAACAAACCGAACATCCGTGGATTTTGGGGAAGAAACGATGAGGAGATGAGAAATCTACCTTGGAGGCGAATGGACAAGTATGGTGATCTCTCTCCTCTTGCTCCTTCAGAATCGACGCCTGAGCTAAGGTTCGTTCTCTTGGACTTTTCTCGCTTCGCCGCTTTCTCCTTTTTTCTCTTCTAGGGTTTTTTCGATTTTGGGATTTAGGGTTTTTTCTCTGATTTTCGTCCGCCCCCTTGCCGTCCTCACCTCTCTCCTTTTATATCCTGTAGTTAGGGTTTTAATTTGGTCTTTGGTGGTCCAGAAGGGGCGTCTCTACGAACTCCTTTCAGGGCTCAGAATTCGGATTGTCCTGTTTGATGCTTGTTCTTGGAACGGTAATCTGAACCTGTTCTTTTTCTTGAATTTTGTCTCCATTCCATTTTGGGATTTTCGAATTTTAACTGCCTTGGCTAATTGCTTTATGTTTTACTGCAGTGAATTCGGTGAAAACATAAGGAGCTTTTGTTTTTCACATGGCTTTGGTTTGTAGCATTGTAGCTCTGATGTTTATTGCAAAAGCTTGGGTTTGAATCATGCTTACATTCAGTTGAAGCTGTTCAAGATATTCTAGAATTTCTGTTTAGAAATAAAAAATGATTGCAGAGAACAGTTCAGCGATTCACCATAATTTGGATAGTGACAATGCTAAATAACTTTCTGATTGTTTTAACTCTTCCATGACTTAAGATGGCATTATTCATTCATCTAGTTGTCTTTTAAAAATGGAACTTTTGGACTTTGTCTTCAATTATGCAAATAGTCTCTATCAACCAATCGCTCATGTTATTTGTTTAATCAGGTGCAGCGAAAACATGTCTATGATCTAAGGCAGTTAATCTTAACCGGAAACGATGAAAGTTGTTCTCAACACATATTACAGTGAGTGCCTTTGAATGCTGTTGGACTTAATCGTTAATTTTTTGCAGGTGTATTTGAGTAATATTAGCTGAAAGTTCCTTTAGCCAAAGCCTAAATCTTTCTGTCCAACTATGCATTTCATGTTTCTGACTGATATTTTCATAAAGCTCGCTGATCCTGGTGGCTAGTTTTGCAAGTGGTTTTGATGTAAGAGAGAAAATTGTTTCTAGAAGCTTGGACTGATGTTGTACTGCTTATGATATTGCTTGATGAATTTGGCAGAATTCTGCTAGTAGCTTTTATGCAGGTACACACCTGTTATGGATGTATAGGCTGTAATATGATGGTTAGGACATGAATTTGATCTTAATCAAAATGCACACTTGATATGAAGTGAGGCTGCTAGGTGAAAGTTAACCAATTTGACCGTGCTGTTAATGCCCGCCTGTAGGTTACTCAGCATTGCATAATCTGTTATAGGAACTTGGTGAAGCGCCTACACTGTTTTCCCATGCTCTCGTGGTCCGGCTAATCGCGTGGAACTTTGGCAGGTTGATTCACCTTTTGTTCTATTGGATCCTTAAAATGGGACATTGTTGCACCCCTTAGAGTTGTTGGAGCTGCTGCGGTTAAATTACTGACATCACTAGGCGGCCTCGCATTTGACAGCAAAATTAACAACAGCAGCAAGGTATTCTTTCTCAATTCTCAATGCTTCAACAGTTGTCCACAAGAGATCGTCGGCAGTGCAAGCTTTGAAGACTTTATACTGCGAAAGCTAAAGGTTCTTCAAGGCTAAATTCAAACGACCCATCACTTAAAACAAAAGGTAATCCCCCTCTTCTTGTAACAAAACCCGAGTGCCAACTTCTTTGTATATACGGTATGCTTGGGACGAACTTATGATTTGCTTTCCACTGTTGTTGGCAGGAACATACATCCTAGGATAATTATGATACAACAAGAAAAATGCGGGAACATTCTCAAGATCATCAAATTGAAGCTTCTCTCCATGCTAATAGTGAAGAACAAGTGAATGAATCCAGAAAAAGAATTTACATTTCAAAGAATTTATGAATTTTGTATACATTGTATTGTGTAATTGAACAAAAAGCACTTAAATTACATATCCAACAGAAACTCAAAAGAGTCAATCAAACACTCCACAAGACGAGTTGAATGAGAAACTGAGTTGAATGAGAAACTGAATAATGGACATTGTAAATGTTCAAGAAGAAAATGCTTCACGAGCCAATTACTTTCTTTGATATGCCCTAGGTTCAGTTCCTGTTCATTTTCCAACTGGGATATTCTAGCAGGTGACTTCCATGTTAGCACTAATTGTATCAATCACGATTTGATTACTTTGTGACCTTTTAAGTAAAACAAACGCCTGGATTGCAAATTTCAATTTGTTATCTTTATGCACCTCGTCTTTTCCTACATAGTATGTAGCAAAGTCCGATCGAGACCAACTGTACTCACTACCCCAACATTTATGCCGGCTATCAGACCAACATGACTGGAACTCGAACCAGAGGTACCAACACCGGCACCAGATACCGTGTTTGCACTATAGAACTAGTATCAAGATCCTTAGCAGCTGCCATTGATTCAATAGACATTGAAATAATGTAAATTGGGATTTCTACTGACTATATCACAAAAGTGAGCTTGAACCAACAATGCTGGTAACAACAACATTGAATCTTAAAGTTAAACTAAATAAAAGCCAATTGAACAAAAGTCTCAAGTGACTTTACTCCATTATGTTCCTTTTCATTAAGTTGATCATCTCCCAAATGCAGTCACGAAGCCTCTTACTCTGTTCTTACCCAAAGCAAATAAACTCAAAGATGTGTAAAACATATTGCCACACACCCTTTTTACACAACTTGATCCATCACATGTTTCTGGGTGTAAGCTTCTCAGTGCAGCTTGACTGGTTATTACACCAAAGCAATAATTGATTTTATCACATGATCAAAGGTCCCATGTCTTGCTTGACAAAGGGAAAATAATCACTCCATCTCGAGAGAACATGGCGAGGCCCAAAGATTTATGGAATAACAGGTGATGATAAGTCTAAACAAACAAGTCAGTGGGTAGACTCATGACCAAATGAAATGGTCATGAGGAGAAAAGAAAAATGAATGAGTGATGGAAAAATTTCAGGGCCAAAATTAGGGTGTGACACCCCTCCAAGATTTTAGTGTTGTCCTTGCTTATGAATTCTGAGGCGCACAAAGAAGCACTACAGAAAGTTATAGAGCAAGCTTATGTGGAACATGATGTTATAGTGGATTAGTTTGATCATATTGTAGCTAACATCACTTCCTGCAACAGTCTCAGTTTCTGTTATGAAGAACTCCCCGAGGAGGGTAGAAATTAGAACTTGGCTTTACACATTTCGATGAATTGTAAAGATGACGCTCTGTCGAATGTGCTGGTAGACACCGACTCTTCATTGAATATGCTTCCGAAGTCAACCCTGTCAAAGTTTTCATACCAAGGTGCTCCTATGAGATATAGTGGTGTGATCGTCAAGGCTTTTGACAGTTCTCGTAAGACTGTAATCGGCGAAGTGGACCTTCCAGTAAAGATAGGTTCGAGTGACTTCCAAATTACTTTTCAAGTAATGGATATCCACCCGGCCTATAGCTATTTGTTGGGAAGGCCATGGATACATGAGGCAGGAGCTGTTACTTCAACATTGCATTAGAAGTTTAAATTTGTTAAGAATGGGAAGCTTGTTATTGTTGGTGGGGAGAAGGATTTGTTGGTAAGCCACCTATCATCTTTCTCTTATGTAGAAGCTGAGGATGAGATTGGAACTCCATTCCAAGCTTTGTCTATTGCTAAGGAAAAGAGAGTCGGGGCACCTATGTCCTCATTTAAGGATGCATAGAAAATTGTTGAAGATGGTCAATCTGATCAGTGGGGACAGATGGTACAGGTCTCCGATAACAAGAGCAGAGCCGATTTGGGTTTTCAACAAGGTTCATCAGTGGTTAGAGATGAAGATGTGTGACCCAGTTTCCGTAGCGGAGGGTTCATTCATGGTAAAGAACGACACTTAGCTGCTGTGATCGAGGGTGATGAAGACGAAGACTGCACCAATTTTGTGACGCATGGAAAAGCTTGCAACAATTGGACTGCTGTTGATATTCCTGTTATTATGCATCGATCTAAGTAATTGCTTTTATTTGCTTTTTTGAAAATCCTTCTCCTATGCCTAAGGGAGAAGTGAACATTATTAGGCATCTCAAATTTGATCATCAATAAAATTTAATTCTATTCATCTATACCTATGATGTTTTATTTTACTTTTTGCTTTATTTTGAAAATGGTAATCACAAAAAATATAAATAAATAAAATTGTCCATCTGTATAATATTTGGTCACAATTTAATTCTCTAAAATAAAAATATCAAATCATTATGCAGGTTGGTTCCTAACCCCATTAAATACAATGATCCTTCTCCTTCTCCAAATTTTGAATTCCCTGTGTTTGAGGCCGAGGAGGAAAGTGATGAAGAAGTAAGTGATGAATTGGCTCGTCTTCTTGAGCATGAAGGAAAAGCCATTCATCCATTTGAAGAGCAGATTAAGTTAGTCAACTTGGGTTCCGAGGATGATGTGAAGGAAGTCAAGATTGGGTCTCGACTATGTCCTGAAGTGAAGAAGGGGTTGATTGATCTTCTCCGAGAATATTCATATATGTTTGCTTGGTCCTATCAAGACATGCCTGGGTTGGATTCTGATATTGTGGAGCATAGATTGCCGTTGAATCCAGAATGCCCGCCAGTCAAGCAGAAGTTGAGGAGGACTCATCCTGATATGGCAGTGAAGATCAAAGAAGAAGTGCAGAAACAGATTGATGTCAGTTTCCTTGTTACTGCCGTATATCCGCAATGGGTGACCAACATTGTGCCTGTTCCGAAGAAGGATGGAAAAGTCCGTATGTGTGTTGATTATTGAGATTTGAATAAAGCCATTCCAAAAGATGATTTTCCTCTACCACACATTGATATGTTGGTAGAAAATACAACTAAGTTCAAAGTCTTTTCATTTATGGACGGATTTTCTGGATATAATCAAATCAAGATAGCACCCAAAGATATGGAGAAGACCACATTCATTAGACCTTGGGGAATATTCTGTTATAGAGTGATGCCTTTCAGTTTAAAGAATGCTGATGCAACTTACCAAAGAGCAATGACTACTCTTTTTCATGATATGATGCACAAAGAGATCAAAGTCTATGTTGATGATATGATTGCTAAATCTATCAATGAGGAGGGACATGTTGAGCACTTGTTGAAGCTATTCCAGCATTTGAGGAAGTATAAACTCCACTTGAATCCCAATAAGTATACATTTGGTGTTCGTTCTGGTAAGTTGTTGGTCTTTATCGTCAGCGAGAAGGGTATTTAAGTTGATCCTGCCAAGGTCAAAGCAATATAAGAGATGCCTGCGCCCAAAACTGAGAAGCAAGTCAGAGGTTTTCTCAGCCGCTTGAATTATATCTCAAGATTCATTTCACACATGACTGTCACGTGTGCGCCTATATTCAAGCTTCTTTAGAAAGATCAATCTTGTGATTGGACCGAAGATTTCCATAAAGCTTTTGATAGTATCAAGGAATATCTGCTCGAGCCTTTGATTCTGTCTCCACTTGTTGAAGGAAGACCATTGATCATGTATTTGACTATGCTTGAAGAGAGTACGGGTTGTGTTCTTGGTCAGCAAGACGAAACTAGAAAGAAAGAATATGCAATTTACTACCTCAGTAAGAAATACACCGACTGTGAGACTCGGTATTCTATGCTGGAGAAGACTTGTTGTGCATTGGCTTGGGCTGCTAAGCGTCTGCGTCAATACATGTTGAATCATACCACTTGGTTGATATCCAAAATGGATCCAATCAAGTATATTTTTGAGAAGCCTGCTTTAACTGGGAGGATTTCCCGTTGGCAGATGTTGTTATCAGAGTATGATATTGAATACCTATCTAATAAAGTGATCAAGGGTAGTGTCTTGGATGACCATTTGGCTAACCAACCAATAGAAGATTACCAGTCAATACAATATGATTTTCCTTATGAAGAGATCTTATACCTGAAAATCAAAGATTGTGATGAACCATTGCTTGAGGAAGGGCCAGAACCTGGTTCCCGTTGGGGTATGGTATTTGATGGAGCTATTAACCAGTATGGTAATGGCATTGGGGAAGTAATCATTACTTCTCAAGGCACTCATTTTCCATTTACAGCTAGATTGACTTTCAAGTGTACAAATAATATGGCAGAATATGAAGCTTGCATAATGGGGCTTGAAGAGGCCATTGATCTCAGAATCAAGTATTTAGATGTATATGGAGATTCAACTTTGGTTGAGAATCAAATCAAATCAAAGGTGAATGGGAGATGAATCAACCCGGTTTGATACCATACAGAGACTATGCAAGGAGGATTTCAACTTTCTTTACAAAGGTTTAGTTTCATCATACCCCTCGAGATGAAAACCGGATGACAGATGCTCTTGCAACATTGGCTTTAATGATTGTAGTAAAGTATTGGAATGAGGTTCCTAATTTGAATGTGATGCGTCTTGACAGGCCATCTCATGTATTTGTTGTTGAAGAGGTCAAAGATGAGAAGTCATGGTATTATGATATGAAGTCTTTCCTCCAAAGTCAGATTTACCCGTCTGGGGCATCTTTGAAAGATAAGAAGACTTTGAGAAGATTAACCGACAATTTCTACATAAATGGTGATGTTTTATACAAGAGAAACTTCGATATGGTTCTGCTCAAATGCGCAGATAAACACGAAGTAGACCTATTGATGACTGAAGTCCATAATTCTTCTCCCTACAGACCTAAGATGAATGAGGTTGTTGAAGCTGCAAATAAGAACATCAAGAAGATTATTCAGAAGATGGTTGTAACGTATAAGGATTAGCTTGAGATGCTCCCATTTGCTTTGCACGGGTATCGTACATCAATCAACATTTCAATAGGGGAAACCCTTTTCTCTCTTGTATATGGTATGGAAGTTGTGCTCCCCGTAGAGGTGGAGATCCCATCATTGCGTATTTTGATGGAAGCCAAGTTGACTGAGGCTGAATGGTGTCAGACCAGGTATGATCAGCTGAATTTGATTGAAGACAAGAGGTTGACCGCCATGTGTCATGGTCAGTTATACCAGCAGAGAGTGAAGAAAGCTTTTGATAAGAAGGTCAGACCTCGCGTGTTTAAAGAAGGTTACCTTGTGCTCAAGAAGATTTTGTCTTTCAAACCAGATGCTAAGGGCAAGTGGACTCCTAATTATGAAGGCCCGTATGTTGTTTAGAGAGCGTTTTTCAGGCGGTGATTTGATTCTTGCAACTATGGATGGTGAAGAGTTCACTCGTCCTGTGAAGACATATGCAGTCAAGAAATACTTCACCTAAAAGAAACGAACAGCTCGCTAAGTTGAAAACCCTAGAGAGCGGCTTAGGCAAAAATGAGCGTCTTGGTGGATTGAAAACCCGAAAGGGCGATCCAGGAAAAAGTTAAAGACATAAAAACAGAAAGAATTATCCCGATAAATTGAGTACCCCACCTTGGGGCAATTTATGAAAAAATTAGGGATTATGGCAAGTAACTGCATCCTGCTGATCTTTAGTCTTGAAGACTGATCAGTCACAATTTACATTGAGTTTTCATTATTGATCCGACGCGAAACAGAGGCATTTGACACACTATGCAAGCATTTATGGTACATTTCGAGTTAGTTTTACTTCTGTTATTTTATTTACGCATTTTTAATCTTTGTTATGTTTTACTTTTTATTGTCGTGATTTTATGCGTGGGATAACTGTGTTTTTGTCTGACAGATCCAGGTAGAAGAACTAGAGAACTCAGAACGAGACAGTGCAAGATTCCGGCAAGCAAATGAGCAGAAAACCCTGGTACAGTAGGCCGGACACGGCCACCCGTGTCACCTGACACAGTTCGTGTCAGGGCAAGGGAAGACAAGTGAAGAAAATAGTAGCCTGACACGGCCACCCGTGTCACCTGACACGGGCCGTGTCAGGCAGTATCCTCAACCGTGTCACCCCTACCAGGGGCGTGTCATCCAGAATAGTAGGCTGACACGGCCACCTGTGTCAGCTGACACGGGTTGTGCCAGCCCAAGCCCAAAAATCCAGTTTTCTCGGGCTTTTCGTTCGTCGGGCTTTTTAGAGATATCTTTGGACCTGTCCAATTGCTGCTGGGAATTTTCACTATAAAAGAAGGTCTTCTGCTAAAGGAAAAATCATCTTGGAATACGACAAAACACAGTATTATGAAGCAATCAAGTATTACAGAGATCAAGGCATTTGGAGAGCTGAAGATATTCATGAGCGGGAGCGATTGAAGATCAAAGTCATCCAATTACTTGTAATGTGTAATTTTTATCTTGAATTTGTTTTAAACAATATGAGTAGCTAAACCCCCCAATGCTAGGGGGTGTCCCTGATTTAGAATTGTCATGAATTTGAGTTTACATTTGCATTTATAAAATTGTTTTTATGGTAACCTTTTGATGTGTTTATTACTTTCTCTTTCGGACCAATTGAGATTGATTTGTGGTTATCAATTAGGCTGGACAACCATTGATAAGGTTTTCATAAGGTTACTCTACAGTAGATATCACCTAGGACTAGGGTTACCCTGTATGAACCAGAGTATTCTTGATATTATACAGCTTAACTTCACCCTAATTGGCTATGGACATAGGAATTAGGGTAGATTGATTAAAGGTTTTCTCACCAAGGACTTGGGAGAAAATACCCTTGAGAACTGGTAGTAATTGATATTTGTTGATGCAATAGTGACTCAGAGTTGTTACATGGATAAATCATACACCTTCCCTGGCATTGTTCCTTTTTCTCTATAAACTCCTATTTTCTTTACAATTACTTGTATTATTATATTTGTGCACGTAAAAACCAACCTCATACTTTTTGTTTAATTGAATGGTAAATTAAACTCAATATTAACGTGCAGTCCTTGAGATCGACATTCGGGAAATTTCCCCATTATTAGTATAAAAGGCAAAATAGTACACTTGTTATTTTCCCGATCAAAGACTTTCTTGAGCACATTGTCAGATTCTGATCCCCGGTAGAGGCCAAGAGCGCAGTGGATATCAAGAGTTGGTAGAAGTATTAGTGATCATTGTATTCAATGTAGCTCTTTTCCATGTAAATTACCATTTTCAACTTTTGTAAAAGACCTATGGAGTCTTGTCATTTACAGACTACCATTCTATTAAATAAAGTTGAGCTTTTATCCAATTGTTTCTACTCTTATTTAATTCAGCCAAATAGTTTTAAATTTTATTATGATCATTTTTGAAATAAAAACTTTAATTAAAAGAATATTTTCTTAAACATATAAAAGCATTAATTTTAAGAAATTGATTTCATTAAAAGGAATATCAACAGTGGTTTGAAAGTAATAAGCCCTAACTGTGGAGCATTATTGGTTATCCCCAAGTAGTAGGTGTGATCCCTCTTTCATCCCCGGCAGCATGATTAGCACCCGATTTTTGTTGATTTCCCCAGCTGTTAATTCGCCGTTCTCCCCAGCTGAGTTTGTGTTTGTTCTCCAACTGAATGTAGATGTTCCGTTACAACAATTTGCATTGGTATCAACATAACTTTGATTCCCCACAAGTCACCGTCAGATTCCCTCCCAGTTAGAGTTTCCTCCTGGTTTTTGAGCAACTATTGGTGTTTGTTTCCCTGAAGGGTTGTCTCCCATTTGAAATGGTGTTAACCTAAAAATATCCCGCAGAATTGGTAGCGGTTTCCTCGGCAGACCTCCTCTCTTCTTCCCCGGCTAGGGTTGAGCCTATGAGATGTTGATATTTTCTCCAACAGTTGTTTCCCTCTTTTGTGGATTGGCTAGGATTTGTATCGATGATTCAGATTAGAGACATTTTGTATCCTTTGTGATCGTTTTGTCAACATAATCATCATCATCATATATATATATATATATATATATATATATATATATATATATATATATATATATACACTCATGTAACTTCATTATTGCATCATTACACCCAGTGATTCATTCTTGTGATTTGATTCTCTGTTATGGTGGTACTTTATCCCCATACAGGTCTGGTGTGTCTGTCCTCCTTCAATTGTAGAGTGTCAGCCCCTTAAGCAGAAAGACTTTAACCTTTCTCCTTTCTCCACTGAGTTGTTTTCTCGTGGATGACTATTATTTCAGCTTCCTCCCTAATTGTTTATCTGGATGGAACCACTCCCCTTGAGTTATATCCTCATCGGGTTGAGTCTTAATTGACCGTTTCTTTCTAGATCTTAGCTAGATATATATTTTTGGTCCCCTAAGAGTCTATTACCCAGTAACTGGTAATATTCTTCTTAGTTTGCAATTTGTTACTTCTCGCCCAATGCCCGGCAAAAGTAACCCCTTTTTCTCCCCAGCGTATTTGTTTTCACGTTTCCTCGGGAAGTATATCCTTGATATGTTCATCCTAACCGATGATGGATATTTTCTTCCCTTTCAGAGTCTATCCTTGATATTTTCATCCTAACCAGTGACGGATATTCTCTCTTTGATGGTATTCTACCCAGTAAAAAGGTAGTTGTAATCCCTATTTGTTTTCCTAGAGAGTTAATCCTTGATATGTTCATCCTAACCGATGACGAGTTTCCTTCTCTTTGCGGTCTTCTACCCAGTAACTGGTAGTTATAAATCCTGCTTTTGCTCCCCTTGCAGAGTTTATCCTTGATATGTTCACTTTAAATGGTGACATATATTCTCTTTGCGGTTTTCTATGCAGTAACTGATAGATGTAATCCCTAGTCTTTCCCTCGGAGTCTATCCTTGATATGTTCATCCTAACCGGTGACGGATATTCTCTTTCATGGTATTCTATCCAGCATTCGATAGATGTAATTCCTACTTTTCGTTCGGGCGGTTTATCCTTGATATGTTCATCCTAATCGATGACGGATATCCTCCTTAACATCCCCAGGAAAGTTTATCCTTGATATGTTCATCCTAACTGATGACAAACTTTTTCCGCTGAGTCTATCCTTGATATGTTCACTTTAAACAGTCATGAATATTCTCTCCTTTTTGGTCTTCTGCCCAGTAACCAGTAGTTGTAAATCCTATATTCAGATTTTCTCCAGCAAGTCTATTCTTACCCAGTAGCCGGTAATGAATACACCTCCTAGCAGCCCTCAGCGAGTCGTCCTTGATATGTTTACCCTAACCGGTAACGGATGTCCTCCCTGTCAGATTTTATTATCTCCGTACCTAGTAACTGGTAATGGATAATATATTTCTTCTCCTCCTATGTTGAAGATTGTTTCTTCCCCATTTGAGTTGAGTGTGTATTTCCTTCGCTGTTCCTGCTTGGTTCGAGTATTTCAGCTTTGTTCTGATTTATCCGTTTCCCCTGCAGATGTTCCTTTTCTCCCCGGATGAGTCTTTCCATTTTCATGGAATTCCTCGTATCCCCCAACAGTTTTTAAGTCGCCTGGCCTACGCACAACCCTTTATCCCCTAGAGTCTCTGTCTCCCCAGTGAGTTTTCCTTCCGAAATCCATTACGCTCCTGCGGACTTTCGGTCTCTCTGAATTATTTTTCTTTGTGGCAATATTCCCCACATAGAGTTTATTTTAGCATTCGTATTATATGCATCATGAGGTCTCTTAGGGACCAAAATTTGTTTCTATATGTTGTTATTTAAGCCCATTCTACTGAGTCGATATGAAGATTTTAACCTTCGCCTCCTCAGTTAGAATGCCCTTAAATAGGGGCAGTTGTAAGACCCCAATTTTGACCCTAAGATCCCTCATGCTATCTCATCATATGCATTGGCATTGGGATCACAACTTGGCATCCTCCTTACCCTCATCCATTGGGTTTGTCTTGGGAGAGATCACCAAGCACTATGTGATTGTATCATACTTTGTATTTTATCATTTACTAACCAAAATACCAAGAATATGTTTTTGCATTTGTCTAACTCTTTTGTCGGTAGGGCACATGATCACCTTTGATTCATCAAGTTCATATATAGGGTTTAAGACCCTCAATGCAAGGATCTAAATCAAGAAATGATCTACAATGGCTCTAGGAATCATATATGAGTCCCTATGATCTTTACATGATTTTATGATCAAGAGTACCTCTAGAGTTTGGAATTGGCTTGCCTTGGAAACCCTAGTGCATCTAGGTACCTTGTGTAACCTCTTCACCATGCTTCTTCAACAATTGATCAAATATTTCAAGGGGAATTTCAAATCTCATCATCTTATGCATATATGACCTCCCATGAGTCCCAAAAGTCAAGAGAATTGCAAGTTAGTAAGTTGGTTGATGGTGGTTAACTAGAGGAATTCATCTGATCAAAACTGGGGTCCCCTAGACCCTACTCTAAATGACATTCCAAACAACTTCCATGTTGAGATCTAGAGCTAGTTTTTCTTGTAATGTCATTTTTTTTATGGTGAAAGTTTATAGGTCATATTGTCTAAACCCTAATTTGGAGGTCAACTTCCCAAGGCCATAACTTGCTCAATTTTTAGGAGACGAAAGATTTCCAAGTTGCACAATCAAATTCAAGGTGTATACTTCAACTTTGATGTTTAGAGTAAGAGATAATTCAACTTTTATGAGCATGTGATATGATAATACATTATAGGTCATTTTGGACCAAGGCCATTGAACAAGTGATTTTCCCCAACTTCAAAAATGAATAACTCATTCATCTCAAATACAAACGAGGTCAAATTGGTAACTATTTTGAAGAATTTTGAAAGAGATACAACTTTGATGAATACACTTTTCTCATTTGAAGCTCACATAAAAAGTTAGCCAAGGTGGAATAAGTGAACATATTGCTTGACACTTAGAATTTGTTTTTGATATGTTAAAATTTCCAAACTTCCACTTTAAAATTCATCATGATACATGCTTAAAATGGGAAAGTGTTCAACATAAGAGTTGTTCCTCTTTATCTAACCTTTCCAAAGAATCCAATTCCATCCATTTTGGACAAGGTTTGAGGGGTCTACACATAGCTTGAACAGGGCATCATCATTTGGCAAAGATCAAACTTCAAACAACTGTACACATTTGCCTTGCATTCCAATTCACATTCAGACTCATTTACACTTGATTATGGACCTAATTGAGTGACTTCATGGGCATGTACACGCCCATGCAAGCATGCATCATCCATTGCCAAATTTGGAAATTGAATTTGAAGGTGCAAATATCACAAGCTGCAGCTATAAATAGAGGCCTCTAGCATCATAGTTGAGGACCCTTGCGCGACAGCTTTGCTCCAATACCTCAAACCCTCATAGTTTGAAAGGAGAAACATGGGATTTTTATTTGAAAATTGAGTTTGAATCTCACTGTTTTGAGATTTAAAACTCCAGGGATCCAAAGCTTTTGTTAAATTCTAAACCACTTTTGCAAGTTTCCTGAGTGGGATCAAGCAAGAATCAAAGCAAGAGCAATCGAGTTCTGCACAACATTGAAGGTATTTTCTAGATTTTTTCTTCTCTTCGATTCTCTCTCAATTCTCATCAATTCTCTTGGATCCTTGGTTGTATGAAGTCCTACCAATGTAGGAAAGAAGATTGAGTTGCTTTGAGGTCAAATCGAAGCAACTCAGTTCATGTACCTAAAATTTCAATTCCATGTATCTATCAATATACTTGGAGTTAGGATGAATTAAGGCCAAATTCGTGATCAGTTCCATTTTTACTTTAAAATCATGTCCTTATTTTTCATTTTTGTGATGGTGATGAGTGGACCATTCCGACCAAGGTCGCCTGAGAAGATGACAGGTGTTTTGCGTCGGTGATGAGTTGGATTGTCCAGAGCCACATGATCATTCCATTATGTTTTAATCACGAGCGTTAGTTTTAAATACCATTTGTATGGCGCGCTGACTCGTGTACATGGTGGAACGCGTGTTTGGGTCCACTTGATCTGCCACCTGAGGGAGATCAAGTGGTCCACGTTTTTTCTGAATATTTGAATTTCATTTTATTTTCTTTATTTTCATTAATTCATATTAATTTTAATATTGATCCAAAAAATATGAGAGTTTCACCAAATTTTTTTAAATAAAATCCTCTTTCATTTTTTGAATTAAAATTATTTTTTGGATCATTATTAATATTTTTCATGATTTAATTGATTTTGTGAATATTTTTAATTGTTTAAAAATACTTTTAGGTTTCCAAAAATTATGAAATCTTTTCTCCAAGGTCCTTTAACCTTGTTTGACCTATGATAAATCTCATGGCCATTTCTTTGGTGTTTTGATGAGGTTTTAGGAAATTGACCAACCATTATTTAATTTAATGCATATTTTTATTATTTTTAATTGTTTAAATGCCAAATTAATTGTGTAGAGCCATTTTAATTGACTTTGGGAGTTTGACTTGTGTTGTTGGGCCTTGGTCAAGGTTGATTTGACTTTATTAGGTTAAGATCATTGGATTTAGGGGATTGATGGAATGTACATTCCATCTCCCAAAATGAATGAATGATCTTAATTTGGTAAAAGTCCTTATTTGACCAATTTGTGTTGAATCCATTCCCTCTCCCTCTTCATCTCATTCCCCTTCTTTATTCATCCATGCCATTGACCTATGATATCTCTATATCCTAAGATTAGTTGATTGCAAAATCAACATGAGTATGGATGAGATTAGGTCCACCTCTTTGCATATTCTTTTTGTGTGTGGTATGTTTCATGAGCATAGTTCATTATACTATGTCTCTAACATGGATTAACACCAAAATTCTATTGCCCGGCCTCAAATAGTTGTGACTTCTACATAAGTCCAATTACGATTGCTTAACATAGCGCTAAATTTGTGACACAAAAAGGCATAGCATTATAGTTAGTGAGATTGTAAGTCTCCCCTCTTTCATGGTATTGTGTGGAAACTTGGCCTTTTTTCCTTCCTTTGGAAGATGTATTGGTTCAAGGATCCATGCTTGTGATAAGTGGGTTGAGTGTTCTCCAAAGAATGACTTAAACAAAACAAAGCAAAGGCAATACTAATTTCTAATCAACTAACAACTAATATTTAATTTCAAATCATTTACTTTTATGCACTTTAATTTTTAAGCTTTTAATTCATTTGCCATTATTCATATTGTTCAATTTGTTTACTTTATTTCTATTTCCCTTTGCTCACTTGGGCCATATTTTGTGATATATTGTGTTTGTGTATACTTGTTTGTTTGTTTGGTCTTTTGACCTTAATGTATATAATAAGAACAAAACGCCTAAAAAACATCTTGTGTGGACTATTGGTTTGATTTGAGACTATTGGACTTAGAATTTAGGAAACACTCTCTATGCAAAAGACTTGTCCAATGCCAACTTTCACGAAACCAAGTGCTTGTGAAGTGAACATTTATCTGATATAATATTGAAGATCCATTTGAGTTCATCTGCAACATGATCATATTGAAGTTGTTATTTTGAACCTGTGTCTAATGTCATCTTTGAAGTCATCTGATACATGGAATTTTGAAGAAAATCATGGAGTTGCTAAGCTTGGATGTGGCCATCTTCATTTGATGCCTTTCTCTTTACCTTGCTATTTGTGTATTGATATTGCTTGATTCTAAAGTCCAAGGAAAATTTGGGTTTCTATATGACATTCTTGTCTATTGGATTGCATCTCATTGGTCAGATCTTTTCAACTCTTAACTTTTAAATTTGTGCTTAGGATTAGTCTCTTCATCTCCTTCCCACTTCTTTAATTTCAAATCTCTCCCTCCTTTTTAAATCTTCTTTGCTTGTGTTTGTTTTCTAAGCTTAGACCATTTTGCAAATTAGAAACTTTGGCCTTATGCCATTGCATTTTCAAACTCTTTTCTTAAATAAACTTGTAAATAAACTTAACTATACTTGACTTAAAATTTTCAAAATCCAAAAAGAACTAACACTCATTCAAATCATTTTTAGGCCTTTTGTGCCTTTGTCAAACTTAATTTTTTTAAAAGCAATGCACCAACTTTGAAATTGATACCACGAACTACGAGGTTTTGATCCCTCATTTTTATGTTGGTACGTAGGAACAAGTCTAAAGGTCTTGTCCAACACAAAAATAATTAATGAATTCTTTTCTCATCCCTCCACTCCATTTATTGCAAACATCATTTTATACAAAAGCACATATGTACACAAGAAAGGGCTCCCTAGGAGTACCTAGGACACTTTGGGTGCTAACACCTTCCCTCCGTGTAACCAACCCCCTTACCTGTAATCTCTGGCATTTTATTAGTTTTGATTTGAAAACTTCTTATCTTTTGGGTTTTGTTCGTACTTTTCCCATTTCCCTTGGAAACAATAAAAGCGAGGTGGTGACTCTGGTTTTATTGACGTCTAACTTATACATAGCTTGATGGTCATGAATTTACCACTACAGAGACGAAATGAGGAGAAGAAGAAGAAGGAATCAAGGAAAGAAAACTCACCAGCAAACTATTCTGATCGTCTTCTCCGGTATGTAATTTTAGTTTCAGTTGAGTTTTCTTGATTTGAGGTCACCAATAGGTAGTATTTGGAATAGGGAGTAGAAGCCCCATGTCTGTGAGGTTTGATTTGTACCATACGTCGTTTAATTTAGCTTGTAGATATTAGGTTCCTTCCCTTTAGAGACGCGGTCTGGCCAGTGTGGGGAGCGTTTCTCCAATCCATGTCCATTTTCATGTTCAGCATGACTGAGTGTTTTGATTAGGGTAGAAATTAGAGCTATAATCTGACACCGGCGCCGACGACGGCCGCCGGTGTGATGGACCAAGACGGAGACAATGAGTTAAGCGTGCATTTGTTGGATTGAGTTTAAACTTTGTTGACTTTGACAAGTCAACAGAGAGGAAGTTTGGGCTCAGTCAACAAGGCCCATGGGGTTTTACTTCCCATACACCACTTCCATTAGCACACCCCCTAGAAATTTACGAAGGAAAGTGAAAACGGGCTTCACCAGGCCCATTAGCCATTTTTTCTAGTTCGCCATGCACTTTCAGCTTGCACTCCCTGTTTAGAACGTTTGTTGGAGCGTTGGGCTCAAGCAGCCCACTCCCAATTACACTACGTGCACCCCCTGTTTTTGGATTCTTGCTGGATTAACAAAAACCAGTAATGGGCTCAACTAATAGCCCATTAATCTGAATTCAATTCACACCCCATTTAACAATTACACCCCTTTTTCCAATCTTATTTGTTTTCTTTGATTTTCTTTTATTGTTTTTCATTTTTATTAGGCTATTTAGATTGTTAGTATTAGGTTAATAAATCTTGATTTTAGGATTTAATTAGCATATTAGGATTTAATTAGAATTTTCATTAGAATTAATTAGGACTTTTAATTAGGGTTTTAGTTAGAATTTTCTAATTAGGAAGAATTAGGCTTGATTAAATTTAGGATCTTGACATTTCTTAACATTAGGTTAATTTCCCAACTTTAGATTAGAATCAACTTTAGGTCATGAATAGAATTTGACATATTTTGCAATTGACCATTTTGCCCTTATGGGCTTATTTTGTACTTTTGTGTTAGAATTGCACGATCCCCTTAGGATTAGAATGTGACATAGAAGTTAATCATTTTCTTACAATTTTAGGACTTAACATAGGCCTTTTAATCAATATTTTGACCAATTTGCACATGCTCCCTTAGGATTTCTAACTTAGAATTTTCAATCAAATCAATGCATGATCCCTTAGGATAGTTTCTAACAATTACTAATTTTGATTAGATCCAAACCTAGTTCCCTAAAAAACAAAACAAAACCTATGATTAAATTAATCAAAAGAAATTTTGATTAATTTAATCCTTTGAACTTGTATAATCCTACAGTCTAAATTGAGTGACCAAAAGACCCTTGGTCACTTAATAAGACTTTTCTTCCAAGCTGTGGAGCTCAAGGCCTCAAGACAAGATCTTCAATCAAGGCATCCTCAGTCATACCAAGCAGCGGATTATTCAAGCACATCAAAGGTGGCATCTTCAACACTTGTTAAATCAAAGTTAGAAGAGTGTGACACGAGCCTTAACCAATAGAGAAGGAGTGGGACTGGAGTATTCCTACCCCCATTCTGAGTATCTTTGGGTATGGGACGTATGACCCAACGCTCATCGTATTCGCCTCTATTCATAGACTTTAGCACAATTCTAACCATATGATTGACAAGTCTCTCTCTTCACAAAGCAAAAACAACAAAAGCAAGGACAATCGACAACTTATCAATCCTGAATCAAGTTGTATGATACGAGCCTTAAGTAATGAGGAAGGAGTGGGACTGGAGTATTCCTACCCCCATTCTGGGTATCTTTGGGTATGAGACGTATGACCCAACGCTCATCGTATTCACCTCCGCTCATAGACTTTAATGCAATTTAAATCAAACGATTAATAAGGTCTTCATCATCATCATAATAAATAACTACAAAGACTTTTCTCTCTCCACTTGAAGTTTAAGACGAGAATTACACGCCATGAGCCTTAAGTAGTGAAGAAGGAATGAGACTGGAGCTTTCCTACACTCATTCTGGATACCTTTGGGTACGAGACATTTGGCTCATTGCTTATCGTTTCCACCTTTACCCATAGACTTTAGTGTGATTCTCATCCAGTAACTATCAAGTATCTCCATTCCATTCTAATCATCTCGATCTCAACCATACATTTCCTCTTGCCTCCATCAATTTCTTTTCAGCCCTAGTGGGCTGAACTACGAAAGCTCTGATTTCCTTATTGCACTATAAGGATATGTAGGCAGGAGAATTCAAATTCTTTGCTAGCTACCTTATCTATTGCTACCCTATTTATAAATCAATCATTCTCCATTCATTCTATCTATACCATCTTTTTGAGATCAATCATACTTCTCCTTGGACTCCTTGTCCATCCTTTTAGGACGTCCTGATGACAGTCCATCTCATCAATCAAGAGTTGTTTGGACCTTAACCCAAACACTTAATTCAGCCTTTCTTTTTGGATTTACCTTATAATGGTGGCCTGCTAGTCCATGTATTAGTAAATGCCTACCTTGCTCTTCGATTAAGAGTATATCCTTCTCTTGGATCCAAGATACTATCCTTATTTGATCTCGAATTGTTTATCCCCCAGTACGTGATACTCTACTCCTTGGGTTGTAGTTATTCCTTGACTTAGTGTTTGTCTTATGAGTCCCCGTTGCTTAGACAAATATCTCTCTCTTTCTATTCTCGTAGTTCCGAACTACGATTGCTCTGACTTTCTCATTGCAAAATGAGAATACGTAGGCACGAGGATGCGAATCCTTGGCGAGCATACTTCTAATTATTCTTCCTTCGCCTTAGGGCATCATCCATATCTTTCACTATTCATTATTTACCTTCGATCATAAATCGTTCACCCAGTGACATAACTGTCTCTTTGACATTGAAATACACTTTCTTTGGAATTTCATATACACCCTTTTAGGACACCTAACGAATAGTCCGCATTTCTACCTAGAGTCGTTTGGCCCTTAACCCAAACACTTAATTCCTTCTTTTTAGCTAACACCCTGTAGCAGTTAAAGTTGTTTCCCTTTATGGTAGAAATCTCATTTCTCTTATGGATTCCAATACACTTTCACCTTTCGATCTCAAACAATACTTCTTCAGTCACTTATCATCAGATACTCATTTCTGTGACTTCGGTCACTTCATTCCATTCATCCGACGATACATTCATACACTACCTTCTTTCACTTCGCGTGATATACCTATTCTTTGAGCCAAATACACTATACCTTTGTGCTCCATCTTGTACCTCCTTGTGAACCAAGAGTTGTTTGGCCCTTAACCCAAACACCTAATTCCTTTCTTTTCGGTTGTTCCAATACAGTGATACAAGTGTTGTAGGCCCTCACTTGTTGGTTCATACCTATTTACTCTTGGGTTCACGTTTTCACCCTTGTTGGAGTTCAAAACAATATTCTTTGGTTCAGACCATACCTTGATCACACTTCCTTTCATCTCCCACCATTAGTTCTTCGAACTAAGGAGCTCTGAATTCCTCATTGCACTATGAGGATACGAAGGCATGAGGGCCCTAATCCTCACCGAGCACTTTATCTATTTCTTCCCTTTTCCCATTCTTTTGCAAGTAATCTTAGATATAGCACCTATTCGAGCGAGAACAATCAAAATGGTTCCCATGGAGTACCATGGATGTTTGGGGTGCTAATACCTTCCCCTTGCATAACCGACTTCCTTACCCAACATATCTCTTTCCCCGGGGTTTTATAGATGTTTTCCCTTCCCTTTGGGGATAAATAAAGTTCGATGGCGACTTTGTTGTATGTTCGAGCGTGCGATACGTTCGGGTATATTTCCGCTAGCTTTAGCTGGCGACTCTACTGGGGACACTTCACTACTTGGAGTGCTTCCTAGTCGCTAAAAGGAGTCAAGCCTAGTTTAGGTTGTTCTCTCGCTAGTTTTAGGTGCTTACCTTTATAGATTTACTAGCTTTTATTTATCGCGTTTCTTATTCGCTTTATATTATGGATATATCTGTTGTGTTGTTCTTGGGATGGGTTAGACTACATGAGAGGAAAACTCTGTAACCGAGCTTAGTATACACATAGGTTAGACTCGTGGATAGTCGTGTACGCTTGTGTTTCGCACGTTGGGTTGTCACGAGAACCACACCCAGACTAGATTCACTTGGAAGTACATTTTGTCCTGTGAGTATTCACTATGGCAGAGTATTTCCATTTCGAGTCGATGACTCCGGGAGACCTTCTAGGGACCACCTTGGAGCATAATCCACGCCTGTGAGGGGGATATGGGTTTTTATAGCAGGAAACCCTAGACTCTACCTACCTTGATACTCATGTTACGTCGAACTTTTGAACTTGCAACATGTGGCACTTACAGATTATTAAGAACTTGCCAGAGTTTTGAATCCATGTAACTTATATCATCTTATCATTTCATTATCATTCATCATGACCAAGTTTTTGCATATGCATGTCTTTTCCAAGAATCCAAGAGTCCAGTTTGTTTACCAAGCATTTGAAGCGAGGCATGAATCCTGAGAGAAAGAACATCCATAATTACAAGTTTGTGGAACCTCAGTTGGCTGTATTGAGAGGACTTGGGGCACGTTTAGATCTGGGACACAAAGATGACTTCAAGGAAGCTTGTGGTAACTTTTTGGGCATTCTGAACACTGAAGTCAACATCACTGTTGTGCACACTCTGGTGCAATTCTATGATCCACCACTGATATGCTTTACTTTCCAAGATTACCAGTTGGCGCCTACTTTGGAAGAGTACTCACATATTCTGGGTATTAAGATCAAGAACCAGGTGTCCTACGTTCGCACTAAGGAACTTCCTAAATATCAAGACCTTGCTGAAGCTCTACACATGGGAAAGAAGGAAATAGAACTGAACCTGAAGCCCAGGGGTGGAATCCATGGCTTCAACTCTAAGTTTCTAGTGGACAAAGCTATTGCATTCGCCGAAGCTGGGAGTTGGATGACCTTCAACGCCAATCTAGCTTTACTTATCTATGGGGGCGTATTGTTTCCAAATATGGAGGAATTCGTAGACTTGGCTACTATTCATATCTTCCTGACTCATAATCCTATTCCTACTCTTCTCGCTGATACTTACTACTCCATCCATGTGAGGACTCAGAAGAAGAAAGAGACTATCGTTTCCTGTACCCCTTTGTTGTATAGATGGTTTATTTTGCATCTACCCAGCAAAGGCCCTTTTGTTGAGAACAAGGAAAACTTGAAGTGGTCCCAACAGATCATGTCCTTAAAAGCTGAAGATATTCCTTGGTATTCTCGAGTTTACGATGGTATCAAGCTCATCCTCAACTGTGGGGATTTTCCTAATGTACCTCTTCTTGGTACAAAAGGAGGAATCAACTACAACCCAAGGTTAGCATTGCGACAACTAGGATGCCCTATGATGAACAAACCTGATCTCAAGAGTGTAAAAGGTTTTGTCTTATATGAAGGGGTCGAAGAGCCAAAGTTGATCAAGAATATTGTCAAGGCTTGGGGATCGATTCGTCTTCAAGGAAGAGCAGAGATAGGTAAAAAGAATTGTATCGCTATGGAATCTTACACTAGTTGGGTCAAGAGTAGAGATAGTGAGATTTTGTTGTCATTCCCGCCCGAACCGTCCATGAACGTCCAGCCTCTCGAGCCAAAGAACCATCCAAATCCCGAAGTCGGTGAATTGAAGAATGTTATCAAGACCCTAGAGAAAGAGAATGTTGATCTCAAATCTAGGCTTGGTAAGATCTCTTTTGAGAAAGAAACCTTGACGTTCAATCTGAATCAGAAGAGAGACCGAGTTCGTCAAGCAGATGACAAGGTACAGATAGAGGTTTTCAAAAGACTCAAAGTGGGTGACACCCTCAAAGGGACTTACGCTAGCCTGACAACCAAAAAGAAGCAATTAGCCGAAGCTCAATACAGAGCCAGCAAAGCGGAAATTGAACACATGGAACAAACCAAGAAACTCCAAAGTCTGTTAGAAGCTTGTAAGAAAGAGTTGAAGGATGAGAAAAGCCGCACCAAATAGCTAGAAGTCACCCTTCGACAAAATCAGTATGAGCTGAACCAGAGACTAGAAAAGATTCGAGAGTTAAAAGGGCTATCACATGAAAACTTGGAAGACACCCACACACAAGCGAACAAGCATCCTGTAGACCTCTCCAACCGAGGGAAGACAGTTGTGAATAATGTTCCAAGCGAACCAAATCACGACTTACCACCTGAAGGGAGTGGGATATTGGGAAAGTGGGGCACCTGCCTGTCCCCCAAATCTCAGACTTACTATGAAGAGTTGTTATCCAATTGCTTCTAGTTGCTTGTAATTCCCTAGATTGAGGTCTGATAGAACCAATGTGATACTGTTGTAGCCCGATGGGAATTTCCTTATTGTACTTGTATTCCGTTTTCTCAACATTGAATAAAAGAGTTTCTCGGTTATTGGCTTCATAAACTGTCTCTCTTTATGCTTTGTATTTGCTTGTGTTAAATAAACAAACTCGCAGATTCCTTGGAACTGTTTTCCTTTAAAAATAAAAATGAAAAAACCAATAAATGTACATATCAAATCTTTTTGCATACATACATGCATCCACACATTTATTTGCCAAAAGCCTCTAGAAAACAAAATGCTTACACTCGCCGTTTTTCCACAGCAACAACGACGACTCGTCATCAATACTACATACGTTCCAACAAAACAAAGATCATGGTCGAATACGAAGCCGACAATGTTGTTGTTCGCGAGTCCCTTTCCCAGGTGCAAGGTGAAATGAACCTTTTCAGGGGGAATATGGAGACTATCCTTTAGATTCTCTAGTCTTAGAGGAATCCTACCTCCACTGCTGCCAATGTCACCCATGCTGCTGGGGTGACCATTCCTACTGCTACTGCTGGCACTACCGTCAACACTCCGGCGGAAACTGTTGTGCCCAACTTAGGAAACCGTCAAATGGTCCCTATGGACTCCGATAGGCTTGCTTCTGCCTACCCATAGGGAATGCCCCAACATCTAGTTGCCAGTCTTTACAGTTGGGGGGCTTTCTTCACTCACCTGACTCTCTCTGCCGCTGCTGCTGTTGGAAACACTGGTTTCCCGTGGGCTCTCCCTACTATTCAAACCACTCCGGTCATTGATGTTGATCCGGATAACAACCAAGGTCAGGTTCCTGATGGCATCCCTGATGATGAATAAGACTACCGAGGCCCGCACCTCCACTTCCAAATCCCCAATCAGACCGCTTAGCCGCGAGCGCAAGTCAAGTCCCAGTTTTTCTACTTGGTTATCCTAGGGCGACTCCCATGCCCATGGTGACATACCTTGCACTCCAGAACGTGCAGATAGGGGCACCTAAGGCCCCGAATGCTCAGGATGGAATGCAATATCCTCAGCCAACTCATGCTGCTCAGATTGTGCCACTGGGTTTCTCTTACCCGCCTCAGATGTGGTTCACCCCAAATATGCCTGCACTGGTGCTCTAGAAGCTTCCCGATCGGCCAGTTAGGTCGCTCCTCCCGCTGCTGATCTGGCCAGACCTGCAGATTACCAGCTCTTGGATGACAGAATAAGGGCCATCGAGGGTTTCTCCGCCTTCGACATAGACGCTCGAGACCTCTGCTTGGTCCCGAACGTGGTACTACCTCAGAAATTCAAGGTGTCTGACCTTCCGAAATACAAGGGCCTCAGCTGTCCTCGCAGTCACATCACCATGTATTGCAGGAAAATGGCCTCATACATTGATAATGACAACCTCCTCATCCATTGCTTCTGGGATAGGCTGTCTGAGGCTTCCTTGGATTGGTACATGGGTTTAGAGCGCTCAAAAATCCGGTCATGGAAGGACCTATCTGAGGCATTCTTGAAACAATATAAGTACAAACTTGACATAGCTCCGACGAGGCTTCAACTACAGAATCAGTCTCAAAGATCTAATGAAACCTTCAAGGAATATGCTCAACGTTGGCGTGAAATGGCGTGTAGGGTTCGACCAGCATTATCTGACAATGATCGGAAGTTCATCGACAAATTTAGCTGATATGGTAACCAATGGGAACGTGTTAAGAGTGGGCTGAAATTAGGGGAAATCACAAACACAACCGCACAACAGACAACCAACAATAGACCGCATGGGGGCTTCACTAAAAAGAATAAGGGGGAAGCAAACATTGTGACGGCGAAGGCTCGCCCCTGATATCAATTTTTGATGGCCCCTATGTCGTATTACCCATATCCGTACGTCGACGTAGCTCAATATCAGCAACCGCCATTCCAGTACCAACCGCAGAAAGGCAATCAACAATCAACACTTGCTCAGAAAAATTCGAACCAACAATATAATCGTGATAACAGAGGATAAAATCGAGGTCAGAATAATAGAGGCAACTTTGGTAATCGTCCCCAGTTCGATAAGATCCCGGTGCCATACGCAGAGTTAGTGCCATATTTGATCCACATGGGAGCTATTGTACCAAGAGAACTTCCAGCGGCTTCTCCTCCTTTCAATCGCAGTCACAATCCTAATGCCACATGCGCTTTCCACGGAGGGTATATAGGAAATTCCACCGAGGACTGTTGGGCTCTCAAAAAGAGGATCCAAGAGTTAATTGACCAAGTGATTCTGTCATTTTCCGAAGAAAAACCAAATGTAAAGACAAATCCCTTGCCGAACTACAATGGCACAACAGTCAATGATGTGATCGAAGAAGAGACTACCAAATCTATACTAAGGGTTGAAGAAGTGCAGACCCTGATGTCCGTTTTGTTATAAAAGCTTGAACAATTTGGGTTTCTAGAAGGTGTGCATGATGATTGCACAGTATGCGAGTTTGATCCGGATAATTGCGACCAGCTGAAGGGTTGTGTGCAAGAGTTGATGGATCAAGGGTTAAAACAATTGTGTACAGAAAAAAGAAGTTTGAAGCTCCTCCTAAGATTATTCATCTGATTCATTTCTGCGTTCCCACTCTGTTCCCGTATCAGAATACCAAGGCAGTGCCTTATAATTATGAGACTACAGCGTATTTGGGAGGAAAAGAAATCCGCATTCCTGACACAGAAATCGTCAACATTGCTGGAACGGGAGGCATGACTCGAAATGGCTGTGTATTCGCTCCTAAATACACTCCTAGGGTGTCTCCAGTACCCATGGTTATTCCGCCTAAGAAGAAGGTCGTTCCTACTCCAACTCCGCAAGCATGGACAACCGTACCTACCGCTCCGACCATGACGACTGCTCCGGTGTTGACGAAGGTTATTGACAATAAAGTTGCCGAGTCTGAAGCATCTAAGGGTAAAAGGCCGATGGTCACAAGAAGAGTAGCACTTTTGAGGAAAGCCAATAGTTCCTCAAATTGATCAAGAAAAGTGACTTCAAGATTGTTGACCAGTTGAATCAAATGCCCTCCAAAATATCAATTTTGTCTTTGCTATTGAGTTCTGAGGCTCATCGCAAAGCATTGCTGAAAGTTCTAATACCGCTCACGTGATGCAAGATATCACGATCAATCAATTTGACGACGTGGTTACCAATATCACCGCCAATAGGTATCTAGGATTTAATGAAGCAGAGCTACCTCCTGAGGGAAATGCCCATAGCAAAGCACTACACATTTCGGTCACATGTACTGACTCTCTATTATCCCGAGTCCTCGTTGATACTGGATCTTCACTTAATGTATTTCCAGAATCTAAATTAAGCTAATTACAGTTTAAAGGGCCCGAGATGAGGACCGGTGCATTGATCGTTAGAGCTTTCAAAGGTTCCTGAAGGCAGGTAATTGGGGAGGTTGAGTTGCCTATCTGTGTTGGACACCACCAGTTCAGCATCATATTCCAAGTCATGGACATCAACCCAGCTTACAATTGTCTGTTAGGAAGACCATGGATTCATGCCGCTGGGGCTGTCACTTCCACATTGCACCAAAGGCTGAAATACTTGATAGATGACAAACTGGTAATTGTGTATGGTGAAGAAGATTTGTTGGTCAGTGAACTCTCCTTCTTTAGATATGTTGAAACAGATGAAGGAATCTTTGAGGTTACGCTCCACTGTTTAGAGTTTCAAGATGTCATTTCCACTACAACCAACAAAAACCAATCATCCGCTACCATCCTATCCTCAGCAAAGAGTGTCAAGCAGAAATTGGAGAAAGGCGCGCTTCCCAGTTGGGGTAAGGTCGTCAATGTGGAAGAAAAGCGTGATAGGTTTGGTATCGATTATCACCCGGAAACATGCAAGATGAGTCCGAAGAAAAAGCAATTCAACCCGGTTAAGTTCAACAGCGCTGGCTATCAAGATGAGCATACTGTGGCAGTTATTGGGGATCCTAGTAGTAGCAAGCCAGGGGCACCCAGCCTTGTTCGGAGATGTCCTCCAGGGTTCAAGCTTCCCAATTGGACAACCACCGTGATTCCCATGGTGTACTAAGAAAAAACGTAATGCATTTTGTTTTCTCCATCCCTCGTCCTCGCCTGAGACGAGAGGATAGCTTGTAAGGGGCCCCATGTTTAAAAGTATTATGTGAATAAATAAAAAGTACTTTTTGCATGCAAAACTTGTGTTCCCATTCCTTCAGTTATTTTTCTTTTTCACTAAAACAACAAAATGACAAAAGATTTATTTTTATTTTTTCCACTTTGTTTCAAAAAAGCATACTAAAATAAGCTCATCATATGCAGAGAAAATAAAACCATCGATTACGACATGGATAAAATCAACTGTAAATCTAGATTTCTAATCAACCAAGCTGAAGACGACAGTGAGGAAGATTGTGAATTACCAGCTGAGCTAGCACGGCTCCTTGAGCACGAAAAGAAAGAGATTCAGCCATACAAAGAACCAGTGGATGTCATTAACTTGGGTTCTGAAACTGACAAAAAAGAGGTAAAAGTTGGGGCATCTCTTACCGAGCATGTACACTCCGAGTTGGTAGACTTGTTGCGTGAATATGTTAACGTCTTCGGTTGGTCGTATCAAAATATGCCAGGATTAGACACCAGCATTGTTGAACATCACCTGTCACTCAAGCCTGAATACCCTCCAGTCAAACAAAAGCTCAGAAGGACTAGACCCGATATGGCACTCAAGATCAATGAAGAGGTTAAGAAACAGCTAGACGCTGGCTTCTTAGCCATTTCTGAATATCCGCAGTGGGTTGCTAATATCGTTTCAGTTCTAAAGAAAGATGGCAAAGTCAGAATGTGTGTAGACTATCGAGACCTTAATAGAGTGAGTCCAAAGGATGACTTCCCTTTGCCTCATATTGATGTCTTAGTTGACAATACAACTCAATTATCCGTCTTTTCTTTCATGGATGGGTTCTCCGGGTATAATCAGATAAAGATGTCGCCAGTAAATATGGAGAAGACAACTTTTATCACGCCTTGGGGAACTTACTGCTACAAAGTCATGCCATTCGGCTTGAAAAATGAAGGGGCAACATATCAACGCGCCATGGTAACCCTTTTCAACGACATAATTCATGAAAAGATTGAGGTTTATATGGATGACATGATTGCCAAATCCAGAACTGAGGAAGATCACTTGGTAAACCTGAGAAAATTGTTTGTCAGACTCCGAAAGTTTAAATTACGCCTGAATCCGGCTAAATGTACTTTTGGGGTCCGATCCAGTAAACTCTTGGGTTTCATAGTCATTCAGAAGGGTATTGAGGTAGATCCTGACAAAGTTCGAGCCATCCAAGAAATGCCAGCTCCCTGAACAGAAAAAGAAGTACGAGGCTTCCTTGGGCGACTTAATTACATCTCTAGATTCATATCTCATTTGACGGCTACCTGCAAACCGATATTCAAATTGCTGAGAAAAAACCAATTGATTGTGTGGAACAACGATTGCTAAGCAACATTCGATAAAATAAAAAAGTACTTGCAAGAACCACCAATCTTGATATTGCCAGTTTATGGTAGGCCTCTCATTATGTACCTCACAGTACTCGATGAATCCATGGGTTGCGTTTTGGGTCAACACGATGACACAGGCAAGAAAGAACATGCTATATAATATCTCAGCAAGAAATTCACTGAATGTGAGACCCGATACTCACTTTTAGAGAAGACTTGTTGTGCTTTGACTTGGGTTGCTCGACGCCTAAAACAATATATGATTTGCCACACTACTTTATTGATATCCAAGATGGATCCGATAAAGTATATATTCGAAAAGCCTGCTGTTACTGGTAGAATTTCCCGGTGGCAAATGTTGTTAACCGAGTATGATATACAGTATGTGACCCAAAAAGTAGTAAAAGGGAGTGTTCTGTCTGACTACCTTCCCCACCTGCCCGTCGAAGGTTATCAACCGTTGAGGTTTGACTTCTAGATGAGGACATCATGTTTATTAGAGACTTCACTATGTCAGGCTTCGAGGTAAGCTCTGAGGAAGGCCCTGAACCAGGATCGCAATGGACGCTCGTGTTCGACGGTGCTTCCAATGCTCAAGGCCATGGTATAGGTGTTGCTATCACTTCTCCAACTGGTTTCCACCTTTCGTTTACCGCTAGATTGTGTTTTGAATGCACCAACAATATGGCAGAATATGAGGCATGTATCTACGATTTAGAGGCGAAAATCGACTTGAGGATCAAGATTCTTGAGGTATTTGGTGATTCAGCTCTGGTAATCAGTCAGGTGAAAGGTGATTGGGGGACTCGGGACAGCAAGTTGATACCTTATAAAGAGCACATCAGAAAACTGATACCTTATTTTGATGAAATCTCTTTTCATCATATTTTTAAGGAGGAAAATCAATTAGCAGACACTCTAGCCACGTTGGCATCTATGTTCAAGGTCAAATGGAAGAATGAAGCACCATCCATCCAGATTGACCACTTAGACGAACCAGCACATTGTCTAGCAATTGAGGCTGATCCTGACGATAAGCCTTGGTTCTATGAATTAAAAACATTTCTGGAGAAACAGCGATATCCCGAGGGTATATCCATAACCGATAAGAAAGCTCTGAGAAGACTCTCTTCCAGGTTCTTCCTAAATGGTGATGTACTATACAAAACGAATTATGATTCTGTACTGCTCAGATGCATGGATAGACACGAAGCTAGTACAATCATAAAGTCCATACACGAAGGTTGCGAGGGTGTACATGTAAAGGGTCCTGCTATGGCCAAGAAGATCCTTCAGGCTGGTTATTGTTGGACGACAATGGAGGTTGATTGCTACAATTTTGTGAAAAGATGCCATAAGTGCCAGATATATGGTGACAAGATCTTTGTGCCACCAACTCCATTGAATGTTATGATGTCTCCATGGCCTTTTTCTATGTGGGGCATCCATATGCTTGGGATGATAGAGCCCAAAGCTTCCAATGTACATCGATTCATCCTAGTCGCTATCGATTACTGCACGAAATGGGTCGAAGCTACTTCATATTCTAATGTCACTCGACAACTGCTTACTCGGTTTATCAAGAAAGAGATGATCTGTCGCTATGGGATACCTAGTAATATCATCACTGACAATGCCAGTAACCTTAACAACACTATGATGAAGGAGTTGTACGAAGAATTCAAGATCGAGCACCACAACCCTTCAACATATCAATCCAAGATGAATGGCTCCGTAGAAGCAGCTAACAAGAATATCAAGAGAATCGTCTAGAAGATGGTCAAGACATACAAGGACTGGCATGAGATGTTACCCTTTATTCTGTACGGTTACAGAACCTCAATCCGCACATCCACTGGGGTAACTCCATACTCATTGGTATATGGGATGGAGGTTGTCTTACCAGTTGAAGTCCAGATTCCTTCACAAAGACTCATCATGGAAGCTGATCTTGATGAAGCTGAATAGGTTCAATCACGGTATGACTAGATGAATTTGATCGAAGAGAAGCGTTTGAAGGTTGTCTGCCATGGTCAGCTATACCAAAGACGTCTCAAACGAGCTTTTGACAAGAAGGTTCTTCCTCGTGAGTACCACGCTGGAGAACTCGTGCTCAAAAGGTATTCTGCTATTCACTCAGACCCGCGAGGCAAATGCACTCCCAACTATGAGGAACCTTTCGTTGTTAAAAAGGCCTTCTCAGGCGAGTCTCTAATCCTCACAACAATGGATGGGGAAGACTTACCATCATCGGTGAATGCAGACATAGTCAAAAACTATTATTCCTAAAAAGAAATGATGAAAGCCCGCTAGATTAATCTCCGCAAGGTTTATCTAGGCAAAAATGGCTATCCCGATGGACTAAAAAATGAATTGTCCATGCAAAAGTTAGGGAACATATATGGAGCTCGCTGAGTCGAAAACCCGAAAGCGCGACTTAGGCAAAAAGGAGCATCCCGACGGACGAAAAGAATTGAAATGTCTAGGCAGAAGTTAGGGATAAAGGCATTGACTATGAACCTTGAGCCCCTACACTACAAGCTAGATATCAAAAGGTCAAGGACCGGTCTAATCACTGTCAACCGAAGATAGGTTGGTGAGCAGTGCAACGTCAGACTTTGCTCATTTAGTGACAATTGGTGACCGTATAGAGAAAGGTTTAAGGGATGGAAAAATCCAAGGAGCTGTAGTAACCCCCAACACACCAAAAAAGTATTCTGGAGGTTTCCAGAAGAAAAGAGAAGGTGATACAAATGATATATCTAGGGGTTATAAGGGGAAGCAACAGACTTCATATGACCAAGTCGCCGTCGTGGTGCCCATACCCTACCAGCAACTGACACAACAACAACATGTTTATCAGCAACAACCCCCACAACAATGACAACAACGGAATGTCGTTCCGCAACGACAATTCAACCCAAGGCCGCCACGAAGGCAGCTTGAACCTTTAGCCGTGCCCTAGAGACATATATTCCCATACTTACAAAAGGAAGGGATTTTGACTTTGAGATGATTAAAGCCGACCACTTTCCCATATCCTCCCGGATATGATGCTAACGCCCATTGTGAGTTTCATATAGGAGCATCCGGCCATCCCCTGGAAAATTGTTTTGCGTTCCAGAATCGTGTACAAGATTTAATTGAGGCCATGGCTATTACCTTCACTCCAAGACGCCCGAACGTGAAAACTAATCACATGCCAACACATGGAGGTGCATCAGTCAGTGCCATTGAAGAGATTGATAAAGGCGAGTTGATCAAGAAAGTTGAAGAAATTCAAACTCCTATTGCCGTGATAGGTACACAATTGCTAAAAGGTGGTCTGATCCCAGTAGACTTAGCTGATGAAGAAAACATTGAAGATTTGAAGAGTTTTATCCAGCAAATGTTGGATTAAGGTGTGATGCAAATCGAGCGCCGCGACAAAGATAGGAAAGGAAAAGAGATAGTTGTGATTGTTATTCCTTATGACGCGGTCAAGGTGGAAATCCCCATAACCCCATTGGTGATAGAGTTTCTAGCACCCTTCACATACAAGGATGAAAAGGTGGTACCTTGGATATATCATCCTAGAGCTTTTAAACAGGGGCAGGAAGACCGACCTTTGGTTATCAATGAACCAAATGTCACCTCAATCGTAGGACCAGCTGGAATGAAGCGCAGTGGCCAAGTGTTTACACCAAGGACTGATGATACTTATGCCAAGGCTAAAGAGAAGGAAGTTGCTACTCATGTCCAAATCCCTATCCCAAATCTTGAAATGCAAGAAATGCACTTATCTCCAAAATTTGTTGTCACCCGCGAGGAGGCTGAGGAATTTCTAAGGATAATAAAGAAGAGTGACTACAAAGTAGTAGACCAATTGAATCAAACCCCTTCAAAGATCTCCATGTTGTCCTTATTACTCAGCTCAGAAGCACATAGAGACTCATTGATGAAGGTGCTAAGTGTTGCTCATATAACGAAGGACATAACAGTGGAACAATTTGATGATGTGATAGCTTGTGTGACCACCGGAAATTTCTTAGGGTTTAATGATGATGAACTGCCGGTTGAAGGGAAGAATCATAACAAAGATCTGCATATCTCCTTAAGATGCATAAACACCATATTATCAAGAGCGTTGGTAGACACAGGTTCTTCGTTGAACGTTATGCCAAAGACTACTCTGGTAAAATTACCATTGGAAGGACTAAACATGAAACCCAACACTCTGATAGTGAAGGAGTTTGATGACTCAAGGCGAGCAGTAATAGGGGGGTTGACTTACCAATCAAGATTGGCCCGACTATCTTCACTATTACATTCTAGGTTATAGACATACACCCCGTATATAGTTGTTTACTTGGAAGACCATAGATTAATTTTGCGGGCGTAGTAACTTCTACCTTGCATCAAAAGCTAAAATTTATCACGAATGAAAAAATGATCGTGATTGGAGGTGAGGAGGATATCCTAGTTAGCCACTTGACTTCTTTCAGATATATTGAAGTAGACGGTGAAATCACTGAGACACCATTCTAGTCATTGGAAGTGGTGAACGTAATGACCGTCCAACAGACATCTGAGCCACCGAAATCAGAGTCGTCAATGGCCTCCTGGCAAGAAGCTAAAGCGGCGATAGAGAGTGGGAATGCCCAAAGTTGGGGTAAGGTGATATAGGTGTGCGAGAAGTGCGACAAGTTTGGTTTAGGGTATGAACCATCATCAGTTGAAGCCAGTAGAAAGCGGGACACAAAGCAAATTCCTTTTGTTGAGGAGACGTTTACCAGTGTTGGTCATATTTTCGGCAATCAAGTTGCAATAATCAACGAAGAAGCTTACGAAGAGGTGGTATCTAGCTGGATACGTCATGCGGCACCCGAAGAAGAACTAAAGAACTAGAAGACTGTGGAAATCCCCCAATTCTTTCAAAAGTAATTTTATTGTTTTAATCAAAACCATGTGCTCTGCCCAAGGCATAATGGCGTGTTGTAGGGCCTCCTTATTTTATAGAACTTTAATTATCATTAATAAAATGGAAATTTGCATTCAAATTTGTGTTCCTTTCATTTCATTTTTTATTTTTACAATAAAAATGGCATTAATTCTTATGCACGCACTTTCTAAATAAACTGCATAAATCATAACATACAGAGACACCACCGAGACCATTGATAACGCCACTGCTATGGTCTAGCATGATTTTGACTGCCCAATTTACCAAGTCGAAGATGAAAGCGGGGAATATTGTGAACTCCCTGAAGAGTTGGTCAGGTTACTCAAACAAGAGGACATCGAGGTCATCAATCTCGGAATAGAAGACAACAAGAAGGAAGTAAGGATATGCGCCACACTTCAATATGTAGTGAAATCAAGACTGATAGAGCTCCTCCACGAGTATGTTGGTGTGTTTGCTTGGTCGTACCAAGATATGCCCGGGGTAGACACTGATATTGTTACCCATAAGCTTCCCCTCATAAAAGAATGCTTTACCGTCACACAAAAGCTAAGAAGAACTCGTCCGGGTATGGCTCTCAAGATCAGAGAGGAAGTACGAAAGCAGTTTGATGCCGGTTTCCTAGGAGTTGCTAAGTACCCACAATGGGTTGCCAACATTGTACCGGTACCAAAGAAAGATGGGAAAGTCCGCATGTGCATTGACTACCGAGACCTAAACAGAGCTAGTCCCAAAGATGATTTCCCATTACCTCACATTGATGTATTGGTAGATAACACAGCTCAGTTCTCCGTATTTTCCTTCATGGATGGCTTCTCCGGGTATAACCAAATTAAAATGGATCCATAGGACATGGAGAAAACTACGTTCATTACCCCTTGGGGCACCTTCTGTTACAAGGTGATGCCATTAGGTTTGAAAAACGCCGGAGCAATATATTAACGTGCTATGGTGACTCTCTTTCATGACATGATTCATAAAGAGATTGAAGTGTATGCTGACGATATGATTGCCAAATCCCAGACAGAAGAAGAGCACATCACTAACTTAGAGAAGTTATTTGCTCGGCTAAGGAAGTTTAGATTAAGACTTAACCCTAACAAATGCACATTTGGGATTCGATCTGGGAAGCTTTTAGGCTTCATTATAATCCAAAAAGGAATTGAAGTGGATCCTGACAAGGTTAGAGCCATTCAACCGAAGACTGAGAAAGAGGTTCGTGGTTTCTTGGGAAGACTGAATTACATCGCCAGGTTTATCTCTCATCTTACTGCCACATGCAAACCAATATTCAAGCTTCTAAGGAAAAATCAAGGGGTGGAGTGGAATGATGACAGCCAAATAGCCTTCAACAAAATCAAAGAATACTTACAAGAACCACCAATTTTGACGCCCCCTGCCCAAGGAAGACCTCTCATCATGTACGTAACAGTACTCGATGAATCTATGGGTTGTGTGTTGGGACAATAAGATGAGACTGGTAAAAAAGAGCATGCCATATATTATATGAGTAAGAAATTTAATGATTGTGAGACCAGATATTCATTGTTCGAGAAGACTTGTTGTGCACTCGCATGGGCCGCTAAGCGTCTTAGGCAGTAGATGCTGACTCATACGACTTTGTTGGTATCTAAAATGGATCCCATCAAGTACATATTCGAGAAACTAGCTCTTACCAATATAATTTCCCGATGGAAGACGTTGTTATCAGAATACGATATCCAATACCTCGCACAAAAGGCCATCAAGGGAAGCGTACTAGTGGACCATCTTGCTCACCAGCCGGTAGAGGATTACTAACCTTTAAAGTTTGACTTCCCAGATGAGGAAATCATGGTTGTCAAGGACGCTGAAACTCCTGAATTTGCGGAGGGACCTGAAACAGATGAACGTTGGACTCTCATGTTCGACGGTGCTTCAAATGTAATAGGTCATGGAATCGGGGAAGTGCTGATATCTCCCAAGAATTTTCATTTACCATTCACTACAAAGCTTTGCTTCACCTGCACGAACAACATGGTTGAGTATGAAGCCTACATATTAGGGCTAGAAGAAGCTATTGAGTTCAAGATCAAAATCCTTGAGGTATTCGGAGACTCCGCTCTAGTGATACATCAAATCAGAGGTGAGTGGGAAACGAGACATGCTAATTTAATTCCATACCGGGATTATGTGCTGAAGTTACTCCCAAAGTTTGACAAGATCACTTTCTCTCATATTCCTCGAGAAAAGAATCAGATGGAAGATGCTTTGGTAATCTTGGATTCCATGTACAAATTAATATGGCCTAACCATCAGCCTAATATTTAAATCCGACGTTTTGATGAACTCGCTCACTGTCTAACAACAGCAGAAGAATCGGATGACAAACCTTGGTTCTTTGATATCAAACATTATTCGGAGAAGCATGAATACCCGGCAGAGGCTTCCAGCCTTGATAAAAGGATTATACGAAGGTTGGCGTCGATGTTCTTCTTGAATAGGGATGTGTTGTACAAGCAAAATTATGACATGGTTTTGTTGAGATGTATGGACAAACATGAAGTCGATCAGCTTATGAAGGATATACACGAAGGATCCTTTGGCACACATACAAATGGGCATGCTATGGAGAAGAAGATCCCGAGGGCCGGTTACTAGTGGTTAATAATGGAAGCTAACTATTATCATCACACCAAAACATGCTACAAATGCCAAATCTACGCTGACAAAGTGCATGTACCGCCGACTCCATTAAATGTTATAGCATCACCTTGGCCTTTATCTATATGGGGAATTGACATGATTGTGAGAATATAACCCAAAGCATCTAACGGTCATAGGTTTATTTTGGTGGCCATAGACTATTTCACCAAGTGGGTCGAAGTCGCTTCCTATGCGAATGTCACAGAGCATGTAGTGGCTCGGTTTCTAAAGAATAATATCATATGTCGATATGGGGTTCCCAGCAAAATCATCATTGATAACGGGTCCAACCTCAACAACAAGATCATGGAGGAATTATGTGCAACATTCAAAATTGAACACCATAACTCGTCACCATATCGGCCCAATATGAATGGGGTTGTTGAAGCTGCGAACAAAAATATCAAGAAAATCATCCAGAAGATGGTAATTACATATAAGGATTGGCATGAGATGCTTCCTTTTACGCTGCATGGTTATCGTACATCAGTACATACTTCAACAGGGGCAACCCCTTATTCCTTGGTATATGGCATGGAAGTAGTCTTCCCTATAGAAATGGAGATTCCCTCGATGAGAATCTTGATGGAGGCTAAGTTAGATGAGGCGGAATGGGTTCAAACAAGGTTCAATGAGTTCAACCTAATTGAGGAGAAACGCTTGAAGGCATTATGTCACGATCAACTCTATCAAAGGCGTCTTAAGAAGGCATTCGACAAGATAGTCCGTCCTAGGGTATTTCAAGAGGGAGATTTGGTGTTGAAGAAAATATTCCCCATTCATAAGGATTCCAGAGGAAAATGGACACCAAATTATGAAGGCCTGTTTGTGGTGGTTAGAGCCTTTTCCGGAGGCGCTCTAATCGTAGCAACTATGGACGATGATGAATTTCCACTTCCCACAAATGCTGATGCAATTAAAAAGTACTTTGCCTAAAAAAGTGGAATAATAAAAGCCGCTAAATCGAAAACCTGAAAGGGCGATTTAGGCAAAAACGGCTATCCCGGTGGATCTAAAACCCGAAAGGGCGATCCAGGCAAAAATTAGGGATAAAAAAAAATTGATCCGCTGAGTTGAAAACCCGAAAGGGCGGCTCCAGGAAAAAATTAGGGATTAATTCCAAGGAAACGAACTGTACTTTCATGCATCTATCATATCCCTCAAAGACAAAGAATCAATCTACCTGACATGAGGATCATAGCAGTGTGGAAACTAAATGGGAACTCAATTTTTATTGTCGTTTTGTATCTATGCACATCAATTACCTCATTAAGGGATTGCATCTTTATGTACAAATTTCCCATTCAAGGGTCAAATCAATAAAAAGAGAAATTTTCTCATCAAAGTTGTGCCCAAATTATTTTGTATTTTATCTGTTTGTTTGCAAAACACCTTTATTTTTCATAAACACCACTCTTAAGGATTTTGGAGAAAATAAAACACGTATTTGAACGAAATGATAAAATTACTCTTGAGATAGTAAAAGGGGGAGGCTCATAGCCTTCAAGTTTGTTCTTATTTCATGAAGGTGTAAGATCATTCACAGATAGATATGGTCGTTCCAATTTCTAATCAGTTCAACGCCTCTCAGAGAGGTACTCATGTGTAGCCGATCACCAGCAAGTCTTTAGTGCAATTCTGGCAAAAGTATTAATAAATTGTGGTATAGTTGAAGTATCGCATGATGAAAAGTCTGAACCCTTCAATCACTTGGAGCGACCCAAATATATTCCTAAATTACCTAGTGGGGCACCAAAATTTGATTTCTATTGGTCACCCCGATAACAAAAATCCCACATTATTGGGATCATCATCCAAACAAAACTCCTTAACCGGGGATAACAAAAAACCCTTTATCTTCAAGGAGGAAGAGCAATTCCAAATAGGGGGCATATCTAATTACCCATTTGCATGCCCACATACATCACATGCACCATGTGCTTCATCACATGCATTATCTTCCTACCAAAATAGGAAAATTCATCAAGAAACAATCATATCAATCATCGGTATACACATGCATAGCCTTATACAATTCACAGTTCTATATGCACAGCTAAATATCCCCAGCAATTGCATATTTGCATACATCACATGCATAATTTCATACATGGTGCTTCCATCCAAGGTGGAATAATGCGTGTTTTTCGCAAGTATACGAACGCGTCAGAGTAATATAAAAGATTGTCGAATCCACAGAGACCAATTGTCAATCTATCGTTATCTATTGTTACGGTGTTTATCTAAGGTAATCGAAACAGGGTTTTTTAGAGTGCGCAATGAAAAATAAAGTATTAAATTAAATTCAATTAATGAAGATAGGTTCGAATGTAATTCACATAATCAATTAATAATCCAAGTACTTGCTAATAGAATTACTTATGGGAAGTGTTTCCTACTTTGAAAAGAACCAATTTAACGGGAACCGTCGCTTGCGCATATTCAATCAAACCCTCTTATTGTCACTTATAAAAAGGCGCGCATTGCGTTAGAGTAGTAAACCTATTTTTAAGAAATATAGTGTCTTGACTAAGTTGAAAAGTATTTTGACCTGGATTTCTTAACCAAAAGAGGTTCTCACGAACCAGACTCTAAACTTATAAACGCATCCAAAAATAGTTTTAAAATCACTTTTCTTTTCAAGTTAAAAATTCCTAATGAACTAAACAAAGCGCTTTCGCTGTATTTGAAATAGTTAAAAACAACTAAGTTTAAACAGACGTCGGACGGGTTTCGATCTTACCCAACGGAAATTAAGTGCGGGAAAACTTAAGTTGAAAGTCAAAATAGCCCTTAAGTGTTTCTACGAACAATTGTAAGGATTATCGATTCAATTACGATCCTTACATTCTAACCTTTATAGGTTTAGCCGGACATGGTAAAGTAGAAATGCATTTTAATTTTTATCATAAAAAACGGATAAATAAAAGTAGTGCGAGTGCGGAAAATAAGTTAAAGTAGTACGATTGCAGGAAAGTAAATAAAAATAGTGCGATTGCAGGAAAGTAAATAAAAGTAGTGCGGTACAAGAAATAAAGGAAAGTAGTGCAGTGCGAGAAATAAAGGAAAGTAGTGCAATGCGAGAAATAAAGGAAAGTAGTGCAGTGCGAGAAAGTAAACAAGGTAAAGGCAGTGCGGGAAAGTAAACAAAATAAAGGCAGTGCGGGAAAATAAAGTAGACAAAGGTAAAGCAATAAAACCTGCTCCAATCGGAGGGTTGAATAAAGTGCGAAACAGAAATGAAAATGGCGGCATGATTAAACTTCCTTCCAAAGTGCTCCAAACTCGATCACAGACTTGATTACACAGTGTGGCAACACTCCGATGTGAAGCGATTACCACTTTTACACAATACTGATATATGCCTAGTTGTAACTAAGTTTGGATGATTAAGCAAATGAAATCAAGGTTCTATTTATAGGCAAGAGAAGAACATGGAGATTACAGGGATGCCCCTAAGTTTGAAAATGGGCGAGAACCATTTTGTTCTTGTGGCGCCCGCCACAACATCATGGCGCCCGCCACAGGAGGAAATTCACAGCCCCAAGTGGAGATCTTGGGGGACGTGGCAGTTGAGGAGAAGTTGAAACTAGGACACGTCATGGATGGACCCATGGCGCCAACCACAGTGGGAGCCACAAGTGTAAAATGCTGATTTTTTGGCTTTTTAGCTCATTTTCGCTCCTTTTCTCAATCGGGGCTCCGATTAGACTGGAAACCTGAAAACAAATAAAAACATAGTAATAACATAACAAAATAACAATAAAACAACTAAAATGCATGCGAAATCGGAGTCGAAAATACGGTGAATTTCAGTGTCATCAAATTCTCCCACACTTAAACCCTTGCTTGTCCTCAAGCAAAATACTTAAAAGCTCAAAGAATAAAAACCGGTGTCGACGAGTGATTCGGGCTAAAAAGGGCTTCTAAGTTCAAGTCGGGATGCAGTGATAGGTACTAACTGAGTGAACCAAGGGTATCGTGATGACACTTATCCGCTGACACGGACATAAGCTCCATTCATATATTAACCAACCCATATTATCCCACAATACCTAGGCCTACCTCTTCATCTCTTTTTGGGTCCTTTTCATTCAGGCTTAATCACATTAAGCCCGTTATCCGTACATGCTTCATAGTAGAGTGACCTGTTGGTGATTCTGATCCTAAACATGGGGATTCTGGCACATAAATCTATGTAAACCCTTTTATTTGACCCAAATGCAGTTGTGGGGGATCGGATCATAATCCGCCCTACCGAGTTTAGCGCCAGATACCTCTGAACCAACTAACAGCGGGTGAGTTTAATTCTTTTTCTTTTGCAGCAAATTTTTATAACTTTTTGGTTTAAATGACCTTATGAGGGTCACCTATCCCGGAGTTTGCCTTTTTATTTATTTATTGCACTGGATCATTCACTTATGTTCATCGGTCCCCTACATAGAGCATGCTTAGGCCGGAGCTAACTGCTAGAATAAACTATTGAGGACTATACTGAAATGATAATTAAGGCCATGGTATATGGGGTTTCGGGAGTGATTCCTATATTCATGAAGTCTATGGTGCTAAAACGATACTGATGTTTCAAAAAGTTCTCCCAAGTCACCACATCCTAACTCAAACCTGTCTTAAAGCCCAAAAACTTTCAGAACAACACCGTTTTCTTTTGCCATAATTTTTTTTTGGTGGGGCTAAAGGAATGGGGAGATGAGGATGTACTAAAGATACATTATACCGGTGACTCGTCAAACACATGTATTTTCTAAAACACACTAACTAAAAACGAAATAAAACAAAGTAAACAACTAAAAAGCAATAAGAATAAACAATCTAACTAAAAACAGTAAAGGGAAATAGAAAGCGATAAAATATCCTCCCACACTTAAATCGAACATTATCCCCAATGTTTCGAAATAAAATAAGGGGAGAGTAACCTATCGCACTACTGCTGACCACTGGTCCCTTCGCCATCCTGAGGTGGATGACGGGATCTGCTGCGACGACGGTCTCTCTGGTCAATCCTGGCCGATAAGGAAGTCTGAGCAGTCCTCACCTCTCGAAGGTTGCCTAAAATGGAACCCTGAGTGGCCTCTATCAGCGCAGAATGCTGACGGTGGTAGTTCTGCTAACGGGATTGCTCGTTTGTGATCGCAAGCAGGGTCTGTGAAACAGTCGCATAGGATCGATCTGCCCTCCGCTGCGATTCTTGCATGAAGCTCATGTTGTCCGCTAGTTGTTGCTGAATGGTAGAGAGTAGGCCATCACGCCTTTGTTCTCTAGCCATGTGGTCGCGCCACATCTCCTCAGTAATATAGAATCCAAGAGCAGAACCTGCAAAAGAAGAAGATGGTGAAGTGTGTGGTGGTGAAGGGTGATGGGGGACACATGACGTACGGGAGATTGCTCTCTTCGATCAAACTCTTCATCAGTGTCGTGTCCCTCCTCATTAGGAACATTAGGAGGAAGTGGACCTAAAATAGGTGGAGCATCTAAAACATAGGTCCAGTTCCTTTCATTACGTACATCAGTACGTCTAGTGCACGGTAAGGCAACAGATGGGATAGCTACACCACGAATCATAAGCACTTAACCTCCCTCTCTTCTCACTCAACACAATTTCATATCTTTTAGAAATTTAAGGTTTATTGTGCGAGGAGCTAAGGGAGCTAAGGTAGCTATCTCATTGTTCAGGTTAAGAGCCCGGGCAATAGACGTAATGAGTCCTCCAAAAACAATAGGTCCCGCTTTTAAGATTTAAAGCCATATGAGCAATCATAAACGAGACCGAATTAATTCTCCTTTTTGTGAGGCTTCCTTGTAAAAATAGAAGCTCCCGAGCATTAACCTTGTTTGGATTCTCCCGGCCAAAAATAGTACATGCCAACAGATATCTAAAAACTATGATGGTCGGGTTATGGATGGTTGAGGCAAGAATTCCTTCAAAAGAATTTATTGAAGTATTAGACAATCTCTTCCAGAAGGAAAACACCTCAATCGATCAGTTTGAATCCAAAGGGGCCTCACAAATAGCACCTTCCCCATTAAGAATTCCTAATAGACCTGCTAGTTCGTTGGTACTAAACACATACTCAACAACAAACATTCGAAATTTAACAGTACCAATTGTACTAGCAGTGTTAGGACTGACAGTATAAGTTAAAGAACTTAAAAACTCGACTGTCAGTCGCTCAAAGGTAGGCTCTCTGTTTACAAAAATAGTATGCAAGCCTAAAAAATCTAACAAATGAAATATATTGTGCTAAATACCCAAAGTATACAGACAGTTATCGTCCACGTACCTCGTCGGGAGAATTTCCCGATTTTGCAACCTTTCAATAATCTTTCTCTGCCTATCCCCAGGTTTCCTTTCGCGAAGAATATATCCGTTGAACTCCATTGTTTTGCTCTTTGAATGTGTTGAAGAAGATGAAGATGGGTTTATATATATATATGGTGGTAAAGATGGGATTTTTAGGGATATTGATGGATGAAAATTAAAATGGAAGTTAGAAAGGTAAATTGTATGGTGGGAAGATGATAAATGTAGGAGCTTTTATGGGGTTCAAGCAAGTTTTTGGAAGAGGAAAAAATGGGTTTTGGAAGTTTGAAGGGCCAAAAATGGTGAATTATGTGAATCTGCCCCGCATATACCAGACGTCGTGGCGGGCGCCACAAGGTCTATGGCGGGCGCCACAAGAGCAAAACTGAGCTGGGCCGAAATTTGGAGATTTTGGTATGGGCTTCTCCATGCTCTTTTTGGTCTGGGGGTCCGGATAGCATTTCCATTATTTTTCCTAATAGAATAAAGCTTGCACAATTTATGAAAATAAAATTTAAACATTAAACAAATAAATAAATAAATAATACTGTTAGACTATAATATGAATATAAAGGAAATAAACACACACACACACACACACATATATATATAAAGGAAACACACACACACACATATATCAAAGTGCTAACATAATTTGAAAATGTACCAAATGCGATAATATAAAATAAGTCTGGGAAATGCGAAAAATAATACAAGCATAAATAAGAAAAGGTAAACGAGACGGTAAGCTCAAACAGTAGGGGGCTCCTCTGCCTGACTGGATCCACGAAGTACGGCTATCTCCTGACGAAGCTCTGCTATCTCTCGGTACAAAAAATCAGCTTCAATAGCATGTGTAAGATCGGATACCTCAATCTGTAAAGTAAGGTCAGCCATTTCCTGCCTAAGCTTGACAGTCTCTTTGCGACACTCGGCAATCTGCGTGCGGACATCTGGGGGCTGCAAAGATAAATTATTAGATAACACAGTAATCTTTGGTGAAAGTGGCATAGGAGTATAATCAGCAACAAGAGGGGATCTAGGCTCCTCGACAGTCTCTCCATGACCTTCCAAAGCATAACTTTAGTTAGTTGGGTCATGAACACTGGTCATCATCAGGTCTGGTAGTGTAAAGTAGTGTATCATCTCGCTATCAATCAACAATCTGAAATGTCTGGGATTGAAAGAGACTTTCCTCATCAATCCTCTGTCCAAGCAGAAATCAATATCCATAGTAGTGTAGCCACTGAAACTCCACAGATGGAGCAGCTTGCTGGAAAGACCTAAGGCAGTGGCAATCTGCGTGACAATCCCTCCTACATGAATAATTCCCTCGGATGATCCGGCCACACTGCTAAGATCACATAGCAGAAAGTTCCCACATGCCACAGGGCGTGACTGAGATGCACAAAATAAAAAAAATATCTCCTCCTCACTCAGCAGAGTCTTAGCATCTGGTCTTCCATGAAAAGAGTGCGTCAGTATCATCTAGAAATACCTCATAGCAGGGTTGTGGATAACCTGGGACAACTGAGTGGAAGGATCCTGACTCCCTCCACCAGAGATATCGCTCCAGAATTTCTCCATTTCTCTACTCAGAAAGTATCCCATTGGCGTCCCAAGGATAGCGTCGGGGGTTGTCTGAAAACCTAACAAGTCACCGAACTCCTTCTGGCTGAAAGAGTACTCAGTCCCGAATAACCTGAAAACAGCATGTCCATCTGATCTGTAGTAAGGATCATAAGCAAACGAGCTAAGGAACTCGAAAGTCAGGTTCCTGTAGGTGTTGTTCAAGTTATCAGCGAATTCATCCCATTGGAGTTGGTGGCAAAGTAATCTAATGCTCTGCTCAATGCCTAGGGCGTCCATGCAATCCTGATCCGGATAGCGTGTAGGTGTCATAGGGTGCTGGTAGAGAACTATGTAACGCTCCCTCTGGGCGTCATCTCTGAAAACCACGTGCATGTCATCAAAGTTCTGCATCCTGCAAAGGTTAGGGAAAAGGATCCTGAAAACACAAACATTGCAAATGATATTTAATCCTGACGAGAATATGATTAAAAATAAAATTAAGTAAATAAATGCAGAAAAAGTAAAATAAGATAAGAAAACTGTGGGTTGCCTCCCAAGCAGCGCTTGTTTAACATTGTTAGCTTGATGATCGGAACTTATACATCTGTCGTAGGAATTGGTGGACCTATCAGAGTGTGGTTGGAGTAGTATGTTGGAATGTCTCCTCCTTCATAGAGCTTCAGTCTTTGCCTATTTACAATTAATGGACTACAGGTTTCGTTCTTGATTTCTACAGCTCCGGATCTCAGAATCTTAGATACTTTGAAAGGGCCAGTCCATCTTGAACACAACTTCCCAAGGAAAAGTCGCAACCTAGAATTGAACAGGAGAACAGGGTCGCCTATATTGAAAACTTTTTTCACAATTATTTTATCATGCCAAGCTTTGGTTCTCTCTTTGTATATTATGGCATTCTCGTAGGCAGATTGCCTGAGTTCTTCCAGTTTGTGGATGTCAAGGATACGTTTTTCACCAATGGTCAGGTAATCCAAATTCAAAGTTTTAATGGCCCAATAGGCCTTATGCTCTAATTCAAAAGGTAAATGACAGGATTTTCCATAGACTAGTTGGTAGGGAGTTGTTCCTATAGGGGTTTTGAAAGCGGTTTTGTAGGCCCATAATGCTTCTTGGAGCTTCTGAGACCAGTCTTTTCTAGAGATAGAAATAGTTTTTTCTAGAATTTGTTTTATCTCCCTATTGGATACTTCTACTTGCTCACTAGTTTGTGGGTGGTATGGTGTTGCTACTCTATATCTTACTCCATATTTGCTTAAAAGTTTATCAAATATTCTCGATATGAAGTGCGATCCTCCATCGCTTATGACTAAACGGGGTGTTCCAAATATGGGGAATATATAGTTTTTAAATAACTTGATCACCACTCTAGTGTTGTTTGTGGGTGCAGCTATAGCTTCAATCCACTTAGACACATAGTCCACAGCTACTAAGATATACTTGTTTCCTAAGGATGGTGGGAAAGGTCCCATGAAATCTATACCCCAAACGTCGAAGAGTTCTACTTCTTGGATGTTTCTTAGAGGCATTTCGTCACGTCTTGAAATATTTCCCGTGCGTTGGCATCTATCACATTTGACAATGCAAGCATGGACATCGCGCCACATGGTAGGCCAGAACAGGCCAACTTGAAGAATCTTGGCGTATGTCTTAGAGGTGCTCGCATGTCCACCATAGGGTGCAAAGTGACAATGCTCAATTATACTTTTTACCTCCTCTTCTGGAACGCAACGGCGAAAAATGTCGTCTTTACCCCTTTTGAAAAGGAGCGGTTCGTCCCAATAAAAGTTTCTCACATCGTTAAAGAACTTCTTCTTCCGGTGGTAGTTAAGATCAGGGGGTATGATATCAGCAGCTAGATAATTAACAAAGTTTGCATACCATGGCATGTTACTTACAGCTAGGGATTTTAGGAAGTGCTCATGAGGGCCTAGGCTATCGTCTTCAATGGCTTCTAGTTTAGCTATCAGTCTATCATAGGCAAAATCATCATTTATGGGTACGAAGTCTGGTTTCAGGTGTTCTAGCCTAGAAAGGTGATCAGCTACTACATTTTCAGTGCCTTTTTTATCTCGGATATCTAAATAAAACTCTTGTAGTAACAGAATCCATCGGAGTAACCTGGGCTTGGCATCCTTTTTACTTAATAGGTAACGAATGGCAGCATGATCGGTGTAAACTATAATTTTGGCTCCTACTAGATAAGATCTGAATTTGTCTATAGCAAAAACTACAGCTAGTAGTTCCTTTTCAGTTGTTGCGTAGTTAAGTTGGGCGGCGTCTAGGGTTCTACTGGCATAATAAATCACATGTAATTTTTTATCTTTCTTTTGTCCTAGAACAGCTCCAACGGCATAATCACTAGTGTCACACATTATCTCAAAAGGTTCTGACCAATCAGGGGGTTGCATAACGGGTGCTGAAATCAACGCTTGCTTTAAAAGATTAAATGCTTCATTACATTTTTCATCGAAAATGAATTCAGCATCTTTCATTAAAAGGCCAGTTAAAGGTTTAGTTATTTTAGAGAAGTCTTTGATAAAACGCCGGTAGAAACCAGCATGTCCAAGGAAACTTCGGACTTCTCTGATAGTTTTGGGTGGTTTTAGATTCTCTATGACTTCTATCTTAGCTCTATCTACCTCAATACCTTTTTCGGAAACTATATGTCCTAAAACAATCCCTTCGGTAACCATGAAATGACACTTTTCCCAGTTTAGCACAAGGTTCACCTCCACGCATCTCTCCAGGATTTTCTAAAGGTTAGCAAGACAATTTTGGAAATCAAATTCACAAACCGAGAAATCATCCATAAATACTTCCATGATACTATCTAGGTAATCTGCAAAGATTGACATCATGCAACATTGGAAAGTAGCTGGGGCATTACAAAGTCCCAATGGCATTCGTCTGTAGGCGAAAGTTCCATAAGGGAATGGAAAGGTAGTTTTCTCTTGATCTTCGGGGTGGATAGGTATTTGGAAGAATCCAGAGTATCCATCTAGATAGCAGAAGTATGAGTGTCTGGCTAGACGCTCCAACATATGGTCTATAAATGGTAAAGGGAAATGATCCTTCCTGGTTTCTTTATTTAACTTTTTGTAGTCTATGCACATCCGCCATCCTCCTTCTATCTGTTTTGCTATATGTTCGCCTTTATCGTTTTGCACTACTGTGATGCCTCCCTTATTAGGTATTACATGCATAGGGCTCACCCACTTACTGTCCGAGATCTGATAGATTATACCTGCCTCAAGTAACTTAAGAACTTCTCTTTTAACAACATCACTCCTTATAGGTTTTATTCTTCTCTGATGTTCTCTGGAGGGCTTTGAATCTTCTTCGAGCAAAACTTGATGCATGCATACAGATGGGCTTATACCTTTCAGATCAGAGATATTATATCCTAAGGCTGAGGGATATCTTCGTAAAACATCTAAGAGTTGGTTTATTTCCCCTTGGATCAAGGTAGCACTGACTATAACTGGACGGTTCATCTCTTCATCAAGAAACTCATATCTCAGATTCTTAGGCAGTTCCTTAAGTTCTAAGGTTGGTTTCTTAGGGCATGGCATAGGATCTGGGGAAAGGGATAAACATTCGTAAAGGTTATCATCGATGTTGGGCTTCCTAAAGTTATCATCTTCCAGTATGAGAGTTGATGGCAACTTAATTGTTTTTATGACTTCTTCTTATTCTATTCCCCTAACGCATTCATTAATGATATCTATGGCATAACATGCGTCTCCCATCACAGGTGCCATAAGAAATGAAATTCTGGTATTAGATATGAGATGTCGAAGGTAATGTTACGACACTAATATCTGAATAATACAAACAGGATAAAGATAGAGAACAATAATGCAAGAGACACAAGCAATTGTTAACCCAGTTCGGTGCAACTCACCTATGTCTGGGGGCTACCAAGCCAGGAAGAAAATCCACTAAATAGAATCAGTTCAAAGACTCTCAGTAAACTACACAAGTTACAGTCTTTTTCACCTAACTCTACCCGTATGACTTCTACCTAAGAACTCTTAGATATGAGATCCCATCTCACTCCCCCTCAATCACACCAGTGATATTAAACAAGAATTACTTATGAAAAGAAGACACTCTTAAAAGACACACACTTGATCTTACTTAGCAGCTTCAATCAAGTAGACACACACTCATGCTTAAAAGCTTAGAGTGACAAATTACAACTCAAAAATCAGACCAATTCAATCATCTATGGATGAATTGAATGGCTTACCAGTCACACGATCATACAAGACTAAAACCCTTATTCTCTCTCACTATTTTGCTCTGTATTTCTTGTGTATCAAATCAGGTTTTCTATGTCCTTTTTATAGAAACTTTCAGCTGGGCTTGGACATCATAAAACCCTAAAACTATTTCCCATTCAAATCTTCTTATGACAGTTAGTTAGATCTCTTTGGAAAATAAGTTAAATCACGTTGTAATCATTGATTGATTGCGTTTGTAATTAACTCATCAATCAAACATAGATTGCCATTAAAAGCGCAATCACATAACACATAGAATTCAGACTGAATGTTCTGTGTACAGATGACATGACATCGGGTCTGACATCCTGGAACAATCCTGCATAATTCCATTTTAAATATCCAGCAGGTACATTATATCAAATGTCATGACATCGTGTATGACATCCTGAAACAATCCTGCATAATTATATTTTTAAACCACCAGCAGGTACAAGATATCTTATGTTAAGACATCACATGTAACATCTTGTGAACACTCTTTGTTTTACCAAAATTGCTGCCAACACTTAGAACCAACAAGAAATTTTGAAAGTATAAATTATATCTTCTCGTCATCTGTAACAACCCAATTTTAGTAATTATTTCTTATATTATTATTATTATATTTTATTTTATTTATTTGGAGTGTTAATTAATTAATTGGTTGTTAGGTAGTAATAATTGATTATATTAATTAATTTGGTGTGTTAATTAATTATTTAGTTGATATGAGATATAATAAATAATGGAATTAATTAACTGGGGTGTATATTGAGTTGGTTTGATTTATTTGAATTAAATAGAGATATTTAAATATTAGGTCTTATTGGGCCTATTAATTAAATTAGAGGTATCATGCTTTAAGCCCAAATGTAATACTAGTATATAAGAGGTGAGGAGAGTGAGAATTAGGGTTCATTTAATCATTTGACAATAATAGAGAAAGAGAAGAGGAAAAGTAAGGAGAATAGGGGAAGAACAAGAGAGAAGCTAGGGTTTCCAGGAAATTGAAGAGGTAAGGGGGGAATCCTTATTATTATGGGTTAGTATGATTGGGTCAATGGGTAGAAGCATGTTTAGGTTAAAATCCCTAATTTTGTATGGTTGTGGAAATTGTTAGGTTTTGATGAGTATTCTTGATTTGTGGTAATTTAATTGTGTTAAAACTGCAAATTAACGTTATATACTTAGATTATTGTATGAGTTATAATTTTCTGAACGTTTGGCTTTTTACGGAATCGAAATCGGAGGTCCGAAAGTCCTCCAACGATGAAAACCGCAGAAAATTCTGCATTCTGTCCGTCGCAATCGCGAGCCTTTTTTTTATGTTTTTCGGTTGGAATCGTTTTGGTCATAACTTTTGATCCATAAGTCCAAATCGAGTGTCGTTTGAAGCGTTGGATATCTGAAATAGAAGGCTATAACTTTGTTTAAGGAATAAATTAATTTTGGAGATTATTTCATGGAAGTTTTTTGGGTTGAAGAAGATGAAAATTATGTTGGAAAATTTAGAAAAATAACAACTTTTTAGTAACGCCTTCGTGCACGGTTTTATTCATAACTTTCAACTCGTGAAACATTTTGGGTTGGGGTTTAAAGCATTAGAAAGGTGACCCTAATAGATATCATGTGAGTGGTGTATTTGTTATGAATGTTAAGATGGTAGAGATGATCTTAATTGCATATTATGTGAATGGTGTATTTGTTATGAATGTTAAGATGGTAGAGATGATCTTAATTGCATATTATGTGAATGGTGTATTTGTTATGAATGTTAAGATGGTAGAGATTATCTTAATTGCATATTATGTGAATGGTGTATTTGTTATGAATGTTAAGATGGTAGAGATGATCTTAATTTCATATTATGTGAATGGTGTATTTGTTATGAATGTTAAGATGGTAGAGATGATCTTCATTGCATATTATGTGAATGGTGTATTTGTTATGAATGTGTATATGTACCATTGATGGATAATTCATAGAGTTGAATTATGGTGATATGTGGAATGTTAAGATGGTAGAGATGATCTTAATTGCATTTGTTGTTGGTATTTGTACATTCATTCATGGCATGGTCGGCTTCATAGTGGAAACGGTGAAACTGTGGGTTCACATAGACGGTGATCCTTAATTGGAAATGGACGTAGCACACGTTGATCCTTAATTGGAAATAGGCGTGGTAGATGTAGCACACGTTGATCCTTAATTGGAAATAGGCGTGGTAGATGTAGCACACGTTGATCCTTAATTGGAAATAGGCGTGGTAGACGTATCACACGTTGATCCATAATTGGAAATAGGCGTGGTAGTGGCTTTGATCTTGTCCGGATCGGAAGCGTGGCTTGGATTCTAGATATTGTATCGGAAAGCGGTGAAACGTTGGGTTCACATTGAGGTACCGCATGCATAGAGTCACATGTCTTGCATTGACTCACATTAGAATTTTGTGATCATCGCGTGTATGCATTGTTGTGATTGTGATGTGTGTATGAAATATGGTGATTAAGTTTGGTGATGTTTGAGTACATAACTTGACAAAATATGTGATTATGTGATAATTGTAGTTATGTGTATATTTGGGAATATAGTATTGGATTTTAATATTATACTTCTTGCATGTTGATGGATGTTTGAAACATGTGAAATAAATGTTGATGAATATTATTTACATGGTTATACGAAGTGTGATAAATTCCTTTAATTGTTGATTTAATCATTGTGCTTGATTATACTTCTACATAATGATTTGAATTCTCACCCTTTCTGTTTGAATGTTACCTTTACATGGGTATCGCGCAGATACTCAGGAGTAGTATTGCTGAAGTAAGTGACGGTAGCTCGCTCGAGATTAGCCGGAGAGTTTACGTATTTTAGTTTGAAGACTAGGTAATGAGTCAATGCTCTGGTCATGTAACACTGGGTAGATTAGTAGTATTGAACTCGTATCCTATTTGGATAAGTATTATGTTATTACTTGTCAACATGCTTATTTGCAATTGCTGTTGAGAGGCCATAGTGCCAAATATTCTGATTATGGTTTTAGTTTATTTTGAAGAGATTATTGAGAGATGATCATGGTATGGGACATGGATCATTTGATGAAATGCATGAGTATTCATTATTTTCCGCTGCGAACGCATATTCCCGAATATTCATGATAATTGAAATGTGTTATTTTAAATGACCAGATGTATTGTATATTGATGTTTGGTTTTTGAAAGCTTTTAGTTTTTGAAAACGTCGATGTGACGCCCTTTTGTTAAATGCGTGCTTATTTACTCTGATTATATGTTAAGTATTTTGGGATAGAAAAAGGGGTGTTACATTAGTGTTTTCCATCATGTTGTATTTGTGTATCTGACACGATCGATACTGTTTGTCTAGTTGGTCCTTCCGGCCAGGTTGTTTAATTAGGTTTGTTCCCTAGTCTGCGACATGTGTGTGAGAACACTGTCGATGCTTGTTTTATTTTCCATTGGCAGGTCGGGAATGAGATAAGTGGGGGAGAAGTGTCTGCTTCTCTTGGATGTTCCAATTGTATCGAGCTTGGACATTATGTTGTTACATGCAAGAGTGCAGTGTTGGCTAGTTAACCTGTTTTGAAAATGTTGGGCTTTTCCTGAACCCGAAGAGAGGTCGGATTCGAGGATGGGTTGGTTAGAAGTTAATCGGGTGTATATCAACTGTTTTGAGAAGACTGTTATTGGTCCGAAGGAAGATTGGTTCGTGTCTGCTAAGCAAGTTGATGAATCGGTGCAAGGTGGTGCCGAGTTGTTTATGTTGTTGGCAACTTTGGACATTCGTGAGAAAAGGACGATTGAAGAATTGCCAATAGTTTGTGAGTTTGCGGAGGTATTTCCGGAAGATATAAGTGATTTACCGCCGGAACGTGAGGTTGAGTTTTCGATTGATTTAGTTCCTGGAACTAGTCCTGTATCGATGGCTCCCTATAGGATGTCTTCTTCCGAGTTGAAAGAGTTGAAGAATCAACTTGAAGACTTGCTTGAGAAGAGGTTATTTCGTCCTAGTGTGTCGCCGTGGGGTGCACCTGTTCTGTTGTTCAAGAAGAAAGAAGGTTCTATGAGATTATGTGTTGATTATAGACAACTGAACAAAGTGACGATTAAGAACAAGTATCCACTTCCGAGGATTGACGATTTGATGGATCAACTGGTTGGAGCCTGTGTGTTTAGCAAGATTGATTTGAGGTCTGGGTATCATCAGATTCGTGTAAAGGCTGAGGATATTCAAAAGACTGCTTTTCGGACAAGGTACGGTCACTACGAGTACTCCGTGATGCCTTTTGGTGTGACTAATGCACCTGGTGTATTTATGGAGTATATGAATAGAATTTTTCCTGATTATCTGGATAAGTTTGTTGTTGTATTCATCGATGATATATTGATCTATTCCAATAGCGAAGAGGATCATACCGAGCATTTGAAGGTTGTGTTATCGGTGTTGAAAGAGAGGAAGTTGTTTGTTAAACTCTCTAAATGTGAGTTTTGGTTGAGTGAAGTAAGTTTTCTGGGACATGTGATTTCGAGTGGTGGTATTTTTGTGGATCCTACGAAGATTGAAGTTGTATCTCAGTGGGAAGCTCCTAAGTCTGTTGCTGAGATTAGAAGTTTCCTTGGTTTGGCTGGTTATTATAGGAAGTTCATTGAAGTATTTTCTAAGTTGTCGTTACCATTGACGCAGTTGACTAGGAAAGGTCAAGCTTTCATTTGGACTTCGCAGTGTGAAGCAAATTTTCAAGAGCTTAAGAGACGATTGACTACGGCTCCTATTTTGATTTTACCGGATCCGTTAGAAACTTTCGTTGTGTATTGTGATGCTTCTTGGCTGGATTTGGGAGGTGTTCTGATGCAAAAAGGGCAAGTGATGGCTTATGCTTCAAGGCAACTTAAAGTTCATGAGAGGAATTATCCGATGCATGATTTAGAGTTGGTTGTCGTTGTGTTTGTGTTGAAGCTTTGGAGACATTATTTATTTGGATTGAGGTTTGATGTGTTTAGTGATCACAAGAGTTTGAAGTACTTGTTTGATCAGAAAGAATTGAATATGAGGAAAAGGAGATGGTTTAAATTCTTGAAAGATTATGATTTTGGTTTGAATTATCATCCTGGAAAGGCGAATGTTGTAGCCGATGCATTGAGTAGGAAGTCATTGCACATGCCTATGTTGATGATTTGAGAGTTTGAATTGTTGGAGTAATTTAGAGATTTGAGTTTGGTTTGTGAAGCGACGTCTTCGTGTGTTAAACTTGGTATGTTGAAGCTTACGTGTGGCATTCTTGACGAGATTAGAGAAGGTCAGAAGTCAGATTTGAAATTAGTCGATGTTATGACATTGATTAATCAAGGCAAATGTGGTGACTTTCGGATTGATGAGAATCGTATCATGAGGTGTCGTGATCGAGTTTGTGTTCCGGATGTTGCGGATTTGAGAAAGAGGATTCTCGAGGAAGGGCATAGAAGTGGTCTGAGTATTCATCCTGGTGCTACAAAAATGTATCAAGACTTGAGAAAGATGTTTTGGTGGCAAGGTATGAAGAAGGATGTAGCGGAATTTGTGTATTCATGTTTGACTTGTCAAAAGTCAAAGATTGAACATCAAAAGCCGTCTGGTTTGATGCAACCGTTATCTATTCCCAAGTGGAAGTGGGATAGTATCTCTATGGATTTTGTTTCGGGCTTGCCGAGAACATCGAGTAATTGTGAGGCGATTTGGGTCGTTGTGGACAGGTTGACGAAATGTGCTCATTTTATTCCGATGAGGATGGATTATTCGATGGAGAGACTTGCTAAGTTGTACATCGAAAGGATTGCGTGTTTACATGGTATTCCGTTGAGCATTGTTTCGGATAGAGATCCGAGGTTCACTTCGAGATTTTGGGAAGGTTTGCAAAGTGCTTTGGGTACGAAGTTGCGTTTGAGTTCGACATATCATCCAAAAACTGATGGTCAAATGGAGAGGACTATTCAGTCACTTGAAGATCTTTTGAGGTCTTGTGTTTTGGAACAAGGAGGAAATTTGGATAGTTTCTTGCCTTTGATCGAGTTTACGTATAACAACAGTTTCCATTCGAGTATTGGAATGGCACCTTTTGAGGCTCTTTATGGTAGAAGGTGTAGAACTCCTTTGTGTTGGTACGAATCGGGAGAGAGTGTTATGGTTGGACCCGAGTTGATTCAAGAGACTACGGATAAGATTAAGATGATTCAAGAGAAGATGAAGGCTTCTCAGAGTCGTCAAAAGAGTTATCATGATAAGAGGAGGAAAGATCTTGAGTTTGAGAAAGATGAGCATGTGTTTCTTCGAGTTACGCCAATAACGGGTGTTGGTAGAGCTTTGAAGTCGCGTAAGTTGACACCGCGTTTCATTGGTCCTTATCAGATTTCCGAGAGGATAGGTGAAGTGGCATATCGGATTGCATTACCACCATCACTTTCTAATCTTCATGATGTGTTCCATGTGTCTCAATTGAGGAGGTACATTGCGGATCCATCGCATGTTGTTCCATTAGATGATGTTCAAGTGCGGGATAATTTGATGATTGATACATCACCTATACGAATTGAAGATCGTGAAGTAAAGAAGCTTCGTGGTAAGGAGATTGCTTTGGTGAAAGCGATATGGGGCGGAGTCGCCAATGGCAATATTACTTAGGAACTCGAGGATAAGATGAAGGAATCGTATCCGGAGTTGTTCGTTTGAGGTATTTTCGAGGCCGGAAATCTTTTAAGTGGGGGAGAGTTGTAACAACCCAATTTTAGTAATTATTTCTTATATTATTATTATTATATTTTATTTTATTTATTTGGAGTGTTAATTAATTAATTGGTTGTTAGGTAGTAATCATTGATTATATTAATTAATTTGGTGTGTTAATTAATTATTTAGTTGATATGAGATATAATGAATAATGGAATTAATTAATTGGGGTGTATATTGAGTTGGTTTGATTTATTTGAATTAAATAGAGATATTTAAATATTAGGTCTTATTGGGCCTATTAATTAAATTAGAGGTATCATGCTTTAAGCCCAAATGTAATACTAGTATATAAGAGGTGAGGAGAGTGAGAATTAGGATTCATTTAATCATTTGACAACAATAGAGAAAGAGAAGAGGAAAACTAAGGAGAAGAGAGGAAGAACAAGAGAGAAGCTAGGGTTTCCAGGAAATTGAAGAGGTAAGGGGGGAATCCTTATTATTATGGGTTAGTATGATTGGGTCAATGGGTAGATACATGTTTAGGTTAAAATCCCTAATTTTGTATGGTTGTGGAAATTGTTAGGTTTTGATGAGTACTCTTGATTTGTGGTGATTTGATTGTGTTAAAACTGCAAACTAACGTTATATACTTAGAGTATTGTATGAGTTATAATTTTCTGAATGTTTGGCTTTTTACGGAATCGAAATCAGAGGTCCGAAAGTCCTCCAACGATGAAAACCGCAAAAAAATTTGCATTTTGTACGTCGCAATCGCGAGCCTTTTTTTATGTTTTTCGGTCGGAATCGTTTTGGTCATAACTTTTGATCCGTAAGTCCAAATCGAGTGTTGTTTGAAGCGTTGGATATATGAAACAGAAGGATATAACTTTGTTTCAGGAATAAATTAATTTTGGAGATTATTTCATGGACGTTTTTGGGGTTGAAGAAGATGAAAATTATGTTGGAAAATTTAGAAAAACAACAACTTTTTAGTAACGCCTTTGTGCACGGTTTTATTCATAACTTTCAACTCGTGAAACATTTTGGGTTGGGGTTTAAAGCATTAGAAAGGTGACTCTAATAGATATCATGTGAATGGTGTATTTGTTATGAATGTTAAGATGGTAGAGATGATCTTAATTGCATATTATGTGAATGGTGTATTTGTTATGAATGTTAAGATGGTAGAGATGATCTTAATTGCATATTATGTGAATGGTGTATTTGTTATGAATGTTAAGATGGTGGAGATGATCTTAATTGCATATTATGTGAATGGTGTATTTGTTATGAATGTTAAGATGGTAGAGATGATCAAAATTGCATATTATATGAATGGTGTATTTGTTATGAATGTGTATATGTACCATTGGTAGATAATTCATAGAGTTGAATTATGGTGATATGTGGAATGTTAAGATGGTAGAGATGATCTTAATTGCATATGTTGTTGGTATTTGTACATTCATTCATGGCATGGTCGGCTTCATGGTGGAAGCGGTGAATCTGTGGGTTCACATAGACGGTAATCCTTAATTGGAAATAGACGTAGCACACGTTGATCCTTAATTGGAAATAGGCGTGGTAGATGTAGCACACGTTGATCCTTAATTGGAAATAGGCGTGGTAGATGTAGCACATGTTGATCCTTAATTGGAAATAGGCGTGGTAGATGTAGCACACGTTGATCCTTAATTGGAAATAGGCGTGGTAGTGGCTTTGATCTTGTCCGGATCGGAAGCGTGGCTTGGATTCTAGACATTGAGTCGGAAAACGGTGAAACGATGGGTTCACATTGAGGTACTGCATGCATAGAGTGTTGGTGTAAGCCCTAGAGGCCAATACTTTTGGTACTTGTATCGAATTATTTATTAATAATAAAAGGCATTTTCTTTATTATGGTTGATTAATAAAGTCCCTAGAATAGATAGTCCGTTTAATGTATTAAGTATGACTTAATCATGAGAGCACATTAAACATAAGGGCACTATTCTTAAAGTATCCGTAGTCGAGCTTTAATGTGAAGTGGGATAACATTAAAGCATTAAGACTATTATGTTTGTAGACTGATGATCACATCTCATGGATCATGGATAAAGAGTTATCAAGTCTTAAACATAGGTATGAATATTAGGAGTAATATTTATACCGGATTGACCCGGTATGAGAATACTATATAGAAAGTTATGCAAAGTGTCATAAGTTATTCTCATGGTGATAATAATGTATACCACTCTTCGACCTGGAACCACTATGGATCCTAGATGTAGAGTTGAGTGCTTTATTACTGATCCAACGTTGTCCGTAACTGGATGACCATAAAGACAGTTGATGAGTACTCCACGAAGCATGCTGAGGGACATGAGTGTCCTAGATGGAATTTGCCAATCCTGCGTAACAGGATAAATGTCTATGGGCCCAATATTGAACTGGACAAGGGTGACACGGTCTATACCTTGTGTTCAATATAGACATAAGGGCAAAGGGGTAATTATACACATAATTATTATCACAGGAGGTTTTGTCAGATCACATGACATTTTCGTGACTTGGGTAGCAGTGATGTGTTGCTAGATACCACTCACTGTTTATTATGTTAAATGCGTGATTTAATATAATTGCCAACACCGCGAAAACCTATAGGGTCACACACAAAGGACGGATTGATGAGAGATAGACTAACTAAGGAACACCGTAAGGTACGGTGCACTTAAGTGGGAGACGAAATATGGTAAGGTACCAAATACTTAAGTGATTTTGGGCATATTATAAGATATGGGCCAAAATACACTTAAGTGGGCTTTTTAGCTTGAAGCCCACACAAGTGGTCTATAAATAGAACCCCTTGGGTAGAAGCATTGTCACTCCAATCCACTCAGACAGAAATTCAAGTAGAGACTTGGAATTTTGTTTCCCTCTTTCTCTCACTCAAAGCCTTCATTCATAACAGCTAGCACTGCGATTGAAGGAATCTGTTCGTGTGGACTGAGTAGAGACGTTGTCATCGTTCAACGTTCGTGATCGCCCCGTGGATCGGTATCAAAGGTTTTGATCATTATCAGAGATCTGCACCAAAGGTTTGAATCGCCACAAGAGGTAACGATTCTATCACTGATCATGCCCATTCGTAAGGATCACTAAATGGAGAAATTTTTAAATTCCGCTGCGCCTTGGATGGCAATTCTCCTACAGTGGTATCAGAGCCACTTACGAAACCATGAATCTGATATCTGTTTTTGTTCTGTAATAATATGATTAAAACAGAATGAATCAAAGGTTAAATTAAGATCAATCAAGTTACATATATGTGATATATGTAATCCTGATGCAAAATACATTATATATGATATAGTGTTCTCGTTTCGTTCATTCAAACCCTCAATGATTGTTTTCCTTTGAGCGATCAATGGTCGTTTGCTTCTTGATCCGACATTAGTATGGTGAAGCAATGACATGTTGATCAATCATACTAAATTAACAATCGAGATGTGTTTGACGGTCTGAAATTGGTGCATCAGGGTTAGTGACGACACAAGGGTTGTGTTGTCAGAGGGTTATGCGATTGGGGTTTGAACACACAAGAGTTGTGCTTCCTAAACACTTTTTGGAACAGTGTTAACCGGTTAACGCGTATGGTTAACCGGTTAACGGAATGCGAAATAAAATTTTTGAGATTTTCAAACAGTGTTAACCGGTTAACGCTTTTGGTTAACCGGTTAACGCAAGACGAAATTTAATTTTCTGAGTTTTTCAAACAGTGTTAACCGGTTAACGCATATGGTTAACCGGTTAACGCAAGGCAGAAAAGAGTTTTCTAAAAGTTTTCAAACAGTGTTAATCGGTTAACGCAAGAAAAAATTCACCCGTTCGGCTAGAAAAAGTGCTTTGAAGTATCAAGTGTTGATACGAAAAACGACGTCAATTTTAAATGAATTGTTCATTAAAATTTTCGAGCAGGGGTGCTGCCCCCTTGACCCCTGTCCGCTGAACGGTCAGCGGAACCACCGTCCGCTGACCGGGCAGCGGAACACCCGTTCCCGCTGTCCGGGCAGCGGACCCCCGGCTAACTCTGCGTAGTGTGATCGGTCGTCGAAATTTAATTTGATTAATTAAAGGAATTAATAATAATAATAAAGTGTTTATTATTGTCTTGTGGTGATCGGTTATGGCCTTAGTTTTCCTTTGTTTTGTTTTGGGTTTTTAAAATACGACCTGCGTGTCGTGCCTCTCTCTTAATCTCCCAAATGTAACTTCTTTTCTCATCTCACTCCCTCGTATGTAAAACGAGTTTCTTTTGTAATGTAATGATATGAAGAAAGCAAAGAAGTCAGTGCCAAAGGAGGACAACCTTGAAGATCTTGCTTGGAGAAGCTTAGATCGTTGTAGGTTAGCTTAGGTTCTCTCATTGGCTTGGGAGAACAATTGCGCTAGGGGCCATAACTGTTTCATTTTGTTTGTATGTATGTTGATGCATGTGAATGTATGTTGATGCATGTGAGAGACGGTTTATATGATAAACAAGCCGGTGAGATCAGAAAAATTGCAATTCCCTCAAAATAAATATTAAGTTTTAAGCTTTCCAAGTTTTAACACTCATCAAGACTAGTATCGAATAATGTAGGTTTCGCCTACGCGAGGTGCATGTTCTATATTAGTAAGGTGCGATGGGATAATTGTAATATCCAACTGTTAAAACAATGGATCAAACTTAACTAAACAAATTATAATAAGATTATATATATGTTTAGAAGCAAGAGTTGGGAATGATCCATATGATGGATTGGAATAAGGAGTTATTCACCCAACTGAAATTTTCGAGAGTTGTATGAGATACAATTGGAAGGAGTTCCTACCTAAATAACCTAGTTTTGTGTAATCCGCCTACGCGGACTTAGAACGAAGTGAAATATGGATCTCGACCCACTAGAAAATCTTCCAACGGGATTTTCCGAATCAGATGATGAGGGTCATTTGTTTTGAATAAAATAGTGGGAGCATGTTTAATCAAAGGCCTAATTAAATATGTCAATGATACTTATATTTTCATTAATCCTTGTATAGATTACCATGACAGCAAACACCTCCAACAACATCTTGCGATCAATCCTTGATAAGGAAAAATTGTCTGGGACAAATTTTCTGGATTGGTACCGAGACATGAGGATTGTCCTCAAACATGATAAAGGGAAAGGCAAGGAAGTTGCCAAACCCAAAACCCACTAGTGCTGCTTTGAAGCCTAGTGGAAGCATAGAAAAGGAAGGCACCTGCTTCCATTGCGGTAAGACCGCACACTGGAAGAGGAACTGCCCATAGTACCTGGAAGATAGGAAGAATGGAGTAGAGACTCCAACTTCAGGTATTTTTGTTATTGAAATTAATTTATCTACTTCTGCATCATGGGTATTAGATACTGGATGCGGTTCTCACATTTGTACAAATGTGCAAGAACTAAAAAGGAGTAGAAAATTGGCAAAAGGTGAAGTCGACCTACGAGTTGGTAATGGAGCAAAGGTTGCTACCTTAGCCGTAGGAACTTATGAATTGACTTTACCTAGTGGTTTAATAATTCAGTTAGAGAACTGTTATTATGTACCAGCAATTAGCAGGAATATTATTTCCGTTTCTTGTTTGGACAAGTTCGGTTTTTTCATTCATAATAAAAAACAATTGTTGTTCAATTTATTTGAATGATATATTCTATGCAACTGCACAAATGAACAATGGACTATATGTCAATGATCTTGAAATGCCTATTTATAACATTAATACTAAAAGGATGAAACCTAATGAGTTAAATCCAACTTACCTTTGGCATTGTCGATTAGGCCACATAAATGAGAAACGCATTTCCAAACTCCATAAAGATGGACTGTTGGACTCTTTTGATTATGAATCATATGAGACATGCAGATCTTGTTTAATTGGAAAGATGACAAAGTCTCCATTCACAGGAAAAGGTGAAAGAGCAAATGATCTTTTGGCCCTCATACATACTGATGTATGTGGTCCACTGAACATATCAGCCAGAGGAGGTTTTTAGTACTTCATCACATTCACTGATGATTTCAGTAGATATGGTTATGTGTATTTAATGAAACACAAATCAGAGTCCTTTGAAAAGTTCAAAGAATTCAAGAATGAAGTACAAAACCAACTAGGTAAGAATATTAAAGCTCTTCGATCAGATCGAGGTGGTGAATATTTAAGCCTAGAGTTTGATGACCATCTGAAAGAGTGTGGGATCCTATCCCAACTCACTCCTCCTGGAACACCTCAATGGAATGGTGTGTCTGAGAGAAGAAATCGAACCCTGTTGGACATGGTCCGATCCATGATGAGTCAAGCCGATCTTCCAAACTCCTTTTGGGGACATGCGCTGTTGACCGCAGCTTACACACTTAACCGTGTTCCATCCAAAAAGGTTGATAAGACACCATATGAGATATGGAGTGGTAAGAGACCACATATGTCTTACATGAAGATTTGGGGTTGTGAAGTTTATGTGAAACGACAAATTTCAACTAAGCTTGAGCCCAAATCTGACCAATGCTTATTTGTGGGGGTATCCTAAAGAAACAAGAGGATATTACTTCTACAATCCTTCGGAGGGGAAAGTGTTTGTCGCTCGAACTGGAGTTTTCCTAGAAAAGGATTTTAATTCCAAAGGAACCAGTGGGAGGAAAGTAGAGCTTAAAGAAATTCAAGAATCACAAAGCATCGATACACCTGTGGAGGAATTAGAGCAGGAAACACAAGTAGTTGTGTAAGAGCAACCTGCTCAAGTAGAACAAGACCAGCGTAGGTCAGGCAGGATACGTCACCTACCTGAGATATATGGATATCTGATCAAGGTGATGTATTACTCATGGATCAAGATGAGCCTGTGACCTACTCATGGAATCTTCGTTTTGATGAAACAGTGAAACTATATGGATTCATTAAGAACGAAGATGAGCCTTGTGTCTACAAGAAGGTTAGTGGGAGCATGATCGTATTCCTGGTATTATATGTAGATGACATATTACTCATTGGAATCGATATCCCTACCCTGCAACAAGTAAAGTCTTGGTTGGGGAAATGCTTTTCTATGAAGGACCTAGGTGAAGCAGCCTATATATTAGGAATCAGAATCTATAGAGATAGATCATGAAATGCTTGGCCTAAGTCAGAGTACATAGACAAAGTGTTGAGACGCTTTAATATGAATGATTCCAATCTGGTTATGTGTTTTGCTTAAATGGTGGCATTGTGAGCTTGAAAAGTTCAACGCAAGATGCAGTTGCTGATTCTACAACTGAGGCCGAGTATATTGCTGCCTTAAGTGCAGCAAAGGAAGCTGTTTGGATCAATAAACTTGGCATAGTCCCTAGCATTGTGGATCCCATTGGTCTCTATTATGATAACAATGGTGTTATTGCACAAGCTAATGAGCCTAGATCTCACCAACGATCCAAACACATACTTAGGCGTTGTGCGAAAATATGTAAAGTACCTACACTAGACAATATAGCTGACCCACTGACAAAGCCTCTTGCGCAGCAGAAGCATGATGGCCATACTAGATCAATGGGCATACGGGGTATGTCTGATTGGCTCTAGTGCTAGTGGGAGATTGTTGGTGTAAGCCCTAGAGGCCAATACTTTTGGTACTTGTATCGAATTATTTATTAATAATAAAAGGCATTTTCTTTATTATGGTTGATTAATAAAGTCCCTAGAATAGATAGTCCGTTTAATGTATTAAGTATGACTTAATCATGAGAACACATTAAACATAAGGGCACTATTCTTAAAGTATTCGTAGTCGAGCTTTAATGTGAAGTGGGATAACATTAAAGCATTAAGACTATTATGTTTATAGACTGATGATCACAAGTCATGGATCATGGATAAAGAGTTATCAAGTCTTAAACATAGGTATGAATATTAGGAGTAATATTTATACCGGATTGACCCGCTATGAGAATACTATATAGAAAGTTATGCAAAGTGTCATAAGTTATTCTCATGGTGATAATAGTGTATACCACTCTTCGACCTGGAGCCACTATGGATCCTAGATGTATAGTTGAGTGCTTTATTACTGATCCAACGTTGTCCGTAACTGGATGACCATAAAGACAGTTGATGAGTACTCCACGAAGCATGCTGAGGGACATGAGTGTCCTAGATGGAATTTGCCAATCCTGCGTAACAGGATAAATGTCTATGGGCCCAATATTGAACTGGACAAGGGTGACACGGTCTATACCTTGTGTTCAATATAGACATAAGGGCAAAGGGGTAATTATACACATAATTATTATCACAGGAGGTTTTGTCAGATCACATGACATTTTCGTGACTTGGGTAGCAGTGATGTGTTGCTAGATACCGCTCACTGTTTATTATGTTAAATGCGTGATTTAATATAATTGCCAACACCGCGAAAACCTATAGGGTCACACACAAAGGACGGATTGATGAGAGATAGAGTAACTAAGGAACACCGTAAGGTACGGTGCACTTAAGTGGGACACGGTCTATGGTAAGGTACCAAATACTTAAGTGATTTTGGGCATATTATAAGATATGGGCCAAAATACACTTAAGTGGGCTTTTTAGCTTGAAGCCCACACAAGTGGTTCTATAAATAGAACCCCTTGGGTAGAAGCATTGTCACTCCAATCCACTCAGACAGAAATTCAAGTAGAGACTTGGAATTTTGTTTCCCTCTTTCTCTCACTCAAAGCCTTCATTCATAACAGCTAGCACTGCGATTGAAGGAATCTGTTCGTGTGGACTGAGTAGAGACGTTGTCATCGTTCAACGTTCGTGATCTCCCCGTGGATCGGTATCAAAGGTTTTGATCATTATCAGAGATCTACACCAAAGGTTTGAATCGCCACAAGAGGTAACGATTCTGTCACTGATCATGCCCATTCGTAAAGATCACTAAATGGAGAAATTTTTAAATTCCGCTATGCCTTGGATGGCTATTCTCCTACATAGAGTCACATGTCTTGCATTGAGTCACATTAGAGTTTTGTGATCATCGCGTGTATGCATTATTGTGATTGTGATGTGTGTATGAAATATGGTGATTGAGTTTGGTGATGTTTGAGTACATAACTTGACAAAATATGTGATTATGTGATATTTGTAGTTATGTGTATATTTGGGAATATAGTATTGGATTTTAATATTATACTTCTTGCGTGTTGATGGATGTTTGAAACATGTGAAATAAATGTTGATGAATATTATTTACATGGTTATATGAAGTGTGATAAATTCCTTTAATTGTTGATTTAATCATTGTGCTTGATTATACTTCTTCATAATGATTTGAATTCTCGCCCTTTCTGTTTGAATGTTACCTTTACATGGGTATCGCGCAGATACTCAGGAGTAGTATTGCTGAAGTAAGTGGACGGTAGCTCGCTCGAGATTAGCCGGAGAGTATCCGTATTTTAGTTTGAAGACTAGGTAATGAGTCAATGCTCTGGTCATGTAACACTGGGTAGATTAGTAGTATTGAACTCATATCCTATTTGGATAAGTATTATGTTATTACTTATGAACATGCTTATTTGCAATTGCTTTTGAGAGGCCATAGTGCCAAATATTCTGATTATGGTTTTAGTTTATTTTGAAGAGATTATTGAGAGATGGTCATGGTATGGGACATGGATCATTTGATGAAATGCATGAGTATTCATTATTTTCCGCTGCGAACGCATATTCCCGAATATTCATGATAATTGAAATGTGTTATTTTAAATGACCAGATGTATTGTATATTGATGTTTGGTTTTTGAAAGCTTTTAGTTTTTGAAAACGTCGATGTGACGCCCTTTTGTTAAATGCATGCTTATTTACTCTGATTATATGTTAAGTATTTTGGGATAGAAAAAGGGGTGTTACATTAGTGGTATCAGAGCCTGGTCGACCAGTTGGTCAATAGTCGTTAGTGTTTTCCATCCTAATGTATTTGATTTGTGTATCTGACACGATCGATATTGTTTGTCTGGTTGGTCCGTCCGGCCAGGTTGTTTAATTAGGTTTGTTCCCTAGTATGCGACATGTGTGTGAGAACACTGTCGATGCTTGTTTTATTTTCCATTGGCAGGTCGGGAATGAGATAAGTGGGGGAGAAGTGTCTACTTCTCTTGGATGTTCCAATTGTATCGAGCTTGGACATTATGTTGTTACATGCAAGAGTGCAGTGTTGGCTAGTTAACCTGTTTTGAGAATGTTGTGATTTTCCTGAACCCGAAGAGAGGTCGGATTCAAGGATGGGTTGGTTAGAAGTTAATCGGGTGTATATCAAGTGTTTCGAGAAGACTATTATTGGTGCGATGGAAGATTGGTTCGTGTCTGCTAAGCAAATTGATGAATCGGTGCAAGGTGGTGCCGAGTTGTTTATGTTGTTGGCAACTTTGGATATTCGTGAGAAGAGGACGATTGAAGAATTGCCAATAGTTTGTGAGTTTACGGAGGTATTTCCGGAAGATATAAGTGATTTACCTCCAGAACGTGAGGTTGAGTTTTCGATTGATTTAGTTCCTGGAACTAGTCCTGTATCGATGGCTCCCTATAGGATGTCTTCTTCCGAGTTGAAAGAGTTGAAGAATCAACTTGAAGATTTGCTTGAGAAGAGGTTTATTCGTCCTAGTGTGTCGCCGTGGGGTGCACCTGTTCTGTTGGTCAAGAAGAAAGAAGGTTCTATGAGATTATGTGTTGATTATAGACAACTGAACAAAGTACCGATTAAGAACAAGTATCCACTTCCGAGGATTGACTATCTGATGGATCAATTTGTTGGAGCTTGTGTGTTTAGCAAGATTGATTTGAGGTCTGGGTATCATCAGATTCATGTAAAGGCTGAGGATATTCAAAAGACTACTTTTCGGACAAGGTACGGTCACTACGAGTACTCCGTGATGCCTTTTGGTGTGACTAATGCACCTGGTGTATTTATGGAGTATATGAATAGAATTTTTCATGATTATCTGGATAAGTTTGTTGTTGTGTTCATCGATGATATATTGATCTATTCCAAGAGCGAAGAGGATCATGCCGAGCATTTGAAGGTTGTGTTATCGGTGTTGAAAGAGAGGAAGTTGTTTGTTAAACTCTCTAAATGTGAGTTTTGGTTGAGTGAAGTAAGTTTTCTGGGACATGTGATTTCGAGTGGTGGTATTTTTGTGGATCCTACGAAGATTGAAGTTGTATCTCAGTGAGAAGCTCCTAAGTTTGTTGCTGAGATTAGAAGTTTCCTTGGTTTGGCTGGTTATTATAGGAAGTTCATTGAAGGATTTTGTAAGTTGTCGTAACCATTGACGCAGTTGACTAGGAAAGGTCAAGCTTTCATTTGGACTTCGCAGTGTGAAGCAAATTTTCAAGAGCTTAAGAGACGATTGACTACGGCTCCTATTTTGATTTTACCGGATCTGTTAGAAACTTTCGTTGTGTATTGTGATGCTTCTTGGCTGGGTTTGGGAGGTGTTCTGATGCAAAAAGGGCAAGTGGTGGCTTATGCTTCAAGGCAACTTAAAGTTCATGAGAGGAATTATCCGACGCATGATTTAGAGTTGGCCGCCGTTGTGTTTGTGTTGAAGCTTTGGAGACATTATTTGTTTGGATTGAGTTTTGATGTGTTTAGTGATCACAAGAGTTTGAAGTACTTGTTCGATCGGAAAGAATTGAGTATGAGGCAAAGGAGATGGTTGGAATTCTTGAAAGATTATGATTTTGGTTTGAATTATCATCCTGGAAAGGCGAATGTTGTAGCCGATGCATTGAGTAGGAAGTCATTGCACATGTCTATGTTGATGATTCGAGAGTTTGAATTGTTGGAGCAATTTAGAGATTTGAGTTTGGTTTGTGAAGCGACGTCTTCGTGTGTTAAACTTGGTATGTTGAAGCTTACGTGTGGCATTCTTGACGAGATTAGAGAAGGTCAGAAGTCAGATTTGAAATTAGTCGATGTTATGACATTGATTAATCAAGGCAAAGGTGGTGACTTTCGGATTGATGAGAATGGTATCATGAGGTGTCGTGATCGAGTTTGTGTTTCGGATCTTGCGGATTTGAGAAAGAGGATTCTCGAGGAAGGGCATAGAAGTGGTCTGAGTATTCATCCTGGTGCTACTAAAATGTGTCAAGACTTGAGAAAGATGTTTTGGTGGCAAGGTATGAAGAAGGATGTAACGGAATTTGTGTATTCATGTTTGACTTGTCAAAAGTCAAAGATTGAACATCAAAAGCCGTCTGGTTTGATGCAACCGTTATCTATTCCCGAGTGGAAGTGGGATAGTATCTCTATGGATTTTGTTTCGGGCTTGCCGAGAACATCGAGTAATTGTGAGGCGATTTGGGTCGTTATGGACAGGTTGACGAAATGTGCTCATTTTATTCCGATGAGGATGGATTATTCGATGGAGAGACTTGCTAAGTTGTACATCGAAAGGATTGTGTATTTACATGGTATTTCGTCGAGCATTGTTTCGGATAGAGATCCGAGGTTCACTTCGAGATTTTGGGAAGGTTTGCAAAGTGCTTTGGGTACGAAGTTGCGTTTGAGTTCGGCATATCATCCAAAAACTGATGGTCAAATGGAGAGGACTATTCAGTCACTTGAAGATCTTTTGAGGTCTTGTGTTTTGGAACAAGGAGGAAATTTGGATAGTTTCTTGCCTTTGATCGAGTTTACGTATAACAACAGTTTCCATTCGAGTATTGGAATGGCACCTTTTGAGGCTCTTTATGGTAGAAGGTGTAGAACTCATTTGTGTTCGTACGAATCGGGAGAGAGTGTTGTGGTTGGACCCGAGTTGATTCAAGAGACTACGGATAAGATTAAGATGATTTAAGAGAAGATGAAGGCTTCTTAGAGTCGTCAAAAGAGTTATCATGATAAGAGGAGGAAAGCTCTTGAGTTTGAGTAAGATGAGCATGTGTTTCTTCGAGTTACGCCAATAACGGGTGTTGGTAGAGCTTTGAAGTCGCGTAAGTTGACGCCGCATTTCATTGGTCCTTATCAGATTTCCGAGAGGATAGGTGAAGTGGCATATCGGATTGCATTACCATCATCACTTTCTAATCTTCATGATGTGTTCCATGTGTCTCAATTAAGGAGGTACATTGCGGATCCATCGCATTTTGTTCCATTAGATGATGTTCAAGTGCGGGATAATTTGGCGATTGATACATCACCTATGCGAATTGGAGATCGTGAAGTAAAGAAGCTTTGTGGTAAGGAGATTGCTTTGGTGAAAGTGATATGGGGCGGAGTCGCCAATGGCAATATTACTTGAGAACTCGAGGATAAGATGAAGGAATCATATCCGGAGTTGTTCGTTTGAGGTATTTTTGAGGCCGAAAATCTTTTAAGTGGGGGAGAGTTGTAACAACCCAATTTTAGTAATTATTTCTTATATTATTATTATTATTATATTTTATTTTATTTATTTGGAGTGTTAATTAATTAATTGGTTGTTAGGTAGTAATAATTGATTATATTAATTAATTTGGTGTGTTAATTATTTAGTTGATATGAGATATAATGAATAATGGAATTAATTAACTGGGGTGTATATTGAGTTGGTTTGATTTATTTGAATTGAATAGAGATATTTAAATATTAGGTCTTATTGGGTCTATTAATTAAATTAGAGGTATCATGTTTTAAGCCCAAATGTAATACTAGTATATAAGAGGTGAGGAGAGTGAGAATTATGATTCATTTAATCATTTGACAACAATAGAGAGAGAGAAGAGGAAAAGTAAGGAAAAGAGGGGAAGAACAAGAGGGAAGCTAGGGTTTCAAGGAAATTGAAGAGGTAAGGGGGGGAATCCTTATTATTATGGGTTAGTATGATTGGGTCAATGGGTAGAAGCATGTTTAGGTTAAAATCCCTAATTTTGTATGGTTGTGGAAATTGTTAGGTTTTGATGAGTATTCTTGATTTGTGGTAATTTGATTGTGTTAAAACTGGAAATAAACATTATATACTTAGAGTATTGTATGAGGTATAAATTTCTGAACGTTTGGGTTTTTAGGAATCGAAATCGGAGGTCCGAAAGTCCTCCAACGATGAAAACCGCAGAAAATTCTGCATTCTGTCCGTCGCAATCGCGGGCCTTTTTTATGTTTTTCGGTCGGAATCGTTTTGGTCATAACTTTTGATCCGTAAGTCCAAATCAAGCGCCGTTTGAAGCGTTGGATATCTTAAACAGAAGGCTATAAATTTGTTTCAGGAATAAATTAATTTTGGAGATTATTTTATGGACTTTTTTGGGGTTGAAGAAGATGAAAATTATGTTGGAAAATTTAGAAAAACAACAACTTTTTAGTAAAGCTTTCGTGCACGGTTTTATTCATAACTTTAAACTCGTGAAACATTTTGGGTTGGGGTTAAAAGCATTAGAAAGGTGACTCTAATATATATCATGTGAATGGTGTATTTGTTATGAATGTTAAGATGGTAGAGATGATCTTAATTGCATATTATGTGAATGGTATATTTGTTATGAATGTTAAGATGGTAGAGATGATCTTAATTGCATATTATGTGAATGGTGTATTAGTTATGAATGTTAAGACGGTAGAGATGATCTTAATTGCATATTATGTGAATGGTGTATTTGTTATGAATGTTAAGATGGTAGAGATGATCTTAATTGCATATTATGTGAATGGTGTATTTGTTATGAATGTGTATATGTACCATTGGTGGATAATTCATAGAGTTGAATTATGGTGATATGTGGAATGTTAAGATGGTAGAGATGATCTTAATTGCATATGTTGTTGGTATTTGTACATTCATTCATGGCATGGTCGGCTTCATAGTAGAAGCGTTGAAACTATGGGTTCACATAGACGGTGATCCTTAATTGGAAATAGACGTAGCACACGTTGATCCTTAATTGGAAATAGGCGTGGTAGATGTAGCACACGTTGATCCTTAATTGGAAATAGGCGTTGTAGATGTAGCACACGTTGATCCTTAATTGGAAATAGGCGTGGTAGATGTAGCACACGTTGATCCTTAATTGGAAATAGGCGTGGTAGTGGCTTCGATCTTGTTCGGATCGGAAGTGTGGCTTGGATTCTAGATATTGAATTGGAAAGCGGTGAAACATTGGGTTCACATTGAGGTACCGCATGCATAGAGTCACATGTATTGCATTGAGTCACATTAGAGTTTTGTGATCATCGCGTGTATGCATTGTTGTGATTGTGATGTGTGTATGAAATATGGTGATTGAGTTTGGTGATGTTTGAGTACATAACTTGACAAAATATGTGATTATGTGATCATTGTAGTTATGTGTATATTTGGGAATATAGTATTGGATTTTAATCTTATACTTCTTGCGTGTTGATGAATGTTTGAAACATGTGAAATAAATGTTGATGAATATTATTTACATGGTTATACGAAGTGTGATGAATTCCTTTAATTGTTGATTTAATCATTGTGCTTGATTATACTTCTTCATAATGATTTGAATTCTCACCCTTTCTGTTTGAATATTACCTTTACATGGGTATCGCGCAGATACTCAGGAGTAGTATTGCTGAAGTAAGTGGACGGTAGCTCGCTCGAGATTAGCCAGAGAGTTTTCGTATTTTATTTTGAAGACTAGGTAATGAGTCAATGCTTTGTTCATGTAACACTGGGTAGATTAGTAGTATTGAATTCGTATCCTATTTGGATAAGTATTATGTTATTACTTGTGAACATGCTTATTTGCAATTGCTGTTGAGAGGCCATAGTGAACATGGTATGGGACATGGATCATTTGATGGCTCTTTATGGTAGAAGGTGTAGAACTCCTTTGTGTTCGTACGAATCGGGAGAGAGTGTTGTGGTTGGACCCGAGTAGATTCAAGGGACTACGGATAAGATTAAAATAATTCAAGAGAAGATGAAGGCTTCTCAGAGTCTTCAAAAGAGTTATCATGATAAGAGGAGGAAATCTCTTGAGTTTGAGAAAGATGTGCATGTGTTTCTTCGAGTTACGCCAATAATGGGTGTTGGTAGAGCTTTGAAGTCGCGTAAGTTGACGCCGCGTTTCATTGGTCCTTATCAGATTTCCGAGAGGATAGGTGAAGTGGCATATCGGATTGCATTACCACCATCACTTTCTAATCTTCATGATGTGTTCCATGTGTCTCAATTGAGGAGGTACATTGCGGATCCATCGCATGTTGTTCCATTAGATGATGTTCAAGTGCGGGATAATTTGACAATTGATACATCACCTATGCGAATTGAAGATCGTGAAGTAAAGAAGCTTCGTGGTAAGGAGATTGCTTTGGTGAAAGTGATATGGGGCGGAGTCGCCAATGGAAATATTACTTGGGAACTCGAGGATAAGATGAAGGAATCGTATCCGGAGTTGTTCGTTTGAGGTATTTTTGAGGCCGAAAATCTTTTAAGTGGGGGAGAGTTGTAACAACCCATTTTTAGTAATTATTTCTTATATTATTATTATTATATTTTATTTTTTTTATTTGAAGTGTTAATTAATTAATTGGTTGTTAGGTAGTAATAATTGATTATATTAATTAATTTGGTGTGTTAATTAATTATTTAGTTGATATGAGATATAATGAATAATGGAATTAATTAACTGGGATGTATATTGAGTTGGTTTGATTTATTTGAATTAAATAGAGATTATTAAGTATTACGTCTTATTGGGCCTATTAATTAAATTAGAGGTATCATGCTTTAAGCCCAAATGTAATACTAGTATATAAGAGGTGATGAGAGTGAGAATTAGGATTCATTTAATCATTTGACAACAATAGAGAAAGAGAAGAGGAAAAGTAAGGAGAAGAGGGGAAGAACGAGAGATAAGCTAGGGTTTCCAGGAAATTGAAGAGGTAAGGGGGGAATCCTTATTATTATGGGTTAGTATGATTGGGTCAATGGGTAGAAGCATGTTTAGGTTAAAATCCCTAATTTTGTATGGTTGTGGAAATTGTTAGGTTTTGATGAGTATTCTTGATTTTTGGTGATTTGATTGTGTTAAAACTGCAAATTAACGTTATATACTTAGAGTATTATATGAGTTATAATTTTCTGAACGTTTGGCTATTTACGAAATCGAAATCGGAGGTCCGAAAGTCCTCCAACGATGAAAACCGCAGAAAATTCTGCATTTTGTCCGTCGCAATCGCGAGCCTTTTTTTATGTTTTTCGGTCGGAATCGTTTTGGTCATAACTTTTGATCCGTAAGTCCAAATCGAGTGCCGTTTGAAGCGTTGGATATCTGAAACAGAAGGATATAACTTTGTTTCAGGAATAAATTAATTTTGGAGATTATTTCATGGATGTTTTTGGGGTTGAAAAAGATGAAAATTATGTTGGAAAATTTAGAAAAACAACAACTTTTTAGTAACGCATTCGTGCACTGTTTTATTCATAACTTTCAACTCGTGAAACATTTTGGGTTGGGGTTTAAAGCATTAGAAAGGTGACTCTAATAGATATCATGTGAATGGTGTATTTGTTATGAATATTAAGATGGTAGAGATGATCTTAATTGCATATTATGTGAATGGTGTATTTGTTATGAATGTTAAGATGGTAGAGATAATCTTAATTGCATATTATGTGAATGGTGTATTTGTTATGAATGTTTTGATGGTAGAGATGATCTTAATTGCATATTATGTGAATGGTGTATTTGTTATGAATTTTAAGATGGTAGAGATGATCTTAATTGCATATTATGTGAATGGTGTATTTGTTATGAATGTGTATATGTACCATTGGTGGATAATTCATAGAGACTTGAATTATGGTGATATGTGGAATGTTAAGATGGTAGAGATGATCTTAATTGCATATGTTGTTAGTATTTGTACATTCATTCATGGCATGGTCGGCTTCATAGTGGAAGCGGTGAAATTGTGGGTTCACATAGACGGTGATCCTTAATTGGAAATGGACGTAGCACACGTTGATCCTTAATTGGAAATAGGCGTGGTAGATGTAGCACACGTTGATCCTTAATTGGAAATAGGCGTGGTAGTGGCTTTGATCTTGTCCGGATCGAAAGCGTGGCTTGGATTCTAGATATTGAATCGGAAAGCGGTGAAACGTTGGGTTCACATTGAGGTACCGCATGCATAGAGTCACATGTCTTGCATTGAGTCACATTAGAGTTTTGTGATCATCGCGTGTATGCATTGTTGTGATTGTGATGGGTGTATGAAATATGGTGATCGAGTTTGGTGATATTTGAGTACATAACTTGACAAAATATGTGATTATGTGATAATTGTAGTTATGTGTATATTTGGGAATATAGTATTGGATTTTAATATTATACTTCTTGCGTGTTGATAGATGTTTGAAACATGTGAAATAAATGTTGATGAATATTATTTACATGGTTATACGAAGTGTGATGAATTCTTTAATTATTGATTTAATCATTGTGCTTGATTATACTTCTTCATAATGATTTGAATTCTCACCCTTTCTATTTGAATTTTACCTTTATATGGGTATCGCGCAGATACTCAGGAGTAGTATTGCTGAAGTAAGTGGACGGTAGCTCGCTCGAGATTAGCCGGAGAGTATCCGTATTTTAGTTTGAAGACTAGGTAATGAGTCAATGCTCTGGTCATGTAACACTGGGTAGATTAGTAGTATTGAACTCGTATCCTATTTGGATAAGTATTATGTTATTACTTGTGAACATGCTTATTTGCAATTGCTGTTGAGAGGCCATAGTGCCAAATATTCTGATTATGGTTTTAGTTTATTTTGAAGAGATTATTGAGAGATGATCATGGTATGGGACATGGATCATTTGATGAAATGCATGAGTATTCATTATTTTCCGCTGCGAACGCATATTCCCGAATATTCATGATAATTGAAATGTGTTATTTTAAATGACCAGGTGTATTGTATATTGATGTTTGGTTTTTGAAAGCTTTTAGTTTTTGAAAACGTCGATGTGACGCCCTTTTGTTAAATGCGTGCTTATTTACTCTGATTATATGTTAAGTATTTTGGGGTAGAAAAATGGGTGTTACATCACCCACCTCAAAGGTCAACTTTCCCCTTTTGACATTATTATGGCTTCTGCAGTTGATAAGAATGGTCTCCCTAAAAGGATTGGTATATCATTATCCTCTTTAATATCCATGACAACAAAATCAGTAGGGATAAATAACTGACTTATCCTAACAGGGACATCTTCTAATATGCCTATCGGATACTTAACAGATCTATCGGCTAGTTGAAGTGACATCTTAGTAGGTTGTAATTCTCCTAAGTTTAACCTCTCACGAACTTCTAAAGGAATTAAGCTCACACTAGCTCCTAAGTCTAAAAAAGCTTTTTCGATGACATGACTTCCCAAAATACAAGGAATGGAGAAATTTCCAGGATCTTTATCTTTTTTGGCTAACTTATTTTTGGAAATAGAATTGCATTCCAAGGGCTTCGGATCGTCGAGTCTATGTTTGTTGGTAAGGATGTCTTTGAGAAACTTTGCATAAGAAGGTATTTGGGTGATGGCTTCTATGAAAGGGATTTCTACGTGAAGTTTTTCTATAACCTTAATGAATTTCTGATACTGGTTATTGATCTGGGTTTGTTTTAGTCTTTGCGGATATGGTATCGGTGGTTTGTATGGCGGGGGTGGTACATAAGTTTTGTCTTTAGGTTCTTCTCCTTTTTCCTGACCTTCCTGTTTTTCAGATTCCTCTGGTTCCTTCACTTCGTCTGTGGGTTCGGTATATTCCTTAGAAGTTTTGGGTTCACTCAATCTTGGGTTAAATGGCTCATTATAAGCGGTCCCACTTCGTAGGGTAACAGCATTGGCTTGTCCTCTCGGATTCTGTTGAGGTTGTCTAGGGAACTGTCCTCCAGGTGTAGTCTGGGGGGCTTGGTTTAAGGCTACCTGTGAGATCTGGGTTTCAAGCATCTTATTGTGAGTAACTATTTGGTCAACCTTGGTTCCTAACAGCGTAATCAGTTCGTTAACGTGAATGTTCTGGTTCATGAACTTTTTGTTTTGTTGGGTTTAAGCAGTGATAAAAATTTTCCATAATTTTCTCAAGGCTCGGCTTTAGTGGCACAAGTTGCATAGGTTGATTTGGTCTTGGGGCTTGGTAACCTGGTTGTCTCAGAGGTGCAATATTTTCGATAGGGTTATTGTTCTTATAGGAGAAGTTCGGGTGATTCCTCCATCCAGGGTTGTAGGTATTCGAATATGGGTTCCCTTGGGCATAGTTCACTTTCTCAGAGTTGGTTTCATTTAAGAGACTTCATTCTGCGGATTGGTGTCCTTTGGTTCCACATATCTCACAATCCAACGAAACTGCAACTGCAGTATTCAGGTTTATGCACATATGCTCGACCTTGAGGGCTAACGCGTCCATTTTAGCTTGCATCATGTCTATAGGGCTTAACTCATGTACTCCTCCTTGGGCTTCCTTCTTCTCAACAGTCGCTCGTTCAACTCCCCATGATTGATGGTTTTGAGCCATATCTTTGATGAGGGCACTAGCTTCAGGAGAAGGATTGTTCATCAGTGCACCGCCTGCGGCAGTGTCGATGGTCATCTTAGTGTTATAGTGAAGTCCATTATAGAAGGTCTGAATGATTAACCAATTTTCTAAACCATGATGTGGGCATGCTCTTAACAGCTCTTTATATCTCTCCCAAGCTTCGAACAGTGATTCTCCTTGATTTTGGGTAAATCTGGTTATTTGGTTTCGAAGAACGGCGGACTTACTTGGGGGAAAGTATCTAGCAAGGAATACTTTTCTAAGGTTTTCCCAAGTTGTTATGGAATTTTGTGGAAGGGAATCTAACCATGATAGGGCTTTATCTCTGAGGGAGAAAGGGAATAATCTTAAACGGATTGCCTCAGGAGAAGCTCTATTGGTTTTAAAAGTGTCTGCTAATTGGAGAAAGATTTTTAAATGTAGGTTTGGATTCTCAGTAGCAAGACCTGCGAATTGTCTCTGTTGCACTAGTTGCAACAGGGATAGTTTAAGTTTGAAATTATTAGCTAGGATGGTTGGGTTTAATATACTAGAACTAGGTTCTTCGTTGGATGGTTCGGAGAAATCCTTAAGAGGTCTTTGATTTTGATCTTCGACCATAGCTCTCCTAATTTTATGGAAAAATAAACGTGTGCGAACGTAACGTTCAGGTTCTTCCAGAGGATCTACTAAGCTTTCGGTGCTACGAGTCCTTCGCATTGACCGACAGGTAATAACCTAAGTCTAAACGATATAACAAGAGGGTACGAAATTTGACGAAATTGATCCCCAGCAACGGTGCCAAACTAAAACACGATGAAATCTTTCAATTATGTAAGGAGTTGAGACGAAAGAATGTTGAAACTTGCTTCAACATGAAAGTAAGTTATACTTAATCATTTATTTTATGCTTTTATGTTAGATATAAATGGGGTGATAGTTATTCTCACTATTCTTATGCAATAAATTTTAGATAACAGACTTTGAAGATAAATGGAACACATGGAAGGATGAACAAAGTATTTCATCCATCGACAAACTCGACAATAAGGTGTATTTTTCTTTTCCGTAATACGTATAAAAAAAATTCTTGCAATTTCATCACTCTTTCAGTAACATTTTTGTCATCCTCATTGAAACAGGTCAAACGTTTGAAAATTTACTCCATCAGTTGGAGCTCCACAGTGATAACAGATAAAACACAACTTTGGAAAATGGTGAAAAGAGAAATAATATCTCAAAGGATGGAGAGGTTTTTTATTTTTGAATACATGAATTTAACTGCTATTTGTGGTTTATGTAAATAAAACCATATATATTTACTAAGTCCATTGTTTTCCTTATTTAACAGAAATCCAGGTAATTCGGTAACAAGTCATAACTGTTGTTCTACCAAATCTAGACTAAATCAAAGTATCTCCATTCTCCAGGTATTATTTGTGTCGCAATAAACTATATTATATTCAAATGAGTCATATGTTCTGAATGCATTTCTTTTATAATATGACATTTCGTCATGTATTTGTAGTTTTTTAAATCTCAAGAGCGCATTGATAAACGGATGTACGAAGAATTGATTCGAATCTTTATAAGGTAAGCAAAAGCTATATTACACAACTTACTATTAATTTTACTATCTTTTTCTCTAAAAAAATTCTAATTTAAGAGTCTTACATTTTTTCTTTACTACGGAAAACAATTGCAGAGAAAAAGAAAATACTTCGAATAGAGATTACATGTTCGGCATTCCTCTTAAAGAACGTCATTGATTGCACAATATCAATATTACTCTGCATGCTTCGATATAATTTTGAATATCTTTATTTACCATTTTCAAAATATAATAATATTGTGCTTTAATGCGACCTATGCCTCATAAAAAGAAAAATAAATATTTATTTTTCTCTGCTGTGCGCATTAAAAAAAGCGGGCAGACGGGCACGGGAGTGCCCGTCTGAACGCTAGTAGATATATAATAACTAAATATAATTTTCTTTTGCTTTAATATACAGCCAAACTAAAACACGATGAAATCTTTCAATTATGTAAGGAGTTGAGACGAAAGAATGTTGAAACTTGCTTCAACATGAAAGTAAGTTATACTTAATCATTTATTTTATGCTTTTATGTTAGATATAAATGGGGTGATAGTTATTCTCACTATTCTTATGCAATAAATTTTAGATAACAGACTTTGAAGATAAATGGAACACATGGAAGGATGAACAAAGTATTTCATCCATCGACAAACTCGACAATAAGGTGTATTTTTCTTTTCCGTAATACGTATAAAAAAAATTCTTGCAATTTCATCACTCTTTCAGTAACATTTTTGTCATCCTCATTGAAACAGGTCAAACGTTTGAAAATTTACTCCATCAGTTGGAGCTCCACAGTGATAACAGATAAAACACAACTTTGGAAAATGGTGAAAAGAGAAATAATATCTCAAAGGATGGAGAGGTTTTTTATTTTTGAATACATTAATTTAACTGCTATTTGTGGTTTATGTAAATAAAACCATATATATTTACTAAGTCCATTGTTTTCCTTATTTAACAGAAATCCAGGTAATTCGGAAACAAGTCATAACTGTTGTTCTACCAAATCTAGACTAAATCAAAGTATCTCCATTCTCCAGGTATTATTTGTGTCGCAATAAACTATATTATATTCAAATGAGTCATATGTTCTGAATGCATTTCTTTTATAATATGACATTTCGTCATGTATTTGTAGTTTTTTAAATCTCAAGAGCGCATTGATAAACGGATGTACGAAGAATTGATTCGAATCTTTATAAGGTAAGCAAAAGCTATATTACACAACTTACTATTAATTTTACTATCTTTTTCTCTAAAAAAATTCTAATTTAAGAGTCTTACATTTTTTCTTTACTACGGAAAACAATTGCAGAGAAAAAGAAAATACTTCGAATAGAGATTACATGTTCGGCATTCCTCTTAAAGAACGTCATTGATTGCACAATATCAATATTACTCTGCATGCTTCGATATAATTTTGAATATCTTTATTTACCATTTTCAAAATATAATAATATTGTGCTTTAATGCGACCTATGCCTCATAAAAAGAAAAATAAATATTTATTTTTCTCTGCTGTGCGCATTAAAAAAAGCGGGCAGACGGGCACGGGAGTGCCCGTCTGAACGCTAGTAGATATATAATAACTAAATATAATTTTCTTTTGCTTTAATATACAGCCAAACTAAAACACGATGAAATCTTTCAATTATGTAAGGAGTTGAGACGAAAGAATGTTGAAACTTGCTTCAACATGAAAGTAAGTTATACTTAATCATTTATTTTATGCTTTTATGTTAGATATAAATGGGGTGATAGTTATTCTCACTATTCTTATGCAATAAATTTTAGATAACAGACTTTGAAGATAAATGGAACACATGGAAGGATGAACAAAGTATTTCATCCATCGACAAACTCGACAATAAGGTGTATTTTTCTTTTCCGTAATACGTATAAAAAAAATTCTTGCAATTTCATCACTCTTTCAGTAACATTTTTGTCATCCTCATTGAAACAGGTCAAACGTTTGAAAATTTACTCCATCAGTTGGAGCTCCACAGTGATAACAGATAAAACACAACTTTGGAAAATGGTGAAAAGAGAAATAATATCTCAAAGGATGGAGAGGTTTTTTATTTTTGAATACATGAATTTAACTGCTATTTGTGGTTTATGTAAATAAAACCATATATATTTACTAAGTCCATTGTTTTCCTTATTTAACAGAAATCCAGGTAATTCGGAAACAAGTCATAACTGTTGTTCTACCAAATCTAGACTAAATCAAAGTATCTCCATTCTCCAGGTATTATTTGTGTCGCAATAAACCATATTATATTCAAATGAGTCATATGTTCTGAATGCATTTCTTTTATAATATGACATTTCGTCATGTATTTGTAGTTTTTTAAATCTCAAGAGCGCATTGATAAACGGATGTACGAAGAATTGATTCGAATCTTTATAAGGTAAGCAAAAGCTATATTACACAACTTACTATTAATTTTACTATCTTTTTCTCTAAAAAAATTCTAATTTAAGAGTCTTACATTTTTTCTTTACTACGGAAAACAATTGCAGAGAAAAAGAAAATACTTCGAATAGAGATTACATGTTCGGCATTCCTCTTAAAGAACGTCATTGATTGCACAATATCAATATTACTCTGCATGCTTCGATATAATTTTGAATATCTTTATTTACCATTTTCAAAATATAATAATATTGTGCTTTAATGCGACCTATGCCTCATAAAAAGAAAAATAAATATTTATTTTTCTCTGCTGTGTGCATTAAAAAAAGCGGGCAGACGGGCACGGGAGTGCCCGTCTGAACGCTAGTAGATATATAATAACTAAATATAATTTTCTTTTGCTTTAATATACAGCCAAACTAAAACACGATGAAATCTTTCAATTATGTAAGGAGTTGAGACGAAAGAATGTTGAAACTTGCTTCAACATGAAAGTAAGTTATACTTAATCATTTATTTTATGCTTTTATGTTAGATATAAATGGGGTGATAGTTATTCTCACTATTCTTATGCAATAAATTTTAGATAACAGACTTTGAAGATAAATGGAACACATGGAAGGATGAACAAAGTATTTCATCCATCGACAAACTCGACAATAAGGTGTATTTTTCTTTTCCGTAATACGTATAAAAAAAATTCTTGCAATTTCATCACTCTTTCAGTAACATTTTTATCATCCTCATTGAAACAGGTCAAACGTTTGAAAATTTACTCCATCGGTTGGAGCTCCACAGTGATAACAGATAAAACACAACTTTGGAAAATGGTGAAAAGAGAAATAATATCTCAAAGGATGGAGAGGTTTTTTATTTTTGAATACATGAATTTAACTGCTATTTGTGGTTTATGTAAATAAAACCATATATATTTACTAAGTCCATTGTTTTCCTTATTTAACAGAAATCCAGGTAATTCGGAAACAAGTCATAACTGTTGTTCTACCAAATCTAGACTAAATCAAAGTATCTCCATTCTCCAGGTATTATTTGTGTCGCAATAAACCATATTATATTCAAATGAGTCATATGTTCTGAATGCATTTCTTTTATAATATGACATTTCGTCATGTATTTGTAGTTTTTTAAATCTCAAGAGCGCATTGATAAACGGATGTACGAAGAATTGATTCGAATCTTTATAAGGTAAGCAAAAGCTATATTACACAACTTACTATTAATTTTACTATCTTTTTCTCTAAAAAAATTCTAATTTAAGAGTCTTACATTTTTTCTTTACTACGGAAAACAATTGCAGAGAAAAAGAAAATACTTCGAATAGAGATTACATGTTCGACATTCCTCTTAAAGAACGTCATTGATTGCACAATATCAATATTACTCTGCATGCTTCGATATAATTTTGAATATATTTATTTACCATTTTCAAAATATAATAATATTGTGCTTTAATGCGACCTATGCCTCATAAAAAGAAAAATAAATATTTATTTTTCTCTGCTGTGCGCATTAAAAAAAGCGGGCAGACGGGCACGGGAGTGCCTGTCTGAACGCTAGTAGATATATAATAACTAAATATAATTTTCTTTTGCTTTAATATACAGCCAAACTAAAACACGATGAAATCTTTCAATTATGTAAGGAGTTGAGACGAAAGAATGTTGAAACTTGCTTCAACATGAAAGTAAGTTATACTTAATCATTTATTTTATGCTTTTATGTTAGATATAAATGGGGTGATAGTTATTCTCACTATTCTTATGCAATAAATTTTAGATAACAGACTTTGAAGATAAATGGAACACATGGAAGAATGAACAAAGTATTTCATCCATCGACAAACTCGACAATAAGGTGTATTTTTCTTTTCCGTAATACGTATAAAAAAAATTCTTGCAATTTCATCACTCTTTCAGTAACATTTTTATCATCCTCATTGAAACAGGTCAAACGTTTGAAAATTTACTCCATCGGTTGGAGCTCCACAGTGATAACAGATAAAACACAACTTTGGAAAATGGTGAAAAGAGAAATAATATCTCAAAGGATGGAGAGGTTTTTTATTTTTGAATACATGAATTTAACTGCTATTTGTGGTTTATGTAAATAAAACCATATATATTTACTAAGTCCATTGTTTTCCTTATTTAACAGAAATCCAGGTAATTCAGAAACAAGTCATAACTGTTGTTCTACCAAATCTAGACTAAATCAAAGTATCTCCATTCTCCAGGTATTATTTGTGTCGCAATAAACCATATTATATTCAAATGAGTCACATGTTCTGAATGCATTTCTTTTATAATATGACATTTCGTCATGTATTTGTAGTTTTTTAAATCTCAAGAGCGCATTGATAAACGGATGTACGAAGAATAGATTCGAATCTTTATAAGGTAAGCAAAAGCTATATTACACAACTTACTATTAATTTTACTATCTTTTTCTCTAAAAAAATTCTAATTTAAGAGTCTTACATTTTTTCTTTACTACGGAAAACAATTGCAGAGAAAAAGAAAATACTTCGAATAGAGATTACATGTTCGGCATTCCTCTTAAAGAACGTCATTGATTGCACAATATCAATATTACTTTGCATGCTTCGATATAATTTTGAATATCTTTATTTACCATTTTCAAAATATAATAATATTGTGCTTTAATGCGACCTATGCCTCATAAAAAGAAAAATAAATATTTATTTTTCTCTGCTGTGCGCATTAAAAAAAGCGGGCAGACGGGCACGGGAGTGCCTGTCTGAACGCTAGTAGATATATAATAACTAAATATAATTTTCTTTTGCTTTAATATACAGCCAAACTAAAACACGATGAAGTCTTTCAATTATGTAAGGAGTTGAGACGAAAGAATGTTGAAACTTGCTTCAACATGAAAGTAAGTTATACTTAATCATTTATTTTATGCTTTTATGTTAGATATAAATGGGGTGATAGTTATTCTCACTATTCTTATGCAATAAATTTTAGATAACAGACTTTGAAGATAAATGGAACACATGGAAGGATGAACAAAGTATTTCATCCATCGACAAACTCGACAATAAGGTGTATTTTTCTTTTCCGTAATACGTATAAAAAAAATTCTTGCAATTTCATCACTCTTTCAGTAACATTTTTGTCATCCTCATTGAAACAGGTCAAACGTTTGAAAATTTACTCCATCGGTTGGAGCTCCACAGTGATAACAGATAAAACACAACTTTGGAAAATGGTGAAAAGAGAAATAATATCTCAAAGGATGGAGAGGTTTTTTATTTTTGAATACATGAATTTAACTGCTATTTGTGGTTTATGTAAATAAAACCATATATATTTACTAAGTCCATTGTTTTCCTTATTTAACAGAAATCCAGGTAATTCAGAAACAAGTCATAACTGTTGTTCTACCAAATCTAGACTAAATCAAAGTATCTCCATTCTCCAGGTATTATTTGTGTCGCAATAAACCATATTATATTCAAATGAGTCACATGTTCTGAATGCATTTCTTTTATAATATGACATTTCGTCATGTATTTGTAGTTTTTTAAATCTCAAGAGCGCATTGATAAACGGATGTACGAAGAATTGATTCGAATCTTTATAAGGTAAGCAAAAGCTATATTACACAACTTACTATTAATTTTACTATCTTTTTCTCTAAAAAAATTCTAATTTAAGAGTCTTACATTTTTTCTTTACTACGGAAAACAATTGCAGAGAAAAAGAAAATACTTCGAATAGAGATTACATGTTCGGCATTCCTCTTAAAGAACGTCATTGATTGCACAATATCAATATTACTCTGCATGCTTCGATATAATTTTGAATATCTTTATTTACCATTTTCAAAATATAATAATATTGTGCTTTAATGCGACCTATGCCTCATAAAAAGAAAAATAAATATTTATTTTTCTCTGCTGTGCGCATTAAAAAAAGCGGGCAGACGGGCACGGGAGTGCCCGTCTGAACGCTAGTAGATATATAATAACTAAATATAATTTTCTTTTGCTTTAATATACAGCCAAACTAAAACACGATGAAATCTTTCAATTATGTAAGGAGTTGAGACGAAAGAATGTTGAAACTTGCTTCAACATGAAAGTAAGTTATACTTAATCATTTATTTTATGCTTTTATGTTAGATATAAATGGGGTGATAGTTATTCTCACTATTCTTATGCAATAAATTTTAGATAACAGACTTTGAAGATAAATGGAACACATGGAAGGATGAACAAAGTATTTCATCCATCGACAAACTCGACAATAAGGTGTATTTTTCTTTTCCGTAATACGTATAAAAAAAATTCTTGCAATTTCATCACTCTTTCAGTAACATTTTTGTCATCCTCATTGAAACAGGTCAAACGTTTGAAAATTTACTCCATCGGTTGGAGCTCCACAGTGATAACAGATAAAACACAACTTTGGAAAATGGTGAAAAGAGAAATAATATCTCAAAGGATGGAGAGGTTTTTTATTTTTGAATACATGAATTTAACTGCTATTTGTGGTTTATGTAAATAAAACCATATATATTTACTAAGTCCATTGTTTTCCTTATTTAACAGAAATCCAGGTAATTCAGAAACAAGTCATAACTGTTGTTCTACCAAATCTAGACTAAATCAAAGTATCTCCATTCTCCAGGTATTATTTGTGTCGCAATAAACCATATTATATTCAAATGAGTCATATGTTCTGAATGTATTTCTTTTATAATATGACATTTCGTCATGTATTTGTAGTTTTTTAAATCTCAAGAGCGCATTGATAAACGGATGTACGAAGAATTGATTCGAATCTTTATAAGGTAAGCAAAAGCTATATTACACAACTTACTATTAATTTTACTATCTTTTTCTCTAAAAAAATTCTAATTTAAGAGTCTTACATTTTTTCTTTACTACGGAAAACAATTGCAGAGAAAAAGAAAATACTTCGAATAGAGATTTCATGTTCGGCATTCCTCTTAAAGAACGTCATTGATTGCACAATATCAATATTACTCTGCATGCTTCGATATAATTTTGAATATCTTTATTTACCATTTTCAAAATATAATAATATTGTGCTTTAATGCGACCTATGCCTCATAAAAAGAAAAATAAATATTTATTTTTCTCTGCTGTGCGCATTAAAAAAAGCGGGCAGACGGGCACGGGAGTGCCCGTCTGAACGCTAGTAGATATATAATAACTAAATATAATTTTCTTTTGCTTTAATATACAGCCAAACTAAAACACGATGAAATCTTTCAATTATGTAAGGAGTTGAGACGAAAGAATGTTGAAACTTGCTTCAACATGAAAGTAAGTTATACTTAATCATTTATTTTATGCTTTTATGTTAGATATAAATGGGGTGATAGTTATTCTCACTATTCTTATGCAATAAATTTTAGATAACAGACTTTGAAGATAAATGGAACACATGGAAGGATGAACAAAGTATTTCATCCATCGACAAACTCGACAATAAGGTGTATTTTTCTTTTCCGTAATACGTATAAAAAAAATTCTTGCAATTTCATCACTCTTTCAGTAACATTTTTGTCATCCTCATTGAAACAGGTCAAACGTTTGAAAATTTACTCCATCGGTTGGAGCTCCACAGTGATAACAGATAAAACACAACTTTGGAAAATGGTGAAAAGAGAAATAATATCTCAAAGGATGGAGAGGTTTTTTATTTTTGAATACATGAATTTAACTGCTATTTGTGGTTTATGTAAATAAAACCATATATATTTACTAAGTCCATTGTTTTCCTTATTTAACAGAAATCCAGGTAATTCAGAAACAAGTCATAACTGTTGTTCTACCAAATCTAGACTAAATCAAAGTATCTCCATTCTCCAGGTATTATTTGTGTCGCAATAAACCATATTATATTCAAATGAGTCATATGTTCTGAATGTATTTCTTTTATAATATGACATTTCGTCATGTATTTGTAGTTTTTTAAATCTCAAGAGCGCATTGATAAACGGATGTACGAAGAATTGATTCGAATCTTTATAAGGTAAGCAAAAGCTATATTACACAACTTACTATTAATTTTACTATCTTTTTCTCTAAAAAAATTCTAATTTAAGAGTCTTACATTTTTTCTTTACTACGGAAAACAATTGCAGAGAAAAAGAAAATACTTCGAATAGAGATTTCATGTTCGGCATTCCTCTTAAAGAACGTCATTGATTGCACAATATCAATATTACTCTGCATGCTTCGATATAATTTTGAATATCTTTATTTACCATTTTCAAAATATAATAATATTGTGCTTTAATGCGACCTATGCCTCATAAAAAGAAAAATAAATATTTATTTTTCTCTGCTGTGCGCATTAAAAAAAGCGGGCAGACGGGCACGGGAGTGCCCGTCTGAACGCTAGTAGATATATAATAACTAAATATAATTTTCTTTTGCTTTAATATACAGCCAAACTAAAACACGATGAAATCTTTCAATTATGTAAGGAGTTGAGACGAAAGAATGTTGAAACTTGCTTCAACATGAAAGTAAGTTATACTTAATCATTTATTTTATGCTTTTATGTTAGATATAAATGGGGTGATAGTTATTCTCACTATTCTTATGCAATAAATTTTAGATAACAGACTTTGAAGATAAATGGAACACATGGAAGGATGAACAAAGTATTTCATCCATCGACAAACTCGACAATAAGGTGTATTTTTCTTTTCCGTAATACGTATAAAAAAAATTCTTGCAATTTCATCACTCTTTCAGTAACATTTTTGTCATCCTCATTGAAACAGGTCAAACGTTTGAAAATTTACTCCATCAGTTGGAGCTCCACAGTGATAACAGATAAAACACAACTTTGGAAAATGGTGAAAAGAGAAATAATATCTCAAAGGATGGAGAGGTTTTTTATTTTTGAATACATGAATTTAACTGCTATTTGTGGTTTATGTAAATAAAACCATATATATTTACTAAGTCCATTGTTTTCCTTATTTAACAGAAATCCAGGTAATTCAGAAACAAGTCATAACTGTTGTTCTACCAAATCTAGACTAAATCAAAGTATCTCCATTCTCCAGGTATTATTTGTGTCGCAATAAACCATATTATATTCAAATGAGTCATATGTTCTGAATGTATTTCTTTTATAATATGACATTTCGTCATGTATTTGTAGTTTTTTAAATCTCAAGAGCGCATTGATAAACGGATGTACGAAGAATTGATTCGAATCTTTATAAGGTAAGCAAAAGCTATATTACACAACTTACTATTAATTTTACTATCTTTTTCTCTAAAAAAATTCTAATTTAAGAGTCTTACATTTTTTCTTTACTACGGAAAACAATTGCAGAGAAAAAGAAAATACTTCGAATAGAGATTTCATGTTCGGCATTCCTCTTAAAGAACGTCATTGATTGCACAATATCAATATTACTCTGCATGCTTCGATATAATTTTGAATATCTTTATTTACCATTTTCAAAATATAATAATATTGTGCTTTAATGCGACCTATGCCTCATAAAAAGAAAAATAAATATTTATTTTTCTCTGCTGTGCGCATTAAAAAAAGCGGGCAGACGGGCACGGGAGTGCCCGTCTGAACGCTAGTAGATATATAATAACTAAATATAATTTTCTTTTGCTTTAATATACAGCCAAACTAAAACACGATGAAATCTTTCAATTATGTAAGGAGTTGAGACGAAAGAATGTTGAAACTTGCTTCAACATGAAAGTAAGTTATACTTAATCATTTATTTTATGCTTTTATGTTAGATATAAATGGGGTGATAGTTATTCTCACTATTCTTATGCAATAAATTTTAGATAACAGACTTTGAAGATAAATGGAACACATGGAAGGATGAACAAAGTATTTCATCCATCGACAAACTCGACAATAAGGTGTATTTTTCTTTTCCGTAATACGTATAAAAAAAATTCTTGCAATTTCATCACTCTTTCAGTAACATTTTTGTCATCCTCATTGAAACAGGTCAAACGTTTGAAAATTTACTCCATCAGTTGGAGCTCCACAGTGATAACAGATAAAACACAACTTTGGAAAATGGTGAAAAGAGAAATAATATCTCAAAGGATGGAGAGGTTTTTTATTTTTGAATACATGAATTTAACTGCTATTTGTGGTTTATGTAAATAAAACCATATATATTTACTAAGTCCATTGTTTTCCTTATTTAACAGAAATCCAGGTAATTCAGAAACAAGTCATAACTGTTGTTCTACCAAATCTAGACTAAATCAAAGTATCTCCATTCTCCAGGTATTATTTGTGTCGCAATAAACCATATTATATTCAAATGAGTCATATGTTCTGAATGTATTTCTTTTATAATATGACATTTCGTCATGTATTTGTAGTTTTTTAAATCTCAAGAGCGCATTGATAAACGGATGTACGAAGAATTGATTCGAATCTTTATAAGGTAAGCAAAAGCTATATTACACAACTTACTATTAATTTTACTATCTTTTTCTCTAAAAAAATTCTAATTTAAGAGTCTTACATTTTTTCTTTACTACGGAAAACAATTGCAGAGAAAAAGAAAATACTTCGAATAGAGATTTCATGTTCGGCATTCCTCTTAAAGAACGTCATTGATTGCACAATATCAATATTACTCTGCATGCTTCGATATAATTTTGAATATCTTTATTTACCATTTTCAAAATATAATAATATTGTGCTTTAATGCGACCTATGCCTCATAAAAAGAAAAATAAATATTTATTTTTCTCTGCTGTGCGCATTAAAAAAAGCGGGCAGACGGGCACGGGAGTGCCCGTCTGAACGCTAGTAGATATATAATAACTAAATATAATTTTCTTTTGCTTTAATATACAGCCAAACTAAAACACGATGAAATCTTTCAATTATGTAAGGAGTTGAGACGAAAGAATGTTGAAACTTGCTTCAACATGAAAGTAAGTTATACTTAATCATTTATTTTATGCTTTTATGTTAGATATAAATGGGGTGATAGTTATTCTCACTATTCTTATGCAATAAATTTTAGATAACAGACTTTGAAGATAAATGGAACACATGGAAGGATGAACAAAGTATTTCATCCATCGACAAACTCGACAATAAGGTGTATTTTTCTTTTCCGTAATACGTATAAAAAAAATTCTTGCAATTTCATCACTCTTTCAGTAACATTTTTGTCATCCTCATTGAAACAGGTCAAACGTTTGAAAATTTACTCCATCAGTTGGAGCTCCACAGTGATAACAGATAAAACACAACTTTGGAAAATGGTGAAAAGAGAAATAATATCTCAAAGGATGGAGAGGTTTTTTATTTTTGAATACATGAATTTAACTGCTATTTGTGGTTTATGTAAATAAAACCATATATATTTACTAAGTCCATTGTTTTCCTTATTTAACAGAAATCCAGGTAATTCAGAAACAAGTCATAACTGTTGTTCTACCAAATCTAGACTAAATCAAAGTATCTCCATTCTCCAGGTATTATTTGTGTCGCAATAAACCATATTATATTCAAATGAGTCATATGTTCTGAATGTATTTCTTTTATAATATGACATTTCGTCATGTATTTGTAGTTTTTTAAATCTCAAGAGCGCATTGATAAACGGATGTACGAAGAATTGATTCGAATCTTTATAAGGTAAGCAAAAGCTATATTACACAACTTACTATTAATTTTACTATCTTTTTCTCTAAAAAAATTCTAATTTAAGAGTCTTACATTTTTTCTTTACTACGGAAAACAATTGCAGAGAAAAAGAAAATACTTCGAATAGAGATTTCATGTTCGGCATTCCTCTTAAAGAACGTCATTGATTGCACAATATCAATATTACTCTGCATGCTTCGATATAATTTTGAATATCTTTATTTACCATTTTCAAAATATAATAATATTGTGCTTTAATGCGACCTATGCCTCATAAAAAGAAAAATAAATATTTATTTTTCTCTGCTGTGCGCATTAAAAAAAGCGGGCAGACGGGCACGGGAGTGCCCGTCTGAACGCTAGTAGATATATAATAACTAAATATAATTTTCTTTTGCTTTAATATACAGCCAAACTAAAACACGATGAAATCTTTCAATTATGTAAGGAGTTGAGACGAAAGAATGTTGAAACTTGCTTCAACATGAAAGTAAGTTATACTTAATCATTTATTTTATGCTTTTATGTTAGATATAAATGGGGTGATAGTTATTCTCACTATTCTTATGCAATAAATTTTAGATAACAGACTTTGAAGATAAATGGAACACATGGAAGGATGAACAAAGTATTTCATCCATCGACAAACTCGACAATAAGGTGTATTTTTCTTTTCCGTAATACGTATAAAAAAAATTCTTGCAATTTCATCACTCTTTCAGTAACATTTTTGTCATCCTCATTGAAACAGGTCAAACGTTTGAAAATTTACTCCATCAGTTGGAGCTCCACAGTGATAACAGATAAAACACAACTTTGGAAAATGGTGAAAAGAGAAATAATATCTCAAAGGATGGAGAGGTTTTTTATTTTTGAATACATGAATTTAACTGCTATTTGTGGTTTATGTAAATAAAACCATATATATTTACTAAGTCCATTGTTTTCCTTATTTAACAGAAATCCAGGTAATTCAGAAACAAGTCATAACTGTTGTTCTACCAAATCTAGACTAAATCAAAGTATCTCCATTCTCCAGGTATTATTTGTGTCGCAATAAACCATATTATATTCAAATGAGTCATATGTTCTGAATGTATTTCTTTTATAATATGACATTTCGTCATGTATTTGTAGTTTTTTAAATCTCAAGAGCGCATTGATAAACGGATGTACGAAGAATTGATTCGAATCTTTATAAGGTAAGCAAAAGCTATATTACACAACTTACTATTAATTTTACTATCTTTTTCTCTAAAAAAATTCTAATTTAAGAGTCTTACATTTTTTCTTTACTACGGAAAACAATTGCAGAGAAAAAGAAAATACTTCGAATAGAGATTTCATGTTCGGCATTCCTCTTAAAGAACGTCATTGATTGCACAATATCAATATTACTCTGCATGCTTCGATATAATTTTGAATATCTTTATTTACCATTTTCAAAATATAATAATATTGTGCTTTAATGCGACCTATGCCTCATAAAAAGAAAAATAAATATTTATTTTTCTCTGCTGTGCGCATTAAAAAAAGCGGGCAGACGGGCACGGGAGTGCCCGTCTGAACGCTAGTAGATATATAATAACTAAATATAATTTTCTTTTGCTTTAATATACAGCCAAACTAAAACACGATGAAATCTTTCAATTATGTAAGGAGTTGAGACGAAAGAATGTTGAAACTTGCTTCAACATGAAAGTAAGTTATACTTAATCATTTATTTTATGCTTTTATGTTAGATATAAATGGGGTGATAGTTATTCTCACTATTCTTATGCAATAAATTTTAGATAACAGACTTTGAAGATAAATGGAACACATGGAAGGATGAACAAAGTATTTCATCCATCGACAAACTCGACAATAAGGTGTATTTTTCTTTTCCGTAATACGTATAAAAAAAATTCTTGCAATTTCATCACTCTTTCAGTAACATTTTTGTCATCCTCATTGAAACAGGTCAAACGTTTGAAAATTTACTCCATCAGTTGGAGCTCCACAGTGATAACAGATAAAACACAACTTTGGAAAATGGTGAAAAGAGAAATAATATCTCAAAGGATGGAGAGGTTTTTTATTTTTGAATACATGAATTTAACTGCTATTTGTGGTTTATGTAAATAAAACCATATATATTTACTAAGTCCATTGTTTTCCTTATTTAACAGAAATCCAGGTAATTCAGAAACAAGTCATAACTGTTGTTCTACCAAATCTAGACTAAATCAAAGTATCTCCATTCTCCAGGTATTATTTGTGTCGCAATAAACCATATTATATTCAAATGAGTCATATGTTCTGAATGTATTTCTTTTATAATATGACATTTCGTCATGTATTTGTAGTTTTTTAAATCTCAAGAGCGCATTGATAAACGGATGTACGAAGAATTGATTCGAATCTTTATAAGGTAAGCAAAAGCTATATTACACAACTTACTATTAATTTTACTATCTTTTTCTCTAAAAAAATTCTAATTTAAGAGTCTTACATTTTTTCTTTACTACGGAAAACAATTGCAGAGAAAAAGAAAATACTTCGAATAGAGATTTCATGTTCGGCATTCCTCTTAAAGAACGTCATTGATTGCACAATATCAATATTACTCTGCATGCTTCGATATAATTTTGAATATCTTTATTTACCATTTTCAAAATATAATAATATTGTGCTTTAATGCGACCTATGCCTCATAAAAAGAAAAATAAATATTTATTTTTCTCTGCTGTGCGCATTAAAAAAAGCGGGCAGACGGGCACGGGAGTGCCCGTCTGAACGCTAGTAGATATATAATAACTAAATATAATTTTCTTTTGCTTTAATATACAGCCAAACTAAAACACGATGAAATCTTTCAATTATGTAAGGAGTTGAGACGAAAGAATGTTGAAACTTGCTTCAACATGAAAGTAAGTTATACTTAATCATTTATTTTATGCTTTTATGTTAGATATAAATGGGGTGATAGTTATTCTCACTATTCTTATGCAATAAATTTTAGATAACAGACTTTGAAGATAAATGGAACACATGGAAGGATGAACAAAGTATTTCATCCATCGACAAACTCGACAATAAGGTGTATTTTTCTTTTCCGTAATACGTATAAAAAAAATTCTTGCAATTTCATCACTCTTTCAGTAACATTTTTGTCATCCTCATTGAAACAGGTCAAACGTTTGAAAATTTACTCCATCAGTTGGAGCTCCACAGTGATAACAGATAAAACACAACTTTGGAAAATGGTGAAAAGAGAAATAATATCTCAAAGGATGGAGAGGTTTTTTATTTTTGAATACATGAATTTAACTGCTATTTGTGGTTTATGTAAATAAAACCATATATATTTACTAAGTCCATTGTTTTCCTTATTTAACAGAAATCCAGGTAATTCAGAAACAAGTCATAACTGTTGTTCTACCAAATCTAGACTAAATCAAAGTATCTCCATTCTCCAGGTATTATTTGTGTCGCAATAAACCATATTATATTCAAATGAGTCATATGTTCTGAATGTATTTCTTTTATAATATGACATTTCGTCATGTATTTGTAGTTTTTTAAATCTCAAGAGCGCATTGATAAACGGATGTACGAAGAATTGATTCGAATCTTTATAAGGTAAGCAAAAGCTATATTACACAACTTACTATTAATTTTACTATCTTTTTCTCTAAAAAAATTCTAATTTAAGAGTCTTACATTTTTTCTTTACTACGGAAAACAATTGCAGAGAAAAAGAAAATACTTCGAATAGAGATTTCATGTTCGGCATTCCTCTTAAAGAACGTCATTGATTGCACAATATCAATATTACTCTGCATGCTTCGATATAATTTTGAATATCTTTATTTACCATTTTCAAAATATAATAATATTGTGCTTTAATGCGACCTATGCCTCATAAAAAGAAAAATAAATATTTATTTTTCTCTGCTGTGCGCATTAAAAAAAGCGGGCAGACGGGCACGGGAGTGCCCGTCTGAACGCTAGTAGATATATAATAACTAAATATAATTTTCTTTTGCTTTAATATACAGCCAAACTAAAACACGATGAAATCTTTCAATTATGTAAGGAGTTGAGACGAAAGAATGTTGAAACTTGCTTCAACATGAAAGTAAGTTATACTTAATCATTTATTTTATGCTTTTATGTTAGATATAAATGGGGTGATAGTTATTCTCACTATTCTTATGCAATAAATTTTAGATAACAGACTTTGAAGATAAATGGAACACATGGAAGGATGAACAAAGTATTTCATCCATCGACAAACTCGACAATAAGGTGTATTTTTCTTTTCCGTAATACGTATAAAAAAAATTCTTGCAATTTCATCACTCTTTCAGTAACATTTTTGTCATCCTCATTGAAACAGGTCAAACGTTTGAAAATTTACTCCATCAGTTGGAGCTCCACAGTGATAACAGATAAAACACAACTTTGGAAAATGGTGAAAAGAGAAATAATATCTCAAAGGATGGAGAGGTTTTTTATTTTTGAATACATGAATTTAACTGCTATTTGTGGTTTATGTAAATAAAACCATATATATTTACTAAGTCCATTGTTTTCCTTATTTAACAGAAATCCAGGTAATTCAGAAACAAGTCATAACTGTTGTTCTACCAAATCTAGACTAAATCAAAGTATCTCCATTCTCCAGGTATTATTTGTGTCGCAATAAACCATATTATATTCAAATGAGTCATATGTTCTGAATGTATTTCTTTTATAATATGACATTTCGTCATGTATTTGTAGTTTTTTAAATCTCAAGAGCGCATTGATAAACGGATGTACGAAGAATTGATTCGAATCTTTATAAGGTAAGCAAAAGCTATATTACACAACTTACTATTAATTTTACTATCTTTTTCTCTAAAAAAATTCTAATTTAAGAGTCTTACATTTTTTCTTTACTACGGAAAACAATTGCAGAGAAAAAGAAAATACTTCGAATAGAGATTTCATGTTCGGCATTCCTCTTAAAGAACGTCATTGATTGCACAATATCAATATTACTCTGCATGCTTCGATATAATTTTGAATATCTTTATTTACCATTTTCAAAATATAATAATATTGTGCTTTAATGCGACCTATGCCTCATAAAAAGAAAAATAAATATTTATTTTTCTCTGCTGTGCGCATTAAAAAAAGCGGGCAGACGGGCACGGGAGTGCCCGTCTGAACGCTAGTAGATATATAATAACTAAATATAATTTTCTTTTGCTTTAATATACAGCCAAACTAAAACACGATGAAATCTTTCAATTATGTAAGGAGTTGAGACGAAAGAATGTTGAAACTTGCTTCAACATGAAAGTAAGTTATACTTAATCATTTATTTTATGCTTTTATGTTAGATATAAATGGGGTGATAGTTATTCTCACTATTCTTATGCAATAAATTTTAGATAACAGACTTTGAAGATAAATGGAACACATGGAAGGATGAACAAAGTATTTCATCCATCGACAAACTCGACAATAAGGTGTATTTTTCTTTTCCGTAATACGTATAAAAAAAATTCTTGCAATTTCATCACTCTTTCAGTAACATTTTTGTCATCCTCATTGAAACAGGTCAAACGTTTGAAAATTTACTCCATCAGTTGGAGCTCCACAGTGATAACAGATAAAACACAACTTTGGAAAATGGTGAAAAGAGAAATAATATCTCAAAGGATGGAGAGGTTTTTTATTTTTGAATACATGAATTTAACTGCTATTTGTGGTTTATGTAAATAAAACCATATATATTTACTAAGTCCATTGTTTTCCTTATTTAACAGAAATCCAGGTAATTCAGAAACAAGTCATAACTGTTGTTCTACCAAATCTAGACTAAATCAAAGTATCTCCATTCTCCAGGTATTATTTGTGTCGCAATAAACCATATTATATTCAAATGAGTCATATGTTCTGAATGTATTTCTTTTATAATATGACATTTCGTCATGTATTTGTAGTTTTTTAAATCTCAAGAGCGCATTGATAAAGGGATGTACGAAGAATTGATTCGAATCTTTATAAGGTAAGCAAAAGCTATATTACACAACTTACTATTAATTTTACTATCTTTTTCTCTAAAAAAATTCTAATTTAAGAGTCTTACATTTTTTCTTTACTACGGAAAACAATTGCAGAGAAAAAGAAAATACTTCGAATAGAGATTTCATGTTCGGCATTCCTCTTAAAGAACGTCATTGATTGCACAATATCAATATTACTCTGCATGCTTCGATATAATTTTGAATATCTTTATTTACCATTTTCAAAATATAATAATATTGTGCTTTAATGCGACCTATGCCTCATAAAAAGAAAAATAAATATTTATTTTTCTCTGCTGTGCGCATTAAAAAAAGCGGGCAGACGGGCACGGGAGTGCCCGTCTGAACGCTAGTAGATATATAATAACTAAATATAATTTTCTTTTGCTTTAATATACAGCCAAACTAAAACACGATGAAATCTTTCAATTATGTAAGGAGTTGAGACGAAAGAATGTTGAAACTTGCTTCAACATGAAAGTAAGTTATACTTAATCATTTATTTTATGCTTTTATGTTAGATATAAATGGGGTGATAGTTATTCTCACTATTCTTATGCAATAAATTTTAGATAACAGACTTTGAAGATAAATGGAACACATGGAAGGATGAACAAAGTATTTCATCCATCGACAAACTCGACAATGAGGTGTATTTTTCTTTTCCGTAATACGTATAAAAAAAATTCTTGCAATTTCATCACTCTTTCAGTAACATTTTTGTCATCCTCATTGAAACAGGTCAAACGTTTGAAAATTTACTCCATCAGTTGCAGCTCCACAGTGATAACAGATAAAACACAACTTTGGAAAATGGTGAAAAGAGAAATAATATCTCAAAGGATGGAGAGGTTTTTTATTTTTGAATACATGAATTTAACTGCTATTTGTGGTTTATGTAAATAAAACCATATATATTTACTAAGTCCATTGTTTTCCTTATTTAACAGAAATCCAGGTAATTCAGAAACAAGTCATAACTGTTGTTCTACCAAATCTAGACTAAATCAAAGTATCTCCATTCTCCAGGTATTATTTGTGTCGCAATAAACCATATTATATTCAAATGAGTCATATGTTCTGAATGTATTTCTTTTATAATATGACATTTCGTCATGTATTTGTAGTTTTTTAAATCTCAAGAGCGCATTGATAAACGGATGTACGAAGAATTGATTCGAATCTTTATAAGGTAAGCAAAAGCTATATTACACAACTTACTATTAATTTTACTATCTTTTTCTCTAAAAAAATTCTAATTTAAGAGTCTTACATTTTTTCTTTACTACGGAAAACAATTGCAGAGAAAAAGAAAATACTTCGAATAGAGATTTCATGTTCGGCATTCCTCTTAAAGAACGTCATTGATTGCACAATATCAATATTACTCTGCATGCTTCGATATAATTTTGAATATCTTTATTTACCATTTTCAAAATATAATAATATTGTGCTTTAATGCGACCTATGCCTCATAAAAAGAAAAATAAATATTTATTTTTCTCTGCTGTGCGCATTAAAAAAAGCGGGCAGACGGGCACGGGAGTGCCCGTCTGAACGCTAGTAGATATATAATAACTAAATATAATTTTCTTTTGCTTTAATATACAGCCAAACTAAAACACGATGAAATCTTTCAATTATGTAAGGAGTTGAGACGAAAGAATGTTGAAACTTGCTTCAACATGAAAGTAAGTTATACTTAATCATTTATTTTATGCTTTTATGTTAGATATAAATGGGGTGATAGTTATTCTCACTATTCTTATGCAATAAATTTTAGATAACAGACTTTGAAGATAAATGGAACACATGGAAGGATGAACAAAGTATTTCATCCATCGACAAACTCGACAATAAGGTGTATTTTTCTTTTCCGTAATACGTATAAAAAAAATTCTTGCAATTTCATCACTCTTTCAGTAACATTTTTGTCATCCTCATTGAAACAGGTCAAACGTTTGAAAATTTACTCCATCAGTTGGAGCTCCACAGTGATAACAGATAAAACACAACTTTGGAAAATGGTGAAAAGAGAAATAATATCTCAAAGGATGGAGAGGTTTTTTATTTTTGAATACATGAATTTAACTGCTATTTGTGGTTTATGTAAATAAAACCATATATATTTACTAAGTCCATTGTTTTCCTTATTTAACAGAAATCCAGGTAATTCAGAAACAAGTCATAACTGTTGTTCTACCAAATCTAGACTAAATCAAAGTATCTCCATTCTCCAGGTATTATTTGTGTCGCAATAAACCATATTATATTCAAATGAGTCATATGTTCTGAATGTATTTCTTTTATAATATGACATTTCGTCATGTATTTGTAGTTTTTTAAATCTCAAGAGCGCATTGATAAACGGATGTACGAAGAATTGATTCGAATCTTTATAAGGTAAGCAAAAGCTATATTACACAACTTACTATTAATTTTACTATCTTTTTCTCTAAAAAAATTCTAATTTAAGAGTCTTACATTTTTTCTTTACTACGGAAAACAATTGCAGAGAAAAAGAAAATACTTCGAATAGAGATTTCATGTTCGGCATTCCTCTTAAAGAACGTCATTGATTGCACAATATCAATATTACTCTGCATGCTTCGATATAATTTTGAATATCTTTATTTACCATTTTCAAAATATAATAATATTGTGCTTTAATGCGACCTATGCCTCATAAAAAGAAAATTAAATATTTATTTTTCTCTGCTGTGCGCATTAAAAAAAGCGGGCAGACGGGCACGGGAGTGCCCGTCTGAACGCTAGTAGATATATAATAACTAAATATAATTTTCTTTTGCTTTAATATACAGCCAAACTAAAACACGATGAAATCTTTCAATTATGTAAGGAGTTGAGACGAAAGAATGTTGAAACTTGCTTCAACATGAAAGTAAGTTATACTTAATCATTTATTTTCCTTTTATGTTAGATATAAATGGGGTGATAGTTATTCTCACTATTCTTATGCAATAAATTTTAGATAACAGACTTTGAAGATAAATGGAACACATGGAAGGATGAACAAAGTATTTCATCCATCGACAAACTCGACAATAAGGTGTATTTTTCTTTTCCGTAATACGTATAAAAAAAATTCTTGCAATTTCATCACTCTTTCAGTAACATTTTTGTCATCCTCATTGAAACAGGTCAAACGTTTGAAAATTTACTCCATCAGTTGGAGCTCCACAGTGATAACAGATAAAACACAACTTTGGAAAATGGTGAAAAGAGAAATAATATCTCAAAGGATGGAGAGGTTTTTTATTTTTGAATACATGAATTTAACTGCTATTTGTGGTTTATGTAAATAAAACCATATATATTTACTAAGTCCATTGTTTTCCTTATTTAACAGAAATCCAGGTAATTCAGAAACAAGTCATAACTGTTGTTCTACCAAATCTAGACTAAATCAAAGTATCTCCATTCTCCAGGTATTATTTGTGTCGCAATAAACCATATTATATTCAAATGAGTCATATGTTCTGAATGTATTTCTTTTATAATATGACATTTCGTCATGTATTTGTAGTTTTTTAAATCTCAAGAGCGCATTGATAAACGGATGTACGAAGAATTGATTCGAATCTTTATAAAGTAAGCAAAAGCTATATTACACAACTTACTATTAATTTTACTATCTTTTTCTCTAAAAAAATTCTAATTTAAGAGTCTTACATTTTTTCTTTACTACGGAAAACAATTGCAGAGAAAAAGAAAATACTTCGAATAGAGATTTCATGTTCGGCATTCCTCTTAAAGAACATCATTGATTGCACAATATCAATATTACTCTGCATGCTTCGATATAATTTTGAATATCTTTATTTACCATTTTCAAAATATAATAATATTGTGCTTTAATGCGACCTATGCCTCATAAAAAGAAAATTAAATATTTATTTTTCTCTGCTGTGCGCATTAAAAAAAGCGGGCAGACGGGCACGGGAGTGCCCGTCTGAACGCTAGTAGATATATAATAACTAAATATAATTTTCTTTTGCTTTAATATACAGCCAAACTAAAACACGATGAAATCTTTCAATTATGTAAGGAGTTGAGACGAAAGAATGTTGAAACTTGCTTCAACATGAAAGTAAGTTATACTTAATCATTTATTTTATGCTTTTATGTTAGATATAAATGGGGTGATAGTTATTCTCACTATTCTTATGCAATAAATTTTAGATAACAGACTTTGAAGATAAATGGAACACATGGAAGGATGAACAAAGTATTTCATCCATCGACAAACTCGACAATAAGGTGTATTTTTCTTTTCCGTAATACGTATAAAAAAAATTCTTGCAATTTCATCACTCTTTCAGTAACATTTTTGTCATCCTCATTGAAACAGGTCAAACGTTTGAAAATTTACTCCATCAGTTGGAGCTCCACAGTGATAACAGATAAAACACAACTTTGGAAAATGGTGAAAAGAGAAATAATATCTCAAAGGATGGAGAGGTTTTTTATTTTTGAATACATGAATTTAACTGCTATTTGTGGTTTATGTAAATAAAACCATATATATTTACTAAGTCCATTGTTTTCCTTATTTAACAGAAATCCAGGTAATTCAGAAACAAGTCATAACTGTTGTTCTACCAAATCTAGACTAAATCAAATTATCTCCATTCTCCAGGTATTATTTGTGTCGCAATAAACCATATTATATTCAAATGAGTCATATGTTCTGAATGTATTTCTTTTATAATATGACATTTCGTCATGTATTTGTAGTTTTTTAAATCTCAAGAGCGCATTGATAAACGGATGTACGAAGAATTGATTCGAATCTTTATAAAGTAAGCAAAAGCTATATTACACAACTTACTATTAATTTTACTATCTTTTTCTCTAAAAAAATTCTAATTTAAGAGTCTTACATTTTTTCTTTACTACGGAAAACAATTGCAGAGAAAAAGAAAATACTTCGAATAGAGATTTCATGTTCGGCATTCCTCTTAAAGAACGTCATTGATTGCACAATATCAATATTACTCTGCATGCTTCGATATAATTTTGAATATCTTTATTTACCATTTTCAAAATATAATAATATTGTGCTTTAATGCGACCTATGCCTCATAAAAAGAAAAATAAATATTTATTTTTCTCTGCTGTGCGCATTAAAAAAAGCGGGCAGACGGGCACGGGAGTGCCCGTCTGAACGCTAGTAGATATATAATAACTAAATATAATTTTCTTTTGCTTTAATATACAGCCAAACTAAAACACGATGAAATCTTTCAATTATGTAAGGAGTTGAGACGAAAGAATGTTGAAACTTGCTTCAACATGAAAGTAAGTTATACTTAATCATTTATTTTATGCTTTTATGTTAGATATAAATGGGGTGATAGTTATTCTCACTATTCTTATGCAATAAATTTTAGATAACAGACTTTGAAGATAAATGGAACACATGGAAGGATGAACAAAGTATTTCATCCATCGACAAACTCGACAATAAGGTGTATTTTTCTTTTCCGTAATACGTATAAAAAAAATTCTTGCAATTTCATCACTCTTTCAGTAACATTTTTGTCATCCTCATTGAAACAGGTCAAACGTTTGAAAATTTACTCCATCAGTTGGAGCTCCACAGTGATAACAGATAAAACACAACTTTGGAAAATGGTGAAAAGAGAAATAATATCTCAAAGGATGGAGAGGTTTTTTATTTTTGAATACATGAATTTAACTGCTATTTGTGGTTTATGTAAATAAAACCATATATATTTACTAAGTCCATTGTTTTCCTTATTTAACAGAAATCCAGGTAATTCAGAAACAAGTCATAACTGTTGTTCTACCAAATCTAGACTAAATCAAATTATCTCCATTCTCCAGGTATTATTTGTGTCGCAATAAACCATATTATATTCAAATGAGTCATATGTTCTGAATGTATTTCTTTTATAATATGACATTTCGTCATGTATTTGTAGTTTTTTAAATCTCAAGAGCGCATTGATAAAGGGATGTACGAAGAATTGATTCGAATCTTTATAAGGTAAGCAAAAGCTATATTACACAACTTACTATTAATTTTACTATCTTTTTCTCTAAAAAAATTCTAATTTAAGAGTCTTACATTTTTTCTTTACTACGGAAAACAATTGCAGAGAAAAAGAAAATACTTCGAATAGAGATTTCATGTTCGGCATTCCTCTTAAAGAACGTCATTGATTGCACAATATCAATATTACTCTGCATGCTTCGATATAATTTTGAATATCTTTATTTACCATTTTCAAAATATAATAATATTGTGCTTTAATGCGACCTATAGTAGAAACCTCATAAAAAGAAAAATAAATATTTATTTTTCTCTGTTGTGCGCATTAAAAAAAGCGGGCAGACGGGCACGGGAGTGCCCGTCTGAACGCTAGTTTTAATAATAATGGTTATTCATTGCACTCTGTGTTGGATGGCTCGTGACGTATTCTTCTTTCTTCCTGGTTCTCCGCATTCTGTATGCTCACACAAAGAACTTGGACCTTAGGGCCCACCTTGGGCTCATACTACATTTGTTCCTGCCCTTGACTGACTGTTTATTTTTTGGACAATTAGAAGAGGATTTGGGCCTTAGGGCCCATTCCAAATCCTTGTTTCTTTAGGTCCTCTGTTGGGCCTTTGTAATTTGCTTCTTGGGGCTTCACCCCTTTTAGTTCTTATGCACCCTATTCTGTTTAGAAGTTATCATTCATCTCCTATGTTTTTTTTATAAATATGACATTAGTAGTAAAATAGGCTTTTGTTTTAATTTTCTTTTGATTGTTTTTAATTATGAGTTTTAATTTTTGTTAGAATACATGTTAATTTAATGCTTAGTTGAATATTAATAGATAAATAAAAAATGTTTATTTTTATCCTAATTATGATGGAGTATTGGTCCAATACCGAGTAATCTTTCTCGAACCCAATTAATTCTCACGAATTCAAACCTAAACCCTTTTAACCAATATACTCTTCAAAACCTTTTTAACTTTAAACTATTTGATGAAAAGGAGTATAGTAAACGTCCGCTTCACTATCTCTCGAGTATTCAAACGATTGGCGTTCGCCATATTGCTCGAATTCTCGTCATCCAATTAAAACCCTAAAAAGCTTACAAATTCAAATCACTTTCCCAAATTAAAACTTCTAAATACTTTATATTTATAAATTAAACCTTGGATGAAAAGGGGTATAGTAAGCGTCCGCTTCACTATCTCTCGAGTCTTCAAATAGTTGGCGTCCGCCATATTGCTTGAATTCTCGTCGCCCAATCAAAACATTAATCATACGAAATTCAAATCATCTTCCTAAATTAATATAATACTTAAAAATATTTATGATTTATAAACTTTGGATGAAAAAGAATAGGAGGCGTTCACCTCACTATCTCTCGAATAATTGAATGATTGGCGCTCGCCATATTGCTCAACTTATCGACTTCCGATTTAAAACACTCTAAATAAATTCGGATAAGGGAATGGGTGGTGCAAGCCTCATCATTCCTTGGATAAGAAAGGGGGAGGTGTTCGCCTCACTACTGCACATATTCGATTTCCACAAACGATCTTCAATAATAATTTGAACGAAAAGGGAGTAGAAGGCATTCACCTTGTTATTCCTCGAAAGAATTGAAAGATTCGTGTGCACCACATTGCTCAATCTTTTGTCGTTATTATTCAAAAAATACTAAATATATTAAACCTAATTCCTCGCCCCGTGCGATAGACAAGCCAACGTTTAGCCCTTAGATCGCGATGTAAACAGTTGTTCGCTAAGAAGACACCAACCAACCGTAGTTCCCCGAACTACTAATGCTCTGACTTCCTTATTGCACTATAAGGATACGTAGGCACGAGATTGCGAGATCTTGGCGAGCACACTAATAAAAAACCTCCATTTTCCCTCTTCTGAGGTTTCCATCCTTTTTTTTCAATATTCTTATCACTCGAAGAAAACAAACAACATAAGCTAACATTCAAATCGCAAATTAAACTAACAGGTTTCCGTTGAGTATAACGGACGTGAGGGGTGCTAATACCTTCCCCTTGTGTAATCGACTCCCGAACCTGAATATGGTTGCGACGACCATTATTCTATTTTTTGAAAGGTTTTATGATATTTTCCTATTCCTTCATTGGAATAAATAAAGTTCGGTGGAAACTCTGTTCGAACAAATTTTTTCCGCGACCATCACGAGGAATCGTATTTTTCGAGATGCGACAACCTTTTTACAAGTACAATTAAGAATTCACTAACATTAATCCATTCATCCATTCAATTAGCAACTAACTTCAACCACAAGTTTGCCTTAGTTTTGCAGCAAGCAAGTATAATATGGAAATAACCACAACTTCAACTACATATGACAAGTAAAAATGAGCCAACTTAAGGGAACATTAACATTCTATAATCAAGTAAAAAGTGAGCCTAATCTGATTCAAGATCGCATCCCACTTTACTTCTGTCAGAGTCATTAGTTAATTTTTATTAAGCCATGTCAATCAAACCAACATTCATTTGGTTGCCAAGCTTGCATCATCCTATTTCTAACTGAATTGGCAAGTCTAACTTGATAGCAACCCTAACACTATGATTAACATAGAACATAATTAATAATCACAAGTTAAGCTATAACAGCTAACCCTAACTAACTTTTTAAAAAACCTAAGCTAACTTTAAACTGACTTTTGACACTTGTATAACCGCTAACCATTTTACACTGAGGAGTTTAATAGAGTCAAACAGATTCAGTTACTTCTTCAACTATATAACTCAATCATTCTTCAATCGTTAGGGGTTCAACAATCACTCATAAAACACAATTCACGAGCTTTTGAGAGTCATCACTTTCCCATCACCTTCACCTCATTATGAGATTACTCCATAGTATCTCACTCTCATTATCTCAATTATATTTCGATCACTCTCTCCTTACAAAGATTCATCATCAATCACATAACACAACAAGAACAATGCAAGAAGATTTCACCTATAGACTATCTGCGGGAAGAAGAATAGAAGGAGAATAGAAGAAGAAGAAGAATTAAGGCTAATAAAAAGAGGAATTAGAGTAGCAGAAGAAGGAATTTAACATTCATACCTGAAGTTTGCTCAACATCTCCACTTGCTCCGGTCTCAGGTCTTCGTCTCCGGCAGGTAAGTAACGTTTCTTCACCTACTGGCTTTGTTCTTGTTACCATAACGTAAAGTAGAAGGTGAGGAATCAAATACCTAACCTCAGGGACTTTGATTCCTCCAATCCATCATTTAATTTAAAAATCTTTGGCTAGGGTTCATTTGGAGTTTTGCACGATTCAAAAACTTCATGGGGAATTAGTTGAAATTGATATGTGTTTTGGATGAAGCTCACTTAGAGGATCGAAGTGATATACAATCTTGTGTAATTGTTTCTCCTCCACCGTCAATGGTGAGCTCCAGCACGGCGGAGGACCTCAAGTCACTGATGGACATGTTTGAATGAGTGGAGCACATGTAAAATGTGAAGCACGTGGTTTTACTTGAAGTTGATTCCCTCTCATGTGTATAACTACGGATGGGCCTCTTTTCCCCTTAAAGCCCAATATTTTTCTCCCTGCCTAGCTTGCAAATGGCATATAGGCATGTTGCATGGGCCAAGCGCCCAGGGTGCTTTTTGCACCATGTTTGGCAGCAAAACGCCTGTCTTATTTTTTGTATTTTGGTGTCTCAATTGTTAGAAGAAAAAAAAATTGAATAATTGTTTAATGCATTTTTTTTATAATTAATGGTAAATAGTTTTTATTTTTTAGAATAAAATGATATTTGTTTTCTTATTTTTTAGGAGTTAATTGCATATGACCATGTTTACCATTGTTAATTGGAATGTTATTTTCCTTTTAGGTTTAATACTCGTAGATAGTTAATAACCATTGTACCATTAACATGCTCCCTTAGTTAGGTCATTTTAGAATCAAGATTGGCATGTGATTGATTAATTCATCATAATGTTATATCCTTAATCTTTTGTAAATAATTCAATTGATTTTCATTCCCATTGATTGAACTGATCAAAGTTTACTTTGATAAACCAAATCCTTTGATATATACTCATTCCCTTAGCCTGTTCAAGTGATCAAAAGGCCATTGATCACTTGATAAGGCAAATCCCTTGTGTTGAAACTGTACTTGATCCTTTTTTGTTTGCTCGGTACATAAACTATTATATAGTAATTTTCAATTCCTTTTCATACTTTATGCTAATTAGTTGGGATTCAAACACCCATAAAACCAATTATTGAACTTATAACAGTTTATATGATTATTGCTGATTTTACAATTCAATTCCCGATTTCAAATTTATATGTATATTTAAAATACTTTTTATACTACATCAAATAAATTCCGCACGACATCTTACTAGTATATAATAATAATAATAATAATAATAATAATAATAATAATAATAATAACAATAATAATAATAATAATAATAATAATAATAATAATGATAATAATAATAATAATAATAATAATAGGTTAGTTAAACCTCTGAATAATGACAAACATAAATGAAATAAATTACAAATAATTATAGATATAATTATACTTAATGAAAGAAATATTTTATTCTAAGTAAATAACATAATTTTTAGAATAAATTTAAGAAATAATAAGTAAATAACATAATTTTTCATATAAATTTTGTTGGGAGAGTTTTTCACTTGGGAGCATTGAACATTATAAGGCTTCTTCTTTTTAGAGCAACACCTTTGTGAGACACACACCATATATTCACCCAAAACCTTAAGGTGATAGGTGAGTGGATTCTCTCACTTATAAATGCTCAAGTCTCCATATTTCCAACCAATGTGAGACTATTACCCATATTACTCACACTTGCTACCTTCTCAACACCCCCCTCAAGTGTGAGTCCATAATGCTCCCCCTCAAGTAGATTCTCTTCTTACTTCCACAAACTTTTGTACCGTACATAATGTTTATTATTCACCACCCTTGTGGTGCCGTTGACACTCTTCAACAAAATGTTTCTTACTCACCACCCTTGTGGTACCGTTAACTTTCGATACAAGTAAGTCAATCCCTTTCTCAAACCAAAGACTCATGATACCATGTGCTGGGGGAGTTTTTCACTATGGAGCATTGAATATTATGATACTTCTTCTTTTAGAGCAACACTTATGTGAGACACATACCACATATTCACCCAAAACCTTAAGGTGACAGGTGGGTCAATTTTCTCACTTATAAATGCTTAAGTATTCATATTTCCAATCAATGTGGGACTATTATCCACACGACTCACAATTGTTACATTCTTAACAAGAAGAGTAACACCATTCTTGATTACTTCAAGAACATCTTGGTAGCCAAATAACACCTTCATTTGTTTGCATCATTTGTCATAATTCTTCGCATCAAGGATAAGTAGGTTTGCAGAGATTCTTTCATTGGAGACAGAATTCATGTTGCACACTAGGTATTTTTGGATCATGAGGAGGGATGATGGATATTCCTTGATCAAAGATGTCTTGTATATTCTGAGAATCAAATGTAACCTTTCTAAGTATTGGTTAATTACTTGAGAAGCGTTACAAGATTCACATGAAAAACATTACTTGAGAGTTAGTTGATCTATCAAAAAGAAAGAGGCCAGCTAGTGTGAAGTTGATGTTCAAAGTAAAAGCAAATCCTAAGGGTGATATAATAAAGAATAAGGCTCGATTGATTGCTAAAGGATTTTTGCAAAGAGAAAGCATAGACTTTGAAGAGGTTTTTGCACCAGTTGTTAGGATTGAAACCATTAGGTTTACTGTTAGTATTTGTCATACCCTGATTTTGACCCTGAATCACCGATTCAATACATTCATCATAGTTGTTGCATATCTGCATAGCATAACATGCATTTCATATCGCATAATGCTTAGAATGTCAGTCGAAATAAATTTTCGGATCTTACAGACAAACGGTTGAATCAATTTTCAAATATGTCAAATCAGCGGGCAAAAAAATTCAAAATCAAGCGTGCAGACATCAGTTTTATTAATCCATGTTTTGCGTAGTTTAATCTGGCGTGCTCGATTTATTTTTCAGCTAATTATTCGGTCACATTTTGATTCGTCTGAATGTTTTTTAATCGAGCATTTTCCGTTTCAATATTTGACAAAAACATGTATGTTTTTGAGAAGTTTATTTCATGCTAATCATTTTGGTGCATTTATTTTAATTTTTTGAGCACTTTTGCGCCCGACGTTTTATTTCATTTTGAGTTCGTATATTTTTATCTTTTTGTCAACATGTTCATAAAAAATAAATAGAATTAGTAAAATAGTTATTTTGATTTTATTTTATTTTATCTGAAACATTTCATTTTAATTTGACATATTTGTTTTAGTTTTATTTTGATTTCAAATAAATATCTAAGGGTAAATTTGTCATTATTGAATATTAAAAAACCCTAGAGTCATGCTATAAATACTTTCATTGGCTAACTGAAAAAGGGAACCCAAACCTAAAATAAAAATGGCGCTCATCCCCGATCATAACACTCTCTCTCATTTTTAAGTAGATCCTATTTTTTTCATTTTTGGGGGAACACCATTTCCATCCAAGTTTTCATGTTTCACTATGAGTATCCCAACAATGAAAGAAAGCATCATAAAGGATGAAAAACCAAGATGCTACTTTCGAACATGCAACTTTCTTTCTCACCTTCCTCTTATTACCAACATGTTCTCTCCATTGTTAAAAATGTGAAAACCAGCATGCTCCTAACATCAACTTCAATCCTCTATTCTTCTCTTCATCAAACTAACTAGTAAACTTCGTTTTGTTTCTTTCCATTTCATACAACACACTTCACCTATCACTTTCTTCTACACACAAACAACACTATCATAAAACTCATACAATCTTCAAATCCCACCCTTCCATTTCTAAACTAAACCTTATGTTCCAACACTATTATTCACTACAATGAGTTATTATATTTTTCTGTGCCCATTTTACTGCATTGGTTTCTTAGTATAATGCAGAACATGTTGAAGAAAAAAAGTATTGTTAGAATTTGTTACTAAACACAACGTACACAAACCACGGTCGACCACAACAACAAGCTGCTTCAAAACCGCCGTCGCAGAACTTTTGACCTCTCATGCTTCGACTCCTATCTTTACAAGGGGTAGAATTTATTTATAACTTTTAATGTTTTATTTTGTTGAATATTAATTTTTAGAGAAGAGTTGAGAGATTTTGAATTTTTGTTGAAGTCACTGTTGTTTTGTTTGCATTTTGGGGGAGAAAAAGAAGTTGCTCATTTTGGGAAAGAAAGAGAAGTCATTGTTATGTTTTATTTTGAATTTTTGTCTAAGTTATTGTTATTTTGTTTTGAATAAACCCTCATTTTTTCAGCAAAACATTTTTTCTAATTTCATGAATGGGGGAGGACGTGTGTTTGAGTAAGGAGGAAGACAATAACTAGGGAGAGAGGATGAGAAAGTTATTTTTTTTCAAAATACCTGATTTCCAATTTGTTTTAATATTTTATTTATAATTTTTTAATGATTATTACTTGTCCATTTCTTAGTGGAGGCACGTTAAGTTTGAAAATGTCAATATCTATTTTGGTCATTATTAATTAAGTTTTTTTTAACAATCATTATTAATTAAGTAGTTATATATCTTTATATGATAAAATGAGGACTAGTAAAGAGAGCGAAAGATGATTAATTGTTAATTTAATATGGTTTTTCTAAAGAGAATGCCAAACATTTTTATTGTAACTATTAAATATATAAAATAAAAATAATAAATTTGCATTTAAGATACACTAGTACCCATTCGTGGAGAGAGAGGTCTCTTGAAGTTTTAATTTTATTTATTTACTTTATTTCTTTTCTTTTCTTTTATTCATTTAATTTATATTTTATTAAATATTTATCATTTACATTATAAGTATGTTTTTGAATTAGGCCTAGTTAATAGAGTAACTTATGTGCCCCTCTTATTATTATTATTATTATTATTATTATTATTATTATTATTATTATTATTATTATTATTATTATTATTATTATTATTATTGATTAATTTAAATTTATAGTTAATTAATTGATTAGATTTTTATTTGATTATTTAATTAGATTTTATTTAATTAATTATTTTAATTTTAATTTCTAAGTGATTTACTTGATTAATTGTTTAATCGATTTCATTTGTGTTAAGCCAGTTAACTAAATAGTTCATGTGCATACCCTCACATGTAAATAATCATGTTAACATTTCTCATTTTCATTAAATTTCAAAATACATACAATTCATTTTCAACCATTTCACAAATCAAATGTAATATTAAAATCATTTTTCTAAACAAATACGAAAGAAGAGGACCATTGGAATCTAGCATTTCAGTGGGAACCCCCGAATGATCGATCTCGAACCACGCGTTTTGGGTTAACTGTTCATTCTTTTCTTTCATTATTAAAACACTTAATTCAACTAGGACAAAATAAGGACCGTTGGGATCAAGCATTCAGACGTAACTCTTTGAACAATTGATTCTTATCATGTGTTCCTTGTCCATCAAAAAAAATTCTCAATTAATCTTGAATGAAAGAGGACCATTAAAACCTAGCATTCCGGTGGAATCCCAAATGATTGATCCCGAGACTTAGGTCTCGTTCTCATCAAACGTTCGTCATTCACCTAAAATACATCCAACACATCAAACTTCTTTTTCTCGTCGTCGTGCGATTAATCTTCAAAACCTTTTCATAAATGAAAGACATATTGTCTTAAGATGATGCAAAGAAATGCTTCGTCCATAATTGTTCAGTTGAGGTAAGTGATGTTTTTCGAATGTTGATTTGTAAATCCATTAGATGTGATGTATACGTCCACTTCTCATATGTTTTGGGTAAAACAATGTTTCTCATTGATTAATACAAGATAACTTTTGCTAAAATTGACCAACAAACAAACATTTTCTACCCAGAACTACGTAAGTCTTGAATTCTCTATTGCATCCAGAGATACGTAGGAGTGGGATTGTGAAATCTTGTCAGGCCCATTAATAAAAAAAATTAGGTTTAGTTCCCTTCTTCTTGGCCCCCTAATAATAAAATCCTTTTTAGGTCCTCTATCATTAATTCAAAAACATTTATCTTCTCTCTTTTTCTATCCCAAATAAGTAGAAGATCGCAAACTAACATAAACTAACATTCATTCGATACTAACTAATATCTTCCCCGTTGAGTACAATAAACATGGGGGTGCTAATATCTTCCCCTTGCATAACCGACTCCCGAACCCTGATATTGGTTGCAATGACCATATCTAATCCTTTATTTTAGGGGTTTTATCGATATTTCCCCTTTCCCATTTTGGGAATAAATAAAGTTCAATGGTGACTCAGTTCAGTCCATCCTGCAAGTGTGTGATTGAGCTTCGCGAGTGTTGTGTTCTCGTTTTTCGAGGTACGATAGATGGTGACTCTGTTGGGGACAAGAACACCTCATAAGCGAGTCAACCCTAGTTTAGTTAGGTTTTTGTATGTGTGTTAGATTTGTTTGTTTCTTCTTTTCTTTGTATATGGTTTCATTTATGCTTACTTTGTTGTATTTTTTATCTGTATATATATTTATGTATGGGCTTTGGGATTTTTGATATCATGAATAAAGCTCTACACCTGAGCTTTGGAAATAAGAAAAGAGAACACATAACTTTATAATTGGAAGTTGTGTAGTGTTAGTCCCCAAGGGCCACTCCTTGTGTTCTTAGCATGAAGATTACCCTAGAGTAGACCTGTTTGTAGATCTCGTTATAAGACAGCTAGTATATCGTATGACGCTGATTCATGAAGGGTTCATGACTCTATGAGCCCCTCTTAGAACCAGTTTCCACTTTGGTGGATGCGTAATTTTGGACTCCAAGGGCCTCTCCTTTTTGCACCCAACATGAAAACCCCGCTCAGAATAGATCTTTCGTCACTCTAGTCATAAAGCGGCTAGCATGTAACTTGACGTTGATACAATTATGGTCCATGACCCTAGGAACCTTATCAAAAATGTAGAAACTATCTCGTGACTGGGTTTATGGGTAGAAATCCTAGAACTATTTGTTAAGGAGCCTACCTAGTAGGGTGTTCTGAGTTGCTCATGTTATCCCAGATCCTAACTACCTGCGTTGCATTTTATTTGCATACCAAAACACAAAAAAATGCATTGCATCCATTCATATACCATTTCATCAGCATTCATCATCATGCATTGCATATCATTTTTCAAAAATACAAAAAAAACTCATTCATCCTTTGTCCATGATCAGCAAAGTGATTCCCGACACGTGTTTAGAACAAAGAACCTTGTCTCAGGAGATGATGGACGAGCTAAGGAAAAGTCAAGAAGCATTGAAGGAGGAACTCAATCTTTTGAAGATCCAAATGGGATGGGTCTTGGAAACCTTGCAAGATTTATTGAGAAAAGAGGGTCATCTCATACCCATTACTGCAACAGAGGGAGCTACTGCTCCACATCCATCCGATGTTACATCAAGTCAAGGGAAATTCTATGTGGTAACTCCTCATCTACCGGCATATGGCCCTCCCTCAGGATGTTACCATCAACATCCTCTGGCTATTCCTCCTTAAAATCACGGAAGTCAAGTTCGGAACAAAGATCAGAATTAGAACAAGGGGAACAAAGATCACAACAACCTGATTCTCGTGCCACATATCAAGCTCTACCCGCAACTGATTCAGAATACTTTGGTGACTCCTAGAGCTATCACACCCATATCACCATACCTGCCATGGTATAATCCAAATGCAACATGTGAATTCCATAAAGGGTTAGTGGAACATTACCTGGATTCTTGCTTAGCACTGAAAGCCTTGGTGCAAGAATTGATTAACAAAAAGAGCTTAGTCTTTGAAGAAGACCACCCGAAGGTCAAGTGCGGATACCATACTGGAACAATGAGGCACTCCATCAAGGAAGGCAAAGGTTTTAAGCTCAAGCTGCAAATATTGATTAACATAAGGTCACCTACACTCAAGTAGGAAGGCTCAGGTACATATATCTTGATTTCTAGGCTAGGTAATGATAAAGGAAAAGGACCCCTAAGGTTTTATACCCCAAGGAAGAGGTTAGGGGCGTGGCTAATGAGATATCATTGTTTCCCGATAAGAGCATTGAGATATCTCCTTGGATTTCCAATGTCATGACCCATGCCAACGAAAGCAAAGGAGAAGTGAGTAGTGGATCCAAGAGGGTTGTGTCAAACGATGAGATTGAAGGAAAAGAATTTGAAGATCGTCGTGCCAATTTCAAAAAGCTTATTGATCCCAACCTTCAAGTGGCTAAAAATGAGCAGTTAACAATGCCCAAAGTGCCATGCCAGCAACCATTACCTCTCGGTCCTCAGTACCAGCAACCATGGAAAAGTCCTCTGAATCAGCCAACTCGGGTTCCATGTCAGCATCAACACCAGAATCATAGGGCTCGAGATCTGAATAATCAATATCAACGTCAAAATCAACGTAGACCTCCAAACCGACAAGAAAGGGAGACTCTCCAGATTGACCCGATCCCGATGACGTATTGTCAATTATGGTCTCGGTTGGTCCAAAGCTCGTCGATAGCTCCTAGAGAGACCAGGTCCATGAAGTTCCCATTCCTTCCTTGGTAAAACCCGTATATCCAACATGAGTCTCATGATGGAGTAATAGGACACTCAATTGAATAATGTAATGTTTTCCAAGAGGAAGTGCAATGTATGATCAACAAAGGGCAATAGACTTTCGAACACCCTAATGCGGTGAATGGTCCATTACCCTCATGAGTTTAGAGACTTAAGGAAGCACTTCCTAGAGTCAGCAAATCAAGACAAAGGAGTTCATCCTCAACGTTGACAATCATTTGGCTATTTCTAGCATTTCATTTGTACTTTCTTTGCATATTAAATATTGTTTGCTTTTAAGATTTGTTGTTTTTAATGGTAATATTAATGAAGTGATCATGCATTTTGAATTAATCCATTTGTGTCCACTCTTGCTTTTTCCCTTCATTTATGATATATATATATATATATATATATATATATATATATATATATATATATATATATATATATATATATATATATATACTACTCCCATTCACTTTCTTTTTCAAACTTTTATTTTAGAAAATATTATATGGAAGATGATGAAAACCATATACCTGAAATTGATGTGGTATGCTTTTGAATATAGCTTTGAGAGAATCTGTCCATCTCTACACATCCTCCAAAGAGGTTCAACCACGTGTTATTCTTCGCACACATCTTGAAGTGTCGTAAAAGCTGAGAAAAAAATTGTAGTGATTCTTCCTCATCCACCAATAACATGGCAGTCACAATTTTTCAAAAAAAAAGAAGAAAAAAGTCTGTTAAGTCAAACACCATAAAAAAGGACTGAGGCAAAATATCAGGGCATCCCGCTGGACAAAAGGCTTCAAAGAAGTGGTCCATGCAAAAATTAGGGATATAAAAAAAATCAACCAAAAGAGGTCACTAAATCCCTAACAAAAATAAAATAAGGTGAATGTCATTTCAAGAAAATCTTATCTTGAATCCTCATTTTCACCTTCACACCTTTGAAGTCGAATACGTGTATCGAATTAACTGAATGTAGGAATTGGAGATCATCAAGAAGAACAGATGGGTTAAACTTAAATTTGAGCCTTATATCCATTTGTTTAAAAAAACCGTGAACCAGGCCGTGTTACAACCCTTAAAAGACGTAATTGAGGCAAAGTTTATTTTGAAAGCATACTATAACAAGGTCACATTAACCTGACTCCACAAAATCTTTGTTAACCATTTGTGTTGATCACACCACCTTACACAATGTAAATGGCTAGATCAACATTGTGTTTTAATCATTGAACCATTCACCGTATTTCACCTTATTTATATCAATAACTTTGATTTCAAAATTTTGCATAAGCACTGCATTAAAATTACCATTTTTGAACGAACAGTCTTATTTACGAGTCAACACTTAGCATTAAAGAAATTCCAACAGTATATAGTTGATGAACTTGATAAAGTGAAAGAAGTTGAGTCAGGGGAAATCACTTTGAGTATCGGTCAATCCGAGCCAATCACCCCAAGGTTCAGTTAGCCAAGAGTAATTTGCTTCCAGACTCAGACTAGGGCAAGCCACCTCAGAAGCTCATTGAGTCCAACTATCCAAAGATAGTCAATCAGAAGTCTACCATTCCAAGTTTTGGTTAATCAAGGTCAGATCACTGTGGTATTCAAACATTGGGGCAAGCCATCTCAAGATCATCTCATGTCAAGATGTTTCAAACTCACTTTCAAGGTGAACATTTTCAAAGACCCAACAGACTGGGACAAGATGAGCCACGGATGGGCAGACTCCCTTCATGCATTCAAACTGCTCAAATAAATTCTGCCATACGTCAACAACTATTGAGTTTAAGACAAGTGCTCGAAAATTATGCTAGCATGATTCATTAATTCTCCAGAAGGATCCCATTGGCTAAGTGGTGGCTATCAAGCTTGATAAAATTCTCCTTTGACAACATCTATCACAAAATATTTGGTTGAGTTCTCAGTGTTAAGGAATCATGACCTCCATAAAAAGCCTTTACAAACTCCCAGTCCACTCAAGTGTCAGCACTTTCATATCATGATCATTCATATATCATGCATAAAAACAAATTCAAATCATGCATAGCCGAAAGGTACTTCGTGCTCATTTTGCATTGACCCAAGTCATGTTGTTGATCATATATCCTTTGACCTCTAATTCCAGTTTATCTTTGGTTCTCTTAAACCATCATCCGATTTTCGCATTCATTTTTCAAGTCCAACTCAGTTGGCACCTATCAATTTTTTTCCATGAGGTTCGATTCCTTTTTGGATTATTCAATGAATTTATTGATTACTTCTTTGTTTATTGATGTATTTCCAGATGTTTCCCTATATATCTGATGTATTATCGAATATGTATGTCTTGTATTTCCAGAATTCTATCTGATGTATTCTCGAATATGTCTGTCTTGTATTCTAATGTATTTCCAGAATTTCCTTGATGTATTACCGGATGTGTTTGTATTCTGTTATATTTCCAGAATATCACTTGTAATTCTGATGCATTTCCAGAATTCGTTTCTTTTACTCTCCGATGAATTTCCGGACATGTATGACGAACTTCCAGAACCCATATGTCATTCCCTAGAATTATTTCAAGGATCATTGGTGTCTCTGAAAATTCAGTTGTCACTAGCATAATTCCAAGCTCAGTTGTTACTAGGACTCATTTTAAATCCAATTATCATTAACATCATTGTCAATCCGTTTGTAAATACAATCGTAATTGGTATCTGAAGTTTGGTTGTCGCCAACATCATTTCAAGTCCAGTTGTTGCTGGAAAACTCTGTTGTAGCTGGTAGTTGTTTTACTAATGCCTTCGGCCAAGTCCAATTGTTGTTGGAAAATCGTTTAAAAGTTGCTTGTAATCCATTACTTATGGTGAAAGTTCAATTATTGTTGACACCTATTTGTTAAAAGTTGGTTGTAATCCATTGTTTACAGTCAAAATCCAATTGTTGTTGGCACGTACATAGAGTTTGATTACCCTGTCTTTCCTGATGATTCCGTGAAAGTCACGAGTGACTCTTCATTTTAAGGAATTCCCAGAAGCTTGGATGTTATTCTAGTTGAAAAAATCCAACGATGTTTGTTTTGATTGATTTCTTCATAAAGAATTGTCATAGTTTATTTTATGTGGATGACTTTCTAATGAGAAAACTCCAATATCTTGTTAGGATGATCTTCTAATGAGAAGACTCCAATGTTTTTTTATGGATGACTTTCTAATGAGAAAACTCCATTGTTTTGTGTGGATGACTTTCTAATGAGAAAACTCCAGTGTTTTGTGTGGATGACTTTCTAATGAGAAAGCTACAATGTTTTGTGTGGATGAATTTATAATGAGAAAGCTCCAATGTTTTGTGTGGATGATCTTCTAATGAGTAAAACTCCAGTTTATTCTTGTCTTGGATAATTTCCCTATTAGGAATCTCCAAAATCTCCGATTGGATGAATTTCTTGTGAAAAATCTCCAAAACTGACAAATATACTCTAAAGTGTCGTCAGGTCATGTATGAACCTGTTGATAAAACTCTCTTTGATTTTTCCCAAGTGCTATTAGGTCATGTTTGGACCTGCGAGTGAAACTTTCTTTGAATATCCCAATGTTGAGGTCATGTATGAACCTATAGATTAAACTTTCCTTGATTTCTAGCATTTCCAGGTCATGTTTGAACCTGTTATTGAAACGCTTTGAATTTTCCAATACTGTCAGGTCATGTATGAGCTTGTTGATGGAACTTTATTTGTGTGTTTTCCAGTATTGTCAAGTTATGTTTGAACCTGTTGATGGAACCTTTTGTTATCCCCCAACATTATCAGGTCATGTTGAACTTGTTATTGAAACTCTTTAAATATTCCAATGGTCAGGTCATGTATGAACCTATTGATGGAATTCTTTGATTTTTTTCCAGAGTTGTCAGGTCATGTATGAACCTGTTGACTAAACTTTCCTTGATATTTAAGTTGTCATCAAGTCATGTATGAACCTGTTGCTCAAAACTTCTTTATATGTTCCTGTAGCGGTAAATTCATAACCATTAAGCTATGGATAAACTTAACGTCAATAAAACCAGAGTCGCCACCGCGTTTTTATTGTTTCCAAAGGAAAAGGGAAAAGTACGAACAAAACCCAAAGATAAGAAGTTTTCAAATCAAAACTAATAAAATTCCAGAGATTACAGGTAAGGGGATTGGTTACACAGAGGGAAGTTGTTGGCATCCAAAGTGTCCTAGGTACTCCTAGGGAGCCCTTTTTTATGTGCGTATGTGTTTTGGTATAAAAGATGTTTGCAACAAATAGAGTGTGGGGATGAGAAAAGAATTTATTGATTATATTTTTGTGTTTGACAAGACCTTCGGACTTGTGCCTACGTACCAACATAAAAATGAGGGATCAAAACCTCGTAGTTCGTGGTATCAATTTCAAAATGAGTGGATTGCTTTTAATCAAAATTTAAATTAAAAATAGGCACAAAGGGCCCAAAAATTTGAATGAGTGTTATTTCTTTTTGTATTTTGAAATTTTAAGTCAATATTGTTAAGTTCATTTACAAATTTGATTAAGAAAAGAGTTCAAAAATGCAATGGCATAAGGACAAAGTTTCTAATTTGAAATAAGGTCTAAGTTTTGAAATCACAAGCAAAGAAGGTTTTTGAAAAGGGGGGGGGGGAGATTTTGAAATTTAATAAGTGGGAGGAGATGAAGAGACTAATCCTAAGCATAAAATTAAAAGTTAAGAGTTGAAAAGATCTGGCCAATGGGATGCAATCCAACAGACAAGAATGTCATATAGAAAACTCACTTTCCCTTTGGACTTTAAATCAAGCAATAATCAGCAAGTAATTAGCAATATGAAGAGAAAGGCATCAAATAAAGATGGCCATATCCAAGCAGACAAATCCATAGCTAACAGTCTTCTTTGTCTTCTCATGTATCAGATAAAATACTTCTCAATTTTTGCTCAGAATAAGTTATAGTATGAGATCAAAATAACAGTTGCATCAAGGTCATGTAGAAGATGAACTCAAGTGGATCCCAATACTTGCATCAGATGAAAGCTCAAATCACAATAACTTGGTCTCAGAAATGTTGGCATTGGCCAAGTCCTTTTTTCATATGGAATGTTGCCTAATTCTAAGTCCAAAAGCTCAGATCAAACCAACAGTTCACACAAACATTTTTTTAGGTTTTTTGTTGTTTATTAAGTATTTTAAGGTCCTAAGACCACAAACACAAGCAAAATACACAAACAAATATACACAATCACAATATATGGCTCAAATGAGCAAAGTGAAAATGATATAAACATAAACAAGTTAAATGATATATAAATGACAAATGAATGGTAAATGACTTGAAATTAAATTGCATAAAGCAAATGACTTGGAAGTAAAGCAAAGTTAATAATAGTTAGTGTTAGTCAAAATTAAATTAGATGTTAGTGGATTTTTGCTTTTCAATTGATTAACTCATTCTTTGGAGAACACTCAACCATCTATTCACAAGCATGGATCCTTGAACCAAGACATCTTTCAAAGGAAGGAAAAAAGGCCAAGTTTCCACACAATACCATGAAATATGGGAGACTTACAATCTCAATTACTAGAATGATATGCCTTTAGGATCAAATTTAGCTCTATGTTAAGCAATCGTAATTGGACTTATGTAGAAGTCACAATTATCTGAGGCCGGGCAATAAAAATTTAAGTGCTAATGCATGTTAGAGATTTGGCATAATGAACCAAACTCCTAAAATATACCCACACACTAAAAGAAAAAGATCAAAGGGATAGACCTATCTCATCCATACTTGTATTGGTTCATCTAACACAAGGTTATTGATGAACTAATTAGCCTTAGGATATTGAGATTTCATTGGTCAATGAAAAGGATGGGATAGAATGGGATTGAAGATGAAGAGGGGGAGGAGAGGCGAGAAACACAAATTGGTCATGGGAGGAATTTTATCAAATTAAAATCATTCATTCATTTTGGAAGATGAAATGTATATTTCATCAATCCCCTAAATCTAATGATTTTAACTTAACAAAAGTCAAATCAACCTCGACCAAGGCCCAAACAAATAGTCAAACATCACAAGTCAATAAAAATGGCTCAACATAATTTTTACATATTTAATCAATTAAAAATGCATTTAAATTAAATTTAGTTTGGCCAAAGCCTAAAACCCCTTCAAAACACCAAATAAATGGCCAAGAGATTTATGCTAGGTCAAACAAGGTCAAAGGACATTAGACAAAAAAATTCATGATTTTTGAAAAGTCAGAAATATTTTTAAACAATATAAAATATGCACAAAAATAATTAATTCATGAAAAATATCAAAATTAATCCAAAAATAGTTTAATTGATATACACTAACAATGTAAAGATTTTTTACACTGTCAGTTAATCACAACCACTAATATATTTGAAAGGTTTGACTTTTATTTTGAACATTTAAAAAGTAATACAAACGGATGATTGTGATGTATTGATAGTGTAAAACTTTTTACACTGACAGTGCATAACAATCAATCTTATCCAAAAAATAATTTTAATTCAGAAAATGAAAGAGGAAGATATTTAAAGATTTTTGTTGAAAGTCCCATATTTTTTGGATTAAAAATGAAATTAATATGAATTAATCAAAATAACATTATTAAATGAAAAATCAAAAAATATGGAAAATCAGGGGCTATCAGATCTCTCTCATTAATTATGGTGGCAGATCTGATGGCCACACACGCGCGTTCCACCATCTACCAAGTCAAATGTGATGTACGCGTGGTAATCAGAACCAAGGGCTAAGATTAAAATATTTTGAATGGATCTTATGGTTGAGAGGTGTGACAACACATCACCGGAGCTAGGGCCCCGGTCTTCTTCTCTGCTGGACCTCACAAGACTGGTCCACCATCAACCATCACCAAAATGAAAAACAAAGACATGGATTTAAAGAAAAATGCTCAGGAGCTTGAATCTGGCCTCAATTTTCTCCAATTCCAAGTATATAAAAAGATATAGGGATTTGGATTATTAGGATCATGAACTGAGTTTCTTGGATTTGACCTCAAAGCAACTCAATCTTGTTGCCTACATTCGTAGGACTTTAGCCAACCAAAAATCACAAAGAATGGTGAATAATTGAGAGAGAATCGAAGAGATGAAGTTTCTGAAAAATTACCTTCGAGTTGATCCAATTTCAGTTGATCTTGATCTGGATTTGCATGCATTTTCTTCCTCTTGCTTGTAGAAACCAATTGAGATAAAAAGGGAAGTGAATTTCTAGAGTTTGAACTTCCAAACAGAAGATAAAGTTCAAGCTCAATTTCATGAGAAATATTCATAAATTCTATGGAAATGAGGGCTTGGATCAGTCTAGCAAAGCTTGGGCAGGGTGTTGATGAAGTTCTGATCTTATTTCTCTTGTATTTATAGCCAATGCAATTGATTTCTACACACTTTCATTTCAATATTCAAAAATAGAAACCTTTATCATGAGCTTACATGGGCGTGTACAAAGCTCAAATAATGATTGGCAAAGGTCCAAAAGTCTGCACATGTCATGTTGAAGGTGTTGCATTAAGCCATGCATTGTTGAATTGAATTGGATCATGAAATTCTTCCAAATGGTGTTTCACATACCCATGCGTAAGTCCTTCACTTTTGATCGAAATGAGATGATCTTGGACTTTTTGGAAAGTTGAGATCAAGGGGAACAACTTTCATGTTGAACAGTTTTTCATTTGAAGCTTGGATAATGATGAATTTTGAGGTGGAAGTTTGGGAAATCAAACATATTTGAAAATTTCTAAGTCCCAAGTCAAATGTTCACTTCTTCCACCTTAAATAACTTTTTCTATGGACTTCAAATGAAACACGTTCCTTCATCAAAGTTGTAGCTATTTCAAGCCTCTGCAATTTGGTCACAAAGTTGACCTCATTTGGATTTGGCATGAAGGATTTATGCATTTTAGAAGTTGAGGAAAATCACTTGTTCAATGGTATTGGCCCAAAATGACCTATAATGTTTCCCCTTGGCACATGCATTTGAAAGTTGAATTTGAACTTTCTCCAAACATAAAAGTTTAAATAGACATCTTGAATTTAATCATGGAATTTTAATGGATTTCATATCATAAGAATTGAGAAAGTTATTATGTTGGGAAGTTGACCTCCAAACTAGGGTTCAAACAAAATGACCTATAACCTTTCACCATAAAAAATGACTTTCCAAGCAAAACTAGCTCTTGACTTCAACATGAAAGTTGTTTGGAATGTAATTTTAAGTAACGTTTATCTTGGAATCATTTTCATATGACAAAAATTGTAGGGGATAGGGGATAAGGAACCCCAGTTTTGACCAGTTGACTTTCTCTGGTCAACCACCATGAACCATCTTTCTAGCTTGACATTCTCTTGAATTTTGGGATTCATGGAGGATCATTCATGTGTAGGATGATGTAATATGAAGTATACCTTGAAATATTTGATCAAAGGTTGAAGAAACGTGTTGAGGAAGTCACACAAGATACCCAGATGAATTAGGGCTTCCAAGGCAAACAAGCATCAAACTCTTGGTGATTTCTTGATCAAAATAACACGTGAAGATCATGGGGATCCAAATATGATGCTTAGAGCCAAAGTGAACTATTTCTTAATTGAAATCCTTGCATTGAAGGTCTCAAACCCTAGATATGAGCTTGATGGAGCATTGGTGAGCATACACACTACCTACAAAAGCAACAAACTATACTTTGACATGTTTTTGGTATTTTTGTTAGTAAATAATGAAAAAGAAAGTATGATAGAATCAAAAGTGCTTGGTGATATATCCCAATGAAAACCCAATGAATGAGGTAGACATGTGTGATCCCAAAGCTAATGCATATGATGAGATAGCATGAGGGATCTTAGGGTCAAAATTGGGGTCCTACAGTTGCCCCTATTTAAGGACATTCTAAATGAGGAGATGAAGGTTAAAATCTTCGTATCGACCTCAGTAGAATGGACTTAAATAACAACAATAGAGACAAATTTTGGTCCCTAAGAGACCCCATAATGCATATGATATGAATGTTAAAAGTAATCTCTGTGGGGAAAATATTGCCACAAAGGAAAAGAATCCGGAGAGACTGAAAGTCCATGGGAGCATAATGCATTCCATAAGGAAAACTCACTGGGGAGACAGATACTCTGGGGATAAAAGGTTGTGTGTAGGCCAGACTACGACTTAAAACTGCTAGAGATACAAAGGGAATTCCATGAAAATAAATCAGTGGAAGGACTCGATCGGGGGTAAAGGAGACATCTGCAGGGGGAATGGGTAGGTCAGAACAAAACTGAAATACCTGAACCAAACAGGGGATTGAAGACTTCACTGAGGAAATACACACTCAAACTCAACTGGGGAAGAAATAGCTTCAACACAGGAGTACCAAAAGTATATTATCCATTACCGGTTACTGGGTAGGAAGATAGCATACCCTGACAGAGAGGCATCCGTTACCAGTTAGGGTAAACATATCAAAGATGACTCACTGAGGAAAATGAGGTATGTTCGTTATCGGTTACTGGGTAAGAACAACCTGTCGGGGAAAATATCAAATAGGATTTACAACTATCAGTTACTGGGCAGAAGACCAAAGAAAGAGAATATTTATCACTGGTTAAAGTGAACATATCAAGGATAGACTCGAGGGGAAGAATATTCGTCATCGGTTAAGATGAACATATCAAGGATAGACTGTCGGAGAAAAGTAGGAATTATATCCATCAGTTACTAGATAGAATACCGAAAAAAGGATATTCGTCACCGGTTAAGATGAATATATCAAGGATAGACTTAACAGAAGAAAGCGGGATTTATAACTACCGGTTACTGGTTAGAAGACCGTAAAGGGGAGAAAATCCGTCACCGATTAAGATGAACATATCAAGGATTAACTCTCTGGGGAATGAAATAGGGATTACGACTACCTTTTTACTTGGTAGAAAAACACAAAGAGAATACCCGCCACCGGTTAAGATGAATATATCAAGGATAGACTCAAAGGAAGAATATTCGTCATCGATTAGGATGAGCATACCAAGGATAGACTACCTGGGGGAACGTCAAACGAATCCACTGGGGGAAAAAGGAAGTAGATTACTATTATCGGGTATTGGGTAAAAGTAAAGTACTCGCAAACCGAAAAAATAATATTACTAATTACTGGGTAATAGACTTTTGTGGGGCCAAAAGCATCTACCTAGGTAAGAGCTAGAAAGAAACGGCATAACAAAAACTTGACCCGATGAGGATAAAACTCAGGGGGAAAGGTTCCATCCAGACAATTAACTAGGGAGGAAACTGAAATAATAATCATCCACGAGGAAATAACTCAGTGGGGAATGAGAAAGGTCAAACTTTTCTGCTTAAGGGGATGACACTCTACAATTGAGGGAGGACAAACACACCAAATATGTATGGAGAAATATAATATCACCATAGCAGAGGATCAGAAAATAAGGAATCAAATGCAATAACAATGCATAATGAAATATCTGATGTATGAATGTATATGTATATATGATTGATGATTATGCTGACAAAATAATCATAAAGGATATAAATGTCACTAATCTGAATCATCGCTACAACACTCGGCTAATCTCGGCAGTATGGAAGCACCAACTGGAGAGAAAAAACTGGGGATGAATATAAATCCTCCATCTCTGAATATCTCAAACACTGCTGGGGAAGGATAAAAGATCAGCTGAGGACCCGAATTATCAACTCTGTGGGGAATTTTAGGTCAACACCGTACCAAATGGGAGACAACCTTACAGAGGACCAAAAAAAATATTGCTCAAGAATCAGTGCTGGTGGGGATCAGGAGCGAACTACGTTGGGGACTTGAGGGGAATAAAACTATGTGCTGGATCTATATAAACCGTTAAGAATATGCGCCTACAACTCAGATAGGGAGGCGATTAACAAACTCAGCTGGGGAAACTGATTTGCCGCTGGGGAGGAAAAATTTATCAAACCAAATGCTCGGGGAAGACCAACAATGCTCCGCACTTTGGGATTCACCTGTTCTTAGGTTACTGTTGATATTCCTTACTGAAATCGATTGCTTTTAAAAGTAATTGCTTTTATTATTTTAAGAAAAATGATTTTTATTATTATTTCAAAATTTCAAAATTATCATCATAAAAATTTAATTCTATTTAGGTGAACAATAAACAAAAGTAGAAACAAATTGGATAAAAAGCTCAATTTTATTTAATAGAATGGTAGTCTGTAAATGGCAAGACACCATAGATCTTTATAAAAGTTAAAAAATGGTAATTTACATGGAAGAGGGCTACATTGAATACAATGATCACTAATCCTTTTACCAACTTCAATATCCACTGTGCTCTTGGCTTCGGTTAAGGATGACGGATCAGAGTTGACTGACTTGTTCAAGACCGGAGATCGATCGAATGCAATTGCTTGCCATAATCCCTAATTTTTGCATAGATTGCCCCGAGGTGGGGTACTCAATCTATCGGGATAAATTTTCTGTTTTATGTCCCTAATTTTTGCTTGGATCGTCCTTTTAGGTTTTCAACCCACCGAGACGCTCATTTTTTCCTAAGTCGCCCTTTCGGATCTTCAACTTGGCGAGCTGTTATTTTCTTTTTAGACGAAGTAATTCTTGACTGCATCAGCATTCACAGGACGCGTGAACTCTTCACCATCCATAGTTGTAAGAATCAAAGCACCGCCTGAAAAGGCTCTCTTAACAACATATGTGTCTTCATAATTAGGAGTCCATTTGCCCATAGTATCTGGTTTGAAAGATAAAATCTTCTTGAGCACAAGGTCACCTTCTCTGAACACACGAGGCCTGACCTTTTTATCGAATTCCATCTTCATTCTTTGCTGGTATAACTAGCCATGACACATGGCAGTCAATTTCTTCTCTTCAATCAAATTCAGCTGATCATACCTGGTCTGACACCATTCAACTTCTGTCAACTTGGCTTCACTCAAAACACACAATGATGGGATCTCAACCTCTACTAGGAGCACATCTTCCATGCCATAAACAAGTGAGAAAGGGGTTGCCCCTGTTGAAGTGCGGATGGATGTACGATACCCATGCAAAGAAAATGGGAGCATATCATGCCAATCCTTGTAGGTCACAAACATTTTCTGAATGATCTTCATGATATTCTTATTTGCAGCTTCAACAACCCCATTCATCTTAGGTCTGTAAGGAGAAGAATTATAATATGCTATCTTGAAGTCTTTACAAAGAGCTTCCACCATATTATTATTCAAATTTGATCCATTATCGGTAATGATCTTACTTGGCACACCATACCGGCATATAATCTAATTCTTGATAAACCTTACAACAACTTGCTTAGTTACATTTGCATACGATTCCGCTTCAACCCACTTTGTGAAGTAGTCAATAGCCACCAAAGTGAAACGATGTTCGTTCAAAGCTTTAGGCTCAATCATTCCAATCATATCAATTCCCCACATGGGGAAGGGCCATGGAGAGGAAATGAAATTCAACAGTGTCAGAGGAACATGGATCTTACCTGCATAAATTTGACATTTGTGGCATTTCTTCACAAATTTGCAACAGTCAGATTCCATTTTCAGCCAATAGTAACCTTCTCTCAACATCTTCTTAGCCATAGCATGTCCATTAGAATGAGTACCAAAGGAACCTTCGTGGACCTTAGTCATCAATAAGTCTGCTTCGTTTCTATCCATGCATCGGAGCAAAACCATATCGACGTTTCTCTTATAAAGCACAACACCATTCAGGTAGAAATTTCCAGCTAATCTTCTCAAAGTCTTCTTATCTTTCAAAGATGCCCCAGGCGGGTAAATCTGACTTTAGAGGAAACACTTGATATCGAAATACCATGGTTTTTCATCTTTGACCTCTTCAGCAGTAAACACATGAGCTGGCCTATCAAGACACATCACAGTTAGATTAGGAACTTCATTCTAGAATTTCACCATAATCATTGAAGCCAACGTTGCAAGAGCATCTGCCATCCGGTTTTCATCTCGAGGGATATGATGAAACTCAACCTTTGAAAAGAAAGTTGAAATCCTCCTCGCATAATCTCTATATGGTATCAAACCAGGTTGATTCGTCTCCCATTCACCTTTGATCTGATTTACAACCAAAGTCGAATCTCCATAGACGTCAAGATACTTGATTCTGAGATCAATGGCTTCTTCAAGCCCCATAATGCAAGCTTCATACTTAGCCATGTTGTTCGTACACTTGAAAGTTAATCTAGATGTAAACGAAAAATGAGTGCCTTGAGGAGTAATTATCAATGCCCCAATGCCATTACCATACTGATTAACAGCTCCATCAAATACCATGACCCAACGGGAACCAGGTTTTGGCCCTTCTTCAAGCAATGGTTCATCACAATCCTTCTTTTTCAGGTACAAGATCTCTTCATCAGGGAAATCACACTGCATTGACCGATAATCTTCAATCGGTTGGTGAGCCAAATGGTCAGCCAAGACACTACCTTTGATAGCTTTTTGAGATTGGTATTCAATATCATACTCGGATAACAACATCTACCAACGGGCAATCCTCCCAGTTAAAGCAGGCTTCTCAAAGATATACTTGATTGGATCCATTTTGGATATCAACCAAGTAGTATGATTAAACATATATTGATGCAGACGCTTAGTAGCCCAAGCCAATGCACAACAAGTATTTTCAAGCATAGAATACTGAGTCTCACAGTCGGTGAATTTCTTATTGAGATAGTAAATGTCATATTCTTTCTTTCTAGTTTCGTCTTGCTGACAAAGAAAACAACCCATACTCTCTTCAAGCACAATCAGATACATGATCAACGGTCTTCCTTCGACAGGCGGAGACAGAATCAGAGGTTCAAGTAGATACTCCTCGATACTGTCAAAAGCTTTCTGGAAATATTCGGTCCAATCACAAGGCTGATGTTTCTGAAGAAGCTTGAATATAGGCGCACATGTGGCAGTCATATGCGATATAACTCTTGAGATGTAATTCAAGCGGCCGAGGAAACCTCTGACTTACTTCTCAGTTTTGGGCGCAGGCATCTCTTGTATTGCTTTGACCTTGGCGGGATCAACTTCAATACCCTTCTCACTGACAATAAAGCCCAACAACTTTCCAAAACGAACACCAAACGTACACTTATTAGGATTCAAGCGGAGTTTGTACTTCCTCAAACGCTGGAATAGCTTCAACAAATGCTCAACATGTTCTTCTTCATCACTTGATTTGGCAATCATATCATTAACATAGACTTCGATCTCTTTGTGCATCATATCAGGAAAAAGAGTGGTCATAGCTCTTTGGTATGTTGCACCAGCATTCTTTAAACCGAAAGGCATCACTCTATAACAAAATGTTCCCTAGGGCTTAATGAATGTGGTCTTCTTCATATCTTCGGGTGCCATCTTAATTTGATTGTAACTGGAAAATCCATCCATAAACGAAAAGACTTTGAATTTAGGTGTATTGTCTACCAACATATCAATGTGTGGCAGAGGGAAATCATCTTTCAGACGAGCTTTGTTCAAATCTCTATAATCAACACACATACGGACTTTTCCATCCTTCTTCGGAACAGGCACAATATTGGCCACCCACTGCGGATATTCAGCGGTAACAAGAAAACCAGCATCAATCTGTTTCTGCACTTCTTCTTTGATCTTTACTGCCATATCAGGATGAGTCCTCCTCAACTTCTGCTTGACCAGAGGGAATTCTGGCTTCAATGGCAATCTATGCTCCACAATATTAGAATCCAAACCAGGCATGTTGTAGCGGGGTATTCGTTACCATTAGAGATATTGACTAAATCCAAGGTAAATCATACAAGTCGAGTCGCCACCCCACTTCTATTTATCCAAAGGAATGGTTAGAAAGCGAACAAAAACCTAAAAGTTTTATCGAATCAAAAACTAGTAAAAATGTCAGAGATCTGGGTAAGGGGGTTGGTTATGCAATGGGAAGGTATTAGACACCCAAAGCATCCTAGGTACTCCTAGGGAGCCCTTTTCACATTTGTTGCAAAAGTTGTTGTTTTTTTTTTGAAAATTTATTTGTGCAAACATGATTGAAGGGATGAGAAAAGCGTGTATGTTTATCTAATGTACTACTTACTAAAAGAAGGGTCAAAAGAAAATGACTCGCACGGACGTCGCATCCACTGCACACGTATCTCATCTGAATCTGAGAATCTGAGTCTTCGTAGCTCGGCTACCTATGGGTTAAAGAGGAGTGTGCTCACTAAGACATCGCGTCTTATGCTTACGTATCTCATCTGGGATGAAAATCAGAGCAAAACGTAGTTCGATCACTTATGGGGTAAGGGTTGTGTTTTGGGGTGAACGACGTTACTACGCAATCTACCGGATGCTCGACCTTTGGAGACTTACTCGCCTATAGTAAAAGGAGATAACATGTTCTTATAAGAAGAAAAATCAATGAGTTTGGGGTGTTTAGGGATGCTCATGCAAAAAGGGCAGTCCTAGATGAAGGAACCGCGCTACCTTAATTGACATGCCACGAGGCTATACGAAACCTAAGAAATCGGTAACATGCGGGAAAAGTAAAGGGATAGAGAGATCTACCGTACAGATAAAGATCCAAAGTAACAGCAATTACAGAGATAAGAAACCCAGAGATCTCTCAAGCTAGCACCATCAAAGAATGTGAGTCAGTATAGGTAATCGGAATAGACCTCCAGGTGGTACCCCACAAATAAAGTGGAACACAAAGCAAGCTATCCCTGCAAGAGTATGTGAGCCCTCACAAAAACTCAACAAACAGGTTAGAGTAATATGACGGAATTAGGAGAAAACAATGCCATAACAAACACAAAACAGGTTAGAGCAAACAGGAAAAAACAACTACTGTCGCGATCGCTGCTGCATCGCCTAGCGAAAGCTTAGCGAAGCTTCGCTGCAGGCTCGCCTAGCGAAGGTGCTAGCGAGCGCCTGCGGGTTCTGGATTTCCCATTGATAACAGTACGATTTTAGGGACTCCAAACCCTATGGCATCCATCTCAGAAATTAAGTGATCAAAACATTCAAGGTATTGTTTACACATTCAAGCATATCTAAACCCCTGGGCAAAGACTGAGCGATACCTCACACATTCAGAGTATTCAAATTAAAAGCATAGAGTAATGGGGATAAGGGCAAACCTGATTGGAGAGACCGATAAAACTCGAAAGGCACGACTGGGTTTGCAAAGCAATGTTAGGGTTTGTGTGAGGCGTAGGCGGATAAGTGTGTGAGTCAGAGTGAACTTTTCAGAGCTGTCTGGAGGTTGTTGCAGATTAGTTCGCCTCTATTCTTCTTTCCCTCTTTCTCTTTTCCTCCAGGGTTTGTAATAGTCTCCAGCCTTGGTCTCTCTAATAATCTCCTCCTCTTCTCAAATGAAGATCTGGTATTTATAACCTGATATTGGTGACTTGGTGGGCTCAGAGTCAAGCCCTAAATTTTCTGTTATTTTCCAAAACGCGCGCGCTTCGCCTAGCGAAGGATCTGCTCGCTTAGCGAGCATGATAGTTCCTTTCGCTAAGCGAACCAGTTTGCTCGCCTAGCAAGCATGATAGCTCAGGAACAGATTTTTGCCCCTTTAAGTTTAGCATTTTGAATGATGAATAGGCCCCATTGGAACATGTTGGAAGTAACCCACGTCATTCCCTTATATTGACTGATCACCCGAATAGAATCCACAAAGTGTCTTGGATGATACTCAAGCTTCAAACAAAAGATGTTAGTGACACATTTTTGTGCTTTTGGTTAGTAAACAAAAATAAGAGAAACAATGATATATAATTCAAGCATGCTTGGTGATCTCAAACCAATCACAAGGAGTCCCACCCAAAGGCAAAGGGAACCAAGATGCTCAAGATCCTTGAGGCTATGCAAATGCAATGTTATGATGCCATGAGGGATCTTAGGGTCAAAATTGGGGTCTTATAGATGCCCCTATTTAAGGTCATTCTAGCCGGAGAAGTGAAGGTTAAAATCTTCGTCTCGACGGGGTAGAATGGGCTTAAATAATAACAAAGAGACCAATTTTGGTCCCTAAGAGACCTCATGATGCAAATGTAGGTATGAAAAATGGTAGCACTCTGTGGAGATATGTGTCCACAAAAGCAAAGAAATCGGAAGCCACTGATAATCCATATGAGCAATTCACTCCATGGGACCAAGACCCTGGGGACTCTCCTGGGGATAGAAAAGGGATAAAAATGCGCGAGCAGGTCACGACTCAAAGCGTGAGGAACAGAATTCCAAAGGGAAAAGATCCAATGGAAAGACTCGAGCTGACTCGAAGATGCATGTATTGGGGAATATGCCAATACAACAAAAAACTATCCACAGCGGATACTTCGGATAAAATCCGGATGAAAACGATCCACTAAGGGACTTTGCTGGGGATGTCCACAAGGACACTCCTGGGGAAGCAGTGGGACGAGGTATTACCGGTTACTGGGTAATAAGCTCAAGGAGACATGTGATCTGAACGCCAGGTATGAGGGTGAGAGATACAACATGCTCAGGAAGAGATGAATATCCAAGACCGGTATAAGGGTGAGAGATATCAAAACTTCAAAATGTCTGAGGAAAACCTAAAAGGTATACTTCAACTAAGGGATTCTGACTCCACAGGGGACAAAAAGTCATAATAGGGAGCAGAGAGGAAGGAACACCAGGGATACCGGTTACTGGGCATATAATAGGTGACCAACCAAGGCGTGAATTGGGGAATATTCCCAAAACACTCATCATCCAAAAGAGGGCTAAAAGCAAACTCGATTACATGATGGATATTCGACTCCACAAAGGGGATACGAATCTTACTCAACTGGGGAAGAACAAAAGGCTTCAGACCCGAGAGTGCATGAGATATACTATCTATTACCGTCAGAACGTAGATAATATACTCGCATGGACGATTATCCACAATCGGTTACTGGGTTAATAAAGGATAAATCGACCGAAAAGAAAAGGCATCGGGATACCGAAACTAGGTATATAATGATGACCAATTCAGGGGAGAAACAATCGTTACCAACAACAACAAGGTAGACGAGAGATGACCCGCTGGGGATAAATTGCATAATCATGGCAATTATCCAAGAAGATGAGGGGATATCATCACCGAATATTGGATGAAGATAACTGTCACCAATTAAAGATGAGCAAAAATAGTTACTCTGCAAAAAGGGAAGAAATAGGGTTTACAACTACCGGTATGAGGGTAGAGAAACACAGACTCCGTCGGGGATGATAATTACTAATTATTGAGCAATTATTCATTTACCACGGGGAAACAGGAAAAGAGTCTCAAGAGACTGATCTAGGATCAAACTAGATAGGCATACCAAATCAAGACTTGTCCCAGTGAGGATATAACTCAATGGGGAAAACCATCCCAGTATATGTGTTGGGAAAGAACAAAAACAATCAACATCCACGAGGATATAACCCGGTGGGGAATATGGAAGAAAGGATAAACGCTTTCTGCCTATGGAGCTGACTCTATATGGAGAGATCAGACACACACGTCTGCTTGGGGAAGTATATCACCAAATAACAAGAGACAGCAAACAACGATATATGGCAAAGAATGCAACATGAATATCTGAATGTTATAATTATACATGTATGCGTGTGGTTTATGTATGATGTATGTTGACAAACGGACATATTTAACACAACCAGGTCCAGGAATCAACCACCCGGTACTACATCTCAAGAGAGACAACCAAGTTCACCGGAGAGTATCCAATTTGCTGGGGATCAGAGATACCAGGAAGCAAAGAACTCTGCAGGGGATGAATCATCAATCATTCCAGCTGGGGACGAGAGTTATCACAGACAAGGTCCACCACACCAACAACTCTACTGGGGAATCTATCCGAGGAGATAAAGGATTTATCGGGATCAACCACCAAATACCGCTCTTGCCTAAAGAGATCCAAGCTGCTGAGGAAGAAAGATTGCTACTCTGCTGAAGGGAAGAGAGGTGACTCTCAACAAGCAATCCACTTGGTAGGATAAACCACAAGGGGTTCCGGAGGGAGGAGATACAGTCATGCCAGGAATATGGACAAAAATCTTACCCTGTTGGGGATCGTACCACCCTTGGGAGAGCACTGAGGATCTCCTAAGTATCCTTTTGTCATTGTGAATGTTCACTTTGTTTAAAAAGAAATTATAAAAAATTTGATCGTTTAAAACAATGATATTTTCTTAATCAAAACATGCAAAACATTTGTTGAATAGAAACATATAAGAGTGCCAATAATTGGATAAAAGGCTCAAATTTATTTGATAGAATGGTAGTCTGCGAATGGCAAGACTCCATAGATCTTTACAAATTTGAAATTGGTGATATATATTGGAAAAGGGCTACATTGAACATAATGACCATTTCTCCACCAATTCTGAATCCGATGTATTTAAAGCTTTGGCTGATAATGAGCAAGGATTTCTGACGGATGACAGTTGTAGAACAAAGTCTTGTCAGGATGCAGTTACTTGCCAAATCCCTAATTTTTGCCTAGATTGCCCCAGGTTGAGGTACTCAATCTAGCGGGATACATATATCATTATTATATATTTTTTGTGTCTCTAACTTTTGCCTGGATCGCCCTTTCGGGTTTTCAATCCACTGAGACGCTCATTTTTGCCTAAGCCGCCCTTTCGGGTTTTCAACTTAGCGAGCTATTTAGTTTTGATTTTTTTAGGCGAAGTATTTCTTGATTACATCTGAATTCACAGGACGAGTGAAATGCTCCCCATCCATAGTTGTAAGTATCAAAGCACCGCCTGAAAAGGCTCTCTTAACAACATATGGACCTTCATAGTTTGGAGTCCACTTGCCCCTGGAATCGGGCGCGAAAGACAAAACTTTCTTGAGCACAAGGTCACCTTCTAGGAACACACGAGGCTTGACCTTCTTATCAAAAGATTTCTTCATTCTCTGCTGATATAACTGACCATGGCACATGGCAGTCAATCTCTTCTCTTCAATCAAGTTTAGCTGGTCATAACGACTCTGAACCCATTCAGCATCAGTCAACTTGGCCTCCATCAAGACTCTCATTGATGGGATCTCCACCTCTCCTGGGAGTACAACCTCCATGCCATAAACAAGAGAGAAAGGGGTCGCCCCTGTTGAAGTGCGGACAGATGTACGATAGCCATGCAAAGCGAATGGTAGCATCTCATGCCAATCTTTGTACGTAACAACCATCTTCTAGATAATTTTCTTGATATTCTTGTTAGCAGCTTCAACAGCCCCATTCATCTTGGGTCTGTATGGAGAAGAATTATGATGTGCAATCTTGAATTCACTACACATCTCTTTCATCATCTTGTTATTCAAGTTAGATCCATTATCAGTAATGATCTTATCTGGCACACCATATCGGCATATGAGTTAATTCTTGATAAACTTCACGACCACCTGCCTGGTCACATTTGCATACGACGCCGCTTCAACCCACTTGGTGAAGTAATCAATTGCTACGAGAATAAATATGTGTCCATTGGACGCTTTTGGCTCTATCATGCCAATCATGTCAATTCCCCACATGGAGAAAGGCCATGGTGATGAGATCACATTCAAAAGTGTAGGGGGAATATGAATCTTATCAGCATAAATCTGACACTTGTGGCATTTCTTCACAAATTTGCAGCAGACAGACTCCATTGTCAGCCAATAGTAGCCTGCTCTCAACATCTTTCTAGCCATGGCATGTCCATTGGAATGAGTACCAAATGAACCCTCATGGACCTCAGTCATCAACAGGTCTGCTTCGTGTCTATCCATGCATCTGAGCAGAACCATGTCAAAATTTCTTTTGTAAAGCACTTCGCCATTGAGGTAGAAACTGCCTGACAATCTCCTCAAAGTCTTCCTATCTTTTACAAATGCCCCAGGCGGGTAAATCTGGATCTGAAGGAAACACTTGATATCATAATACCACGGCTTAACATCTTTTACTTCTTCTACTGCAAATACATGAGCTGGTCTGTCCAAGCGCATCACGGTGATATTGGGGACTTTATTCCACAATTTAACCACAATCATTGAAGCAAGCGTAGCAAGAGCATCTGCCATCCGATTCTCATCTCGAGAAATATGATGGAAGTCAACCTCAGTAAAGAACTTTGAAATCCTCCTCGCATAATCTCTGTATGGAATGAGGCCAGGCTGATTCATTTCCCATTCATCCTTAATCTGATTAACAACGAGGGCCGAATCACCATATACATCAAGATGCTTGATCCTTAGATCAATACATTCCTCCAATCCCATAATACAGGCCTCATACTCAGCCATATTATTCGTGCATTTGAAAGTTAGCCTTGCTGTAAAAGGAATATGCGCGTCCTGAGGAGTAATAATCACGACCCCAATACCATTTCCATACTGATTTACAGCGCTATTAAACACCATACTCCATCTGGAACCAGGCTCTGGCCCTTCATTAAGTGTAGGCTCATCGCAATCTTTCACTTTCAAATACAGAATTTCCTCATCCGGGAAGTCATACTGAACTGACTGATAATCTTCAATAGGCTGATGTGCCAAATGGTCAGCCAAGATACTACCTTTAATAGCCTTCTGAGCTCGATACTCAATATCATACTCAGATAACAACATCTGCCAACGGGCAATTCTCCCTGTTAAAGCAGGCTTCTCGAAGATGTACTTGATTGGATCCATTCTGGATATCAACCAAGTCGTATGATTTATCATATACTGGCGTAAGCGCTTAGCAGCCCAAGCCAAAACACAGCATGTCTTTTCAAGCATTGAGTATCGAGACTCACAATCAGTGAACTTCTTACTCAGGTAGTAAATAGCATACTCTTTCTTCTCTGATTCGTCTTGCTGACCAAGGACACAACCCATCGAGTCTTCAAGAACAGTCAGATACATGATCAAAGGTCTTCCCTATACAGGAGGAGACAGAATCGGAGGCTCAGACAGATATTCTTTAATACTGTCGAAAGCTTTCTGGCAATCCTCGGTCCAATCATGGGACTGATCTTTCCGGAGGAGCTTGAATATAGGCGCACATGTGGCAGTCATGTGGGATATGAATCTGGAGATATAATTCAAGCGGCCAAGAAAACCTTGGACTTGCTTCTCAATTTTGGGCGCAGGCATCTCTTGTATTGCTTTGACCTTTACAGGATCAACCTCAATACCTCTTTCACTAACAATGAAGCCCAATAACTTGCCAGAACGGACTCCAAATGTACACTTGTTGGGATTCAGACGAAGCTTATATTTCCTCAAACGCTGGAAAAGCTTCAACAAATGCTCTACATGTTCAAATTCCGTTCTTGACTTAGCAATCATATCGTCGACATATACCTCAATCTCCTTGTGCATCATATCATGAAACAAGGTGGTCATAGCTCGTTGATACGTGGCTCCGGCGTTCTTCAAACCGAAGGGCATCACTCGATAACAGAATGTTCCCCAATGTGTGATGAATGTTGTCTTCTCCATATCCTCGGGTGCCATCTTAATCTGATTATATCCAGAAAATCCGTCCATAAACGAGAAGACATTGAATTTAGCTATATTGTCTACCAACATATCAATATGTGGTAGAGGGAAATCATCTTTCGGACTAGCTTTATTCAAATCTCTATAGTCCACACACATCCGGACTTTTCCATCTTTCTTAGGCACGGGCACAATATTGGCCACCCATTGAGGATATATTGAAGTCACCAGGAAGCCCGCATCAATTTGCTTCTGAACTTGCTCTTTGATCTTCACTGCCATATCAGGATGAGTTCTTCTGAGCTTCTGCTTTACAGGCATGCACTCAGGCTTTAGAGGTAGGAAATGTTGCACAATATCAGTATCTAGACCAGGCATGTCTTCATACGACCAAGCAAAGACGTCGACATATTCTCGTAGCAACTTAATCAACCCCTTCTTAACAGATTCTTCCAGAAGTGCCCCAATCTTTACCTCTCGCACACAATTTTCAGACCCCAAGTTGACTGTTTCTAGATTCTCAAGATGCGGCTGAATGATCTTCTCTTCATGCTCAAGTAGCCGGGTGATCTCATCAGGAATCTCTTCAACATCATCTTCTTCCGCCTCAAATACAAGGAATTCAAAATTGGGAGATGGTGTTGGGTCATTATGTTCAATGGGTTTAGAAATCAACCCGCATAATGATTTTGGATATAAAAGAGATTTTAGAATTCAAACAAAGCAAATCATTATGCAGATGAAAAGATTCATTTTATTTTATTTTTTAGGGTTTTATGTGATCACCAATTTCATGCAAAAACAAAAAGGGAAAATAAATGGGAAAAACAAACATTTAACATGAATTTATTGAATGAAAATATCATTGTATTTATGTTGCCAACAATGTTATCACTCCTCCTTTTGGAATGGGAGAAGGGTTTTTAAACAAAGTGATCATTACGTTAACTTATGGACAACTGTTGGAATATCCATAGCGACCCTATTGTTGCAGACCCCTCCAGGGATGATGAAATTGCCAGAATCCTCTGCATCTTCTTCTAAAACGGCAGCAGCCTCCTCATCTAGACCAGTGTGGATGAAACCTCCACTCTTGAATAGCCCTTGCTTGTTGAAAGTACCAGAAGAAAAACCTATGCCAGCCCGGGACTCGTTGTCTTCTAACTCAATCATTTTTCCTAAACCAGTGGTTGCACCACGCTCAATGGCCAGCTTTGCATCTTTGTAGGAAGAAAATGAAGGAGTTCTCTTCTCAATAGGCTCAGCAATAAATAAAGCTTGGAAAGGAGTTCCAACTTTAACCTCAGCACCTATATAAGAGAAGGAAGACAAATGGCTAACTAGGAGAGCCCTTTCTCCCCCTACCACCACCAGCTTCTTGTTTTTCACGAATTTCAATTTCTGGTGTAGGGTGGACGTCACGATGCCTGCCTCGTGAATCCATGGTCTGCCTAAGAGACAACTATACGATGGGTGAATGTCCATAACCTGGAAGGTAATCTGGAAATCACTTGGTCCGATCTTGATTGGGAGATCAACTTCCCCAATCACAGTTTTGCGAGACCCATCGAAAGCCTTCCCAACTACCCCACTCTGCCTCATGGGAGGCCCTTGATATGATAGCTTTGAGAGAGTGGACTTTGGCAATACGTTCAATGATGACCCGGTGTCCACCAGTACATTGGACATGGCGTCGTCTCTACAACCCATAGATATATGTAATGCCAGGTTGTGATCTCTTCCCTCCTCAGGGAGATCAGAGTCACAAAAGCTCAGGTTGTTACAAGCAATAATGTTTGCAACAATGCTATCGAATTGCTCCAAAGTGACATCGTGATCCACATATGCCACATCCAACACCTTCTGCAGAGCCTCTCGGTGTGGTTCTGAATTTAAGAGTAAGGATAACACAAATATTTTGGATGGCGTTTGTAGAAGTTGGTCTACAACATTGTACTCGCTCCTTTTGATGAGTCTTAGCATCTCATCACAGTCTTCTTTCACATTGCCACTCGGGCCAACAGAAGTAGGAGTTTTCAGTACGGAGGAGGGCTTAACAGCAAGTGCCGGATTCGGAGAATTCACAGCGTTCCCGATCGGGCGTTCAACAAAATCAGCATTAATTTGAGGCTTCGGCGGTGCTGAAAATACACAGCCACTACGGGTCAAACCGCTAACATCGGCAATATTCACAACAGAAGAAGAGGGCAAGGACACCTCTTTCCCATTCTCTACTGCTACGGCGTTGTAGCGATAGGGAACTGCCTTTTCAGAGGAGTAAGGCACAGGACCAGCAGGCTTAATGATCAGAGCGGGAGAAGCCTTCTGCTTGCTACCATTGTACTTGATGATAACAGGCTCGGGTATCCGGAACACTGGGGAAATCACGTTGACCTCAGGCTCATTTTCATCAACATTCCTGTTTTGAAGGATCTCAATGACTCCTTCGTCCAGCATTTCCTGAACATCCTTGCGCACCTGGCAACAACCCAATCGGTTAACAGAGCAGACTCGACATCTATCATGGTCATGCTCATAATGACTGTAGTCACACAACAAACGATGCATCTGGACCAGAGACTGTTGAATATGACTGACATATTTGACCTTGTATTTTTCGGGGCAACCCTGGACCATGTTGACAGATTTCCCATGTTCGGGCAATGGGTTCTTCTTCACATTAGGGCCTACGTCCTCAAAACATAAAATACCACACCTCACAAGGTCTTGAACCTTGGTCTTCAAAGGGTAACAATTCTCCACGTCGTGGCCGGGAGCACCAGAATGGTAAACACAATGTAACTCAGGCTTATACCACCATTGGGGGTTAGCAGGTATAGCCGGTGGGTCTCTTGGAGTAATCAGCTTCCTTTCTATCAAAGAGGGATATAACTCTGCGTACGTCATAGGAATAGGATCGAAGGTGACCCTTTTCCTCTCGTAACTCGTGCTGGTTTGATTACTGTTTCGACGCTGGTAGGCCTGCTGCTGCGGTCGGTGTTGTTGTTGTTGATATTGCGGATGTGGTTGTTGATTGTTACTATGTTGCTGATACTGTTGATTGTCTCTGAAAACAGGTGCTATATGAGCCACCTGGTGCTGGTTACTGGCGGGACGCACGGTCTTCCTCCTCACAGAGGGTCTTCTTGGTTTCTCATGGGAGATCACAGCATGTGCCTCTCCATCTTTCTTCTTTGCAAACTCCCCCATAACGTTTGGCAGAAGAGCCTTCTTCTCTGGTTAACCGTCCTTCACGGACCCCTTCTTCTAGACGCATCCCCATATTCACCATCTCGGTGAAGTCAGAAGGAGCGCTAGCAATCATCCGCTCATAATAAAAAGAACTTAAAGTCTTCAAAAAGATCTTAGTCATCTCTTTCTCTTCTAGCGGAGGCACGATCTGTGCCGCCACCTCTCGCCACCTCTCGCCACCTCTGGGCGTACTCCTTAAATGTTTCTTTATCCTTCTGGGACATGGCTCTCAATTGATCTCTATCGGGAGCCATATCCACGTTGTACTTGTACTGCTTGACGAAGGCTTCACCGAGATCATTGAAGGATCAGATGTTCGCGCTGTCTAAACCCATGTACCAACGCAAAGTGGCACCAGACAGACTGTCCTGAAAGTAGTGGATGAGTAGTTGGTCATTATCGGTTTGAGTCGACATCTTCCTGGCATACATGAACAAGTGGCTGAGAGGACAAGTATTTCCTTTGTACTTTTCAAAATCAGGGACCTTGAATTTCACAGGGATCTTCACATTTGGAACCAAGCAGAGTTCGGCAACAGACTTGCCGAAAAGATCCTTCCCTCTGAGAGTTTTCAATTCCTTGCGAAGCTCAAGATATTGATTGTTCATAGCATCCATCTTCTCATAAACATCTGGACCCTCAGACGGCTCAGAATGATAGATGGTGTCGTCTACCCTGGGCAAAGTATGCACGACAGGAGGAGGAACGACAAGGACCGGGCTAGATGCCGGCAGAGAAGCAAAGGTAGGAACAGGACCCTCGGGCATGAAATTGGGAGGCATCCCCCACGGGAACCCGGTTGGCATGGCTGTTGGAATAAAGTGTGCACTGACAGCGGACACAGTAGAGGAGACAATCTCGGAGATAAATGTCCTATGGGGAGGAGTTGAAGGTGTCGGAGAAGACTGGCTCTAGGCAGCCATGAGTGACTCCATTAGGACAGTCAATCTGGCCACTTCCTCTTTCAGCTCGCGGTTCTCTTGCTCTAAGTGATCCATCAGTCTTGAAATGTTGGCTCTAGTGTAGTACCGGTGAGTCAGCTTGTCTTCAAAATAAATGAAGGACACAGAGTTAGACCACAGGGCAAGGGACCGGAAACAAAACCTGCTTATGCATATGATGCATGCAATGTTTGTGCATATGATTTGTTTTTTATTTCAAAGGAACTTTAGAGTTTTATTTGCAAATTCTGGAAATATTAAGCATTTTATCACATATGGAAATATCTCATCAAATAATATCAGGGAAAAGAAGTGCAGCATCGTCAATCATATACAAGAGAAAAGGAAAATAATCATCCTATGGATCCCTAGAAACAATCATCCAAAGCTCGGGACACAGGAAGATAAGATGCGTGAAGCCTCTTCACCTCCCTCTCGTAGGCTGCCTCCATATCGGCCTTCTCTTTGGCGAGTTGATCATACCTCCTCTTCCAGAACATAGAAGACTGAGGAAGTAGAGAAGTCCATACATCATCAGGGTCATCAATAACCTGATGCTCAAGAAACTCAATCAACGCATCCTTCTCCTTAATCTGCTGAAGCAACTCTTCACGTTCACGGATCCAGGCACGTGAACGGTCTTCGTCTCGCAACTCCTCTACTCCTTGATTAGGGAGGGTTGAAGGCCCAACCATAATCATAGGTGTAGGTCTCGGATACTCGTAAGGCATGAGATACTCAGACGCCCTCTTCCTAACCCAAACAGTGTAAGGCTCCAAAGCGATGCAATTCTTAGGACCCAACTCTTTCCTTCCTTTCCTATGAATCTTGCGCCAAGCGCGGACCATCCTAGCTTTCAAGCCTTGGGGATCTTTACCATCCTGAAAGAATACACCCTATAACAGAATGTTATTGGGTTTATCCTTTAAGGGGAACCCAAGCCGCCGACGTGCCAAAACAGGATTGTAGTTAATCCCACCACATGTACCAAGAAGAGGTACATTGGAGAATTCGCCACAAGAGTCAATAATCTGCACACCATCATACACATGGTTATACCAAGAGATATCATCATTAGTGAGAGACATAAGTCTCGTGGACCACCGTAGACATTCCATGTTCTCCTTGAAAGCGACCGTCTGAGGTAAGTGAGAAATAAACCACTTATACAACAGAGGCAAACAACACACAATGGCGCCACCACCCTTGGCATTCCTCATATGCAAAGAGAAGTAGGTATCGCCCAACAGAGTCGGAACGGGATTAAGAGTAGAGAAGATCCTAATAGCGTTCACATCCACAAACTTGTCGATGTTGGGGAATAATACTAGCCCATAGATGAGAAGTACAAATATGGCCTCAAAGACGTCCTCACTCATGGCTTTCCCATACACAATAGCTTGAGCAATGAGGAACTCAGAAGGGAAACCTTGAATTCCACCTTTGGTAGTCATATGAGCACCAACCAGAGATTCATCTATGTGTAACATGTCAGCTATCTCTTGAGAAGTAGGAATACTCTCCAAGCCACTGAACGGCAACTGGTCTAGAATAGGTATACCCACAAGGTAAGCATACTCCTCAAGGGTAGGCAAAAGCTGGAAATCCGGAAACGTGAAGCAACGGTACAAGGGATCATAAAACTGCACCAATACACTCACCAATCCTTCATCCACCTGAGTAGTCAGAAGAGGAAGAAGCTTCCCAAAACGAGCCTTGAAACCCAAAGGATCTAATACATAGGATGTCAGATTCCTTAACTCTTTCAAATCTGGTTGCCTGAAGCTGTACTTCTTTGTATTCCTTCTTTGTCTTTCCATGTCTGAAAATTTTGCAAATAAACCCCTTAAGTTCCTTGAAAATTTTCTTATTTATTGATGATATGGATGCAAATGGGTGCATGAATGCATGAATGCAACAATCACACTCAAGGATCAAGCAAAGCACACCAAACAAAGGTCATGGGATGGATCATGTTATCCTTAATACCAATCATCCATTTTGGTGGATTATGGTTTACACCTTATCAACACCCAAGTTCCATTGATATTAAGGATTCATGAACGGATCAACCATGAATCAAGGGTTTGTTGTAAGTCACGAGCATGGAGTTAGGTTAAGAACCACCCAAAAGGGAGTGTACTAGGGTTTAAACCTGCCAAACATGTTCTACAAGAGGTTCCCATAGTCATCATCCCATCTTTCGGATATTATTGGAGAAACGACTACTCGTATTCCGAAAATATTCTCAAGAGAGACTCTTATGAGTGTAGTATCGCGTAACAATCGTATCAAATCTTACACTTGAACGACTTTCGCATTACATCCTAAGAATAGGCCAAGATGGGCTTGGTAAACTAAGGTCCTTGGCTTCTAAGGTCTATATTGGAAAGAGTAATGTCTAACCACAACTTACTTGTGTGACATTATTGATCCCAACATGACCTCCACCAAGTGAATGGGCTTGCAAGTCAACTTGCTAAGGAATAACTCCACACAAGTCGACAAGACTATGCCATTATCCTATCCTAAGTGCACTCGAGTTCGGGTATAGAACTCATCTCACAAAGATCACCAAGCATACAAGGAATTAATATTCAAACAATTCAATCATTACATACAATACAGTAATCCCAAATTGCACAAAAATATGTCACACAAAAAAATATACAATACAATACAACAAATATGAAAAGTAGGCAAAACCCACTAGGATGTTTCAATCCCCAGTAGAGTCGCCATTTTTCTGTAGCGGGGTATTCGTTACCATTAGAGATATTAACTAAATCCAAGGTAAATCATACAAGTCGAGTCGCCACCGCACTTCTATTTATCCAAAGGAATGGTTAGAAAGCGAACAAAAACCTAAAAGTTTTATCGAATCAAAAACTAGTAAAAATGTCAGAGATCTGGGTAAGGGGGTTGGTTATGCAATGGGAAGGTATTAGGCACCCAAAGCATCCTAGGTACTCCTAGGGAGCCCTTTTCACATTTGTTGCAAAGGTTGTTGTTTTTTTTGAAAACTTATTTGTGCAAACATGATTGAAGGGATGAGAAAAGCGTGTACGTTTATCTAATGTACTACTTACTAAAAGAAGGGTCAAAAGAAAATGACTCGCACGGACGTCGCATCCACTGCATACGTATCTCATATGAATCTGAGAATCAGAGTCTTCGTAGCTCGGCTACCTATGGGTTAAAGAGGAGTGTGCTCGCTAAGACATCGCGTCTTATGCCTACGTATCTCATCTGGGATGAAAATCAGAGCAAAACGTAGTTCGACCACCTATGGGGTAAGGGTTGTGTTTTGGGGTGAACGACGTTACTACGCAATCTATCGGATGTTCGACCTTTGGAGACTTACTCGCCTGTAGTAGAAGGAGATAACGTGTTCTTAGGAGAAGAAAAATCAATGAGTTTGGGGTGTTTAGGGATGCTCATGCAAAAAGGGCAGTCCTAGATGAAGGAACCGTGCTACCTTAATTGACATGCCACGAGGCTATACGAAACCTAAGAAATCGGTAACATGCGGGAAAAGTAAAGGGATCGAGAGATCTACCGTACGGATAAAGATCCTAAGTAACAACAATTAAAGAGATAAGAAACCCAGAGATCTCTCAAGCTAGCACCATCAAAGAAAGTGAGTCAGTACAGGTAATCGGAATAGACCTCCAGGTGGTACCCCACAAATAAAATGGAACACCAAGCAAGCTATCCCTGCAAGAATATGTGAGCCCTCACAAAAACTCAACAAACAGGTTAGAGTAATATGACGGAATTAGGAGAAAACAATGCCATAACAAACACAAAACAGGTTAGAGCAAACAGGAAAAAACAACTATTGTCGCGATCGCTGCTGCATCGCCTAGCGAAAGCTTAGCGAAGCTTCGCTGCAGGCTCGCCTAGCGAAGGTGCTAGCGAGCGCCTGCGGGTTCTGGATTTCCCATTGATAACAGTACGATTTTAGGGACTCCAAACCCTATGGCATCCATCTCAGAAATTAAGTGATCAAAACATTCAAGGTATTGTTTACACATTCATGCATATCTAAACCCGTGGGCAAAGACTGAGCGATACCTCACACATTCAGAGTATTCAAATTAAAAGCATAGAGTAATGGGGATAAGGGCAAACCTGATTGGAGAGACCGATAAAACTCGAAAGGCACGGCTGGGTTTGCAAAGCAATGTTAGGGTTTGCGTGAGGCGGAGGCGGAAAAGTGTGTGAGTCAGAGTGAACTTTTCAGAGCTGTCTGGAGGTTGCTGCAGATTAGTTCGCCTCTATCCTTCTTTCCCTCTTTCTCTTTTCCTCCAGGGTTTATAATAGTCTCCAGCCTTGGTCTCTCTAATAATCTCCTCCTCTTCTCAAATGAAGCTCTGGTATTTATAACCTGATATTGGTGACTTGGTGGGCTCAGAGTCAAGCCCCAAACTTTCTGTTATTTTCCAAAACGCGCGCGCTTCGCCTAGCGAAGGATCTGCTCGCTTAGCGAGCATGACAGTTCCTTTCGCTAAGCGAACCAGTCTACTCGCCTAGCGAGCATGACAGCTCAGGAAAATTTTTTGCCCCTTTAAGTTTAGCATTTTGAATGATGAATAGACCCCATTGGAACATGTTGGAAGTAACCCACGTCATTCCCTTGTATTGACTGATCACCCGAATAGAATCCACAAAGTGTCTTGGATGATACTCAAGCTTCAAACAAAAGATGTTAGTGACACATTTTTGTGCTTTTGGTTAGTAAACAAAAATAAGAGAAACAATGATATATAATTCAAGCATGCTTGGTGATCTCAAACCAATCACAAGGAGTCCCACCCAAAGGCAAAGGGAACCAAGATGCTCAAGATCCTTGAGGCTATGCAAATGCAATGCTATGATGCCATGAGGGATCTTAGGGTCAAATTTGGGGTCTTACACATGTCTTGATAGGATCACGCAAACACATATGAATATTCTCGAAGAAGATCAATCAACCCCTTCTTAGCCTCTAGACACAGTTGAGACCCAATCTTGACTTCCTTCACATCATCTTCGGAATCCAAGTTGACTAACTCAATTTGCTCTTCGAACAGCTGAATGACTTTTTCCTCATGCTCAAGTAGACGAGATAATTCATCAGATACGTCTTCATCAGTCTCTTCCTCAGCCTCAAACACATGGAAATCGAAGTTTGGAGAAGGAGTAGGATCATTGTATTCAATGGGTTTGGGAACCAACCTGCATAATGATTTGATATTTTGATTTTAGAGAAGTGAATTGTGACCAAATATTATGCAAATGGACAATTATTATTTATTTATTTATGTTTTTTGTGATTACCATTTTCATAAAAGCAAAAAGTAAAAATAAAACATCATAGATGTGGATGAATAGAATTGCATTTTATTAATGATAATTGAAAATGCATAACAATGTTCACTTCTCCCTTAGGCATAGGAGACGGATTTTTCTTAAAACATGAAAACAAATTACTTAGAGCGGTGAACGATAACAGGAATATCGACAGTAACCCAATTGTTGTGAGTCTCGCCATGCATCACAAAGTTGGCGCAGTCTTCATCTTCATTATCTTCGATCACAACAGTTGTGTGTTGTTCATTACTATGGATGAACCCTCCACTATGGAAACTTGGTTGCACTTCTCCAGCTTTGATGTTGAACGACCCTGGTTGAAATCCAATCCATCCATATTCTTGTTCTTAGCAATCTCTATCGTACGACCCCACTGATTTGTACTGCCCTCCTCAATAGCTTTTTGAGCATCCTTGAAAGAAGACATGGGTGCCCTAGTTTTCTTTACTTCAATAATAGACAAGGCTTGGAATAGAGTCCCAACCTCCTCCTCAGCTTCAACACACGAAAAGGATGACAGATGGCTCACTAAGAGCGTCTTCTCTCCACCAACAACGACAAGCTTGCTGTTCTTCACAAATTTAAGCTTCTGGTGTAGACTGGATGTTACAGCTCCAGCTTCATGAATCCATGGCCTTCCCAATAAACAGCTATAGGCCGGATGGATATCCATTACTTGAAAAGTAATCTGAAAATCACTCGGACCTATCTTGACTGGAAGGTCCACTTCTCCAATGACGGTTTTGTGAGAACCATCAAACGCTTTGACAATCATGCCACTGTACCTCATTGGGGCGCCTTGGTAGGAAATCCTGGACAGAGTTGATTTTGGCAACATATTCAAAGAAGAACTGGTATCAACCAACACAATAGACAACGCATCCTCCTTGCAGTTCATCAAAACGTGTAGTGCCAGATTGTGATTTTTGCCTTCCTCGGGAATTTCTTCATTACAAAAACTCATATTGTTGCAATAAGTAATGTTAGCCACAATGTGGTCAAACTGATCCACAGTCACGTCTTGCTCCACATAGGCTTGTTCTAATACTTTCTGTAATGCTTCTCTGTGTGCTTCAGAATTCATCAACAGAGAAATCACTGAAATCTTTGACGGGGTTTGGAGTAGCTGCTCCACCATATTAAACTCGCTTCTCTTAATTAATCTCAACACTGCATCATCATTGTTAGGCTTCATTTTGCTGGATTTACCAGACTGACACACTGGAGCACTAACTGGATTTATCATGGGCATATCCACTTTCTTACTGATTGAAACATCCTCTACCTCCTTCGGAAAGACTGGATTAAATACACGACCACTACGGGTCACCTTCACGATATCAGCTATATTCACCACAGAATTTTACACAGGCAACAGAACCTCTTGACCATTCTCCACCATGGTGGCATTATATTGGTAGGGATTAGCTTTATCGGATGCATACGGAACAGGGCCTGCTAACCGTATTACCAAGGGTGATATTGATCTATTGACGTTGTTGCTACTGGTGTTGTCAAACTAAATTACTACCCGCTCCAGGGTCTTGAACACTGATATTATCATATTCACATCATCTACTTCCCTTGACTGACAGATTTGGATAAGCCCTTCATCCATCAACCTCTGAATGTCCCTCTTGACAATGACACGTCCTCGAGGGTTCATGCTGCATACCACACAACCATCATGGTCATGCTCACAATCATTGGCCAAACATATATCCCTATGAATTACAACCAAAGACTGTCTGATATGGCGAACATCGTAAACCTCATACTCTCCAGGACAACCATCTACCATGTTGACTGAAGCATTACCAAAAGCCGGAAACATATTGGCTTTCACATTCGGTGCACGGTCCTCAAAGGACACCTTCCCGCTTTTCACAAGCTTCTGAACCTCATACTTCAGTGGGTAGCAGTTCTCAATATCATAACTAGGAGCTCCCTGGTGAAAGGCGCAACGGAGTTCAGGTTTGTACCACCATGGAAGTGGCTCGGGAATTTGAGGTGTATTTCTTGGTTGGAGTAGGTTCTTGAGAACCAAAGATGGATACAATTCGGCATATGACATAGGAATAGGGTCAAAAGAGACCTTCCTCTCAAATTTTGGTTGTTAATTATTGTTGTTGTTGTTGTTGGTTCTTTGATGCGGTTGTTGTTGCTGAATCGGGATAGATTGATTGTTGGAATTGTTTGAAAACACTGGAATTATTGGTGAAACTTGATGTTGATGCTGACGTGGTTAAGGGTTCCTTCTGACATGAGGCCTCATCTACCTCCCCACAAATACTTAGTTGGTTTCCCCTTCCTTCCTTTTGGCAAACCCACTCTCATATTTCTTGTTGGATGACACTTCTTCCTTAGACAGATGTCCTTCACGGACTCCTTCCTCTAATCTCATCCCCATATTTACCATCTCAGTAAATTCACTAGGGCACTGGCAATCATTCGTTCGTAATAAAATAAACCCAGGGTCTTCAGGAAAATCTTCGTCATCTTCTTATCTTCTAATGGAGGATTAATTTGAGCAACAAATATCTCCTTCTTTGAGCACACTCTTTGAATGTCTCTTTATACTTCTGAGACATAAACCTTAGCCGGTCTCTATCAAGAGCCATATCCATATTATACTTGTACTACTTCACAAAACCTTCACCCAAATCATTGAACATATGAATACTTGCAATATCTAGCCTCATATACCTTCTCAGAGCAGCACCAGTCAAACTTTCTTGAAAGTAGTGAATCAGTAACTGATCATTATCAGTTTGAGTTGACATCATTCTGGCGTACATCACAAGGTGACTCAACGAACAAGTGTTCCCCCTATACATTTCAAATTCAGGGACTTTGAACTTCATCGGGATCTTTACATTCGGTACCAAGGAGAGTTCAACAACACTCTTACCAAACAGGTCTTTTCCTATCAATGTTTTCAATTCCTTGCACAGCTCAAGGAACTGATCCTTCATTTCATCCATCTTCTCATAAACATCTGGGCCCTCAGACGGCTCAGAATGGTAGATGGTGTCCTCAACACGAGGCAAGGTATGGACAACTGGAGGTGTTACGAACATGACCGGGCTAGATACCGGCATAAAAGAAAATATAGACGCAAACCCTTCAGGCATAAAATTTGGTGGCATCCCCCAAGGGAATCCAGCAGGCATAGCTGGACCGGATTGAGTAGCAGCAACAAGAATGGTTGAGGTAACAACCTCGAAGATGACAGTCCTCTGGGGAGGAGTTGCAGGAGTTGGTGAAGACTGATTCTGCGCAGTAAGAACAGACTCCATCATGGCAGTCAGTCGAGCAATCTCATCCTTCAGCTCTTTGTTCTCTTGTTCCAAATGTTTCATAATTCTGGGTTGATTAACGCGAGTGTTGTATCGGTGAGTCAGCTTGGCTGAAGCACAGAAGAATAACCGATAAGACATCTGGCAGAAGAAAACATGTTATGCAAATGATGCATGAAATGCAATGTTATTGTTTGTTTTTAATTTCAAGGAACACATGAAGTTCTATTTCCAAATATATTCAAATAATAATAGTAATAACAATTTGATTGACCATAAAATCTCTTTTATTCATAAAATTTGGAAGGATTACATTGAGTACAATTTCAGAAACCAAAGTACAAATACAAGAGAAAAGGAAACTAATCATCCTAAGGATCCCCTAACAACAGTGTCTGATGATTTGGCTGCGGGCGCGTACTTCCTTCGGATGCGTCGGATCTCGGTCTCAAAAGATGTCTTCATCTGAGCCTTCTCAAGGACAAGCTGATCAACAATCTTCTTCCAAGAACCAGATGGTTGAGGAATACTAGAGGAAAATGGACCCTTTGGCTCTCTTTGTCTCTTCACTACTCGATCTTCAAGAAGTTCAATAAGCGCGTCTTTGTCCTTTGACTCAAGCTGCAACTCCTCATGCTTTCAGCTCAAAGCATGGAACCTCTTTTCCCACATATCTCTCTCTTACTTCATCTTGGCGAGTGCGTCTTCCAACTCTTCTATATCTTGGTTAGGGAGAGTTAATGGCTAAACCACAACCATATACATAGGTCTTTCACAAGCATACGACATCTTCATTTCCAAAGATCTTTTCTTCACCCAAGTAGTATAAGCTTCCAAAGTTACACAATTGCACGGACCAAGCTCGGATCTTCCTTTCCTATGCACATTATGCCAAGCATGTATCATCTTCTGCTTCAAATGTTGGGGATCTTTACCCTTTTGATAGAAAAGACCTTCTAACTGAGTGTTATTAGGTCCTTCTCTCAAGGGTAACCCAAGTTGACGATGAGCCAAAGCAGGGTTGTAGTTGATTGCTCCTTGTGTACCAATGAGAGGCACATTAGAGAATTCTCCACAACTGTCAATAATATCCAAGCTACTAAATGTAGAATCATACCAAACAATATCATCATTAGTGATAAACATGAGTCTCTAAGACCACTGTAGACATTATTTGTTCTCCAAAAAAGCAAGCGTCTAAGGCAAGTGCGAAATAAACCACTTGTACAGAAGAGGAACACAACATATAATAGTCCCACCATCTTTAGAATTCCTCAAATGCAAAGAGAAGTACATATCACCCAACAGAGTAGGCACAATATTCCCAATCAAGAAGATTCTAATGGAGTTAACATTAACAAAACCGTCAATGTTAGGGAACATAGTCAAACCATAGATGAGCAACACAAAAATGGCTTCAAAAGCATCCATACTACTGGCTTGAGCAAATATATTAGCTTTCCCTATGATAAAATCAGAAGTCAACCCAAACATTCCCCCTTTCTTCACCCAATGAGCCTCAATCTCAGACTTCTTCAACTGAAGAGCTTCAGCTATGATATGAGATCTGGGAATCTCCTCCAATCCATTAAAAGGAACCTTGTCAGAAACAGGTATTCCCAAGAGATGGGCATACTCCTCTAACATAGTGTTAGCTGGAGATTTCGACCATTAGGTTGAAGTTCTTTGAAAATATTATGTTTTGGAGAATAATATAAAAATGGCTTTGTGAAGCTATTTATTAAATCATTTTCTTGGGAGAAAAGACCTTTTTGTCGAAGCTTAAGACTTAGAAGATTTTAGGATCTCCACAAGTTCTCTTCGACATCGGCGTTTGGCAGATTCGAAGCTTCGAGCGGGAAAGATTTGAAATTCAAACGAAGTAGTTTTGTCAGGCGAACGCGTGGAAGCATCTGAGACACGCAGCGCTTGAAAACGTCGAACGTGGCAATCATCCGTGTAGAGACCGTTAGGGTCGAATTGTTATAAATAGGAGTCTTCGTTTTTAGATTTCGTGTGTTCAAACTGATATACAAAATTCACTAAAAATACTCAAAGTACCGGAGCGAGAGAAACGAGTCTTTGCTGAAAATGTATGTATGAAGAACACCATGATTACATTTCATGTTATCTTTTTAATGCAAGTTACTTAAATTAAACCATTTACTGTATTTATTTCTATTTAAGCCTTCTGTCGAATTGCCTTTATCTTCAAAGTCTTTCATGATTGCTTTTACCTTTACATTTACATTTCGTCAAACCTTTATTTCCAGCACCTTTTCAAACTTAAAACCTTTTACTTCAAGTTATTTATCTTTACTTTTTCCAATTACCTTTGTTATCTTTAAAAAACCTTTTTTACAGAATTACTGCCATTTATCCTTTATCTTTAAAGTCATAAGCCTTTAGATTTCGTTTAGAGTTTATTGTCGAAACACCTTTTACTTTGTACCATTAACGCTAGATAAAGAACCCTAATTACCATTCATAAACCAAAAACAAACTTAATCATGAATCAAATCACCATAACACTAGTTCTTGAGACACGTGTCCTAGGATCAATCTAGTCGATCCTGTAAGTTACCAAGATTAATAATATTGGAGGACTAGCGGTTGTTTGTCAGAAATTATTTGTAAACAAATTGGCAAGCCCAGTGGGACGGTGTCAAAAGAACTGTTAATTATAATAGTTTGCTTTACTTTTACAATACAAAATTGTTATTATTCTTTTGAGTTAAAAAATCATAATGTTGCATGAACCTTAGAAGTGGTAAGATAGCCAACAAATCGCAACCCATAACCAAAAGAAAATAACAAAAAAGATGGTTAATACAACCAGTTAAGGGGAACAATTTCCTCCCCGTGGAACAGGCACAGTCGGAACAAGTTCGATTGATGCATCCACTGAGATCCCTAGTACACAGGCCATACCAACATCTGGATCCATGGCCTTAAATAATTCGACAACAATGCTATTATGTCAAGCGTAGCAGACGTTTCTGCAAGTTCAATCTCTGGCCCATTTTCAACAATTGTCGGAACCCAACCAACACCTACTACCCCTAGGCCACCGAGATTTGAGAATTTTAGGCCTTGGAGAGAATACCCATATGGAATGCCATCTACTTCCATGGCGGGACTTCAAAATAATACTTCCATATATACTCAACCCCATAATACGATTGTTTCGCCAATTCAAAATTCTGGTTCTAGCATGAACCATGCAGGTCGAAATACCCAATCACAAGGATTATCCACCCTATTACCTACCCTTACAATGAATAACCAGGAAGCCTTTAGACAACAAATGGATGCTAGTAACCATGATATGGTAGGAGTTCTTGCCAGAGAAATGAATACCATTGTTCTCCCCTAATACAGAATGTAAATAGGACTAACAATGATAATGCCCAAACATACCAACAACTATCAGCACAGATGGGATGCATAGCAGATTTCGTAGGCGCCCCTCAGTCCTCTGTTCGACGCAGACCAAACCAAGTTATAATCCAGGAAGAAGAACCAACTATAAATCAGGTTCGACCACCTAGACAAGCGCCTGACGAAAGGGTCGTGGGGGCAAGATTAGAACAACAGCCAGTTCGACAGGAAGTCCCTAAAGAACAACCTAGGAGAGTAATGATGGTTAATAGAGACCAGGATGCAGATGAAGTAATTCATAGGGTTAGGCAAGAAAACATGATGGAAAATAACTTAACTACTATGATAGAGAGAATCATAGCCCAGAATAGTCTGAATACAGGACTTCGACGGCCAAATTATACCTCTCATTTATCAGATTACGTCCTACAAACTGAATTACCAAGGGGTTGTAAAATCCCTAAGTTCACCAAATTCTCAGGGGACACTAGTGAGTCCACTATAGAACACATAGCCAGATACATGAATGAGGCAGGGGATTTGGCGAACAGTGAGAACCTAAGAATGAAATATTTCCCCAGTTCTTTAACGAAGAATGCCTTCACGTGGTTTACAACTTTGTCGCCAAATTCCATAGATACTTGGCCTCATTTGGAGAGATTATTTCATGAACAATTCTACATGGGCCAAACTAAGATAAGTCTTAAGGAATTAGCCAGTATTAAAAGAAAATTCACTGAACCTATAGATCATTATCTGAATAGGTTCCGTTTGTTGAAATCTAGATGCTTTATAGTAGTGCCTGAACATGAATTGGTCGAAATGGCCGCTGGAGGGTTAGACTATTCCATTAGGAAAAAGTTAGATACCCAGTATCTAAGAGACATGGCCCAATTAGCAGACAAGGTTCGATAGGTCGAACGTTTAAAAGCTGAAAAGGCCAGAGCGAATACGAATTATAAGAAAGAAAGGGTTGCTTATTTTGAAGTCGAAGATGAGGAGTCTGAAATCCCTAATGACCCTTATGGTCTCGAGGAATTCGAAGTAGATTTGGCTGAATTAAAAGAAGCACCACCTTATGCTTGTAAATTACTTACACCTTCGAATGGCAGGAACCTTGTCGAAACTGAAAAGAATGATAGATTTCCTAAAAAGACTTACACATTTGATGTTACCAAATGTGATGAAATTTTTGATTTATTAGTAAAAGATGGCCAAATAATAGTGCCTCCTAATACCAAAATTCCTCCGTTAGAACAACGGAAGAAAAGTGGATTCTGTAAATATCATAATTTTTTAGGCCATAAAACCTCACAATGCTTTCTTTTCAGGGATCTTATTCAGAATGCAATTAAGGATGGCCGCCTCAAGTTCGCTGACAGGGGGAGAAACTAGATGAAGGTTGACGTTAACCCCCTCAACATTGCTGACACAAATTATGCTGAATCTGTCAAAATCAACATGATTGACATGGTGGAAGTGGAGGCTGTGAAGGAAATAGGAACTGAAGGCTATGTGCTAGTTGGAAAGCAAGCTACTGATGGCCTAAATAATGATGTTCCCTTTGGAATTTCTGTCGAAGGTGAACAAGTTGCTGATGTCGAACCAAAGGTCACTGAAGGTCTTAATGGGAAGGCAACTGAGGCTAATTTGAGGAAATTTCAATTGCTGATGGCTCCAATCTAGGTGTCAACATGGTGGATCTGAACCAACCCCCCTAGAGATGGAGGAAGTGGAGAGGTTTCTGAAGATAGAGCAAGAGGGAATGCAGTTTGGCTATCCCAAAGCCAATGAGAGCCTACGTGAATACCTTTGGAGGTGTCACAAAAGAAATTCTGACATGTTGCTGTGCCAAGGTGTAGCATCATGATGTGTCGAAGGGTGGCTGAGGACTATGAAAGATGGAAACAAACTAAGACTGAGAGAAATTGGAGAAAGGAAAGCCAAATACTGAAGATGTATCCCAAGCCTGGAGAAAGCCTTCTTGGTTTTATTGTGCGTTGCTACAAGTACGAAACAGAATGCATGATGTGTCCCAGATGTGGGGCAGTTTATAGCAGGGAATTGGCTGAAGTGTTCGAGAGAATTCCATCTAACCAAGGTTGGGATGGACACGGAGGTAACCCGAATATGTACATATTCGACAAGAGGGGAGTTCCTAGGAGGCAAGACAACCCTTACCCAAGGGAGAAAAGAGTTACGTTTAAGCTTCCGGCAGAAGTCCCTGAGGACAAATGGACTCAGGTGGGGTCGAAGAAGGGAAAGTGGAAAAGTTTTGAGGATGGAGGAAGAACCTCTTGGGCTTATAGAAAATAGTTCCAGGCATCTAAGAGAGAGGCTATCAGAATGGAGAACTACAAAGGAAAGAATCCCATGTCAAGGTCCCAGTGGAGAAGACATCAGAGGTTGAGGAAGGCTGAAAGAGAGATGACTTCGAGGGAGATTGGAGAATCCAACAACAACAAGGTCCTCTCAAATGTTACAAATTCGACCAAACCCCCTGAAGGAAGGAAGTTGTTTTCATCTGAAAACAAAAACACAAATCAGAAAGTTCAGGAGGAACAAATAAGGGAGGAAGAAATGCTCACTAACGACTTTGAGTCCGACGGAGTGTCATTTGTTAATATAAATTGCAATGTGGTATCAGTTCTGCCATATGAATATAATCAGGAGACAGAGATTGAAGACAATGAGGAAGCAGATGATGTGGAGATGGCGAAGCATAAACCTGTGTGTTACTATGTTCTCAACAACGACATTGTCGAATAGCAGAATGCTCTTTTTGAAAGGCCTCACCAAGGGATGCAGAACCATCTCAAGCCCCTATACATTAGAGCTAAACTTGAACATGTGGGGGTGAACAAAGTTCTGGTGGACGGAGGAGCAGCAGTCAATCTGATGCCTCAGTTCATGTTAAAAAAGATAGGTATGTTCGATAATGATGTTAAACCTCACAATATGGTATTGTCAAACTATGAGGGTAAGATAGGGAAGACTCTGGGTGTCATACAAGTAGATCTGACTGTTGGATCAATCAAAAGACCAACAATGTTCATGGTGATACCTGCGAAGGCGAATTACAACTTGCTGCTAGGAAGGGAATGGATCCATGGAATAGGGGCAGTTCCTTCGACCATGCATCATAGGGTATCCATCTGGAGAGAAGATGGTGTAGTAGAAAATGTTGAAGCTGACCCAAGTTACTTCATGGCGGAAGTGAACCATGTAGATAAGAAGAACTTCGACAGGAACTTGGCTCATATAGGACCATGCCACCCAGCTAAAGACATCTAATCCCCAAATAAAAATGCTTTGTATTTCTTGACTATACATCCCAATGGCTTTCAGTGGGATAGGGAAATTATGGGGGACCCAGAAGAAGGGGAATCATCTGAAGTACGGCCAGCAGGCTGGGATGAATACCTGGATTATGCCTGAGTTTTCTTTTTTCGAAAAGATTTCGTCCTACATAGCTGAGAACAAAAGAAAAACGGCTCTCGAAGCCAAGATAACTAACATGGCTGACGAAGCCACATATGGTGAAATTTATAATGCAGGACCTGGGGAGTACTTTAAACCAAAACCCCCTGACGAACAGGTGCCTATGGAATTAACAAACTAGAGGTTAGATGCCATATATGACGAAGAGCCTCTGGGATTCGAAAAAGATCCAGTGACGTCGAGTGCAAAGATGTTAGCGCAATATCCCCTTGAAGAAATTGATCTTGGAGATGGTAGCACAAAAAGAATCACCTACATCAGCACTAAACTAGACCCCAATTTGAAAGTAAGAGTAATTGAACTGCTAAGAGAAAACAAAGATTGCTTTGCTTGGGACTACGACGAGATACCTGGTTTGAAGAGGGAACTGGTCGAATTGAAGCTGCCTATCAAGGATGGCAAGAAGCCCATCAAGCAGGCTCCAAGGAGATTCACCTCAGAGATCCTCTCAAAGATCAAAAAAGAGGTCGAAAGACTTCTTCGATGCAATTTCATCAGGACCATAAGGTATGTCGAATGGATTGCAAATATAGTTCCTATAATTAAGAAAAATGGCTCTTTAAGAGTATGTATAGATTTTCGTGATCTAAATGCAACAACTCCTAAAGATGAGTATCCAATGCCTGTTGCAGAGATGTTGGTTGACTCAGCTGCAGGCTATGAATATCTTAGCATGCTTGATGGATATTCTGGCTATAACCAGATTTTCATTGCTGAAGAGGATGTTTCCAAAATAGCCTTTCGATGTCCAAGGGAAATAGGCACTTATGAGTGGATAGTTATTCCCTTTGGTTTAAAGAATGTTGGGGCAACATACCAGCGAGCAATGAATTCTTTATTCCATGATTATATAGAGACATTTATGCAGGTTTATATATATGATATTATGATAAAATCTATATCAGACGAAAATCATCTAACCCATCTCAGCCAATCATTCGAAAGAATGAGAAAACATGGCTTAAAGATGAATCCTCTTAAATGTGCATTCTTTGTGCAGGCTGGAGATTTTCTGGGCTTTGTGCTCCATAAAAAGGGGATAGAAATCAATCAGAATAAGACGAAGGCTATTATGGAGACCAAAGCACCATCAACTAAGAAAGAATTGCAATCATTATTAGGAAAGATAAACTTCCTGAGAAGATTCATCTCAAACTTAAGTGGTCGAACTCAAGCCTTCTCTCCCCTCCTACGCCTAAAACAAGGGAAGTTCGAATGGAATGATGAACATCAAAAGGCATTCGACAAGATCAAGCATTATCTGACGAATCCTCCTATCTTGTCACCACCATGTGGAAAGAAGCCTATGAGATCGTATATATCAGCTTTTGACACTACTATAGGTAGCATGTTAGCACAAGAGAATGAAGATGGCGTCGAAAGAGCCATTTATTATCTTAGTAGGGTTTTAAATGATGCAGAAACTAGATACACTTCAATAGAAAAGTTGTGTCTTTGTTTGCATTTCTCTTGTACTAACTCAAGTATTATATACAACTTATTGATTTATACGTCTCTTCACACTTTGATGTCATTAAGTATATGTTATCGAAGCCAATAATGCACAGTCGAATTGGCAAATGGGCATTAGCCCTCACTGAATACTCTTTAGCCTTTATGCCTTTAAGGGCAATGAAGGGACAAATAGTATCAGACTTTATTGTAGACCATGCAGTGGTCGAAAGTCCTCAACTTCAAGTTGAGTTAAAACCTTGGAGATTATTCTTCGACGGTTCCAGTCATAAGGAAAAAGGAAGTGACAATGGGCTTTTATAGTGTTAACCTACGAGCTGGTTGGTTACACCTTGCAAAGGTAGTGGGCCACGTGGTGGCTTTTCTGTGAAGAAGGTGCATGGATTACTGTTCATTCTTCTTGGAAGTTTAAATTCATGATGTTAATAACTGCACACACGTCTTGATGAGACGTTTTGAAAAAGTAAGTCATGATTGACTGACAGTTATGGACTTTTAGGTCTATGAAAGGTCTCTGGTCGAAATCTGGTGATTACAAGAAATGCCCATTTCTGCATTGATTTGAAATAAACATTTATTGGGGCAATTTGTTATCTGGAGATTTCGACCATTAGGTTGAAGTTCTTTGAAAATATTATGTTTTGGAGAATAATATAAAAATGCCTTTGTGAAGCTATTTATTAAATCCTTTTTCTTGGGAGAAAGGACCTTTTTGTTGAAGCTTAAGACTTAGAATATTTTAGGATCTTCACAAGTTCTCTTCGACATCGGCGTTTGGCAGATTCGAAGCTTCGAGCGGGAAATATTTGAAATTCAAACGAAGTAGTTTCGTCAAGCGAACGCGTGGAAGCATCTGAGACACGCAACGCTTGAAAACGTCGAACGTGGCAATCATCTGTGTAGAGACCGTTAGGGTCAAATTGTTATATATAGGAGTCTTAGTTTTTAGATTTCGTGTGTTCAAATTGATATACAAAATTCACTAAAAAATACTCAAAGTACCGGAGCGAGAGAAACGAGTCTTTGCTGAAAATGTATGTATGAAGAACACCATGATTACATTTCATGTTATCTTTTTAATGCAAGTTACTTAAATTAAACCATTTACTGTCTTTATTTCTATTTAAGCCTTCTGTCGAATTTCCTTTATCTTCAAAGTCTTTCATCATTGCTTTTACCTTTACATTTACATTTCGTCAAACCTTTATTTCCAGCACCTTTTCAAACTTAAAACCTTTTACTTCAAGTTATTTATCTTTACTTTTGCCAATTACCTTTGTTATCTTTAAAAAACCCTTTTTACAGAATTACTGCCATTTATCCTTTATCTTTAAAGTCATAATCCTTTAGATTTCGTTTAGAGTTTATTGTCGAAACACCTTTTACTTTGTACCATTAACGCTAGATAAAGAACCCTAATTACCATTCATAAACCAGAAACAAACTTAATCATGAATCAAATCACCATAACACTAGTTCTTGAGACACATGTCCTAGGATCAATCTAGTCGATCCTGTAAGTTACCAAGACTAATAATATTGGAGGACGAGCGGTTGTTTGTCAGAAATTACTGGTAAACACGTAGGCATAAGCTGATAATTGGGAAAAGTGAAGCAATGGTAGATAGGGTCATAAAAATGAACCAACACACTCAGAAGTCCTTCAACCACATTAGTAGATAACACAGATAAAATCTCCCCATGACGTTGCTTGAAGTCCAAGGGATCTAATACAAAGGATGACAACTTCCTTAGCTCTTTCAAATCAGGACATCTGAAACTGTACTTCTTAGTGTTCCTTCGTCCACAATCCATAGTCTAGAAATATTTGCAAATAAGACCTTAGTTCCTTAAAGTTATTTTTGTGTGATGAATGTCATGATGCGCGTGAATGCATGAGTGCAACAATCATAAATAAGGGATCACACATAAGGCAAATAAACAAAGGTGAAGGGATGAATCAAGTCATTCTCAAGATCAATCATCCATTTTTGTGGATTATGGTTTTCACCTTATCAACACCCAAGTTCCATTGATATTGACAAGACTTAATTGGATCAACCAAGAATCGCAGGGTTTATTGTGAGTCAGGAGCATGGAGTCAGGTTAAGAAGCATCCTAAATGAGTGTACTAAGGATAAAAACTTGTAGATCATGTTCTAAAAAGTTCACAGAGTCTTAATTCCATCTATCAGATATTGTAGGTTAGGATGACTGACTCATCAACCCATAATATTCTCAAGAGAAACTCATCTGAGTGTAGTATCGTGTAACAACTGTTATCAAGTCTACACCTGAACAGTCTTTGCATTACGTCCTAAATAGGCCAATTTGGGTTAAATGTTCTACGGTCCTCAACTTCTCGGACCCCAAATCAGAGAAAGTAATGCCTAACCATAAATAACTTGTGTGACATTAGTAACTCCAAAAGGGTCTCCACTGAGTAGATGTGTCTCAAACTAACTTGTTAAGGACTACTCCACCCAAGTTGAACATGACTATACCATCCTCCTACCTTAATTGCACTCAAATTCGGCTTAGAACTTATCTCACCACTTAGAGATCACCAAGCACAACAAGCAGATTATATCACACAAACAAGTATACAAACAATCAAATATACAAATATGTACACATAAAAAAGTAGGCTAAACCCACTGAGGATTACTCCCCGGCAGAGTCGCCATTTAATTTTTGTAGCGGTAAATTCATGACCATTAAGCTATGGATAAACTTAACATTAATAAAACCAGATTCGCCACTGCGCTTTTATTGTTTCTAAAGGAAAATGGAAAAGTACGAACAAAACCCAAAGATAATAAGTTTTCAAATCAAAACTAATAAAATTCCAGAGATTACAGGTAAGGGGGTTGGTTACATAGAAGGAAGGTGTTAGCACCCAAAGTGTCCTAGGTACTCCTAGGGAGCCCTTTTTTATGTGTGTATGTGTTTTTGGTATAAACGATGTTTGCAACAAATAGAGTGTGGGGATGAGAAAAGAATTTATTGATTATATTTTTGTATTTGACAAGACCTTCGTACTTGTGCCTACGTACCAACATAAAAATGAGGGATCAAAACATCATAGTTCGTGGTATCAATTTCAAAATGAGTGGATTGCTTTTAATCAAAATTTAAATTAAAAATAGGCACAAAGGGACCAAAAATTTGAATGAGTGTTAGTTCTTTTTGTATTTTGAAATTTTAAGTCAATATTGTTAAGTTCACTTACAAATTTGATTAAGAAAAGAGTTCAAAAATGCAATGGCGTAAGGCCAAAGTTTCTAATTTGAAATAAGGTCTAAGTTTTGAAATCACAAGCAAAGAAGGTTGTCATACGGTGAACTGACTTTTGGTGTTTTGCTTTTTATCGCAATGTCGCGGATAGCAAGAGTCGCCACCGACTTTTCTTTTATCCAATAAGGAAAGGTGGAAAAGAACAGGAAAGACCTCAATAGATTTTGGGTTCGGGAGGTACATTATACAAAGGGAAGGTATTAGCACCCTTTGTATCCATGGTTATCCATGGGCTCTTAATTGCTGGATCACTTATATTTTTGTCTGAAAAGTGTCGGTGAATTGCTTAAAAAATGTTTGAAAGAGAGTTTAACTTTGTAATGATTCTCGTATGAATGTATACAAAGTATTTATCTCATTTGATTTTGAAAATGGTTTAGAAAAATATAACTCGGTAATGATTCTAGTATGAATGTATACCAAGTGGTGATTTTCTAGGATTTGTAAAGTGTAAAGTGTGAGGGGTGGAAAATGTTTTAGGTTATGATCCAGTAATTGAGAGTTATACCTTCCTAAGGTCGTTATGGGCATTTCCTATCCTTATGAGGGTAAAACTGTCCTTACTATTGAGAAGTAAGTAATCTTACCCTTTGGATGTTTAAGGGTCACCGTAGGGTCATCGATAGGTCATTGAAGGCAACAGTTGTAAGGATACCTTAGCATTCGAAGGGACGATCATCATTTAACCGTAGGCTACACCGAAGGGTCATCGAGGGACAAAATCGTATTTTCGAAGGCAACATCCGAGGGACCATGATTTATTTTATGATGATTTAATCGAAGGGCCATTGCTAAGTGTATCCCCACATTCGCGGGACATGACCATAATACCGTAATATCGTAAGGCAAAAGAGAGGTCCAAGATCACATATTTAAAGGCCATATTGTAAAGTTAATTAGGTGATTATGATGAATCTCCACATTAAAATCGATACATTAAAAATAATACATTAAAATTAATACATTAAAATTAATTATTAAAATTAATTATTAAAATTAACACATTAAAATTAATTAAGCAATTTAGGGTGGATCTTCATAAGGGTATTGAAGGTGAGAAAAACAAGAAAGGGGGGGTTTGAATTGTTTGAAAAATAAGCGCTTTTGCAAAATGAAATCACACAATGATTTTATACTGGTTCGCTTATAACACAAAGCTACTCCAGTCCACCCGGCCAAGGTGATTTCGCCTTCAACAAGGACTTAATCCACTAATCTTGAAAGATTACAAACAACCCCTAAGAGAGAAGAAAATCTCTTAGTCCTCTCAAGTCTACAGACTACAAAGAGTCACTTGAGGAAATCAAATAAAAATTAGATACAAGATGTGTAATCTAGAGTGCTTCTAAGAAAGCAAATATTACAAACTTAAGAACAAATTTTTCACTTGATAAGCAAAAGCTTAGTGAAAATCTTTGAAGAACAAAGATGTTTTTCTTGAGCGTGATATGATTTCAGTATAGTTTTGGCTAGTGATTTCGTTTTTTTTTCTGAATGTTGATTTCTTCTCTATTTATAGGAGTTGAAGTAGAGTTGAAGTAGCGTTGAATCTGTTGGATATTGAGATGTAGTTACGCCATTCCATTAATAGCTTCTGCAGTAGACTTTTTCTTTTAGAAGTGACTACTTACCACAAGTAGTATCTTCTCTCTTGGAAGTGGAGATTAACGTCTCTTTCTAATTGAGGAAATCCATTTGCAGAACTTTAACTTGGCTTAAACGTTACTTCATCATGATTAACAATTCTGATTAGAGTCTTTGTGTATCTGGAGAAACTGGCTTCTGATGTTATCTCTTGAAAGTTCAGATGGCGCTGATAACTTCAGAATTTACAGAAGGCATTTGTTCAGAGTCAGAGCTTCTAGACTTTACTTCATGTTCAGATGCTTCTGATACTTTGTAGTTTTGTCCAGAGTCAGAGCTTCTTGAAACGAGATTCCTCTTTAGATGCTTCTGATACTTGAGATTTTGCATCTGATCTTGTTGTGCATCTGATGACATCATCAGATTTATTTCTTCTTTCTTTAGAACCCTGCACACTTAGAAACTTTTCGTTAGGGTGCCATTTTTGGTTTCATCCTTTGTTATCATCAAAATCAAGGAATCTGTTGTAGAACAATTTTTGTTCTTACAATCTCCCCCTTTTTGATGATGACAAAACAAATAAAATTATCAGATGAAACTTGAAAAATATTAGATCAGATAGACAAAAGCTCCCCCTGAGTTAGCGCTAGGGAGTTCAGAAGTTCTTACCAGAGCTTTCCAAGCAATAAGATTTCTGAAAACTTTCTGCAATTTCTTAATTTTAATGTTAGAGTTATTTAATCAGAGCTATTATTAATCAGAGCTATTTATATCAGAACTATTTCTATAATTGTTTCAGAATGCTTAAGGTTTTAGACATAATTTTCATCAGAGCTATTTAATAATTTCTCCCCCTTTTTGGCATAATCAAAAAGGCATAAAAAATAAAAAGAGTAATAAAGAGAAAAACAATTCATTAAAAAGCACAAAGGCAAACAGCAGTCAAAACATTAGATTCAATAGAATATCAGAGCTAAAAAGAAAGACAGAAGCAAAAACACTTAGGCAAACAAACAAAAAAAATCCTAAGTGCCTAAGGGTTTGGAGGTTGAGGAAGTCTCTGAAGCAACATGGCAAACATGTTCTGGATGTTTTCGTTCAGAGCATCTTGCTTGTCCATCCTGGCACGAAGCTCATTCTGATCTTTCTTGATCTCTTGCTGATCTTGCTTGATCTCCTTCAGAGTGTTAAGAATCAGAGGGATCGCAGAGGAAGACTCCCCCTGAATCAGAGCCTGCTGAGCTTCAGCTTCAGCAGCAGCTTGGGCTTCTGCATCTGCCTTAGCCTTGGCTTCAGCTTCCTGAATCCTTAGAAGTTCTGCTTCCTTTGCCAGGCGTTCTTCTTCCAACCTCTTAGCTTCTTCTTCAGCTTCCCTAGCCAATCTTTCTTCCTCTAACCTTCTGGCCTCAGCTTCTCTAGCCAGTCTCTCTTGGAGCCTTTCCTCAGAGTCTCTGATGTAGCCATTTCTGACTTGTTCAGAGATACTCTTCAGCCTATAAGACTCAGAGGTCATCCAACTAATGACTCTGTTCCAGTGTGTCCTAACAAATTTAGGATCATCACTAACTTCAGAGTTTTTAGCCAGAGACTTGATCTTCTGGACTGAGGCTTCTGCAACCTGTATAATGGCCTCCTCAAGGGTAGGTATGGTAAATTCAGGTTCAGGTTCAGGTGAATGAGGTGGAGAGTTTTGAGGGCTGAGATTTAGAGGTTGAGGTTCAGTTTGTTGAGGTTCAGATTGTTGAGGTTCAGTTTGTTGAGGTTCAGATTGTTGAGGTTCAGTTTGTTGAGGTTCAGATTCTGCTTGAAGTTCAGAATCTGCGTCTGGTTGAAGACTAGGGGATGAAGCATATAGTGGATTTAGGTCTAAAGGGTCAGAGTCTGGTCCAGGTACAGCGGGAATAATTGGTGGAGTGATATTAGAGGTGAAGGGATCAGATGGTTGAGTTTCAGAGGGTAAGGTTGTTGTTTGTTGTGGTGGAAGTGAAGTTTGGAGGGGTGAGGTTACTTCAGATTGGGTTGAGGGTTGTGGAGCGAAATTTTTAGCATAGATTTCAGCTATTGTTGGGGAGTTTGGGTCAGAGTGTTCTTGATCAGAGGACTCATGATCAGATAACTCTTGGTCAGAAGAAGGGGAAAGGTAAGGGGGTGATTCATATTCAGAGGATGATGAAGAGCTGTGGTGATATAGTTGATTAGGGTCAGAGGTTGTCGTGAAATTACGAGCAATTTTTAGAACAGGTGGAGGTTGAGAGGTTCTGGTGATTGAGGGTGGTATTTCAGCGGTGGTATATATTGGTTGAGAGGAGAGAGGGTTAGAGGAAGCCATTATAGATTCAGAAGAGACAGGAGGAATAGACTTACCAGAAGAGACATCCAGAGGTGCTGAAGCTTTGGTGCCAGAGGTTTCTCCAAGTCTGGCTTTCTTTGCCTTCCTTGCTTCCTCAGCTATCTTCTTCTCAGAAAGACCTCTTTTGTATCTGACCAAATCTTCTACAGAGTCCAGACAGTCTTCAAGGCGGAAATCAGAAATATCAATGCCTTCATCCAGACGATCCTGAAGGTAGATAGCAATGGCATCTCTGGGTTCATTCTTGAAGAACCTTTCAAGGCCATGAGGCATCTTCCTCTGATCCTTCAGAGCTTCCCAGGTTACTTCCATAGTGGGCTTGACTCTGATGTCTTTGATGATTCCCATACTCCTCAGATTTTTGGCATTCAGAGGCTTTCCCACATCAATTGCCAGATCATCCATACATCTGGTCTTCTCCAGAGCATCTACCAGCCCATGCTCAATGAAGATGTCAGAGAGCAATCTACCCAGAGGAATATAGGATCTGGGCTTCATGTTATTCCTCGTTTCTCTGACTGAATCCCTCAGATATCTGAAGAGGAGAACAGGGAGGTTGATTGGAATACCCTTCTGAATACAGTAGAGGATGCATTTCTGGTCAGCATTTATGTAATCTGAAGAGTTGGAGGCTGGACGATGATGGATTGTTCCTAGAATAATCTTCAGCCAAACTCGGAGGTTCTGATGAAGCTCCTTGTTCTTAGATGGGTTTCCTTCAACATTTGCTTTGAAGATTGTAGGGTTAATGACTTCTGTGATGCGCTTGGACCTTGGAGGAATGTTGTAAATCCTTTTACCTCCAGCTTTTTCCATGTTTAGCAAGGAAGCAATAGACGCTTCAGTGATGACAATCTTCACACCCAGAACAAACGAGACAATGAACTGGTCATCAGCATCTGCACATCTCCAGAACTCTTTCACCAGAAGAGGATAGATTGGACCATACAATCTGTTGAAGTAGGTTTCCCAACCTTGCTTGTGAAGATCTTCAGTAAGATCAACACCGTTTCTTCTTAAATTCTCAAAATCCACCAGTGATTCACACAGTACATCCAAACCTTCAAAGGGAGTTGAAAGGTTTATGTGTTGTTCACGTTCAAGAATGTGAGGTTCTTTGTAGACTGGGGTTGTGGTAACGTCTACAACCATGGGTGTTTGAGTGTTTGAGGTTTGGGGATTAGAAGCGGCTTCCATTTGTTGGGAGAAGTTAAAAACTGCTTGCTCTTGAGGATTCATGAAGAAAATTGATGAAGAAGATGAAGAACTGAAGGAGTTGCAGAGAAAACTTCGAGAGAGGGTTTAGGGTTTTAGAGTGAGTGAGAGTGATAAGTGTGAAAAGTGAGAGAAAGTGTTTATATACTAAGGGTAAAAACACATGCAAAACGACACACATACCAGCGTTAGCACAAAAACCAAAATAGCACGTTTGGGGGAAAAATGATTACAGCTCATTAATGAATGTCTAATCCCAACAGTAAGCACACTGCTCGAGGAGATTTCAAGCGTTCTGACCTTTGATTTCTTTTGACAGCTGTCTAGAAGTTCTAGGGTTAGACGCATGTTCCCCACGTGTTGATGTATCTGATCTTCAGGAATACCAAAGGATTTCTGAAGATTTCTAACTCAGATATCTTCTTAACTTGGTAGAAGTATCAGAGTCAGAGGCAGAAGTGTATTTGTTTTTATCAGAGTCTCATTTTACATGTTCAGAGCCAAATTTTACTCAGGACAATTTTTAATGTTCAGATTTTCTAAGATAAAAAGAAATCTATCTTCAGCTAGAGGCTTAGTAAAGATATCTGCCCATTGATGTTCTGTATCAATGAACTTCAGCGTTACTATCCCTTTCTGAACATAGTCTCTAATAAAATGATGTTTTATTTCTATGTGTTTGGCTCTGGAATGTAAAATAGGATTCTTACTCAAACAAATAGCAGCAGTATTATCACAAAGGATAGGAATGTTACTCTCAAATATCTGAAGATCTTCTAGCTGATGCTTCATCCAGAGCATCTGAGTTGTGCACAGTGATGCTGAGATGTATTCTGCTTCTGCAGTTGATAGAGCAATTGTTGACTGTCTTTTGCTAGCCCAGGAGATTAAGTTGTTTCCCAGAAGCTGGCAATTTCCAGAAGTACTTTTTCGTTCTATTCTATCTCCTGCATAATCTGCATCACAATAACCAGAAAGCCTATACTCTGATGTTTTCTCATACATCAGGCCCAGGTTAGGAGTTCCTTTCAGATACTTAAGAATTCTTTTAACAGCTGTTAAATGAGATTCTCTAGGATCTGATTGGAATCTGGCACAAAGACAGACGCTAAAGAGAATATCAGGACGAGTAGCAGTCAGATAGAGAAGAGAGCCTATCATACCTCGATAGAGCTTCTGACAAACCTTGTTGCTTACCTCTTCCTTCTCCAGAATGCAAGTTGGGTGCATAGGAGTCTTTGCAGAGTTGCATTCAGACATATCAAACTTCTTCAGAACATCTTTAATGTACTTGCTTTGATGAATGTACGTGACTTCTGGAGTTTGATTGATTTGAATTCCCAGAAAGAACTTTAGTTCTTGCATTAGACTCATTTCAAATTCTGCCTGCATTAACTTAGAAAATTCTTGGCAAACAGAGATATTAGCAGAACCAAAAATAATGTCATCAACATAAATTTGGCATATCATGAGATCATTTTCATGATTTTTACAGAAGAGTGTAGAATCAACTTTCCCTCTGATAAAATTTTGTTCCAGAAGAAAATTGCTCAGACGTTCATACCAAGCTCTGGGGGCTTGTTTTAGTCCATATAAAGATTTTTTAAGTTTGAAAACATGTTCTGGAAAGTTTGAATTTTCAAAACCAGGAGGTTGATTAACATACACTTCTTCTGAAATATAACCATTAAGAAATGCACTCTTGACATCCATTTGGTATAATTTGATAGAATGATTAATAGCAAAAGATACAAGAAGACGAATAGATTCTAACCTTGCGACTGGAGCAAAAGTTTCATTATAATCAATACCTTCTTGTTGACTATAACCTTGAGCTACCAGTCGAGCTTTGTTTCTGACAACTTCTCCTTTCTCGTTCAGTTTGTTTCTGAACACCCATCTGGTTCCAATGACATGAGTGCCTCTGGGTTTAGGAACGAGATCCCAGACATCATTCTTGGAGAATTGATCTAACTCTTCTTGCATAGCTGCCACCCAATCGTTATCTTGAAGAGCTTCATCACAGGACGTAGGCTCAATCAGAGACACTAGTCCCAGAGGAATATCTTCAGAAGTTCTGAAGGTAGATCTGGTTCTAACAGGTTCATCTTTGTTTCCCAAAATCAAATCTTCAGATACGTTGCTACGACTCTTGACTTTCCTTGGAATTTCTGGAGATTTAATTTCTTCAGAGTCTGGAGTGACAGTTGCTTCTGGAGTTTTCTTAGATTCTACCAGAGTGATCTCTAAATCTGCAAACTTTTCAACTAGCTTTGACTTTTCAGGGTCAAGCTTATCATCAAATCTAACATGAATTGATTCCTCCACAATTTTGGTTTCTGTGTTGTATACTCTATAGCCTTTAGAGCGTTCTGAGTATCCTAACATAATACCTTTTTGTGCTTTGGAATCAAACTTGTTTAGATGTTCTTTAGTATTTAATATAAAACAAATGCATCCAAAAGGATGAAAATAAGAAATGTTGGGTTTTCTTCCCTTACACAGTTCATAGGGAGTCTTTTCTAGAATAGGTCTTATAGAGATTCTATTCTGAATATAACACGCTGTATTTACAGCTTCTGCCCAAAAGTGCTTTGCTACATTAGTTTCATTGATCATGGTTCTGGCCATTTCTTGGAGTGTCCTATTCTTCCTCTCTACAACTCCATTTTGTTGTGGAGTTCTAGGGCAGGAGAAATCATGGGATATTCCATTAGAATCAAATAATTCTTCAAAATCTTTATTTTCAAATTCTCCACCATGATCACTTCTGACTCTAACAATTTTAGAGTCAAATTCTTTTTGCACTTTAGAACAGAAACTGGTGAATACAGAGTGAGACTCACTCTTGTGCCTTAGGAATTTTACCCATGTCCAGCGGCTGTAATCATCAACGATTACAAGTCCATACTTCTTTCCATTGACTGATGCTGTTTTCACAGGACCAAATAAGTCAATGTGAAGAAGCTCCAGAGGCTTGGAGGTAGAAACAACATTTTTCTTTTTAAAAGATGTTTTTGAAAACTTTCCTTTCTGACAAGCTTCACACAGAGCATCTGAAGAAAACTTCAGTTTAGGTAAGCCTCTGACTAACTCAAGTTTAGTTAGCTGAGAAAGTTTCCTCATGCTAATGTGGCCTAAGCGTCTATGCCATACCCATTGCTCTTCGTGAACTGACATTAAACATTTAACATTTTGATCTTTTAAATCAGAAAGATTTATTTTATAAATGTTGTTTTTCCTCTTGCCTGTGAAAAGGACAGAGCCATCGTTCTGACTAATGGCTTTACACGTTTTTTGATTAAAGATTACATCATAACCGTTATCACTTAATTGACTTATGGATAACAAGTTATGCATTAATCCTTCTACATAAAGAACATCAGATATAGAGGGAAGAGTACCATTACCAATAGTTCCGGAGCCTCTGATCCTTCCTTTCTGATCTCCTCCGAAGCCTACAAAGCCAGCGTCTTTAAGTTCCAGGCTTTGGAACATAGACTTTCTTCCCGTCATATGTCGCGAGCATCCAGAGTCCAGGTACCATGACTGGTGTCTGAACTTTGCTGCATAGGATATCTGCAACATAGATAATCTTATCTTTCGGTACCCAGAATCTCTTGGGTCCTTTCAGATTAGTTTTCCCAGAGTTTCTTACAACTTTGGGTCTTCTAGCATTTTTAAATTTGTGTTCTTGTGTGTGTGTGTGTAGTGGTATGAAAAAGGCGATTTAATTTGGTTACTGGTAGAGGTTTGATTTTCCTCAGAATCATATCCAATTCCCCTTTTATTATTCTGACCTACTCCATAAATCATGGATGCCATAATACTCCTATTTATCCCATTCTTCAGAAATTGTTGAAAGGCTTCTTCATATTTATAAATAATTTCATTTGAAGTTTGTGGTGCTTGAGACAACACTTCTTCTAATTCTAAGCTTTTCGTTTTAGCTTCATCTCTTTCTAACGTTAAAGATGTGATTGTATCATCTCTTGCTAGAATTGTTGTCTCAAGTTTACTACACTCTTCAGATTTTGCTTTAAGAAGGCCTTTAATGTTTTTAACTTTTTGTTTTAATTTCTGAAGAGAGGTAAGAGTTTCTGATAAACATGATTCTAAGTCAGATCTAGAAAGTTCAGAAAATACCTCTTCAGATTCTTCATCTGAGCTGCTAGATGTGATAGCCATAAATGCTACGTTGGCTTGTTCATCAGAGTCAGATTCTGATGATCCTGATTCACTATCGTCCCAGGTGGCCATTAATCCCTTCTTTGTTCTGAAGGCATTTTTCTTGAAGCTTTCTTTCTTAGAGTTATCTTTCTTCAGCTTGGGGCATTCATTTCTATAATGACCTGTTTCTTTACATTCAAAACAGGTAATATCTTTATTAGGTTTACCTTTTGAAGTTGACTCTGATCTATCCCCTCTGGGTCTTGATCTTCTGAAGTTGTTGTTGTTCCTTCTTTTCCAGAGTTGCTTAACTCTTCTGGTTAGTAAGGACAGTTCTTCCTCATCATCAGAGTCTTCAGGTTCAGAATCGTCAGTATCTGCAGTTTCTGCCTGGAGAGCTTTGGTTCTGTCTGACTTCCGTCTTTCAGGTCTGGACTTCAGCGCCACTGACTTGTTCCTTTTCTGAGGCTCATCCTCCTCTAGTTCTATTTCATGGCTTCTGAGAGAACTAACAAGTTCTTCAAGGCTGATACTGTTCAGATCCTTTGATAACTTCAGAGCAGTAACCATTGGTCTCCATTTCTTTGGCAGACTTCTGATAATCTTCTTAACATGATCTGCAGTCGTGTATCCTTTGTCTAGCACTTTAAGACCTGCAATAAGAGTTTGGAATCTGGAAAACATAGCTTCTATAGCTTCGTCATCTTCCATCTTGAAGGCTTCATATTTCTGGATCAGCGCCAGAGCCTTCGTCTCCTTGACTTGGGAGTTTCCTTCATGGGTCATCTTCAGAGAGTCAAGTATATCTTTAGCCGTTTCTCTGTTGGTGATCTTTTCGTATTCGTTGTATGATATAGCATTTAGAAGTATTGTTCTGGCCTTGTGATGATTTTTGAACTCACGTTTCTGATCTTCTGACATTTTGCTTCTGGGAACTTCAGCTCCATTTGAGACTGGAGGTTTGTATCCATCTGTGACAATGTCCCAGAGGTCAGCATCATAACCCAGAAAGAAACTTTCGATTCTGTCTTTCCAGTAATCAAACTTTTCTCCATCAAAAACAGGAGGCTTGGCATTGTAAGAATCTTTCTCATTTGAGTGGGCCATTTGTTTTTCTCGCACTGGATCTCTCTACACGGTTAAGTGTTTGATTTGAAAATCAATAACAGAGCCGGAGCTCTGATACCAATTGAAGGTGAGAAAAACAAGAAAGGGGGGGTTTGAATTGTTTGAAAAATAAGCGCTTTTGCAAAATGAAATCACACAATGATTTTATACTGGTTCGCTTATAACACAAAGCTACTCCAGTCCACCCGGCCAAGGTGATTTCGCCTTCAACAAGGACTTAATCCACTAATCTTGAAAGATTACAAACAACCCCTAAGAGAGAAGAAAATCTCTTAGTCCTCTCAAGTCTACAGACTACAAAGAGTCACTTGAGGAAATCAAATAAAAATTAGATACAAGATGTGTAATCTAGAGTGCTTCTAAGAAAGCAAATATTACAAACTTAAGAACAAATTTTTCACTTGATAAGCAAAAGCTTAGTGAAAATCTTTGAAGAACAAAGATGTTTTTCTTGAGCGTGATATGATTTCAGTATAGTTTTGGCTAGTGATTTCGTTTTTTTTTCTGAATGTTGATTTCTTCTCTATTTATAGGAGTTGAAGTAGAGTTGAAGTAGCGTTGAATCTGTTGGATATTGAGATGTAGTTACGCCATTCCATTAATAGCTTCTGCAGTAGACTTTTTCTTTTAGAAGTGACTACTTACCACAAGTAGTATCTTCTCTCTTGGAAGTGGAGATTAACGTCTCTTTCTAATTGAGGAAATCCATTTGCAGAACTTTAACTTGGCTTAAACGTTACTTCATCATGATTAACAATTCTGATTAGAGTCTTTGTGTATCTGGAGAAACTGGCTTCTGATGTTATCTCTTGAAAGTTCAGATGGCGCTGATAACTTCAGAATTTACAGAAGGCATTTGTTCAGAGTCAGAGCTTCTAGACTTTACTTCATGTTCAGATGCTTCTGATACTTTGTAGTTTTGTCCAGAGTCAGAGCTTCTTGAAACGAGATTCCTCTTTAGATGCTTCTGATACTTGAGATTTTGCATCTGATCTTGTTGTGCATCTGATGACATCATCAGATTTATTTCTTCTTTCTTTAGAACCCTGCACACTTAGAAACTTTTCGTTAGGGTGCCATTTTTGGTTTCATCCTTTGTTATCATCAAAATCAAGGAATCTGTTGTAGAACAATTTTTGTTCTTACAGGTATCCCACAAATAAAGTGGAAGACCTAAACAGCAACCTTTTCCTGGGATATGTGAACCTTTACAAAATTCAGCAAACGGGTTAGAATATCAATCAGGGTGCAATCGAGGATTACACCGCAAAAGAGAACACAGCAGCATGAATGTCAGGCAAAACAGTGCATAATTAACATAGAATAGATCAGATACGCGTAGGACATAACAAACAAAATATTAGCGACTGTCCCGTTCGCCTCTGCCTCGCCTAGCGAGGGCCTAGCGAATACTCGCTACATGCTCGCTTAGCGATGTGCTAGCGAGCGGCTGCGGGTTTTGAATTTCAGAACAGTATGACTTCAACCTGCGGCATGGCTTATGGCATCCAACACATAATTATATGGTTCAGCATTCACAATATTCAGGCACACTTAAATTCACATGCAAAACCTCAAATATGTTTATGAATTCAATTATAATATCACACGCAAGTTAAGAACATAAAGCGGTATCACATGCAAATTAAGAAAATAAAGCGATAATAGTAATGCAAACCTGTTTGCAATCGAATTGCAACCTTGAATTGGCGAACCGGATTGAGTTGGGCGGTGGTAGCTTCGGAGCGGAGGAGCGGCCTTCAGGGTTTCTAAAGTAGCCTCCAGGGTTTTTGTGCCAGGGTTTTCGTCTGTCTCCCTCTGTTTTTCGTCCCCTTTTCATTACTGAAGTGCTGGTATTTATAATGCCCTTTTTCATGACCTAATGGGCTCAGAACGAAGCCCGAAATTTTTTGTTGTCTGTCAGCCTCGCTAGGCGAGCTGGTAGCGAACGTTTGCTTCGCTAGGCGAGCGTGTAGCGAACGTTCGCTAGGCGAGCGTGTAGCGAACGTAACGTTCGCTAGGCGAGCGTGTAGCGAACGTAACGTTCGCTAGGCGAGCGTGTAGCGAACAGGCCAGTTTGGGCCATTTTCTGGATTGGGCCATTCGTGAGCTGGGCCTTTGTCCCTTTAAGATCAGTGCCATAAAATGAGTCGGAATGCCCCTGAAAAATGTCTTGAACTATTGATGGGCAAATTTTGGGGTATGACAGCTGCCCCTGTTCAATATTCTTGAACCGAGAGAGTCAGAATGGTATGTGCCGTTCGTGGTCTGGAGGTGAAAGATTATTGAACACTAGAATGCCCCAACAATTTGCGCTTGTCCGTCAGTCTTGACGGAGATGGGCTTAAAGATGCCATCCAGGAAGTTTGATGAGGAGATTTCCAGATTGTGTCGTACGTTAGACGATATCTGGAGACATGGGTGTCACACCGGGTCGTACATCAGACCGTATAGTGAGTTATCCATTATGCTGTCGACTTCGCCGGGGAGTCGGAGTATGCTATATACTACTGGGGATAAGGGATCAGAATGGATCATACACTGGACCGTATCTGAATACCAGAGTGAGTTGTTCGTTAGGCAGATGACTTTGCCGAGGATGAAAAATCAAAATGGATCGTACGCTAGATCGTCTCTGAGTTGAAGATCCAAATGGGTCTTATGATAGACTGTATTGGAGTTGCAGGATGAGCCGTCCATTAGGCTGAATCTGATGATAAAAGGGGGTAGTCGTACACTAGACTACACTTCAGAAATGTACCGTACACTAGGTAGCATCTGAGGAGACGAAGGTCAAATTGGGTCGTACATTAGACCGTACCTGAGCAGACTGAGCCGTCCATTAGGCTGAATCTGATGATAAAAAGGGGGTAGTCGTACACTAGACTACACTTCAGAAATGTACCGTACACTAGGTAGCATCTGAGGAGACGAAGGTCTAATTGGGTCGTACATTAGACCGTATCTGAGCAGACTGAGCCGTCCATTAGGCTGAATCTGATGATAAAAAGGGGGTAGTCGTACACTAGACTACACTTCAGAAATGTACCGTACACTAGGTAGCATCTGAGGAGACGAAGGTCAAATTGGGTCGTACATTAGACCGTATCTGAGCAGACTGAGCCGTCCATTAGGCTGAATCTGATGATAAAAAGGGGGTAGTCGTACACTAGACTACACTTCAGAAATGTACCGTACACTAGGTAGCATCTGAGGAGACGAAGGTCTAATTGGGTCGTACATTAGACCGTATCTGAGCAGACTGAGCCGTCCATTAGGCTGAATCTGATGATAAAAAGGGGGTAGTCGTACACTAGACTACACTTCAGAAATGTACCGTACACTAGGTAGCATCTGAGTAGATAAAGGTCTAACTTGGTCGTACATTAAACCGTATCTGAGCAGAATGAGCCGTCCATTAGGCTGAATCTGCTTATAAAAGGGGTAGTCGTACACTAGACTACAATTCAGAAATGTACCTGTCACTAGGTAGCATCTGAGGAGATGAAGGTCTAACTGGGTCGTACATTAAACCGTATCTGAGCAGCATCTGGTCTAACTTGGTCGTACATTAGACTGTATTCGAGCAGCATCTGGTCTAACTTGGTCGTACATTAGACTGTATTTGAGCAGCATCTGGTCTAACTTGGTCGTACATTAGACTGTATCTGGGCAGAATCCGAGGACTTGATGGTCTAACTTGGTCGTACATTAGACTGTCACCGAGCAGAATCTGGTCTAACTTGGTCGTACATTAGACTGTATCTGGGCCGAATCCGAGGACTTGACGGTCTAACTTGGTCGTACATTAGACTGTCACTGAGCAGAATCTGGTCTAACTTGGTCGTACATTAGACTGTATTTGATGACTGGAAGGTCTAACTTGGTCGTACATTAGACTGTATTTGATGACTGGAAGGTCTAACTTGGTCGTACATTAGACTGTATTCGCAGAATCTGACTTGAAGGTCTAACTTGGTCGTACATTAGACTGTATTTGCAGAATCTGACTTGAAGGTCTAACTTGGTCGTACATTAGACTGTATTTGCAGAATCTGACTTGAAGGTCTAACTTGGTCGTACATTAGACTGTATTTGCAGAATCTGACTTGAAGGTCTAACTTGGTCGTACATTAGACTGTATTGGAGTTGTTGAAGGTTAGAATGGATCGTATGCTAGATCGTATCTGAGTTGAAGGAGTCATATGTTGAGCTGAATCAGAATGAACCGTATGCTAGGCTATATCTGCTAGTATTTGTGTATGCTGTATTTGCAATGAATATTTGGGATGGGCTCGGAATATACCGAACGCTAGGCAGTATCTGAGGGATATAGTTGCATCTTGAATGTAATTGATAACGATGTCTGTCTGAATGGACCTTTGTTTTGACTATGTCAGGAGGATAATTGACCTGAAAAATAAAGTTAGCTTCATGCCATGTCATGATGCATGAGATGCAAATGTTGTGTGCATGCGTGTGCTGTGAAATGATGTAATGAGTGAATTATGCGTCTGGAATAAATGAGAGCATTGTATACATGTATATGTTATGAAATGATGTAATGTATATGATGCGGAACGAAAATTGTATGTAGGTATGTGATGTGAAATGGTGTAATGAATGCACTATGTGTCTGAAACGTTCCTCCAGGGGACTCTACTGGGAAAATAAGTCTCATTCTTCTGGTTGGAGACATTTGTATTGATGACCCTTCCTTAGCTACGGGTATTTGACTTTTATCTGATGGCAGGGATATTTAACCGAGCCTGGCTGAGGGTAGAAGAGATGACCAGTATGTCTGATGATGCCGACCTTTGCTGGGAAATAGCTGGTTCTTGTTGGGGAATAGGATTAGCAACGGATTCATTGGAAAGCATGATTAGCCCTTCTCCTCGATCCTGAAGTCTAGTAGTAATTGCTATTGTTATTTTATGCATGTATTTTGATAAACATTGATCATATTCAAATGCATATATCAATTCAAGTTAAATCAATGGACGTTTACGCAAACAAAACAGAGAAAGTAAAACGAAAGCATCTTTTTGGAAATGAAATTGTATTGATTTTGAAAGAGGGCCCATGAACAGGCAAATCGTGTACAAGGAGACAGAAATCCTAGTAAGAGGAAATTGCCGAGAAAACAAAGAAAAAGCTATGCAGGAAAAGTCCTATTGATTTTAAATCCACTACTGTCATTATGTCTTCAAGCATCTCATCTCCTACTGTCGGATAGAAGTGATTGGCTTGTTCGGTCCCTTGAAACTTGGGTGAAGCTGACAGAGAACGGGACATAGTCATACGCTTTAATCCCTAATTTTTGCCTGGACCGCCTTTTCAGGTTTTCAGTCCACCAGGATACCCTTTTTTGCTCAAGTCGCCTTTTCAGGTTTTCGACTTGCCGGGTGTACGTCTTTATATGTTTATCCCTAATTTTTGCCCGAACCCTTTTGGTTCGCCGGGATGCCCTAACTTTTGCCTAGGTACGTCGACCTAGCGGGTCTCTTTTATGCGTAGTATTTTTTAACTATGTCTGCGTTCACGGGATGTGGGAAGTCTTCGCCATCCATCGTAGCAAGTATCATGGCTCCACCAGAGAATACTTTCTTAACCACAAATGGCCCTTCGTATGTGGGAGTCCACTTGCCTCTGGGATCACCTTGTGGTAGAATGATACGCTTGACCACCAAGTCGCCAATTTGATACACCTGTCTCTTGACCTTTTTGTTAAATGCCTGGGTCATGCGCTTCTGATATATCTGTCCATGACACACAGCCGCAAGTCTCTTCTCATCGATCAAGTTTATCTGGTCGAGTCGAGTCTGAATCCATTCATCTTCATCTAAGCCCGCCTCTTTCATGATTCGTAGAGAGGGAATCTGAACTTCCACTGGTAAAACGGCTTCCATTCCGTAGACTAAAGAGAAAGGGGTTGCCCCCTGTCGAAGTGCGCACTGAAGTGCGATAACCATAAAGAGCAAAGGGTAACATCTCATGCCAGTCTTTGTATGTTACTGTCATATTCTTGATATTGTTAGCAGTCTCCACGGCGCCGTTCGTCTTTGGCCGGTACGGAGAAGAGTTATGGTGTTTTATTTTGAACTGCATGTAGAGTTCAGTTTAGTACCATTGTCAGTGATAACTCTTTCAGGAGACATCAGGTTTCTCGAATGTATATTTGATAAGATCCATCTTAGAAATCAATAAAGTGGTATGATTCAACATATACTGTCTTAGTCGGCGAGCAGCCCAAGCCAAAGCGCAGCAAGCTTTCTCGAGCTGTGAGTATCTTGTTTCACAGTCGGTACCTTTTGCTAAGGCAGTGTATGACATGCTCTTTTCGACCAGACTCGTAATGTTGCCCCAGCACACCCTATTGAATTTTCTAACACGGTCAAATACATAGTTAGAGGTCTTCCTTCAACTGGTAGCATCAGAATTGGAGGTTCCTGGAGATATTTCTTGATTTTGTTATTCATCATTCCATACCATCTCTTGATTTTTCCTTTTTAGTAATTTGAAGATGGATTTGCAGGTAGCAGTCAAGTGTGGAATGAATCGGGCAATGTAACTCAAGTGTCCCAAGAAACCTCTGACTTCTTTCTTGTCTATTTCAGTACCCAGATTTACAATTTCAATTGATTCCTCATGCGGCTGTATGGTCTTTTCTTCTTGTAGTAACAGTCTGGCAAGTTCTCCAGGGACTTCACAATCTTCCTCACTTCCATCCTCGGCTTGGTAGATCGGATTTTCAAAGTCATAATGAACAGTAGCAGAGTCATTACCAACAGGATTCAGAGTGGATATGGATCGGCAAATTGTTACGTGAGTGTGTGCAAGAAAACATAGCTTGTTTGAAAAATGACAGGAAAGATAAAGAGCGCAATATTTGAATGCAAAAAGTCCATTGATTTATTGAATATGAATATGCTTATGAAAATGACAAAACCCTTGAAAAATTAGCTATTGTGCCCCGGGCATAGACACAATGCTTTGAAGCACTAAAATAGCAATAACAATTACTCTTGACTAAAGGAAATCGGGATAGTGTCTTCAGCCTTCCAATTATTGAGTCCGTCATCAATTATTGGGAAAATCCAGCTATCCAAGTCATAATCGTTATCAGTATCTTCCACAGCATTGACAGTCTCATCTTGATTAGGCAGAGGAGCAGTGATGACATTAGGAGTCTCCGGAGGATCAAAGGTAGTCGCATGTATCTTCCCACTTCGAATGCCACTTTCAACATGTTCACCTGTTAATATAAGTTCAGTGAAACCCAATGAGGAACTCCTCAATAGATGGCTGTAGAATGGGCCCGTCAGTGTGCTCATAAACATGTCCACCAATTCTCGATCGGTCATAGGGGGTTTGACTCTGCCAGCCAAATCTCTCCATTTCTGAGCATATTCTTTGAAGCTTTCTTTAGAGCCCATAGTCATACTCTGCAGCTGTAGCCGAGTAGGCGCTAGTTCAGAATTATACTGATAGTGCTTATAGAAAGCTGTCGCTAAATCAGTCCAGGTGCGGATGTTAGAGCTCTCGAGCTGATAGTACCATTCCAACTGTGTGCCAGCCAGACTCTCTTGGAAGAAATGGATCCATAGCTTCTTGTTAGTGGTATACGGCTGAATCTTTCTCACATAAGCTCTCAGATGCATCTGAGGACAAGACGCACCATCGTACTTAGTGAAAGTGGGGATCTTGAATTTGCGAGGAATGACCACATCAGAGACCAAACCTAAGCTTTCGAAATCCAGACTGGGTGCTTTCTGACCTTCCATAGCTAGCATACGTTCTTCCAGCAGTTTATACTTATCACTTTTTGGAGAGTACGACTCATTCTCATAATTTTCATCGTCGTCCTCAGGGTTGAAAGGATTGGCATTCTCATCTTCTGAATCTGTCTCTGTTTTCTCTTCTTGATCCTTCGGAATTCCAAACTTGACTCTCGCGGCCTGTCTTTTAAGCCTTCTTCCTGGGTTAATGTAACTCACAGGTTTCTGGTCTTTCTTCTTCTCGAGCAAGAGAGCCTTCAGTTCCTCCTGCCCCTTGGATAATTTCAAGATCATCTCCTGGAGTTGAGCATTCTGAGCATGGAGATCTTTGACAATTTGTTCGAGGTCCATTTTTCTGTTTGGAGGAAAACCGTGAGAACACTGATCCCTTTAGAGTACCTGTTATGCTATGCAATGCATGAAATGTTTTCAAGGCCTTTTGGAATTTAACTTTGCATAAACTACCAAAAAGGGAAACTTTTTTTTTTTGTTTTTTTTTTTTTGTTTTTTTTTTTTTTGTTTTTTTTACAAAACAGAGCAAAGTTAAATCCCTAAGTCCTCGAAATGGTTAGTACAATGCCACAATGCCATGATGTTATGATGTTATGATGTTATGAGGTTAAATAAATAACAAGCGCAAGCAAGTCACACAACCATCATTCCTAGGTTTTAAGGCTTGCATGAGTTCCATAGGTAAGTACCCTCCCCACTGAAGTTTAGTTGGTTCAACCTGTCCTAGAATAGTATCCGGGTTCTAGAAGGATCTCCAATCATCGACCTTCCTTTAAGTCCACTTCAATGCAACACCAAGTGGTTGACCGAAGCTTCCCTAAAGTCCAATCTCAAAGAGTGTAGTATCGAGTCTCAACCAACCCCAGTCGGAACCGAAGTCAGTTATCTCACTACTTTCTAATGGCCAGGATGAGTCAATTAGGGTTCTAAAGGTCTGGTTAATGCTTTAATGACACCACGCGGAAGCCAAATTTTTCCTCAAGTAACATGAGGAACATCAGGACAACCAAAGTGTCACATTAACCGTAGCCATCATTTTAACCATTCCAGTATACGCCGGATAGTCGCGATGATCTATTGCTACTTACCTAAGGTACACTAGATCCGGGTGTAGGATCTTTCACTCAAGAATACCCAAGCAATCCCTTAAAAGTAAATCAGACAATTTTAAATAAGTGATCTTGTTTTTTAAGGTAACCTCTCTTTTTAAAGTATTCCCCAGCAGAGTCGCCAGTTCTGTCATACGGTGAACTGACTTTTGGTGTTTTGCTTTTTATCGCAATGTCGCGGATAGCAAGAGTCGCCACCGACTTTTCTTTTATCCAATAAGGAAAGGTGGAAAAGAACAGGAAAGACCTCAATAGATTTTGGGTTCGGGAGGTACATTATACAAAGGGAAGGTATTAGCACCCTTTGTATCCATGGTTATCCATGGGCTCTTAATTGCTGGATCACTTATATTTTTGTCTGAAAAGTGTCGGTGAATTGCTTAAAAAATGTTTGAAAGAGAGTTTAACTTTGTAATGATTCTCGTATGAATGTATACAAAGTATTTATCTCATTTGATTTTGAAAATGGTTTAGAAAAATATAACTCGGTAATGATTCTAGTATGAATGTATACCAAGTGGTGATTTTCTAGGATTTGTAAAGTGTAAAGTGTGAGGGGTGGAAAATGTTTTAGGTTATGATCCAGTAATTGAGAGTTATACCTTCCTAAGGTCGTTATGGGCATTTCCTATCCTTATGAGGGTAAAACTGTCCTTACTATTGAGAAGTAAGTAATCTTACCCTTTGGATGTTTAAGGGTCACCGTAGGGTCATCGATAGGTCATTGAAGGAAACAGTTGTAAGGATACCTTAGCATTCGAAGGGACGATCATCATTTAACCGTAGGCTACACCGAAGGGTCATCGAGGGACAAAATCGTATTTTCGAAGGCAACATCCGAGGGACCATGATTTATTTTATGATGATTTAATCGAAGGGCCATTGCTAAGTGTATCCCCACATTCGCGGGACATGACCATAATACCGTAATATCGTAAGGCAAAAGAGAGGTCCAAGATCACATATTTAAAGGCCATATTGTAAAGTTAATTAGGTGATTATGATGAATCTCCACATTAAAATCGATACATTAAAAATAATACATTAAAATTAATACTTTAAAATTAATTATTAAAATTAATTATTAAAATTAACACATTAAAATTAATTAAGCAATTTAGGGTGGATCTTCATAAGGGTATCCCACAAATAAAGTGGAAGACCTAAACAGCAACCTTTTCCTGGGATATGTGAACCTTTACAAAATTCAGCAAACGGGTTAGAATATCAATCAGGGTGCAATCGAGGATTACACCGCAAAAGAGAACACAGCAGCATGAATGTCAGGCAAAACAGTGCATAATTAACATAGAATAGATCAGATACGCGTAGGACATAACAAACAAAATATTAGCGACTGTCCCGTTCGCCTCTGCCTCGCCTAGCGAGGGCCTAGCGAATACTCGCTACATGCTCGCTTAGCGATGTGCTAGCGAGCGGCTGCGGGTTTTGAATTTCAGAACAGTATGACTTCAACCTGCGGCATGGCTTATGGCATCCAACACATAATTATATGGTTCAACATTCACAATATTCAGGCACACTTAAATTCACATGCAAAACCTCAAATATGTTTATGAATTCAATTATAATATCACACGCAAGTTAAGAACATAAAGCGGTATCACATGCAAATTAAGAAAATAAAGCGATAATAGTAATGCAAACCTGTTTGCAATCGAATTGCAACCTTGAATTGGCGAGCCGGATTGAGTTGGGCGGTGGTAGCTTCGGAGCGGAGGAGCGGCCTTCAGGGTTTCTAAAGTAGCCTCCAGGGTTTTTGTGCCAGGGTTTTCGTCTGTCTCCCTCTGTTTTTCGTCCCCTTTTCATTACTGAAGTGCTGGTATTTATAATGCCCTTTTTCATGACCTAATGGGCTCAGAACGAAGCCCGAAATTTTTTGTTGTCTGTCAGCCTCGCTAGGCGAGCTGGTAGCGAACGTTTGCTTCGCTAGGCGAGCGTGTAGCGAATGTTCGCTAGGCGAGCGTGTAGCGAACGTAACGTTCGCTAGGCGAGCGTGTAGCGAACAGGCCAGTTTGGGCCATTTTCTGGATTGGGCCATTCGTGAGCTGGGCCTTTGTCCCTTTAAGATCAGTGCCATAAAATGAGTCGGAATGCCCCTGAAAAATGTCTTGAACTATTGATGGGCAAATTTTGGGGTATGACAAAGGTTTTTGAAAAGGGGGAGAGATTTTGAAATTTAAGAAGTGGGAGGAGATTAAGAGACTAAGCCTAAGCATAAAATTAAAAGTTAATAGTTGAAAAGATCTGGCCAATGGGATGCAATCCAACAGACAAGAATGTCATATAGTAAACCCACTTTCCCTTTGGACTTTGAATCAAATAATAATCAGCAAGCAATTAGAAATATGAAGAGAAAGACATCAAATAAAGATGGTCACATCCAAGCAGACAAATCCATAGCTAACAGTCTTCTTTGTCTTCTCATGTATTAGATAAAATACTTCTCGATGTTTGCTCAGAATAAGGTGTAGCATGAGATGAAAATAACAGTTGCATCAAGGTCATGTAGCAGATGAACTCAAGTGGATCCCAATACTTGCATCAAATGAAAGCTCAAATTACAATAACTTGGTCTCAGAAATGTTGGCATTGGCCAAGTCCTTTTTGCATATGGAATGTTGCCTAATTCTAAGTCCAAAAGCTCAGATCAAACCCAACAGTCCACGCAAACATTTTTTTAGAGTTTTTATTGTTTATTAAGTAGTTTAAGGTCCTAAGACCATAAACACAAGCAAAATACACAAACAAATATATACAATCACAATATATGGCTCAAATGATTAAAGTGAAAATGACATAAACATAAACAAGTTAAATGATATGTAAATGACAAATGAATGGTAAATGACTTGAAATTAAATTGCATAAAGTAAATGACTTGGAAGTAAAGCAAACTTAATAACAATTAGTGTTAGTCAAAGTTAAATTAGATGTTAGTGGAGTTTTTCTTTTCAATTGATTAAATCATACTTTGGAGAACACTCAATCATCTATTCACAAGCATGGATCCTTGAACCAAGACATATTCCAAAGGAAGGAAAAAAGGCCAAGTTTTCACACAATACCATGAAAGATGAGAGACTTACAATCTCACTTACTAGAATGATATGTCTTTAGGATCAAATTTAACTCTATGTTAAGCAATCATAATTGGACTTATGTAGAAGTCACAACTATCTAAGGCCAAGCAATAAAAATTTAGGTGCTAATGCATGTTAGAGATTTGGCATAATGAACCAAACTCCTAAAACATACCACACACTAAAATAAAAAGATGAAGAGGGAGAGGAGAGGAGAGAAACACAAATTGGTCATGGAAGGAATTTTATCAAATTAAAATCATTCATTCATTTTGGGAGATGAAATGTATATTTCATCTATCCCCTAAATTCAATGATTTTAACTTAACAAAAGTCAAATCAACCTTGACCAAGGCCCAAACAAATAGTCAATCATTGCAAGTCAATAAAAATGGCCCAACATAATTTTTACACATTTAATCAATTAAAAATCAAATTAAAAATGCATTTAAATTAAATTTAGTTTGGCCAAAACCTAAAACCTCTTCAAAACACCAAATAAATGGCCAAGAGATTTATCTTAGGTCAAACAAGGTCAAAGGACCTTAGACAAAAAATTTCATGATTTTTGAAAAGTCAGAAGTATTTTTAAATAATTTAAAATATGCACAAAAACAATTAATTCATGAAAAATATAAAAATTAATCCAAAGAATAATTTTAATTCAGAAAATGAAAGAGGAAAATATTTAAATATTTTTGGTGAAAGTCCCATATTTTTTGAATTAAAAATGAAATTAATATGAATTATTGAAACTGACATAATTAAATGAAAAATCAGAAAATATGGAAAATCAGGGGCCATCAGATCTCCCTCATTAATTGAGGTGGCAAATCTGATGGCCACACACGCGCGTTCCACCATGTACCAAGTCAAATGCGTTTTATGCGTGGTAATCATAACCAATGGCTAAGATTAAAACATTTTGAATGGATCTTGTGGTTGAGAGGTGTGACAACACATTACCGGAGCTAGGGCTCCGGTCTTCTTCTCCGGTGGACATCACCGGACTGGTCCACCACCAACCATTACCAAAATGAAAAACAAAGACATGGATTTAAAGAAAAAGTGTTCAGGAGCTCGAATCTGGCCTCAATTTTCTCCAATTCCAAGTATATAAAAAGATACAGGGATTTGAATTTTGAGGATCATAAACTGAGTTGCTTCGAATTGACCTCAAAGCAACTCAATCTTGTTGCCTACATTGGTAGGACTTAAGCCAACCAAAAATCCCAAAGAATGGTACAGAATTGAGAGAAAATCGAATAGATGAAGTTTCTGAAAAATCACCTTCGAGTTGATCCAATTTCACTTGATCTTGATCTCGATTTGCTTGCTTTCTCTTCCTCTTGCTTGCAGAAACCAATTGAGATAAAAAGGGGAGTGAATTTCTAGAGTTTGAACTTCCAAACAGAAGATGAAGTTCAAGCTCTATTTCAAGAGAAATCTTCAGAAACTCTATGGAAATGAGGGTTTGGATCAGTCTAGCAAAGCTTGGGCAGGGTGTTGATGGAGTTCTAATCTCATTGCTCTTGTATTTATAGCCAATGCAATTTATTTCTACACACTTTCATTTCAATGTTCAAAAATAGAAACCTTTACCATGAGCTTGCATGGGCGTGTACAAACTAAAGAATGATTGGCAAAGGTCCAAAAGTCTGCACATGTCATGCTGAAGGCGTTGCATTAAGCCATGCATTGTTGAATTGAATTGGATCATGAAATTCTTCCAAATGGTACTTCGCATTGCACCCATGTGCAAGTCCTTAAATTTTAATCCAAATGAGATTATCTTGGAATTTTTGGAAAGGTGAGATCAAGGGGAACAACTTTCATGTTGAACACTTTTTCATTTGAAGCTTGGATCATGATGCATTTTGAGATGGAAGTTTGGGAAATCAAACATATTTGAAAACTTTTCTAAGTCCCAAGCCAAATGTTCACTTCTTCCGCCTTGAATAACTTTTTTTATGGACTTCAAATGTAAAATGTTCCTTCATAAAAGTTGTAGATATTTCAAACCTATTCATTTTGTCACAAATTTGACCTCATTTGGATTTGGCATGAAGGAGTTATGCATTTTAGAAATTGAGGAAAATCACTTGTTCAATGGTATTGTCCCAAAATGACCTATAATGTTTCCCCTTGGCACATGCGTTTTCAAGTTGAATTTGAACTTCCTCCAAATATAAAAGTTGAATTAGACAATTTTAATTTGATCATGGAATTTTAATGGCTTTCATATAAAAATAATTGAGCAAGTTGTGGTCTTGGGAAGTTGACCTCCAAACTAGGGTTCAGACAAAATGACTTATAATCTTTCACCATAAAAAATAACTTTCAAAGCAAAACTAGCTCTTGACTTAAACATTAAATTTTTTTGGAATGTAATTTTGAGTAGCGTTTCTCTTGAAATAATTTTCATATGAGAAATATTGTAGGAGATAGGGTCTAGGGAACCCCAGTTTTGACCAATTGACTTTCTCTGGTCAACCACCATGAACCATCTTGCTAGCTTGATATTCTCTTGACTTTTGGGAATCATGGAGGATGCATGTGTATGATGATTTAATATGAATTATCCCTTGAAATATTTGATCAAATTTTTAAGAAACTTGTTGAGAAAGTCATACAAGATACCCAGATGAATTAGGGCTTCCAAGGCAAACAAGCTTCAAACTCTTGGTGATTTCTTGATCAAAATTACATGTGAAGATCATGGGGATACAAGTATGATGCTTAGAGTGAACTATTTATTAATTTAACTCCTTTCATTGAGGGTCTCAAACCCTAGATATGAGCTTGATGGAGCATGAGTGAGCATACACACTACCTACAAAAGCAACAAACTATACTTTGACATATTTTTGGTATTTTGGTTAGTAAATAATGAATAAAACAGTATGAGCCTATTGAGATAGCATGAGGGATCTCTCCCAATGCAAACCCAATGAAAAAGGTGTAAGGAGGATGCCAAGGTGTAATCTCAAAGCTAAATGCATTTGATGAGATAGCATGAGGGATCTTAGGGTCAAAATTGGAGTCCTACAGTTCCCTAATGTTGTCAGGTCATTTATGAGCCTGTTGATTGACACTCTTTAAATTTTCAAGTGTTGTTAGGTCATATTTGAACATGTTGTTGAAAATTCTTTGAATATTCTAGTGTTGTCAGGTCATGTATGAATTTGTTGTTAAAATCTCTTTGCATATTCCCCAGATGTCTTTCCTCTAGCAGGATTGTTATCCCCAATGAATTTCTACCCTCATTTTTTGTTTTCTATGAGCCACCTTTACCATATGTCTCCATCATACCCCACAGATCTTTGCTTCATTTTGCATCCATCATAAAGCATCCAGCTAGAGTTTATCTCATGTCTGATCATATCTCCAGTAAATCAAAAACAAAAAGAGTCATTCATACATTCATAGCATCTCATATCATATCATATCATTTGCATTTCAGGATCAAAATCTAAGTTTTCTTAGTATTTAACTATCTTCCACTATGATCATATGAAGAGTGTCCTGCTTCATATTCTCTAGTTGAAGATACTTAAATAGGGGCAATTGTCATACCCCCATTTTGACCCTGAATCATTGATTCAATACATTCATCATAGTTGTTGCATATCTGCATATTATAACATGCATTTCATACCGTATAATGCTTAGAATGTCAGTCGAAATAAATTTTTGGATATACAGACAAACGGTTGAATCAATTTTCAAATGTGTCAAATCAGTGGACGAAAAATTTCAAAATCAAGCATGCAGACATCAGCTTTATTAATCCATGTTTTACATAGTTTAATCTAGTGTGCTCGATTTATTTTTCGGCTAATTATTTGGTCACATTTTGATTTGTCTGAGTGTTTTAATCGAGCCTTTTCCATTTCAACATTTGACAAAAACATGTATGTTTCTAAGAAGTTTATTTCACACTGATCATTTTGGTGCATTCATTTTAATTTTTTGAGCACTTTTGCGCCTGACTTTTTTATTTTATTTTGAGTCCGCATATTTTTATGTTTTTGTCAATATGTTCATAAAAAATAAATAGAATTAATAAAATAGTTATTTTGATTTTATTCTATTTTATCAGAAACATTTCATTTTTATTTGACATAGTTGTTTTAGTTTCATTTTGATTTCAAATAAATATCTAAGGGTATATTTATCACTATTGAATATTAAAAAACCCTAGAGTCATGCTATAAATACTTTCATTGGCCAACTGAAAAAGGGAACCCAAACCAAAAAGAAAAATGGCACCCATCCCCGATTAAAACACTCTCTCTCATTTTTAAGTAGATCCTATTTTTTTCATTTTTGGGGGAACACCATTTCCATCCACGTTTTCATCTTTCACTATGAGTATCCCAACAATGAAAGAAAGAATCATATAGGATGAAAAACCAAGATGTTACTTTCGAACTTGCAACTTTCTTTCTCACCTTCCTCTTATTACCAGCATGTTCTCTCCATTGTTGAAAATGTGAAAACCAACATGCTCCTAACAACAACTCCAATACTCTATTGTTCTCTTCATCAAACTAACTAGAGAACTTCGTTTCTTTCTTTCCATTTCATACAACACACTTCACATATCACCTTCTTCTACACACAAACAACACTACCATAAAAACTCATACAACCTTCAAATCCCTCCCTTCCATTTCTAAATTAAACCTTATGTTCCAACATAATTATTCACTGCAATGAGTTATTATATTTTTTGTATGTTCATTTTACTGCATCGGTTTCTTAGTATAATACAGAACATGTTGAAGAAAAAAAACATTGTTAGAATTTGTTAAAACACAACTGTACACAAACCACGGTCGACCACAAAAACAAGCTACTTCAAAACCGTCGTCGCATAACTTTTGACCTCTCATGCTTTGACTCCTATCTTTACGAGGAGTAGATTTTCTTTATCACTTTTAATATTTTGTTCTGTTGAATATTAATTTTTAGAGAAGAGTTGAGAGATTTTGAATTTTTGTTGAAATCACTGTTGTTTTGTTTGCATTTTGGGAGAAAAAAAAGAAGTTGCTCATTTTGGGAAAGAAAGAGAAGTCATTGTTATGTTTTATTTTGAATTTTTGTCGAAGTTATTGTTGCTTTATTTTGAATAAACTCTCATTTTTTTAGCAAAACATTTTTTCTAATTTCATGAATGGGGAAGGACGTGTGTTTGAGCGGGGAAGGAGACAATAACTAGGTAGAGAGGATATATTTGGTCATTATTAATTAAGTTATTTTTTTTTAATATTCATTATTAATTAAGTAATTATATATGTTTATATGTTAAAATAAGGACTAGGAAAGTGAGAGAAGGATGACTGTATCGGTTGCTATTTTCTTGGGTTTATTTTTAATTAATTATTAATTTAATGTGGTTTTTTTAAAGAGAAGGTCAAACATTTTTATTGTAACTATTAAATATATAAAATAAAAATAATAAGTTTGCATTTAAGATACACTAGTATCCATAAGTGGAGAGAGAGGTTACTCTCTTGAATTTTAATTTTATTTATTTACTTTATTTCTTTTATTTTCTTTCATTCATTTAGTTTATTTTTATTAAATATTGATCATTTACATTACAAGTATGTTTTTTAATTGGGCCTAGTTACTAGAGTAATTTATACACCCCTCTTATTATTATATTTTTCTTGATTAATTTAAATTAATAATTAATTAATTGATTAGATTTTTATTTGATTAGTTAATTAGATTAAATTTAATTAATTATTTTAATTTTAATTTTTAAGTGATTTACTTGATTAATTGTTTAATTTATTTCATTTGTGTTAAGCCGGTTAACTAAATAGTTCATGTGCATACCCTCACATGTAAATAATCGTACTAACATTTCTCATTTTCATTTAAATTTCAAAATCCATTTCAAAATAAATACAATTCATTTTCAACCATTTTACAAATCAAACGTAAAATTAAAATCATTTTTCTAAACAAATACGAAAGAAGAGGACCATTGGAATCTAGCATTCCGGTGGAAACCCTCGAATGATCGGTCCCGAACCACGCGTTTTGGGTTAACCGTTCATTCTTTTCTTTCGTTCTTAAAACACTTAATTCAACTAGGACAAAATAAGGGTCGTTGGATCAAACATTCAGGCGCAACTCTTTGAACGATTGATTCTTATCATGTGTTCGTTGTCCATCAAACAATTTTCTCAATTAATTTTGAATGAAAAAGGACCGTTAAAATCTAGCATTTCGGTGGATCCCGAATGATTGATCCCGAGGATTAGGTCTCGTTCTCATCAAACGTTTGTCATTCACCTAAAATACATCCAACACATCAAACTTCTTTTTCTCGCCGTCGTACGATTAATCTTCAAAACCTTTTCATAAATGAAAGACATCTTATCTTAAGATGATGTAAAGCAAAGTTTCATCCATAATTGTTGAGTTGAGGTAAGTGATGTTTTACGAATGTTAATTTGTAAATCCATTAGATGTGATGTATACGTCCACTCCTCATCTATTTTGGGTAAAACAATGTTTCTCGTTGATTAATACAAGATAACTTTCGCTAAAATTGACCAACAAACAAACATTTTCTACCTATAACTACGTAAGCCTTGAATTCTCTATTGCACCCGGAGATACGTAGAAGCAAGATTGTGAAATCTTGTCAGACCTATTAATAAAAAAAAGGTTTAGTTCCCGTATTCTTGTCCCCCTAATAATAAAAACCTTTTTAGGTCCTCTATCATTAATTCAAAAACATTTCTCTTCTCTCTTTTTATATCCCAAATAAGTAGAAGATCGCAAACTAACATAAGCTAACATTCATTCAATACTGACTAAATGGTTCCCGTTGAGTACAACGGACGTGAGGGGTGCTAATACCTTCCTCCTACGTAACCGACTCCCGAACCTTGATATTAGTCGCGATGACCATATCTAATCCTTTATTGTAGGGGTTTCTTCGATATTTCCCTTTTCCCTATTTTGGGAATAAATAAAGTTTGGTGGCGACTTTGTTCAGTCCATCCCGCGAGTGTGTGATTGCGCTCGACGAGGTTGTGTTCTCATTTACTAAGGTGCGACGTATGGCGACTCTGCTGGGGATATGATAAGCCCTAGCATTTTTTATGATAGATGACAAGAAGACCCGTGGAGAATGATGGAAAATGGTAGCTGCGATCCATAGGAAACAAACAAAAACCAATGGGTAAAGACACACTAGGGATGACAAATTGCTAATAACCAAATTGACTTATCTACCAAATAGATATCAAATCTGCATTTTTGAACAAACCGCTTGATATGCACTAACCTTTGAGACTCATGCATTTCCTTCAAAATTCCTGAAACAACTTTGTTAACTTTTGGAATATTAATTCTTTTGTGACTCAGAGGAAGTAATCTGCCTTATAAAAGAATGACAGAATTTGATACATGCATATAAAATAAACGAGATTGATATGAACTAAGGGAGAAATAAGAAATGGAATTAAGTAGAAGGGGCGCCACACTCTTTCTAATCCAAGAGAGAATGATAAGCCTATGGATGAGGATCACCACAAGAAAAGGATTTCTTGATAAGATCAATTTTGGTCCAATCCAGAACCTAAGAGCAAATACTCTCACTTACACAATGTGTAAACTTGCCAAAATTCATTGATCCAAAAAGAAGATACATGCCTCCTTTATATAGGAATGGCTTAAGATGATGAAATAAGTAAAAATTAACACCTAAGAAAACAAAAGGTTTCAGCCACTAATTATCATGATAGTGGGTTGAGTTATTACAAAGAAAGTGCAAAATAAAGAAGAGATAGTGGGGTTCTTGAAAGGGCAGAATAATGGCAATTCTTTATTTACCACTTCTCTTGCAATTTTCGTCCATTATAGTGTGGTTATTGGCATTTCCTTTATTTTTATTTATTTATGCATTATTGGGCCTTTTATCACATGCTTGGATGATAAGAATAAACTTGGGCTCTTTTTCTTCAATCTGGCACATGCATTCTATTGACTTGATCATGAAGTGAACTAAAGCATCATTGACTCTTCTTGCACGTGCCCTTGTCATAGGACCTCCTAAGCTTTGCATTGTATCATTTATGTCTTGGATTACGTCCTCATCATTCCCTCCTTCTTGAAAAGAATTCGACCTCGAATTTAGACCATCATCACTTACATCAAAAGGAGATAAATCAGCCACATTAAAAGTAGTACTTACCCCATACTCACCTGGAAGTTCTATTTTGTAGGCATTGTCATTGATCCTTGAAAGTACTTGAAATGGTCCATCTCCCTTAGGTTGAAGTTTGGACTTCCTGGGAATCTCTCTTTTCTCATATGTATCCAAACCCAATCCCCGAGTTCAAAAATAACTTTCTTTCGCCCTTTGTTTGCACTTTTTGCATAACTTTTATTTTTCTTTTCAATTTGCAATTTTACTTGTTCATCCAATTTTCTCACAAATTCAGCCTTAGCTTTCCCATCTTTATGCTTCAAAATAGATGTGTTAGGCAATGGTAACAAATCAAGAGGTGTTAAAGGATTAAAACCATACACAATCTCGAAAGGTGAATGTTGTGTAGTGCTATGGACAACCCTATTGTAAGCAAACTCTACATGAGGTAACCATTCCTCCCACATTTTTAAATTCTTTTTAAGAACAACCCTAAGAAGAGTAGAAAGAGTTCTATTTACTACTTCAGTTTGTCCATCTGTTTGGGGATGACAAGTAGTGGAAAATAATAACTTTGTACTCACCTTTCCCCACAAAGTCCTCCAAAAATGGCTTAAGAACTTGGAGCCACGATTAGAGACAATGCTCCTTGGTAAGCCATGTAGGCGCACCACTTCCTTAAAGAACAAATCAGCAACATGGCACGCATCATCCACCTTTTTACATGGAATAAAATGTGCCATTTTTGAAAACCTGTCCACAACTACAAAAATAGAATCTTTGCCATTCTTTGTTCTAGGCAGCCCCAAAACAAAGTCCATGGAAATGTCAATCCAAGGAAATTCAGGTACAGACAAAGGAGTATACAAACCATGAGGCATAACTTTTGATTTAGCCTTTTTACACACAATGCATCTTTCACAAGGCTTTTGGACATCAATTTTCATGTGAGGCCAATAAAAATGTTCTTTTAAGAATTCTAGAGTTTTAGAAACCCCAAAATGACCCATTAGTCCTCCCTCATGCGCCTCTTTTACAAGTAATTCTCTAATGGAACCTTTAGGCACACATAGTTTTTTTTTCTTTAATAAATAGCCATTGTGCCTAAAATACCCATTGAAGGCAGTATGATCACAAGCTAAAAAATTTGAAGAAAATTCAAGGTTACTTTTATACAAATCTTTAATATGCTCAAGACCAAAAACTTTTGTTTCAAGAGTAGAAAGCAAGACATGTCTTCTTGAGAGTGCATCTGCCACAACATTAGATTTACCTTTCTTATGCTTGATTACATAAGGAAATTGTTCAAGAAACTCAACCCACTTGGCATGCCTCTTATTCAACTTACCTTGTCCCTTCAAATGTTTCAAGGATTCGTGATCACTATGAATGACAAACTCTTTGGGCAGCAAGTAATGTTGCCAAGTTTGTAGAGCTCTCACCAAGGAATACAATTCCTTATCATATGTAGAATAATTAAGGGCAACCCATTTTAGCTTTTCACTAAAATAAGCAAGTGGATGACCTTCCTGCAACAAAACAGCTCCAATTCCCACATTAGATGCATCACATTCAATTTCAAAAGATTTAGAAAAATTAGGCAATGCAAGAATTGGTGCTTGAGTGAGCTTTTCCTTTAGGGCAGCAAAGGCTTGCTCTTGTTTTTCACCCCATTTAAAACCAACATCCTTTTTAACAATTTCATTGAGGGGTGCTGCCAAGGTACTAAAGTCCTTCACAAACCTCCTATAAAAACTAGCCAAACCATGAAAGCTTCTTACCTCACTTACATTTTTGGGAGGAGGCCACTCTCGAATGGCTTTCACCTTTTCCTCATCAACGTGGACTCCTTTAGAGCTTACAATGTAACCTAAAATCACATGATCGGTGCAAAAGACACATTTTTCTAGGTTGGCATACAAATTTTCATATCTTAGCACTTGCAAAACAGCCCTTAAATGAATGCAATGATCATCTAAGTTCTTGCTATAAATCAAAATATCATCAAAATACACAACAACAAACTTACCCAAGAACTCCCTTAACACATGGTTCATTAGTCTCATGAAAGTACTAGGTGCATTAGTTAATCCAAAAGGCATAACCATCCATTCATACAAACCAAATTTTATTTTAAAAGCAGTTTTCCATTCATCCCCTTCCCTTATTCTAATTTGGTGATATCCACTTTTCAAATCAATTTTAGAAAATAAGCATGCACCAAACAATTCATCAAGCAAATCATCTAGTCTAGGAATAGGATGCCTATATTTAATGGTAATATTGTTAATGGCCCTACAATCAGTGCACATCCTCCAACTACCATCCTTTTTAGGGACTAGAATAATAGGGACATCATAAGGACTTAAACTTTCTCTTACCCATCATTTACTTATCAATTCAGCAACTTGCCTTTGTATCTCTTGCGTTTGTTGTAGATTGCTTCTATATGCTGGCCTATTAGGCAAAGATGCTCCTGGATTGAGATCAATATGATGTTCAATTCCTCTTATAGGTGGTAAACCACTTGGCACCTCTTCCAGAAACAATTCTTTAAATTCCTGCAAAAGAGACTCAACACAATTTGGCAAATTTTTTCATTAGAAATAGTGGTTAGCAAAGGCACCTCCTTGCAAAAGAGCAAGTACAAAGGTTGGTGTGACACAATTGCTTTTTTTCACATCTCTTTTTTTTTGCAATTAAACTTTGTTTCTTTTCTCTTTTATCATTCTTTTTCTTTTCATTCTTTTCTTTTTCTTTTTCTTTTTCTTTTTCTTTTTCTTTTTCTTTTCTTTCTTGATCATATTTTTCTCTCATTTTTCTTTGATCTACTCTCACCTCACTAGGATTTAACGGTACAAGATTGATCTTTTGATCATGATACATAAAAGAGTACTTATTGGAGTATCCATCATGATTGGCTTTTCTATCAAATTGCCAAGGCCTACCTAATAACAAATGACTAGATTCCATTGGTACTACATCACACAACACTATATCCTCATATTTTCCAATTTTAAAACAAATCTCAACTTGTTTATTAACAAGCATTTCTACATTTTCATTAAGCCATTGGAGTTTGTAAGGCTTAGGGTGAGGTTTTGTTTCCAATTTTAGTTTAAAAACCAGACGCGTGCTTGCAACATTTGTACAACTTCCTCCATCAATTATTAAAGAACAAACCTTTCCTTGCACAAAGCATCTTGTATGAAAAAGGTTTTCTCTTTGACTTGTACCCTCCTCCTTTACTTGGCTTCCCAACATTCTTCTCACCATGAGTAAAACTCCACTAGGTATTTCTTCTTCAAACTCCTCATCATAATCACCATCCTCCTCTTCAATAATTTCTTCATTTTCTTCCATAAGCATAGTTCTCTTTGTTGGACATTGAGATGCAATATGTCCTTGGCCTTGACACTTGAAACACTTAACACTTTTGTTAGTTGAAACACTTGAAGAAGAAGATGTAATAGTTTTACCTTTGTTTTCAACCGTGGCTTCCTTAGATGATGAAGCACCCTCCTTCTTTGTTTTGTCCTTCCAACTTTGAGAATTGAAAGTGGTGGAATTTCTCCTTGCTTGGATCTTTCTTTTGAGTTGTTGTTCTACTTTGATAGCTTGGTGTACCAATTCATCCATTTCAACATAGTGATGAAGTTCCACTATGTCACTAATATCATGATTTAGACCATGGAGAAATCTAGCCATAGTTGCTTCATCGTCCTCTTCTACATTAGCTCTAATTTTGAGAACTTCCATCTCCTTGAAATATTCTTCAACACTTTTAGAACCTTGAGTGAGTCTTTGCAATTTGTTGTGCAATTCCCTATGATAATAGGAAAGGACAAACCTTCTCCTCATGATTCTTTTCATCTCTTCCCAAGTATCAATTGGTCGTTCTGCATACCTCCTTCTATCTTTGGTCAATTGATCCCACCAAACTAAGGCATACTCCTTGAACTCAATAGAAGCAACCTGCACTTTTTCAAGATTAGAATAATTGTGACAATTAAAAATTTGTTCAAGTTTAGTCTCCCATTCTAGATATACCTCCGGGTCACTCTTCCCAACAAAAGTTGGAACTTTAATTTTTATGCCCCTCAAATTATCTCCCCCTTGTCTCCTTCTACGTCTTCTTTCCTCCTCATCACCACTACCATCATTAGAATTTTGGGGCCTCCTTTCCAACTCATCAATTCTTTGTTGAAGTTGTTCACCTTGTTCTCTTAACAATCTTTCAAAATTGTCACGCATGGCTGCGATCTGAACAGTTAAAGTTGCTGTTCTAGGTGAAGGTGGACTAGACATAATTGTGAAATATTTGTGAAATTAGGAACAAGTGTTTAAAAATGGACCTCACCACTTTACTCACGTGTTTACACTCAATCACTCGTGTTTCACTCAATTTTTTTATATTTTTTTTTTGGCTTTTTTTTAATAATAAAAACACTCTGCCTTTTACCACTCAATTTGCTCTTTTAGTTCTTTAGAGATACCAAAATGAATCAACACAAATAAATCAATTTCAGATGATAATCAACACACAAAAAACTTAAAAAAATAGCAAACAAAAAAAAAGACTCTAAAACAAAGGAAACCAGGAGAATTTTAAGAGTGTGGCAAGAAAAAAAAAATATTTTTTAATCACAATCTTTAACAATCAGATCCTTTTTTTTAAATTTTTTTTTCTTATACCCCTTTTTTTCGATTTTTTTTTTTATAATGATAAATGGATAATAATGAAGAACAAGAATATAGACAATTTACCACATTTCGGCCCTTTTTTTTGGAATATGCTCTGATTACCACTTGATATGCACTAACCTTTGAGACTCATGCATTTCCTTCAAAATTCCTGAAACAACTTTGTTAACTTTTAGAATATTAATTCTTTTGTGACTCAGAGGAAGTAATCTGCCTTATAATTGAAAGAATGACAGAATTTGATACATGCATATAAAACAAACGAGATTGATATGAAATAAAGGAGAAATAAGAAATGGAATTAAGTAGAAGGGGCGCCACACTCTTTCTAATCCAAGAGAGAATGATAAGCCTATGGATGAGGATCACCACAAGAAAAGGATTTCTTGATAAGATCAATTTTGGTCCAATCCAGAACCTAAGAGCAAATACTCTCACTTACACAATGTGTAAACTTGCCAAAATTCATTGATCCAAAAAGAAGATACATGCCTCCTTTATATAGGAATGGCTTAAGATGATGAAATAAGTAAAAATTAACTCCTAAGAAAAAAAAAGGTTTCAGCCACTAATTATCATGATAGTGGGTTGAGTTATTACAAAGAAAGTGCAAAATAAAGAAGAGATAGTGGGGTTCTTGAAAGGGCAGAATAATGACAATTCTTTATTTACCACTTCTCTTGCAATTTTCGTCCATTATAGTGTGGTTATTGGTATTTCCTTTATTTTTATTTATTTATGCATTATTGGGCCTTTTATCACATGCTTGGATGATAAGAATAAACTTGGGCTCTTTTTCTTCAATCTGGCTCATGCATTCTATTGACTTGATCATGAAGTGAACTAAAGCATCATTGACTCTTCTTGCACATGCCCTTGTTATAGGACCTCCTAAGCTTTGCATTGTATCATTTATGTCTTGGATTACGTCCTCATCACCGCTTGAAAAGGAGGTATATGTAGGATAACCCCCTGATTTTGTTGTGAAAGACCAAGAGTTAATGTTCTACAAGTTGAAGAAAGCATTATATGGTTTAAAGCAAGCTCCAAGAGCTTGGAATAAAAGAATTGATGGTTTCCTAAAGGATGTTGGCTTCAAGAAACGTGTATTTGAGCATAGAGTGTATGTGAAGATGAATACGAGTGAAAGATTAATTATCCTTTGTCTATATTTGGATGACTTATTGATCACATGCAGCAATGGAAAATGTATTTCAAAGTTCAAGAAGAGTGAACTTATGGAAGAATTTGAGATGATGAACCTTGGCCTCCTAACATACGTCCTTGGCATTGAGTTCCACAAGTCCAAAAGGGGACTGCTCATGCACCAAATAAGGCATGCTCTTGAGATATTTAAGAAGTTTGAAATTGAGCATTACAATGCTGCCATTTCTCCAGCTGAACCATGGTTGCAATTGTCTAAGAGTGAGGATGAGCAAGTTGTTGATCCAACATAATATAGAAGGTTGATTGGATCCTTGCGTTAATTATGCAATACACGGCCAGACTTGGCATTTAGTGTATGTATTGTGAGTAGATTCATGGGGAGACCGAAGGTGTCTCACTTGGAAGCAGTCAAGAGGATCCTAACCTATGTCAAAGGTTCTGTTGGCTGCGGAATTCTCTTTCCCGCAGTAGATTCGGGAAGAAAATTCAATTTGCTCGGTTTTATTGATTCTAATTGGTGAAATAAAGACGATCAAAAGTTCTACAGTTGAATATATCTTTATGTTCGATGTGACACCAATCTCATGGTGTTCGAAGACGGAACCGGTAGTTGCACTATCATCTTGTGAGGCCGAGTACATTGCCGCTTCGTTATGTGTGTGCCAAGTTGTATGGCTTATGAAACTATTGGAGGAGCTAGGAAGCAGTGAGGGTGAGACTGTCACACTCTTAGTTGACAACGTTTCCATGGTTAATCTTGCTAAGAACCGAATTGCACATGGGAGGAGTAAGCATATTGAGATGAATTTCACTATTTAAGCGAACTTGTAAGTAAATGAAGGTTACGATTGGGATATTGCAGAAGTGAGGACCAAGTTGTTGATTTGTTGACTAAGGGAGTCATAAATGAATTGTTCAAGAGGTTGAAGATGAACATGAGCATGGTAAACTTGCAGCACTTGAATTAAGGAGGTGTGTTGATGTTTTTCAAGTAATTCAAGTGTTGTAACCGGTTAACGCGAGTAGGTAACTGGTTACAGCAAGGCCTGAGGTTCAATCAAGTAGAAGAAATTTTGTGTTTTCGTAGGTGTAACCGGTTAACCATTTGGTGTAACCGGTTATCACTGAAGCTGATTTAATTCCAATTTAATTCAATGTCAGATGTAACTGGTTAACCACTTTGGTTAACCAGTTACACGCGCAATTTTTTTTTGTTTTTTTTCTATTATTTTACTTGGTAAATGTAACCATTATATAAGTGTTTTGGATGCACACTCATCTAAAGTTAATGCAATAACAATCTCTCAAAAAAGTGTGTTGGGGAAGTTTTTCACTAGGGAGCATTGAACATTATGGGACTTCTTCTTTTTAGAGCAACACCTTTGTGAGAGACACATCACATATTCACCCAAAACTTTAAGGTGATAGGTGAGTGGATTCTCTCACTTATAAATTTTCAAGTCTCCATATTTTCAACCAAGGTGGGACTATTACCTACACTACTCACACTTGTTACATTCTCAACACTCCCCCTAAAGTGCGAGTCCACAATGCTCCCCTCTCAAGTGCAAACTATTCTTACTTCCACAAACTCTTGTGTCGCACGAAACGTTTCTTACTCACTACCCTTGTGGTGCCGTTGACACTCTTCAACGAAATATTTCTTACTCACTACCCTTGTGGCACCGTTGACTTTCGATACAAGTAAGTTGATCTCTTTCTCGAACTAGACTTTGATACTATTTGTTGGGTGAGTTTTTCACTAGGGAACATTAAACATGATGAAGCTTCGTTTTTTTTAGAGCAACACTTTTGTGAGAGACACATCACATATTCACTCAAAACCACCTTTGTGAGAGACACACCACACATTCATCCAAAACCTTAAGGTGATAGGTGAGTGAATTCTCTCACTTATAAATGCTCAAGTCTCCATATTTCCAACCAATGTGAGAGTATTACTCACACTACTCATACTACCTACATTCTCAATAAATTTATGATATAATATGAAATATTTATATATCATTGAATTTTATAGATTTATTTTATGGATTTAATTTTATATAATGTTATTGAGGCTTATTTACTTATTTGTTATTAATCTAATAGCCAACACTAGTACTTAATGAAACATTTGTTGAAAGGGGAAGTGTGGTAACCTGGGTTTAAATATAGAATTCTTTATAAAATTGTCCTCACAACCAAACTAGACTGTAATAACGAGGACTATTGATATTTAATACATGTAAGGCAGTGCAAGATAGAAAAACATTTATTTAAAAAGGGTTATAATAAAACATCGAAAGTGAAATACTTAATTTTAAAATGAATCAAGAAAATATAGAATCAAAAGATAAAATAACAAAACATTATTTTTTTTAGATAAGATCATAAACAAATTAAATGGTGAGAATTTCTTTAAACTATATAGAGTACAATTCTTATTGAATAGAATCGTCATTAGTAGAAAACACATTGTTACTTTATGGAATTTAAGAAGCGCTACATATTTAAAGATTACCAAAATAATATATTTATTAAAAAGTCAATAAAATTAAAACATTCATATTTTCTTCATTTTGAATAATATATAAATAATAACGTCTATTAGATTTAGATAATTAAAGCAATAAAATATGAATTATATATATATATATATATATAGAGAGAGAGAGAGAGAGAGATATTAATTGAAATATATTGTCAGTGTAAAAGAATTTTACACCATCATTTAATTATAAACGTTGGATATTAAAAGAAATTTGACTTTTATTTTAAAAATCGGGTGATGGTGATGAACCGACGGTGTAAAACTTTTTACACTGACAGTGAATAGTAATATATATATATATATATATATATATATATATATATATATATATATATATATTATATATATATATATATATATATATATATATATATATATATATATATATATATATATATATATATATATATATATATATATATATATATATATATATATATATATATATATATATATATATATATATATATATATACTTTTCATTTGTACCTCGTGAGGGTTTTGATGTTTCATATCCAATAAAATGAATTGGACACTTATTGTAAGCAATTTAGCGGCATGCTTTGAAGGAGTAACCTATTTTAATGGACAATACTTGGAGCAATCGTACATATGAAACGATTAATAGATTATGAAATTTTTTATTCTTATTACTACAGCTATATCTATATCCTTATCCTTATATTTTATTAAAAATGTTAATTTGTTCTTATTTATTTTCAATCAATTTATCATTTCATTTTTAATTATTTATTTGAGAATTTCAAAAATTATACTCAGACTCGTATTGAAACAATTTGAAAAAGACTCCCGATATATATCCTTTCATTACCATAACACTTTGTTAAAGGCATTTGATTTATCGTAAAACATGTTCCGGAACACTGTCTAGAAGAGTTTCGGTTTAGAGTATAAAATATACCGTTCCAGAACACTTAACAAATGTGTTTCGGTTAACACACTCATATGTATCGGAACTCTTTTATGAAGATTTTCGGTTTGTGTTGTTGATTTTGTTTTTTTGATAATTTTTTATTAATCCATGTATGAAAATTACTTTTTCAACTACTCAAATGTTTAGTACATGAGAAGAGGTCATAAGGTGGATTAAAGAGGTTGGAATCCGAAATAAAATAATTATTATTATCACTCGTTCAGATACTGAAATAGGCAAGAGGGAGAGAAGTAACAAATTAATATTTGGTTGTGATAAAGGTGAGAAATACAAGAATACTGGTAGTGGAACCCAAAGTGTGACAAAAAAATGTCGATGTCCATTTAAAATCAGGTCGACTGAAAGATGGATCTGTCTGGAAGGTTGATGTAAAATGTAGAGTTCATAACCATGGTTTACCTGATAGATTAGAATGTCATTCCTTTGTTGGTAGGTTAACCACAGATGAGAAGCAGCATGTTGTTGATTTGACAAAAATACATGTTCCACCTAGACACACATTGATTTCCTTGCAATATCGAGATTCAGAGAATGTCACTCGGATCACACAAATATACAAGCATAATGGTATGATAGAAAAAGAGATAAGAAGTCTTAGAAGTGAGATACAATATTTGTTTAAGCTTATTGAGGACATAAACTATGTTTATTGGAGTAGAAAAATAGATGACTCGGAAGTTGTGAAAGATATATTTTGGGTCCATCCAGATTCAGTTAAGTTATTGAATATTTTTCCTATTGTATTAGTTGTGGACAACACCTACTAGACAAAGAAATATAGACAATCTCTGTTTGAAATTGTTGGCATGACATCAACCAAGTAGACTCTTATTGTCGCATTTGCGTATATGGAGTTTGAGCAGACAATTTTTTTTGTTGGATGTTGGATAAACTTAAACAATTATTTGTGAAGAAAGATTTGTGTCCACAAGTGATTTTGACAGATAGAGATTTTGCTTTGATGAAAGCAATTGAAATTGTGTTTCCTAAGTCGATTAATTTGCTATGTAGATTTCACATTAACAAAAATGTTGATGCAAAATGCAAGCAATATGCGGTGAATGACATGCAAAAGACGATGAAATGTGTGCTAACAAAAGACTTGAAGCAAAAATGAAGTAAAAATAGAAATTTCATAAATATAACTTATTTATATGAGTGCATTTTGATCTAAAAAATTATAATGTAGGGATAGGGGAATGATGATGGGGTATGGGGTAAAAAAAATTAGATTATGTTGCAATTAAAAAAATAGAGAGCAGAAAATACAAATAGAATGATGATTGATTATGCTACAATTGAAAAAAAATAGGAACATAAATGGTTGAGAGGAAAGGGTAAGTGGAATGGTGTATATGAAATAGAGATTTGTAACGACATATTATATTATTATTATTATTATTATTATTATTATTATTATTATTATTATTATTTTATAAACATTGAGTTATTTTGATAATGCGGTGTTAATGATGATGACATGATAATAAGTTTTAAACGTTTAATAGATTATAAATATATTTTAGTTTAATTTTAATATATGCCACTCTAGTGTAACCAATATAGGTTTTTAAATATTATTAATTGAAAATGTATGTGTTTACATTATCAATGAATCTTGTCGTTTATTTATAAAATAATAATGATCAAGACATTATCAACTTATGAATTCACATGAAACATCAACAATCTACATCAAATACACACCAACAAATATACTAGAACATAAATACCACAATCATTTATCTTGAAACACAGAGTGCAGAGTGCTTAACGCAAACACCATTGATGATAAAAACATACACTGATAATGAAAAGTATTGAATATAGTACAACACCAATATCCTGAGATGGATTCAAGAGAAGAGATGTTTCTCAAAGTAGGTTCTTTAATGTATCTTCTCTTGTAATTTCTAAAATTATTTTCTTAAATTGTCGTTGTCGTTGTCATTGTTGTTAGAAATATTAAAACTCAACAATAACAACTACACCCATGTTTTCCTAATAAGCGTATGTCTCTGTCTCTTGGGATTACCTTCACCATGTCTTGAGAAGAATGGGTTTCTGGACTTAGGTGGATGAATTGGATGCATTTGTACGATTTCTCAAGTTCTTTATCAATCCTAGTGAACGAAAGTCTTACTAAGTATTTTCAAACTCGAAGGGCTTGCACAAAGAGGAACCTTTGTCTCATTTTTTGTTCATTGTTACTATCGAAGGTCTCACAGGATTGATGTGAAATGTAGTTTAATTAGGTGAGTTCATTCCTTTCAGAGTCTCACATCTGGTTTCTTTTGATTTTCTTCAATTTGCATACGATAACGTTTTGTTGGGGGAGGGTTGGTGGTACAGTCTTTGGAGCATTAAAGCGATGTTGCATGGATTTAACTTGACATCCAATTTATGTGTTAACTTTTTAAAATCAAATTTTTTGGAGTTAATTTGAATTATAGTTTCTTGCTTGCTGCTTCATCTTTTCTTGTGGAATTAGTAACATACTGTTTATGTTCCTTAGTATCCTTGTTGGTGCTAATCCGGTACGAAGGAAACTTGGGTTCCATTGTTGTCGAAGATGTGTTCTCGCTTGTCAATTTAGAATGGAAGGTTGCTTTCTAATGAGGCTCGTGCAGTTCTCTTGAGCGTGATGTTAAATGCAATTATGTTATTCCTTTTCTTCCTTGTATAAAGCTCCCATGATTGTCAGACTCGAAATTGAGAAGATTCAACGTGCCTTTTTATGAAGAGGGACGGAAGGTAAGAGGAGAATTAATTGGGTTAGTTGGGCTCAGGTTTGCAAGTCAAAGGCCAATAGAGGGTTAGTAATTAGAAATTGTGAGAGGATCTAAGTAGCCTTATTTAATAAATGATGTTGGAGAATTTTAAATGATCCTAAGAATGTGTGGTTTGACCTCTTGTCCTTTAGATATGGAGAGATTAAGGAGAAAATTTAGATAATTATCGGTTAGCTAATTCGAGTAAGGACTCAATCTAATAAAGAGATTTTAGGCATCTTGGTAGGGCTTATTTGGAGGAACCTAATTGGTTTGGGGATTGCATTTCTTGTAAGTTGGGATATCGTCATTCCATTGATTTATGGAGAGATAATCGGTTAGGGTCCCAATCCGTGCTTAATATTTTTCATGTGTTTTTTATGTGTATGCAACGTGATAGGTCAAAGTCGTCTGGTTTTAGCATGTGGAATGATGGTTCCCGAATTTGGGATATGGAGGTGAATGCTAGATTGTTTTTTGCTTCAGTAGGCTATGCCATCGAACACCTTTTGTGCATTATGTAAGGACTTCAACATGACAAGGAGCTGGAAGATAGTTATGTTTGGTGGCCAAATCCTAAAGACTTTTTTGCTAGAGGCTTTTTTGTTCATTTTTAAAGAGAGAATTCACATGCAAATAGATTAGCAAATACAATTCTTTTATTGATTATGATATTTGGTGTGATTCACTTTCTATATGTACTTTTAATTTCTTTTTTTAAAATAAATGAATTGAACATGGTCAACTATTAACTTTGTTATTTTTTAATGAATTATAATTTATATTCTGTGTCTTTTTTTCTTTTTTATTCAACCATTTATCATTATTAAAAAAAAAGTTGCTTATATATATATATATATATATATATATATATATATATATATATATATATATATATATATATATATATATATGTGCGATTAATTGAAATATACTGATAGTGTAAAAGGATTTTACACATTCAGTTAATTATAGACGTTGAATATTAAAAGAAGTTTGACTTTTATTTTGAAATTCTATAAAGTAATACAAACGGATGATCGTGATAAACCGACAGTGTAAAACTTTTTACACTGACAGTGTATAATAATTATAATAATTAATCTATATATATATATATATATATATATATATATATATATATATATATATATATATATATATATATATATTATATATATATATATATATATATATATATATATATATATATATATATATATATATATATATATATATATATATATATATATATATATATATATATATATACTATGTTAATATATTGTGAAATATGATGTGATATTTTTATGTCAAAATAACAAAACTCGTGCCACAATTACTTAAATAAATTGGATTTTCAAATAATTATGGTAGGGGTGGTAAAAATTGATTCCTAATTGTCCATAAAGTTAAAAAGCAATGTGAATTGAATGACTTGTTATACAATATTTTGATTGTAAGCAGGACCATTTGATAAATATTATTCCATGAGTTGAGCTTCATTCTTATGGCCACCGTTTTTCACAACAACATGGAATAGAATAACTTAGTGCAAAATTTGAAAAAGATTGTACACCAAATAACTTTACCAATTAATGAAATCACAATATTTTCCCTTGCCATCAAACTTTATATGTTCAAATAACCATAATTCAGTGAAGTTTTTATTGCTGTGAATAATACATACTACGAAAAATAAAGGCCAAGAGATTAATAATTACAAATTCTATGTGGAAAAACATATTTGAGACCACATAGTATATCTATTTTATATTAATTTTTTTTTTTTTTTAGATAGATCAACATTTTAAATCCGTATTTTTTAATATATTTTTTTAAAAAAAATTTATGGACATGACCGCACCCCTATATAAAATAGTAAAAATGGAAAGCATAAAAAAGAGAAAGGCAATTAACACATAAGTATCATCATTACAATGATGACTAACTAAACCCTACACACTCAATTTAAATTCCAAACAATTACTACTTTTACTTTGTTTTCAACTCTCTTCCCTCCCTTTTCTTCTCTTGCACCCTCCTTCACTCCAATCTCTACCTTGTCAAATCTTTCTCTCTCAAACTCCACAATATATATATATATATATATATATATATATATATATATATATATATATATATATATATATATATATATATATATATATTTTCATAGCACACAAAACACCTTTTTTTCCTAACATAACTCAATCACCATCTCTAGTTTATGATATCCTCATTTCTCTCTAGCTTCTTCAAAACAAAAACTACTATAACTTGGGAACCTCATTGAACAATAAACACTGAAGATGGAAAAGAGTATTAACTATTATATACTATTTCTTCTACTCACTCATTTCCTTTCTTCTGGTAATTTTCTCTGTCTTTTTAATCTTTCTTTATCTTTTGCATATATTCAATGTTTCTCTTTTAAGCACTAGATTCATCATTGAAAGAAGACAAAACTAACCTATTTCACTTTTTTTTTTCTTTAATAAAGTTTACAGTGATATTACAACTCCAATCACAACAATTCCAAATGTAGTTCAAACATCTCCAATTCTAAACCCTAATTCAAATCCAGATACATATTCACCATCAACATCAACATCAACATCAAATTCACCAGTTTCTTCAGGTTCAAGTTGGTGCATTGCAAGTCCAAGTTCTTCACAAAGAGCTTTACAAGTTGCATTGGATTATGCTTGTGGATACGGTGGTGCTGATTGTTCTGCGATTCAATCTGGTGGAAGCTGTTATAACCCTAATTCTGTTCATGATCATGCTTCTTTTGCTTTCAATAAGTACTATCAAAGGAATCCTGTTCCAAATAGTTGCAATTTTGGTGGAAATGCGGTTATCACTAACACAAATCCAAGTAAGTTTTCTGGTAATTTGATTCTTAATGTTGTGATTAAGGCTTTAAATTTACTTACATATACAAGTAAGGTAAAAAAAATCTAAAATTAGAGTCAGTGGTAGCAAAACGGACCATAACTATAAGATGATCTGACTTTTAGATCTGCATTATCTAATTATCTAATATATTATGTAACACCGACATCTCTGAAAAAATATGTCTTATATCAATATTTGTGTCAAAAACCAACGGCAACGTTTGTGACTATGATAAATTTATTTATTTTTGAAAATATTACCAATATTTATGTGTTTTTGTAGGTTTTGTATTTATGGTCCGAGTACTTTATAATTATTATATCAGTTCTACCTTTATTTTTTTTAGACAAATTTGATGAGAATGTGTCAAGTGTGAGTAGTGGAGATAATAGTCTCACATTGATTGATAATGTGGAGACCATATTGGTTGATAATGTGGAGACTTGATCATTTATAAGTGAGAGATTCATTCACCTATCACCTTAAGATTTTAGGTGAATATATGGTGCTTTAGAAAAAAAAATTCCACAATATTCAATATTACTCTCTAGTGAAAAATTTTCCCAAGAAAATTAACTATTAGTTTTGTATCGTTGAGGAGGAGTCTTTGGTTACAATCTACATAGACAAGATAGAATAAAATAAAGATTGTACTGTACTGAATCTTTGAATAGACTTTGAAAGTGCTTTGAGGATATATAGAGAGAAATTGAAAAAGTGTCATTGAGTGATGGAGAAGTCAAGCTTTTTTCTACTTTATTGGAGGCTGTATCTAACCTTCTATATGTCTTGTTCTTATCAAATGTGTACTCCTCTTTATCACAATTCATTTTGTCATGTCATTTTATTGAATTATACTTTTATAACTATTCCGTTAGAAAATCATAAATGTTTCATAAAATAATAGAATAGAATTTTGATATGGTAAAATGGATATCTAATTCCAGAATAGAATAGAATAGATATATAAAACTTTATTTAGAAGCTTTTATTGATTTATTAATATTTGTTTTCAGGTGTTGGGACTTGTCAATATCCATCCACTAGGTGACCATTTTTAATTAGGGGTGACAATTGGATCCATTAACATAAAATCCATCCATCTATAAAAAAATCCATCAAATTCATCCACTACATAAAAAATTAAGTTAATGGATTGATCAAATCCATCCATTTATAAGCATGGATTGATCCAATCCATCCAACACATTTTAATGATCCAATAAATTTTTTTATCTAATTTTAAAAAAATAATTTTTTTCAAATATTAAAAAATAAATTGAAAAACAAAAAATAAATTATTTTTTTCGAAAAAAAATCATTTTTTTTGAAAAATAAAAAATAAATTTTTTTTTTGAAAAAAATAATTTCTTTTTTGAAAATACAAAAAATGATATTTTCCAAAAATTTAAAAATTATTTTTTTTGAAAAATACCAAAATTTGATTTTATTTTTGATTTTTTTTACGAATATAAAAAAATCGAAAATAAAAAAAAAAGAATTTAAATTATTTTTTTCAAAAATACAAAAAAAAAAAATTTTGAAAAAAAATATTTTTTCTCAAAAAAAAAATTGATATTGTTTTATTAAAAAAAGTAAAAAACTTTTAAAAAAAAAATTTTAAAAAAAATTTTTAAAGAAAAAAAGAATGGATGGATGGATATCCATCCACTAAAAATATGATAATGGATGGATTTTTATTTTTAATGGATGGATTGGATTGGATATTTTTAAAAAAAAATTAGTGGATTGTTAATGGATAATGAATTGTTTTGATCCATCCATTAACGATCCAATCTATCCAATCCATCCATTTTGCCACCCCTATCTTTAACCACTTATATTCTTATTTATTTTTCTTTTCTCTTTTCATCCACTTTTTAGTCTCTATAAACTACTATAAAAATCTAATATTTGCTGTCTAATTTAAATTGCAGCACAAGTTCATCAGTGTTAAACATAACAAACACAAGTGGTGCAAATGTTTTTGGTTACGTGCCTGTCCCAACAAACCCTTCTTCTGCCTCTGCTGGAATTGCCACTTCAAATACTTTTGCACAAATTTGCTTCAGTCTTTGTGCAATTGCCATTTTGGAAAAATACTATATCCAACATGAATGAATCAGAATTTTATATTTTGATATTTAGTTGGGTTTATGTGACTCAAAAGCGAATAGATAGGCACAAGACTTGCAACATAATATACATGATAGATTATTAGTATATAGATTTAAAACATACTCTTTTTTCTTATGTTTTGTAGTTGTTTATATTGGATTTCCACTTTTTCTTAAGAAATAGTATAACTTTGTAGGAAGACTATTATTTTATACACTTGTATAAATCAATTGTTTTTTGTTTTGTTTTATGTGCTGCCTACTATTTCTTTTCCCAATCTCCACAAATTGAATGACAAGTAAGGAATGAAATGTTTTCTTAGGTTCAAGGCAAGAATCTCACAAAAGAACAAAGGGATAAAACAAGGAATGAAAGTGCTTGAAAGGTTCTCTATTGTATTATTCTTTATTCTTTTGGTAAATGAAAGTATCTCCACGTCCAAATGTAAAAACTAATCTTTTAAATATTTGAGACCCATTTAAGTGATGTTAACCTTAAACTTTCATTATTTTCAATAAATTATTTTTATGACTAATATAATTATCGTAAATTCGAAAAATTTAAACCATTAAGAAGATAAATATAAATCTAATAAAAGCAAGAAAAGGTAAAAGAGTGAGATATTATTGTAACTACGCACGACTAACTTAATAAAATGAGAATTACTAGTTTGTAAGTTTAATGTGATGAAAATAATAATTCCAAAGCATAATTTAGAAGATGTTCGAAGTTACCCTTGACTTAGAAACATGAACATTAAAGAAGAGAATAAACATGAACACTAAAGAAAAGAATAATATATAAAAAGAATAATATATAATATTTTTTATGTAATTAACGAATACATATGTATGCATGAGTACATTTTGTGTATTTGTGATCAAATATAATTATCAAGTATATAATTCATAAATTATTGAAAAAAACTCAAAATCTAATTTAAAATATAAACTTACAATAAAAAAAAATAGGTTGAGATAAGTAGCGCACGGTACAAGATCATATTAAAATAATAGTAAATAATTAATATTAAATTAATTAGTGCAAAAATTATTATCCGTGACAAAATTATTCCGACCCGTCAAACATGACCGTTTGACATGTATTTTTCACGAAAAGAACCTAAATTTTAGGCCTGAATCCCTCTACCCCGCCCCAATTTTGAGGGTGCTCGAGACGGACATTAATTTTCGCAAATTTTATGATTTAAATTTATAACAAATGAGTAATTGTAGTTAGTTTCAAAATCGAGTTTAAGATGTCAAATATTTCAAATATATATATATATGTATATATAATATATATATATATATATATATATATATATATATATATAATATATATATATATAATATATATATATATATATATATATATATATATATATATATATATATATATAATATATATATATATATATATATATATATATATATATATATATAAATGAAATATATGTAATTCAAAATGAATTAATAATATAAATTAAAAATAAAAAATATTTAATATTATAATAAATTAATTATTCATTTTAATTTTTTAAATATAAGCCAGTTATTTGAGAATATAGAGTAAAATTTTAAATTTGTCCTTTTATTATAAGCTTCTTAATTTTTTCATCGTATTTAAAGAAATAAATTCAATAAATTTGATTTTTTAATTTATTAATATTTATAACTTTATTGAAATTTTTACTCAAATAAACTCAATTTTTCAAAAAAAAATCACAAAATAATCCACGTTTCAGATTATTTTTCAAAATACCCCATTTTGAGGAGGAAACGCCAGATGAATTGGCGCCTGCTCTTAAACTTAGAGAGGAGACGTCAATTGGATTGGCTAGTCCACCTTGTGCTGCAAATCCAATTGGCACCTGTGTGTTAAGTTTTAAAGGGGGCGCCAATTGGTCTGGCACCTGTGTGTGTTTCGTATTTTTTTTTTTGAAAAATATTGTACATGATAGATAAAGTCGAAATCAGACCAATTCATATTAATATTAATACCCGTTTACACAAAAAAGACTAATGTCGATGACCGGAATCACCTAACCGACCTTCGGTCCCACATCCCCTAGCTACCCAAACTCGTGGCCATAACCCACATTGATGATTCACCCCAAGTGTTTGAGTATATGAGGGGTCGGGAACATCACCACCAACTGCATGAGATTGCCTGAGATAGTTATACAAATCAGTGTAGTCTTGTGTATGCATCGAAGGGGTACCACCATAGTTGAGTTCATGACCCATGCCAGAGTAGTTGGGCTGTGTTTGAGTTGTTGGAGGGCGACCAGGACAACTGAAGGGAGACATTGGTGTGAATGATGCGTCAAGGAAATGCTGAAATGATTGTTGTGGTGTTTGGTAGACATATGGTTGTTGAAGGTTTTGGTTTTGAGATGTTTGGGCTTCTTGGTTATAGTAGGAGGAGGGATGGTTGATGTTAAATGATCGTTGAGTGTTTTGCCTAAGACAGCTATGATAGGGTGATGTGTTGGGTGCATAGCGATGTTGGATGTCTTGATGATGATCTAGTTGTTGGTGGTGGTACGGGGTATGCTCTTGGTATTGTGGTTGGGTGTTTGGCATGTTAGGGTTGTATATTTGTGTGTTTGTGGATCGAAAATTTTGATGGATAGGGGGTTGTGAGTAGCCGGTCTGACAATGTTATTGGGGGTCAGATGTTGAGCCTTCTGGTGTGTAAGTTTCCTGACGTGGGTCGTATAGGTACATATCCTCGGCGATGAACTCAAATCCAACCGATCTGTACCAAGCCATATAATTATGACTTGGTTTTTCTTAAGTTGGCATCACATCGTCAGTTAAGACATGCTCTTGGTGGTGCTTCCATTTGCGACACTCATATCTCGCGAAACTTTGCCATGGGTTAAAGTTCCATTGGTCATTAACTTTGCGTAGTGTAGCGGGAAATTCATGATCATCAAGCTATTGACAAGCTAGAGATCAATTAACAAGAGTCGCCACCGCGATTTTATTTTTTCCAATGGAAAAGGGGAAAAGTACGAACAAAACCCAAAAAAGTAAGAAGTTTTCAAATAAAAACTAATAAAAGTCAGAGATCACAGATAAGGGGGTTGGTTACACAGAGGGAAGGTGTTAGCACCCAAAGTGTCCTAGGTACTCCTAGGGAACCCTTTTTGTGTGCATATGTATTTTGTACAAAGTGATGTTTACAAACAAATAGAATGGGGGGATGAGAAAAGAATTCATTAATTATATTTTTTGTGTTTGACAAGACCTTCGGTCTTGTGCCTACATACCAACATAAAAATGAGGGATCAAAACCTCGTAGATCGTGATACAAATTTTAAAATGGATGCATTGCTTTTAACAAAATTTAGTTTGAAAGGCACAAGGGCTTAAAATGGTTTGAATGAGTTAGTTCTTTTTGGCTTTTTGAAAGTTTAAGTCAAGTATAGTTAGGTTTATTTACAAGTTTGATTTAAGAAGATAAGTTTGAAAATGCAATGGCATAAGGCCAAAGTTTCTATCTTTTTGCAAAAGTGGTCAAATTTTAAAGCAAAAATAGTTCACACAAAGAAGATTTTGAAAATGGAGGGAGATATTTTGAAATTAAAGAAATGGGAATAATATGAAGAGACTACCCTATGTACAAAATTTAAAAGTTTAGAGTTGAAAAGATTTGACCAAATGGGTAGCAATCCAATAGAAAAAAATGTCAATAGAAACCCAGAATTCCCTTGGACTTTTAGAATCAAGCAACACACAAATGCACAATTATATTATCTTGAAGAGCAAGGCATCAAATAAAGATGGCCTCATCCATTCCATGATCTTCTTCAAAAATAGCCCATGCAACAGATGAATTCCACAAGTCACAGGTTCAAAATAACAGCTTCACAATGATCATGTTGCAGATGAATCCTAGAGACGTCTTCAAAGATGTATCAAATGAAGTTCAAATTGAAAACACTTGGTTCTTTGACAAGTTGGGATTGGCCAAGTCCATTAGCATAGGAAGGTTGCCTAGATTCTAAGTCCATTTGTCCAAGATCAAGCCAACAGTCCACTCAAAAGTTTTTTAGGGTTTTTGTTATTATTATGTACATTAATGGTCAAAGACCACATAAACAAACAAAGTACACTAACAAAGTATATCACACAATATGGTCCAAATGGACAAAGTGAAAATTGCATTAACATAAACAAATTAGAATGCTATGAACAATGGCAAATGAAATAAGGTTCTAAAAGTAAATTGCATCAAAGTAAAAGCTTGAAATTAAAAGTTAATAGTTAGTAGGTTAGAGGTTAGTTTTGTTTTGCTTTTGCTTTTTCTTTTCAAGACATTCTTTGGAGAACACTCAACCCACTTATCACAAGCATGGATCCTTGAACCAAAACATCTTCCAAAGGAAGGAAAGAAGGCCAAGTTTCCACACAATACCATGAAAGAGGGGAGACTTACAATCTCACTAACTAGAATGCTTATGCCTTTTATGTCACAAATTTAGTGCTATGTTAAGCAATCGTAATTGGACTTATGTAGAAGTCACAACTATTTAAGGTCGGGCAATAGAATTTTGATGTTAATGCATGTTAGAGACATAGTATAATGGACTATGCTCATGAAACATACCACACACAAAAAAGAATATGCAAAAGGTGTGGCCTAATCTCATCCATACTCATGTCAATTTTTCAATCAACTAGCATTAGGACTTTGAGATGTCATAGGCCAAATGAAATGAATGAATTAAGAAGAGGAATAAGATGAAGTGGGAAGGGAATGACTGAGATCACAAATTGGTCAAATGAGGACTTTTACCAAATTAATATCATTCATTCATTTTGGGAGATGGGATATACATTCCATCAATCCCCTAAATCCAATGATATTAACTTGACAAAGTCAAATCAACCTTGACCAAGGCCCAACAACAATAAGCAAACTCAACAAAGTCAATACAAATTGTCAACAAAAATTAATTGCCATTTATTCAATTAAAAATAGTAAAATAATTCATTTAAATCAAATATATTTTGTCCAATTCCTAAAATCTCATCAAAATACCAAAGAAATGGCCATGAGATTTATTATAGGTCAAACAAGGTCAAAGGACCTTGGAGAAAAAATTTCATAATTTTTGGACATTTAAAAATATTTTTAAACAATTAAAAACAAATGCAAAATCAATTAGTTCATGAAAAATATTAATAATGATCCAAAAAATAATTTTAATTCAGAATATGAAAGAGAAAAATATTTGAATTTTTTGATGAAAGTCCCATATTTTTTGGATCAATATTGAATTTAATATGAATTATTGAAGAAAATGAAATTAAAATAAAAATTCAGAAAATCTAAATTACGTGGACCATCAGATCTCCCTCATTAATTGAGGTGGCAGATCAGATGGTCCCTAGCGCGCTATCTACCATGGACCTTAGTCAGCACGTGGCAAAGTGGGTAATCAAAAGGGACGCACGAGATTAAAACAAAACATATGGATCTTGTGGTTCAGATGCTAGCCAACTCATCGTCGGAGCCAGAGCTCCGGTCATCTTCTCCGGTGAACCTCACCGGACTGGTCCACCATGAACCATCACCATAATGAAAAAAAAGGACATGATCTTGAAGAAAAAATGGCACTGAGCTCGAATCTGACCTCCATTCATTCCAACTCCAAGTATATTGAGAGATATGTGGAGTTGAAATTTGAGGTACATGAACTGAGTTGCTTCGATTTGACCTCAAAGCAACTCAATCTTCTTGCCTACATTGGTAGGACTTCAGACAACCAAAGAATTAGTATAATTGAGCAAGAATTTGAGAGAATCGAAGAGTTCAAAATTTCTGAAAAATACCTTGAATGGAGGTCTGGATTCACTTGATCTTGATCTTGCTTGTGCTTGGACTCACTCCACTTGCTTGCAGGATAAGGATTGAATGGTTAAAAAGCTATAGATTCTTGGAGAATTGAATTCCAAAACAGTGGAGATTCAAGCTCAAATTTTCAAGAGAATTTTTCAGGCTTATCCTTTGAGAATTGAGGGTTTGAAATGGGGAATCAAAGCTGGCGCGATTGTCTATTCATTTCCGAGCAATTGAAGCTCTATTTATAGCTGAATTGGTTGATGATTGCACACTCTAATTCACTTTCCAATTTTGGCAAAAGGTGATGTAATGGTGTATGGGCGCGCATAGGCCCATGAAATGATTGCTAGAGGTCCAAAAATGAACATCAAATGCTCTGAAGTAAGCTTGGATTGCAAGGCAAATGCACATTGATGTTTAAAGTTTGATCCATGCCAAGTGATGTCACCCTGTTTAAGCCATGCGCAGCCTATGCATTTCTCATCCAAAATGAATGAATTTGAGCTCTTTGGAAAGGTGAGATCAAGAAGAACAACTTTTATGTTCAACACTTTTTCATTTGGAGCTTGGAACTTGGATAAATTTGAGGTGGAAGTTGGGAAAGTTTTGACATATCAAATTTTTTCTAAGTGTCAAGCCATATGTCTCAATATTCCACCTTGCTTAACTTTTTATAGATGATTCAAATGAGAAAAGTGTCTTCATCAAAGTTGTAGATCTCTCAAAGAAATTAAAAATGGTCACCAATTTAATGTCATTTGGATTTTAAATGATATAGTTATTCATTTTTGAAGTTTGGAAAAATCACTTGATCAATGGTATAGGTCAAAAGTGACCTATAATGTAGCCTCATATCACATGCTCAAAAAAAGTTGAATTAGCTCCCACTACAAACATAAAAGTTGAAGTAGATACATTGAATTTGATTATGCAACTTGGAAATCTTTCATATCATAAAAATTGAACAAGTTATGGCCTTGGGAAGTTGACTTTCAAATTAGGGTTTAGACAAAATGACTTATAATGTTTCAACATAGAAAATGATTTTCCAAGCAAAAATAGTTCTAGTTCTCAACACAAAAGTTGTTTAGAATGCCATTTAGAGTATGTTTTATCTTGGAATCATTTCCATATGGTGAAAATTGTAGGAGATAGGGTCTAGGGAGGCCCAGTTTTGATTAGATGAATTCATCTGGTCAACCACCATCAACCAACTTGCTAATTTCCAATTCTCTTGACTTTCTTGGATCATGGTAGATCATATATGCATAAGATGATGATATTTGAATTGTCCCTTGATAAATTTGATCAATTGGTGAGATATCTTGTTGGAGAAGTTACTCAAGATACCCAGTCAAACTAGGGTTTCCAAGGCAAATCACCCTCAAACTCTTGAAGAAAACTTGATCAATATAACATGTAGAGATAAATGGGATTCATATATGATGCTTATAACCATTCTTGAATCAATTCTTGGTTGTGCTCTTTGTTCATGAGGGTCTCAAACCCTAGATGTGAACTTGATGAATCAATGAGATCATGCCCTTCCTACAAAAAAGTTAGGCAAATGCAAAGACATATTTTTGGTATTTTAGTTAGTAAATGATAATATACAAGTATGATATAATCTCAAAGTGCTTGGTGATCTCTCCCAAAACAAACCCAATGAAAGAGGGGTAAGGAGGATGCCAAGACATGATTCCAATGCTTATGCTTATGATGAAATTGCATGAGGGATATTAGGGTCAAAATTGGGGTCTTACACGTAGATGTCATTCTCCTAGGTTTTTCGAGGGATTTGGGATGTGTTGAAGCATACCGAACTGCAATTTAATACAATCACTATTATGCATCTCCACAGTGGTGAATCTTATGATTGGTGTGCATGCAGTGCAAACGGCTGCGTCTTGTTCGTGGATTTCATGGTCATGATCCAAATTTAGATATGGATGGCAAATGAACTGAAATGTGAATGTATATTAGATTATAAATTTGGTAGAAGAAATTAACAAATTTTTACAACATAATTAGGTTAATGGCAATACATCAGTCGGTCGAAGGTGATCCAAGAGGTTGCGATACTGGGTAATACAGTGTCTAGGACATCTGTCATGACTTATACCACGTGTCGACCATTTGTATCATAAAAGTAAAAATATTATTTAGAGATGATAATCGGTAAAGTAAGTAAATATAGTCCATTTTTAAGAACGTACTTTTGTGCGTACGGGAATGTGAGTGGGTTGTTGTTGACGGGAGCTAGGGACGGTAGTCTAGACCAACCCCATGCTTGGAGCAAAACAACACATCCAAAAAATGTAGACGTGTCTTTGTGTGAATTTTTACACAAAGAGCTATAAAGATAAGCCAAACAAGCGGACCCTCAACTGTAACTTCATATTCTATCTACATGTCTTAGTAAAGGTAAATACATAACATGCATACTAGAACCACTACCTTCGGAAAATAAAAATAAACCAATTAAAAGCATAATGTAACACCTAGTTTTTATTATTCGAGCATCTTCGGTAGAATTCTCATCTAATTGTAAGCTGTTATAATATGCCTTAAGGCGTGAAAGGAGTATACCTTGACCTCTCGGGTTATCATCTAACAAATCAGCACCCAAGAGGTCCATGCAAATTGAATTCGCATAGTTGGTTTTACCATTTACCGTCTTACCTTTGATAGGCAGTCCCAATAACATGTAGACGTCTTCTAGCGTCACGGTACATTCACTGGTTGGAAAACAGAATGTGTGTGTCTCGGAATGTCATCTTTCACATAATGCAAGAATAAATTTAGTATCCACCGACCAATACATTATTTCGCTTATATGTCCAAAACCGGCGAGTTTTATATACAATTGAATCATCGGGTCCATGTGTACAAATTCGTGGACCCGAGTTCGAAACCTAGAAGCATCCTAAAAAAGAAATAACAAAATACGTTACTTTATAAAAGATAAACAACAAATTAAGTATCGTTATTACAAATTATTCTAGAAAAATAATACAAGAACTAAACGCTTGCATAAGTTTCTATGTTTGCAACTGTGCCTCTATGCGATTCACCCATAGTGAGGAGAGACATCTTGTTGGAGTAAATATATGAAACAATGGTTGTTGCAGATGAAAGAGTTGTTGTTGTAGAGTAAGAAGTGATTGTTGGTGTGGAAAAAATGTGAGACTTGCATGACTATTTATAATGAGTGACATGCAAAGACATGCAAAAGTTTGAATGGATGGATAATAGTGCTTGCATGCTAGCGCCAAATGGTTTGGTTTACACATGCAAATGTAACATGCTAGCGCCAATCAAACTGGCGCCTCCTAGGCTTGCTTACATTCATGGTCTTCACATATCCTGGCGCCTATCTACATGTTGAGTTCCGAGGTCTACAAGGTGCCACATGGACTGACGCCCATGTACAAGGAATACATGCTAGCACCAATTGGACTAGCGCTAGGGCTTGCATGCTTGCCACATCACTTGTCTATTTAAGTGTCTTACTATCTACATCCTACAATCAACACAAATTCATCTGCACCAAAAAATATACTTTTCATCTGCACAAAAAATATTACAATGTCATATGCACCAAAATATACTATAAATGCTCATTGCAACAGTGAGACATATGAGTGTGATCTATACGAGTTTTGTTTTTGAAACACTGATACTATCCGACTTACGATCAAGAGAAATTTAGATTTCTTGCATTTGAAAAAACAAATTGAATCCTGCATAGGATCTGGTCTTGTGTCACAAATCACGCATCAAAATCTGATTTTTTTCGAGAATAGTTAATGCAAATTTTTCCTGCTAAAGGTATGAGACGATGAAGATGTTGAATATATGTTTGTTAGTCACAAACATTATGGTTGCAACTCTATTGAGTTATATATTACTCTTCAACCAAGTATACCATCTCATCAATCTCAGATAACTAATCAAGTTGAATCTGATAAATTTGATTTAGAAAACTCAGATGAAGCCGACCTAGAAGCAGAAGCAGAAGTCAACGTCGTTGATGAAGAAGAAGAGGCCGAGACCCATGTCAATCATATGTTGAACAACAACATTGAAGATGACAATCATCCAGTGCCATTACCTCCAAGTCATGTATATAATCCGCCTCAACATATGACAAACATGGATCTGCATGACGATGAAACATCCAACAGTGTCTTTTATAACCCGTAAATTAAGCATTGCATTGATATGTCAAGACATTTTGCCACTTGTTAACAAAGACACATTAATGAAGGTGAGTATAATAATATCTCATATCGTCACAAGATATAATTATACTCCATCTTACAAGAAAACATGGATTGCAAGGATAAAGGCTATTGAACAAGTATTCGGCAACTGGGAGGATTCATACAAAGAATTACCACAATTTTTATGGGCACTAAAAACATACGCACCATGAACTGTTGCAATTATGGATACATTTCCAGCATTTACGCCAGATGGAACCTGTGTTGCTGGAAATAGAATCTTTCACCGCCTCTTTTGGGTGTGTGAATCGTGCATCAAAGGTTTTGCATTCTGCAAACCTATTATTCAAATTGATGCAACATGGTTATACGGCAAATACAAGGGTACTTTACTTATGGCTGTTGCACAAGACGACAATAATATTGTCTTTCCCATTTCCTTTACTCTGGTTGAAGGTGAAACCGTTGATGGTTGGGGTTTCTTCCTTCGACATCTCAGAACACATGTCGCACCACAAACCAAACTCTGTTTGATTTCAGATAGACATGTTGCCATTGAGTGTGCTTACAATAACCATGATAACGGATGGCATGATCCTCCTTCTACCCATGTCTATTTCATTAGACATATGGCATAAAACTTCATGCGTGCAATCAAATACAAGAACCTTTGCAAAAAGGTGATGAATGCAGGGTATGCTCTAACTCAGCCGTCATTTCAACATTATCGTGACGAAATTAGATTCTCTAATGTAGATGCAGGAAGGTGGGTGGATAACACACCAGTAGAGTAGTGGACAAGGGCATTTCACATGACAACAAACCTTGTTGAATGCATGAACGGCGTATTCAAAGGCATTATAAATCTACCAATAACCATATTGGTCAGAACAACCTATTTTAGGTTGGCATCTACCTTCGCAACCAGAGGTGAAAGATGGAGTGCAGTGTTAATGTCGGGTCAAATATTCAATGAATGTTGTATGAAAGTGATGAAAGAGGAAAGTATCAAAGCTAGCAAACACGCGGTTACAGTCTTTGACCGTCATAGGCAAAGTTTCAGTGTACAGGGAACAATGGACCGCAATGAGGGGATGCCAAATTTATCCTATGTTGTCAAACTAAACAGAAGTTGGTGCGAGTGTGGAAAGTTCTAGGCCTTCCGTATTCCTTTCTCCCATGTCATTGCGACATGCACACATACTCGTCAGGACGCTTACAACCATCTATCTGATGTTTACAAGACCATTATCGTCATGAATGTGTATAACAAAATCTTCTCAGTGCTACCAATGGAGGAATACTGGCATCCATATGAAGGTAACACAGTTTGACACAACGATGAGATGCGAAGAAAGAAAAAAGGATGGCCAAACAACACCCGTATTAGAACAGAAATGGATACGATTGATAAAATGATAAGATTATGTAGTATATATCATTAACTTTTTGTTACAACAAGGTTAACAACAAACATCACCACAACATAAGCACACTTAAAAAAAATAAGTCCAAATAAACAACACAAAAACCAAACATCGAATACAGATAAAAATACTTAATCATAATATTTAAAAACAACATTTCTAACGGATTTCAACAATCAAACTGATGTCATCTCGTCCAAACATCATTTCCCTAACATCCTTATCAGTTTTTACTCGCACCTAACCAAATATACTATCGAGTCTCTCAATACTTCTAATTTTTTCTCCTTCTGGTATTTTTCCATCTAACCAACGAATCAACTCCCTCTTTAGTTGATCGAAACTATAGATGTTCTAGAAGAGCATCAACAACTGAGACTTGTCTCTCGAATATACCACTTTTCCATAGCGGCGACGAACACCAAACATGCTTGCAATATGGAAAAATAAGATGTGGAAAGATGAATCACACACACCTCTATTTATAAAAAAAGTGCATATTACACTGAGGCGTCAAACCAATTGGCGCTTCCTCTTCCAACTTACACATGGGTGCCAATTGGATTGACAACACCATGTACTATAGCCAATCCAATTGGCGCATCCACTTAAAATTTAAAAATAGATGCCAATTGGTCTGGCGCCTATGCCTTATGTCTTTTTCTTTTTGAAACTGAGGTATATTGGGACATTTTTTGAAAACCGAATTATTTTGGATTTTTTTTTTAAATGTGGAGTATTTTAGTAAAAAATTCAAATTTATTTAAATATTTCCAAGAAATTGTAAATAATCATCGATAAAATTAATAGATTTATTTATTTATCGATCTTTTAAAAATATCATTTGCATATTTTTAAGACGACAATATAATATATCATAGATAAAATTGTCTTTTTGTCCTATACTAAAATCTATTTGCATTTTCTAAAATAAATTGATTAATTTAGTTATCCTTTTTAAAAATATTTAATATATAATAAATAATATAATTAAGATAGTTTATGCCATGCAAATAAATAGTATAATTAAAATAAATACTATCTAAAATGTTGTATTAAATAAATAATTTATTTTAGTGTTTTCATAATAAAGACAATTAGTTTTAATATATGGTAAAATATGTATTCTCCTCTCTTATAATAATCACGTCTCTTTTCCACATATTTTATTAAAAAACAACTATAACAAAAAATATATACAACAACGCCAACGTCATCACGATCATTTGGAGAATCACGGTGATAGCTCTAAATTCAGACACCACTAAATTGTTTTATCTTATAATTAAAAATTGTAAACTTATTATCACGATTGATTAAAACAACTATGGTGATATCTTTTATTTTTTTGGGGTTCGATTCTCAGTGACAAAAAATTTGTGATTTCTTTATTATTTTAGTTGGGAATTTTATTTTTATATATTTTTAGATAAAAAATGGAAGTGGTATCATTACGGTTGTTTACACTAACCGTTGTGATATTTTTTTAAACTATATTTTAATTTTTAAATACTTAAAACCTGACGTTTTTTTTATATAATTACATTAACGTAAAACATATATCACCACGGTTTTTTAAACTAATCGTTGTGATATATTTTTATTTTATTAAAAAAAATTAAATGCTTAAAATCTGGCGCTTTTTTATGAAATTACATTAAGTTAGTCATAATCACAACGGTTGTATTAAACAACCATGGTGGAATGATTTATTCACTTAATGGAAACACAACTAGCTAGCTTGTCTCTTCAGTTGCATTTGTTCATTTTCAACCCTAACGAAACAACGACATTTTCAACCCTGGTGAAACAATACTCTTTTCAACCCTAATGAAACAACATCATTTTCAACTCTAACGAAATAACACCATTTTCAACCAACAACTTCATCCAACTTCGTCGTTCTAGGCTTACGTACCATCGAGGTGGAAGACGGCACCAACTTCGTCATCTAGGCTTACGTACCGTCAAGGAGGAAGACAAGGATTATGACAACTTTTTTTTACTTATTCATCATGTTTTCGTACGTAAACATTTTCCCCATGCATCTAAAGTAAACTCATTTTCCATTGTGTTTGTGCTTGTGTTGTTGATGGCATTGTGTTGATGACGCCATTGTTGTTGATGATGTCATTATTATTGATATGATATTGTGTTGATGATGTCTTGTGTTGATAATGCCATTGTTTTTGTTGATGTCATTGTGTTGATGATGACATTGTGTTGATGATGCCATTGTTATTTATGTATTTGTTGTTGCTGATGCCATTTTATTGATGATGTCATTGTTGTTGATGATGACATTGTTATTGATGATGAATTTGTTGTTGATACCATTGTGTTGATGATGCCATTGTTGTTTATGTGTTTGTTGTTGTTGATGCCATTGTATTGGTGATGCCATTGTTATTGATGTTACCATTATTGTTGATGCCATTGTGTTGATGATGTCATTGTTGTTTATGTATTTTTTTTGTTATTAATGTCATTGTGTTGATGATGCCATTGTTGTTGATATGCCATTGTATTGATGATTCCTTGTTTTGATGATGCCATTGTTGTTGTTTATGCCATTGTGTTGATGATGTCATTGTTGTTGATGCCATTGTGTGGTTGATGTCTGTGTTTGTGTCTTGATGTTGATTGTTTTAAATCTTGATAGATGACCTCTTTTTCATCTAGTACTAATGAAACTACTTATACAAATGAAACTTGTATAAATGATTCTCAATCTACATACGAAAAATGGAAAAAAAATGTGCTACAATGATGGCACAATGAGAAAAAGTCCACAAGTCGGGTGTCAAATATTTGATGGAGTTTAGTGTCATTTATACGATACTTGATAATCCTCATACTTCACTTTTTAAGAGTTATGTTGTGTTTCTTAGAAGTAGAAAATTTAAAATATTGATAAATGATTGGAAAGATGTACCATAAAAGGTGAAAGATAGCATATGGACAGACGTTAAGGTATTAATTTTAATTTTCACCAATTCGATATTGCTTTATATAATCACTATAACATACTTATTGATGTAACTGTATATTTGACTTTTGAGTTTTCCGATGATTCTAAGTTGAAAAAAAGTGGATCACTTATGTTGGTACGTGTTGGAGGGGATTTAAGTCATGACTCACAAGAGAACACATTACGAAACCTAATCCTAATCTTGTGCTTATATGGGTAAGATATAATTTTCTTGACAAGAAGGTTTGGAAAAAGTTTGTGAAGTCTCGTAATTCTAAGGAGTTCTTGATTAGTACTAATTGTATTTTCTGATAATTTTATGCTTATGCTTTATAGATACAACCATGCAAGTTCATATTTTTATTATGTTTAAAACATGTTAAAAGTGAAGAAGAACATCTGAACAAAGCAAAAAACAAATACCCTTGTAGATTGTCCTGTGGGGGATACAGGAAACTTGAGAAAGCAATGATTGATGAAAAAATAAAACAACTAGGAGATGAGGATTCCATGAGTAATATTTGTAACCCATATTCACCATCACGACATGAAAAGTGGAAGAGAGCTCGACAAAGAGCAAATGTAGACTACACTTCAGATGCTTAAAGTTTAGTCGCTGAGAAAATTGTAAGTTGGATTTGTTGTGCGTGTGTTATGTGTTATTTATATGGATTTGGTAACTAAAAATGTATATCTTATTATATTGTGTAGGATTCGTTGGTTTGTCGGCCCGTGAAGGTTCCTTTGTTCCAGAACCATGACATGATATATTAGTATAAGCAATTAGGACAAAGAAGCATGGTGGGCGTGTCTGTGGTGTTGGAGATGACATCTTCCTGAGAGTATGGTTTGGTGAATCTAGAAAAAGCTCCTGACAGGTGCAAAAAGAAACGATTGAAGAATTTCAGAGGAAGTTGGAGAGTCAAAAGAAATATTTTCAATACGCGTTAGCTGGGGAGCGGGAAAGTCACAGGAAAAACATAAAAGAGTTAATTGAGGTATGTGAGAATATTGTGATATCTGAAATATATGATGTTTATTTTGTTTTATGTTCATGTGTTTTTTATCATTCCATGTGCTGGTATCTAAAATATATAGATTCAGTGGAACTGTCCCACAGTGTACACATGAAGATGATGATGATCAATTGCCTGCAAGAACTATTTTACATGGTGCAATCAAAAAAGAAAGTTGTTTAGCCACCTTATCGATAATGATATTAATAACGAGTTATTGATTCCTTCTGAACAATCATATACCAAAATGTTATGTCACCTTATCGACAACACATAACTAATTCCTCTATAGCTAGAACATGATCGAGAGTTAGAGTGTTTCCATGTCGATCCTAAAAATATAAAGGATATGGTCGTTGGAAATCAGTGGCTGGACATAAGGTTACTAGAGGTTTGGTGCATGTAAGTATATAAAATTGAATATCTCATTATGGTTTTGTACATTCAACAGATACTTACTTTTTGAATCTCTCACTTATTTTTTGAATTTTGTTTAATCATTTAGGTATATTCACTGTGTTTGTATAGAATTAAATAAATCGTATATTTATGGATTCTTGGATGCAGTTGGTATTCGATTTACAAATAATTATGCTAAAAAGATTGAACGTTATATAACATCACAATTAGATGGGGAAAAAGGCTATTATTTAGCATAATTTCTCCATAAGTGAGTAATTTTGAAATTGTGGTTTCTCTATTATATATAGTTAGTTTCCATGTTTAACCAAATACTAACTATATATGTCATGTGTTTATTCAGTGAACATTTTCAATTGATCATCATATCTCTTCAGACGAATATGATAACGACACTGTACTTCTTACACCATCTACTTGAACCTAAGATAAAACAAATTATTACTAGGTAACTTTATGTTTATGAGACTTTTAGTAATATTTTCTTTGACTTTGTAATTAGTTTAGTGTGTAATATTTTTAAATTATTTCCATTATACATGGTTGTGGAGCGACACTTTATTATGAACAATTCTAGAAAAAAAAACTCACTATATATATATATATATATATATATATATATATATATATATATATATATATATATATATATATATATATATATATATATATATATATATATATATATATATATATATATATATATATATATATATATATGCATGCATGTCTGGTTATATATTCATGAAATGTTCAAATTTATAGATATGAGACAAGTAGAGGGATATATTGTCTTCGCCGACATTGTTGATTATTGAGATCAGATATATATTATGTCATGAAATATTTAAAATAATATGTTTTTAGCTTAAGTTTTCTATTATATTTCAAATCATGTGATATTCAATTTTCTTCACATTTTTTGTGATGTTTAACGATCAGACACCTTTCTCCTCCGATGACTTAAAAGACATCCGTAAATATTGAGCTTTTATTTTCATACTTGAAAAGGGAAAAGGGTGTTAATGTATGACTTTGGCGTTGATATTTTCAAATATATGATTTTGGCTTAATTTATGTTTTTAATATACGACAATGGTATGTACATATTTGTTTGTCAATAATATTTTTGACTTTGATGTAAAAAATATTTAGGTAATATTTGTATAAAATTGTTGCACTTGGATTTTGAGCTACTATAAAGTCAATAAAGAATGTCAATGAAAAAGATGTTTACTATGTGAACATTAATGAAGTGTATTTAAATAAGCATTAATGGCAATTGGCAAGTCATCGACAGACCAATGATGAAGATTTGACCAAGCTATCGACACATCGAGATATGGTTTAGAGGACTCTCAGGGTTAAATTCCCAAGGCCTAGATCGCTGGGGAAACATGTCCAGAATCTTGAGAGGGACAATCGACAGGACCCCTCATTCCACCAAAAAAGGACCAGTTGACTAAATAACATGGTATAAAAGACTTAGTGATTTTTATAAGTCTTGGGTCCTTGAAAGGTATTGTCGACATCACGTTTGGAGCAGTAATCGTCGAAGATTCGTGAAGGAGTGGAAGAAGTGGAAATTAGTTACCATGTAATGTGGGTTAGAAGCAGATAACATCTTGGAAGACAAATAGGCACTAGTGAGAACATGGAGGATTGAGCGTGAAGCAAATGCAAATATTCCTCTAGTGGACATAACCATCGTCAAGGGTTATTTTGTAAATAGAATAAATAGAAAACTCATACAAGGGATCAAGGGTCACAAAATTTCATACACACTCTCCACACCACTGAAGTACCCAAGTCAAAAAGTGAAACAATTGAGTGAGAAACATATATGCGTTTGCGTCCACCCTTTTTTCTTAGTCTTTTTTTGTCTCCTTAAACGGAACATGTATTTTTTACTTTGCTTTATTTAATGTTATTTAATGAATTTTACCTTATCATTTATCACAACTTGACTTCATTTAGTCTTTTTTATGCTGCATTCAATTCACACGCACGTGTATTCACACAAATTGGTTTGGATGTTTTTTGAGTTAATCTCGTAAACTTTCAAACTCGTGATTGTTTATCAAAAACACCGGTAAATAAATTGGCACACCCGGTGGGACATTTTTGTGCGAATACTATGCAGAAAAGTAGTGTCTCATACTTTGTTTTGGTGTCTTCCATTTTTGTGGTCTTCTATGTTGTATGCACTTTAGATAGTAACACCCATTCTTGCAAAGAAAAATCGAAACGGTTCCTGTTAAGTACAATAGATGTGAGGGATTCTAATACCTTCCCCTTGCATAAGAGAATTCCTTACCCATTCTCTCTTCCTCTGGGTTTTATCGATGTTTTCCTTTTCCTTCGGGAATAAATAAACCTTGATGGAGACTTTGTTGTATCTTTGAGCGTGCAATATGCTCAGGTATATTTCGTGTAGCTCCAACCTTAAGATGTTGTTGTATGGGATGAAGCTCTAGAATCCATGTACGACATATTGTATGGAGGTGTAAGAGACACAATGTGCATGATGACTCTAATGTCAATGGTAGCTGGTGCAGCCATGGTAGTGTGAACTTAAGGATGCTGGCCTACGATGCATGGTTGCATTGGAGGACCGGTGGGTCGAGTCCATTGATATGTAGGATACGGGCAAGGAGGCACAACCCAAGGAGAAATAGATGAATACTGGGGTCGCTGCCATGGCTAATAGGTCTAAGAGGGGCCATTAGTCCTAGAACCACCACATTGTCAACGCCCTCCGGTGCGAGTTTGATTATTGCGGTTGCGGTCGAAACCAGTGTGGTTGTTCTGACAACATTTGGAGCGATGTTTTAAGGAGTCATTTGAGTCCCGTGTAACGGCTATGTGTAATGTGGTGAGAGATCTAGTGCTGTGCATTTTTTACTAGCCATATTCCTCTAAGGCAAGCATGGAGCATGCCTGATAAAATGAAGGCAATGGGTTGCTCTAGCGAATCAAGGTGGCAACCTCACGGTATGACTCAAGCAGTTCGTACACCAACTAAAGGACTAAGCGGTGATTGCTAGTTGGTGCTCCAATGTTCTTCAACTGATCATAAAGTTGCCTGAGACACTAACAATAGGTAGAAACATTAGGAAAATCTTCCATGCAAGTGGATGAGAAATCCTGTTCAAGGTCAACAACACAAGTGTTTTGATTGTCTTCGAATATGTCAGCCAAACGGTTCCAAGTTGCAATAGTAGTGGATTGGTTTTCCAAAATGGTGGTTAGTAGATCAATGGAGATGTAAGTTCAGAGTGCGCCTAAGAGGGGGCTGAATTATGACCAATTACAAATTCTGGTTTTAGAGACAAGTTTGCTCTTATTTTTCTGGTTTGGTAATGAGTTTGGAAAGCGATAAAGTGCATAAAAATAAAGAACACAAGGATGTATCCTAGTTCCCTTCATAATCCGAAGGTACGTCTAGTCCCCTTTCAACACGAAAGAGATTTTACTATCTGTTATGACTTATAAGACAGATACAATCACCAAGAGCAACTTCTTATGATTCACCAAGTTGATATGAGAACAATCCTCTCAAACTCAACTCTCTTGATTCCAACAATCCTAGACAACAAGGTGTTTACAAATCAAACAATCTTATTTTCAATCATTCTGAAAAATAAGATATGGATTACAACAATAGTTTTTGAGTGTAAAGTTTGTAGTATAATGATCACACTAAGTGATATATCAATGTACTTGATCTTCTCTTCCAATGACAATAATTTACAAACACAAAGGTGTTAGATTGTTCAAGTATTTTCTGGTTTGAATGATGTGAAAATATGCATAAAATATATGGAATAAAAGTTGATAATAAGAAATGTGAATTCTGAAAAATTCTAAGAGTTTTGATTGGAAGAGGTCGAATTTTGAATTTGAAAGATCATGTATTTATATGTACATTACACCTCTAATGAAATATGGTAATGTTCTGAAAAATATCATGAACAATTGTCAAGTTGAAATGAAATGATTCCATGAAGTGGTGCATGAAGAGGTGTTAGTAAAGCTACTGAGTTTTCAAAAATGCACAGAGGTAAATCGATTTACATAGTGGGTAAATCGATTTCCCTGTGGCAATGTTTACAATTTTTCAAAAACTTACAGTGGTAAATTGATTTCCCTAAGAGGTAAATCGTTTTACCTAGTTGAAAAAATTAACTTTTTGCTTTTGTAAATGTAATGCTTTAGTGGTAAATCGATTTCCCTAAGAGGTAAATTGATTTACCTAGTTGAAAAAATAATTCTTTAAATTTGGAAATCTATAGGCTTCAGTGATAAATCGATTTCCCTAAGTGGTAAATCGATTTACCCAGTTGAAAAATGAAAACTTTAAGCCTAAGACATTTTCCATGCACAAGGAAAGGTTATGCAATGATTGTTTGAATACTTGAGCATCTAAGAATTTAGTGAAGGTAAATATTCTTATTATACCTTCTTGAAATGCAATAGCTTAACTTCTTGAATCATGATGCTTTATCATTGAGTAACATCTTTGCCTTCTTGTCACTTGGAGCTTTGTCTTCATCAAAATACATTCATCATAAAGAAGCTTGACATCACAGGAGATGGTGGAATAAATCCACTAAAGAACCATAGAATCAAGAGTTGTCCATATTTCAAAAATAGTATCAGTAGACGCTGATTTTTCCTTTTCCGGTTGAGGAATGATATGATCGAGAACCTTGTGGGAACGAGTGTAACACCCTTATAAACCCCACATATAATTAACGGAATTAATTAAATAATCACCAACACAAGGGTATCAGACTTCATAAAAGATAAGTTGTCCTGCCTCTAACACGGGTTACAACTAACATATGAACTTGTCATTCCATGCTCACCTTTATTTAATATCATCACAGCAGAATACAACATTAACATTTAAAGAAGGTAGAAGAGCATACAACATTTAGTCTTAAAATTCAATTTTAAAAACATCATAAAGGGTTGTAAGTAGTTCAACTCAACAACTTAAAATATTCAACATAATACGGTTCATCCTAAAACATTATAATTTAATCCAAATATTCGACCCCAACCCGATGTTACATGATCAGAGCAGAATTCCACTACATAATGACAACTAATGGAAGTCACTACAAAGCTTCCTTCCACTTACTTCAATATGGTCTACTCCTGGATATCTGCATGATGCCCACATAGAGGCAACATTCAAACAGAAGGGGTGAGAAATCACAATCAATTATAAAAGGCATATCATGAAAGGTAGATCGCAATCAACGTAATCATTCACAACAACATATTGTAATTCTTACACCCAAATCATCATCAACATCATACACAACAATTTCTCAGTTATCATTAACATCATACACAACAACTTCTCAATTATCATTAACATCATACACAACAACTTCTCAATTATCATCAACATCATACACAACCAATATAAATGCAATACTTATGCAATAGACTCAATGCCTACTCGACATGCATGTGGTACCAAACATGAACACTCAGGTTCATTTCAATCTATGATCCCCACCATAGGATCGATTCCCTCTTGGAACCGGAGCACACCAAAATCGCTACCATCAACATAGGTAACGCTTCACTAATCCCCTATAATAAGAATTATCTACTCGCACCCGATTCATCACCATAGGATCGAGGCTCACCAAATAAATAGAACCAAAGTTCTGACAACATGTATGCATAACTCCTAACATGCAACAATAACAATATCATCAACACACACACATTGGTCCACTCTTGACCGTGTATGCCAACATCAACACCAAATCATCAACATAATTTCATCATGTTCATATTGTCATCATAAAAACACCAACACAACAACATCAACACAGTCATCTTAATAACATCATTATAGCAACACCGACATAAAAGCATTATTGTCACACAACAATTATTCATGTTTAATCAATCATTTATCATTGACATATATTCATAATTAATCAATCACTATATCATACTAATTAAAATCATGATCAATCAGAAATTGACATCAAAACAACATCATACAGCGGCTAATAATACCCAACAACCAACAAAACACGACAAATCGACAATTGCAACATAAATAACTGCCATATAACAACTAAGGCATCTACAATAATAAAGCATTACCAATTAATTCAAATTTTAAATACATCATATTCATCCTCTTAAGGCATCAACATGAGATAGTAATATGTGTTAGCTTTCTAATGCTTCGAACCGCGTGTCAAACGGAGCTACGGAGCTCAAGTTACGTCATTTTCAATTTCCTAAAAATTTCACGTAACAGTGGTAACCGATTATGCTTAAACCGCTAACCGATTACGGGCTTCAAAAACAACCCAGAAACTTATTTTTCAAGTGGTAATCGATTACACTCATACCGGTAACCGATTACAGGTTCGAAGAATAGCCTAAAATCTTATTTTTCTCCGTTAGAGGCCTTCCAAACCTCCAGTTTCGATTCCGTAAAAAGTCTCGATCTCAGAATTCGAAACCCAACACTTATCCAATGATTAAAACATCAAATTTACGATTTATCACATATTAGCATCAATTAAATCATATAATTCATAACTTTATCAATTCCATAAACCCTCGAAACTCTCAACAATGGTGAAATTATCCCAACATTCAAAACAGAAAATACAGCCACACATAGTGCACGAAAATCATCAATAATCATAACATATAATATCAAGATATCATAAAAATTCAGAATTTAGTAAAATCCCAAACACCCTATTGGAGTTTAAGGACTCTTCTACTCTACCCTTCATGCATATACCCTTATTATTAAAATGATTTCTCACCCTTACCTGAATTTCTAGCAAGTGATACAATTCTCTCTTGAATTCCTCTTCTTCAACCTCTAGTCAGCCTTGCATTTTCCTATTTTGCTCCTAAATTCTACTTACTTTCAAATGATTTCTCTAAAACCTAATTTTCCCTACTTTTAGAATATGTAGTAACCTCCTTACATTTGCCTAATTATTATTATTGCTCAAATTAATTATAGCTCCTCTCCTCTTACCAAAAACTTTCCTCAATTCACACAATTGGTCCAATTCTTGTTTTTATCAATTTCTCTATTTTTTTCTAATAATAATTAAAATGCTAACTATTCTAATATATATTCACCTATTTAAACAAATAACCTTATTATTTAATCACTAAAATAACTCTAAATAACCCACTAATTTATACACCACTTAACTATTTTAATTGACCAAATCCATCATATAATTCCTAAAGACTTCAATAAACTTGAATAATTGCAAAATGGGGTGTTACAACTCTCCCCCACTTACATAATTTTTGCCCTCAAAAATTACTTGAGGAAAACAAATTCGGATACGACTCCCTCATCTGCTCCTCACGGTCTCTAGTCATGCTCTCACCAGCTGGTCCACCCCAAACTACCTTCACTAAGGAAATATCTTTACCATTCAAATACTTCCCTTCCCGATCCTCTATCCATATGGGCGATTCCGCAACAATTAGGTTATCTCTCACCCTCACATCATCCACCTGAATCATATGAGACGGATCTAGAATGTATCTCCTCAACTGAGACACATGAAACACATCATAAAGATTAGCAAGTGGCGACGACAAAGAAATCTGATATGCCACCTCTCTTATTTGTTGGGGTAAGCCCTAGAGGCCAATACTTTTGGTACTTGTATCGAATTATTTATTAATAATAAAAGACTTTTTCTTTATTATGTTTGTTTAATAAAGTCCCTAGAATAGATAGTCCATTTAATGTATCAAGTGTGACTTAATCATGAGATCACATTAAACATAAGGACATTATTCTTAAAGCATCCGTAGTCGAGCTTTATTGTGAAGTGGGATAACATTAAAGCATTAAGACTATTATGTATATAGACTGATGATCACATCTCATGGATCATGGATAAGGAGTTATCAAGTCTTAAACATAAGTATGAATATTAAGAGTAATATTTATACTAGATTGACCCGCTATGAGAATACTATATAGAATGTTATGCAAAGTGTCATAAGTTATTCTCATGGTGATAATGGTGTATACCACCCTTCGACCTGAAACCACTATGGACCCTAGATATAGAGTCGAGTGCCTTATTGTTGATCAAACATTGTCCATAATTGGATGACCATAAAGACAGTTGATGGGTACTCCACGAAGCATGCAAAGGGACATGAGTGACCTAGATGGAATTTGCCCATCCTGCGTAACAGGATAAATGTCTATGGGCCCAATATTGAACTGGACAAGGATGACACGGTCTATGCCTTGTGTTCAATATAGACATAAGGGAAAAAGGGTAATTGTACATATAAGTATTATCACAAAAGGATTTGTCAGGTCACATGACATTTTCGTGTCTTAGGTAGCAGTGGTGTGTTGCTAGATACCGCTCACTGTTTATTATGTTAAATACGTGATTTAATATAATTGTCAATTCCGCGAAAACCTACAGGGTCACACACAAAAGGACGGATTGATGAGATATAGAGTAACTAAGAAATACCGTAATGTATGGTGCCCTTAAGTGAATTATAGAACATCGTAAGGTACGGTGTGCTTAAGTAGAATACGAAATATGGTAAGGTACCACACGCTTAAGTGACTTTGACATATTATAAGATATGGGCCACATACACTTGAGTGGGCTTTTTAGCTTGCAGGCCACACAAGTGGTTCTATAAATAGAACCCTTGTGTAGAAGCATTTGTGCAGTTGCAATTTCGTTTCTCTCTCTCTCTCTCACTCAAAGCCTTCATTTGTAGCAGCTAGCAATGAGATTGAAGGAATTCGTTCATGTGGACTGAGTAGAGGTGTTGTCATCGTTCAACGTTCGTGATCGCTCCGTAGATCTGCATCAAAGGTTACAATCGGCACAAGAGGTAACAATTCTATCACTGATCATGCCCATTCGTGAGGATCACTAAAGGAGAAATTTTAAATTCCACTGTGTTTTGGATCGCTCTTCTCCTTCACTATCCTCTATAAAATCTAGTACGGATGAACAAAACATAGTGTGAGCTTTCGAGACTTCAAAGCTCGACCAAGATCAGTTATCGATGTAACTCTAAAAAACGCGTGATCCCCCTCCTAGAACTCAAGTGTTTTCCTCCTCTTGTCTAGGTAACTTTTCAGTTTTCTCTGAAATGCTTTCATCTTTTATTGGACCATCTTGATCTTTTCAGTCATCTGGTGAACAATCTCAGGTCTGAGTACAACACTCTCGCCTGACTCATACCAAAACAAAGGTGTTCTACACCTCCTATCATACAAAACTCATATGGTGTCATTCCGATAATAGAATGGAAATTTTTATTGTAGGTAAACATAACTAACGACAAATAGCTATCCCAATCATCTCCTTGTTCTAGCACACAAGCCCTTAACAAATCCTCCAAAGACTGGATAATCCTCTATGTTTGACCGTCCATTTGTAGATGATAAGCATAACTCAACTTCAGCTTAGTACCCAAAGCAGCCTGCAGACTCTCCTAGAACCTCGATGTAAATCTTAAATCTCTATCTGACACAATACTTGAAGGAATACCATGCAACTTCACAATCTCATCAATATACAATTCAGCCAGCTTCTGTAAAGGATAATTGATCCTCATTGGTATAAAATGAGCCTCATTGGTCAATTTATCAATAATCACCCAAATAGAATCGCATTCGTTCGAAGTCTTTGGCAAACCTATTACAAAATTCATGGAACTAATATCCCATTTCCATTCAGGAATATTCAGCGACTGCATTATACCCAACGGCTTCTGATGTTCAATCTTTGACTTTTGGCAAGTCAAACAAGCATATATGCATTCAAAAATCTCTTTCTTCATCCCTAGCCACCAAAACATCTTCTTCAAGTCTTTATGCATTTTGGTCGCACCTGGATGGATACTCAGCTTACCACAGTGTCCTTCCTCAAGAATACTCTTCTTAAGTTCAAACACATCTGGAACACAATGTCTCCAAACTTTTAACACAAAAGCCACAACTGCTAACTCCACACCATGCGTAGGATAATTCCTCGGATGAACTTTCAACTGCCTTAAAGCATAAGCCACAACCTGACCATTCTGCATCAACACCCCCTATAGACCCATCTTCGAAGCATCACAATATACAACAAAGGACTCACTTGGATTCGACAAAATCAAAACAGGAGAAAACGCCAACTTCTTCTTGAGTTCAACAAAACTTTCTTCACATGCAACATCCAACACATAAGCTTGACCCTTTCAAGTCATCTGAGTAAAAGGCAATGCTAACTTTGAGAAGCCTTCTATAAACCTGCAATAAAAACCAACTAGGCCAAGGAATCTTCGAATCTCAGTAGCAGACTTCGGAGTCTCCCACTGCAATACAACATTAACCTTAGAAGGATCTACAGAAATTCCACCACTTGAAATCACATGGCCAAGGAACTCACTTCCTCCAACCAAAACTCACACTTGGATAACTTGGCAGAAAGCTTTTTCTTTCTCACCGCCTACAACACAATCTTTAGATGTTCAACATATTCCTCATCAGACTTTGAATATATCGAAATGTCATCGATGAAGACCATCACAAACTCATATAAATATGGATCAAATATCTGATTCACCTACTCCATGAACACGCCTCACACATTAGATACTCCAAACGACATTACAATATACTCATAGTGACCATATCTTATCCTAAATGCTACCTTTGGAATATCAACTGGTTTAACACGAATATGATGATAACCAGACCTCAAGTCTAGCTTGCTGAAAACATAGGCACCAACCAACTGATCCATCAGATCATCAATTCTCGGAAGTGGATACTTATTCTTGATAGTCACTTTATTCAACTACCTGTAGTCAACACATAATCCCATACTTCCATCCTTCTTCTTAACTAGTAACACAGGTGCACCCCACGGAGAAACACTTGGTCGAACAAACTTCTTCTCAAGTAATTCTTCCAACTGTTTCTTCAAGTCACCCAACTCTGAAGCATACATCTTATAAGGAGCCATTGACACTGGACTAGTACCATGTACTAAGTATATAGAAAATTCCATTTCATGCTTTAGCGGCAACTCACTGATTTCATCTAGAAACACTTCTAGAAATTCACATACTACAGGAAGATCACAAACTACTCCCTTTCCTCTAGCTTCCAGCGAAGCTAACATCATAAACACTTGCGCCATTACCTTCACAGACTCTTTCACTTGCTTAGCTGATACAAGCGTCAACTTTTCACCTCCATTGAACTCAGATTCACGCTTTGGAGGCAAGTCACATATATCTTCAAGAAAACATCCAGAACCACACACCACTGGCATAACACTAGCCGTCACATTTCTCTCTACTCTCTAAGAAGCAACATCAACAATACCTGATCATTTTCCCTAAAGACATCCCAACTCGAACAACAGACAAGAATCTCGAATCCCCAACATCTTCAATGTTAGGAACAACACGACTTCGACATCGCATGAGCTCTTGTGATCAACGACACACTACACCAACTTATCAAAATAATTGGTAAACACCTGGTTTAATTCTAACCAATTCATTCTGAGAACAACACCAACTTGTTCCAACAAAATACAAACCGTACACATCCTTGGGGAACACGTCGGGATACTCAACACACCACTGGCTCATCTCTATCCAAAATATCTCCTTCTCCATAACGGGAAGCGACCAACGAGAACACCTGACTGTCTTCCTTCAAGGATCACACCATTTGCTAACCAACACCATCCTCGAATCCAAACTCTCTTCGAGTTCAGGAAAACACAACATTCTCAAAACAGTTGAACTAGCCAACATTGCACTCTCGCATGCAACAACATAATATCCAAGCTCTCTACAGTTGGAACATCCAAGAGAAGCATACTCTTTTCCCCCGCTTGTTTCATTCCCAACCTGCAAATAGAAAACAAAACAAGCATTGATAGTGTTCTTACACACATGTCGCATACTAGGGAACAAACATAATTAAACAACTTGGTCGGACGGACCGACCTGCTCTGATACCACTAATGTAACACCCTTATAAACCCCACATATAATTAACGGAATTAATTAAACAATCACCAACACAAGGGTTTCACACTTTATGAAATATAAGCTATCCTGCTCCGTAACACGGGTTACAACTAGCATACTAACCTGTCATCGCATGCTCACCTTCATTTAGGTATCATCGCAGTAGAATTCAGCATCAACATTTAAAGAAAATGGAAGAGCATACGACATTTAGTCTTAAAATTCAATTTTAAAAACATCATAAAGGGTTGTAAGTAGTTCAACTCAACAACTTCAAATATTCAACATAATATGATTCATCCTAAAACATTATAATTTAATCCAAACATTTGACCCCAACCCGATGTTACATGATCAGAGCAGAATTCCGCTACATAATGACAACTAATGGAAGTCACTACAAAGCTGCCTTCCACTTACTTCAATATGGTCTACTCCTGGGTATCTGCACGATGCCCACGTAGAGGCAACATTCAAACAAAAGGGGTAAGAAATCACAATCAATTATAAAAGGTATAACATGAAAGGTAGATTGCACTCAACATAATCATTCACAATAACATATTGTAATTCTCACACCCAAATCATCATCAATATCATACACAACAACTTCTCAATTATCATCAACATCATACATAACAACTTCTCAATTATCATCAACATCATACAAAACCAATATAAATGCAACACTTATGCAATGGACTAAACCCCGACTTGACATGCATGTGGTACCAAACATGAACACTCAAGTTCTTTTCACTCCATGATCCCCACCATAGGATCAATTCCCTCTTGGAATCGGAGTACACCAAAATCACTACCATCACCATAGGTAACGCTTCACTAATCCCCTATAATAGAAATTATCTACTCGCACCCGATCCATCACCATAGGATTGAGACTCACCAAATAAATAAAACCAAAGTTCCGAAAACATGTATGCATGACTCCCAACATGCAACAATAACAATATCATCAACACATACACATCGGTCCACTCTTGGCCGTGTATGCCAACACCAACACCAAATCATCAACATAATTTCATCATGTTTATATTGTAATCATAAAACACCAACACAACAACATCAACACAATCATCTTAATAACATCATTATAGCAACACCGACATAAAAACATTATTATCACACAACAATCATTCATGTTTAATCAATCATTTATCATTGGCATATATTCATAATTAATCAATCACTATATCATACCGATTAAAATCAATAAATCAGAAATTGACATCAAAACAACATCATACAGCGGCTAATAATACCCAACAACCAACAAAACACGACAAATCGACAATTGCAACATAAATAACTGCCATATAACAACTAAGGCATCTACAATAATAAAGCATTACCAATTAATTCAAATTTTAAATACATCATATTCATCCTCTTAAGGCATCAACATGAGATAGTAATATGTGTTAGCTTTCTAATGCTTCGAACCGCGTGTCAAACGGAGCTACGGAGCTCAAGTTACGCCATTTTCAATTTCCTAAAATTTTCACGTAACAGTGGTAACCGATTACGCTTAAACCGCTAACCGATTACGGGCTTCAAAAACAACCCATAAACTTATTTTTCAAGTGGTAATCGATTACACTCATACCGGTAACCGATTACAAGTTCGAAGAATAGCCTAAAATCTTATTTTTCTCCGTTAGAGGCCTTCCAAACCTCCAGTTTCGATTCCGTAAAAAGTCTCGATCTTAGAATTCGAAACCCAACACTTATCCAATGATTAAAACATCAAATTTACGATTTATCACATATTAGCATCAATTAAATCATATAATTCATAACTTTATCAATTCCATAAACCCTCGAAACTCTCAACAATGGTGAAATTATCCCAACATTCAAAACAGAAAATACAGCCACACGTAGTGCACGAAAATCATCAATAATCATAACATATAATATCAAGATATCATAAAAATTCAGAATTTAGTAAAATCCCAAACACCCTATTGGAGTTTAAGGACTCTTCTACTCTACCCTTCACATAAACAACTGTCATATAACAACTAAGGCATCTACAATAATAATGCATTGCCAATTATTTCAATGTTAAATACATTACATTAAGCCTCTTAAGGCATCAACATGAGATAGTAATATGTGTTAGCTTTCTAACGCTTCAAACCGTGCGTCAAATGGAGCTACGGAGCTCAAGTTACGTCATTTTCAATTTCCTAAACTTTTCACGTAACAATGGTAACCGATTACGCTCAAATCGATAACCGATTACGGGCTTTGAAAATAACCCAGAAACCTATTTTTCAAGTGGTAATCGATTACACTCATACCGGTAAACAATTACAGGTTCGAAGAACAGCCTAAAATCTTATTTTTCTCCGTTGGGGGCCTCCCAGACCTCCAATTTCGACTCCGTAAAAAATTCCGATCTCAGAATTCGAAACCCAACACTTATCCAATGATTAAAACATCAAATTTACGATTTATCAAATATTAGCATCAATTAAATCATATAATTCATAACATTATCAATTCCCTAAACCCTCGAAACTCTCAATAATGGTGAAATTATCCCAACGTTCAAAGCAGAAATTACAGCCACACATAGTGCACGAAAATCATCAATAATCACAACATATAACATCAAGATATTATAAAAATTCAGAATTTAGTAAAATCCCAAACGCCTTATTGGAGTTTTTAGGACTCCTCTACCCTACCCTTCATGCATATACCCTTATTATTGAAATAATTTCCCACCCTTACCTGAATTCCTAGGAAGTGATACAATTCTCTCTTGAATTCCTATTCTTCAACCTCTAGCCAACCTTGCATTTTCCTATTTTGCTCCTAAATTTTACTTACTGTCAAATGGTTTCTCTAAAAACCTAATTTTTCCTACTTTTAGAATATATAGTAACCTCCTTACATTTTCCTAATTATTATTATTGCCCAAATTAATTATATCTCCTATCCTCTTACCGTAAACTTTCCTCAATTCACACAATTGGTCCAAGTCTTATTTTTTTATCAATTTCTCTATTTATTTCTAATAATAATTAAAATGCTAACTATTCTAATATATATTCACTTATTTAAACAATTAACCTTATTATTTAATCACTAAAAGAACTCTAAATAATTCCATTAATTTATACACCACTTAACTATTTTAATTGACCCAATCCATCATATAATTCCTAAATAATTCAATAAAATTGAATTATTGCAAAATGGGGTGCTACAACGAGCATGAATTTAAAACAGTTCAAACCATATAGTGTAGTTATCCTTCTCAATATATAGCACAAAGAGAATGTTATTTTTTGTGTTGGCGACGACAAGGGACAGGTGAAAATCTGATTTCTCCGAAGTAGTTGCGGAGGAAGACATTGTAGTCGTTGAAGAGACGATAACGGAGGATGACATGCAAGAGGCGGAAGACATGTTGACAACGACGATAAGACGAAAAAGAAACAGAAAAGGAAGGGTGCGGCGACTGAACATAACAGTAACAACCAGAAAAAAATTGGTTGGCTAGGCGACACGAAAGTGGGTGGCGCGAGCGCGTCAATGGGCGGCGCGAGCGCGTCAATGGGTCGCGCAAGGGAAGCCTAACGGTGGCGACAGTGGCCTGGTGTGAAGGAAAAACAGACGCTAACTTTGTGTGATTGAAGGAAAGGTCGCGCGGGAAAGAAATATTGTGATACCATAAAAGAGACTGAAATGTAATGTCGTGTCTCATTCATATAATCAAGAATATATATATATATATATATATATATATATATATATATATATATATATATATATATATATATAATCTTTATTTCGATTGGCTGAAACAATATATTCAAAAGATGAGAATAGTTTTGAAAAATGGTGACTGGTTTTTAGACCTATTCAAAAGATGAGAATAGTTAATGACATATGTCATGTCAATATTTCTGGTAAAAGAGGTGGTACCAAATAGAAATCAAAACAGATAATGTAATTAAATTAGAAATTAAAGATTTCACTATAGTAAACAATATATCCAATCATTTTCTCTCTAGCCATGAATAAGATCTTTTGTTGAACGAAACAAGAATCAATTTTCTCATCTATTTATTCTCTTGCAATTTCACACACCTTTCTCTTAAAAAAAAATCAATTTTCCTATTAATCATCTTTACTTTCCTCATGAAAAAAATAAAAGATAATAGAATGTCAACAATAACTTTATCTGATTCATATTTTTCTATAAAAAAAAAAATCTCTAAATGATATATCTACATTTGATGCAATAAGAACACTACTTTTCTTTAAAACAATTCTCATAAAATAATGAAATAAAATGGGCTAATAAATTATTGATGTAGCTTTGATACACCAACACCAATAAATAAATTCTCATAACACTAACAGAATGAAACATAAATTCACAAACCATGGATCATTCTCATAACACTAACATAAGAAAACATAAAGCCACAAAGCCATGAACCATTCTCATAAATCCATAAAGTCATAAAGCTACGAGACCATTCTCATAGAACCATCCTTTTCATGAAACAATAAAGCCACAAAACACACTCACTTTCCTGTAACAAATGAAAAATATTCGTATAACAACAATAGCAATTCCAATTACATTTAACATCCAGCAAATAAAGCAAATGTATTCTCATAACAACAACATCAATTCCATAAAGTTATAAAACAACTCCAATTTCCCTATAACAACAAATATTTCCCATAACATATTCTCTTATATTTATTTAATGAATTTTTGATATTGTAAAAATCAAATTGTTAAATTTCTAGCTTTCTTCCATAAAACCAAACTATTAAACTTCAGACTTTGGTACACATGAAGTTGTTGATTTTTCATAGGGAGGAAGAGAATGCATAAATCTAAATAAAAAAAAAGATTTTTGGTAACTTTGAGGAGGAGAATGTTTCGAATCAAAGTGAAAAAGAGAAATAAAATCCAGAAAAAGCTAAAACAAAATATGAAGGCTAAAAAATAAATGATGGTTAAAAGTAGAGAACAAATCATATACCTTTTGAGTTGTAAATCAGAAAGAATGAAATAATTTAGAAAAAGAGTAAAGGACACAGAGAAAATATAGGATTGAAAACTCAAAGATGGAAGAAGGAAAAAATGCATCTCTATATTTATGGTTAAGGGAAAAGATGAAAGAAAAATGGAGTTTATTAGTATGAATGATATCAATTTTATATGTTTTGGACTTTGAGAAAGAGAATGATTACGTTAAGTATTGGAAGTTTAAAGGATATATGTGTAATAATTAAAACAAATCCTAATAATTACTCCTATAACAATTAAAATAATTAGGGGATGAAAATGACCATTACAGATATAAAAAAACTTATTTAATAAGGGTTAAGATGTAAATTTATTGGCATACTACTTTCTTATATTTATAGTAGAATGTTTAAATCCATTTTTATCACATATTTTGATCAAAATAAGATTTTAATCATTTTATTTTAAAACCTAGTTTTTTTAATCTTTTATTTAACATGTTTTGAGATTTTATTCTTCGCCTTTCAATTTTGTGATGTGACAAAATTTATGTGATATCTGATAAACAAGTATTTCCATATCACTTATTTAAAATTATAATTTGTTATGGAACTTTAAAATAAATAATAATATGATAACATTAATTTTTAAAGCAGTTTATTAAATCCAAATAGCTGAAATAAAAACATGATCTTATTCTCTTATTCTGAAGAACCCTAATTTCAAAATTCGATAACTTTCAACATGTATGCAATAAATCAAACCTCCAACGTACTTGTTCTCATGGTTTCCAACAAATCAAAGACAATGTTTGTCTCGTGTGTAGACATGTTGATACAACATATGTTTCTTTTTTCAGCTGCATATTTCGTTATTTATTTTACAAATAATTTTAAACTTTAATTTTCTCAAAGATTTTTCTTTTAATCAAAGATTTTCAAGCGTTTACAATTCACCCTCTGTATTTTGAGTCACTTGTCAAACAAGTGGCATTAGAGTCTAACTCATGTTTAAGGACTAATCGTCTTAGTAGGATGATGACTTCAAATATTTCTTCTAACATAAGGACTATCCTAAATACACCTCCATCGTTTAGAGGTGATATGTTTGATTTATGGAAAGCTAGATTTAAAGTTTTCATTAAAGGTGTTAATTATGAATTTTGGAAAACCATAATCAATGGTTTATGTATCCCTAATCACTATGGCAATGGTGAAGTAGTAGATAAATATGATTTTATTTGGATCAAATAAGACATGATAAAGTTCAAACTTGATTTCAAAGCTAATTATTTTATTTTCTTTAAGTGAGAATCAATTCTTTTATGTCTTTAACTATAATTCTGCGAAGGAAGTGTGGGACAATCTCGAGATGATCTATGGAGTCTCTTCAAGTATCGAACAAGAGAGAATAAACACACGCATTTAGGATGTTGAAACATCAAATTAATTCAAGGATTATATTCACAAATGGTGTTCAACCATTGGGAACCTTGGAAGAAGTGTGATAACTTTCACATCTGAAAAATATCTAAGAGTTAAGAATTGGAATCAGAAACTTTATCCTATTCTTATATCGAGAGATAATAGTGTTTGTGATTTTCAAGAAAACTTATGGAAAGAAGACATCCTTGAAAAACTCAACGAATTGATACAACTGTTGAAAGACAAAGGATTAAAACTCAAGAACTCTAGAAGAATCGTCATCAATGTCATAAAGAGATTCTTTAAAAGAATAAGAAGTCAAATTATGGTTTTGTTTCAAAGAACAATATTAGAAAATGAAGACTTATGCAAAAATTTCTTCAATAACATTCTAGACAATAATTCTAAAGACTCATACGAGGAATCTCCTAAGATGTCATTAAAGACGTCCGAAGAGGATGAACATGTTTGCTTGAAAGTCTCTGATGAACAAGATGATTGTGAGGTAACAAATTTATCGTGTAATCAGTTATTTAAATTAAATGCTAAGTTAATCAAGGAAAATGATAAGATGGAAAAGAGAAACATAGAGCTTAAAGAATATATTGAGTTTCTAAGGAATATCAATGAAACGTTAAGGTATGATATTATAAATATTAGAAATCAAGCTAATAATTGTGAAACCAATGTTTTAAGGAAGAAGTAAGTGAAATATTTACATGAAATCCTAAGTAAATTTACTAATGAAAAATAGTAACTAGATTAGAATCTATCAAATCAAAGGAATTCCTTAAATAAAAATGGACTAGGGTTTAAATCAAATAGATCACTTAGTAAAGGTTTCAATAATCTGAAGAAATTGAATCCTTCTACATATAAATCTTCTTTCTGTAATAATATTAGACACTTAGAATCATTTTTTGCTATGATAGATTAAGACAGTCTAAAGGGAATAACTCTAGACCTCTTAGAGCTACTAATGTACCGATACCCAAAAAGAATGGTAAAAGCATGATTTGTATTGCTGATATGCTTTTCAACTTTGACGAAGTCTTAATGCCCAATTAAATGAAGATGTGAAAAGCAATTGTATACCTTGAGCATACAAGAAAGAAAGTCTTCGTGATGGCATTTTATTTTTCAGATGGTTGATCAAGACCGTTGATGGTATTTTTCAAAAGATGTGATCAAAATGTTGGTGTTGGTGCTAATAATCAATGATTGTGATGATCTTGATGATCATGCAACCTCTTAGTATTTTTAGGTGATAAGTTTGTACTGTATTTATTAATCCTGTGGTTTCAACCAAATCTTGTATCAATTGATTCACATAGAAGAAGTTATGCCTTTGGTTTGTCGTTCCCTGTAAAGGGGGAGTTTTCAGAAGTTGTTTTAAGGCTTAAGATGGTACACTTTATCGAGGTTAAAATATTGAAAAACTCTATTTAACCCTCTAAATGAATGGTTTATTAACTGCTTAGAAATTTAAAATTATTCTTACTAATGTCTTGATGGGTTTTTTTAATTATCCTTTAAAAAGGGTGCAACCTGAAAGAAAAAAGGGTGCCAAAAGCAATTAGCCAAAGCCAAATTTCAATCCAAGGCCCGACCAAAATACCAAGGAAGCTGAAACAAGGAAAATAATCAACTGTTATAATTGTCTGGATAATATATTTATTTCTAATTTCAACCAATATTAGATTATATATCTTCCTTAAATCAAATCAAATCAAATTAGAACATTGATAAAAAAAATGCGCAAATTTTTCATATTTGGTAGCCAATAATTCATTATTCCCCTAGAATAGTTGATTATCACACTTGTTTTGTAAAGATTTAATTTTGTTACATTGCGGAACCAAAAATGAATGAGGTTGCGGAAAAGGATGTGGAGCGAAGCTTCCTAAGTGATTCAAGAGCGTAATGTCTTGATCCCAAGGTTCTGACTACGACACGTTTTGAATTGAAGGAGTTAATATTCTCACCTTTTTTACTGAGTTTCCTTATTTCCTTTGAGTTAATATCCCTCTTCTTTAAGAGCAATTTTCCAAGAGCAACCTCCATCACACATTCAAAGCTTCAATGCTTTGACTTTCGACCTTTTTTTTTTCTTTACTACTTTCAACCTTACATTTCAAGGTACATTCTCTTCACTTCATCTTTTTCATTTAAGCATTTCATGTTTCTTTGTCATGATGAGTGATAATTATATTATTATAGAGAGATAGAGAGATTCAGAAAGTAGAACTTCTTATTTTTCTAAAATGGAAATGGAGTCTGAATCACACTCACCTTCCTCTGTCAGTGATGATTTTAAATCAGAGATCGTTTCTCTGGTTGATGATTCAAAAATGGAGGGAGTGTCTAAAGGTTCTACTTCAGATGGAGCTCTTTTTAGGAATACTCTAGAGGCTCTATTTCCAAAGAAACCTGATAGGGGTGAGAGTTATGTTTAGAAACCGTTGCCTCCCCCTGTCTTGATTGCGGCAGAAATAGAAGTTACCCACCAAAAGAGGGAATGTGCTGGTATTCGTCCGATTGTATAGGCGAATGAATGGTCGTAAGCCCAACGATGTTGAAATTGCACGCCATTTAGAATGTCGGGGTAGTCTAACATTGTGTCTTGGACCAGTCTCAGTGATCACTTTAAAGCTGATTAATTGGCCTGAAGGAAACTTCGATTAATTGAGCAAACTAATGCTTATAGATACCACTAGTGGTTGCCAAAGTGTTAGGGAGTCATTCTACAAAGAATACTAACGAGGTTATACCAATGCTGACATTATAGTCGGAAACTCCTCGGATTGGCCGGTTCTTCTCGTAGGCCTGGCATAGAGGATATGCAGCTCTTTTGAGGGTTGCTTAATTCCTTTATATGAGTTCCTTTTTACCAAGTTAAGGGTATGTCTGCTCTTTTTGAATTTCAAGGTAGTTGTGATGAACCGTATGAGGTTACCCCCTCACAACTTTATGCTAGAGCTTAGGCTTATATGAAGGTGTTCCAACTTTGCGCCGAGCATAAATCTTGGTAACCTTCTCTGGAGCTCTTTTTCAATCTTTTTTACGTCGCCTGCACCTCTCAGGATGATGCCCGAGAAGGATTGGTCTTCCTTCACTTAAAGTTCCTTGGTATAATTCCTTTAGCACTGACTAAGGTAATTTTCTCGAGTGTTTTATGCTAGTGAAACATATTACTCCTAAGTCTCACTTTTCCTTTTCTTCATCTTGGGCCCCGGTGGGATGCGCTCGTTCTTGCAAGACTGGTTTTCTAAAGTAATATTCTAAGGCTCATTTCTGCTGGCCTCTTTCTTCGTACCACTCAGGGATAAATCCATAATCCCTAGTGTAGGTAAAAATGAAAAAGGATTTGTGTGTTTGGTATCAAGGGATTGACTATAAAGAAGGATTTGGTTCTAGAGAAATACCCCCTTTTTAGCCGAAAAAATTACCCAAACCCCATCCTTTATCCCCCTACCCCTACATTTTATTTTTTTGGACCGAAACTCCCTCATATAAATAGTTTATCTTTCAGAAATTTTCATTTTTCCTTCCCTCTTGTTTGTTAAGTCTTCCGATATAGAAAACATTGTGGCATACTGGAACACTTCAATCAACTCTTCTGATTCACATACTACAAACCAGAACAAATTCAGTAAATCCTCTGGTTTTATAATTTCACCGGAACACTTACGAAAAATATTATGGTTTTTATTCCACATACGAGAACTCATTTTCAATGGCAAAACACTCACCAGAAGTCCTTTACAAAATGTTCCAGTTTTTTGAACATTTATTGCACTGGAAGTCTTTCAAAATGTGTTCTAATTTTTGAAAAAATTAATTAACTATAACTTTCAAAAAGTGTTCCGGATTGATTATTTTGTGTGTGTTTCTTTTTTGTTATTTTAACAGTGGTGCAAACACGAGGCGAGGATGATAGGATTCCAGATCAGGGTTTAGGACGGGGCGCTTCATCGATGTTGGCTGGTGAGGAAGAGAATATTAGTGCATTTGTATCCACACCACAACCGGTTGGATTTCCAGGAGGGTCGTATGATAGGTTTCTTTTGATAAAGTATGAGCATCACGTTGCTCGACATTTATGATTCAGTGAGGTAAGTAAATGACATTTACTTTATATTGAATAATATTTGATTTTTTATTTTGTGTTTTATAATATGTATACTTTTAATTGTTTTTAGAAGAGAGGTCCAAAGAAAGAGTTAAAGGTTGTTGGACATGGGTTAAAGCTTACATCCAAGGTTCCTAATATCCTTCCACCAGAGATGGAGAGTTGAATGAATGGGTCTTATCTGTTTTCACTCCAGAGAACCAGTTTGGCAAAGATAGACATAAACATGGTATCATCATTTGTAGAGAGATAAAATTTAGAGACATCTTCATTTCACATGCCATTTGGTGAGACGAGTATTACTCATGACGGCATCTCTTTTTTGGTTCACCTGCCCGTCAGGGGTGTGTTATGGAGCCCTTTAGATGTCACCGAAGAAGTTGTTGTTGAACTTGTTGTTGATTACTTAGGAGTGTTACAGAGTGAGGTAATAGGACATGTTCATAGCTTCAGGGGTGCTTATTATAAGTTGGAGTGGTTATACGAGTTATTTAAAGATCATCAAGCTGTTTCTAAATGGGATTGTGTGACCAGAGGGTATATGTTGATGTTGGTGGGTTCCATAATTTTTTCCGACAAGAATTTTATGCTTGTCAAGGAATAATATCTCTTATTATTTACAGACTTGGAGAGATGTTCGGGATGTAGTTCGGGAGCAGCTGCATTGGTTACCCTCTACAGATATCTCGGAGTTACTTCAATGTTCAGTTACAAGCAACTAGATGGATATCCTACTCTCCTACATGTATTTATTTTAATTTAGTTTACTTATTTTTATTTATTAAATTTTTCTATTAATAGTATTAATTTTTTAATAGTGTTGGATTCATGAATATTTTCTAACACTTGGAAAAAGATGAGAGAACTGGAAAGTAGTTGATAATTGTCGACTTCCTCGAGCTATGAGACGGTCCTATAAGCAAGGAGTCCTGAAGGTGGATAAGCTACAACGTATTTTGGACGAGTTGACACCTAGTGACATCATTTGGGGCCCATTAGAGGATCATAGAGTATGGCGCCAATTTGACGAGTTATGTATGTAAAGTGGGTTTCTGAAGTGGGGTGACACAATTATCTCATACTTTCCTAACAGATGTATACGTTAGTTTGGATATAGACAGTATGTTCCACCTCCACCCCATAATCTGAGTTGGACTCGTGTTTCTACCTTGCTTAATGGTTATCTCCGACAAGTTGATGCTGGCGAGGATGACCCATAGTTTGCTTATTTATTTGAAGCTTTGCACATTTATCGTTTGCATTTATTTATGTTTATACTTTTCATATGTATTAACTTTTACACTTATGTTTAATTTCTCATCAATTATGTGATCTTGAGATATATGAAATTAAACCTCAATGACATAATTTAATATTCATGTTTTAATGCATATTTTAATACTCAATGACATGGTATACTAAGATGGTAATACAAGTATAAGTTGTTGCCAATGTTGTAGACGTCCTGCAAATCATAACATCCAAGATGTTGCTGATGGAAACGAAACTTCTTCCAATCTAATGTGACTGGTGACAGTGGAAACCCCTCATGTTTACCTTATTAGAAAAATAAATCAAACATTAGGTCATATATTTAAAAAAGTAAAGCAAGTCATATATTAAATAAAATAAACTTAGTACATGCACCCAATGATTTTGGTTTACAAGACCAATGCAATGAATGGAGACATGTGGTGAATGTGAACTTGTCATAGGAAAGAAAGTCATGCATAGATTGCCTAAACATACAAGTACGATAGTATAGAGATTCGCTATCAAGTAACCAATATCTGGTATAGTCAACCATTTCTCTAGTTCCTGATGATCAAAGGACTCTATCATCAAATATTCTCTCACTTATGCTAACTGATTTCCAAAAAACCTATCATACAAAATTGATCTTTCTTGTCTATTATTTCCAACTCCAAGTCTCGATGAACCATTGGCCAACCATCTACACGATATCCATGCAAGGATGCAATTACTCTAAATCTACAATTACCATCTGATGCAACATTAACTACATCTTCAATATATGATCTAACATGATTAGGAAATTGAAGAGTGAATTGCTTCTTTGATTGTGATTGCTTCTTTGATAATTTCAACTTCTTCAAAGTCTGTGATGGTTGAGATTTACTTTGTGAAGATTGATATGCTTGATTAACATACTCATGATATGAAGCGTCTCTATAAACATCATATCCTACTGGTTTTTAATTTCTCAGGTGGTGGACACATTAAAGTCATTGTGGGGTAAGCAAGTTCACATACCCTACATTTTAATACTCTTTTCCCAACAAAATCTAGTGACCTAAACCTTTTTCACAATTAATATATTTCACTACTCATATCCACCTCTGATCCATCATCTACATCTACTTCCAACTCAACTTCCATACTTAGTTTCCTCCAACAAACATGAACATTATCTATTGGTATTGGTATACCACTAAGTGTGTATCTTCCTAAATCACAAGCACAAGGTAACCTATAAGATGTTCTAAGAGTACAACCACATATTTTCCCATTAGTTCCAACATAATCAACTCTTAATAACTATTCAGCAACACGTCCCAAAGCAGCTCGAGATACCGAACCACACAGATTGCCATAAAATGGGCTTATGTGCACCTGCTTAACTTCATAAAAAAGTTTTTGAAAAGAAGTTAGAATTTTTCCCAATTGTAACCTCAATTTATTATTCATAGCCTCCCAAAATTTGACCATGTCACATATACAGTTCCCCAACATCTGCTTTAGCTTCCAATGAGCAGACTCAACCCTAAAAATAATACATAGTAAAAATACTAAAAAAAAATATAGTAAAAATTCTTAAAAAAATACATAGTAAAACTACAAAAAAATACACACTGATTAGTTGTGGTGTTATCCAAATGTAGTACTCGATTAATCCATGCTCCAACAAATCTCTCTCTCTCTCTATGTGGAGTCAACCATGTGTCATTCACATAATCAGTAAATTCACTATAATTAACATAAGCCTGCTCAAGTTGTTGCAACTGTTGATCATACTCAACCTCATCACTAGCCCACACAACTTCCATCCAAAATTTTCCGATTGTCTTTTGCATGCCATTCACCATATATTGCACCAACATTTATGTTAATTTGAAATCGGCATAGCAAATTAATCATCCTTGGAAACACAACTTCAATTTATTTCATCAAAGCAAGATCTCTATCCGTCAAAATCACTTGGGGACACAAATGTTTCTTCACAAACAATTATTTCATCTTATCCAACATCCAACCAAAATTCTCTATCTACTCGGACTCCATATAAGCAAATTCAACACTAAATGTCAACTCGGTTGATGTCATGCTAACAATTTCAAGCAGAGGAAAAATATTTAATAACTTAATTAAATCTGGATGTGCCCAAAAAATATCTCTCACAACTTTCAAGTCATCTTTTTCTACTCCAATAAACAAAGCATGCAACCTTTATAAGCTTAAACAGATGTTATATATCACTTTTAACACCTCTTATTTCTTTTTGTAACATACTCTTATGCTTATATATTTGCATGATCCGAGTGACATTCTTTGGATCTCGCTCTTGCAAGGAAATCAACATGTCTCTAGGTGGAACATGTCTCTTTGTCAAATTAACAACATGTTGTTTCTCATATGGGGTCAACCTACCAACAAAGGAATGGCATTCCAATCTATCAGGTAAACCATGTTTATGAGCTCCACATTTTACATCAACCTTCCATCCAGACCCATCTTTTGCCGGAGTCGACCTGATTTTGAATGGACATCCATATTTCTTAGTCGCACTTTGTGTTCTACTATGTGTATCCTTGTATTTCCCACCTTTATCACAACCACATATTACTTTGTTGCTTCTCCCTCTCTCGCCTGTTTTAATATTTGAACGAGTGATAATAACAATTGCTTTATTTCTTACTTCAACCTATTTAATCCATGTTATCACCTATTTTCGTGTATCAAATCTTTGAGTTATTGAGAATACATCAGAAGTATCAACACATATTTGGTTTTTATCACATTTTTGTGGAGGAATTTCCATACTTGCAACATAATTTTTTTTTGTAAAAAAATAAAATAAAAAATGCAACACAGACATCTTTATACAAGTGTTCTGGTAAAAAAAAATTATACACACCAGATATCTTGTATAAAAGAGTTATGATACACATAAACCTACAAACCGAAACATGTTTAGCAAATGCACTCGAATCGGACACTCAGAACAAAAGTTATGAATTTTTAAAGTTTTTAAAGAATTGCTCCCAGTGTAACCGGTTACCCTAAAACCAGTAACCGGTTACACTACATTATGTAGTGCAACCCACACTGTGACACACACATGGTAACCGGTTACCCTAAAACTGGTAACCAGCTACACCCCTATTTCCAGCCCCTGTGTGGCCTCTGTTACACAGGATAACCGGTTATCCAAAAACTAGTAACCGGTTACACCCCTTATACTTTGCCTAGAAACATGTTTTTAAGCAGTGTAACCGGTTACTCTAATTTTAGTAACCAATTACATTGTTGCAGAAGCACTTTTTTGTAACTTTTTCAAAATGAAAATCACCTAAAATTCATCCCAAAATCCCATTTTTCTTACAAATCACTTACACCATATTTTAAGACGAAAATCACTTTTCCAAAATTCAAAACCCCAACTTATTTACACTGAAAACATTCATAACTCAGTTCTGACTCTGACCCGAAACAACATCAATCACACAACATTGACAATAATCAATTTGATCAATTTTATGATTCTAACAACAACAATTCATCATTCACACAGTTCAACAATTAACAAATATCACCATGATCATGAACATAGAGAAAAAAAACACAAAAGCTACATGGCATAATCTACCCACCATCATCATGTTAACCCTTAGATAATTAGAACTCCACTCTTACCTTAGAGTTCCTAGCAATAGATTATTTGACCTTCAACAATGGTGAATTCTCCCCTTGAGCCATAGTCTCTTCTTCTCTCTTTCTCAATTTCTTCTCCTTTCTCCCAAATTTTACGTTCTCTGAGTTTCTATCCCTCAATCCCCTTTTTATTTTTATTAATAATTCCTATTATTTAATTAACTTATTATATTACCACTAATTTCTTAATTGTAATAATAATAATAATAATAATAGTAATGATAATAATAATAATAATAATAATAATAATAATAATAATAACCCACTCAAATTGAATAATTAAATTACTATTCATATAATATTAATTAATTAACTAAATAATAACTAATATAATTAATTAGTTTTACTCACCACACCACCCTTTCTACATTTTTGCTCACACACTTCCCAACACCTTAATTTCTAAGGAAACTACCCCACACAAAGGGTACACAACACATTAAAACATCAATCAACACAACATAACCATAACTATTGCATAATTAAATTACGAAAAATAATTCAAATAAAATCTGAGCGTTACAGTTGACCTCCAACCAAATAATACAAGACTTCATAATATAGTAGTTTGAGTCTTCTCTTCCAAACTGTGAATCCAGGAAGTTAGTCATTTCTCAATAAAACAAGGATCTTAAAGCGGTTAGTCTTCATGTTCCTAAACCTTGCAAGCTCTTACATGTTCTGAGCTCACGAATCATAAACTTTGGTTTTACACGGGATAAGCAATAACCTGTGAGATTTTAATACCCGACTAATCTCAAACCTATGAAGTTTTTAATACCGGGCTAAGCTTCAACCTTTAATATTGCACTGACCAAGAACCTATGAGATTTATAACGGGCTAATCTCAAACCAAAACCATAATTGAATCACACAATCCCAAACCATTTTTATAGGTATAGCTTCTAAACAAAAAATAATCCCTAAATGGATAATATTCAACCAAGGTGTATACAAAATATTCCCTTGGTGAATTTACAATTCTACCCTTCCAGAATTACATAATAATCTCACTCAGAAAAGGACTTTTCTCACAAAAGAACTATGGCTAAAATATTAGTAAGAGAAAGCAAACAAAATGTTTAGAGAGAGAGAGAGAGAGAGAGAGAGAGAGAGAGAGAGATTTATGTCAAAGCACGATGCTGGATGAAATGAAGTAAGAAAAGGGACCTCTATGTATAGGCTAGAGGTTGGCTCAAAAAGGAAAAATTTAATAAATGCTTCTAATGATAATCTAATCAATTGACACATGTTCACAATCGATTAGAAGTTTTACATATAATTGATTGTAAGTTTTAAAAAGGAAGGAAAAGATATTTAGTCGTTGCACATCATTAAATTATTATCATAATCACTTGTGACTTAATTTTAAGCTGAGATAATGGATTACGCAAAAGACCCAATCAATTAGAGAAGTAAAAATTTTGCCTATAACAATTTTGACAGTTCATAATTCATCTATCACAACTTCAAGATATTTTTGAAAATATTTTCTTTGGTGAAATCATATTTAAAAACATTTAAATGTATGTGTGTGTTATTTAGCCACACGCTTCTGTGATAAAGCCTTTATGTTTTACAATAGATTCACTCACTACTAAATTAGGAGGTTTCCAGTACTTCAAGACGTGACAGATTCTTTCTCTTATGTGGGCACTTGCTTGAGTAGTTTGAGATGACATTTTAGATTTTATTCCATTTGATTGCCATTATCGGATATTCAAGTCCTATCGAACCCTAATGAATAAGTTTGCATATTTATCCGCTTAATTATTCATGCTTGGCTTATCATAGGACTTTAGTTATCATCATCAAAAATTGATGGCATTGTTAAAAGCATACCTCTTGCAAAACAAGGGTTCACATTCTCCCTTTTTTGATGATGACAACACATCTCTCAGGGGAGGTGGTAAAAGAAACAACATATATATATATATATATATATATATATATATATATATATATATATATATATATATATATATATATATATATATATATATATATATATATATATATATATATATATATATATATATATATATATATATATATATATATATATATATATATATATATATACCCTACTCCTCTCGAGAGTATACTTCGACCTTTTATAAAAATAAAAGAGGTGGGCAAAGATGCATAGTGAAAAATAAATATGTAAACACATGAAATTTTATACATTTAGAGAAGGAAAATAAAACACTCATATTATTTAAGATTTTTATTTTAAAATTACAAAAGGGAAATTTCTTAATTAAAAGTACAAAGAAACAAAACATTTAAGAAAAACTTAATTCATCTCAACATCATCATCATCGCTAGAAACTGTTGGAGAGATAAGGTAAATGAGCTTGTTGATATTAACATTCATCTTCTTTTGCTCATCACAAATTTCATTAAGGGTATTGGATGGATGGGTGTTTCTTCGCTCCATTTCTCTTCTTGTTAGATAAGGGATAAATTCTCCTTCTTGAATTCCATATCCCATTTTGCTTGTGACAGCTTGTCCTACTTTCGTTGTGTGCATAAATAGGTTCTTCTTCTCCAAAATCATAGCCACAATAGTTTAGGATTTTGGTGATACGTTCGGCATAAAGTAGGGTGTTATTTTTCCTTTTTCTATTTAGCATGTGGTGAAGAACCGCATCTGCCCTATTTTTTGGGACTTTGTTTTCAAAGAACCAGATGACAGAGATGTCTGATTTTTGGATGGTTAGCCTTCCTTGGGAAGGACACATGGTTCATGGTGTTGTGAATTAATCCAATGTTAGTGTTAATGAGTCCAACATTGAATGGAGTTGGAATAATGGAAGTGGGATCAATAAGGAGAGAGTGGGAAAGGGTATCAAAGTTAAATTTGTTACCTTCAAGATCCATTTGATCATAGTCTTGTTCTATGAAGGGTAGGTTGTATTCATGATCGAAGTCTTCAAGAGACAGGGTGACGGGATGTTTCGTGACTTCAGAGATGAATCTATCTTTGTAAGAGAGATTGGCGTAGAATATTTTTACTAATTTCGGGTACCTTTCCTAAGGTTTTTCAAAGATAAAGTTTCTCAGCTCTACAATAGTGAATGCTTCTATGAAGGAGAATTTTTTGAAGAGGTCTTCATCTAGATAGTGAGATGAAAAGAGTTCTCTGTTGGAGTAGAAGAGACCGAGGTTGGTTTCTTGAGCTTGAGAAGAGAAGTCTTCGAAGAAGTATGAGGATGAAGGTTGGAAAGAACAAGTTATTTTTGGTGCCATTTTGAGGTGATGATGATGAGTGAGAGAACTAATGTGTTTCTAATTCAATGATTTTAAGGAAAATGATGATATGATAAGAATGAAAAGTTACCTCTATTTATAGTTTTATGCCTAATCAATGTGTTAGTCGATTAGAAACAGTAAAAAATGAGAGTTATCCGTTGCAAGTATCTGTTACTGTAATTACTCACCCTACTAGCTATTGTAATGAGATTCAACGTTCGAATTTTTGAGTTTTCAAATGATCTAATCGATTGGATATAAGTGCCAATAGATTATTTTTTTTCCCCAATTCAGCATATCTTATTTTTGGGATTTGTGTTCAATACCCCTGCTCGACTTATTTTCACATCTTGCTATGAAACACTAGAACACTCATTTTATGGGTTAGAAAATAATTTTATTTATATGAGCAAAACACTAAAATCATTATTTTAAGGGTTTAATCATATTTTCCTGATTATTTTAACCTTAAAACAACGTAGAACTTTCTTTATCAATAATTCTTGATAAATATTACCCACTGAGGGAAGACACAAAATGGTGCATCCTCCTATACACATTGTTGAATGTGAGAGTCGGTGAAACCATAATAAGTCAATTAAAGACATATCCATTTAACTAAGCACTAAGGATCATATACTTTGAGATGTTATCAAATAATTTGATTTGCTAACAACGATTGATATTTTCCATTACCGTTCATCCTTTGATCAGAGACTTCATAAATATTGTATACTTTGGAAGTATACTATTCCTTTGCACAACATTATTAATAATCGTCAAAACTCCAAGATGCAAAGCATACATGCAAAACACTAAGGTTTTGCTTTTGGTGCCCATATTTTCTTGGGACTAAGTGCATTAGTCACAGAAGATCTAAGGTGGTTACCTTTAGATCCTTTCAATTTATCAAAACAAAAAGGTTATTCTCTTACGGCATGTGCATTTAAAAACTGGACGCTTATTATCATTTTGATCTACATATTTCCTGGGTTTTCTATCCCTTTTCAATCTTGTTCCATTTTTATTTATGGTGGACCTTTGACTAGATGCAATTAGGTCAAGCTTTTATTTCCCTTGGGTAAAATTTCATAAAGTTTCACAGACCCTAGTTACTTCTTTTATAAGGGAGTCACACCGCTTACATTTTTCTTTCGAGTTTCTAAGCTTAGTTATCTCTATTTTGAAAGAATTGTTGATTTCCTTAAGATATCTTGGGGATTTCTTAAGACATAGGGTACACTCTCTTAGTTTAGCATTTTATTTCTATAATTGATCAGTCATTCTAAATAGTTGAGTGTATGATGGTTTGATACCTGGAATAATATCTTCCTCATATGATGCCTTTAAGAAAATTTCTTCTTTGTGGGAAGAAGACTCTTTCATATCTATCTTTGAGGTTGATGTTTCTCCTCCCCTTCTTCGTTTGAGTATTGAAGATATTTCTTCATCTTCTTTATCGTCCCTTGAACAAGAGGGTCCTTCATTTGATTTTGAATCTTCTGAGGATTGTTCAACTACAATGAGTATGTTTTTTGAAGGATTGCATATGAGTTGTATGATAGGAGTAAGATGAAGTTGATGATTCTTTAGTTTGGATTCCTTCATCTTTGAGTAGTTGAATTGGATCGCTCAACTTTTTTAAAATTCTACTATTTCTTGATTTTTCCTGAAATTCATGAAGGCTCTCATCTTTTCTTTTAAGGATTGAATTAAATTTCTAATTCTTAATTCTTAGATATTTTTTATTAATATAATTTCTAACATAACTTCTAATATTGCTAAACTTTGGAAAACATTTATGATTGGTATCTTCATCTTTTTGCCTCGTGTGTTCATCTTCTCTTGTTTGATACTTGGAGAAACTCCATATATCATTTCAAGAGTATCCCATATTTCATTGGCAGTGTTACAGTCATGAACATCATAAAGTTTACTATCGTCTAGAGATTATATTATAATGTTTTGTTTGTTTTAAGATTTATCTCTATCTTTCTCTTTTCTTCTTCGGTCCAAAGGAAATGATGTTTATCCACTTCTTCATTATTTACTTCATAAGTAGGATAAACTAAACCATTGACTATAGTTTTTCACAAATCACGATTTATGATTTGAAGAAAAATTATAAACCTGGCTTGCTAATTTTTAAATCTACTATCATTAAAAAATGGTGGTGTGTTTAGAAAAGAGCTATTGTCAGAAGTCATCTTCCTCCTGGGACGATTAATTCTTAAACAGGAGTTAGGTTATGATGTTAATTGTCGGACTTGATACTTCCATTACTACAAATAATCCATTTCATGAAACAGAGGTATAATTCCAAGGCATGTCGTGTTTTATTATTTTTTTTAAAAAAAAAATACAACATATTCCTTCGGTTTCTAAATATAACCGAGGGAAAGAAAATTCAGAACATGGTTCAAATTCCAGCAAATGCAATTTATGTTTTTATTTCTTTAAAAATTGTGCCTTTATTTTCATTTTTTTTTAAATTAATGATATATTCCTTCGGGTTTCTTTAATAAATGAGGGATTAGATAATCATATTTTACTACAAAAGGGCCTGTTAATAAGATTTTATCATAAACCTAACTTATATGTAGCCGCTCCAAACTTGTACGCATCATTCTTTGGGATGGATTGCAAGACATAAAAAATATTCAATGTTCTTTTATCTTGAACAAAACATTTTTCTACTCTTGCAATCCATCCCAACATAATGGTGTTAATGTTGTTGTTGTTGTATTTTTGGAATAACATTCTTATGTTGTCAATCAAAGAAAACACTTCATAATTTATTGTTTTCCTCGTTTGACAATATTGAGAAATTTATTCCTAAACATGTTGTAAATTGCAAGCAATTGCAATACAAAAAAATGGTGAATGGTAAAAAATTGAAAAGGAAACAAGACATGTTAGTTTTTACTTTTTATCATTCACTATTTTTTATAAGTAATATATTACCTCAGTTTTTTTATAAAATAGAGGAAAAATTCCTTATTTTAACAATGCTAAAGATATTGCCAACACATCAATCAAATATGAAATTCTTAAGTTGTCAATCAAAGAAAATACTCCATAATTTATTATTTTCCTCGGTTGACAATATTGTGAAATTTATTCTTAAACATGATGTAAATTGCAAGCAATTGCAGTACAAAAAAATGTTGAATGATAAAAAATTGAAAAGGAAATAAGACATGTTACTTTCAATTTTTTATCATTCACCAATTTTTGCAAGTAATATATTACCTCAATATTTTTATAAAACTGAGGGGAAAGTCTTTATTTTAATAACACTCAATATATTGCTAACACATCAATCCACAAGAAACTCTCTACATTCACCACTATATATCTTGTTCTCTTTCTTATGAAAGTATTTTCCATGAAAACATTTACTCAAGATAACGAAATCGTTGAACAAATCTCTGGGATGGATTGCAAGTGTAGAAAAATTTTCTCATGGTTGAACAAATAACTTTATCAGAAATTGGATGCATGTAATCCATTAAACTTGAAAAGAATGCGCACAAAGGGTATACAAAAAACTTTGGATAACAACAAAAATTTGTTGGTCTCCAAGAATAACTTGAAAATATTTGTTATTCTCTGAGAATCCATTGTCAAAATCTGGATTTGTTTAAACATTGTATTTTAACATTCTATGTAAATAATGTAATTTAAAAAAAAAAGATTACTCCCCTTGATATTTTTATAGAAACCGAGAGATATGTGGCGCTTGAGAAATATAAGCGTATTTTATTTAAAAAGAAACACATTTTACCTCGGCTTTGAGTAATAACCGAGAGGAAATATATGTGTTTATTGAGTTTATTCATTGTCCTTAAACAAATCTTTGACATTCATTTAATGAGTATCAACGCTCAAGACACGACCATTAGTGATCCACGTGAAACCTAAAAGACATTATAAAAACATTTTGAATAATAAAAATTGATAATGAAACATTTGACATGAAAACTTTAAAACTTAAAGAAGTTTGAAAAAGTTCTCTATGATGGATTGCAAGCAATGTTTTAAAAATCAAATTGAATTGGCCGGTTCAATCGATTGGATCAGGAACCAGAGTTGAATCCATTCTGATTAACCTTTTAAAATTGCTAGTGGATCAAAATCGGAGTAAAACCAGAAAAACCATATTGAACCGTTCAAAACCGTTTGAACCAAAGAATTGGAGTCGGTTTTGTAAAACCGCCGGGTTCAAAAAAATGCATCAAGACAATCTTTTTTTTTTGAAATTTTTTAATACCAATATCAAAACTTAAAACACATTCCTCAATTACAAAAAATAATTCCTTGTTTGTCGTCGTTCAACTCGAATTTACTCGAATTTGCTTATTGTTGTTCAATTAAGTATGTTGTCTTGTTTATTTTTGTAATTCTATCTTATTTACTTTATGTATTCTTAATTATTTAAAATTTATTTTAGTCATTATATTCTATTATTTTAATTTTAGTTTGAATTAGTTTAACTTATTTTATTTTAATTCTTTAATTTGTTTAAATTATTCTTAAATGAAGGTTGGAATTAAGTGTATAATTATGTTGTGTTATTATATGTATTATTGATATTATTGTATTGAGTTTGTAGTGAATTTTTGAAATATTTATTTTATTAATTTGTGAACATATGATTGCGTATGACATATCTATGAAATTTAGCTTCATATTATTAGTTTATTTAATAAACGGTTCGGCCGTAGGTTTAACCGGTTTAACCAAATGAACCTTAACCCGAATGTTTCACCGGTTCCATCTTTGATTCGATTTGTAAAAATATTGATTGCAAGAGTAGAAAATTATTTGGGTTCAAGGTTTGTGTTCTTAAATAATCATATAACTAAATATTTATTTTATTTATCTATCTTTTTTTGTTTTATATCAGAAACAAATGAATGCAAAAGTCATAAAAAAATATATTGCATCTGACATTTAATCTTCCTCAAGATTCAATGAAACTAGGATCCAACATTTATTCTTCTCTAAGATATCCAATATTTGTTCTTCACCGACAATAATGACGATGAATCTGATTCTAAATTTGTTATATATTTTTATTTTAATACTCTGTGTAAAGAATGAAATATTATGTATAAATAATATAGTTTATAAATAATTTAATTTATTATTAATATGTGTAAATAATGTAATTAGTATTTAAAAAGAGAATATATTTTCCCCCTCGATTTTGGCCATAAACCAAGAGGTATGTGGCACAAGTTTTGAAAATATAAAAAAACAATTGTTGGGGATCAAACCAATGATCATTTTACTATCCTCTTGGTTATTCTAAAACCGAGGGGGTATAGTGGAGAGTTTTCATGACGCCCTTTATTACCTTGCCTCTGTAACTGAGGTTAAATCAACTTCGTGTCTGAGGTTAAATGTATTTTTTGTAGTAGTGTTCACACACAAGAGGGGGTGAATTATGTGGTTTAAAATTGTTTGATTTTGAGAAACTTTGGGAAATAAAATCAGAGTTTAAAAATATTTTCAAATGCTTAGCATGAAAAATAAAAAGCAGAAAATAAAATGAAGAATTTTAAAAGAGTTTAAGAGAAGAGATGAACCCCACGATGTATGGAGGTTAGGTTAAACAAGAAAAATGACATACTCATCTCCCCAAGAATCGGTCTTGAGAATATCCAATAAACGTTTAGAGCTTTTAGTAGGAAAGACTCACGAACCCCCTTATACAAGGAAATTATGGTTGACCTCCAACCAAATAATACAAGACTTCAAAATATAGCAGTTTGAGTCTTTCCTTCCAAATAGTGAATCCACGCGGTTAGTACTTTCTCCACAAATAAGGATCTTAGAGCGGTTAGTCTTCAAGTTCCGAAACCTTGCAAGTGTTTACACAGGCTGAACTCACACACCTTAAACCTTGGTTTTACAAGGAAAAACCAATAAACTGTGAGATTTTAATATTGGGCTAATCTCGAACCTATTAAGCTTTTAATACTGGGCTGAGCTTCAATCTATCTTGGTTTAAATACCGGACTGACCAAAAACTTATGAGATTTTATAACAGGCTAATCTCGAACAAAAATTGGAACTAAATCACACATTCCCAAACCAAAGCTTTTTACGTTTTAGCTTCTAACCTACAAATAATATGTAACTGGATAATATTCAACCAAGGTGTATACAAAATATTTCCTTGGTGAATTTACAGTTCTATCCTTCCAGAATTACAGAATAATCTCACACACAAAAGAACTTTTCGCACAAAAGTACCATGGCTAAAATATTTGTGACTGAAAGTAAACAAAATGTTTATATATATATATATATATATATATATATATATATATATATATATATATATATATATATATATATATATATATATATATATATATATATATATATATATATATATATATATATATATATATATATATATATATATATATATATATATATATATATATATATATATATATATATATATATAGATAGAGAGCGAGAGAGAGAGAGAGAGAGAGAGTTGTGTCAAAGCATGATTCTAGATGAAATGAAATGAGAAAAGAGATCTCTATTTATAGGCTAGAGGTTGACTCAAAAATGAATTTCCAATAAATGCTTATTATGACAATCTAATCGATTGACACATGTTCACAATCAATTAGAAGTTATAAATATTATCGATTGTAAGTTTTAAAAAGGAAGGAAAAGATATATAGTTATTTCACATTATTAATGTGTTATCCTAATCGCTTATGACTCAATTTTGAAATGAGATGATCGATTAAAAAAAGGTCCAATCGAATAGATAAGTCAAAATTTTGCCTATAGCAATTTTGACAGTTCCTAATTCATCTGACACAACTTCAAGATTCTTTTGAAAATATTTTCTTTGTCTAAATCATTTTGAAAAACATATTTGTGTGTGTGTGTGTGTGTGTGTGTGTGTGTGTGATTTAGTCATGTGTTTCTACGATAAAGCCCTTATGTTTTACAATAGGTTCACTCAAAACAAAATTAGGAGGTTCTCCAGTACTTCAAGACTTTCCAGATGCTTTCTCTCATTTGGGAACTTACTTGAGTAGGTTGAGATTCCATTCCATTTGAATGGCATCATCGGATAGTCAAGTCTTATCAAACCCTAATGAATAGATTTGTATCTTTATCCACTTAATCTTTCATGCTTATCATAAGACAATAGTTTTCATCATCAAAAGCTGATGTCCTTATTTAAAGCATATCACATGCAAAACAAGGCTCCACACCTTAGGTGTTATACAGTAGTCAGATATGGATACCACTGGATCTATGCGTTCTCCTCCAAACATTTCTTGATTATGAATTTTGATAAGGTTGCAAAGGTGAAGGAGGAAATTGTGTAAACCAGGATTTGATTCACTCTTGATTCGGTGGCTTGAGGAGCTCATAAGGTGGTGAATTAGATATTTATATATGAACCATCAGAATCCAGATCTGGAACTTCGAATCTTGTTCAATCACATTTGAGTAGCAAACCTGATTCTCGTGGAAATTGGAAATCAATTCCCATAAACAACGTCACTGTTCCATTCCAAAATAAAAAATGGATGTGGTTCCAGAAACTATGGTGAAGTGAATCTTCCTAAGCAATTCTAAGTGTAGCGTTTCAATCCGAAGGTTCCAATTGTGACAAGTCTTGAATCAGAGGCGTGGATCTTGAACAGGCGTTGCTAATCTCCAATACGGTGGACATAGGGGGGATACTTGCATGGTTAGCACTCAAATACCCAAGTCAATTAGGGTTCAAGATAACTGTAGTGAAAATGAAGATTAGATATTGTGTACCTGAAAACCCCTTGTGAAGGTATTTATACCTTAGGCTCAATGGAGTGGGAATTATAATTGGGCCTTGTCTTATTGGGCCTTTGGCTGATACGGAACAACTTCCAATCTTTTATGGGTTGATTTCTTATGGATTTTATGGAGTTTTTGTCACGCTCAAAGGCTCAGAAACGTCAATATATAAAGGTACACATATTCCCGTATTTTTACATCATTTCCTCTTCTCTCTCTCTCTCTCTCTCTCTCTCTCTCTCTCTTTCTCTCTCTTCTTTTGTTTGTGTGAGGCTCTGCTTGTTATTACTACTATCATCTTGTTATGGCTCCATCAACGAGTATATCTACTGAAAATACATCTTCAAATAAGTCTCCCTTAAAATGGTCCTCATAAAATAATTTAAAAGACATGTCCAATAGGAAGGTGATTAGGGAAACTAGTATGGAACCAATGTTTCTTAGAGAATTCAGACCATATGAGAATATTAATAGAGGATTGCTCAGAGATTTCTTTACAAAAATACCACAATGAATGTTTCTAAGGCTTGTTAGAGAGTTCTACTCTTATCTCCAAATTGAAAGTGTGAGACTCATAATCTAGGTAAAAAGGGTTGAAGTCATAATCAACACAAAAGAGTTTGGAAAATTGTTTGAGCTACCCTTCTGTGGAATATTCTACAGCTATGACGAGCCTTCAAAGTTCAAAAGGTTCAGTCTAAATACTTCCATTCTAGGTTTTCTAAAAGATCCAATGGGTGAAAAAAAACTTCCTCTCAAAATAAAGTTCTTGAAGGCTAAGTGTCTAGTTGCATATTACATTCTTACTCGAATTCTTTTTCCCAGATAAGGAAATATTGAAGCTTTGGGCAAAGAGGATATAATACCCTTATGGTTGTAACATAATATCATCTAACAATTGGGTAGATGGATTGTTCAACTGCATGTTCTTTTGCAAGTAGAATCACGCAACTGAGCTAACATATAGAAGTTTGATCGCCAAGATTCCAGCTAGAGCAGGACCGATCTTGCAACAAAAAAAATTGACACAGTCTACTATCAGACCAACTCAACATGCCTCATCAAGTTGAAGGTCCATGTCTTTTGAGGAGAATTAAGTAGTGGTCATATGAAGGAAGAGGAAGATACAAACATTCAGCCTGGAACAAATGAAGGAGTTATGAATGCCATCCTCACAATCTCTCAAGAAACCGCTCTCATCATTCAAAGGATATCTAAGGAATTTGTTGCCCTCACAAGGAATTCAAAGGGAAAAGCCATAGTTTGGAATGATGATAGTGACAACGCGTAGATGTCCCACTTATGTGTTTTCTTTTAGCTTTAAGTGTGTTTGATTTCTACACTTTCCTACTTTTTGTACTTTGAATTCTATTTAATTATTAAAGCATTTCATGTTTCTAGTAAATCACATGTGATCAATATGACTATGTGCTTGCTTGCTTATGCCAAAGGGAGGGAAGTATACTCGATATGGGAGTAGAGTATACTCTCTGCTCATGTGAGGGAAATTTTAACCACTCCAAATTCTACCCTTTACTTTTCTCTTTTATCACCCCCTTGAGAGATGAATTTCCATAATTAAAGAAAGAAGACGTTAATTGTGTGTTTCAGAAAAATTGGATTTGAAAAACTTTTATAATTAGAATCATAGTTTGAAAACATTTTAGAATTTTTTTTAGAGTTATGTAGCAGAAAATAAAATTGTAGAAGGTAAATGCATAAATATAAAAAGTTAAAGGAAAAAAGAAGACACCAGGATTTATACAAGTTCAGTAAAAAGTGACTTAGTCTTGTCCCCAATATTTGATCTTGAGAGTATCCAATAAACTTAAGAACTTTTGGTAGGTTGAGCTCTAGAACCCCCTTATATAAGGAAAAATGAAGTTTGTGGCTAACTTCCAACCAAACAGCAAACATGAGAGAGAAGTGACGAGTATTCCTTCTAAACGATGGATTGAAACGGTTAATCTCCATTTGAAAAGAAACTTAGTGCGGTTAGTCTTCAAGCTTCAAACAAACGTTGAAAGTGTTTAACAGTAGGATGAGCCCGTGAACCTAAACTTGGTTTTATACTGGGTAACCAAGAACTTGTGAGATTTTACCATAAGGCTAATCTCAAAACAAATAAGCTTTTATCGCAGGCCGAGATTTAACTGAAACTTGGTTTTATCATGGATAAACCAAGGACCTGTGAGGTTTTATTGTTGGTTGATCTAGAACCTTGAAAGCTTTTGAACGAGCTGGACTTTCTATCCTAAACGTAGGCTTGATCACATAATTCACAAACCAAAGCTTTTTACATGTTTAGCTTCAAACCCAAACAAACAATCCTTAAGTGGATAGAATGTTTAACAAGGTTAAAAACAAATACTTCCTTGGTGAACTTACAAAACTAACCTTCCAAAATTACAGCTTCCTCACTCGAAAATTGAATTTCTCAAAAAAGCATTATGGATAAACTTTTAGTGGGAGAAAGTAAACAAAAAGAGTTTTTTTAGAGGAAGGGGGAGAGAGAGAGAAAGAAATATATATATATATATATATATATATTATATATATATATATATATATATATATATATATATATATATATATATATATATATATATAATATATATATATATATATATATATATATATATATATATATATATATATATATATATATATATATATATATATATATATATATATAGAGAGAGAGAGAGAGAGAGAGAGAGAGAGAGAGAGAGAGAGAGAGAGAGAGAGAGAGAGAGAGAGAGAGAGAGAGAGAGAGAGAGAGAGAGAGAGAGAGAGAGAGAGAGAGAGAAGTGGGAAATGAAATCACATTTCTGGATGATGAAAAGAGTGGGAAGAGACCTTTATTTATAGGCCAAAGATTAACACGAAAAGGAAAAGTTATAAGGAAAATTATGATATGCCAATTGATTAGCATCATGTCCCAAATTGATTATTAGGCTTGTGTTAATTAATTAGTGAGCTCAAAATGATAAGAAAAGATATTTAGTTGTTACTAGTTATTAACGCATTGTCCTAATCGATTAGAGCATATTTTTTAACTTCTCCAATCGATTGCCATAAGGTGCCAATCGATTGACAAGCGCAAAAACATGCCCATATCATTTCTGACACTTCCTAACTTGCCTAGCACAACTTCAAGACATTTTTAGAAATTATTTCTTGAGAAACTTAACTTGAAAAATTTTGTGTGTGCGTGTGTGTGTGTGTCTGTGTGTGTGTGTGATTTGTCCATACAGATTTACGAAAAAAACCTTTATGCTTTTACAATGTATTCACTCAGACGTGCCGAGGAAGACTTTCATGTACTTCAAGATTTGTCATATGCTTCATCCTAATTGCTTCAATTTACTTTGAGATGATGCTTGAGTTATTATCCATTTGGTTGTCATCATCATAGAGTCAAGTCCATCAAACCCTAATATTCAGGTGTTCATCTTTAACCAATTTGACCGCTTTATGCTTTACTTTAATTGTTGTTATAAAAAAATAGTTGACATTATTAAGCACTAGTTGTCATCATCAAAAGTATTTATCCTTGTTAAAGAAATATCACCTAAAAGTGACTTGTAAAACTGGGTTCCACAAGGTGATCCAAAGTGGCGAGTTTATTGATATTAAAGCTGCAATGAATTATTTGATTATGATGATGATAACACATGATATCAAATAGTATCTAGTGAAGTCATTGCCTCTTAAAGATAGCTCAAGAGGTCGAAGATGATCTTAGTACTAAGATGTTTTATCAAGAGATCATTTTGAAGTTTCTCCTATTCAGATTCATAGAAGATATACCTCTAACATCAAGTCCTCTCTTTGAAGTTATCTCTGCCATTCAATGATGCTCAAGTGAAGAATTATATTTCAAGATTCTCCGGTGGTTTGGTATCTCAACTCTCTGTTTATGGTAATCAACTTGAAGACATCTCAAGCCTTATCATTCTAGAAGATTCAAGCTTCAGAGTTATGAAAGAGAAGAAGTATGAAAGCTCACCGGATTATATTTGTCTAAGTTACCAGAGTCTACTAAGGCATAAAGGCATCTCCATAATTACTTAGGCAAAATCACACACACACATAGAACATTTGAGGAACATCTCTTAATTTGTTAAAACCACCTAAAAATGTGTTTAAGGTATAAGATAATTGATTAGGGAGTCGTCTGATCAATTGGAAACACTTTTTTACAAAGAATAAGCAACTAACCTTAGTGTTATTATCGATTATTTCACTTTACAACATTCGTAATCGACTGGAACAATCTCTTAATGATTGGAAATAATTAGAAATTAAAATATTCTATTTTGGGGTGTAATAATCAATTAGGCTAATCAATTATAACATTTATTTGTCCCATAGATTATTCCTAATTTGAACCACATTTTATCTTATAAATAGAAATCTACTCTACCTTTTCAAATGACTCAAAAAATGGTCTTTAATCCTACTTTCTCACTCTCTCATATTTTTCTATAAATCTTTTTTTCTCACTTAAATTTTGTTTTAGTACTTTGAAAGAATAGGGGAGTGGATAGACGTCCCATATTATTGAAGAGAGCATGGTTAACTTCCATATAACTCCTTCCCTATCGTAGCGAATAGTGGACGCGTTAATTCATCATTCTCCCATATTTGACTGGTTATTCTTGAAATATGCGACATATTTAAGAAAGGGACGACACATAAAGTAAATAGGTGGTCGATCTCGTGAACGATGATCTGGAAGGCGTTATGGTGAGTCGATCACTTAACTCCATCGTAGCGTCTCATGGGCCCTTTACGAATATACTAGTACACTAATCATATGATTCATTCTTTCTATAATTTCATTATGTTCATTCATCTTTGTAACAATTTCCTAAACTTGATTTCGTGCCCTTTAAAATACTCTTCAAATGGACCTCTATATTCACCACCATTATCAACTCTGACATATTTTTGCTTCTTTCCTTTTTCTCTTTCAATAAATGCATGAAAGTGTTTGAAAACATCTGGTACTTGGTCTTTAAATTTCAAAACAAAACTCACACTTTACTAGAGTGGTCGTCAATAAAAGTAACAAAATATGATGCACCACTTAATCACCTAATGGTTCAAAAACCACCAATTTCACAAACTGCTTCATTTCCCATTTTAATGATTCTAAAATCACCAACATTATAAACTGAGAAGAAATCACGCGGAGTAGCAACACAGTATGAGATACCCGAATATTCACTTCAAACCTTAAAGTATAGAATATATAATCATATTAATTATAAAATATTCAACCTCCATTATTCCAAGTGATGTGGGACTTCCAACTCATATTTATATCTCTAACAGATGCTATTAGTAAAATCATTTGGCTAAGAAGTTTACTATCCAATGTTCAAGTTCCATGTCTCGGATCAATATCTTTATCTAGTGGCAATCAAAGTCAAGCAACTTTTCATTTAACAATCTATATTGTTTTTACATGAGAAGACTAAATATATTGAAGTTAATTATCATTTCATTCGAGACCATATACAATCTAGTGTTATACAAACAACTCATTTATAAACCAAACAAGAAGAAGATGATTTTTTTACAAAGTCATTAAAAACAAAGACATTTTCGTGATTTTTTTTTTGTCCAAGTTGGATCAAGCAGCCGAGCTAAAGTTTTAAGTTCAAAATTATAAGTTAAAAAATTACTTTAAAATTTATTATTTTATAATAAATATATAAAATACCCTCTCCATCATAAATTAAGTTTATATTTAAATATTTTACACAAATTAAAAAAATATGATAAATAAAAGCGAAAGAATATCAATTTTACTATATTATCTTTGTTATTTATTGATGTATTTTAATGATCATGGAGAGTAAATTACAAATAATGTAAATAATATTAATTGAAAGGTACAGACGAAAGAAAAAAAATCAAAATTACATTGAAAATTAAAAACAACAATTATTTTAGAATAACTAATTTATTAAAATGTAAAACATATTTATATTCTCATGGTATCATAACTTAGTTCAAGAATCTATTATTAAAATTTCTATTTTTAAATGGTTTAATTTGTACCAATAAAACACATATTTCAACAACTTAATTTTAATTTATACTTCATTTCTTTTTAAATATCATTTTTTATTTATAATTTTTTGTTTCTTTTTAATGGTACTTGCAAAATTTAAGATGATATTAAATATATTTTTATCAAAATTACTTTTAAATAATTATTACAGAAAAAAAATTAACAATATTTATTATTTAAAAAATAACGGATGAAACATTAAATTGAATGATTATCAAACCAGACTCAAATGTCGCTAGGAATGGTCATGGTCATGTCATGTCCTAAGACACCCATTTGTATACCCCACTTTCACGCGCATCACATATTGTGTTGCCTCGTTATAATCAACAACAACTTACAAAGAGATCGATAATAAGAGTTTTTTTTTTCTTTAAAAAAAATAGACTTTTTCTTAGGCCTGTTTAATTACTCTCTCCGTTCTTTTTTAAGTGTCATTTTTTTACTTTTTACCGATATCAAAAAAGTTAATCATTATTACTATTTTTTAAATAATAATTTTTGTTTTATCTATACTCCTATTTATTTATTATATTCATTTTACTTTTTCTCTCTATAATAATTATTTAGGAGTAATTTTGACAAAATTACAATTAATACTATTTAAACTTTGTAAATAACAATTAAAAAAAACAATTTTTTTTATAATATTTAAAAAGGAACGGAGGGAGTACTTTCTTTTTAACATATACATTATATAAGACAATAGGAAGAAAACACTTTTTTTTTCAAATTTTTTAAGGTTGTTATATTATATTTCCAATATTCCAAATCAAGAGCTTTAAGGATAGAAACTACTCATCTCATCGTATATAAAAATGTAAACAGATATATAGTGTAAAACAAAAGTTAGTTTTTATTAAAAATAAAAGTTAGTTGAAAAAACAACATGGCCAACATTTGACCATAAAAAACAACAACAACGTGGCAAAAACATTGCTCTATTATTAAAACAACACAACTATATCTCCTCTTCACTTTCATCCATTTCCATGTCCATTCCTTTTACTATATACTACTTCATTTGCTTCAATGGAAAACAAGAACAACAATCTCCTCCTCCAACCACTTCTACCTCATTTCAACCCTTCCTCTCATGAAATCAACCAACACAACAGTAACAACACAAACAACATCATTCACAGAATCCTCTTTTTTCTCTTTGTAGCATTTATCTCAATATGGGCAAACTATGAAGCATCAAAGACATTTGATATATACATAATAAACGACACCAAAGACTCTCTTGCCGGACGTCGTTTCACTCTTTTCTACATCTCAAACGACAAAGCCGCACGTATAGTTTTCAACACAAGCTCCTTCGTAGAACAAATTCTTTACCCTAATAGCAACAATGATATTGTCAAGAATAAAAAGAATATCAAGAGTGTCACTCTTCGCCTTGTTCATCACAATCTCAATACAAACACCATAATCACCGCTGCCGCTGCCGCCGGAGAAAATAATAATAAAAACTATGTAATTGAGATTAGTTCTATGTTACTTGAAGATGAAAATTTCAACAAAATGGTGATAGTGGGTGAAATTCAACGTGCCATGGCTAGAGTTTGGCTATGGGATGGAAGATCTAAGGCACCGCCTAGGCTTCTCGATGGTATGGCGGAGTATGTTGCGGAGTTAGCCGGATTCCGTCGTGAGAGGCTCTCAGGTGGAGGTGATAAGTTGCCGGAATGTGAACTTGGCGGTGGTTTATGGTGGGAGGATAAGGACCCTACGCATGTTGCACGTTTGTTGAATTGTTGTGAAAATTATGAGAAGGGATTTATCCAACGGTTGAATGAAGCTTTGAGAGACACGTGGCATGATCATGTGGTGGATGATTTGTTGGGATTGAAAGGCACCAAGCTACGTGGATTTTATAATGCTTCTTATCTGTAGCAAGTTGAATATATTTTTTCAAATAGTTTATTCTTTAATTATTTTCTTTAAAATTGTTATTGAAAACGATAGATTTAATTATTTGAAATGAATATTGTGGGTTAGTTAGTTGAGTTGGCAAACACGTTATTAATTGAGTTGGGGTCACCTATGTTTGATGCAATATAATCACATGGAATTAACATGACGCATGTGCAATTATGTGATGACATTTTGCTTTTATCTTCTAAGCTATTTTCAGTTTACTTATAGAAAACCTCATGAAATAAATCAATATGATAAAAAATTATTCAATTTACTAGTTAAAAAAGTATTTTTTTGAAAATTATTCTAATCCGGAAGTAAAAGAAATCAAATCGAATCGAATTCTAGTGCGGTGACACTATTATGAAAATTTCTTATATCTCGTTGAAAAATAAATTTTATTTTGATTTCATAGGCGAGATATATAAAAGAGTGATGAAATTTGTCATTTTTTTCTCGAATAAATTTTAATGAGAGAGAATTTATGCTCGTTATAGTTCAATCTCCAACAACAAAGTTCAATCTCCAACAACGTTTTTGTTTTTTCAAAACTAAAAAAAGTATGTCATTATACCTCTCACTTGTTGGTAATAATCGGGGTGGAAAGTGAATATCAAATTGAGAGGAAACACATTTTTTGTCAAATATAATTTATTTTGACCTCCATTTTGTTTTAGACATAACCTATACACATTTTGTGACAAAATCTTTATAAACATCTTTGTCCTCTATCACTGATAATTTGAAATCGACGTCGATTTTCGCATCAACACTTGATACTTTAAAGCACAACTCTTGCGCAGTCACAACCCTAATCGCATAACTCTTTGACATCACAACCCTTGTACCGTCATGAACCTTAATGCATCAATTTCATACCGTCAAACACACCTCGATTGTTAATCCAATATGATTGATCAACACGTCATTGCTTCACCATACTTTCGTCGGATTCCGAAGCAAATGACCATTGATTGCTCAAAGGAAAACAACCATTAAGTGTTTGAATGAACGCAAGAGAAACAATATATCATATATACCGTATTTTGCATCAGAATTACTTATATCATATATATAACTTGATCGATCTCATTTGTGTAACCTATGGACAATCAATGTATCGCTGCTTCACCATACTAACGTCGGATTCTGAAGCATAGTCAACATCAATCATCCAAATCGTACACACATGATGCCAAATTTAATTACTCGTTTATTCTTGATTCATTCTGTCTTTTAATCGTATTAATACAGAAAATACAGAAAATAAACAACTTTCAGATGCATGGTTTTATAAGTGGCTCTGATACCACTGAAGGAGAATAGCGATCCAAAACGCAACAGGAATTAAAAAATTTCTCCTTTAGTGATCCTTACGAATGAGCATGATCCGTGATAGAATCGTTACCTCTTGTGGCGATTGAAACCTTTGATACAAATCTAAGGAGTGATCACGAACGTTGAATGGTGACAACGCCTCTACTCAGTCCACACGAACGAATTTCTTCAATCTCAATGCTAACTGCTACGAATGAAGGCTTTAAGTGAGAGAGAGAGAGAGAGAGAGAGAGAGAGAGAGAGAGAGAGAGAGAGAGAGAGAGAAACGAAATTTCAACTACATAAATGCTTCTGCACAAGGGTTCTATTTATAGAACCACTTGTGTGGGATGTAAGCTAAAAAGCCCACTTAAGTGTATGTGGTCCATATCTTATGATATGTCAAAATCACTTAAGCGTATGGTACCTTACCATATTTTGTATTCTACTTAAGTACACCGTACCTTACGATGTTCTACAATTCACTTAAGTGCATCGTACCTTACGGTGTTCCTTATTTACTCTATCTCTCATCAATCCGTCCTTTTGTGTGTGACCCTATAGGTTTTTGCGACATTAGCAATTATATTAAATCACGCATTTAACATAATAAATAGTGAGCGGTATCTAGCAACACATCACTACCACCCAAGACACGAAAATGTCATGTGATCTGACAAATCCTTTTGTGATAATACTTATGTGTATAATTACCCTTTTTCCCCTATATCTATATTGAACACAAGGCATAGACCGTGTCATCCTTGTCCAGTTCAATATTGGGCCCGTAGACATTTATCCTATTACGCAGGATGGACAAAATCCATTTAGGTCACTCATGTCCCTCAACATGCTTCGTGGAGTACCCATCAACTGTCTTTATGGTCATCATGTTACGGACACCGTTTGATCAACAATAAAGCACTCGACTCTACATCTAGGGTCCATAGCGGTTTCATGTCGAAGGGTGGTATACACCACTATCACCATGAGAATAACTTATGACACTTTGCATAACATTCTATATGGTATTCTCATAGCGGGTCAATCCAGTATACATATTACTCCTAATATTCATACCTATGTTTAAGACTTTATAACTCCTTATCCACGATCCATTATATGTGATCATCAGTCTATATACATAATAGTCTTAATGCTTTAATGTTATTCCACTTTACAACAAAGCTCGACTACGGATACTTTAAGAATAATGTCCTTATGTTTAATGAGATCTCATGATTAAGTAACACTTGATACATTAAACGGACTATCTATTCTAGGGACTTTATTAAAATAACATAATAAAGAAAAAACCTTTTATTGTTAATAAATAATTCGATACAAGTACCAAAAATATTGGTCTCTAGGGCTTACACCAACAAACAAACATTATCCAAAGCCACCTTAATAAGAGATATGAAGAGACATCCTTTGAAAGATTATTGATGGGGTGAAAGAGTATAAAAGGGGACCTACCTGTCATACCCTAATTTTTAACCCTAAGATCCCACATATAATTTGCATCCTTACATAAAAACAAGGTCACATCTTTGTCCTCTCCCTCTCATTTTTGGGTTTTCCTTTTACATAGATCATCAAGCATATATATGTTAGTGTTTTACCTTTGTGTTTATATGTTTATTTATTATCTAACCAATAATCAAAATATGAAAAATATGTCTTGTTTTCTTTATGTTTATTGTGCAAGGTAGGGCTTGTCATCAAGAGTATCAAGCATGGCTCATCAGCTAGGGTTTTGTTGATTCATCAAGTCAACATGGGCTCAACCATTGATTATCAAGGTGATTATATCTCAATACATGATCTCTAAGGTTCTAAAACATCTTACAATCTCATTTTGATCAAGAGTATCTCAAAGTTTTGTTGCCAACTTCTCAAGAAAAGTCAAAGGTCCACGTGTTTATTTCCATGCCTTCTTCAATAACTTACCTCAAACTTTGAGCAACTCAACCAAACGACATTCAAGGACACCTTATTTTGAGTTCATATGATCATACATGTGCTTTGAAATTAAAGGAAAGTCCAAGTGCACAAGTTTATTTTAAGATGGTTTGACCAAAAAGTCAACATTTGAAGTCAAACTTCAAAAGATCATAACTCCTTCAATTCTCAACATTGTTTTTTGGTTTTTTTCATATGACTCTTCTCAATATCCTCTAAAACTTATCTTTAAATGACAATAGCCAATTCTGCTTGGAGGATCATCAAAAGTTTGAAGACATTAAAGATTATTTGTGGACTTAGTGAAATTTGACTTATTTTCAAGTGACTTTTTCTCAACTTTCAAGGATCACAACTTCTTCAATCTTCAACATTTGAGGCTGAATATTTTTGAACAATATTATTTGTGATGCTCTCTACAATTTTTCATCAAGGATCAAAGTCAAATTATGCTTGGAAGGCCATGAAATTCTTTGAAACATTACATGTCATTTTCAGCCATTTGGGACTTAGAACTTTCTAAGTTACATGACCTGATTTTCGTGCCAACTTCAACATGATATAACTTTGTGCTCAAGCATCCAAATGCAACCTTTGTTGGCACATGTAATATTTGATATGATGTCAACACATTGCAAGAATAATGGGATCAAAAAGCCTCATGAGCAAGATGCCTCATTGAGTTGAACATGGTGACTTGGAACTGAAGAAATCACCATGATCAGATTTTGAACTTCACTAATCCTCAATTGCAAGCCAAATTACCACACGTTTTAGACATAAATATGCTTAACCAAGTTTCCAAAAGTTAATTGACTCTTAAATTGCATCATTTGGATGAGTTTTGATGGTTTGCAAGTCACATTTTTCTCACATTCTGATCAAATTCGTTTGGCACGAATTGAGCATCATTCTACACATATTTGGATCCCAACACATTCTCTATAAATAAAGGAACGTCTTGCATTAATTTTAAAGCTTTTGAGAGCCAAGAAACCCTAGTTTCACTCTAAAAATTTTCCAAAAAATTGAACTATCGTGTTTTGAATTTCAGCTTGTTCCAATCCAATTTCTTGATTCCATTAGCACCTTCGGTCTTCTCTAAAGCTTTTGCAACAATTCCCAAGCTCTGATACCTTCTGAAGTGAACTGACCAGATCAAGCTTCATCAACTTATGATCATCATTTAGACAAGGAATTTTTGAGCATCATTTAAACTCAAACAAGTTACGAGAATGTAGTCCTTCACTCTCTGATACTTTCCCCTAACTTATCTGGTTTTGATTGATCTTGTTCATCATTTAATTAAATTTTTCGTGGCTTGCTTGCTTCCGAAACTTCTCTAAAATTCCCGATGCTCAGTTTAGATAAATAAATTTGGAGCATGAGATTGAATTCGTGATGAGAAGGCGATAACATTGGTAGTAGTATCGTGTTTTGAATTTACCAAATGATGAAACTTTGGTGAGGGATCATTAAGGAAGATGACCGAAGTTATCTCAAATCATCTGAGCTTGCATACATGTTGGCAATTTGAATTGTTCTTATTGGTCCATTTTGAATTAGATCTCGTGTTTTATTTTTGATAATTTCCATCGTGCATCCTACTCTCTGAGGATTGTTGGATCCCCCACGTCAATTAATGAGGTCATATCCAATACTCCGTGTTTTTTCTGATTTTATTTCTTTTTATTTTCATTTTAAAATTCTTTTTCTTTTTAAATTCATAGAAAATTCATTTTACATCCAAAAATCCCAAAATAATTTCTAAAATTCTCTTTTATTTTTCTTCTTCTGGTTTTTATTTTTCCACTTTTTATTTTCTTGATTTTATATTTTTCTTGAATTTCTCCTTTGTTTTAATTGGTTTAAAAATACTTTTATCCATTTTTAAATTCTAAAAAAATTATTCAATGTCCCTTATTTTATTTCCAACCTTCTATAATTTTCTTGGCCATTCATTTGGTGTTTTAAAGGGACTTATGGATTTCTCTTTTATTTCCTTTTTAAAATTCATTTTAAAAATATTTTTAATGCATTTTAGTTTATCTTTTTTCATTTTATGCTTGTTCGAGCTTTGTTGACTTCTGTTGGCCTTGGATCATGGTTACTTTGATCACAAGTCTCATCAAACTCAATGGATCTTGGTTGTTGATGGCGTGAAAACCCTAATCCACCAAAATGGATGATTGAATTTGATGATGACTTGACCAAGCCTTTGATCCAATTTGGATTTGGTTTCTCTTGTACTCTTCTCCTTCACCCCCATTCTCTTTTTTTTTATTAATGGGATGGTTTGTGTCCATCTTGTTCATGATGTATGGAATGGTGTTTGATGAACTTTCATCATTTCAAATCTATCTCCTAATTGATCATTGATCATTTGAGATACTTTGGATTTATGTATAAGTTTGTCCTAAGTATCATGAAGTATGGATTAAAGTAATTGACCATCCCCCTAGCCTTTGTGCTTGATCCATCCTCTTTTATTTTTTGTGTGGTATGACTTTAGGAGAATGATTTACATATCATTTCTCTATCATATATTAACACAAATATTATTATTGACCGACCTCAGATAGTTGTGACTTCTATATAAGTCCAATTACGATTGCTTAACATAGTGCTAAATTTGTCCCGAAAGTAAGTCATTTTCATAAGTGAGATTGTAAGTCTCCTACTCCCCACGTCATTGTGTGAAAAACATTGTTTCCTTTTCACCTAAAAGAGCTAGTGGCATACTTGTTGATTTTATCCAATTTGGAGCCCTTCCAATGGTGATGTATAGGTCTATATTTTCAAACTTGTGGGTGAATAATTGAGTGTTCTCTCAAAAATGACAAATTACCTTTGATCACTAACACAACTCACTAACATATTATTGTATTAACTTTACTTTAATGTCATCTATCTTATGTTTTTTATTTATTTTTTCATTTCCTTTATGCTTTTATTTTAGCATCTCATATCATATTTGTTTGTGATTATGCTATTTTCTCTTTGTCCATTTGGACCTTTGTTTATGTTTATGCTTTTTTCCTTTGTCCATTTGGACTTGTTTTTCTTGTAAAGACATTAATAAAATAAAAACCCCTAAAAAATTGATCATTTTAACTCATGTACTTGAGGTTATTATCATTGGCATTGTTGTGGAGTTATGGACTTAGGACTAGGATCTTGACCCTTGCTTTAGGAGATTATGATTTGAGACCTTGGGATTCATTTGGTACCCTTGACTTTGGACTTCTTTTGAAGATTTTGCTTGGTTACTTGGTTTCATCTGATACATGGATTATTCTTTGCTAATTTGGATTGCTTGAGGCTTAATCCAAAGAAGGGAATTCTTGCTTGACTTATGTCATAAAGCTTACTATCTCTCAGTTAGATCTTTCCTCCCTAGCTTTTACTTTATGTTCTAGGATAGTCTCTTCTTTTCCTACCCTTCTTTAATTTTCAAAATCTTCCCTCTTGTTTTTAGAAACTTCTTGTTTTCAAACTTGAACCACTTTCTCAATAAACCATGACTTTTGTCAAGTAATTTTCAAAAATCTTTTCTTAATAAATGCTAAAATATTTTAAGCATATTCAAAACCAATTTCAAAAGACTAAAAAAATGCATAACTCGTTCAAACTATTTAGTTCCCTTTGTGCACTTTTCCTTTTAAGTTTTTCTCAAAGTTTAGACATGAGTCATTTCCATAGTTGAGATGTAATTCTCTTATCCCCATAGTATTGATGATGATTCTTTTCCCCCTAAGAGAGCGAGTGGTATACTTGTTGATCTTTATCCAAGTTAGAGACCTTATCCGTGGTGATGCAAAATTCTCATACTTGTGGGTGACTAGTTGAATGTTCTCCTAAAAATGACAAAATTCTTTTTCATTAAAAAGAATCAAAACAAATATCTTTTTTACTTTTACCATGAACTACGAGGTTTTAATCCTCCATTGCACTTTGTTGATACGTAGGCATGAGACTCAAAAAGTCTTGGCAAACATAAAAAATTATAAAGAAACATTTCTTTTCTCATCTCCTCAATCTTTTGCAAACAACACCATTTTTAAGCAAACATGTACATATTTTCAAAGAGGTTCCTATAGAGTACTACAAATGTTTAGTGTGCTAATACATTCCCTTTGTATAACTTACCTTCAGACCCTTATCTCTTTTTATTAGTTTTTGTTTTAAAACTTCTTTGGGTTTTGTTCGTTCTCTTTCCCTTTCCTTTGGAAATAATAAAAACAGGGTTGCGACTCTTGCTTTGTGAGTTAAGTTAATCAATAGCTTAATCTCAAAAAATTTACCACTACAGAAAAGTGGCGACTCTGTTGGGGAATAGTCCTCAGTGGGTTCACCCTATCTTTGTTTATCTGTGTATATTATGTTTGCTGTTGTTTGTTATTGTTTGTTCTGTCTCGTGCTTGGTGATCTCTGTATGGTGAGATAAGTCCTATAACCGGACTTGAGTGCTCTTATGATATGAGGGTGATATAGTCTTGTTTGGCTTACGTGGAGTTAATCCTTAGTAAGCTGACTTGAGATCCCCCACTCAAAGGGGGCCCGTTTGGGATTACTGGTGTCTTATGAGTAGTCGTGATTGACATTACTTTTTCTGACTTGGGAGCCCGAGAAGCTGAGGATCTTAGAACCCTTAACCCACCTTGGAATTTTAGGACGTAGTGTGGTGGTTATTCAGGTGTAGACTTGAATTAGTTGTTACGCGATACTACACTCGTACGAGTTTCTCTTGAGAATATTATTAGTTGGTGAGTAGTTATTTAATCCGGTGATATCCAAAAGATGGAATCATGACTCTGGGAAATTTTTAGAACCTTGTTCTATGGGTGATTATACCCTTAGTACATACATTGTGGGTTGGTTCTTACCCTTGGCTCCATGCTCGTGACTCTGAACCTTTGGACCTTACTTATGTGCCTTGTGTGATCTTGTTTGTGGTTATTGCATCATGCACTCGTTGCATTCATGAACATTTTTCTCAGTTTTTAAGGAACTTAGAGACTCTTTGTGCAAACATTGCAGATATTTTGACCATGGATATTGGAAGAAGGAATACTCGAAAATACAATTTTAGATGTCCCGATCTTAAGGAATTGAGAAAGCTAGCATCTTTTGTGGATAATCCTAAGGATTTCAGAGACCGTTTTAGAATTTTTTTGTCTTTTCCATCCACTGATGTTGAAGATGGTTTTTTTTTGTACTTTGGTTCAGTTTTACGATCCCGTCTACCGATGCTTCACTTTCCCTGATTATCAGTTGTTGCCTACCGTGGAGGAGTATGCTTATCTTTTGAGAATACCAATTTCAGATAAGGTTCCTTTTTGTGGTTTGGAAGGGATTCTCGAATCTCGAGTTATTAGTGAAGTTGTTCACTTGAAGAAATATGACGTAGATGCTAATATCACTGTCAAAGGAGGTATATGAGGTTTGACTTCAAAATTTTCTGATTAAGAAAGCCTTTTCTTTTGCTAATGTTGATAGCATGGTGTCCTTTGAAGCTATTCTTTCCTTACTCATCTATGGTTTGGTATTGTTTCCCAACATTGACAATTTTGTTGATCTTAATGTTATTAGGATCTTTTTGGTTGGGAATCCTGTTCCAACTTTGCTTGGTACACATATTTCTCCATTTATCATATGACTTCTAAGGGAAACAAAACTATTGTCTGTTGTACACCTTAGATGTACAAGTGCTTTATTTCAAACTTGCCGTAGTCTCCTATCTTCAAAGAAAAGAAGGGTTGTTTAAGGTGGTCTCAAAGACTTATGTCTCTCACCAATGATGACTCACTTGGTATTCTTCTGCTTACGACAATGTCAATATTATTGATAGTTATGGGGAGTTCTCTAGTGTGCCTCTTCTTGGTACACAAAGAGGAATCAACTATAATCTGGATTTGCAAGACATCAACTTGGGTTCGCTATGAAGGACAAAATTAATAATACTTTGTTAGAAGATTTATTTTTCCAAGAAGGGAAAAACACTCAAGGATTGAAGGCTAGGATGGTGCATGCTTGACACAATATTCATAGGAAAGGAAAAAAGTGAGCTTGGATTGAAGAATTGTGTAGCTTTGGAGCCTTACATTAGTTTGGTGAAGAGGAGAGCAAAAGAATTCAAGATGTCTTACGCTTATGAGAGGCATATGTCTTTAGTAGTGGTCAAATCACAAACTATTCATATTGAAGGCATAGAGGAGTTGCAAGAAGCTTTGGATAGGATGAAGCAAGAGAAGGATGCTTGGGAAGAAAAGTTTCATGCTTCAAACCTCGAGATGATAGAATTGCAGAAGAAGTTTAAGGAAAGGGATAACTTAATAGAGTTTCTTGAGCAACGTGCTATGAAGAGGTCAAGGAACCAAGAGGATTTATTTTCCTCTAACATTTCATCATATACTTATCTTCCTACTTCCGGTGTTTGTAGTTAATTCGATTTGAATTTTTTTCATTGTTTGTTAATTAGGATTTAAATTTTGTTAATTGTTTGATAGAATTCTAATTTGATATTGACTTTGAATCTTATTATTTTTTATTCGATTAATCCTAACATCTAACAGTTTATATTTCCGCATCATAACATGTAATTCTTTACACTTCCGCACTCTAACTTTTAATTTCTTGTACCTAACTTCTAACATTTAATTTTCGTCATTTTATTTACTTTACTTTGCTTTATATCATAATTGTACATCCATCATCATTCTTCACTTCATCTTAATAATCAACTTAAAATAGACTAAACATAAAATAATGGAAAAAGACAAAAATGTTAAGACCTAAGCATGGATAAGGGACAACAGACCATGGACTTAGAGATTTCTATTAGGACCCTTGCACTGGACCTTGGACAAATATTTGACCCAAGCACGAAAAGAGCATTCAAGAAGCAAATGAGTTGTAATATCTTTATGCGCTTTCTAGCTTAGGACACAATTGCACACACAAGGCTTTCTCTTGGGCTATCTGACAATGAGACCTTTTATTTCCTGCAATCCCTTGTATTTTCCATGTATCCCTCTCACCTTTTGGATGTACCTCTTTTAATCGCTTTCCTTATTGTTGCTTGTTAGTTATCCATTAGACATTAGGAGCGCTCACTATTTCATAATCAATAAGAAAACCCTTGACCCAACGTCAAGCGGTATTTTCTCAAATCAAACTTGAAAACATAATAAGAGGCGATTAGGATTGTATGTTACGATCCTCAAGTGGTAAAGAAAGGATGAGAATGGAGCTTTCCTACACTCATTCTGAGTACTTTGAACACAAGACATTTGGCTTGGTAGTTCGAGGTACTCACCTTTATCCATAGTCTTTAGTGCAATCCGAAATCAAGAACATACTTTCTTCAAAACCTAAAAATAACATAAACTCATTCAAACCTTTTGTTTGAGCCTTAGGGCATCCCATCGAAAACCCTTTTTCAAGGTACAAAATCAATAAAACTAAACAAACATTTTGTACCCATGAACTACGGGGCTTTGATTTCTCACTTCAACAAGTGGGCATACGTAGGCACGAGGACCCAAATCCTTGGCGAGTACACTAATTTAAAATCTACCTCCACTTCGCAAACCTTTAGCAAGTAAACATTTCGATAACGACACCCATTCAAGCGTAAAAATCCTAGATGGTTTCCATGGAGTACCATGGATGTGAGGGGTGCTAATACCTTCCCCTTGCATAACCGACTTCCGAACCTGTTCATGGTTGCGATGACCAGTCTTTGAGGTTTTCTAGATATTTTCCCTTTCCTTCAAAATAAATAAAAACCGATGGAGACTCTATATTTTTCGTGTAGCGACAGATGGCGACTCTGCTGGGGATTCTTCCTTAAGCAAGTCAAGCCTAATATAGGTTGCTTCCTTGCATGTGTGGATGTTTATCCTTTTGATTGCTTGCTGTAAGACCCCAATTTTGACCCTAAGATCCCTCATGCAATTTCATCATAAGCATTGGCATTGGGATCATATCTTGGCATCCTCCTTACCCCTTTTCATTGGGTTTGTTTTGGGAGAGATCACCAAGAACTATATGATTGTATCATACTTGTATTTTATCATTTCACAAACCAAAATAAAAAAATAGGTCTTTGTATTTGCCTAACCCTTTTGTAGGTAGGGCATGATCATCATTGATTTATCAAGTTCATATCTAGGGTTTGAAACCCTCATGAACAAAGAACACAACCATGGATTGATACAAGAATGGTCACAAGCATCATATATGAGTCCCAATGATTTCTACATGTTATTTTGATCAAGTTTTCTTCAAGAGTTTGAGGGTGATTTGCCTTGGAAACCCTAGTTTCACTGGGTATCTTGAGTAACTTCTCCAACAAGCTATCTCACCATTGATCAAATTTCTCAAGGGAAACTTCAAAATTCATCATCTTATGCATATATGATCCACCATGAGCCTATAAAGTAAAGATAATTGAAGGTTAGCAAGTTGGTTGATGGTGGTTGCCCAGATGAATTCATCTAATCAAAACTGGGTCTCCCTAGACCCTATCTCCTACAATTTTCACCATATGAAAATGATTAAACTTACTCTAAATGACATTACAAACAATTTTCATGTTTATACCAAGAGCTATATTTGCATGGAAAATCATTTTCTATGTTGAAACATGATAGGTCATTTTGTCTAAACCCTAATTTGAAAGTCAACTTCCCAAGGCCATAACCTGCTCAATTTTTATGATATGAAAGATTTCCAAGTTTCACAATCAAATTCAAGATGTCTACTTCAACTTTGATGTTTGGAGTGAGAGCTAATTCAACTTTTATGAGCATGTGATATGAGGTTGCATTATAGGTCACTTTTGACCTATACCATCGAATAAGTGATTTTTCCAAACTTCAAAAATGCATAACTCTATCATTTCAAATCCAAATGAAATGAAATTGGTTACCATTTATAAGGTATTTTAAATATCTACAACTTTGATGAATACACTTTTCTCATTTGAAGCTCACATAAAAAGTTAAGCAAGGTGGAATATTGAGATATATGGCTTGACACTTAGAAATTTTTTCAACATGTTGAAATTTCCAAACTTCCACCTCAAAATTCATCATGATACAAGTTGAAAATGGAAAAGTGTTGAACATGAAAGTTGTTCCTCTTGATCTAAACTTTCCAAAAAGTCCAAGTTTATCCAATTTGGACAAGAGTTGAATAGGCTGCGCATGGCTTGAACATTGCATCATCATTTGGCAAAGATCAAACTTCAAGTTTCCATGTACACTTGCCTTGCAACCCAAGTTGATTTCAGACTCTTTCCCACTCAATTGTGGACCTAAAGCAATGATCTCATGGGCATGTGCACGCCTATGCACCCATTCATCATCCATTGCCAATTTTGGAAAGTCATTTGGAAGGTGCAAATATCACATAATACAACTATAAATAGAGTTCCATATGCTCAGAATTCAACACACATTCGCGCCAGCTTTGATCCTAGACCCCTAACCCTTCCATTTGAGAGGATAATCCTAAGAATTTCATCTTGAAATTGAGTTTGAATCTCACTGTTTTGAGATTCAAAACTCCAGGGATCCAAGACCTTTTGTGCATTTCATTCTACTTCTACAAGCATTTTGAGTGAGATCAAGCACGAGCCAAGGCAAGAACAGTTGAATCTAGACCTGCATTGAAGGTATTTTCCAGAAAATTTCATCTCTTCGATTCTCTCTCAATCTTGCTTAATTCTCTTGATTCTTTGGTTGTCTGAAGTCCTACCAATGTAGGCAAGAAGATTGAGTTGCTTAGAGGTTAAATCAAAGCAACTCAGTTGACACACCTCAAAATTCAACTCCTCATATCTTTCTATATGCGAGGAGTTAGTTAAAATTGAGGTTAGATTCGTGCTCTATGCCATTTTTTCTTTCAGATCACGTCCTTTTTTTCATTTTTTTGATGGTGATGAGTGAACCAGTCTGGCCAGGGTCACCGGAGAAGATGACCGGCCTTTGGACGCCGATGATGTATTGGCACAGTTCAGAGCCATTGATCCCTTTTAAATTGTTTTAATATCGTGCGTTATTTTTAATTACCATGCCTGTGCCGCGTTGACTCAAGTCCATCATGGAACGTGTGCTGGTGGCCACTTGATCTGCCACCTCAATTAATGAGGGAGATCAAGTGGTCCACGTTTTTCTGATTATTTGAATTTCATTTTAATTGCTTTATTTTCATTAATTCATATTAATTTTAATATTGATTCAAAAAATATGAGAGTTTCACAAAAAAAATTCAAATAATTTCCTCTTTCATATTCTGAATTAAAATTATTTTTTGGATCATTATTAATATTTTTCATGATTTAATTGATTTTTCATTTGTTTTTAATTGTTTAAAAATACTTTTAAGTCTTTAAAAATTCTGAAAATTTTTCTCCAAGGTCCTTTGACCTTGTTTGACTTGTGATCAATCTCATGGCCATTTATTTGGTGTTTTGATGAGGTTTTAGGAATTTGACAAACCATATTTAATTTAAATGTATTATTTTAGTATTTTTTAATTTGAACAAATGCCAAATAATTTTGTTGACCAATTGTAATGACTTGTTTGTGTTTGACTCTTGTTGTTGGGCCTTGGTCAAGGTTGATTTGACTTTGTCAAGTTAATATCATTGGATTTAGGGGATTGATGGAATGTACATTCCATCTCCCAAAATGAATAGATGATATTAATTTGGTAAAATTCCTTCTTTGATCAATTTTAGTTTTCATCCATTCCCCTCCCTCTTCATCCCATTCCCCTTATTTATGCATTCATTTCATTTGGACTATGATATCTCAAAGTCCTAAAGCTAGTTGATTGAAAAATTAACATGAGTATGGATGAGATTAGGCCCCACATTTTGCATATTCTTTTTGTGTGTGGTATGTTTCATGAGCATAGTCCATAATACTATGTCTCTCATATGCATTAATAGCAAAATTCTATTGTCCGACCTCAAATAGTTGTGACTTCTACATAAGTCCAATTACGATTGCTTAACATAGCACTAAATATGTGACATAAAAGGCATAGCATTCTAGTTTGTGAGATTGTAAGTCTCCCCTATTTCATGGTATTGTGTGTAAACTTGGCCTTTTTTCCTTCCTTTGGAAGATGTCTTGGTTCAAGGATCCATGCTTGTGATAAGTGGGTTGAGTATTCTCCAAAGAATGTCTAAGAATGAAAAGCAAAAGCAAAAGCAAAACAATACTAACTTCTAACCTATTAACAAATAACTTTTAATTTCAAGCCATTTACTTTAATGTCCTTTAATTATAGCTTTTATACATTTGCCATTGTTCATATCATTCTAATTGTTTATGTTAATGCAATTTTCACTTTGTCCACTTGGACCATATTGTGTGATATATTTTGTTTGTGTATACTTTGTTTGTTTGTGTGGTCTTTGACCATTAATGTACATAATAACAACAAAAAACCCTAAAAAAGCTTTTGTGTGAACTGTTGGCTTGATCTTGGACAAATGGACTTAGAACTTAGGCAACATTCCTATGCTAAAGGACTTGGCCAATGCCAACTTATTGAGAAACCAAGTACTTGCAATTTGAAACTTCATCTGTTACATCATTCAAGATCCCTCTGAGTTCATCTACAACATGATCATTATGAAGCTGTTATTTTGAACCTGTGATTTGTGGAATTCATCTGCTACATGGGCTAATATTTGAGGAAGATCATGGAATGGCTAAAGCTTGGATGCGGCTATCTTTATTTGATGCCTATGATCTTCAAGATAATATAATTGTGCATTTGTGTGTTGCTTGATTCTAAAAGTCCAAGGGAATTCTGGGTTTCTATTGACATTCTTATCTATTGGATTGCTACCCATTTGGTCAGATCTTTTCAACTCTTAACTTTTAAATTTTGTACGTAGGATAGTCCCTTCATCTTCTCCCCATTTCTTTAATTTTAAAATATCTCCCTCCCTTTTCAAAATCTTCTATGTTTGAACTTCTAAACTTTGACCACTTTGTAAAAAGATAGAAACTTTGGCCTTATGCCATTGCATTTTCAAACTTCTTTTCTTAAATCAAACTTGTAAATAAACTTAACTATACTTGACTTAAACTTTCAAAAAAACCAAAAATAACTAACTCATTCAAACCATTTTTGGGCCTTTCTGCCTTTCAAACTTAATTTTGTTAAAAGCAATGCATCCACTTTGAAATTTGTATCACGAACTACGAGGTTTTGATCTCTCATTTTTATGTTGGTATGCAGGCACAAGACCGAAGATCTTGCCAAACACAAAAATATAATTAATGAATTCTTTTCTCATCCCCCATTCTATTTGTTTGTAAATATCATTTTTGTACCAAATACATATGCACACAAAAAGGGCTCCCTAGGAGTACCTAGGACACTTTGTGTGCTAACACCTTCCCTTTGTGTAACCAACCCCCTTACTTGTAATCTCTGACATTTTATTAGTTTTGATTTGAAAACGTCTTACTTTTGGGTTTTGTTCGTACTTTTTCCCTTTTCCCTTGGAAGCAATAAAAGCGCAGTGGCGACTCTTGTTATTTGATCTCTAGCTTATCCATCGCTTGATGATCATGAATTTACCGCTACAAAAATTAAGTGGCAATTCTGCTGGGACTAGTCTCCAGTGGGTTTAGCCTACTTTTTGTGTGTATATATTTGTATAAATGTGATGTTTGTATATATATGTGTGATATAATCTGCTTGTTGTGCTTGGTGATCTCTGAGTGGCGAGATAAGTTCTAACCCGAACTTGAGTGCAATTAAGATATGAGGATGGTATAGTCATGTTCGACTTGTGTGGAGTAGTCCTTAACAAGTTGGATTGAGATCCATCTGCTCAGTGGAGACTCTTTTGGATTTGGAAATGTCACACAAGTATTTATGGTTAGGCATTACTATCTCCAATTTGGGTCTAAGAAGCTGAGGACCGTAGAACATTTACCCCCTCTTGGCCTATTTAGGACGTAGTGCGGAAACTGTTCAAGTGTAGACTTGATAACAGTTGTTACTCGATAGTACACTCAGACGAGTTTCTCTTGAGAATATTATGGGTCGATGAGTCAGTCATCTTAACCTGTAATATCTGATAGATGGAATTAAGACTCTGGGAACTTTTTAGAACACGATCTACAGGTTTTATCCTTAGTTCACTCCTTTGGGATGGTTCTTACCCAGACCCCATGCTCGTGACTTACATCAAACCCTTGATTCTCGGTTGATCCAATCAAGTCTTGTCAATATCAATGGAACTTAGGTGTTGATAAGGTGCAAACCATAATCCACCAAAATGGATGATTGATCTTGACAATGACTTGATTCATCCCTTGACCTTTGCTTGCCTTGTGTTTGATCCCTTATTTGTGATTGTTGCATTCATGCATTCATGCGCATCATAACATTCATCACACGAAAATTTCAAGGAACTGAGGTATTATTTTGCAAATATTTTCAGACCATGGATTGTGGATGAAGGAACACTAAGAAATACAATTTCAGATGTTCCGACTTGAAAGAGTTAAGGAAGCTAGCATCTTTTGTATTAGATCCATTGGACTTCAAATAGTGCCATGGGAAGCTTTTGTCCATCTTATCTGCTGATGTGGTTGAAGGACTTTTGAGTGTATTAGTGCAGTTTTATGATCTTCTCTACCGTTGTTTCACTTTCCCAGATTTCCAGCTTGTGCCTACCTTGGAGGAGTATTCTCATCTTTTTGGGATACCTGTTTCTAGTAGAGTGCCTTTTAGTGGATTGGAGGAGATTCCCCAATCTAGTATTATTTCTTAAGCTCTTCACTTGAAGAAATCTGAGATAGAGGCTCATTAGGTGAAGAAAGGAGGGTTATTTGGGTTGCTATCTGATTTCCTCATCAAGGAAGCTACTGCTTTTGCTCAAGCCGGTAGTGTGGATGCTTTTGAAGCTATGTTTGTGTTGCTCATCTATGGATTAGCTTTGTTCCCTAACATTGACGATTTTGTTGATGTTAATGCCATTAGACTTTTCTTGATTGGGAATCTTGTGCCTACTTTGTTGGGTGATATGTATTTCTCTTTGCATCTAAGGAATTCTAAGGGTAGTGGAATGATTGTCTGTTGCATTCCTCTTCTGTACAAATGGTTTATTTCACACTTGCCTCAGACACCTGCTTTTATGGAGAACAAACAATGTCAAAGGTGGTCTCAGAGACTTATGTCTCTCACTAATGATGATATAGTTTGGTATGATCCATCTTTGAGCAGTTTGGAGATTATTGATAGATGTGGTGAATTCTCTAATGTGCCTCTCATTGGTACACAAGGAGGAATTAACTACAACCCTGCTTTGGCTCGTCGTCAACTTGGGTTCCCCTTGAGAGACAAGCCTAATAACACTTTGTTAGAAGGTTTGTTCTATCAAGAGGGTAAAGATCCCCAACATCTGAAGCAGAAGATTGTGCATGCTTGGCGTAATGTGCATAGGAAAGGAAGATCCGAGCTTGGTCCATGCAATTGTGTAGCTTTGGAAGCTTACACTCTTTGGGTGAGGAAGAGAGCTTTGGAATTGAAGATGCCTTATCCTTGTGAAAGACCTATGTCTATGGTTGTGGTTGAGCCATTAACTCTCCCTAACCAAGATGTAGAGGAGTTGGAAGACACGCTCGTCAAGATGAAGTAAGAGAAGGACATGTGGGAAGAGCGTTTCCGTGCTTTGAGCAAGAAGCATGAAGAGTTGCAGTTGGAGCCTAAGGACAAGAATGCACTTATTGAGATACTTGAAGACCGAGTGATGAAGAGACAAAGAGAGCCAGAGGTTTCATCTTCTAGTATGCCTCATCCTTCCGTTGTTTGGAAAAAGATTGTTGATCAGCTTGTCCTCGAGAAGACACAGATGAAGGGTTCTTTTGAGACCGAGATCCGTCGCATTCGAAGGAAGTACGCACCTACAGCCAGATCTGCTGACATTGTTGTTTGGGATCCTTAGGATGACTAGTCTCCTTTTCTCTTGTATTTTTTATTTTGGTTTCTGAAATTGTACTCAGTGTAATCCTTCCAATTTATATAAATAAAAGGAGATTTTTGGTCATATCAAATTGTTACAATTTAAATATATATATATATATATATATATATATATATATATATATATATAAATGATATAGTAAGTTACTTGAAAATAAAAGTAAATAATCAAACATTGCATTTCATGCATCATTAGCATAAGCAGGTTTTCGCCAGATGTCTTATTGGTGTTTCTTCTGTGCTTCAGCCAAGCTGACTCACCGGTATAATACCTGAGCCAATCATCTGAGAATCATGGAGCATCTAGAGCTAGAGAACAGAGAATTGAAGGACGAGATTGCCTGCCTGACTGCCATGATGGAGTCAGTTCTTACTGCTCAGAGTCAATCTTCTCCAACACCTGCCACTCCTTCTACGAGGACTGTTATTTCAGAGGTGGCTAACTCTACCATGCCTGCTGCTGCCGCCCATTTCGCGCCGACTATGCCTGTCGGATTCCCGTGGGGAATGCTGTCCAACTTTGTGCGCGAAGGATTTGCGCCTACCTTTGCTTCCATGCCGACATCTAGCCCGGTCATGTCCGTGCCACCTCCCGTTGTGCACACCTTGCCTCGCGTAGAGGACATCATCTATCACTCCGAGCCGTCTGAGGGTCCGGATGTCTACGATAAAATGGATGAAATGAAGGTTCAATTTCTTGAGTTGCGCAAGGAATTGAAGACGCTGAGAGGTAAGGATTTGTTTGGGAAGAGTGTTGATGAGTTGTGTTTAATGCCCAACGTCAAGATCCCGGTGAAGTTCAAAGTGCATGACTTTGAAAAATATAAAGGGAACTCTTGTCCGCTCCGTCATCTTGTGATGTATGCTCGCAAGATGCCTACTCAGACCGACAATGATCAATTGCGTATTCACTACTTCCAAGATGGTCTGACCGACGCTGCACTCCGTTGGTACATGGGATTGGACAGTGCCAGCATTCTCACTTTCAATGACTTGGGGGAGGCTTTTGTCAAGTAGTATAAGTATAATGTGGACATGGCTCCTGATAGAGACCAGCTGAGGTCTATGTCTCAGAAGGACAAAGAGACATTTAAAGAGTATGTGCAAAGATGGAGGGAATTGGCTGCCCATATCACTCCTCCTTTGGAAGAAAAAGAGATGACAAAGATCTTCTTGAAAACTCTAAGTTCATTTTACTATGAACGAATGATTGCTAGTGCCCCCAGTGACTTTACCGAAATGGTAAACATGGGGATGAGGCTTGAGGAAGGAGTCTGAGAGGGACGTTTGTCAAGAGATGAGGCATCAACAAGCAAGCGATATGGTAGCAATTTCGGTAAGAAGAAAGACAGTGAGAGGAATGCATTAAGCAGTGGGAGGCAGAGGAGGCCTTAGATCAGAAGAAATCCACCATCCCGTCAACATCATCATCAAGTATCTTCCGTTATCCCAATATTTTCTAATCAACAAACAACACCAGTTCAACAACAACAATGTCAACAACAATCGCAACAACGAGCAAACACCTACAACAACAACAATACCAACAACAATCATCATCAATAAAACTTTGAGAGGAAGAAGGCCTCTTTTGACCCGATACCTATGTCTTACGCAGAACTCTATCCATCCTTGGTTCTCAAGAACTTGATCCAACCAAGAAACCCGCCAAAGATTCCAGAGCCACTTCCTTGGTGGTAAAAACCTGAACTCTGTTGTGCTTTTCATCAAGGAGCACCCGGACATGATATTGAAAATTGTTATCCACTCAAGTATGAGGTTCAAAAATGGATGAAGAGTGGTATGGTGTCCTTCGAGGACCATGCGCCGAATGTAAAAGCGAACCCGTTGCCCGCTCATAGGAACTCTTCTATGAATATGGTGGATGGTTTCCCTGAGGAGTTTAAAGTTTTTGATGTGCGTTTTATCAGGAGATCCTTGGTACAGATGCATAAGGATATCTGCTTGGTAAGTGATTGTGAGCACGACCATGACGGTTGTGTTGTTTGTAGTGTTAACCCGAGGGGTTGTGAAGTTATGAAAAGGGACATCCAACGACTGATGGATGAAGGCATGATTCAAACTGTTCAATCCCATCATGTAGATGAAGATGTTAATGTCATAGTGCCTGTTTTCAAGCAGCCTGAGAGGTTGGTAATCCAGTATGACTCCAGTAATAGCAATAGTCAAAGATCAACATTGCCGTTGGTAATACGGTTAGCGGGCCCAGTCCCGTATTCATCTGATAAAGGTGTGTCGTATCAATATAATGCTACAATGATGAAGGATGGTCAAGAGGTCCCGTTACCTACGACTAGTTCAGTAGTGAGCATTGCTGATGTTACTAAGGTGACCTGTAGTAGTCGAGTGTTTGGTTCGGTGTTCCCAAAGGATAAAGAAGAATCAATTGTGAGTAAGAAGGTGGAAGTGCCTGTTGAAGACCTAATTGGTTTTTCAAAAGGTAAGTCTGGTGAATCCAACAATTTGAAACCCAATGATGATGATGAGGTACTTCGGTTAATCAAAAGAAGAAAGTTTAATATGGTGGAGCAGCTGCTCCAAACCCCCTCAATGATCTCAGTGTTGTCTCTGCTCATGAATTCTGAAGCACATAGAGAATCACTACAGAGAGTTCTGGAACAAGCTTTTGTAGAACATGATGTTACAGTAGACCAGTTCGATCATATCATGGCTAACATCACTTCTTGCAATAATCTTAGCTTCTGTGATGAAGAGCTCCCTGAGGAGGGCAGAAATCATAATTTGGCTTTGCACATCTCGATTAATTGCAAAGAAGATGCTTTGTCAAATGTGCTTGTTGACACCGGTTCATCACTAAATGTGCTTCCGAAGTCAACTTTGTCAAAGCTATCTTACCAAGGAGTGCCTATGAGATATAACAGCATAATCATCAAAGCTTTTGATGGTTCGCGCAAGACGGTTATTGGTGAAGTGGACCTTCCAGTCAAGATAGGTCCGAGTGATTTTCTGATTACTTTTCAAGTAATGGATATCCACCTGACCTACAGTTGCTTGTTAGGAAGGCCATGGATCCATGAGGCAGGAGCTGTCACCTCCACTTTGCATCAAAAGCTCAAATTTGTGAAGAATGGAAAGCTCGTGATTGTTGGTGGAGAGAAGGAACTGTTAGTTAGCCACCTGTCATCTTTCTCTTATGTCGAAGATGAGGATGAGGTTGGAACCCCATTATAGGCCTTATCTATTGCTGCTGAAAAGAGAGTTGGGGCACCTATGCCCTCATTGAAAGATGCTCAGAAGATTGTGGAAGAAGGCAATGTTGATCAGTGGGGGCGCATGGTAGAGGTCTCTGACAACAAAGGCAGAACCGGTTTGGGGTTCCAGAAAGGTTCATCAACCGCAAGGACTGAAGATATGCAACTTAGCTTCCGTAGCGGAGGGTTCATTCATGGCAATGAACAACACTTAGCTACTGTGCTAGAGGATGATGAAGAGGAAGACTACACCAATTTTGTGACACATGGAAAGGCTTGAGACAATTGGACTGCTGTTGATATTCCTGTTATTTTGCATCAATCCAAGTAATTGCTTTTATATGTTTTTAAAATCCTTCTCCTATTCCTAAGGGAGAAGAGAATATTGTTTGGGCATTTTCAAATTGCTCATTAATAAAATTAATGTTATTCATCCACATCTATGATGTCTTGTTTTTACTTTTTGCTTTATTCTGAAAATGGTAATCACCAAAAAACATAAATAAACAATATAATTGTCCATTTGCATAATATTTGGTCACAAATCCACTTCTCTAAAATCAAAATATCAAATCATTATGCAGGTTGGTTTCTAACCCCATTGAATACAATGATCCTTCTCCTTCTCCAAATTTTGAATTACCTGTGTTTGAAGCCGAGGAGGAAAGTGATATAGAAGTGAGTGATGAATTATCTCGTCTTCTTGAGCTAGATGAAAAGACCATTTAGTCGTTCGAAGAGTGGGTCGAGTTAGTCAATTTGGGTTCCGAGGATGATGTGAAGGAAGTCAAGATTGGGTCTCTACTGTGTCCAGAAGTCAAGAAGGGGTTGATTGATCTTCTTCGAGAGTATTCAGATGTGTTTACTTGGTCCTATCAAGACATGCATGGTTTGGATTCTGAGATTATGGAGCATAGATTGCCGTTGAAGCCAGAATGCCCGCCAGTTAAGCAGAAGTTGAGAAGAAGACATCCTGATATGGCTGTAAAGATCAAAGAGGAAGTGCAAAAGCAGATTGATGCCAGTTTCCTTATAACTGTTGAGTATCCGTAATGGGTGGCCAATATTGTGCCAGTGCCGAAGAAAGATGGAAAAGTCCGCATGTGTGTTGACTATAGAGATTGAATAAAGCCAATCCAAAAGATGATTTCCCTCTGCCACACATTGATATGTTGGTAGACAATACTGCTAAATTCAAAGTCTTTTCGTTTATGGATGGATTTTCCAGGTATAATCAGATCAAGATGGCACCCAAAGATATGGAGAAGACCACATTCATTACACCTTGGGAAACATTTTGTTATAGAGTGATGCCTTTCGGTCTAAAGAATGCTGGTGCAACTTACCAAAGAGCAATTACCACTCTCTTTTATGATATGATGCATAAAGAGATCGAAGTATATGTCGATGACATGATTGCTAAATCAATTGATGAGGAGGAACATGTTGAGCATTTGTTGAAGCTATTCCAGCGTTTGAGGAAATATAAACTCCGCTTGAATCCCAATATGTGTACTTTTGGTGTTCGGTCTGGTAAGTTGTTGGGCTTTATTGTCAGCGAGAAGGGTATTGAAGTTGATCCTGCCAAGGTCAAACCAATACAAGAGATGCCTGCGCCCAAAACTGAGAAGCAAGTCAGAGGTTTTCTCGGCCGCTTGAATTATATTTCCAGATTCATTTCCCACATGTGCGCCTATATTCAAGCTCCTTCGGAAAGATCAGTCTTGTGATTGGACCGAAGATTGCCAAAAAGCTTTTGACAATATCAACGAATATTTGCTTGAACATCCAATTTTGTCTCCGCCTGTTGAAGGGAGACCGTTGATCATGTATTTGACTGTGCTCGAAGATAGTATGGGTTGTGTTCTTGGTCAGCAAGATGAGACTGGAAAGAAAGAATTTGTGATCTACTACCTCAGTAAGAAGTTCACCAACTATGAGACTCAGTATTCTATGCTTGAGAAAACTTGTTGCGCATTGGCTTGGGCTGCTAAGCGTCTACGCCAATACATGTTGAATCATACCACTTGGTTGATATCCAAAATGGATCCAAGCAAGTATATATTTGAAAAGCCTGCTTTAACTGGGAGGATTGCCCGTTGGCAGATGTTGTTATCAGAGTATGATATCGAATACCGATCTCAGAAAGCGATCAAAGGTAGTATCTTGGCTGACCATTTCGCTCACCAACCGATTGAAGATTATTAGTCAGTGCAGTATGATTTTCAGGATGAAGAGATTTTGTACTTGAAAATGAAAGATTGTGATGAATCATTACTTGAATAAGGGCCAAAACCTGGTTCCCGTTGGGGCATGGTATTTGATGGAGATGTTAATCAATATGGAAATGACATTGGAGTGATTGTTACTCCTCAAGGCACGCATCTACCATTTACAGCTAGATTGACTTTCAAGTGTACAAACAATATGGCAGAATACGAAGCTTGCATTATGGGGCTTGAAGAGGCCATGAATCTCAGAATCAAGTATTTGGATGTATTAGGTGATTCGGCTTTGGTTGTGAATTAAACCAAAGGAGAATGGGAGACAAATCAACCCGGTTTGGTTCCGTATAGAGATTATGCGAGGAGGATTTCAACTTTCTTTACAAAATTTGAGTTTCATCATATCCCTCGAGATGAAAATCGGATGGCAGATGCTCTTGCAACATTGGCATCAATGATTGTGGTAAAGTATTGGAATGAAGTTCCCAATTTGTCTGTGATGCGTCTTGATAGGCCAACTCATGTGTTTGTTGTTGAGGAGATCAAAGATGAGAAGCCGTGGTATTATGACATCAAATGTTTCCTCCAAAGTCAAATTTACCCGCCTGTGGCATCTTTGAAAGATAAGAAGACTTTGAGAAGATTAGCCGACAATTTCTACTTGAATGGTGATACACTGTACAACAGAAACTTCGACATAGTTTTGCTTAGATGCATGGATAGACACGAAGCAGACTTGTTGATGACCGAAGTGCACGAAGGTTTCTTTGGTACTCATTCCAATGGACATGAAATGGCGAAGAAGATGTTGCGAGCAGGATACTCTTGACTGACAATGGAATGTGACTGTTGCAAATTTGTGAAGAAGTGCAACAAATGTCAAATTTATGCTGATAAGATTCATGTTCCTCCGACACTATTGAATGTTATCTCTTCCCCATGGCCCTTCTCCATGTGGGGAATTGATATGATTGGGATGATTGAACCCAAATCTTCGAATGGACATCGTTTCATTTTGGTGGCAATTGACTATTTCACAAAATGGGTTGAAGCGGCATCGTATGCAAATGTACCCAAGCAAGTTGTTGTAAGGTTTATCAAGAATCAGATTATATGTCGTTATGGTGTGCCAAGTAAGATCATTACTGATAATGGATCGAACTTGAATAACAATATGGTGGAAGCTCTCTATAAAGACTTCAAGATTGCACATCATAATTCTTCTGCCTACAAACCCAAGATGAATGTGGTTGTTGAAGCTGCAAACAAGAACATCAAGAAGATTATTCAGAAGATGGTTGTCACATAAAAGGATTGGCATGAGATGCTGCCATTTGCTTTGCACGGGTATCGTACATCCATCCGCACTTCAACAGGGGCAACCCCTTTCTCTCTTGTGCATGGTATGGAAGCAGTGCTCCTCGTAGAGGTTGAGATTCCTTTGTTGCGAGTACTTATGGAAGCCAAGTTGACTGAGGCTGAATGGTGTCAGACCAGGTTTGACCAGTTGAATTTGATTGAAGAGAAAAGGTTAACTGCCATGTGTCATGGTCAGTTGTATCAGCAGAGGATGAAGAAAGCTTTTGATAAGAAGGTCAAACCTCATGTGTTTAGAGAAGGTGACCTTGTGCTCAAGAAGATTTTATCGTTCAAACCAGATTCTAGAGGGAAGTGGACTCCTAATTATGAAGGCCCATATGTTGTTAAAAGAGCCTTTTCTGGCGGAGCATTGATACTTACAACTATGTATGGTGAAGAGTTCACTCGTCCTGTGAATGCAGATGCAGTCAAGAAATAGTTCGCCTAAAAAGAAAAGAACAACTCGCTAAGTTGAAAACCCTAAAGGGTGGCTTAGGCAAAAATGAGCGTCTCGGTGGATTGAAAACCCGAAAGGGTGATCCAGGCAAAAATTAGAGACATAAAATAGAAAGAATTTCCTGATAAGTTGAGTACCCCATCTTGGGGAAACTAATGCAAAAATTAGGGATTATAGCAAGTAATTGCATTCTGCTGATCTTTGGTGTTTAGAAGACTTGATTGAGCACACAGGTTGACATCAATTCATTACCCCGACAACGATCAAGCACAACGGATATCAAGAGTTGGTAGAAGGATTAAGGATCATTTGTATTCAATGTAACCCTTTTCCATATAAATTACCATTTTCAGCTTTGAAAAAATCTATGGAGTCTTGTCATTTACAGACTACCATTCTATCAAATAAAGTTGAGCTTTTATCCGATTGTTTCTACTCTTATTTACTTCAGCCAATAGTTTTAAATTTTATTATGATCATTTTTGAAAATTTAAACTTTTTAATCAAAATCTCTTTTTCTTAAAACATATAAAAGCAAGAATTTTCCAAAGCAATTGAAAAGGAATATCAACAGCATTCGATGGATAACAAGTCCTTGGGTGCGAAACATCAGAGGTTCCCCAAGCAGTTAACCCTTCGGGTATCCCTAGACAATTGTGTTGATTCAGTTCCTCGGCGGAGTTTTTGATTCCCCAATGGAGCTTCGTTCCTTTTCCTTAGCTGAGTTGGTTGATCCAGGTACCCTGCGGCGTGTCTCCCCCGACAGAGTTTCTGCCCCCCAAGTGGAGTTTGTCTTCCTTCAGCAGAAGTGGTTGATCTCCCCAGTAGATCGCATTAGTTTCCCCGCCAATCGCCATTCGACTTGCTCCCCAGTCAAAGTTTCCTCCTGGTTTCTGAGCAGTTTATTTCCCTGTAGGGTTGTCTCTCATTTTTATGGTGTTGACCTAAAATTCCCACAGGTTTGATGATGTTTCTCTTTCCTCAGCAGATCCCATCCTTCCCCAGTTAGGGTTGAGCTTTTTTGGATTGATGATGTCTCTGTTCTCCAGCAGTTGTCTCCATATTTTGTGGATTGACCGAGGATTATACCGATGATTCAATTGTTGGTGTAAGCCCTAAAGGCCAATACTTTTGGTACTTGTATCGAATTATTTATTAATAATAAAATGATTTTTCTTTATTATGTTTGTTTAATAAAGTCCTTAGAATAGCTAGTCCGTTTAATGTATCAAGTATGACTTAATCATGAGATCACATTAAACATAAGGACATTATTCTTAAAGTATCCGTAGTCAAGCTTTATTATGAAGTGGGATAACATTAAAGCATGAAGACTATTATGTTTATAGACTGATGATCACATCTCATGGATCATGGATAAAGAGTTATCAAGTCTTAAACATAGGTATGAATATTAAGAGTAATATTTATACTGGATTGACCCGTTATGAGAATACTATATAGAATGTTATGCAAAGTGTCATAAGTTATTCTCATGGTGATAATGGTGTATACCACCCTTCGACCTGAAATCACTATGGACCCTAGATGTAGAGTCGAGTGCCTTATTGCTGATCAAACGTTGTCCATAATTGGATGACCATAAAGACAGTTGATGGGTACTCCACGAAGGAATGTAAGGGACATGAGTGACCTAGATGGAATTTTCCCATCCTGCGTAACGGGATAAATGTCTATGGGCCCAATATTGAATTGGACAAGGATGACACGGTCTATGCCTTGTGTTCAATATAGACATAAGGGAAAAAGGGTAATTATACACATAATTATTATCACAGAAGGATTTGTCAGACCACATGACATTTTCGTGTCTTGGGTAGCAGTGATGTGTTGCTAGATACCGCTCACTGTTTATTATGTTAAATACGTGATTTAATATAATTGCTAATGCCGCGAAAACCTATAGGGTCACACACAAAGGACGGATTGATGAGAGATAGAGTAATTAAGGAATACCGTAATGTACGGTGCCCTTAAGTGAATTATAGAACATCGTAAGGTACGGTGTACTTAAGTAGAATACGAAATATGGTAAGGTACCACGCGCTTAAGTAATTTTGGCATATTATAAGATATGGGCCATATACACTTGAGTGGGCTTTTTAGCTTGCAGCCCACACAAGTGGTTCTATAAATAGAACCCTTGTGTAGAAGCATTGTGGCAGTTGCAATTTCGTTTCTCTCTCTCTCTCTCTCTCTCTCTCTCTCTCTCTCTCTCTCTCTCTCTCTCTGTCTCTCTCTCACTCAAAGCCTTCATTCGTAGAAGCTAGCACTGAGATTGAAGGAATCCGTTCGTGTGGACTGGGTAGAGGCGTTGTCATTGTTCAACGTTCGTGATCTCTCCATAGATCTGCATCAAAGGTTATAATCGCCACAAGAGGTAACGATTCTATCACTGATCATGCCCATTCGTAAGGATCATTAAAGGAGAAATTTTAAATTCCACTGCGTTTTGGATCGCCCTTCTCCTTCATCAATTTCTTTGCGACACCTTTGTATCCTTTGTGATAGTTCTTGTCAGCATAATCATCATATATATATATATATATATATATATATAATTTCATAATTGCATATTTGCATATCTGATTAACTTGTTGGTTTGAGATTCTCATTCCCTGTATGGCGGTACTTTATCCCCATACAAATTCCGGTGTCTGTCCTCCCTCAATTGTAGAGCGTCAGCCCCTTAGGCAGAAAAACTTTAACCTTTCTCCTCTTCACCACTGAGTTGTTTCCTCGTGGATGATTATTATTTCAGTTTCCTTCCCAGTTGTTCATCTGGATGGAACCACTCCCCTTGAGTTATGTCCTCATTGGGTTGAGTCTTGTTTGACTGTTTCTTTCTAGCTCCTACCTAGATAGATGCTTTGAGTCTCCTAAGAGTTTATTGCCCAGTAACTGGTAATATTCTTCTTAGTTTGCAGTTTGTTACTTCTTGCCCAAAGCATGGCAAAAGTATCCTTGTTTTTCTTCTCAGTAGAGTCCCCAACGGATCTGATTCCCCAAGAAGTATATCCTTGATATGATCATCCTAACCGGTGACAGATATCTTTCTTTCCCCTGCCTGAGTCTATCCTTGATATGTTCATCCTAACTGATGACGGATATTCTCACCTTTGGTATTCTACCTAGTAAGAGGGTAGTTGTAATCCCTATTCTTGTTTCCCAGAGAGTTAATCCTTGATATGTTCATCCTAACCGATGACAGGTTTCCTTCTCTTTGCGGTCTTCTACCCAGTAACCGGTAGTTGTAAATCCTGCTTTTGTTCCCTCCGTAGAGTTGATCCTTGATATGTTCACTTTAACCAGTGACGCATTCTCTCTCTTGGTATTTTATCCAGTAACTGATAGATGTAATCCCTATTTTCTCCCCTCTTAGAGTCTATCCTTGATATATTCATCTTAACTGGTGACAGGTTTTCTCTTTGATGGTATTCTATCTAGTAACTGATAGATGTAATCCCTATTTTCTCCCCTCTTAGAGTCTATCCTTGATATGTTCATCTTAACCGGTGACAAATTTTCTCTTTGACGGTATTCTATCCAGCATTCGATAGATTTAATTCCTACCTTTTATTCAGTTGGTTTATCCTTGATATGTTCATCCTAACCGATGACGGATACTCTCACCCTTGATCTTCTACCCAGTAACTGGTAGTTGTAAATCCTATTTTCTGCAGTTTTCCCCAGCAAGGTTATTCTTACCCAGTAACCGGTAATGAATACTCCCTCTTGTGGGTTCTCAGCGAGTCATCCTTGATATGTTCATCCTAACCGATGACAGATATTCTCTCTGTCAGATCTTTATTATCTCCTCACCCAGTAACATGTAGTAGTTAATAGATTTCTGCTCCTCATGTGTTGAAGTTTATTTCCCCCCAGTTGAGTTGAGTGCATATTTCCTTAGTGAGATCGCTTTTCCTGCATGATTCAAGTACTTCAGTGTTATTCTGATCTACTCGTATCCCCTATGTCATACCCCAATTTTGTTTGGGCATTTTAAATTCTCATTAATTTGATTCCATTTTCAGTTTGCATCATATGTACAGCATAATATGCATTTTGTCATGAATAATACCTAAAATATCAGTCAAAATAAATTCTTGAATATACAGTCAAATTGGTTAAATCATTCCTCAAGTACGTGCAAGATCAGAAGGTAAAAAGTTTTGAAATTAAACTTACAGACACCAGTATTATTATTCTACGGTTCGCGTAGTTCATCCTGTTGTGCTCGTTATATTTTTTAGCGACTTTTTCAGTTTCATTTTAATCTGTTTGAGCCTTTTAACCGATGAAAATTTATTTCAAAATTTAAAAGAAACGCTGTATTTTTTCAATAAGTATATTTTGCACTGATCATTTTCATGCATCCGATTTAAATTTTTGAGCAAATTTTCGCTTGACTTTTATTCATTTTTAGTCATTTTAATTTGGTTCTTTCGTCAAAATAGTCAGATTAAATAAATAGAATTTCCCATGTTATCATTTTAATTTTATCATGATTATTTTAAAAGTTGTGAATTTTATTTGATTCAATTGATTAAAATTGTTTTAAATCGATTAAGTCATCTAAAAAGGGCATTATAGGCATTTTTAAATAGTGTGTGTTTCTTGCTTGTGCTTCTTTGATTTAATCTGAATCATTAATTCAAATAAATCAATGGCTTGTGCTAGTTATCCATACTTTTTCCTTTCATCCAATAAGAATAGAGAAATAAATTAAGTCATAAAATTGATTAAAAAATGAATGAGAAGGCCTTGGTTGGGTGCCAGCTAAAAGGAATCTTTTCTCTACTTTCGTTTGTGAGGGAGAAGCGAAATTGATGGATTTTCATAACCTCCCAAGACATGTGGCACAATCCGATTGGGAGGACATGGTGCATTCCTTTTTATATATTATGTTTATTTATTTTGGGATAAAGGATATAAAAAATAAAACGCTACTACTCTCACTCCTCAATCACTCACATATTGTCAGTAGAAAACAAAAAAAGAAGAAGAGACATATACGCTCCTCATAAGCTCTCTCTCTGGCTGGAGACGAAAAAAGAAAAATAAAACAAAAAGAGAAGCCTCTTCATCTTTCCCGGAGCATCAACACCATCCACGCACCCTCATCGGAGAAACCCACACAAACACCGCCGTCCATCCATCTTCTTCATTCGTGAACTTAACTCCGACCGTAAAACCCTCCGCCGAAAAAACCTTCACCCTTCGTCGCGTACCACTGTCGCGCACACCACACCTCACCGTGCTAAGCTCCATAACCTCCATCTCAACACCGCTCAACACCGACTGTTCCTTTTCTCCCTCCACCCCAAAATAACAAAAACTTCCTCCGTCTGCGTTTCCCTCAATCTACCGTCCAAACGCCGAGACACCATCTTCACCGGTCAACCGCCACCGTGCATATTGTTTCCGATCCTGAGACACCTTCCGACGATCACTTCCAAATCCTCCGTTTTTACCAGCTTGGTTCAGCAGGAGAGTTTATCAAATTTGTTCCCAAGTCTTACATGGGTGACTAGCTAACGAATCGTATGCGGAGTTATGTTTTGTTAAAGGCATTGCGGTGTCGTGGGTTGAATTCACACTGTCGGTTTCGTGCGATATCGAGTGGGAGCTGCGGACAGACGAGGTTAAACACCAATTTCTTGTATATTTCAATGTTGTTAGGTACCTGCATTTTTTTTACATCAGCATTTGAAATTTGGTGGTGCTTGATTTTCACTGTGTATATATGTTTAAAGTTTGAGTATAGCCACCACACTTTGTAATACTGCAAATGGTTTATGTGCTGTTGTTGCTTGCATTTTGGTGTCGGAATCGGATCTATGGTGATGAACATTCGACACCGGTATTATGTCGCATACGTGAAATTTATGAGCCTTCATATAGATTTTAACATTACTGTAAATGATTTTTGGGATGTTGGTGTTTATTTCATTTTCCCTCTTTGTGAAAATTACTGCCTCTATTAAGTCATGGTGAAGTTGATTTGCTTATATCAATGTATATGGTTTGATTTTGGATTGTGATATACATTGCAATTTAATCATGCGTGCTATGCTGTGGCTTGTGCTGTGGCTTGAAATGCGGAATATACTACTTTATAAGTTATAGTATTATATACTATTTTATAAGTTACAGTTAGTAAAGAGTTTGAAATAAGAATTGTATTTTAAAGAGTTTTTCTTGGTTACCGTAGAAAACGTTGTCGGTTACATTTGTTTTACAAGTTCCAGTAGTAATGGCTAGAAATGCATGCCAATATTTTATTTTAATACATATGCTAATCCTATGGCTAAAGTGATCACCAAAAACCATAAATAATTTTGTTGGTTTTTCAATTACTAATTGCGTATGTACATTATCTTTTGGTGAGATTTGTAACATGCTGAGAGCAATCTTGTAAATAAATTGGGTGCTACTATTGTATTTCATTGCATTTTGAATTGAATTAAACCCTTGGATCCGACCATTCAATGTCATTATGCCACATTGTTTCAATACATTAATCTAACATTTCACCGAGTTATGATCTTACGAAGGACATTAATTGTGTTGTCATTTCGTACAAACCGGTTTTGAGCACACCGACTCCGTTAGATAAATCGACAATTGTCACTTATATCTTTTGATTGTAATTAAAATTAATTAATTAAATTTTGACTAGTTAAGTTATTTTGGGATTAATTAATTTTAATTAACTTAGTTATTTGATTCAATTCAATAATTTTGATAATTAGTTTTAATTAATTTAATTAATCGATTTAACCAAATTTTAATTAATTAATTTTGTTAATTAAACATTGATCGATTTCTTCCACTATCATTTCACAATCATTTCTTACACTATTTCAATCTCATCGATTCAAAACCATGATAAACCATTAAATCACACAATTCTCGATTCAACATCGAGCCCATTTTCAAACACCCTTGTAAGTCGATCGCTTTTAGCGTCGCCATCTACCTCACATAACTTACTCTTGGGTTTTCTTACAATGAGACCTATTCGATTTTAATCGAGTAGATGATTGATTCATAAAAATACAAATTCAAACCTCGATCCAATGTCGAGTATTTTTATTCAAATCAAATTAAAATACACAATCACAATCAAATACTGTTTCATTTGGAAATGAAAAGGGGGATGGTTTTGAGTCTTCAACTCCTCTCCTCGATTGTTTGAATACGAGTTCTCTTACTCGGTCAGTTAGATAATTGTCGTTCCTCTACAAACTTCTAAACCCCGATTAAACCAAAACACTTTCATAATAATCTAAATGAAAAGGGAGATGACTTTGAGTTTTCAACTTCTCTTCTCAATTGTTTGAATAAGAGTTCTCTTACTCGGTCAGTCAAACAGTTGTTATTTTTCATAAACATACAACTTAATCAAACCATTTTTATGACAAACTATAAGAAAAAAGGAGATGGTTTTGAGTTTTCAATTCCTCTTCTCAAATGCTTGGATATGAGTTGTCTTACTCAGTCATTCAAGTACTTGTCGTTCTTTCTAAAATACGTCAACCATACGCAAACTAATTTTCATAATCACTCAGGTGAAAAAGAAAGCGGTCTAGAGTCTTCTATTCCCTTTTCCGATTATTAGGATACGAGTTGTCTTACTGGACTATCCAAGTAATTGTCATCCAACCAAAATACCTTAACACATCAAACCTATCCTTTCCTCGCCCTCATGCGATCAAAACCAGTCAAACTAAACATCAAACATATTAAGTGAACTTGTCACCCCCGTGTGACCAAAAATCTTTCAGAAAGAACACTATTTAATCCTTTCTAACACGCACAATAAACCAGCGCTTAAGCCTCCGCCTAGAGTAGACAAGTCAATGTTTAGCCTTTAGAACGCGATCTAAATAGCTGTTCGGTAAAAGACACCAACCAACCGTAGTTCCCCGAACTACGAATGATCTGATTTCCTTACTACACCATAAAGATATGTAGGCAGGAGATTGTTGTATCTTCGCGAGCACACTAATAAAAAAACCTCCCTTTTCCCCAATTCTGAGGTTTCCACCCATCTATTTTCAATATACTTATAACCCGAAGAAAACAAACAAACATAAATTAACACTCAAATCGCAAAATTGAACTAAAAGGTTCCCGTTGAGTACAACGGACGTGAGAGGTGCTAATACCTTCCCCTTGCGTAATCATCTCCCGAACCCGAATATGTTTGCGACGACCATTATTCCATTTCCTAAAGGTTTTATCGATATTTTCCTATTCCTCCATTGGAATAAATAAAGTTCGGTGGCGACTCTGTTCGAACATAATTTTTTCCGCGACCATCGCGAGGAATCGTATTTTTCGAGATGCGACAGATGGCGACTCTACTAGGGACAAGCTCTAAGAGAGTGAAGCCTAATTTAGTTCAGTTTCTGTATTGTGTGTTAATCTTGTTTGTTTGTTTGTTATTTTTATTCTGTTATTATTATTCTGTCATAATTATTGTATTGTGATTTATTCACTATGTCTTATTTGCGGCTCTCTAGTTAGTGGTGCTTTGTGAGATAGGCTATCTACCCGAGTCTGAGAAAAACCATAAGTTTAAGATGGTGGTTGCGTAGTGGATGCCCATAAGGAGTCTTCCTTGTTGGGACGATACGAAGACCCCACCTAGAGGAGATTCTCTTGAGATATTATGGTCCGACGAGTCTTCATCACGATGATAGTATTTTCAAGTTGGATCAATGACTCTAGGGACCTTTTAACCCACTCTATCCGGCGGTTATGTAGTATTAACCTACGAAGTTTCAGACTTCTTGGGTTAATACGAAAGCCCCAATCAGATGAGATCCCTTGGACGTATTACTATCTTACAGTAATATTTCCTACCTCGATCTATGACTCTGAGAACCTTGTTAGAACCTTGGACTTGAGAGTTGTGTAGTAGAATCCCCATGGAGTTTTCCTTGTTGGGACAATACGAAGACCTCACCTAGACGAGATCTTCTTAAGGATATTATTGTCCGACGAGTCTTCGTCACGGCAATGACGTTCTCAAGAAATATCCGTAACTCTAGGAACCTACCAACTGTAGAGCCTACCCATGGGGTTCCATTAATCAAAGATACCTATCGTTTACCCGTTATGCTGATCCATCTGAGAACACGTTGAACCTGTGATCCTAAACATGTCACTACATTCATACACATATCATTGCATTGGCATTCATCATCATACATTTCATATCATTTTTCACCAAAAAAATAAATACAAAAAAAAACTCATCCATCCTTCGTCCATAACCTGCAGTTGATTTCCCGATACTAATATCATACTTGAAGTAGCTCTTGAAAGATCATGGATCCGTTGGAGCAAAGTCAAATTGCATTGAGAGGATATGTGGACTCGATGAAAAATAAACTAGACCAACTTCTGGAAGCTATGATAGTTTTAGAAAAGAAGGAAGACAACATTCAGCAGACTGCAGTTGTTGAGAATGTTATGCTAGCTACAATAAATGGTCTTACCCAACCTCAGCTTGTGCAAACCCTAGTTGATAACTCCACTATACAAGAACGTCATGTTGTTCAAGATTCCTCACGTCATGATGTTATTGAGTATCACAGTTTTGCATTCTCCGTGCCAGATTCCCATGGAACAAGCCTAGTGGTTAATGCTGAACAACCACAAGATGATGAGATTGCTAAAAGATGCTGCGTGCTAGAGAAAAGACTAAAGGCCATAAAAGGACAAGATACTCTTGAACTAAATGCTTTAGACATGTGTTTGGTACCTGGCCTGGTTATACCCCTAAAATTCAAAGTACCAGAATTTGAGAAGTACAAAGGGGATAACTGTCCAAAGCACCATTTGGTGATGTTTTTCCGAAAAATGACCTCTCATGCCCATGATGATAAGCTAATGATTCACTGTTTTCAGGATAGTTTGATTGGGGCATCATTGAGTTGGTACATGAAGTTAGAAAGGAGTCGTATTCAATCATGGCTGGACCTAGCTAACACCTTCTTGAAGCAATACAAATATAATTTGGACATAGCTCCCGATCGCATGCAGCTGAAGGCCTTATCTAAGGAAAGCAATGAATCCTTTAGAAGGTATGCCCAAAGATGGAGAGAGTTAGCGGCCTGCGTTGAACCACCACTCTTAGACAAAGAATTGATGGAATTATTCATGGATACCTTGTAAAGTCCATACTTTGAAAGGATGATTAGCAGTGCAGCATCAAACTTCGCTTACTTGGTGTCAATTGGAGAACGCATCGAGCATGGCCTCAAAAGTGGAAGAATCCAATGCGCCTCAAATAGCCAGAGCGTTGATAGTGAATCTATTCCCAGTTCCCAAAAGGAAGAAGAGGATGAAATTAATGCAGTCTGGGAAGCTCCACAAGCTTCACACCAGACATCATTCTCTCCACATGGTCAGTATCCCACAAATCAAGGATGTCCCCAATATCAACGACAAATTCCACCTCAGCAGCCATACAAATGGCAGGATTTTTCACATAGACAACGTCAACATGCTCAACCAAGGCCAAGAAAGCCAGAGAGACACATTGATCTGCTTCCAATGCCATACAGTCAAGTACTTCCATATTTAATTGAGAGAGGACTGATAGTGCCAAAGAAGCTAAAACCAGTAAGTCCTCCATATCCACCAGGCTTTGACGCTAATGCTAGATGTGACTTCCATGCTGGGGCACAAGGGCATTCAACCGAAGACTGCAAAGTGTCCAAGAGTAAGGTACAAACCCTGCTTGATTCCAAGATGTTCTCCTTGGCGCCTCGAAGCTTGCAAGCCAACAATACTTCTTCGCCTAGCTATGCGGGTCCATCAGTCCAAACGGTGGAAGAGATTTCCGAGAATAGATCTGAAGATGATTATCATGCTAGTCTCGATCAGCAAAGCTACCACCACTCTGAAGGAGGCTAGCCCAGTAGTGAACCAGACACTAGAGAGCTTCCTCTGCACTGGTAATGATTTGGCTATTTCTAGCATTTCATTTGTTTTGTTCTTTGCATGTTAAAGTATTTATCTTCTTTCAAGCATTGTTGATTTCCTTTAATGGTAATATTAATGAAATGATTATGCATGTTTTGAACGAATCCTTTCGTGTTCACTCATCTTTTCCATTTATATAATAAAAACAAAAATATTTCTCCCATTCACTTATCAAACTGTTGTCTTAGCAAAGATTGAAGGGAGGATGACGAAAACAAAATACCAATAATTGCTGACTGTATGCTTTCGGATAAAATCCTATTGATGATGTACATGCGTTGTTTTAAATCCCCAAACACTGGAGAGATAAGGAGTTAATCCCTAATCAACCACTTCAAGCCTAGAAGTAGGAGTTTATTTTAGATTTACAAACCCTTACATTTAACCTGAGGTAGGGTAGTGTTCAGTTAATCTAACGACACATTTGAATTACAAGACGAAGCACCCCATCTGTGGTTAACTACATGTCATTCTTCGCACACATCTTGAAGTATCGAGGGAACCTTGAAAAATCCCAACGTTATATCGGTTGTTCTCCAAATGACCATTGACTTGGCAGTCACAAATTTTCAAAAAAAGAATCAAAGTAAAGCCCGCTAAGTCGAACACCTGATAAGGAGACTTAGGCAAAAATTAAGGTAATCCCGGTGGACTGAAAGCTTCAAAAAGCGGTCCAGGCAAAAGTTAGGGATCAAAACAAAAATCAAAAGAGGTCACGAAAACCCTATACGAAACAAAACAAGATTCAGTGACCACCATATCAAGAATAAAAGGGGCACCGACATCCATGAAGAGAAAAATAAGGTGACTGCCATTTTAAGCGAATCTTGGATCTTCATCTTTACACTATTGAACTCTGTTAGAAGTTGAATGTGTATGTTTGGTTAAATGGACATAGGATTGGAGATCATCATGAAGAAGGGGTGGGTTAAAACAAAATTTGAGCCTTACATCCTTTGTTTCGATAACCATGAACCAAGCCATATTACAACCCTTAAAAGACCTAATTGAGACAGGGTTTATTCTGAAAGCATACTACAACAAGGTTGCGTAAACTGAATCCTAAATATTTGCTAATCACCTGCATTGGCATCATATTCTCACTTTATCTTTCACACACCAGCTAAATCAGCAATGCGTTTGAACTAATGGTTCATTCGTCACACACTATCACATCACTTCAGTAAATGATTTTTCAAACCTTCATAAACGTTGCATTAAAATTACCATTGATTAAATAAACAATTTTAAACTGTAAGTAAGTACTTGACATCAAAGAAATTCCAACAATAAGGAACAATCAGAAGAACTTGATCATTCGTCAATGCTGACCCAAATCAAGACTGCTTCTTAAACCCTATGGATTAGGGGAATGGTATCCAATGACCATGAATTGGTCAGTAAAAATCCCCAAACATCAGTTGATTAAGAAGGCGAAACATTTCAAAATATCCAGTCCATATGGGGCAAGCCTTCCAAAATCTCAATCAGGGGCAAACTACTGCAAGACCCATACACTGAGAAAAATTTGGGTCAAGCCATGGTATATTCATTTCCAGGGTTTCCTTTCAAAAGGATAATTCCTTCAAAGACCCTACAGACTGTGGCATAGAAGTTGCAAATATCCTTGGGGTAGAGCAAGAGCACAATCATCATGCATTGCTTACGTCGTTACGTTCACAAAATTATATACTAGCCATCAAGACATATCAGGCAAAGAGGTTGAGATTCTTTCAAGAAGAAACCCACAGTCTATGAGTGAAGGATCAAACTTGGGGCATTAAGAGCGTCCATATTTATCCTGCAATCATTACATCGTCAAAAGATCGAGTGTCGGGAAGTCAAAACCTCTCTCCAACCAAAAGTCCAATCCATATTGGCAACTACCAAAAATAAAAAGTCCACTTTGCTGGCATCTTCATAAACTCAAGTCCAATCAACATTGGTATCCAGAAAGTCTCACCTTCTAAAAAGGGAGATCGATCCAAAGACAATCAACACTCATCTTGCATTACCACATGCACTGCATACAATAAACACACATGACTTTCCTTCCAAATAAGGAAGTTGCATATCAAAAAGCTCCCTCACAAAAATGATAAATTCTCATTAACACGCATCATATGCATACATAACATAATAAATCCTTCCCGTCAACCCTTTGATGAGGACATAACCTGGCTTTTTCTTTTCCGTCAACCCTTTGACGATGAAAAACTCTTTTCCATCAGCCCTCTGATGATGATATTTTACAAAATTCCTTTTCCACCAACCCTTTGGTGATGCCACTCCCTAGTGAAGTTTCTTTCCCTCAATCCTTTGACGATGACATAGTCTTTTCCACCAGCCCTCTGATGATGACAATCTTTTCCGTCAACCCTTTGGTGATGATATCCTTTACCTTTCCGTCAACCCTTTGACGATGTCATTCCATAATGAATTTCCTTTCCGTCAACCCTTTGACGATGACAATTTTCTTTTTGTCAACCCTTTGACGATGACAGTTACCTTTCTGTTAACCCTTTGACGATTACACTTACCTTTCCATCAACCCTCTGATGATGATTCTTTGTGTCAACCCTTTGACGTTGACAAATTATTTTCCACCAACCCTTTGGTGATGTCACTCCCTAGTGAAGTCTCTTTTCTATCAGCCCTCTGATGAGGATCATCCTTTCCACCAACCCTTTGGTGATGCCTTTCTTTACTTATTCCCATCAACCCTTTGGCGATGAAAATTACCTTCGCATCAGCACTCTGATGATGTCATTTTACAACAAATCCTTTTCCGTCAACCCTTTGACGATGACAAATTATTTTCCACTAACCCTTTGGTGATGTCACTCATTACCTTTTCCATCAAGCCCTCTGATGATGACAACCTCTTCCATCAACCATTTGTTGATTATATTCCCCAATAATCTCATTGGAAATATAATTACCCATTAGCATTCCCACATGCATCGTATGAATCATTCATAAATGGTTTTCCTACCAAACCGAAAATTCAAAAAAAACACAGTCATATCAATCATCAACATACTCATGCATAACACTCCTACAAAATGGGAATTTCAACAAAATAAAAATCATTCGCATTCCTACATGCACAGCCAAATATCCCCAGCAATTGCATACTTGCATACATCTCATGCATCATCCCATGCATGGTATTCCCACCTAAAGTGGAACATCATACAAAAATCAAACATAACAAATATCAAGATCCAGGTTGATTCATATGTACCCCAGACACTCTCCACCTAAATTCTAGAAAGTTACTATCCTGCATGTGCTCGTGGAATAATTTCTTAGCAAATCATTTTTCAACTTTATGATTAATAATGATATTCCCAGCATTTTCTTTGCTAGCATTGCTCCCCAAGTAGAGGTTACCATAAAAAGTCTCTTATGAGCTTTCCCCCTGCAGAGCTTTGCCAATATATTTCCTCCAAAAGGAGTCTTTTCCAAAAAAAATCCCCCAACAAACGAATATTCGAGATACTGCTTCATTTATTTGAAGGATCTCATTTCTCTGTTTAAAATACTACTTCATCAATTTGAAGAATCTCATTTGTTTTTAGAGATACTGCTCTAGTATCCTCGAAGAGTCTTAGATTCAATTAAGACCTCATTCCTTTGGTCTGGAATATCTTGATTCTATCAGATAAGATGCTGCTTCAACTCGATACAGAGAATCTCATTTTTGCTGTTTGAGATGCTGCTTCATCAATATGAAGAGTCTCATTCAAGATTTCAATTTTTAGAGATACTGCTCTAGTATCCTCGAAGAGTCTTAGATTCAATTAAGACATCATTCCTTTGGTCTGAAATATCTTAATTCTATAAGATAAGATGCTTCTTCGACTCGATACAGAGAATCTCATTTTTATTGTTTGAGATGCTGCTTCATCAATATGAAGAGTCTCATTCCAGATTTTTTAGAGATACTGCTCTAGTATCCTCGAAGAGTCTTAGATCCAATTAAGACATCATTCCTTTGGTTTGGAATATCTTAATTCTATCAGATAAGATGCTGCTTCGACTCGATACAGATAATCTCATTTTTGTTGTTTGAGATGCTGCTTCATCAATATGAAGAGTCTCATTCCAGATATTTTAGAGATACTGCTCTAGTATCCTCGAAGAGTCTTAGATTCAATTAAGACATCATTCCTTTAGTCTGGAATATCTTAATTCTATCGTATAAGATGCTGCTTCGAATCGATACAGAGAATCTCACTTTTACTGTTGAGATGTTGCTTCATCAATATGAAGAGTCTCATTCCAGATTTCTTTTAAAGATATTGCTCTAGTATCCTCGAAGAGTCTTAGATTCAATTAAGGTATTATTCCTGTTGTTTGTAATATCTTAATTCTATCATATAAGATGCTGCTTCGATTCGATACAGAGAATCTCATTTTGCTGTTTGAGATGCTGCTTCATCAATATGAAGAGTCTCATTCAATTTTTAGAGATACTACTCTAGTATCCTTGAAGAGTCTTAGATTCAATTAAGGTATCATTCCCTTGTTCAGAATATCTTAATTCTATCATATAATCCGCTGCTTCGATTCGATACAGAGAATCTCATTTTGCTGTTTGGGATGTTGCTTCATCAATATGAAGAGTCTCATTCATTTTTAGAGAAATTGTTCTACTAATCCTCAGAAAGTCTTAGGTACAGTTGAGGTATCATTCCATTTTTGGAAAATCTCGATTGTGACATCCAAGATACTGTTCTGACGATTCTCAGAGAGTATTGACTGTTTCATTTTACCTTATGATAGCTTTTCTTACTGTATTTCTCATTGCATTTTCTTTCTTCATTTCTTCCTTGCATTTCAAAGGACAAAATTTGGGTCTTTTCGTATTTAGTTATCTTCCAACACGAATGTACGAAGACTGATGTCATTCTTACCTTCTGGTTCAAGGCAACAAAATAGAGGCAGATGTCATACCTCAATTTTGTCCGGGCATTTTAAATTCTCATAAATTCGATTCCATTTTCAGTTTGCATCATATGTACAGCATAATATGCATTTCGTCATGAATAATACCTAAAATATCAATCAAAATAAATTCTTGAATATACAGTCAAATTGGTTAAATCGTTCCTCAAGTACGTGCAAGATCAGCAGGTAAAAATTTTCGAAATTAAACTTACAGACACCAGTATTATTATTCTGCGGTTCGCGTAGTTCAACCTGGTGTGCTCGTTATATTTTTCAGTGACTTTTTCAACTGCATTTTAATCCGTTTGAGCCTTTTTACCGGTGAAAATTTATTTCAAAATTTAAAGAAACGCTGTATTTTTTCAATAAGTATATTTCGCACTGATCATTTTCATGCATCCGATTTATTTTTTCGAGCAAATTTTTGCCCGATTTTTCTTTCATTTTTAGTCATTTTAATTTTGTTCTTTCATCAAAATAGTCAGATTAAATAAATAGAATTTCCCATGTTATCATTTTAATTTTATCATGATTATTTTAAAAGTTGTGAATTTTATTTGATTCAATTGATTAAAATTATTTTAAATCGATTAAGTCATCTAAAAAGGGCATTATAGGCATTTTTAAATAGTGTGTGTTTCTTGCTTGTGCTTCTTTGATTTAATCTGAATCATTAATTCAAATTAATCAATGGCTTGTGCTAGTTATCCATACTTTTTCCTTTCATCCAATAAGAATAGAGAAATAAATTAAGTCATAAAAATGATAAAAAATGAATGAGAAGGCCTTGGTTGGGTGCCAGCTAAAAGGAATCTTTTCTCTACTGTCGTTTGTGAGGGAGAAGTGAAAATGATGGATTTTCATAACCTCCCAAGACATGTGGCACAATCCGATTGGGAGGACGTGGTGCATTCCATTTTATATATTATGTTTATTTATTTTGGGAGAAAGGATATAAAAAAATAAAACGCTACTACTCCCACTCCTCAGTCACTCACACACTGTCAGTAGAAAACAAAAAAAAGAAGAAGAGACATATACACTCCTCACAAGCTCTCTCTCTGGCTGGAGACGGAAAAAGAAAAATAAAACAAAAAGAGAAGCCTCTTCATCTTTCCTGGAGCATCAACACCATCCACGCACCCCCACCGACGAAACCCACACAAACACCGCCGTCCACCCATCTTCTTCCTTCGTGAACTTAACTCCGATCGCGAAACCCTCCGCCGGAAAACCCTTCACCCTTTGCCGCGTACCACCTTCGCGCATACCACACCTCACCATGCTTAGCTCCATAACCTCCACCTCAACACCGCTCAACACTGACTGTTCCTTTCGTCCCTCCACCCCAAAATAACGAAAACTTCATCTGTCCGTGTTTCCCTTAATCTACCGTCCAAACGCCGCGACACCATCTTCACCTGTCAACCGCCGTTGTGCATCTTGTTTCCGATCCTGAGACACCTTCCGACCGTCACTTCCGAATCCACCGTTTTTACCAGCTTGCTTCAGCAGGGGAGTTTATCAAATTTGTTCCCAATTATTACATGGGTGACTAGCTAACGAATCTTATTCAGAGTTATGTTTCGTTAAAGGCATTGCGGTGTCGTGGGTTGAATTTACACTGTCGGTCTCGTGCGATATCGAGTGGGAGTTGCGAACAGATGAGGTTAAACACCAATTTCTTGTATATTTCAATGTTGTTAGGTACCTGAATTTTTTTACATCAGCATTTGAAATTTGGTGGTGCTTGATTTTCACTGTGTATATATGTTTAAAGTTTGAGTATAGCCACCACACTTTGTAATACTGCAAATGGTTTATGTGCTGTTGTTGCTTGCATTTCGGTGTCGGAATCGGATCTATGGTGATGAACATTCGACACCGGTATTATGTCGCATACGTGAAATTTATGAGCCTTCATATAGATTTTAACATTACTGTAAATGATTTTTGGGATGTTGGTGTTTATTTCATTTTCCCTCTTTGTGAAAATTACTGCCTCTATTAAGTCATGGTGAAGTTGATTTGCTTATATCAATGCATATGGTTTGATTTTGGATTGTGATATACATTGCAATTTAATCATGCGTGCTATGCTGTGGCTTGTGCTGTGGCTTGAAATGCGGAATATACTACTTTATAAGTTATAGTATTATATACTATTTTATAAGTTACAGTTAGTAAAGAGTTTGAAATAAGAATTGTATTTTAAAGAGTTTTTCTTGGTTACCGTAGAAAACGTTGTCGGTTACATTTGTTTTACAAGTTCTAGTAGTAATGGCTAGAAATGCATGCCAATATTTTATTTTAATACATATGCTAATCCTATGGCTAAAGTGATCACCAAAAACCATAAATAATTTTGTTGGTTTTTCAATTACTAATTGCGTATGTACATTATCTTTTGGTGAGATTTGTAACATGCTGAGAGCAATCTTGTAAATAAATTGGGTGCTACTATTGTATTTCATTGCATTTTGAATTGAATTAAACCCTTGGATCCGACCATTCAATGTCATTATGCCACATTGTTTCAATACATTAATCTAACATTTCACCGAGTTATGATCTTACGAAGGACATTAATTGTGTTGTCATTTCGTACAAACCGGTTTTGAGCACACCGACTCCGTTAGATAAATCGACAATTGTCACTTATATCTTTTGATTGTAATTAAAATTAATTAATTAAATTTTGACTTGTTAAGTTATTTTGGGATTAATTAATTTTAATTAACTTAGTTATTTGATTCAATTCAATAATTTTGATAATTAGTTTTAATTAATTTAATTAATCGATTTAACCAAATTTTAATTAATTAATTTTGTTAATTAAACATTGATCGATTTCTTCCACTATCATTTCACAATCATTTCTTACACTATTTCAATCTCATCGATTCAAAACCATGATAAACCATTAAATCACACAATTCTCGATTCAACATCGAGCCCATTTTCAAACACCCTTGTAAGTCGATCGCTTTTAGCGTCGCCATCTACCTCACATAACTTACTCTTGGGTTTTCTTACAATGAGACCTATTCGATTTTAATCGAGTAGATGATTGATTCATAAAAATACAAATTCAAACCTCGATCCAATGTCGAGTATTTTTATTCAAATCAAATTAAAATACACAATCACAATCAAATACTGTTTCATTTGGAAATGAAAAGGGGGATGGTTTTGAGTCTTCAACTCCTCTCCTCGATTGTTTGAATACGAGTTCTCTTACTCGGTCAGTTAGATAATTGTCGTTCCTCTACAAACTTCTAAACCCCGATTAAACCAAAACACTTTCATAATAATCTAAATGAAAAGGGAGATGACTTTGAGTTTTCAACTTCTCTTCTCAATTGTTTGAATAAGAGTTCTCTTACTCGGTCAGTCAAACAGTTGTTATTTTTCATAAACATACAACTTAATCAAACCATTTTTATGACAAACTATAAGAAAAAAGGAGATGGTTTTGAGTTTTCAATTCCTCTTCTCAAATGCTTGGATATGAGTTGTCTTACTCAGTCATTCAAGTACTTGTCGTTCTTTCTAAAATACGTCAACCATACGCAAACTAATTTTCATAATCACTCAGGTGAAAAAGAAAGCGGTCTAGAGTCTTCTATTCCCTTTTCCGATTATTAGGATACGAGTTGTCTTACTGGACTATCCAAGTAATTGTCATCCAACCAAAAATACCTTAACATATCAAACCTATCCTTTCCTCGCCCTCGTGCGATCAAAACCAGTCAAACTAAACATCAAACATATTAAGTGAACTTGTCACCCCCGTGTGACCAAAAATCTTTCAGAAAGAACACTATTTAATCCTTTCTAACACGCACAATAAACCAGCGCTTAAGCCTCCTCCTAGAGTAGACAAGTCAATGTTTAGCCTTTAGAACGCGATCTAAATAGATGTTCGATAAAAGACACCAACCAACCGTAGTTCCCCGAACTACGAATGATCTGATTTCCTTACTACACCATAAAGATATGTAGGCAGGAGATTGTTGTATCTTTGCGAGCACACTAATAAAAAAACCTCCCTTTTCCCCAATTCTGAGGTTTCCACCCATCTATTTTCAATATACTTATAACCCGAAGAAAACAAACAAACATAAATTAACACTCAAATCGCAAAATTGAACTAAAAGGTTCCCGTTGAGTACAACGGACGTGAGAGGTGCTAATACCTTCCCCTTGCGTAATCATCTCCCGAACCCGAATATGTTTGCGACGACCAGTATTCCATTTCCTAAAGGTTTTATCGATATTTTCCTATTCCTCCATTGGAATAAATAAAGTTCGGTGGCGACTCTGTTCGAACATAATTTTTTCCGCGACCACCGCGAGGAATCGTATTTTTTCAAGATGTCTAATTCAACTTTGATGTTTGGAGTGAGAGCTAATTCAACTTTTATGAGCATGTGATATGAGGTTACATTATAGGTCACTTTTGACCTATACCATTGAACAAGTGATTTTTCCAAACTTCAAAAATGCCTAACTCTATCATTTCAAATCCAAATGAAATGAAATTGGTGACCATTTAGAAAACATTTTAAATACCTATAACTTTGATGAAGACACTTTTCTCATTTGAAGCTCACATAAAAAGTTAAGCAAGATGGAATATTGAGATATATGGCTTGACACTTACAAAAAATTTCAACATGTTGAAATTTCCAAACTTCCACCTCAAAATTAATCATGATACAAGCTGCAAATGGAAAAGTTTTGAACATGAAAGTTGTCCCTCTTGATCTAACCTTTCCAAAAAGTCCAAGTTCATCCATTTTGGACAATAATTGAATAGGCTGCGCATGGCTTGAACATTGCATCATCATTTGGCAAATATCAAACTTCAAGTTTCCATGTATACTTGCCTTGCAATCCAAGTTGATTTCAGACTCTGTCACACTCAATTGTGGACCTAAAGCAATAATCTCATGGGCCTGTACACGCCTATGCACCCATGCATCATCCATTGCCAATTTTGGAAAGTCATTTGGAAGGTGCAAATATCACATGATCCAGCTAAAAGTAGAGCTCCATATGCTCAGAATTCAACACACATTCATGCCAACTTTGATCCTAGACCCCTAACCCTTCCATTTGAGAGGATAATCCTGAGAATTTCATCTTGAAATTGAGTTTGAATCTCACTATTTTGAGATTCAAAACTCCAGGGATCCAAGACCTTTTGTGCATTTCATTCTACTTCTCCAAGCATTCTAAGTGAGATATAGCACGAGCCAAGGCAAGAACAGTTGAATCCAGACCTGCATTGAAGGTGTTTTCCAGAAAATTTCATCTCTTCGATTCTCTCTCAATCTTGCTCAATTCTATTGATTCTTTGGTTGTCTGAAGTCCTACCAATGTAGGCAAGAAGATTGAGTTGCTTAGAGGTCAAATCGAAGCAACTCAGTTGACACACCTCAAAATTCAACTCCTCATATCTTTCTATATGTGAGGAGTTAGTTAAAATTGAGGTCAGATTCGTGCTATACGCCATTTTTTCTTTCAGATCATGTCCTCCTTTTTCATTTTTTTTGATGGTGATGAGTGAAACAGTCCGGCCAGGGTCACCGGAGAAGATGACCGGCCTTTGGACGCCGGTGATGTGTTGGCACGGTTCAGAGCCATTGATCCCTTTTAAATTATTTTAATCTCGTGTATTATTTTTAATTACCATGCCTGTGCCGCGTTGACTCAAGTCCATTATGGAACGCGTGTTGGTGGCCACTTGATCTGCCACCTCAATTAATGAGGGAGATCAAGTGGTCCACGTTTTTCTGATTATTTGAATTTCATTTTAATTGCTTTATTTTCATTAATTCATATTAATTTTAATATTGATTCAAAAAATATGAGAGTTTCACCAAAAATTTTCAAATAATTTCCTCTTCCATATTCTGAATTAAAATTATTTTTTGGATCATTATTAATATTTTTCATGATTTAATTGATTTTTCATTTGTTTTTAATTGTTTAAAAATACTTTTAAGTCTGTAAAAATTCTGAAATTTTTTCTCTAAGGTCCTTTGACCTTATGATAAATCTCATAGCCATTTATTTGGTGTTTTGATGAGGTTTTAGGAATTTGACAAACCATATTTAATTTAAATGTATTATTTTAGTATTTGTTAATTTGAATAAATGCCAAATAATTTTGTTGACCAATTGTGATGACTTGTTTGTGTTTGACTCTTGTTGTTGGGCCTTAGTCAAGGTTGATTTGACTTTGTCAAGTTAATATCATTGGATTTAGGGGATTGATGGAATGTACATTCCATCTCCTAAAATGAATGGATGATATTAATTTTGTAAAAGTCCTCCTTTGATCAATTTGAGTTTTCATCTATTCCCCTCCCTCTTCATCTCATTCCACTTCTTTATGCATTCATTTCATTTGGCCTATGATATCTCAAAGTCCTAAAGCTAGTTGATTGAAAAATTAACATGAGTATGGATGAGATTAGGCAACACCTCTTGCATATTCTTTTTGTGTGTGGTATGTTTCATGAGCATAATCCATAGTACTATGTCTCTAACATGCATTAACACCAAAATTCTATTGTCTGACCTCAAATAGTTGTGACTTCTACATAAGTCCAATTACGATTGCTTAACATAGCGCTAAATTTGTGACATAAAAGGCATAACATTCTAGTTAGTGAGATTGTAAGCCTCCCCTCTTTCATGGTATTGTGTGGAAACTTGGCCTTTTTTCCTTCCTTTGGAAGATGTCTTGGTTCAAGGATCCATGCTTGTGATAAGTGGGTTGAGTGTTCTCCAAAGAATGTCTAAGAATGAAAAGCAAAAGCAAAAGCAAAACAATACTAACTTCTAACCTATTAACAACTTACTTTTAATTTCAAGCCATTTACTTTAATGTCATTTAATTCTAGCTTTTATACATTTGCCACTGCTCATGTCATTCTAATTGTTTATGTTAATGCAATTTTCACTTTGTCCACTTGGACCATATTGTGTGATATATTTTGTTTGTGTATACTTTGTTTGTTTGTGTGGTCTTTGACCATTAATGTACATAATAAAAACAAAAAACCCTAAAAAAACTTTTGTGTGGATTGTTGGCTTGATCTTGGACAAATGGGCTTAGAACTTAGGCAACATTCCTATGCTAAAGGACTTGGCCAATGCCAACTTATTGAGAAACCAAGTGCTTGCAATTTGAAACTTCATTTGTTACATCATTCAAGATCCCTCTGAGTTCATCTGCAACATGATCATTGGCAAGCTGTTATTTTGAACTTGTGATTTATGGAATTCATCTGCTACATGGGCTAATTTTTGAGGAAGATCATGGAATGGCTAAATATTGGATGTGGATATCTTTATTTGATGCCTTTGATCTTCAATATAATATAATTGTGCATTTGTATGTTGCTTGATTCTAAAAGTCCAAGGGAATTCTGGGTTTCTATTGACATTATTGTCTATTGGATTGCTACCCATTTGGTCAGATCTTTTCAACTCTTAACTTTTAAATTTTGTACATAGGATAGTCCCTTCATATTCTCCCCATTTCTTTAATTTCAAAATATCTCCCTCCCTTTTCAAAATCTTCTTTGTTTTAACTTATTTTGTTCTAAACTTTGACCACTTTGTAAAAAGATAGAAACTTTGGCCTTATGCCATTGCATTTTCAAACTTCTTTTCTTAAATCAAACTTGTAATTAAACTTAACTATACTTGACTTAAACTTTCAAAAAATCCAAAAAGAACTAACTCATTCAAACCATTTTTGGGCCTTTCTGCCTTTCAAACTTAATTTTGTTTAAAGCAATGCATCCACTTTGAAATTTGTATCACAAATTACGAGGTTTTAATCCCTCATTTTTATGTTGGTACATAGGCACAAGATCGAAGGTCTTGCCAAACACAAAAATATAATTAATGAATTCTTTTCTCACCCCCCCCCCCCCCTCCCATTTTATTTGTTTGTAAACATCATTTTTGTACCAAATACATATGCACACAAAAAGGGCTCCCTAGGAGTACGTATGACACATTGGGTGCTAACATCTTCCCTCTGTGTAACCAACCCCCTTACCTGTAATCTATGACATTTTATTAGTTTTTATTTGAAAACTTCTTACTTTTGGGTTTTGTTCGTACTTTTTCCCTTTTCCCTTGGAAACAATAAAAGCGCGGTGGCGACTCTTGTTATTTGATCTCTAGCTTATCCATCGCTTGATGATCATGAATTTACCGCTACGCTTGCCTTATTTATCGCTTATTGCTTTAAATTTTGTAATCTCTCTTACCTGGCTCCATGGTTCTATGGTATTGATAGGTACTACTTTGATTGCAAGAAGCATTATGGGAAAGACTCTCTACCCGAGTCTAGAGTGGAAACTTGAGATAGGAGAGGTCGAGTAGTATGGGCCACCGAGTAGCTTTTCTCGTAAGGGTCGATATGAGAACCTCAGTTAGAGTAGATTCTTTTAAGGATGTTGATGATCGTCAAGCTTTTGACGCAAGCGATTAATATTTCATTAGGATCAATGACTCTAAGGAACTTTGTAGAACATTACACCTTTATCCAATTAAGATGGATGGTCGTGTAGTGCGGGTCCCCGAGAAGCTTTTCTCGCGAGGTTCAGTATGAAGATCTCAGTCAAAGTAGACTTTTGGGGTGGAGTTGTCGCCCGACATGCTTTTTCCATAACCAACAAATAGTCAAGGAAGTCCATGACTTTGAGAACCTTGTATAGAACCCAATGTCGATGGTCATATAGTACGGGTCCCCGAGAAGCTTTTCTCACGAGGGTCGGTACGAAGATCTCACCCAGAATAGATTCATTTGATGGAGTTGCCGACCGACATGCTTTTGCCGTAAGCGGAAAACAGTCAAATGAATCAATGACTCCGGGGTTCCTATCTATAACCCTATATCACAACCAGTGAGATCCCTAATATGGAAAGCAATCAGTGTTATCCTGCATACGTATCTCGATCCTATGATATTATGCATGCTTGTGTGTTCAATTTGTGAAAGCCATGCTTATGAACCGTACCTCCATGCATTCATACACTCATGCATCATACGCATAAACAACACAAAACAAATAAAGCTCTTAGTATCTGGTGTTTATTGCAGGAAACTACAAAGAATTTTTCCAAAGCAATCATGAATCCTCTTCTCAGAAAAAGCACATTCACCTTCAGGTACAAGGAACCTCGATTGGACAGCTTGAAAGCCTTGAATTCTAAGTTGGAACATGTCAAGTACAAATGTTGCGCTACTTATGGAAACATTCTGGACCTAGTGAATGAGAATGTGGACTATGGAGCTCCCACTACTCTGGCTCAGTATTATGACATCCCATTGCGTTGCTTCACCTTCCCAGATTTTCAAATAGCTCTTACTTTGGAAGAGTTTGAAAGAATCCTGAACCGCTCCATCAAAGATCATAATCCGTTCCCAAAGATTGAAGAAGACTTCACTATGCCCAAATTAGCAGTAGTGTTGGGTATTGATGTAGGTGAACTAGCAGCCAGTTGGGCTCCTAAAGGGGTTGACAAAGGATTCACGAGGAAGTTTTTGGAAGGTCATGCTTGGAAATTTTCTAAAGAAGAAAAGTGGGAATTTTGTATTTCGGTATTGGCATTGTTGATCTATGGGATCGTCATATTCCCAAACATCGACAACTTCATAGATCGTGCAGCAGTAGAAATTTTCTTATCTGGTAACCCAGTGTCGTTCCTCTTGGCAGACTTCTAACACACTTTCCACACTCGCCACAAGAAGAAGGGTGGAACTTTCCTATTTGTGCTCCATTATTGCATATATGGATGAAAACTCATATGCCACAAAAGGGTCCTTTTGTATCTAAAGATCTCCCATGGTGTTAGAAATTTGCATCACTCTCTGTTGGTGCCATCCAGTGGTACAGAAGATAATGGGAAACCCAAAACATCATCCTCAGATGTGGAGAAATTTCCAAATATTCCCTTGGTAGGTACACATTGGTGCATTAATTACAATCATGTGTTATGCATAAGGCAATTTGGGCATGCAATGAATAGTCCTCCTAGAGATGAAGACTTGGTTCCTTTTGTTATCAACAGTGTCGATCCACTTAACCCTGCTGTGAGGAAAGTGAGAAAAGCTTGGACGAATATTGTCCAGTGGGCGAAAGAAAGAGCCCAGATAGTCAAGATCCCTTTCTACTTTGAATCGTCATCTCTCCCTTAAGTGCCCGAGCCGGAGCCGATCTTACAAGAAGATGTTGATAAACTTATTAGTAATGTTAATGAACTTGAACTAGAGAATACCCTCCTATGAATCCAGCTCATCAAGGAGAAGCAAAAGGGTGATGAATTGGAAGATGAAGGCAAGGAAGTAAAAACCTTGTACGAAAGTAGCAAGAAGAGGGCTAGAGAAGAGAAAGGAAAGAAATAATGGGTCGGTGGTGCTCTCTTAGGAGTAAATTCAGAACTCAGTATTCGTAATGATGAATTGGACCGAGCCTGTCGTGTGGTTCGAGACTTGGAAAGGACTCTAGAGTTGACCAACATGGACAAGAAGAGTGCAAGAGAAGACTATGAAGCTCAAATCAGTGAGCTGAGAAAGACCATCAAGGAGTATCAGGATCACGCTTCCCGTGAGAAACTGGAAAAGGAGAAGATTCACCGAGCTTGCTTTCATGAGAAGTTCCAGCTAGAAAAAGCTCACGAGAAGATCCAGAGTATGAAGGCGGGAATTATTGATGAGGCTTATCAAGAATTGAGAAATAGCTATTTGTATTGGGAAGATGCCTATCAAAAAATCGAAGGAGCTATAGCTGAAAGAGACACCATAATCAGGAAATTGCAAGGGCTCTTCACCGAATGGAAGAACAAGTATGCGAATATGGAAGTTCTGACCAACTATGCTCTACAGGATTTCCCCTACATGATGAAAGAGGCGGATCTGATCATGTGTCCAGAGAACACTCCTTACCAAGTCTACAACTTTGTGAAGTTCTGCAAAAAAGACTATGGCTGAGCTAATCATAAATGTTGAAGCTCTTCGCAATTCTCAGGGGATCACATTCCAAGTCAATTTGTAGTTTGTATCTATTTAATGCAAAGAGGGTTGTCTCTTTAATTTTCTTGTACTTGTTGTGTTCAAAAGATGAATGAATGAATGAGGTTTTATGATTCCACTTTGTTTATGCTTTTATTTTTTATTGGAATGCCAATTGTCTAATTGTTTCTCGCAATAAATAACTCGATGATTAAGAGCTTTGCTGAAAAAATAATAATAATAAAACCCAAAGTATGCATCATTCTGCATGATACAAAAGCAAAACAATAAACTTACCACTTGACCTTTTTTCCATCCAGAAATAACAAACTGACTTCTCAACATCGTTACAATACCCGAAGCAAGCAAAAATTACTCATGGACTAGCTCGAGCAGAATCTCGCATTTCATTCACACCAAATGGTCCTAACACCAACAATAATTCTATGCTGCCTCATGACGGTCCCTCTGTGAGTGTGATAGAAGAAGAAAAGAAGGTGATGTACTCTGTAGATGAAATAAGAACTCTGTTGGCTATTGTCAAGGAGAAGTTCTTGATGAACGAGCTACATCCTGGGTGTGATGAGAAATGCGAAGATTGCTTGATGAATCCCCAAGATTATGGGAAGTTGAAAGTTGGTATTCAAGATCTAATAGATCAGTGGGTAATGATAGTAGAGTAAATGTCTACCGCAAATGAAGTGGCTACTCTCGAGATTCCATACGATCTGATACAAGTGCCTATCGTGATTCTTTATGATCCAATCCTGGTACCTGCTACAGTGTACCCAATCACACCACTTGTAATTATGGAAGCTTTGATGAAGTTCCTAAGGGCAACGCATGTTCCTTAAGAAATATCCTGTGAATCAGTTTGAAATTATAGTGGCCAATATTTCTACAAATAGCTATTTGGGTTTCAACGATGATGAATTACCGCCGGAAGGTAGAAACCATAACAAAGAGCTCTACATTTTGATTGAATGTGTGGACACGGTCTTATCCCGAGTATTGGTGGATACCGGCTCCTCATTGAATGTTCTACCTAAGTACTTGTTGGCCAAGTTGACTATCGAAGGGTTGGTGATGAAACCAGAAATTCTGGTATCAAATATGAGATGTCGAAGGTAATGTCACGACACTAATATCTGAACAATACAAACAGGATAAAAGATAAATAACAGTAATACAAGAGACACAAGCAATTGTTGACCCAGTTCGGTGCAAACTCACATACATCTGGGGGCTACCAAGCCAGGAAGGAAATCCACTAAAATAGAATCAGTTCAAAGACTCTCAGTAAACAACACAAGTTACAGTCTTTTTCACCTAATCTCTACCCGTGTGACTTCTACCTAAGAACTCTTAGATATGAGATCCCACTCACTCCCCCTCAATTACACCAGTGATATAAAACAAGAATTACAATGAAAAGAAGACACTCTTCAAAGACACACACTTGATCTTACTTAACAACTTCAATCAAGTAGGCACAGACTCATGCTTAAAAGCTTTGAGTGACAAACTACAATTCAAAAATCAGACCAATTCAATCATCTATGGATGAATTGAATGGCTTACAATTCACACGACCACACAAGACTAAAACCCTTATTCTCTCTCAATATTTCGTTCGTTATTTCTTGTGTATCAAATCAGGTTTTCCATGTCCTTTTTATAGAAGCATTTGGCAGGGCTTGGACATCATAAAATCCTAAAAATATTTTCCATTCATATCTTCTCATGACAGTTGATTAGATCTCTTTGGAAAATAAGTTAATCTCGTAGTAATTACCGATTGATAGCGTGTTTAATCATATCTTCAATCATACATAGATTTGCATTAAAAACGCAATCACACAATACATAACATTCAGACTGAATGTTCTGTATACAGATGTCATGACATCGAGTCTGACATCACAGTAAAAATCATGCATAATCACATTTTAAACATCCAGCAGGTACATGATATCTTATGTTAAGACATCACATGTGACAACTTGTGAACACTCTAGGTTTTACCAAAATTGTTGCCAACACTTAGAACCAACAAAACCGAGTTTGCTCATAGTGAGAGCGTTTGATGGATCGAGGTGAACGATAATAGGAGAGGTTGACCTTCCTATGAATATAGGGCCTCACGTCTTCTTTATCACATTCTACATGATGGACATATACACTGCTTACAATTGTCTCCTTGGACGCCCATGGATACACTCGGCTGGCGCCATAACCTCAACCCTCCACCAGAGACTGAAGTCCATGATTGTGCCACCATGAGTTTTCCTCCTTCATTCTTCACAAATAGGGTCTTGTCAATACCTCCTTTCCTGTATCCATTGTTAGTGAGGAACACTGTGAGTCTTTCATACCAAGACCTGGAAGCTTGCTTCAAACCATAGAGGGCTTTCTTCAATATGTACACATGCTTTGGAAGATTTAGATTTGTGAATCCTTTAGGTTGTTCAACATATACTTCCTCATTTAAGTAGCCATTCAAGAAGGCACTTTTTACATTCATTTGGAACAGTTTGAATTTCAGAATACATGACACTCCAAGCAGTAGTCTAATGGACTCAAGGTTAGCTACAGGAGCAAATTTTTCATCAAAATCCACCCCTTCAACTTGAGTATATCCTTGTGCTACTAATCTTGCTTTGTTTTTAGTAACCACCCCTTGTTCATCAGATTTATTCTTATACACCCACTTTATACCTATGACATTTATTCCTTCAGGTCTAGGAACCAGTTCCCATACTTCATTCCTCTTGAATTGACCTAACTCCTCCTGCATGGAATTGATCCAGAACTCATCAGTCAAGGCTTCCTTGACATTCCTAGGCTCAACCTTGGACACAAAGCAACCATGTGAGATCACTTCCCTTGATCTAGTTGTGACCCCTTTATTTGGATCTCCTATAATGAGATCTTTGGGATGATCCTTCTGAATTCTGATGAAGGGTCCCTTGTTGGTTTTGTCATCTTCAGGTTCAGCTTGAGGAGGTTCACTCTCCTTATTTTTGTCTGAGAAATCAGCTGAGGGATCATTCAGAGATGTCTCAACATCGTCTGTGACATCAGTCTGTTGATCATCAACCATAACATTGATAGATTCCATCATTACTTTTGTTCTGGAATTAAAGACTCTGTATGCTCTGCTGTTTGTTGAGTAGCCCATAAATATTCCTTCATCACTTTTGGGATCCATCTTCCTTCTTTGCTCAAGATCAATCAAGATATAACATTTACTCCCAAACACATGGAACTATTTGACTGTAGGTCTTCTCCCTTTCCAGACTTCATATAAGGTAGTAGGAGTCCCTTTCTTCAAGGTTACTCTGTTGTGAACATAGCAGGCCGTGTTCATCGCTTCAGCCCAAAAGTGGTAGGGCAATTTCTTAGCATGAATCGTAGCTCTGACTGATTCTTGAAGGGTTTCTATTTTTCCTTTCCACCACACCATTCTGCTGAGGAGTAATGGGAGATGAGAACTCATGATGAATTCCTTCTGAAGAACAGAATTCAAGAAATTTGTTATTCTCAAATTCCTTCCCATGATCACTTCTAATTTTGATAACTTGACTTTCCTTTTTTCTTTGAAGTTTGAGACAAAGATCTTTGAAGACTTCAAACACCTCAGATTTTTCTCTTATAAAATTTATCCAGGTGTATCTGGAGAAGTCATCCACCACTACATACGCATACTTCTTCCCACCAAGGCTTTCCACCTGCATGGGTCCCATCAAATCCATATGGAGGAGTTCCAAAACTTTGGAAGTGGTGTCATGTCTGAGCTTCTGGTGTGACGTCCTTGTCTGTTTTCCAATCCGACATTCCCCACAGACTTTTCCTTCATCAATCTTGGGAATTCTTCTAACAGCTTCAACAAATATAATCCTCTTCATACCTTTAAGATGCAGATGGCCCAATCTTTGATGCCATATCTTCACTTCTTCTTTGGCTAAAGTACACATTGAAGAATAACCAGTTTTTTGAGAACTCTACATGTAACAGTTGTCTTTAGACCTGACTCCTTTCATGATCACTTCACTTTCTTCGTTAGTAATCAAACATTCAGTTTTAGTGAAGTTAACATTTAGACCTTGGTCATACAGTTGACTGATGCTTATTAAATTTGCAGTCAATCCCTTAACAAGTAGGAGATTGTCAAGGTCAGGAACTCCAAGGCAGTCAAGCATACCAATCCCCTTGATTTCACCCTTTTCTCCATCACCAAAGGTTACATAGCTGGTGGCATGAGGATGAAGGTCGGTTAACAGGTTTTTGTTTCCAGTCATGTGTCTAGAGCACCCACTGTCAAAATACCAATCTTCTTTGGCTGAAACTCTGAAGGAAGTGTGAGCCATCAGACTTGTAACATCAGTCTTAGGAACCCATTGCTTTTTGTTGACAGGTTTGTGATGTTTGGGTCTAGGTTTATGATGAGCAGGACTAGGATAGCCATACAACTTATAACATAATGGTTTTATGTGGCCAAATTTTCCACAATAATGGCATCTCCATCTTTGATGTTTCCCTTTCTGCTGTCTTCCTTTATGATGTTGTGACATATGATGTGACATCTCTGGTTTGCTCCCAGTGTGACTACACTTAGGTTTGGACTTTGGTTTGCTACCAAAGTGGCTGCACTCAGGTTTAGATTTATTGAACCTAATACCAGACTTGTCTCCTGTTATTTGTCCAGTCTGAAGAATTTTGTCTAAGGTGTCAGATCCATTGTTTAGCATTCTTACATACTTGATCATCTCATCCAGTTTAGAATTCAAGAATACAGCTTCAGTCTTCAACTTGGAGATGGTTTCCATATGTTTTTCCTTCTCATTCTCCAGCTGTGCTATCACTTTCTTTTGGCTTTCAACTTGTAGACACACTTCTGCACTTATGTGACACAACTTTCTGTAGGTAGTGGCCAACTCTTCAAAGGTTACTTCATCATCACTTGAGTCTTCATCAGAACCCCATCTTCCAGTCAAGGAAGTCACAAGATTTACAGACTCTTCTGTTTCACGTTAATCAGACCAAGTGGCAGCAAGACTCCTCTTCTGTTTCCTGAGGTAGGTTCCACATTCAGTTCTAATGTGTCCATACACATCACATTCATGGCATTGAACTCCTTTTCCCTCTTTGGGCTTTTCATATGACATTGTTCTTCTTCCAGCATTGTTGGATTTACTGATGTCAAATGAGATGTTCTTGACATTAGCCTTAGATCTTACATCTATCTTTTTTAGAAGTCTTTTGAACTGTCTTCCCAGCATTGCTACATCATTGGCCAAATCTTCATCAATATCTTGACCACCTTCCTCCTCTTCCTCCTCAGTGTTTGACATGAAGGCTATGCTTTTGGCTTTCTTTTCATATCCATCACATATTCCCATCTCAAATGTTTGGAGGGATCCAATTAGCTCATCAACTCTCATATTGGAGATGTCTTGAGACTCTTCTATGGATGTCACCTTCATAGCAAATCTCTTAGGGAGTGACCTGAGTATTTTCTTTACTAATTTTTCATCTGACATCTTCTCTCCCAGGGCTCCTAAGGCATTAGAAATTTCAAGGATATTCATATGAAATTCATGAATATTTTCATCTTCTTTCATCCAGAAATTTTCAAACTTGGTAGTGAGCAGCCGCAGTCTAGACATGTTCACTCTAGAGGTGCCTTCATGAGTGGTTTTGAGAATGTCCCAAGCATCTTTAGCCACCTCACAGTTGTTTACAAATCTGAAGATATTCTTGTCTACTCCATTGAATATAGCATTCAATGCTTTAGAATTTCCAAGGGCTAGATCATCCTCCTCCTTGGTCCTTTGTTCTTCAGGCTTCTTATCAGTTGTAGCTTCACCTTCCTTAGTAACTACTGGATGTTCCCAGCCTGTTAACACAGCCTTCCAAGCCTTATTATCAAGATATTTTAGGAAGGTTACCATTCGAGGTTTCCAGTAGTCATAGTTGGATCCATCAAAAGTAGGTGGCCTGTGAACAGATCCTCCATCTCTCTCCATAGTACCAGAAAGTATCGTCCCTAGATATCACCCAGAACCAGAGCAGTATGCCTGCTCTGATACTAATTGAAATTCTGGTATCAAATATGATATGTCGAAGGTAATGTCACGACACTAATATATGAACAATACAAACAGGATAAAAGATAAAGAACAGTAATGCAAGAGACACAAGCAATTGTTAACCCAGTTCGGTGCAAACTCACCTACGTCTGGGGGCTACCAAGCCAGGAAAGAAATCCACTAAAATAGAATCAGTTCAAAGACTCTCAGTAAACAACACAAGTTACAATCTTTTTCACCTAATCTCTACCCGTGTGACTTCTACCTAAGAACTCTTAGATATGAGATCTCACTCACTCCCCCTTAATCACACCAGTGATATAAAACAAGAATTACAATGAAAAGAAGACACTCTTCCAAGACACACACTTGATCTTACTTAACAGCTTCAATCAAGTAGACACACACTCATGCTTAAAAGCTTTGAGTGACAAATTACAACTCAAAAATCAGACCAATTCAATCATCTATGGATGAATTGAATGACTTACAATTCACATTACCACACAAGACTAAAACCCTTATTCTCTCTCAATATTTTGTTCGTTATTTCTTGTGTATCAAATCAGGTTTTCCATGTCCTTTTTATAGAAGCATTTGGCTGGGCTTGGACATCATCAAACCCTAAAACTATTTTCCATTCATATCTTCTCATGACAGTTGATTAGATCTCTTTGGAAAATAAGTTAATCTCGTTGTAATTACTGATTGATATCGTGTTTAATCATATCTTCAATCATACGTAGATTTGCATTAAAAACGCAATCACACAATACATAACATTCAGACTGAATGTTCTGTATACAGATGTCATGACATCGGGTCTGACATCACAGTAAAAATCCTGCATAATCACATTTTAAACATCCAGCAGGTACATGATATCTTATGTTAAGACATCACATGTGACAACTTGTGAACGCTCTAGGTTTTACCAAAATTGCTGCCAACACTTAGAACCAACAAAACCGAGTTTGCTCATAGTGAGAGCGTTTGATGGATCGAGGTGAACAATAATAGGAGAGGTTGACCTTCCTATGAATACAGGGCCTCACGTCTTCTTCATCACATTCTACATGATGGACATATACACCACTTACAATTGTCTCCTTGGACGCCCATGGATACACTCGGCTGGCGCCGTAACCTCAACCCTCCACCAGAGACTGAAGTTCATGATTGACAGAAAGCTGATAGTGGTGGAAGGTGAAGAAGACATTATGGTGAGCCATTTGGCATCGTTCAGGTATGTCGAGGTTGGAGGAGAGATTCATGAGACTCCTTTCCAAGCCTTCGAAGTGGTGAACATGGAAATGACTCCACCATTGAAGGATGCTCAAGGCACAAAACTTTCTATGACTTCACTAAAATATGCAAAGACTATAATACAGGTCGGGCATCCCATAGGCTAGGACAGAGTACTAGAGCTACCGGTGAACAAAGACAGAACTGGGCTAGGATTCCGTTCCCACCAGTCAACTCAGAAGAAGATAACTGCAAGTGTGAGCAAATGGCTGATTCCCGTGATACCCGATACTTTCACCAGTGCGAGGCATCTTAAAGACAATTCAATCTGTATGGTGGAAACCGAAAGTAGTTTTCCTGATGAAGTGTGCTTCGTGTATTAGAAGGATGAAGGATAAATACTCAATAACTGGAATGTCATGGATATACCTGAAGTCACCTTAATTTAAGAGTAATTTTCCTTATTTTGCTTTGAAAACTCTATTCTCTTCCCAAGGCATAGGGCAAACTTTTAGGGCCCCCATATTTTAAACAAAGTTTATCAATAAATAAAATAAGCATCTTTGCATTCAATTTGTACTCCTTGTCGTTCATTTGTTTTATTTTATCAAAAAATGAAAATATACGTGTTAAAACCCAATTTTGACCCTAGGATCCGTCATGTTATCTCATCATTTACATTGGCTTTAGGATCATACCTTGGCATCCTCCTTACCCCTCACTCACTGGGGTTGCATTAGGAGAGATCAACAAGCACATTTGTTTGTATCATACTTTACTTTCTTTTGTTTACTAACCAAACTACCAAAAATATGTCCATGTAAAGCTTTGTTTCTTTTGTAGGTAGTGTGTGCATCCACCCGTGACCTATCAAGCTCACAACTAGGGTTTTAAGCCCTCATGACAAGAGATCAATCAAGGAATGGTTCACAATGATTCTAAACATAATATATGGATTCCCATGTTCTTCATTTATCATTTTGATCAAGAATTCATCAAGAGTTTGAAGCTTGTTTGCCTTGGAAGCCCTAATTCATCTAGGTATCTTGTGTGACTTCCTCAGCAAGTTTCTTCAACAACTGGTCAAATATATCAAGGTATACTCCATTATACATCATATTATGAATATATGATCCTCCATCAGTCCCAAAGATCAAGATAACTTCAAGTTTGCAAGTTGGTTCAAAGAGGTTGACTAGAGAAAGTCAACTAGTCAAAACTTGGGTTCCCTTGACCCTATCTCCTACAATTTGTTTCATATGAAAATAATTCCAAAATAAAAGTTACTCTTTATGACATTCCAAACAAATTTCATGTTGTCATAAAGGGCTATTTTTTCTTGGAAAGTCAATTTTTATGGTGAAACATTATAGGTCATTTTGTCGGTGCCCTAATTAGGAGGTCAACTTCCAAGGACCATAACTTGCTCACTTTTTATGATATAAAGTCCACCCAAGTTTAATGATCAATTTGAAGATGTCTTCTCCAACTTTGATTCTTTGAGAAATGTCAAAATCAACTTGAAAGGGCATGTTCCAAGAGGAAACATTATAGTCATTTTGGGCCATCATCATTGAACAAGCAATTTTCCACAACTTCTAAAATGCATAAATCCCTCATGCCAAATCCAAGTGATGTCAAATTTATAACCAAATTTAATAGGAATTAAATAGATACAACTTTGATGAAGAAACCATTTTCATTTGGAGTTCATAGCAAACATCATTCAAGGTGGAAGAAGTGGTAATTTGACTTTATACTTAGAAAATTTTCAACTATGTTTGATTTCTCCAACTTCCACCTCAAAATTCATCATGATCCAAGATCCAAATGGAAAAGTATTCAACATAAAAGTTGTTCCCCTTGATGTCACCTTTCCAAATCATCCAAGATCACCTCCTTTGTTGGGTTTATTTTGGCAATTTTTGAACTCAAATGATAATTTCTTTTTGCTTGCTTACGTGTGATGATTTCAGTACCAAGTATGCACGAATTGGAAGTGGATTACATAATTGGTTATGCCTAATTCAATGCCCATGCACCCATGCACAACTTGCTAATTTTGGCCAAAATTCAAAAGGTGAGGAAATCAATTCATGAGCTTATAAATAAGAGTGCTTTGCTTCAGAATGAAGACACACATTGCCCAAGCCTTGCGAAGCCATCCCAGAACCCTACACCATAGAATACCTTGAGGATTTCTTTGAAATTGGGTTTGAATTTCACCAATCAGTTTGAGATTCAAACTCCAAGGATTCATTGCCATTTTCATATTATTTGATTACTGCAAGGAAGAGGAGGAAGAACAAAGTGAATTCAGATCAAGATCAAGCCAAATCACTGCTACCCGAAGGTGAATTTTCAGAAACTTCAAGTGTCTGATTCTCTCTCAATTATCCACCATTCTCTTTGATTATTGGTTATCTGAAGTCCTACCGATGTAGGCAACAAGATTGAGTTACTTTGAGGTCAAATCGAAGCAACTCAGATCGTGTACCTCAAAATTCAATTTCTCATATCTCTCAATATATTTGGAATTGGACAAAATTGAGGCCAGATTCGAGCTCCAGAGCTTTTTCTCTTTAAAATAGTGTGCTCACTTTTCATTTTCTTGATGGTTGGTGGTGGACCAGTTCGGTGAGGTCCACCGGAGAAAATGTCCGGAGCCCTAGCTCCGGTGATGTGTTGACGTGTTCCCAACCTTCTGATTTGATTCAAATGTTTTAATCCTGAGCATCCATGTTGATTACCATCTTTGCAACGCGTTTGACTTGGCATATGGTGGATAGCGCGCGTGCCCATCGGATTTGTCACCTCAATTAATGAGGAAGATCTGATGACCCTTGTTTTTTTTAATTTCTTTTAATTTTAAATTTTATATTTTTATTAGCTTATTTTGTTTAATTCATAATAATTTCATTTTTAATCCAAAAAATATGGGACTTTCACGAAAATCTTTAAATATTTTTCTCGTTCATATTTTGTATTAAAATTATATTTTGGATTTATTTTGATATTTTTCATGAATTAAATGTTTTTGTGCATATTTTTAATTGTTTTAAAATACTTCTGACTTTCCAAAAATCGTAAAAAAAATTATCTAAGGTCCTTTGACTTTGCTTGACCTAGGATAAACCCCTTGGCCATTTATTTGGTGTTTTGAAGGGATTTGAGGTTTTGTCCATATTAAAATGCATTTTAATTCCCTTTTAATTTTATTTTTAATTGATTAAACGTTTAAAAATTATGTTAGCCATTTTTATTGTCTTGTGATGTTTGACTTTCTGTTTGGGCCTTGGTCATGGTTGATTTGACTTTTGTTTAATCAATACCATTAGATTTAGGGGATTGATGAAATGTACATTTCATCTCCCAAAATGAATGAATGGTATTGATTAGATGAAATTCCTCTCATGATCAATTTGTGTTTCTATTTCCCCTTCTATCTGCATCTTCATCCCTATTCTTTCCCAATCCTTCATTTGACCAATGATTTCTCTAATGTCTAAATGCTAGTTGATTCATCAATGACCTTGTGTCAGATGAATCAACACATGTTTGATTGAGATAAGTCCTTCCCATTTCTTTTAGTGTGTGGTATGTTTTAGGAGTTTGGTTCTTTGTACCAAGTCTCTAACATGCATTAACACCTATATTTTTATTATCCGACCTCAGATAGTTGTGACTTCTACATAAGTCCAATTATGGTTTCTTAACATAGAGCTAAAATTGTCCCTCAAGGCATATCATTCTAGTAAGTGAGATTGTAAGTCTCTCATTCTTCATGGCATTGTGTGGAAACTTGACATTTTTTCCATTCATGAGAGCTAGTGGCATACTTGTTGACTTGGTTCAAGGATTCATATGGATGATGTCTTGGTTCAAGGATTCATACTTTTGAATGAATGGTTGAGTGTTCTCCAAAGAATGACTTAATCAATTAAAACTCATCACTGACATTTGACTAACCATTGACTAATTCTTATTAGTGTTGTTTTATTTTCAAGTCATTTACTTTATGCAATTTAAAATTCAATACCTTTATCATTCATTTCCATTTACATTTCATGCAACTTGTTTATGTTTCAAGTCCTTTTCACTTTGCTCATTTGAGCCGTATCTTGTGATTGTATACATTGTTTGTTTGTATTTTGTTCTATTTGAGGTCTTAGGACCCTAAAACACCTAATAACAACAAAAACCCTAAACAACATCTGGTTGGACTGTTGGGATTTGATCTGAACCTCTAGAGTTAGAACTAGGCAGCATTCCCTGTGCTAAAGGACTTGGCTAATGCCAACATCTAAGACTAAGCTATCTTTGACCATGCCTTCATTTGATGCAAGACCTTGGATATCTTTCATACATGTGATACTTTGTCTCTATACTTAATTGTTATTTTGTTATTAATGTTTATGTCTAATGATTTATTCTGAGTTGATCAAGGAATATTTCATCTGCTATATTGGAAGATACTGAAGACTGCTAGCTATTGGAATGCTTGCTTGGATAGTATGGCTATCTTTATTTGATGCCTTGATCTTCACATGATTCTTGGATATTTCTAATTTCTTATTGCTTATTACTTGTCAAAGTCCAAAGGAAAATGGGTTTCTATATGACATTTTTGTTTGTTGGATTGCATCCCATTGGTCAGATTTTTTCAACTCTTAAACTTTTAATTTTTTCTTAGGGTAGTCTCTTTATCTCCTCCCACTTCTTTAATTTCAAAAATCTCTCACTCTTTTCAAATTTAGACATGCTTTAATGATTATAAACTTTGGCCTTATGCCATTGAATTTCAAACTTTTTCTTAAATCAAACTTGTAAATAAACTTAACCATATTGACCTAAATTTCAAAAGACAAAAAGAACTAACAACTCCATTCAAATCTTTTGCCTTTTGTGCCTCTCCTCGTTAAACTTTTGTTAAAATCAATTCACCAACTTCTTTGAAATATAATCAATAAATTATTTTCTCATCCCTGCACTCTATATTTTATCAAACATATTTTATACCCAAAAACATATGCACACAAAAAGGTCTCCCTAGGAGTACCTAGGACACTTTGGGTGCTAACACCTTCCTCTGTATAACCAACCTCCTTACCTGTAATCTCTGGAATTTTATTAGTTTTGATTTGAAAACTTCTTATCTTTGGGTTTTGTTCGTACTTTTCCCTTTTCCTTTGGAAACAATAAAAGCGCGGTGGCGAATCTGGTTTTACTGACGTCAAGTTTATCCATAACTTGATGGTCACGAATTTACCGCTACAATATGGCAATGTTTTTCATTTATGATCTTTTCCATCCCACCGTCCTAAAATCAAGCATAAATCATGCAGATCCACATCAGGCCCCATTGGTAATCAAACTGCTATAGTCCAATATGACTTTGATAATCCAATTTACCAAGCCGACGAAGACGGCGAGGAAGATTGTGAACTCCCTGAAGAGTTGTACAGGCTGTTACAACTAGAATCAAAAGTCATTCAACCGCATCAAGAGGCAGTGGAGACTGTAAATCTCGGGTTAGATAAGGAAAAGAAAGAAGTCAAGATAGGCGCAACCCTAAATGACAAAGTGAAAAGAAAGTTAATCAAACTATTGCCGGAATATATGGATGTATCCGCCCGGTCTTATCAAGATATTCTAGAGCTGGATACAGACATCGTGGTGCACTGACTACCCCTTAGAGAAGAATGGTCTTTTGTAAAGTAAAAGCTGAGGAGGAATCGTCCTGATATGGCCATCGATATTAAAGAAGAAGTTCAGAAGCAATTGGATATCGGTTTTCTTGTAGTGGCTAATTACCCTCAGTGGGTAGCAAACATCGTACTTGTACCTAAGAAAGATGGTAAGCTACGCATGTGTCTTGATTACTAATACCTAAATAGGGAAAGCCCTAAAGATGATTTTCCTCTACCTCACATTGATATGTTGGTAGACAATACGACCAAATTCTCGGTATTCTCCTTCATGGATGGGTTTTCCGGATATAATCAAATAAAAATGGCGCCTGAAGACATGGAGAAAACCATGTTCATTACCCCTTAGGTTTTTATTTAAGTCATTCTTTGGAGAACAGTCAACCCACTTATCACAAGCATGGATCCTTGAACCAAGACATCTTCCAAAGGAAGGAAAAAAGACCAAGTTTTCACACAATACCATGAAAGAGGGGAGACTTACAATCTCACTAGCTAGAATGTTATGCCTTTTGCGTCAAAATTTAGCGCTATGTTAAGCAATCATAATTGGACTTTTGTAGAAGTCACAACTATTTGAGGTCGGGCAATAGAATTTTGGTGTTAATGCATGTTAGAGACATAGTATAATGGACTATACTCATGAAACATACCACACAAAAAAAGAATATGCAAAGTGGGGGACCTAATCTCATCCATAGTTATGTTGATTTTGCAATCAACTAGCCTTAGGATATAGAGATATTATATGTCCATGACATGAATGAATAAAGAAGGGGAATGAGATGAAGAGGGAGGGGAAATGGATCAAACACAAATTGGTCAAAGGAGGACTTTTACCAAATTAAGATCATTCATTCATTTTGGGAGATGGAATGTACATTCCATCAATCCCCTAAATTCAATGATCTTAACCTAGCAAAGTCAAATCAACCTTGACCAAGGCTCAACAACACAAGTCAAACTCACAAAGTCAATTAAAATGGCTCTACACAATTTATTTGACATTTAATCAATTAAAAATAACAAAAAGATGCATTAAATTAAATTATGGTTGGTGAATTTCCTAAAACCTCATCAAAACACCAAAGAAATGGCCATGAGATTTATCATAGGTCAAACAAGGTCAAAGGACCTTGGAAAAAAAATTCAGAATTTTTAGAAACTTAAAACCATTTTTAAACAATTAAAAATATTCACAATATCAATTATTCATGAAAAAAATATTAATAATGATCCAAAAAATAATTTTAATTCAGAAAATGAAAGAGAAATTTATTTAAATTTTTTTGGTGAAACTCTCATAATTTTTAGATCAATACTAAACTTAATATGAATTAATGAAAATGAAACAAATAAAATGAAAATCAATTAATCAGAAAAAACGTGGACCACTTGATCTCCCTCATTAATTGAAGTGGTAGATCAAGTGGTCTAAAACACGCATTCCACCAAACACATGAGTCAGCATGCCACACCAATGGTATTCAAAAGCAACGCTCAAGATTAAAACGCAAAAGCTTGATCATGTCGCTCAGAACGTGTCGAGCTCACCGCCGGAGCAAACCACCAGTCATCTTCTCAGGTGACCTTGGCCGGAATAGTTCTCTCATCACCATCACAAAAATGAAAAAGAAGGACATGATCTTAAAAAAATGGCACTGATCACGAATCTGACCCCAATTCAACTTAACTCAAAGTATATTGAGAGATACATGGAGTTGAAATTTGAGATACATGAACTGAGTTGCTTCGATTTGACCTCAAAGCAACTCAATCTTCTTGCCTACATTGGTAGGACTTCAGACAACCAAGGATCCAAGAGAATTGATAAGAAATATGAGAGAATCGAAGAGAAGAAAAAAACTGGAAAATACCTTCAATGTTGTACAGAACTTGATCTCTCTTGCTTCAATTCGTGCTTGATCTTGCTTAGGAAGCTTGTAAAAGTGGTTTAGGATTGATACAAAGCTTTGGATCCTGGAGTTTTTGAATCTCCAAACAGTGAGATTCAAAATCAATTTTTAAATGAAAATTCTTAGGTTTTCTTTCAAATGTGAGTGTTTCAAGTGTGGGAGGCAAAGCTGGCGCGCAAGGGTACTAAAATATGATGCAAGGGCCTCTTATTTATAGCTCAAGCAAGTGTTATTTGCACCTTTCAAAATGTTTCCAATTTTGGCAATTGCATGATACATTCTTGCATGGGCGTGTACAAGCCCATGAAGCTACTCAATTAAGTCCACAATTACATGAAATTGAGTCTGAATGTGAATTGGAGTGCAAGGCAAAAGTGTGTAGTTGCTTGAAGATTGATCCTTGCCAAATGATGCAGCCATGTTCAGACCATGCGCAGACCCCTCAAACCTTGTCCAAAATGGATGAAATTGGACTCTTTGGAAAGGTTAAATCTAGGGGAACAACTCTTATGTTGAAACTTGTATCATGATGAATTTTGTGGTGGAAGTTTTGAAATTTCAACATGTCAAAACAATTTCTAAGTGTCAAGCCGTTCAATTATTCCACCTTGGCTAACTTTTCATGTGAGATTCAAATGAGAAAAGTGTATTCATCAAAGTTGTAGCTATTTAAAAAAACCTTCAAATGGTCACAAATTTGACCTCATTTGGATTTGGGATAAATGAGTTGTGCATTTTTGAAGTTGAGGAAAGTCACTTGTTCAATGGTATTGGTCTAAAATGACCTATAATGTATCCTCATATCACATGCTCATAAAAGTTGAATTAGCTCTTCCTCTAAACATCAAAGTTGAATTATACACCTTGAATTTGATTGTGCAACTTGGAAATCTTTCATCTCATAAAAATTGAGCAAGTTATGGCATTGGGAAGTTGACCTTCAAATTAGGGTTTAGACAAAATGACCTATAATATTTCAATATAAAACATGAATTTCGAAGCAAAACTAGATTTATACCTAAACATTAAAGTTGTTTGGAATATCATTTAGAGTAACTTTGATCTTGGGATAAGTTTCATATGATGAAAATTGTAGGAGATATGGTCTAGGGGACCCCAGTTTTAATTAGATGAATTCCTCTGGTCAATCACCATCAACCACCCTGCTAACTTGCAATTCTCTTGACTTTTTGGACTCATGAGAGGTCATATATGCATAAGATGATGAAATTTTAAGTTTCCCTTGAAATATTTGATCAAATGTTGAAGAAGCTTGGTGAAGAAGTTACACAAGATACCCAGATGAACTAGGGTTTCCAAAGCAAACCAATCCCAAACTCTTGAAGAATTCTTGATAAAAATAACATGTGAAGATCATAAGGATCCATATATGATGCTTAGTGCCTTTGTGGATCATTCCTTGGTTGACCTCTTAGAAATGAGGGTCATAAACCCTAGATGTGAACTTGATAGATCAAAGGTGATCAAGTGCCCTACCTACAAAAGAGTTAGGCAAATGCAAAGACATATTTTTGATATTTTGGTTAGGAAATGATAAAATACAAAGTATGATACAATCACATGGTTCTTGGTGATCTCTCCTAATACAAAACCAATGGATGAGGGGGGAAGGAGAATGTCTAGGTGTGATCCCAATGCCAATGCATATGATGAGATAGCATGAGGGATCTTAGGGTCAAAATTGGGGTCTTACATATATCTAAGATGAATTTTGTGATGAATGAAGTCCTACCAATGTAGGCAACATGATTGAGTTGTTTTGGGCTTGATTCAAAGCAACTCAGGTTGAACACCTCTGATTTGATCTTCACTTTTCTAATTATAAAATGAGATATGAAACAAACAGAGGTCATATTCGTGATCCTTGCAATTTTTCCTTTCAAATGATGTTAGATCCATCAATTTTTAGGCAAGTTTGTTCTTGACAGTCCGGTGACCCTCATCGGAGAAGACAACCAGAGCCAGGGCTCCGGTGGTGGCGTGGAAATGCCCTCACCCTTGGATTTATCTTCCCTCTTTTAATCTGAGCCTTTGGTTGCGTTTACCATATGTGTGGTGCGCTGACTGAGAGAACACATGGAACACGCATTTTAGATCATCATATTTTCCACCTCAATTAATGAGGGGTGATCTTATGACGCCTGACTTTCCATTTTATTTTATTTTTTATAAACTGATTTTTAAATAGCCATTTCTTTTAAAATTCACAATAAATTAATTTTTGATCCAAAAATTATGGGACCAACACCAAAAATTCACAAATATTTTCTTCTTTCCATTTATGATTTAAAATTATTTTTTGGTGAATTTTGTGATTTTTAACTAGTCTTAATTAGTTTTTAATTACTTATAACTTTTGAAAAATACCAAAAACATTAGTCAATGGTCCTTTGACCTAACTTGACCTATGATAAATCCCTTGGCCATTTCTTTGGTGTTTTAAAGGGGTTTTAGGTTTTTTGATCTTTGAAAACTTATTTTTCTTCATTCTTAAAAATGTTTTAAAAATAGTTTAATTTATTAATGCTTTGGTGAGCTTTTGTATTGACTTTATATTGACCTTACTTCTGTTTGGCTTTGGTCTTGGTTGAATTGGACCTTGACTTTGTCAATACCATTGGATTTAGGAAGTTGATGAAGTTTAAAACTTCATCCCTCAGATGAATGAATGGTATTGATCAAGTGAGGTTCATCCCTTGACCAATTTGGGACCCCCTTCATTTCATCTCTCCATTTTCATCTCATTTCTTCCTCAATAATCTCTTGGTCAATGAATTCTCATGGATCATTAGCTAGTTGATTCATCAATGACCATGTGTCAGATGAATCAATATATGCTTAATTGAGATAGGCTCATCCTCTCTTATTTTTGTGTGTGGTATGCTTTTGCAGCTTGGTCTTGGATACATTGTCTCTAGCATGCATTAACACCAACATTATTATTGACCGACCTGAGATAGGTATGACTTCTACATAAGCCTACTTACGATTGCTTAACATAGCGCTAAATTTTCCTCAAGGCACAAATTAACATACTAACTTGACAACTAATATTTAAGTTTCTTGTCATTTACTTTAATGTAATTTAAATTCTTTCACTTTATCATTCCTTGTCATTTACATTCATACAGATTGTTTATGCTTCAGGCATTTGCTATTTTCCCACTTGGGCCTATGTTTATGCTTTAGTTATTTTCATTTTTGCTCACTTGAGCCATTATATTTTGTGCTTGTAATATATTTGTGCTTGTGATCATATTTTGTTTATGGTCTTAGGACCTTAAAACACTTAATAAAAATAAAAACCCGAAAAAACACATTGGTGGACTGTTGGATCTTTGTCTGTGACTTGATTTCGACCTATAAACATAGAGTAGGCAACATTCCTGAGCTATGGAAGAAAAACTTGGCCAATGCCATTAATTTAAGGCCAAAAACATGGCCAATACCATTCATCTGACACAAGCTTGAGAGACTCCCTTGGGTTTATCTGATACACTGTTTCTCTTTGTCTAAATTTTTATTTTGATCTTATTGTTATTATTTGATGTTTTCTCTTTGAGTATGTTTCAAGGGATTTTTCATCTGATACACATAAAGGACATTGAATATTACTTGCTTTGGAGTGCTAGCTTGGATGATTGGTTGTCTTTATTTGATACCATTGGGCTTCTTATTAATTGCTTGGATGATTATGGCTTTGTTGTTTACTTGACAATCCAAAGGAAATGGTTTTCTGCCTAACACTATTGTATAAGATAGCCTCTTCATCGCCACCTTCATCTTCTTTAATTTCAAAATCTCCTTCTCATTTTTAAAACTTATTTGCTTTTTGTTTTTCAACTTAGACTTGTTTTATGAGTAGAAACCTTAGCCTTATGCCATTGATTTTCAAACTATTTTCTTAATCAAACTTGTAAGAAGACTTAATCGTATTCACTTTATTTTCAAAAAGACCAAAAAAAAACTAATAACCTCATCTAATCATTTTGGCCACTTGGTGCCTTTTTCCTTTTAAGCTTTTCAAAAAGAAAGCATTTAGATTTGAGTTATCCTTGGTTGAGATGTAACTCTCCCATTCCATGAAATGTTAAGTGTAAGACTTTCCATTTACTAGGGGTTAGAGGCATACTTGTTGATTTAATCCGAGTTGGAGCCCTCCCTCTTAAATGTTGTAAAGCCCTCATTATCGATGGATATTTGGTTGAGTATTATCGCATTGATAACAAAAGATCTTTAAGCTTTTGTTAAAATCAATCCACTTATCTTTGAAATTTTTACCATGAACTACAAGGTCTTGATCCCTCATTTATGTTGGTACATATGCATAAGACCAAAAGTCTTATCAAACACGAAATGTAAATAATGAATTATTTTCTCATCCTCTCATTCTATTTTTAAAGCAAACATATTTTCAACCAAAACAAGTACATATAAAAAGGGCTCCGTAGGAGTACCTAGGACACTTTGGGTGGTAATACCATCCCTCTGTGTAACCAACCCCCTTACCTATAATCTCTGACATTTTTGTAGTTTTGATTTGAAAACTGTTTATCTTTCGGTTTTGTTCGTACTTTCTCTCTTTTCCTTTGGAAATGATAAAAGTGTGGTGGTGACTCTCGTTTTATTGACGTTGAGTTAACCAATATCTCAGGGGTCATGAATTTACCGCTACAGAAAAAAGTGGCGACTTCACCGGGGAGTAGTCCCTAGTGGGTTTAACCTAATTTTTGTGTGTATTATATTTGTTGATTATTGATGTTTGTATGTTTGTATATATTGTATGTATGATATTTTCTATCTGTTGTGCTTGGTGATCTCTGTGTGGTGATATAAGTTCTATACCCTAACTTGAGTGCAATCTAAGATAGGAGGATGGTATAGTCATGTTCGACTCGTGTGAAGTAGTCTTTAGAGATTGGCTTGAGAATCCATCCATTCAGTGAAGACCCCTTTGAAGTTACTGGTGCCACACGAGTAAGTCATGGATAGGCACTAATTTCTCCGACCTGAGAGTCCGAGAAGCTGAGAATTGTAGAACATTTAACCCAACTTGGCCTATTTAGGACGTAGTGCGATGACCGTTGAAGTGTAGACTTGATAACATTTGTTACGCGATACTACACTCATACGAGTTTCTCTTGAGAATAATATGGGTTGATGAGTCAGTCATCCAAACCTATAGTATCCGATAGATAGGATCACGACTCTGGGAACTTTTTAGAACATGCTTTACATGTTCTTATCCTTAGTACACTCCTTTGGGATGGTCCTTAACCCGACTCCATGTTCGTGACTCGCAAAAAACCCATTAATTCTTGGTTGATCCGATAAGTTACCATCAATATCAATGGATCTAGGGTGTTGATAAGGTGAAAAACCCTAATCCACCATAATGGATGATTGATCTTAACGATGACTTGATCTATCCCTTGACCTTTGTTTGTGTTTTTCTTGTGTGTGATCCCTTGTGTGTGATTGTTGCATTCATGCATACATGCACATCATAACATTCATCACGAAAATAATTTTCAAGGAACTAAGGTCGTATTTACAAATATTTTCAGCCCATGGATTATGTGCGAAGGAACACTAAGAAATACGATTTCAGATGTCCATATTTGAGAGAGTTAAGGAAGCTAACATCCTTTGTAGTTGATCCCTTTGATTTCAAAGAACGTCACGGGAAACTTCTGTCTATGTTGTCGACCGAGGTTGTTGAAGGACTCTTAAGCGTATTGGTTCAATTCTATGATCCTCTCTATCGGTGCTTCACCTTTCCAGATTATCAACTTATGCCTACGTTGGGGGAGTATGCCTGTCTCTTAGGTATACCCGTATCTGACAAGGTGCCTTTTAGTGAATTAGAGGAGATTCTGAAGTCTCAAGTCATAGTTGATACTCTTTATTTGAAGAAGTCTGAGATTGATGCAAATATGATGAACAAAGGAGGTATTCGAGGTCTGACTTCTAAGTTTATGATTGGGAGAGCTACCATTTTTGCTTAAGCCAGTAGTATGGACACCTTCGAGGCTATCTTCGTATTGCTTATCTATGGTCTAGTATTGTTCCTCAACATTGACAACTTTGTCGATGTTAATGCCATTAGAACCTTCTTGATTGTGAATCATGTTCCAACTATGTTAGGTGACATGTACTTCTCCCTACATCTAAGGAATTCTAAGGGTAGTGAAACCATTGTGTGTTGCATCCCTCTTATGTACAAGTGGTTTATTTCGCACTTGCCTCAGACACTGATCTTCCTAGAGAACAAGCAATGTCTACGGTGGCCCCAGAGACTTATGTCTCTCACTAATGATAGTATTACTTAGTATAATTTTGTATATGATGGCTTGAAGATTATTTATTTTTGTGGTGAATTCTCTAATGTGCCTCTCATTGGTACACAAGGAGGAATCAATTACAACCTTGCTTTGACTCGTCATCAACTTGGGTTCCCCTTGAAGGATAAACCTAATAACATTAAGTTCGAAGGTCTGTTCTATCAAGAGGGTAAAGATCCCCAAAACTTGAAGGGTGGGATAGTGCATGTTTGGCATAGTGTGCATAGGAAGGGAAGAGTCGAGCTTGGACTGTGCAATTACATAGCTTTGGAACCTTACACTAGTTGGGTGAAGAAGAGAGCCTTAGAGCTTAAGATGATGTATGCATGTGAAAGTCCTATGTCTATGGTTATGTTTGATCCATCAACTCTCCCTAACCAAGACGTAGAGGAGTTGGAAGACACACTAGCTAAGATGAAGCAAGAGAAAGACCATTGGGAAGAACAACTCCATGCTTTGAATCGAAAGTAAGTGGAGTTGCAATTTGAGATGAAAGACAAAGATGCACTCATTGAGATCCTCAAAGATGTTGCAGTTAAGAGAGAGAGAGAGAGAGAGAGAGAGAGAGAGAGAGAGAGGATTTATTTTCCTCTAGTATCCCTCAATCTTCTAGTGCTTGGAAGAAGATCATCGATTAACTCATCGCTGAGAAAGCTTTAATGAAGACCACATACGAGTCAGAGATCAGATGCATTCGAAAGAAGTACATGTTCATGGCCAGTTCATCTGATGCAGTTGCTAGGGATATTTAGGATGCTATTTTACTTTCCCCTTGTATATGTATTTTGGTTTCTAAAATTATACTCAGTGTAATCCTTCCAAATATTATGAATAAAAATGACATTTTATGGTCAATTCAAATTGTTATTATTGATTATTATTGTTGAAATATTTGCAAATAAGACTTTGCATGTTCCTTGAAAATAATAAAATCAAAACCATTGCATTCATGCGTCATTTGCATTGTAGGTTTATTACATTCTAGCCCTTCGGCCAGGTGTCTCATGATCTTCATCTTTGTATCAATCAAGCTGACGCATCAGTAAACACTCGTGCTAATCATCAACGCAAGATGGATCAATTAGAGCAAGAAAACCATGAGCTGTAAGGAGGATGCCTTTTCCAACGTCTTGGTAGACACTGGTTCATCTGATGCAGTTGCTAGGGATCTTTAGGATGCTATTTTACTTTCCCTTTGTATATGTATTTTGGTTTCTGAAATTGTACTTAGTGTAATCCTTCCAAATATTATGAATAAAAATGACATTTTATGATCAATTCAAATTGTTATTATTGATTATTATTGTTGAAATATTTGCAAATAAGACTTTGCATGTTCCTTGAAAATAATAAAGTCAAAACCATTGCATTCATGCATCATTTGCATTGTAGGTTTATTACATTCTAGCCCTTCGGCCATGTGTCTCATGATCTTCATCTTCGTATCAATCAAGTTGACGCATCAGTAAACACTCGCGCTATTCATCAACGCAAGATGGATCAATTAGAGCAAGAAAACCATGAGCTGTAAGGAGGATGCCTTTTCCAACGTCTTGGTAGACACTGGTTCATCTTTGAACATTCTACCAAAGTCTACCTTGGCTAGGCTATCTTATCAAGGATTAATGGTGTGATTGTGAAGGCGTTTGACGGTTCTCGTAAAACCGTCATTGGATAAGTTGGCCTCCCAATTAAGATTGGTCCGAGCAATTTCCAAATTACTTTCCAGGTAATGGATATCCACCCAGCCTATAGTTGCTTATTGGGTAGGCCATGGATTCATGAAGCGGGTGTTGTCACGTCAACTCTACACTAAAATATCAAAATTTTCAAGAATGGGAAGCTTGTTATTATTGGAGGTGAAGAGGAACTGTTGGTGAGCCACTTATCATCTTTCACGTATGTTGAAGTCGAGGAAGCTGTTGGAACCCTGTCCCAAGCTTTGTCTATGGCTAATGTGATCCATAAGACTGGGGCATCCTTGTCTTCTTTGAAAGATGCGCAAGAGATTGTTCAAGATGGTGACACAAACAATTGGGGTTGTGTCATGGAAGTGGTTGAGAACAAGAAACGAGTTGGTTTGGGATTCGAGCAAGTGTCGTTCAAGAAGGAAGTCAAGGATATGCAACAGATTTCCCATAGCGGAGGGTTCATCCATAATGAAGAACAACACTTAAATGCGATCCTTCATGAAGATGAAGATGAAGGCGGTGCCAAATTTGTAATGCATGTATAGAGTTGCAACAATTGGGTTGTTGTTGATGTTCCTGTTATAATTCATCGTTCAAAGTAATGTACCTTATTATTCAAATAAATATCCTTATCTTATGCCTAAGGGAGAAGTGAAAACATTGTCAGGCATTTTCAATTATCATCCATAAAATGCGATTTTATTCATCCACACTTATGTTGTTTTTACTTTTTGCTTTTTTTAAAATGGTAATCATAAAAAACATAAATAGACAATAATTTTTCCCATATCTTTATAATATTTGTTTGTACTTCATGTTTATAAAACCAAAATATCAAATCATTATGCAAGTTGCTTCTCAAACCCATTGAAAATAATGACCTTACTCCCTCTCTTAACTTTGATTTCCATGTGTTTGAAGTTGGGGAAGAAAATGATGATGAAGACGTTTTTGATGAGTTATCCTGTTTGCTTGAGCACGAGGAAAGAACCATTCAGCCGTTTGAAGAACAAATTTAGTTGGTCAACTTGGGTTCAAAGATGATATCAAGGAGGTCAAGATTGGGTCACAGCTTCATCCAGAGGTTAAGAAGGGGTTGATTGAGCTTCTTCGAGAGTACTCTGATGTGTTTGCTTGATCTTATCAAGACATGCCATATGTTGATACTGATACTGTGGAGCATAGATTATCATTGAAGCCAGAATGTTTGCCAGTCAAGCAAAAGTTAAGAAGAACTTATCCTGACATAGTAGTGAAGATCAAGGAAGAAGTCCAAAAGCAGATTGATGTCAGTTTCCTTGTTACCTTCGAATATCCTCAGTGGGTAGCCAATATTGTGGTTGTCTTGAAGAAGGATGCAAAATTCTGTATATGCGTCGACTATAGAGACTTGAACAAATCTAGTCCTAAAGATGATTTTTCTCTGCCACACATTGATATTGTGGTAGATAATACAACTAAGTTCAATGTCTTCTCTTTTATGGATGTATTTTCCGGTTATAATCAGATAAAAATGGCACCCAAAGATATGGAGAAAACCACATTCATTATGCCTTGGGGAATAATTTGTTACTGAGTGATGCATTTCGGTTTGAAGAATGCTGGTGCAACATACCAAAGAGTCATGACCACTATTTTCCATGATATGATGCATAAAGAGATTGAGGTATATGTTGATGATATGATTTCCAAATCAAGGTCTGAAGATGAGCATGTTGAGCACTAATTGAAGTTATTCCAACATTTGAGGAAGTACAAACTCCGCTTGAATCCCAATAAGTGTACATTTGATGTCCACTCTGGTAAGTTGTTGGGATTTATTGTTAGTGATAAGGGTATTGAAGTTGATCCTGCCAAGGTCAAAGCAATACAAGAATTGCATGCTGCCGCACCTCGAAAAATGAGAACACGACCTAGTGAAGCGCAATCGCACGCTCGCAATGATGGACCGAACAGAGTCGCTACCTAACTTTATTTATTCCTAAAAGGAAAGGGGAAATATCGATAAAACCCAAGAAATAACGACAGTGATTATAGTCGTCGTAACCAAATCAGAGTTCGGGAGTCGATTACACAAGGGAAATGTATTAGCACCCCTCACATCTGTTGTACTCAACGAGAACAATTAGGTTTATTATGCGTGTTAGTGTTAGCTTTGAAATGTTAGGCTTTCTCGAGTTATTAAGAGGGAAATAAGAATATGAGAGAGAAGAATGTTTTTGTATTTTTTGCAACGAAGGGGACTAAACCTAAGTTTTTTATTAATGGGCCTGACAAGATTTATAAATCTTGCTCCTACGTATCTCTGGGTGCAATAGAGAACTCAAGGCTTACGTAGTTCTGGGTAGAAAAATGTTTGTTTGTTGGTCGATTTTAGCGAAAGCTATCTTGTATTAACCGATGAGAAACATTGATTTACCCAAAATAGATGAGGAGCAAACGTATACAACACATCGAATGGATTTATAAATCAATATTCGGAAAAACGTCACTTATCTCAACTCAACAATTATGGCTGAAGCATTGCTTTACATCATCTTAAGACAAGATGTCTTTGGTTTATGAAAAGGTTTTCTGATCAATCACACAACGACGAGAACAAAAAAGAGTTTGATTGGTTGGATGTATTTTTGGGCTTGAAGGACGAGTATTTATGACTTGCAAGCTCTTACAACTTGGGTATAATACTCGGGACTATGTTTGAACCTTTTACCCAGGTAATCTTTTTCTTTCAATTTTATTGAGAAAAGAAGTTTAAATATTTACAAGTATTTTGAAGAGAAGACGAATACTTATGGCTTTCAAGCTCTTACAACTTGGGCCTAATATTCGGGATTACAACTGGATATTCCATCCAGGGTAATCTTTTTCTTCAGATTCACTTATGAAAATGATTTGAAAGAAAAGGTTAATGTAAAGGTTTGAGATTAAAATGATTGAATTAGGGAAGTTTGAAATCGAAGGAAAATGAATGGATACCCTCACAAAGACTTGATATACAAGGACCCCAAAATAAGTCGATTATAAATAAATAAATAAATATACGAATAAATAGATAAGTTTCTTTTTTGACGCATTTTAAAAATAAAAAGAAGCGAACATAGAATAAAGCAACAATATTTTCTGAATTAAATAGCGGATATGAGGAAAAAGATTAATCTAAATAAAATAAGGAATGACTATCTTAAAAAAAATAAAAATGAAACCACACAAAGAAGCCAAAGCCAAGGATCAAACTTGACATCTGGTGGGAGGCAAGAGAAGTCTCAACCACCAGGCCGGGAGTGCTTAGTTGGAAACTAAGTTCGCCCATTAAAACAAGTATTAAACTTCAACGGATTTTAAAAAAAAAAATAAAAACGGAATGGGCCTTTAGAAAACAGGGTAAATCCAGGGCGGACCGGGTCGGAACTGACCCGATTTATTTACTACTAACAGCAAAACAAAGTGACAAAACCCTAGGTCAAAAAAGAGGAACGTCCGCTTAACGAAAATCTCATAAACGAAAACAAATCCAAGCAAAAATTATCCTCTCTCCTTGCTATGAACGAAAATAACCTTCCAAGGAAATAAAAGGGCATGAAACAAAAGCTAACATAATCAATCACAAAAGATAAACATCATCTCCTTCTTGAATCCGCCATCTCCTTCTTACCAAAAAAATCAATATATTGAGAATGAAACTTAAGTTTGAAGATCCAAATCTCCTGTCTTAATTTGAAATCAACTATCAGTTCTGAAGAACACACAAACGGTTTTGAAGATCCTCAAGCAGATTTAGAGAATGAATCAAACAGGTTTTGAAGACTAAACCTTGGTTTTCAAAAATAAAACATCAGTTTCGAAAATCAATCAATTGGTTTCGACAATAATGCTTCGATTTCAAGAAATCAATAACTCAGTTTCAAAAAGATATTCTCGGTTTCGCTTTAGAGACTATGTAGTAGAACGTGAGGCAACAAAAATGCAGTCAAACATGGTCGCATATATTAGTACATCAACAATAGTATTTCCACTCTATGGAAGTTATGATTCATCAGTACATATCGAAAGGGTGAGACAAAAATACCCCTTAAAGAGCAGTCTTGCGCGATTCAGGTATTCACCTTCCTTTGTCTCCTGATTTCTTTTTACAATGGAGTTTGAGAATGCTTGCTTTGATTCAAAATTGAAACTATGGATTTATGTTTGTGTTTTAATTTTTTTTTGAATTGTCGTATGGTAGGTGTTGGGTTTCTGGATACAAGTCAGTATGTGTGTATGGAGGTTCTGGTTTTGTGTGTGTAAAAATGTTACTGTGTAAAATTATTGCCCTCCTTTGTTGCTGTCATATTTTTTCTTTTATATTGGGGGGTGACTAGGGTTTCAAATAGATGTCTATTGATGGAAAGGGAAGGAATCAAGATGTTTTATCTTACTTCAAAATAGCTTGCCTATTTTTGTGAAACAATTATTTCTACCGTTGAAATTTTTATTGATGCAGTAGTATGTCTACCCTCTTGCTTTTGGCTCTTGTTTTATATCACCCTATAGCTTGCTAATTCTGTTATTCTGCACATACAAGCATATATAGGACAAAATTTGTGCTCAAAGAATCAAAGGTGTTGTTGTTATGGTCTTATGCATACAAGCAAGCAAAATGGTCAATAACATAAACCTGTAAGCTTGAAGGGTCCACACACTTGGAAATAACCTTTTTTGTAACCTTGTTGGATTTTTAATGTAAAATAAAGTGTACTTATTTATTCTTGATGTGAGAGGATTTTATTTTTAGGAATAAAGTTGTAAAAAAACAAAACTTCTGGTTTTATTATTATTTTTTGAATTTTGATTTATTACTCCAAGTGAAACAAATTTACTATTTATTTAATTATTACTTCCAAACAACTAAAATTATTAAGACAAAACCAATTAATACCTACTTTTGAAGACAAAAACAAATAAGATTAAACTTTAATGAAATCCAAAATAAATCTCTACATATTCAAACACCCAAAACTCAATCTAATGCCAAGCGCAATTTTTTTTTTGAAATTGTAGTACATGATATAAGAAATGTACAGAGAAAATAAATGCATAAATGTCATGAAAGATATATACATGGGTGAATCACAAAAATTCCATAATTAGAAGTAACTGGTTAAAAATCAAACGTTTAGTCAATCGAAAGTGGTATCCAAAAAGGCCATGAACTATCCAAATTATCACCCTAATGACTTTAATGATGTATGATAAGAATGTATGAACTGGATTTATCAAATAACACAAACAAAGTCACCTAATCCACGGTTATTGAATTTTATCCTATGCATGAAAATGGAACTTTATGACCAAATGAAACGATCATAAGAAGATATACAAATATGCCAAGTGAAGCACATATGTAAATATGCAGATGATTGAAATGCAGATTAATTAAATTGGGAAAAATTTATGGTATGACAGTTTCCCCTATTTAAATATCTTTACCAGATATCATGAGTGATGACAATCCTCATGAAATCAGGGTGAAAGGTATTTAAATACAGAAGATCCAGATTTTGCCCCTAAATGCAATGGTATGTTATGCTACGAGCTGACAAACTTCTTTTTGGTTTGCTGGGGGACATGATGGACCATAGCATGATTTTTCAAGATGGATGATGAACAAACTTGTGGGGAATGATGGGAATACAATAGTGTTAACCCATAGGAAATATCGAAGGCAATAAAGACTCATTGGGGATGACAATTTGTCGGGAAAAGACACAGGTGAACATTCAAAGTATAATTTATCAATAGGTTCATGACATGACACTTTAGAATGTATCTGACAGTTATGGAGATTTCTTATAAGAGATATATTCAATCAGAGACTTTGGCGATTTCTAACATGAAATTTACCCAGAACAAGAATAGATGGGAGTCTTCTTACGAGAAGATTATCCATACAACATATTGGAGTTTTCTTACTAGAAAATCATCCACTCAAACTAGATTAGGAGTCTTCTTACGAGAAAATCATCCATGTAAAAGGCTAAGATGACTCTTTATGAAGAAATCAATCGAGGAAAATATCATTGGAGTTATTTCTAACTAGAGTAACGTCCAAGCTTCTGGGAATTCCTTAAAATGACGAGTCATACATGACTTTCTAGGAACCATCAGGAAAAACATGGTAATCAAACTCTCTGTATATGTGAACATTAATTGGACTTAGACCATAAGCAATGGATTACAACCACCTTCTAATAGATTGGTGACAATTTCGATTGGACTTTAAATGATGTTGGTGATAGACAAACTTCAACTACCAATTACGATTGGATTTTCAAACAGAGTGCGAGTTACAACTGGATTTTTTTTTAGAGAAAAGCCAACAACAATTGTATTTTAAGAACAGAGTGTCAATTACTACTTGGCTCTAAATAAATACCAATGATAATGGGATTTTGAAAGACATTAGTAACAACTATTTTTTTATGATAATGCCAATAATAATTGAACTTTTTGGAGACTCCAATGATAATTGAGCTCTTGAAATGATACTAGTGACAACTGGATTTTAAGGGTACCAAATAACAATTGGATTTCTAACAAGATACCAGTGACAACTGAACTTGACATACCAATGACAATCAGATTGGAGATAACACTAGTGACAACTGAACCCTTCAGGATTCTTATTATGATTGTACGTTAGATGGAGCGCCAACCACAACTGGACTTTGGGTAAAGGGATAATAAAAAACGACGAACCCAAAGGATAACACAAATGACTAAAAAGTACATTTTGAATCATGCATGACTTGATTTTGATTTCATGCATGATATATGAATGATCATGATATGAAAATGCTGACGTTGAGTAGACTGGGGGTTTGTAGGAATTGTTTATAGAGATCCTGATTCCTCAACACCAATAACTCAACCAAACACAATATAATAGGCGCATTCAAAGGAAACTTCTATCAAAAGGCAGATACAACTAGCCAAGGGGATCCTTTCAGGGGATTAATAAGTTGTGCTCCATGGAGATTCTTGTCGGTGATCTGGGAGTGCTTCTACAACCTTGAGACTTTCGGGAAAGCAGATAATTTTCTCAAGATTTTCACATATATCAAAGCAATTTTGTTTCTTTCACTACATTTTAAATTCTTTTCAAGTTTCAAAATTTTATTATTAACAAATAAATGACACTTTTAGTAACAAAAAAAAACATAGAAGAACACAATTAACAATGATTGATAGGCAAAACTTGTATTTTATTAAGAATGGTAACACGCAAATGGCGTAGCTCCATGGAATGTTACAATTTTAAAAATGGCAATAAGGAAAGGTTTATATTGAATCCAATGACTACTACCATCCCTAATAATATGACTCCTAAAAATATTTCTTCTAGAGGGAGTGACAGGATTGATCTTCCACCTCTGATTCTTCTATGTCGATCAGTAACAACTGATGCAGTTTATGCCTGTTGCCCCTAATTTTTGCCTGGATCGCCCTTTCGGGTTTTCAATCCACCAGAACGCTCTTTTTTGCCTAAGTTTCCCTTTCGGTTTTTCAACTTTGTGAGCTATTTTTTTTTATTTATCCCTAACTTTTTCCTGGATCGCCCTTTCGGGTTTTCGATCCACTAGGATACCCTTTTTTTCCTAAGTCGTCCTTTCAGGTTTTCGACTTAGCAGGTTTTTATTTGGCATACTATTTTTTAACTGCATCAGAGTTCACGGGGTGTGAGAGCTCTTCATCATCCATAGTTGTAAGAATCAAGCCACCTCCGGAGAAGGCTTTCTTTACAACATATGGGCCTTCATAGTTGGGAGTCCATTTCCCACATGAGTCCTTGTGTATTGGCAAGATCTTATTGAGCACGAGGTTTCCTTCTCTGAATTCTCGAACACGTACTTTCTTGTCAAAATCCCTCTTGAGTCGTTTCTGGTACAACTCCCCATGGCACAGAGAGGTCATTCGCTTCTCATCTATGAGGTTTAACTAATCAAATCTATTTTGGATCCATTCAGCCTCTTCTAGCTTGGTCTCCATCAGGATTCTCATTGAAGGTATCTCCACTTCAATTGGGAGAACTTCTTCCATCCCATATACCAAAGAGAATGGGGTTGTCCCTGTTGAAGTGCAGACGGAAGTCCAGTATCCATGCAGTGCAAAGGGTAGCATTTCGTGCCAATCCTTATAGGTTTTCACCATTTTCTGCAGGATCTTCTTGATGTTTTTATTAGAGGCTTCAACAGCGCCGTTCATCTTTGGACGATATGATGAAGAGTTATGTTGCTCAATCTTGAAGCTTTCACATAATTCTTTCATTGTCTTATTGTTCATATTCATCCCATTATCTGTAATGATCCGGCTTGGAAGTCTATAGCGGCAAATAATCTCTTTCTCGAGGAACTGCGCGACCACTTATTTTGTCACATTAGCATAAGAGGCGGCTTCTACCCATTTGGTAAAGTAATCAATGACAACCAAGATGAAGTAGTGACCTTTGGAAGCTTTAGGCTCAGTGGCGCCAATCATGTCGATGCCCCACATTGAGAACGGCCAAGGTGATGTCAAAACATTTTGTAGGGCCGGAGGCACGTGTACCTTATCAGCATAGATTTGGCATTTATGAAATTTTCTAGCATAATTGAAGCAGTCAGATTCCATGGTCAACCAATAGTAACCAACTCTCAAAATCTTCTTGGCCATGGCATGCCCATTGGATGAGTTCCAAAGGACCCTTCATGAATCTTCTTGACCAGCAGGTCCGCTTCGTGTCCATCCACACATCTGAGCAGAATCATGTTATGGTTTATCTTGTATAACACACCATTTCTTAAGAAGAATTTGGATGCTAACTTCCTCAATATTTTCTTGTCAAGGGTTGTTGCATCTGTTGGATATTCTTGGTTTTGCAAAAAGCATTTGATGTCGTGAAACCAAGGTTTACCATCAGCTTCCTCTTCAACCAACTGACAGTAGGCAGACTCAACTTTATGCTCTATCTGAATGAAAGGCGCTTCATTATGGAATCTAAATTGGTACATTGAAGCCAACATAGGCAAAACATCAACTATTTGATTCTCAATTCTCGGGATATGACAAAAAGTGATTTCGTCAAAGTATTTTAGTAGTTCCATGACATAGGCACGATATGGGATCAACTTGGTATCACGGGTTTCCCATTCTCCTTTGACTTGGTATATCACCAAGTCCGAGTCTTCACATACTTCGAGGATTTTGATTCGGAGGTCGATCATTACTTTAATGCCTACAATGCCCGACTCATATTTTGCTATATTGTTTGTGCAATCAAAACACAACCTTGTTGTGAAAGGAGCCTATCCACCATTCAGATTCAATAGAATAGCTCCTACGCCATGCCCCATGTAATTGGAGAAACCATCGAACATGAGCTTCCACCGAGATCCGGGTTCAGGTCCTTCTGTCGCATCTCGAAAAACGCGACACTTCACGAGGCGCTCGCACGCTCGCGGAAAAGATGTTTGAACAGAGTCGCCACCGAACTTTATTTATTCCAATGAAGCAAAGGGAAGATATCGATAAAACCCACAAAAAACAATAAAAATAAAATGGCCATCGCAATCAAATTCGGGTTCAGGAGTCTGTTACGCAAGGGGAAGGTATGAGCACACCTCACGTCCATTGTACTCAACGGGAACCACTTAGTTAAATTTATGATAGAGTGTTAGCTAATATTAATTATTATCTTCTACTTATCGAGCGAAAAAAAGAAAGAAAGAAAGGAAAGACTTAGGTTTTTTAATATTAATGTGCCTGACAAGATTCCGCAATCCTGCTCCTACATATCTCCAGGTGCTATGAAGAACTCAAGGAAAACGTAGTTCTACCTAAAGAGAACTACTTGGTGGATTGCTTTTAAAGAGAGTGATGCTTGGATCGAATTTGAGCGATTAAACCTTTACTTGTTACTCGCTCTTGGAGGCTGAAGTCTTTGTTTGTTTCACATCAAAATGGATGTTGCATACTCTTTTCTGAAAATGTTTTCGGGGTCGCGCAAGGGCGGAAAACAAGTTTGATTGGTTAAGTGTTTTGTTGGATGAAGATTACTCGAATGGTCGAGTAAGGCCACTCATATCCAAGTACTTGAGAAGAGGAATAGAAGGCTCTAGACCATCTCCTTTTTCATCCTTAATTTGCAAAAAGATTTAAATAAGCTTAAAGTGTTTTAGACGGACGACAAATACTCGAATGACCGAGTAAGGCTACTCGTATCCAAGTACTCAGGGAAGGGAATGTAAGGCTCCAAACCAAGTCCTTTTTCGTCCAAGTTTGTAACGAAAATGAGTTTTGACTTAACGTTTTAATTATGAAAAGAGTTTGGATGTGGCGGGGGCTTAGAAGTTTTTAACAGATGACAATTTCTTGAATGGCCGAGTAAGGCTACTCGTATCCATGTAATTGAGGAGAGGAATCGAAGACTCGAGACCATCCCCCTTTTCATCTTTTATGAAATGGTATTTAATTGTGATTAAGTATTTTGGATTTGATTTGGGAAAAGACACTCGATGTTGGATCAAGGTTTTCATTCTTTGCGTTTGAATCGAAATAGAATGGAATGATTTGAAAGTTTCAAAAATGACGGAGAAGTGAATATGAAAATTGTTCTAATTTTTTGTGTGAAAATTTCTCGACGTTGGATCGAGTATTTGTTTTTTTGTTCTTTTTGAAAGAGTTGATTTTAATCTTCGAATTAACGATCAACTGATACAATAAAGTAAATGAAAGCGGTAAACTTATTACATATTTACGGGAATGGGGGTACATTTTATCAAATGGGGATAAGACACAAGAATTTAAACAGTACAAGATTAAAAGACAATTGTAAAAATAAAAGAATCTCGTTGTAAGAAGGCCCAAGAGAAAGCTAAGGGACTCGAAGTAAAAATCAAAAATCGAAAAGCATCTGTGAAAAAACGACGGGACAATTAAATCAAATATTCTTTTACAATTTTAAAATAATCAATTTAATTAAATAACTAATAAATAATAATAATAACAAAAATATAGAATAATAGTAAATAATGATTAGTGACAACAATAATGAACAACATTAATAATTAACTATAATAATCTACAAAAATAAATAATATTAATAATAAATAAAATAAGTAATAATAGTTAATTAATAATAATCAAATAATAGTAATCTATAACTATACATTTAGGTGCAGTTACATTTTTATTGGTATATTTAGTAACGATTTATCCTTCACTCATGTTTATAATTGAATCCATTAAATTAAAGCAAACGATTTTAAATAAAATGTAAAAACCACTTGAACATCAAACTGTAATACAAGACAAACAATTACAACCTACAACTTTTAATTTATATGGTTTCTATTACAAATAATAAAATATATTAGACGGTTCTATTTTAAAATTATACAGTTTCTATATCATTTATGAACCCCGATAAAAAGTTATAAGGAATGAAATAATAAAAGTAATAATAACAATCATCAATAATAATAATAATAATAATATATAATATATAAATAATAAAGAAATTAATAATATTTAGTAATAATCAAAATAATAATAATAATAATAATAGTAATAATAATAATAATAATAATAATAATAATAATAATAATAATAATAATAATAATAATAATAATAAAACAAATAAATAAATAAAAAGAGTTGAAAAGGAACAGAGGGGCGTTGTCCCATTTGTTTGAATTTGCAGTAAAAAATTCTCTTTACTTAGTATTGTATTGTATTTTATTTTTATTTTTATAATAACATCAACCAATAAGATCTTGCCACATGTCCATGTAAAGGACAAAATAAAAAACCAATATTACATGTTCCTTCCTCTTTTACTGCTTCAATGTGAAAATGCAGAGAACAACAAAACAAACGAAAACTCTTTCCATTTTTAAGTTTTTTATAAAGAAAATAAAAACCAAAGAAATTTCTTCATGAAACAGATTATAGAAATCTTTGAAATACAACAAGAAAACAAGACTATAGAAACAAAGTGGAAACGAAAAAGTTACCAGCGGAGGATGGTGGTGAGTTTCCGACGGTGGTAATGATGCAAAAAAAAGTCGCTGCAACAACTTGAACGGACACTGGGGTGATTTGCACGTGGATGATGTGGTTGGTTATTGTAATGAAGTTGTTGTTTTATGAGAGTTAAAGTGGCGATGATGATATTTGTGTTTGAAGATGAAGATAGTCTTTTTTTTTAAGTTAAAAAAATGGTGTGTGGTTATGTGTTTGAAGAAGTAAGAAGGGAGTGTTTTGATGTATTAATGGATGTGAAAGGTGGTTTTTGAGAAGAGATTTTTTCGCCTTCTGTTTCATCTTCTCCACGCTTTTCTTTTTCTAACAAGAGAGATAGAGTTTTATGAAGTAAAGAGAGATGAAAGTTGTGTAATAGTTTGGTTGTGGTAGGGAGAAAATAGTGAAGAGTTTTTGTTGTTCTCATGTGTTATGGATTTTGTTACTTTCTTGCAGTGGACAAAGTTATGTGTTATGGTTTGTTATATTTTTGGACAATGAGAGAGAGATATGTCGTGAGAAATGCATCTACGTGTTCCAATTTTATGGTGGAGGATGAGAGATATTATTATAAGGCTATGTTTGGATCTAATGGTTTGTAGAAAAACATTTTTCTTCAACCCAAGAATTGGCCATGTGGGCCTTTAAGAATGGAGGAAAAGATATACATTTTTCTAGATTTTCTTTCTTAATTTTTAAAAAAATTACAAACTAACAATTTGATAATTAAAAAAAACATATAATAAAATCGAACTAAAAACAGAGAAAATTCTATTTAATTCCAACGATTACTTTGGTAAAAAAAACAAAAAAAATCGGATAAAAATGAATAAAAATGAGCGAAAAAATGTCCCGAAAAATAAACCGATTGTACCAAAATTATCAGCGCGAAATAAACTTCTCGGAAACATACATGTTTTGATCAAAATTTAAAATAAAAATTGACTGGTTAAAAGGGACAGGCGGATAAAAATGCTATCGGAAAAGTATCAAAAAAATTGAAACGAGCACACCAGGCTGAACTACGTGAACCATAGATCAATAAAACTGACGTCTGAAAGCTCCATTTTGAAATTTTTCGCCCGCTAATCTGACGTACAGTTGAGAAACGATTTCACCGGTCTGTCTATAGATCCGAAAAAATATTCCGAATGATATTCTAAACTATACGGAACAAAAATGCATGTTGTGACAAGTATAAAACACAAACGTCTTGTAAATGAAATAAATTGCTGACCGAATAAACGTGAACATAAAATCAGACGTAAATGAATCTCCCTTAGACCATTTGCTTCTGATTCTCAAACACAAATAAAATTATGCAAAGATTCAGATGACGAAAATACTCTTAATTGTCACCCTCTAATCCTCTGAAATCATGATGAAATGGAAACAGATGATGCACTGAGATTGAGAAATCAAATCTTTTGACTTCTTAATCAATAGATGACTGAATGAACATCATCAAGATCATATAAAATGCCAAAACTCCTGAATTTTCATCTAAACCCTGATAGACCCTTTTAACTAAAGCAATGCACGGCAAAATGGATCGATTTATGTTATGCTGATGCGAGTGAAAAACTCAGGGTAAAATTTAGGGTATGACAACTTCCCCTATTTAAACATCTTTATTTGGAGGATATGGAGACGTCTTGTCTTCAAATCATCATGGTGAAAGATAGTTTAAATACTGAACAAACCCAAAATTTTCCCTTTTATGCAATAGAATGCTATGCTCATGGTTACGAATGAATGCACTAGGGGTTAAGAACTACTCCCGATTTCTTAATCAACAAACAGTAATGCAAATGAATGCAATGAGATTTAAGAAATACTCTTGATTTCTTAATTGTAGGGTGGTATGAATGTAAATAAAGGTTTAAGAAGTACTCTTGACTCCTTAAAAATGAATGCGAATGAATTGAGAAATACTCTCAATTACTCAACTGTATGAATGACAAATGATATGGATTCTAAGAAGTACTCTTCACTCCTTAGCGATGAATTGATTAAGAAATACTCTTGATCTATTAATCATCATATGGACGAATGAAAATGCATATGAATTAAGAAATAATCTTGATTTCTTAATCATCAGATGATAAATGATATGAGAAATTCTCTTGATTTCTCAAATGTTGTGTAGGTTAAGAAGTACTCCCGACTTCTTAAATATGAAATGGTATGAGTTAAGAAATACTCTTGATTTCTTAGTCATGAATGTAAATGAAATGTATATGAGTTAAGAAATACTCTTGATTTCTTAATCATGAGAATCTAAAATGATATGTGTATGAATTAAGAAATACTCTTGATTTCTTAGTCATGAATGTAAATGAAATGTATATGAGTTAAGAAATACTCTTGATTTCGTAATCAAGGGAATGCAGATGAATTAACAAATACTCTTGATTTCTTAATCATCGGATGATAAATGATATGAGAAATGCTCATAATTTCTCAGATGCTATGGAGGTTAAGAAGTACTTTTGACTTCTTAAATATGAAATGGTATGAGTTAAGAAATGCTCTTGATTTCTTAATCATGAATTTAAATGAATTGAGAAATTCTCTTGATTTCTCAGATGATATGCAAATGAATTAAGAACTACTCTGGATTCCTTAATCATGAATGTAAATGAATTGAGAAATACTCTTGATTTCTCAGATGATATGAAGATGAGTTAAGAAATACTCTTGATTCCTTAATCATGAATGTAAATGTACTGAGAAATGCTCTTGATTTCTCAGATGATATGAAAATGACTAGGGATGAGAGAATCATGTTGAGTTGCTCTTGATTGACAGTAGATCTCTAGGGATGAATCTGTTACAAAGTAACATGCTCGACTGGTCTTTAGACGTTCTTTTCTGAAGGTAGACACTTCTGGGAGAACAAATGATCATATTCAGCTGCTCTTGGCTAAAGATGTCATATTCAGCAACTCTTGGGTGAAACTGATGCACTAAACTGCTCTTGGTTGAAGCAAAAAACTATAAAATAAAAAATAGCATTTAACTGCTCTTGGTTGATGCAAGCTGCATAAAATAAAATGGTGTCCAGCTACTCTTGGCTGAAACCATTGCATTCAACTGCTCTTGGTTGAAGCAAACTGCCGAAAATAAAATAGTATTCAGCTGCACTGGGCTGAAACTAATGCATTAAACTTCTCTTGGTTGAAGCAAACTACTGGAAAATAAAATAGTATTCAGCTGCTCTTGGCTGAAACTAATGCATTCAACTGCTCTTGGTTGATGCAAATTGCTAGGAAATAGAAAAAATACTTCCTTTGGGGAATAACCGCATGTTCAACTGCTCTTGGATGAAAGAAGCCTCCTCTGAGGAATAAGAAGATCCCGGAGACTTGTTAGGGATGAAAAGTTAATGATATTCAAAAGGATTAACCCTACTCTCAATCATCGAACTGACAGGTCCAATCAGATGCTCCATCTCATAGTAGATCAACATGGAACACTAACTCTGTTGAGGATTGATTAAAGCAACCTGTTGGGGAATACAAGAGACTCGCTAGAGATATACTGAGGAACATTCAGTAAAGCTTGTTTGTCCATGGAACTCTCGTCCATTAGACTCACTAGGGAGATTGCTAACTTGCAAAGAGATGTCCACTTTAGTCGACTACTTCAAAGAGACTTGCTGAAGATAATGTTGTTGGGGATACCTTTCTCAAGGAATCCTGCTACTATGAAACTCGCTTGGGGAGTTCATGAAGTTTTGCTGGAGAAAATTCAATGTTGGAGAAATTCAGTGCGGGAGATATCTACTGGGGAAACCAAGCAGAAATTCCGTTGACACCAGATTTCCAATGAGAGAACATCAATCACCTCGTTGGGGAATAAACTCGCCTTGAGAATAATCACTTAAAAATGATTGACTTCTGTAAGTATTGTAATGCTGAAGAAGAGAATTGTTCTACTCTTGAGAACACCCATTGCATCTTGGTTTGCTAAGGATTACACTGGACTTTCTTTAGAGGTTGCCAAACCCGGCTGAGGTTTATGCATGACTTGTTTTGTACATGATATGCAAGAAGAAAATGAATGCATGTATATACTAGTTCATGCACTTTTTTGGGCATCAAGCTCTGATTCCTCGACGTCATTGTCCTTGAATAGTTTTGGCACCATGAAGAGGATTTGTAAAACTCTGATTTCTGCTTTGTCGCCAAGCGGGATTCGATGATGACTTCTTGCTTCTCGAAGAAAATCCATTTCAAACTTGCTTTAGATTACAATGATCCAGGAAATGTCCCACGTCTTATGAACCAGATGCATTGTTGTAAACCAACAAACATTCCTTTTATACTTTCAAAATCAAAACAAACTAAAGTTTTCAAAAGCTCTGTTGTTTCCACTGTTTTAATTTGTTTATCTTATCAAAAAGAAAAGCGACATTAAACAGAAAAACATAAATAATTGGTAAATCAATGTTCAACTGAACAAATTTATTTGATGAGAAGAATAACTCATACATGGGGTTCATGAAGATGTAAACCTCTCTAAGAGGAGATTATAGAGAAAGAAAGCAAGTAAATGGCAACAAAAATTTAACTGATTTTCCAACGAAATACAACTTTTCTACTTTCCCCTATGTCCTCTAGTCCTCATTACTTTGCTTCTGGAGATGGTAATTAGACTGTTTTCTTCCATCTGAGCTTTGTTGTAGTGTTGACTTGTGTCGCTGCAATATTATGCCTTTGGATATTCCCTAACTTTTGCGCGAACTGCTCTCTAAGAGTTTCAGTTCACCGGGAAATTTTACCCTTTTTTGCTTAAGCCGCCCTTTCGGGTTTTCGACTTATCGGGCTTAATTTTTTTTGTTTATCCCTAATTTTTCCTGAGTCTCCCTTTCGGGTTTTCAACTCACCAGGATGCTCATTTTTTGCATAAGTCGCCCTTTCGGGTTTTCAACTTAGCAAGCTTTTATTATCCATCTCTTTTTCTTAGGCATAATACTTTATGACTGCATCAGAATTGACGGGGTGTGTCAACTCTTCTCCATCCATGTTCGTGAGAACTAAAGCTCCACCAGAGAAAGCTTTCTTCACCACAAATGGTCCTTCATAGTTTGGAATCTGCTTGCCACGTGAATCCTTATGGAGGGAGATTATCTTTTTCAAAACTAGTTCACCTACATTAAACTCTCGAGGTCGAACCTTCTTGTCAAATGCCCGCTTGAGCCTCCTCTGATATAACTGACCCTGACACAATGTTGTCATCCTCTTCTCTTCGATTAGATTGAGCTGGTCAAATTTGGTTTGAAGCCATTCTGCTTCTTCTAATTTTTTCTCCATCAAGACTCTCAACGAGGGGATCTCAACTTCTATCGGTAGCGCAACCTCTATGCCATAGACTAGTGAGAAAGGGGTTGCCCCTGTTGAAGTGCGAACAACTATTCGATATCCGTGCAAAGCAAAGGGTAGCATCTCGTGCCAATCTTTATAGGTCTTCACCATCTTCTGAATAATCTTCTTGATATTCTTGTTAGCTGCCTCTACAGCTCCATTCATCTTTGGCCTATAAGGTGACCAGTTATGATGTTCAATCTTGAAATTCTCACACAACTCCTTCATCATCTTATTATTCAGATTTGATCCATTATCAGTGATAATCTTGCTAGGATTTCCGTAGCGACAAATTATCTCTTTCTTGATAAGCCGAGTGACTAATTGCTTTGTCACATTGGCATAAGAAGCTACTTCTACCCATTTAGTGAAGTAGTCAATGGTAACCAGAATGAACCGATGTCCATTTGCATCTTTAGGCTCAATCATACCAATCATGTCTATGCCCCACATTGAGAATGGCCACGAAGCTGATAAAACATTCAGAGGAGTAGGTGGCACGTGCACCTTGTCAGCATAAATTTGAAACTTGTGGCATTTCCTGGCATAGTGGTAACAATTTGTTTCCATTGTCAACCAATAATAACCAGCTCTAAGGATTTTCTTCTCCATTGCATGTCTGTTTGCATGAATGCCGAAAGAACCTTCGTGGATTTCTTTGATGAGTAGGTTGGCTTCGTGTCTATCCACGCATCTGAGCAGAACTAAATCAAAGTTTCTTTTGTATAGAACACCACCAATTAGGAAGAAATTGGTTGATAACTTCCTCAAGGTCTTTTTGTCTGTGATGGATACATCATTTGGATACTCATGCTTCTAAAGATATCGCTTGATGTCATAAAACCAAGGCTTGCCATCTGTCTCTACTTCAAATGCTAAGCAATGTGCTGGCTCGTCTAGACGCTGAATTGTAATAGCAGGTGATTCGTTAGCCCACTTGACTTTAATCATAGATGACATAGTAGCTAAGGCATCGGCTAGCTGATTCTCCTCCCTAGGAATATGATGGAAATTAATCTCATCAAAGTAGGGGATTAGCTTCATGACATGCTCTCAGTATGGGATCAAATTGGGATGGAGGGTCTCCCAATCTCCTTTGATTTGATAGATGACAAGTATTGAGTCTCCATACACCTCAAGAATCTTGACTCTTAGGTCAATAGCTGCTTCAATTCCCAAGATACATGCTTCATACTCCGCCATGTTATTGGTGCATTTGAACCATAACCTTGCTGTGAAGGGAAGATGAAAATCCGTTGGAGAAGTTATAACAACCCCAATTCCATTACCCAATGCATTTGAGGCACCATCGAACACGAGTGTCCATCACGATCCTGGTTCAGGTCCTTCTTCCCGGCCTGGAATCTCATAGTCTCTTATGTACATGAAGTCTTCATCTGGGAAGTCGAGTCTCATCGATTGATAGTCCTCCAATGGCTGGTGCGCAAGGTACTCTGATAACACACTACCCTTAATGGCCTTCTGAGTTACATACTGAATGTCATATTCCGATAACAACATCTGTCAGCGAGCAATTCTCCCAGTTAATCCAGGTTTCTCGAATATGTACTTGATGGGATCCATCTTGGATATTAACATTGTTGTATTGCAGATCATGTACTGTCTTAGGCGACGAGCAACCCATGCTAGTGCACAACAAGTCTTTTCTAGCATGGAGTACCTGATTTCACATTCTGTAAACTTCTTGCTCAGGTAGTAGATATCATGCTCTTTTCTACCCGTCTCATCATCTTGCCCCAATACACATCCCATGGATTTATCGAGTACTATCAAATACATAATGAGAGGCCTTCCTGGAACTGGTGGCGCTAAGATAGGTGGTTCTTGCAGATACTGTTTGATTTTATCGAATGCACTCTGGAAATCATCGTTCCACCTAACAACTTGATCTTTTCTTAACAACTTGAATATTGGCTCACAAGTGGCAGTCAGATACAAGATGAATCTGGAAATATAGTTCAATCTGCCCAAGAAACCACAGACTTGCTTCTCTGTCCGAGGTGCTGGCATCTCTTGAATATTTTTGACTTTGTCTAGATCAACTTCTATGCCTTTCTGGCTCACAATGAATCCTAGAAGCTTTCCAGATCTGACTCCAAAAGTGCATTTAGCAGGGTTTAAGTGCAATTTGTATTTCCTCAATCTTACAAACAACTTCTTCAGATGAATAACATGCTCCTCTTCTGTCTCAGACTTGGCAATCATGTCATCCACATAGACTTCAATCTCCTAATGCATCATATCATGGGAAAGAGTTACCATGGCCCTTTGAGAGGTTTCCCCGACATTTTTCAGGCCGAAAGGCATTACCTTATAAGAAAAGGTGCCCCATGGTGTAATGAAAGTTGTTTTCTCCATATATTCGGTAAACATTTTAATCTAATTATATCCTGAGAATCCGTCCATGAAGGAGAATATAGAGAACTGAGCTGTGTTATCTACCAATACATCAATGTGAGGTAAAGGAAAATCATCTTTAGGACTAGCTCTATTCAGATCTCTATAGTCTACACACATTCGAACCTTGCCATCTTTTTTTCGGAACTGGCACAATATTAGCAATCTAGTGTGGGTAAGTTGCAACAGCTAGAAAACTTGCATCAAACTGCATATTGACCTCTTCTCTGATCTTGGCAGCCATGTCTGGTCAAGTTCTTCTCAACTTCTGCTTGATGGGCGGGCATTCCGGCTTCAACGGTAGCTTGTGCATAACTATGTCGGTGTCGCCTGTCATGTCCTGGTATGACCAAGCAAACACATCCACATATTCGTCTAGCAGCTTGACCAACTCCTCCTTCACATTTTGCTCCAAGGCAGCTCCAACCTTGACTTCCTGTCAATCCTCCTCAATCCCCAGATTGATCACATCCACTAGTTCTTGATGAGGCTGAATCATTTCTTCCTCTTGTTTCAAAAGCCTGGCCAACTCTTCTGGGAGTTCGCAGTCTTCCTTACCATCCTCTTCAGCTTGGTTAATCGGGAGGTCGAAGTCATAGGGAATTATAACATTGTCGTGTTCAATGGATTCAATTATTAATGATCTGCATGACAATGATTTTTCTTTTTAGAGGAAGATTTTGAAAAATGAAAATGATGTGAAATAAAAATGCCATTTTTTTAATTTATTGTTTATTTGTTTGTAAAAAAATAAAAAAGATGAAAGAGAAAGATCTCAAAAAAATGTGCTTTGTATTGATGATAAGGCTTAAACATTAACACAAAATGGGCCCTACAAAGCTATCCATATGCCTTGGGCATGACAATGGACGTTTTAGAAAACAGTAAATTATTTTGAACGAGAAAATATCTCTGGAACATTTGTTGCCTTCCAGTTAGTGAGAGCAGCATCCGGAGGTCCACAAAACACCATTTTGTACAAATCTGGATCTTAATCCTTAAGAGCATTCACTTGATCATCACTTCGGAAACCATCTTTGGAGAATATTTCTTGGATGCTAGGAACCTTCTCCTGAAGTATCTTCTGATCTTTGAACAGTTCAATAGACGACTGATATCCTAATCCACATTTGTCTTTCTTCTCTGGTAATTCAATCATTGTGCCCCAACTTCCAGGGCAACCAACTTCAATTGCATCTTTCACACTCTTCCACGAGGACATGACCCCTTTGGGTTCTTCGACAGGCTTCGGCTTAGTCTGGACCACGTTGACCACTTCAAGGGCCTGGAGAGGAGTTTCAATAATGTCTTCACCTACTTCAATGTATCTGAATGAAGGCAAATGGCTGACGAAAATATCTTCCTCTTCGGATACTGATACCAGCTTACTAGAAGTAACAAACTTCAGCTTTTGGTGGAGTGTCGAGGTGACAACTCCAGCAACATGGATCCAAGGTCTACCGAACAGACAGTTATAGGCAGGCCTAATATCCATTACTTGGAAGGTAATACAGAAAGTTTGAGGTCCAATCAGGATTGGGAGGTCAATCTCCCCAATAACCATTCGCTTAGACCCATCAAAAGCTTTCACTATCAAAGCACTAGGTCTCATCTGCACCCCTTCAATATTCAATTGTGTTATGGTAGTCTTTGGCAACACATTCAAGGATGAACCTGTATCTACCAGTACTCGAGCCAAAGTAACATCTGTACACTGAATGAAGATATAAAGCGCCATATTATGTTCTCGCCCATTAGGGGGTAAATCATCATCAGTGAACATCAAACAACTACTAGCATTGAGATTAGCAACCACATCATCAAACTGAATAACACTGATGCCTTCTGCCACATAAGCTTCGTTCAAGAACTTTAATAAAGCATTCATATGAGCCTCAGAACTCATAAGTAGAGAAAGAATGGAGATTTTTGAAGGAGTCTGGTTGAGCTGATCTACGACCTTGTAATCACTCTTCTTGATGATCTTTAAGAATTCTCTATCCTCTTCAGCATTCACTGCTTTCTTAGATGAGCCTTCTCCTGCTTCTGGAGGATTTACCTCTTTCCCCTTCATTGGTTCAACTGTTGGTGCACTTTCTTTGTTTGGGATCACTTCAGGAGCGAAAACCCTTCCACTTCGAGTCACACTACTAGCTCCAGCGATGTTAGTCACGTCTTGCTCTTTCAAGATTACTGGTTTGTTAACCACATAAACTATAGGCTCATAGTTCCAAGGCACTGCTTTGGTACTGTCAAATGAGAATGGAGTGGGAACATAGATAATCATGGGCTCAATCTTCTTCACTGGCTCTAGGTCAACATTTCTCCGATAAGGGACCACAAAAGGCTTGGGAAGCCTCTCTTGATCAAATACAAGCATAATCACAACAACATCCTCATCAATCTTTGCTCTAGTGAACATAATAACCCGCTGATCCATCAAACGTTGAAGACAAATTTTGAATTCACCACACTGATCAGGGTTGGATGAGCACACCACACAATTATCATGTACTCCATTCATCAATTCTGCTTCCATCAATCTAGCATGGACCACTGTTAAAAGAGTCTTAAACTTGAACATATCCTTTACCAATACATCATCAGTTGAACTGTCTATAGCATTGACACCTGAAACATCATGTTTAGGCAAAGGATTGTTCCCCACATTTGGAACATCAGAAAAAGACAATATTTTATGATCTATCAACTCTTGGACCCGGAGCTTTAACACCTTGCAATTCTCTGTTGTATGACCCTATGAATTAGCATGAAAGGCACATCTAGCATTCTCATCATACTAAGGCTTATGCGGCTTCGACATTGGAGGTAATTCCCTTGGCACGATAGTCCCATTTTGAATCAGATACGGTAGCAATTGAGTGTAAGTCATTGGGATAGGAGTGGTATTCACATTATTGTACTGTTGATATGGCCTTTGTTAATTTGGTCGTTGCTGCTGAACTGGACGTGGTTGATTATTCTGTTGATTTCTCTGTTGATGTTGAGGTGGAGGAGCCTGGAACTGAGGTTGTGGAGCTTGATATTGAGGAACTGGAACTTGATAGTGAGGTACCAGAGTTGGAATAGGAACATGAGCAATTGGACGATAAGGCATGGTTGGATATTGAGAAGTTGCTACCTAAGGGTACTGATAATAAGGCATAGAAGCATGAGCGCTGGGTGGTACCTTCCCCCTTTAAGAAGAAATAGCGCTAGTCTCTCCCTCCTTCCTCTTGAATTCATTGAAAGGCTTCTTCAAGATTGGTTGGCTGCTGGAACCTCCCTGGATTTTACCACTCTTCAGTCCTTCTTCTAGTCTTTCTCCCACGATCATCATGTCAGAAAATCCTGTGGACACACTACTGATCAATCTTTCATAATATTGTCCCTACAAGCTTCCCATGAAAATGTCAATCAACTCACGATAAACCAGCGGCGGATGCACCCTTGCAGCCAATTCTCTCCAGCATTGTGCATATTCTTTAAAAGACTCACTGTCTTTCTGGGCCATACTCTGAAGTTGAGTACTGTTTGGTGCCATATCAGTATTATATTTCTATTCCTTTGCAAATGCTTCAGCCAACTCATCCCAAGTGTGGATGTTATTACACTTCAACTGCATGTACCAATCTAAAGATGCCCTAGTTAGACTATCCTGAAAGCAATGGATCATGAGTTTATCATCTTTGGCATAGACAACCATTTTTCTGCAATACATTTTCAAATGTATGTTAGGACATGCGAGGCCTTTGTATTTTTCAAATTCCGGCGTTTTAAATTTTTTAGGAATCACCATGTCTGGGACCAGACACATCTCCAAGGCACTCAATCGGGTTGAGTTATGTCCTTCCAAGATTCTTAGCTTTTCGGCCAGCGCACGATACATCAGGATATCCTCAGAATCCTGGACAGTAGTAGGGATAACCATTGGAGTAGCTCCATTATAATTCTGCATTTCAAACCCGTCCTGGAGCTCCTCATCAGTGTGAGGAATGACCACTTGATTGACCACTGGAGGTCCTTGCGCAGCGACTCCATTAGCTACTCCAGAGTTATGTGCAGGTGGAGGCACATGAGTTCTTTCAGGCGGTGGAACAAAACCTGGAGGAAGACCGTAGATAACATGATTTGGAATAGGAGTTGAAGGTCCTGACTGGAGAGCAAAACCCCTTGAACTAGAGCGTCGTTCCTTGCGGCAACGACAACACGAGCCTCTTCTTCCCTTCTAGCCAGAGCTTGTATAGCCTCAAAGATCTGCTCAATTCTGCTTATGACAGAGTCCATCTCCTCTCTAAAGGTAGCTTGTTCTTCTTGAACGACATCCATGATTCTTCTTGTGTTGGAGCGAGTAACGTATGCATGTTGAGGAATCAACTTGAACTACTGGAAATGAGGAAAAATGGAATGAGTTTTTGTTTTGACAAATAAAATGCATGATGCATATGTTAATGCACGTGGATTTAAAAAATGTATTTTATGCTTATGTTCAATTTTATTTTCAGGGAACCATGTTAGATTCCTTGTTATTTAACAAGCATTCAAAGAGATCACATGGAATAAAACAAGAATGGAACCAAACTTTTTGTACAAAAGAACTCAAAATCGTTCATTCATTCAATTCACAGCAGAGTACAAGGATTGAGTACAAAATTCTTTCAAACATAAAGGAAAGTACAACATAAAAAAAAAGTCAAACTGCAGGCTTCTGTTTGTTGAGATCTTCCAATTCTCCCTTGAACCTTTTCATCATGTCTTCACAAAGATAAATAAAGTCGGTCACTGAAAGAGGGATGTTGTCATCGTCTATGTCTTCCAGAGCACATCTTAGCATCAAAGGCACCTCCTTGGCCATGCCATTGCAGAAGTCTATCAAACTGGAAAACTTGTCTCGATACTCATTTCTTTGTTCATGTAAAAACTGGATGGTTTCCTCACAAGCTGCCAAACTAACATTCAAATTTCCCTTGCATTCATCCAATATTCACCTTCTCATAGCAAAGAGTCATATCGGCCTCTCCAGTATCGCTCCCACTCATTAGCATTCTCAGCCTCTTGGCACTTTCCTTTCCATATATCAGGTGTAATCTGAGCAGTAGCCAAAGCACACTCGTTACTGCGACATTCTCGTTATGCCCTTTCTTTTGATTCACAGAGTGAAGCACTGAGGTTAGCTATGTCAACCTCAAGCGTCTCTCTTATCTCCTTCTTTTGTTTTGTGATGAGCTTCCACCATTTCTCTTTTTCACGACAATCCCTCTCAGCCTCTTTCAGTTGGCTTTTGACGGTATTCAAACAGCTGCCAGCCTAATCCAACCCATGCTTGACTCTTTTTCTCTTATACTCTTCCTTATCCACCTTTTCCACATTTACCTGAAGATGTGTTTTATTCCTCTCGAGTTTCCATTTAAACTCATTCTTTTCATTAATGATCAGGTGTAGGTTCTTCAACAACTCTTCATTTTCCTTTGTAAGTTTATCTAAAGAAGCTCGGAGTCCTTCTGCCTCCTCAATTGGGACATGAGTAGGTTTAGGCTCGGGAAGAGGACCAGACGTCTCTATTTTGAAAGGCGTCTTGATTGATTTTACTCTTTATTTTATCCATTGAAAGTATGGCTCTTTGGTGATACAGTTCTTCTTTCCTAGGTCAACCTTACCTTTCCTGTTGAACTTTTCCCATTCCTTCTTGATCCTTGCAAACAAAGTCGGATTCTCAACTCCTAGGTCATGTAGAAAAAAAGCTTCCAAAAACTTCTCCTCAGGAGGTCCCTCCATTGGGTACCCAAGTTGTCTCATGGATAAGACTGGATTAGCATTAACGCAACCTCGAGTACCAATGAGTGGTATGTTGGGGAAGTCCCCACAACTGGATATGATTTATGTACCATCATACACCCTAGAGTACCAGGAAAATCGCTGGATCAGAGTGTTCCCAACCTCTGGGGCCAACTAGCATCCTTCTGATCCACAAAGGGACCCCTATTTAGAAGATGGGTTTGCAACCATGTGTACAATAGAGGGGCGCAACAAGCAACCATTCCTCCCTTCTTTTCACTTCTCCAAGTCAGATAATAAAACACATCATCAAGAAGGGTAGGCATTGGATTCTTCGTGAGGAAGATGCAAATGGCAGTCATGTCAACAAAATCGTCAAAGTTTGGGAACAGAACGATTCCATAAATAGCCAAGGCAATAGTAGTGTAGCAAGCTTCCCAACTTTGGGCCTTCAACAGGGTGTAATCTCTCTCTATAAGAAAATTGAGTGGAAACCCTTTGGTATTTCCTTTCACTCGCAAGTTTGCAATAACCTCATTCTTATGCATGTGAAGGGAAGCAACTATAACTTCATGTTCCAAGATCCCTTCGACACCCATAAATGGAAGTTTGTTTTTTATGGGAATACCAACAAGATGTTCAAATTCCTCTAACATTGGTGCTATTTGAAAATCCTAGAAGGTGAAACATCTCATTGGAGAATCATAGAACTGGGCCAATGTCAAAAGTACCAGGGGCTCTGCTTCTTTGTTCAAGAGATTGAGAAGATTGCCATAATCCTTCCCAAAGTTGATCTTGTAGACTGGATGGAGCTGAGAAACCAATTCTTGTAGAACGTCTAATTTAGGATCTTTGAACTTGTATGAGTACGTGCTCCTCTTGTTCGATCCCATACTCTCTAAATGCTTATAACACTGATCCTCTAGTTCCCTGGAAACAAAATGCAAATGTTATGTTTTGATTATGCGATGCACGTGCATGGTTTTAGAGTTACAGGTAACATCAAACTCAGGTTGGGAAGAGTAATAGGAAAAAACTGGTATCTCTGATTATAGGCACTCCGTGGGTAGGGTCTATGGTTGATAGGTTCCCAGAGTCATGGATCCTTCTTGAGAATATTAGTGTCGTGACGAAGGCTCGTCGAAGAATAATACCCTCAAAATAATCTCTTCTAGGCGAGGTCTTCGTATTGTCCCAATGAGGAAGGCTCCTCATGGGCCAATACTACACAACCATCGATTCCAAGGTTCTAAAAAGGTCCCTAGAGTCACTTATTCCACATGAAAACGTTATCGCCATGACGAAGGCTCGTCGGAAAATAACATCTCCAAGAGAATCTACTCTAGGCAGGGTCTTCGTATTGTCCCAATGAGGAAGGCTCCTCGTGGGCCAATACTACACAACCACCATCTTAATCCTATGTTTTTTCTCAGACTCGAGTAGAGAGCCTATCTCACAAAGCACGAATAATCAGAGATCCCCACAAATGCCAATTAGAACCAATAAATAGATCACAGATAACAATACAATGAGATATCAACAAAAAGAAGATAGAAAAATAAATCAAACAAAGCTAACACTAAACATAAATAAAACTAAGCTAGGCCTGACTCTCTCTAGCTTGGAGCTATGATTCCCCAGCAGAGTCGGCAGCTGTCGCATCTCGAAAAACATGATTCTTTGTGAGGCGTTCGCACGCTCGCGGAAAAGATGTTTGAATAGAGTCGCCACCGAACTTTATTTATTCCAATGAAGGAAATGGAAGATATCGATAAAACCCACAAAAAAAAACAAAAACAAAATGGCTGTCGCAACCAAATTCGGGTTCGGGAGTCGGTTACGCAAGGGGAAGGTATTAACACCCCTCACGTTCATTGTACTCAACGGGAACCACTTAGTTAAATTTATGATAGAGTGTTAGCTAATGTTAATTATTATCTTCTACTTATCGAGCGAGAAAAAGAAAGAAAGAAAGGAAAGACTTAGGTTTTTTAATATTAATGTGCCTAACAAGATTTCGCAATCCTGCTCCTACGTATCTCCAGGTGCTATGAAGAACTCAAGGCAAACGTAGTTCTGCCCAAAGAGAACTACTTGGTGGATTGCTTTTAAAGAGAGTGATGCTTGGATCACATTTGAGCGATTAAACCTTTACTTGTTGCTCGCTCTTGGAGGATGAAATCTTTGTTGGTTTCACATCAAAATGGATGTTGCATACTCTTTTTTGAAAATGTTTTCAGGGTCGCGCAAAGGCGGAAAATAAGTTTGATTGGTTGAGTGTTTTGTTGGATGACGATTACTCGAATGGCCGAGTAAGGCCACTCCTATCCAAGTACTCTAGAAGAGGAATAGAAGGCTCTAGACCATCTCCCTTTTCATCCTTAATTTGGAAAAAGATTTAAATAAGCTTAAAGTGTTTTGGACGGACGACAAATACTCGAATGACCGAGTAAGGCTACTCGTATCCAAGTACTCAGGGAAGGGAATGGAAGGCTCCTGACCACCTCCTTTTTCGTCCAAGTTTGTAACGAAAATGAGTTTTGACTTAACGTTTTAATTATGAAAAGAGTTTGGATGTGGCGGGGGCTTAGAAGTTTTTAACAGATGACAATTTCTTGAATGGCCGAGTAAGGCTACTCGTATCCAAGTAATTGAGGAGAGGAATCGAAGACTCGAGACCATCTCCCTTTTCATCTTTTATGAAAAGGTGTTTAATTGTGATTAAGTATTTTAGATTTGATTTGGGAAAAGACACTCGATGTTGGATCAAGGTCTTTATTCTTTGCGTTTGAATCGAAATAGAATGGAATGATTTGAAAGTTTCAAAAATGACGGAGAAGTGGATATGAAAATTGTTCTAATTTTTTGTGTGAAAATTTCTCGACGTTGGATCGAGTATTTGTTTTTTTGTTCTTTTTGAAAGTGTTGATTTTAATCTTCGAATTAACGATCAACTGATACAATAAAGTAAATGAAAGCGGTAAACTTATTACATATTTACGGGAACGGGGGTAAATTTTATCAAATGATGATAAGACACAATAATTTAAATAGTACAAGATTAAAAGACAATTGTAAAGGTTACATTTTTATTGGTATATTTAGTAACGATTTATCCTTCACTCGTGTTTATAATTGAATCCATTAAATTAAAGCAAGCGATTTTAAATAAAATATAAAAACCACTTGAACATCAAACTGTTATACAAGACAAACAACTACAACCTACAACTTTTAATTTATATGGTTTCTATTACAAATAATAAAATGTATTAAACTGTTCTATTTTAAAATTATACAGTTTCTATATCATTTATGAACCCCGATAAAAAGTTATAAGGAATGAAATAATAAAAGTAATAATAACAATAATCAATAATAATAATAATAATATATAATATATAAATAATAAAGAAATTAATAATATTTAGTAATAATCAAAATAATAATAATAATAATAATAATAATAATAGTAATAATAATATAGTAATAATAATAATAACGATGATAATAATAATAATAATAATAATAATAATAATAATAATAAATAAAAAGAGTTGAAAAGGAATAAAGGGGCACTGTCCCATTTGTTTGAATTAGCAGTAAAAATTTCTCTTTGCTTAGTATTGTATTCTATTTTATTTTATTTTTATAATAACACCAAACAATAAGATCTTTCCACATGGCCATGTAAAGGACAAAATAAAAAACCAATATTATATGTTCCTTCCTCGTTTTCTGCTTCAATGTGAAAATGCAGAGAACAACAAAACAAAAGAAAACTCTTTCCATTCTTAAGTTTTTTATAAAGAAAATAAAAACCAAAGAAATTTCTTCATGAAACAGATTATAGAAATCTTTGAAATACAACAAGAAAACAAGACTATAGAGACAAAGTGGAAATGAAGAAGTTACCAGCGGAGGATGGCGGTGAGTTTCCGACGGTGGTGATGATGCAAAAAAAAAAGTCGCTGCAACAACTTGAACGGACACTGGGGTGATTTGCACGTGGATGATGTGGTTGGCTATTGTGATGAAGTTGTTGTTTTATGAGAGTTAAAATGGTGATGATGATTTTTGTGTTTGAAGATGAAGATGGTCTTTTTTTTTAAGTTAAAAAAATGGTGTGTGGTTATGTGTTGGAAGAAGTAAGAAGGGAGTGTTTTGATGTATTAATGGATGTGAAAGGTAGTTTTGGAGAAGAGATTTTTTCGCCTTCTGTTTCATCTTCTCCACGCTTTTCTTTTTCTAACAAGAGAGATAGAGTTTTATGAAGTAAAGAGAGATGAAAGTTGTGTAATAGTTTGGTTGTGGTAGGGAGAAAATAGTGAAGAGTTTTGTTGTTCTCATGTGTTATGGGTTTTGTTACTTTCTTGGAGAGAACAAAGTTATGTGTTATGGTTTGCTATATTTTTGGACAATGAGAGAGAGATATGTGTTGAGGAATGCATCTACGTGTTCCAATTTTGTGGTGGAGGATGAGAGATATTATTCTAAGGCTATGTTTGGATCTAATGGTTTGTAGAAAAATATTTTTCTTCAACCCAAGAATTGGCCACGTGGCCCTTTAAGAATGGAGGAAAAGATATACATTTTACTAGATTTTCTTTCTTAATTTTAAAAAAAGTTATAAACTAACAATTTGATAATTAAAAAAAACATATAATAAAATCGAACTAAAAACAGAGAAAATTCTATTTAATTCCAACGATTATTTTGGTAAAAAAAACAAAAAAAATCAGATAAAAATAAATAAAAATCGAGCAAAAAAATGCTCCGAAAAATAAACCGATTGTACCAAAATTATCAGCGCGAAATAAACTTCTCTGAAACATACATGTTTTGATCAAATTTTAAAATAAAAATCGACTGGTTAAAAGGCACAGGCGGATAAAAATGCTATCGGAAAAGTATAAAAAAAATTGAAACGAGCGCACTAGGTTGAACTACGTGAACCGTAGATCAATAAAACTGATGTCTGAAAGCTCCATTTTGAAAATTTTCGCCCGCTAATCTGACGTACAGTTGAGAAACGATTTCACCGGTCTGTCTGTAGATTCGAAAAATTATTCCGAATGATATTCTAAGCTATACGGAACAAAAATGCATGTTGTGACAAGTATAAAACGCAAATTTCTTGTAAATGAAATAAATTGCTGACTGAATAAATGAGAACATACAATCAGACGTAAATGAATCTCCCTTAGACCATTTGCTTATGATTCTCAAACACAAATAAAATTATGCAAAGATTCAGATGACGAAAATACTCTTAATTGTCACCCTCTGATCCTCTGAAATCATGATGAAATGGAAAGAAATGATGCACTGAGATTGAGAAAACAAATCTTTCAACTTCTTAATCAATAGATGACTGAATGAACATCATCAAGATCATATAAAATTCCAGAACTCCTGACTTTTCATCTAAACCCTGGTAGACTCTTTTAACTGAAGAAATGCACAACAAAATGGATCGATTTATGTTATGCTGATGCGAGTGAAAAACTCAGGGTAAAATTTAGGGTATGACACCTTCATTAGGTCCTGGGATTTCACAATATTTTACTACCATAACGTCTTCATCAGGGAAGTCAAATTTCAACGGCTAGTAGTCTTCAACGGGCTGGTGTTCCAGGTAATCAGACAACACACTTCCTTTAATGGCTTTCTAGGATACATATTGGATGTCATACTCAGACAATAACATCTGCCAACGGGCGAGTCTTCTAGTTAAAGCAGGCTTTTCAAAGATATACTGTATTGGATCCATTTTTGAGATTAACAAAATAGTGTGACAAATCTTGTACTGCCTTAGACGGCGAGCATCCCATGCCAAAGCACAACAAGTTTTCTCCAAGAGTGAATATCGAGTGTCACAATCGGTAAACTTCTTGCTCAGATAGTAGATGGCATATTCTTTTCGATCGGTTTCATCATGTTGTCCCAACACGTATCCCATTGACTTTTCAAGCATATTTAAGTACATAAAGAGTGGTTTCCCCTGAACAAGTGGAATTAGAATAGGGGGTTCTTGCAGGTATTGTCCGATCTTCTCGAAAACACTTTGACAGCCAAAATTTCATTCAATTGCTTGATCTTTTCGAAGTGAAATTCTGGTATCAAATATGAGATGTCAAAGGTAATGTCACGACATTAATATCTGAACAATACAAATAGGATAAAAGATAAAGAACTGTAATGAAAGAGACACAAGCAATTGTTAACCCAGTTCAATGAAAACTCACCTACGTCTGGGGGCTACCAAGCCAGGAAGGAAATCCATTAAATAGAATCAGTTCAAAGACTCTCAGTAAACAACACAAGTTACAGTCTTTTTCACCTAATCTCTTCCCGTGTGACTTCTACCTAAGAACTCTTAGATATGAGATCCCACTCATTCCCCCTCAATCACACCAGTGATATAAAACAAGAATTACAATGAAAAGAAGACACTCTACAAAGACACACACTTGATCTTAGTTAACAACTTCAATCAAGTAGACACACACTCATGCTTAAAAGCTTAGAGTGACAAATTACAACTCAAAAATCAGACCAATTCAATCATCTATGGATGAATTGATGTCTTACAATTTACACGACCACACAAGACTTAAACCCTTATTCTCTCTCAATATTTCGTTCGTTATTTCTTGTGTCTCAAAACAGGTTTTCCATGTCCTTTTTATAGAAGCATTTGGCTGGGCTTGAACATCATAAAACCCTAAAACTATTTTCCATTCATATCTTCTCATGTCAGTTGATTAGATCTCTTTGGAAAATAAGTAAATCTCGTTGTAATTACTGATTGATAGTGTATTCAATCAACACATCAATCATACACAGATTCGCATTAAAAACGCAATCACATAATACCTAACATTCAGACTGAATGTTCTGTATACAGATGTCATGACATCGGGTCTTACATCTCAGTAAAATCCTGCATAATCACATTTTAAACATCCAGCAGTTACAAGATATCTTATGTTAAGACATCACATGTGACAACTTGTGAACACTCTAGGTTTTACCAAAATTGATGCCAAGACTTAGAACCAACAAACTCTCCCTTTGGAAAATTTTGACTAAAACATATATCAGTCCATTTGTTCACAAGAGTAACAACATATCAATAGTTAAGTAGCAGCAGAAGCAATAACCACACAATTACTAGCTATAATAGCAACTAGTTAAAAACACACAATAAGCACATAGGTGCTTCTTCTCCCCCTAAGTCTGTTCAATACAAACATCTCCTTCAACATCTGTAACATTCAGAATCACATTCTGACATCTCCTTCAACATCACCTGTACAACACAGAACATTATTCTGTTCAGCATCAACTGTCATCTGTTTAGCCTAAATAACTGCAGCTCTCCACACATAATCTGCAACTCTCCACATATATTAACTTCTCCCCCTTTTTAGTCAAAATAGACCAAAGTGACCAATTAGACAAAATAAATGTCAATCAGTCCAGCAAAGAATGTCACAAAGGATGTTATAACATATAAAATGTTAAAACAAAATGTCAGGTGGTACAGAACCATAATTATACACAGCTACATTAGCTGAGATAATCATAAATCCAGAGAACTCATAAAGAGCCCAAAAGTTACATCATGGCATCAAAAAAGACTGCAAAAAAAAAACTACAAACAAAAAACATCAAAGTATCCAAGCATCCAAGCATCCAAGCACACACATCATTAACATATGGGGACCATTATCACCACAACATAGTATGAGGAGGTAGCATATTCTTCACCTTCAGATCCAGAACTACCACTAGATTTGTCTTGAGAATCAGACCTCTCACTTGAGGTGTGGGCATCTGTCTCCTTGGCTTCACCAACATTATCCATCTCTCCTTGCTCCAAGTTACTAATTAGAACCTCTAAAGCCTCTTTCCTAGCCTTGGCCACCCTAATCCCAATTTCCAACTCCTTACAGGTTTCTTTCAATTGAGCAATCAGGCCACCTTGAGAGGTTGGCTTCTTCATTGCAGATGTCATGACAATGTCATTGACATGACTGCCTTCAAATAACTTGTAATGAATTAACAATGGAGGCTTCCTTCTACTGGGGATATCACTTGTGCTTAAAATACCAGGTGGTTGGCTTAGAATTATCCCACAAATGATTGAGGGAAAGGCAATTGGCAGCTTCACTGCATTAGTGGAAACATGTCTAACAATTTGTTCAAACATGAACCTTCCTAATCAAAGTTGAGCCTGGTTCCAATAGCATATATTATCCTTCCAAGAGCATTAGAGATTGTTGAGATGTGGTTTGTTGGTACCTAGTTGGCTGACCCTATCTTATGCAAGATAGCAAATTTTACAGTTAATTTGCCAGCAGAGAGATGCTTTTTGCTTGGCCATTCCTGACTTGACCAGTAGTGATTGTCCTACAGACTTCATTGTCTGTGGCCTCTAACTTAACAACACCTTATGTTCCTCTCCCTAGGAACTTATTGATTACAATAGGGGAGAACCTTACACACCTTCCTCTCACAAACACCTTGCAAAATTCTTTGATGTTCTTGTCAGCAATATCCTCAGGAATGTTTACCACAAACTCCTTCACCAGACCTTCAAAACATTGGGGTGATGCACTAACTATTTTCATCAAACCAGTAGACTTGATCAACTCCATAACCTCCTTCACTTCCACAACATCTTTCCCTAGTTCCCTCTCCACAACAACTCTCCTCTGTATCAAAAATTTCCACTTGGCTGCACCATCTTCCAGATGGAAGGAAATGTTATCCAAATGCACAGCAGCAACCTTGGCAGGAGATTTTCTAACAGTTTGCTTTTTGGCAGGAGAGATGTCTGGGACATCGTCTTCAACATCATCCTCAGAATCTGAACTTTCTATGACCTTCCTCTTCTTTACTTCCACTTTACTCCATGACTTTGAAGGACCTACAGCAGCAGCCTTCTTACTAGTTTTGGTTGTCATCATCTCAGCCACAGACCTTCCTTTCCTGGTCTTCATTCTCTTTGCAACCCTTGGCTCCAAGTGATGAAGAAAGGTGTCATCTTCATCATCTGAGCTCTCTTCCTCCAAATCAATCACCTTTTTATCAGAGTCATGCTTCTTAGATTGAGAAGCATCTACAGGTTTCTTACTAGGCAAGGTTTTTCCTAGAGAACACAGTCCCTCAGCAACAATATCTTTCTCTGACCTAGATGAATCATCATCTTTCTCATTTTGAGGTTCCACCTCAGGTGAGGGGTCCCTTCTAGACAAAGGATTCAAAACTCCTTTGACTGAGTGTCCTTCATTTAGGATCCTCGTGACCAGATTCCTAATGACACGATATGTATAATGCATGTCATCCTTAGGGGGAGGGTTATCAAAACTGTTACCTTGAGTGTTTCCTGCCGTGGAAGATGGACCAGGGGCATCGCCTGGGATGACTGAAAGAGGAATGACTTCTAAAATGTCTTCATCCAGAAAATCCATGGATGGTGTTCTTGCTTTGTGAGTGGGTTTTGAACCAGAAGATGAAGGATGTTGTGACATTTTGTTGAACTTGTGGAATAATTTTTGTTGCCCTAGCAGAGATGGTCGATACAGTTTGATGAAGATGGAAGTGGTTGTGTTGAGGTAGCATATGAAAATGGTATAGATGGTAGTTCCAATACTAGGTAATGATTTACCATAAATGGGGCACTTTCTTTTAAGTGGGAAGACAATATTTTTATTACCTTTTCCACTCCAAATTAATTGCTATAAATTCTCATGAATACAAATCCCCAATTTCCCTCTTAAACATTCAAATTGATTAGCATCCAAAGCCTTTGTAAATATGTCAGCTAATTGCATTTCAGTAGTAACATGCTCTAGTGCTATGATTTTCTCTTCCACAAGTTCTCTAATGAAGTGATGACGAATATCAATGTGCTTTGTCCTGCTGTGCTGAATAGGATTCTTGGAAATATTTATTGCACTCAGGTTGTCACAGTACAATGTCATGACATCTTGTGTGACATTGTATTCAGTCAACATTTGTTTCATCCAAACCAGTTGAGAACAACTACTCCCAGCTGCTATGTATTCAGCTTCAGCAGTGGATAGGGACACACAATTTTGTTTCTTACTAAACCATGATATCAGGTTGTTCCCTAAGAAGAATCATCCTCCTGATATGCTTTTCCTATCATCAGCACTTCCAGCCCAGTCAGCATCACAGTAACCAATCAGCATAGGTCCAGATCCATGAGTATATAACATTCAATAGTCACCGGTGCCATTGACATATTTCAGTATTCTCTTCACTTGGTTTATGTGACTGACTTTTGGTTCATCTTGATATCTAGCACAAACACCTACAGCAAATGCAATGTCAGGTCTGCTTGCTGTGAGATATAGCTGACTTCCTATCATGCTTCTGTGCAAACTTTGATCTACACTAACACCATTTTCATCTTTGGAGACTTTCAAATGTGTAAGAGCAGGTGTCCTTTTATGAATTGTATTCTCCATGCCAAACTTCTTAACAATGTTCTTGGCGTATTTTCTTTGAGATAGAAAGATAGAATCTTCCATCTTCTTGACTTGAAGCCCAAGGAAATAGGTCAGCTCTCCAACAAGGCTCATCTCAAACTCAGACTGCATTTGTCTAATAAAATGTTCGACCATCTGATCTGACATCCCACCAAACACAATATCATCTACATATATTTGTGCCACCATGAGTTTTCCTCCTTCATTCTTCACAAATAGGGTCTTGTCAATACCTCCTTTCTTGTATCCATTGTTAGTGAGGAACACTGTGAGTCTCTCATACCAAGCCCTAGGAGCTTGCTTCAAACCGTATAGGGCTTTCTTCAATTTGTAAACATGCTTTGGAAGATTTGGGTCTGTGAATCCTTTAGGTTGTTCAACATATACTTCCTCATTTAAGTAGCCATTCAAGAAGGCACTTTGTACATCCATTTGGAACAGTTTGAACTTCAGAGTACATGCCACTCCAAGCAATAGTCTAATGGACTCAAGGCGAGCTACAAGAGAAAATGTTTCATCAAAATCCACTCCTTCAACTTGAGTATATCCTTGTGCTACTAATCTTGATTTGTTTTTAGTAACCACCCCTTGTTCATCAGATTTATTCTTATACACCCACTTTGTACCTATGACATTTATTCTTTCAGGTCTAGGAACCAGTTCCCATACTTCATTCCTCTTGAATTGACCTAACTCCTCCTGCATGGCATTGATCCATAACTCATCAGTCAAGGCTTCCTTGACATTCCTAGGCACAATCTTGGACACAAAGCAACCATGTGAGATCACTTCCCTTGATCTAGTTGTGACCCCTTTATTTGGATCTCCTATAATGAGATCTTTGGGATGATCCTTCTGAACTCTGATGGAGGGTCCCTTATTGATTTTGACATCTTCAGGTTCAGCTTGAGGAGGTTCACTCTCCTTATTTTTGTCTGAGAAATCAGCTGGGGGATCATTCAGAGATGTCTCAACATCGTCCGTGACATCAGTCTGTTGGTCATCAACCACAACATTGATAGATTCCATCATTACTTTTGTTCTGGAATTAAAGACTCTATATGCTCTGCTGTTTGTTGAGTAGCCCAGAAATATTCCTTCATCGCTTTTGGGATCCATCTTCCTTCTTTGTTCACGATCAGTCAAGATATAGCATTTACTACCAAACACATGGAAGTATTTGACTGTAGGTCTTCTCCCTTTCCATACTTCATATAAAGTTGTAGGAGTCCCTTTCTTCAAGGTCACTCTGTTGTGAACATAGCAGGCTGTGTTCATGGCTTCATCCCAAAAGTGGTAGGGCAATTTCTTAGCATGAAACCCTGACTGATTCTTGAAGGGTTCTATTTTTCCTTTCCACCACACCATTTTGCTGGGGAGTAATGGGAGATGAGAACTCATGATGGATTCCTTCTAAAGAATAGAAGTCAGCAAATTTGTTGTTCTCAAATTCCTTCCCATGATCAATTCTAATTTTGATAACTGGACTTTCCTTTTCTCTTTGAAGTCTTAGACAAAGATCTTTGAAGACTTCAAAAACATCAGATTTTTCTCTTATAAAATTGATCCAGGTGTATCTGGAGAAGTCATCCACCACTACATACGCATACTTCTTCCCACCAAGGCTTTCCACCTGCATGGGTCCCATCAAATCCATATGGAGGAGTTCCAGAACTTTGGAAGTGGTGTCATGTCTGAGCTTCTGGTGTGACATCCTAGTCTATTTTGCAATCTGACATTCCCCACAGACTTTTCTTTCATCAATCTTCAAGTTTAGAATTCCTCCAACAACTTCAACAGATATAATCCTCTTCATACCTTTAAGATACAGATGGCCCAACCATTGATGCCATATCTTCACTTCTTCTTCTTTGGTTAAAGTACACATTGAAGAATAACCAGTTTCTTGAGAACTCCACATGTAACAGTTGTCTTTAGACCTGACTCCTTTCATGATTACTTCCTTTTCTTTGTTAGTAATCAGACATTCCGTTTTAGTGAAGTTTACATTTAGACCTTGGTCACACAGTTGACTGATGCTTATTAGATTTGCAGTCAATCCCTTAACAAGTAGGACATTGTCAAGGTCAGGAACTCCAGGGCAATCAAGCTTACCAATCCCCTTGATTTCACCCTTTGCTCCATCACCAAAGGTTACATAGCTGGTGGCATGAGGATGAAGGCCAGTTAGCAGGTTTTTGTTTCCAGTCATGTGTCTGGAGCACCCACTGTCAAAATACCAATTTTCTTTGGCTGAAACTCTGAAGGAAATGTGAGCTATCAGACTTGCAACATCAGTCCTAGGAACCCATTGATTTTTGTTGACAGGTCTATGATGTTTGGGTCTAGGTTGATGATGATCAGGACTAGGATAGCCATACAACTTATAGCAGAAAGGTTTTATGTGGCCAAATTTTCCACAGTAATGACATCTCCATCTTTGGTGTTTCCCTTTCTGCTGTCTTCCTTTATGATGTTGTGACATATGATGTGACATCTCTGGTTTTCTCCCAGTGTGACTGCACTTAGGTTTGGACTTTGGTTTGCTACCAGTGTGGGTGCACTCAGGTTTAGATTCATTGAACCCAATGCTAGACTTGTCTCCTATTATTTGTCCAGTCTGGAGAATTTTGTCTAAGGTGTCAGATCCATTGTTTAACATTCTTACATACTTGGTCATCTCTTCTAGTTTAGAATTTAAGAATACTGCTTCAGTCTTCAACTTGGAGATGGTTCCCAAATGTTTTGCCTTCTCATTCTCCAGTTGTGCTATCACTTTCTTCTGGATTTCAACTTGTTGACACACTTCTGCACTTCTGTGACACAGCTTTTTGTAGGTAATGGCCAATTCTTCAAAGGTTACTTCATCATCACTTGAGTCTTCATCAGAACCCCATCTTCCAGTCAAGGCAATCACAAGATTTGCAGACTCTTCTACTTCACTTTCATCAGACCAAGTGGCTGCAAGACTCCTCTTCTGTTTCTTGAGGTAGGTTCCATATTCAGTTCTAATGTATCCATACCCTTCATATTCATGGCACTAAACTCCTTTTCCTTCTTTGGGATTTTCATCTGACCTTGTTCTTCTTCCAGCATTGTTGGATTTACTGATGTCAGATGAGATGTTCTTGACATTAGCCTTAGATCTTACATCCATCTTTTTTAGAAGTTTGTTGAACTGCCTTCCCAGTATTGCTACATCATTAGCCAGATCTTCATCAATATATTGACCATTTTCCTCCTCTTTTTCCTCAGCGTTTGACATGAAGGCTATGCTTTTGACTTTCTTTTCAGATCCATCACACATTCCCATCTCAAATGTTTGAAGGGATCCAATTAGCTCATCAACTCTCATATTGGAAATGTCTTGAGACTCTTTTATGGCTGTCACTTTCATGGCAAATCTCTTAGGGAGTGACCTGAGTATTTTCCTCACTAATTTTTCATCTGACATCTTCTCACCCAGGGCTCCTGAGGCATTAGCAATTTCAAGGATATTCATATGAAATTCATGAACATCTTCTTTCATCCTTAAATTTTCAAACTTGGTAGTGAGCAGTTGTAGTCTAGACATCTTCACTCTAGAGGGGCCTTCATGAGTGGTTTTGGGAATGTCCCAAGCATCTTTAGCCACCTCACATTTGTTTACCAATCTGAAGATATTCTTATCTACTCCATTGAATAAAGCATTCAATGCTTTAGAGTTCCCAAGGTCTAGATCATCCTCCTCCTTGGTCCATTGTTCTTCAGCCTTCTTATCAGTAGTAGTTTTTTCATCCTTAGTAATAACTGGATGTTCCCAGCCTGTTAAAACAGCCTTCCAAGCCTTATTATCTAGAGATTTTAGGAAGGCTACCATTCGAGGTTTCTAGTAGTCATAGTTGGATCCATCCAGAATAGGTGGTCTGTGAACAGATCCTTCATCTCTCTCCATAGTACCAGAAAGTAATGTCCCTAGATCTCACCCAGAACCAGAGTAGGATGCCCGCTCTGATACCAATTGAAATTCTGGTATCAGTTATGAGATGTCGAAGGTAATGTCACGACACTAATATCTGAACAATACAAATAGGATAAAAGATAAAGAACTGTAATGCAAGAGACACAAGCAATTGTTAACCCAGTTTGGTGCAAACTCACCTACGTATGAGGGCTACCAAGCCAGGAAGGAAATCCACTAAATAGAATCAGTTCAAAGACTCTCAGTAAACAACACAAGTTACAGTCTTTTTCACCTAATCTAAACCCGTGTGACTTCTACCTAAGAACTCTTAGATATGAGATCCCACTCACTCCCCCTCAATCACACCAGTGATATAAAACAAGAATTACAATGAAAAGAAGACACTCTTCAAAGACACACACTTGATCTTACTTAACAGCTTCAATCAAGTAGACACACACTCATGCTTAAAAGCTTAGAGTGACAAATTACAACTCAAAAATCAGACCAATTCAATCATCTATGGATGAATTGATGGCTTACAATTCACACAACCACACAAGACTTAAACCCTTAGTCTCCCTCAATATTTTGTTCGTTGTTTCTTGTGTGTCAAAACAGGTTTTCCATGTCCTTTTTATAGAAGCATTTGGCTGGGCTTGGACATCATAAAACGCTAAAACTATTTTTCATTCATATCTTCTCATGTCAGTTGATTAGATCTGTTTGGAAAATAAGTAAATCTCGTTGTAATTACTGATTGATAGCGTATTCAATCAACTCATCAATCATACACAAACTGACATTAAAAACGCAATCACATGATACCTAACATTCAGACTGAATGTTCTGTATACAAATGTCATGACATCGGGTCTGACATCTCAGTAAAATCCTGCATAATCACATTTTAAACATCCAGCAGGTACAAGATGTCTTATGTTAAGACATAACATGTGACAACTTGTGAACACTCTAGGTTTTACCAAAATTGCTGCCAACACTTAGAACCAACACGAAGCAACTTGAATATGGGCTCACACGTAGCGGTCATATGAGATATAAACCTAGAGATTTAGTTCAATTGTCCAAGGAATCCTCTAACTTCTTTCTCAGTATGGGGAGTTGGAATTTCTTGTATTGCTCTAAGCTTATCTGGATCTACCTTAATTTCTTGTTGACTAACAATGAAACCAAGCAACTTTCCAGATCGGACACCGAAGGTGCATTTAGCAGGATTCAACTGTAGTCGAAATTTTTAGAGATGCTCAAATAGCTTCTGTAAGTGATCTATATGATCCTCTTCACTTTGGGATTTTGCGATCATATCATCGACGTAAACCTCAATTTCCTTGTGTATCATATCATGGAAAAGGGTGACCATTGCTCTTTGGTAAGTTGCCCCAGCATTTCTGAGACCGAATGACATTACCTTATAGCAAAACGTTCCCCAAGGGGTGATGAACGTGGTCTTTTCCATATCTTCTAGAGACATCTTAATTTGATTATCACCCGAGAATCCATCCATGAAAGAGAAGAGTATGAACTTAGTCGTGTTGTCTACTAGAGTGTCAATATACGGCAGGGGGAAATCATCCTTTGGACTAGCTTTGTTTAGATCTCTGTAATCAACACCCATCCTAACCTTCCCATCATTTTTGGGTACTGGCACAATTTTGAGGGTACTTTGCAACTGCTAGAAAACTGGCATCAAATTGGCGTTTCACCTCGTCACAAATTTTTAGAGCCATGTCGGGTCTTGCTCTTTCGAGCTTCTGCTTCACCGACGGGCAATCTGGCTATAGTGGCAGCTTGTGGACAATAATATCAGTATCTAAACCTGGCATATCCTGATACGACCATGCAAATACATCTACATATTCTTGTAGCAAGTTGATCAATCTTTCTTTGATGCTTTCCCCAAGTGTAGTCCCAACTTTGACCTCTTTCTTTTCTTCCTCGGTGCCAAGGTTGATCGTCTACACCGGTTCTTGATGCGGCTGAAGGGCCTTAGACTCGTGCTCGAGCAGCCTTGCCATTTTTCGGAGAGGTCGTAATCTTCCTCACCATCCTCTTCCGCTTGGTAGATGGGGAATTCAAAGTTATAGGAAGTAGTAGGATCATTTAATTCAACTAGTTTATTGATTATTCTGCATGTTTTTTAAATGATGTTTTTTTGAGAGAAGTGGAAATAAAATGCAAAAGATAAATATTTTTTTTAGTTTTTGAAAGGATTTCCATTTATGGAAAGAAAAACAAATAAATGAACAATAAGAATTTGAACAAATGCTCTTTATTTGTCATAATGATTTTGAAATTTAAAGTGGCTCTACAAATGATCCGTTAGCCTTGGGCAGAGCTAAGGATTTTGGAAAACAAAAGAAAACACAATTACTTTGACACGGTATATTAGCCTTGGGCAGAGCTAAGGATTTTGGAAAACAAAAGAAAACACAATTACTTTGACACGGTATATTAGCCTTGGGCAGAGCTAAGGATTTTGGAAAAACTTCTGGAATCTCAACTACCTCCCAATTTGTTAAGGCTGCTTCACAATGGTATATTAGATTTGATGCTTCTCCGGCTTCAGTGTCATCTTCAACTGCACCAACTTGATCCCCATGGATAAAACATGTGCTTAGGAAAACTTCTTGTATGATCCATATGCAGTACTTTGCAGGGACCAGGGCTCCTTCCTTAGCAGAAGGCTTGTAACCCAAACCAAAACGATTATTTTTCTCGGTGACATTGATGACTTGCCCTCAACCTGTAGCGCCTTCACTTTCAACTGCTAACTTCGCACTCTTCAAAGAGGCGAACGAGAAACTATATTTCTCAATAGGATCCTTTACTTCCGCAAGTGTGGCATTGGCTATTTAAAGTGCTTGGAAAGAAGTCTCCAAGGCATCTTCATCAACCTCGATATAATGGAAAGATGAGAGTTGATTAATGATGAAATCTTCTTCACCAGATATAATGATGAGCTTGTTATTGACGACAAACTTCATTTTCTGGTGCAAAGTAGACGTCACAGCCCCAGCAGCATGTATCCACGGACGTCCCAAAAGGCAGCTATAAGCGGGATTAATGTCCATGACTTGGAAATTGATGGGGAATACATGCGGTCCGATTTGGATTGGTCTCTACCTCCCCAACTACTGTCCTCCGGGAACCGTTAAATGCTTTTACCACAAGTGCACTAGGTTTCATCTCCAAACCTTGGTAAGATAATTTAGCAAGCACCCTTTTTGGTAAGACATTGAGGGACGATCCAGTGTCAACTAAAACCCTGGCCAGAGCATCTTCTTGGCACTTTATGGATACATGCAAGGCACGGTTATGATTTTGTCCTTCCTTGGGTAGCTCCTCATTGTTGAAACTTCGAGTGTTGCAAGCTGTGATATTGGCGACCACCCCATCAAATTGGCCAACCGTTATATCCTGAGTAACATGAGCTTGAGCAAGCACTTTCAGTAGAGCCTCCCTATGAGCTTGGGAATTCAGAAGTAAGGACAAGATATATATTTTTGAGGGTGTTCGATGTAGCTGATCGACTATCATGTAGTCGCTTTTATTTATCAGTTTTAGAAATTCAATCGCTTCACCTGATTGCACCGCTGATTGTACCCCTCCATGCTCTAGGGAAGGAACTGCAATTATAGCTTCCTTTGTCGGTTCTTGAGGGTTTATATGGAAATCGGGAGTATAAATCTGACCACTGTGGGTCATTCTGCTCGTCCCTATGATGTTCGTGATATTGGTATCAACATTCTCCAAGCTCTTCTCATATTCAACATCTTTGGGTTCTTCATTTACCAATCCATCTACCACAGTTATGTCATATTTCTAAGGCACCGCCTTGGTGCTTTCGAAGGGAAAGGGGGTAGGCATACAAACTACCACGGGTGATGGATGAACAACATCTTTTCTTTGATAAGTTATCTCAACAGGTTCTGGTAGATTGAAAAAGGGCTCAATTACTAAAATTTCCTCGTTTGTTGCAGGACCACAGACTTGTAAAACACCTTGATCCATCAAGTTTTGAATATCAGCTTGTACAAACTTACACCCTCTTGGATAAACGACACATTCTTCACAGTTATTGTGACAGGTATCAATCAAACCAGCTCCCACCAATCTTGCATGGAGTGCTAGCAATGGAGTTTTAACATATTCAACATTTTTGATTATACAAACATCAGATACATCCTCAATGGCATTAACAGTACCATGCACCGACAGAGGGTTACTTTTTACATTGGGTCCAACATCTCGGAATGAAAGGATCTTCTTCTCAACCAACTCTCGCACAATATGATTCAAAGCATAACATCCCTCTAAATCATGCCCATGGGCACCCTCATGGAAAGGACAATGGGCATCTTTATTGTACCATGGAGGCAAAGGATTTAGTGGAGGACCCAAAGGCCTGGGAGTCACCAACCCTTTCTGCAACAGTGATGGGTATAACTCAGTGTACGTCATAGGGATTGAAGAGAAATAAGGTTTACCTCTTTGTACCCTATTTTGATTTGGAAGATTTTGTAGACGTGGAGCTTGTGCCCTTGGTTGTTGATAAACAGGTGCCATAGGTGTTTGTTGGTATACTGGTGCTTGTTGAACAGGTTGATAGACAAAAGCTTGTGATTGGTTGAAAGCCGGTGTGACTGCTGCCACATACGGTTGTTGAATATACTGCAATGGATAAGTTGACTGTTGCTGAGCAAATGATTGTTGTTGCTTCTTCCACAAGTGACTCCTTCTTTGAATGGTTGACATTGTGTTTGTTTCGGGCTCTTTCTTTCTTTGAAAACCTCCGGAAAACTTTTTGAAATTGTTACCAGATGTTTCAGTGGTGGTTATCATTTTTCCATTCTTCAATCCAAGCTCGACTTTTATGCCCATGGCAACCAATTCAGAGAAGCTTTCTGATACACTACTCACCATCCTTTCATAGAACACACGTTTTACCGTATCCATGAACCAATCTATTAATTCCTTCTCAACAAGGGGTGGTTCGACTTGCGAGGCCACTTCTTTCCATCGTTGTGCATATTCCTTAAAAGACTCATTATCTTTCTAGGACATGCTGAGCAATTGCCTTCTATCTAGGGCCATATCCATGTTATACTTGTAAAGCTGGATGAAAGCATCAAATAAGTCTTGGAAATAGCGAATTCTACTTTGATCAAGGCTTAAGTACCACTTAGAGGGAGCACCCCTCAAGCTGTCTTGGAAGCAATGTATCATAAGTTTATCGTCCTCAACGTGTGCAACCATTTTCCGATAGTACATTATGAGGTGACTTTTAGGGCGCAAGCGGCCCTCGTACTTATCAAAATATGGGGTCTTGAATTTCGTAAGAATTACAAGACCTGGCACTACGCACATCTCCCTAGCAGCAATACCAAAAACTTGGTCACCTTCCATAGCCCTTAACGTTTTTTTAAGAATTTGGAAATTCTCTTTCATCCCTCTTATGTCTTCATGCCTTTCAGCATCTTCGTCAGAAAAATATGGAGCATGTTATTGATCTTCAAAATAAGGTTGTATATGTGCATGGACAAGGGGTGGTGCAAATGTGTGGACCACGGGATGAGCTTCATTGACATTTGGTAGAGGAACCGTCTGCTGAGTGGATTGTACAAAACCAGGGGCGCCATTGTACCGGTAAATTCATGACCATTAAGCTATCACTACGCCAAAAATGACTTTTAACAGCGCATCTTAGACAGCGCTTTTAAAAGAAAGCGCTGTCTAAGGTTAAAATTAAAATAAAACACGGAAAATGTTCCAAAAAAATAATGAAAGCGCTGTCTAAGGGGGGGTCTTAGACAGCGCTTTCTAAAAGCGCTGTCTAAGACCCCCCCTTAGACAGCGCTTTTAGAAAGCGCTTTTAAATATAGACCTTAGTCAGCGCTTTTGATAAAGCGCTGTCTAAAGTCTTTAAATTAAAAAAAAAAATTAAAACCAAAAGCGCTGTCTAAGGGGGGGTTTAGAAAGCGCTTTTGGAAAGCGCTGTCTACGGCATACCTTAGAAAGCGCTTTCCACAAAAGCGCTGTCTAAGGTCTAATTAAAATAAAATTTCAGACTCCAAAACATAACAGCGCTTTTCGTTCTCTGTTCTTTTGTTTTCCCTCTTGCGAACGTTGAAACCCTATCAGCGAAAACCATAACAGCGAACACGAATACACTTCCATTTTTCGGTTTCAATCATTGAACGTGTTTGAAGAATCGTACGTGTCTCGACATTTGGGTGTTGACTTCGTTTTTTGTTTCTACTGTTCTTCATTTCTTGCGGTATGTTCTTCAATATTTCTTCATTTCTTCATTTCTACTGTATAATCTTGTTGAGAATGTTGAGAATGTTTATAATCTTGTTGAGAATGTTTATAATCTTGCGGTAGTTTACTAATGTTGAGAATGTGCATAATCTTGTTGACTGAGTTTAGTGTATTATTCTTGTTGAAGTTGTTTTGATTCATAAAAACTGAGTTTAGAAGTTGACAATAGAAAAATGTTGATGTTTGTAAGGAAAACAATAAGGTACATTGTTGTTGTTATGTTTGATTAGAAAACTGAGTTTGTAAAAACTGAGTTCATAAGGTACATTGTTGTTGTTATGTTTGATAAGTAATAATGTTGATAATAGAAAAATGTTGATAATAGAATAATGTTGATAAGAGAAAAGTAATGGAAGAAAAAGTTTGATTCTTGTAATAGAAAAAATGAAAGTGATGAGGTAATTAAAGTTGTTATGTTTGATAAGTAATAATGTTGTAATAGAAAATTAAAGTTAGTTATAGAAAAATTAACGTGTTATAGGTATAGTTATAGGTATATTGTAATAGAAAAAGTTTGATTCTTGTAATATAAAAAATGAAAGTGATGAGGTAATTAAAGTTGGTATATTGGCGTATCAGATACGTTATTGAAGTTTATATTAACATTGGTTATGTATAGGTTTTTGAAGTTTAAAATGAATTGAACTTTATAATTGTTAGGATATTCAAAGATACTACCTTAGTTATGTATTTTCGTCTGGATTAATTGTTTACTTTAATAAGTAGGAAAACCATGGATAAAACATGGATCTGTGCCGATCGAATGACCAAAGAGTACGAGAGTGGGGTTGCGGAATTCGTTAAGTATGTTGTTCAACACGCTGAAAACCCCAGACGAATGCATTGTCGTTGCTTGCGTTGTTGTTATATTGGTAAGGTTGACGCACATGGATTGAAATCGCATTTGCTGAGGCATGGAATTGATCAAAGTTATCAGTGTTGGATATTTCATGGTGAGAAAATTAACGAGAATGTTGAATCGAGTGGAAAAAGTAATACGACCTATGCTTCATACGACAAAGACACGGAAACATACGATTGTGATCGAGTTGAAGAGATTGTAGAAGCACTGGAAGAAGATCTTCATGATTGTCCTGAAATGTTTGAGAGGATGGTAAGCGATGCAGAGAAACCGTTGTACAAAGGTTGCACTAAATTCTCAAGACTTTCTGCGGTATTAAAGTTGTACAACTTAAAGGCGGGCAATGGATGATCGGATAAAAGTTTCACAGAGTTGTTGGCCCTTATGAGAGAAATGCTACCGGATGATAATGTTCTTCCTAATCGAACCTATGAGGCAAAAAAAATGTTGTGCTCTATTGGCATGAGCTATGATAAGATACATGCTTGTCCTAACGATTGCATTTTGTTTCGTAACGAATATGCAATGTTAACTGAGTGCCCTAAATGCGGTTTGTCTCGATATAAGAAAAGATTATCTCCCGCAAAAGTCTTATGGTATTTTCCGATAATTCCGAGATTTAGGCGCATGTTTCGTAGTGAAACCGATGCAAGACATCTTACTTGGCATGCAGATGAAAGAATTATTGATGGAAAGTATCGGCATCCGGCTGATTCACCACAGTGGTCGAAGATTGATAATGATTATCCTGAGTTTGGATCAGAAGCAAGAAACCTTCGATTGGCATTATCTACTGATGGAATGAACCCACATGGTCTTCAAAGTATCTCACATACCACATGGCCTGTGATTCTTATGATTTATAACCTACCTCCGTGGCTATGTATGAAGCGTAAGTACATGATGTTATCTATGTTAATCTCTGGGCCTAAACAACCAGGGAATGACATAGACGTATACTTGACACCTCTGATCGAAGATTTAAAGATTTTGTGGGAGAACGGTGTGGAGGTTTATGATGGATATAGGAAAGAAAGTTTCAATTTGAGGGCGATGTTGTTTGGCACAATTAATGATTTTCCAGCATACGGGAATCTATCTGGGTATAGCATTAAAGGTCAACGTGCGTGTCCTGTTTGTGAAGACGGAACCGATACGATTCGATTGGAACTTTGCCAGAAGAATGTGTTTCTCGGTCATCGTAGATTCTTACATTCTAAACATCACTACCGTGGGTGGAGAAAAGCATTCAATGGAGACACCGAACATCGTAGAGCTCCACCCGCATTGTCAGGTGAACAAGTTTTTGAAAAGGTGAAAGATGTGCGTACTGAGTTTGGCAAGCCTTTTGCACATAAGATTGTGAAAGGTGGGTGGAAGAAAAGGTCGATATTTTTTGAATTGCCATATTGGAAGTCTTTGTACGTGAGACATTTTCTCGATGTTATGCATATTGAAAAAAATGTATTTGAAAGTGTTATCGGTACATTACTCAATATAAAAGGCAAGTCTAAGGATGGCCTTAAAGCAAGGGAGGACATGTTAAAAATGGGAATGAGAACTGAATTAGCACCCGTGAAGAAAGGAAGACGAACATATCTACCACCTGCTGCTTTTACTTTATCTAGAAAGGAGAATTTTTTTTTGTGTAAGTCTCTGAGTGAAGTTAAGGTTCCAGAAGGATACTCATCTGATATCAGAAGACTTGTTTCTATGAAAGACCTCAAGTTGAAGAATTTGAAGACACATGATTGCCATGTTATAATGGAACATTTTCTACCGATTGGTATACGTTCTATTTTGCCAGAAAAAGTAAGAAGTGCCATAACTAAATTGTGTTTTTTCTTTAGGTCAATTTGTAGTAAGGTGATCGATCCCGAGATCTTACCAACACTACAAAAAGAGATTGTAATTACCTTGTGTGAGCTTGAAATGTATTTTCCTCCGTCTTTTTTTGACATAATGGTTCATTTAGTTGTTCATCTTGTGAAAGAGACACAGTTGTGTGGACCAGCTTATATGAGATGGATGTACCCTGCTGAACGGTATATGAAAATATTAAAAGGGTACGTGAAATCCCGAAGTCGACCAGAGGGTTGTATTGTTGAACGATACATTGTTGAAGAAGCTGTTGAGTTTTGTACTGAATATTTGTCTAACGTTCAATCGATTGGACTCCCCAGAGCTCAGATTTTCGACAAAATGGAAGGTAAAAAATTAATTGGGAATAAAATTGTGACAATATCAAGGGATGAACGGGATCAAGTTTATTTGTATGTTCTGCACAATAATAATGAGGTTGAGTCATATGTTGAAATGCACAAGGATGTACTCCGAAGGTTAAATCCGAACAGAAATGAAAATTGGATAGTTATAGAGCACAATCAAAGTTTCATACAATGGTTGAAGGATCATATTTATTTGAAGCGCTCTTCAGATCCTTCTTCGGTAACAGAAAGGTTGAGATGTTTGGCATATGGTCCAAGTTTGCATGTGTTTTCTCATAGCGCATATTCAATTAATGGATACACATTTTATACCAAAGAACAAGATGATAAGAGTACTATGCAAAATAGTGGTGTCACCGTGCTAGCTGAAGCGATGCATATATCAAGTATGAAGGACTTAAACCCCAAATATGCAAATTTGTCATATTTTGGAGTTATTGAGCACATTTGGGTGTTTGATTACGAGAAGTTTCAGATTCCCATCTTTGGTTGCAAGTGGGTGAATAGTAGTGGCATACGAATGGATAAGTCTGGATTTTTGCAAGTTGATCTTACTAGGGTGGGGTACAAAGATGAACCTTTTATTCTACCATCTCAAGCTAAACAAGTGTTCTATGTGAATGACCCGAAGAGTACAAAATGGTCTATAGTGATTTTCTCTAACAAAGTGACTGATGATAGCGGTGTCGATCAATGTGATATTGATGTTGAGAATGAGTCATGCATTAGACGGAATGAGTTGAATAGAAATGGTGAAGTTGAGGATCTTATACCGGATGAGTCATATATAAGAAACGATCATAATGAGGGAATTTGGATCAATTCATCCGTACGCATTGCTAAGAAACAAGTGATTAATATTCCAACAAAGAAAAGAAAGAGATGTTAGTGACTTAGGTAAATTATCCATGGTTTCTTTATTTTTTTTTCAATTGTTTTGATTATAAGTTATATGTGATAATGCATGATTTCATTATATTTTTGTTTTCAATTGCTTTGATTATAAGTTATATCTGATAATGCATGATTTCTTTATTTTTTTGTTTTCAATTGCTTTGATTATAAGTTATATCTGATAATGCATGATTTCGTTATATTTTTGTTTTCAATTGCTTTGATTATAAGTTATATCTGATAATGCATGATTTCTTTATTTTTTTGTTTTCAATTGCTTTGATTATAAGTTATATTTGATATTTGATGGTTTCCTTGGTTTATTACAGGTTAGACATGGCTGATGACCAACATGAGGAAGTTAGTAAAAAAGTATCTGCGGAAGAAGAAATTCGAAGAGGCATCACAGTAATGAGAAGGGTGGTCCAAGGAAGATCTCGAGGCATCATACTAGATGTCTATTGGAACAACTAGGGACAACTTATAGAACCTAATGGGCATACCTTAACTAGTTTTATCGGTGCACTAGTAAGGAATGAAATTCCCATTACATGTGATGATTGGAGAAACAAAGAGCTGAATGAGTCCAAAGAAAAAATTTGGAGTGAGATAAAGGTACAATCATTTGGCCCTTAATTATACGGTATCAATTATGTTTTTTCAATTACCGATACTAACTATCAATCTGTATGTTTTTCTTAGCGATGTTTTAACATCGAAGAAGAAAGAAGAGGTTTTTGTATGAAATTGGCCGGAAAGCTTCTAAGAGGGTTTCAGACATTTTTATCATCCAAGTTCCTTAAGGATGCGGATGGTAATTTTGTGGATGCGGAGCTTCCTAAAAAATATGAAAGTTTGATATCGGCTGAAGAATGGGAAGCTTTCAAATCCAAAAGACAAGACCCGGTTTTTCAAAGAATAAGTGCTACAAATCGGGAAAGAGCATCAAGTCCCGCATATCCGTACCGAAAAGGACGTGTCGGATATGGACGCTTAGAACAATCCTTGGTAAGTATTTATAAATTGCGATAACAAATTTGTTCATCATATATTAGTTTTATCTGATCAAATTGTATGACTTAATGTGTAGCTGCAGAAGGAGGAAAGTTCAGAAACATCTCTTCCTGCACATGTTTTGTGGAAGGAAGCCCGTGTGGGCAAATCTGGAGTTCCTCAAGAAGAAGTTTTACACGTATACCAGAAATGTGTAAGTATAACATTTTTTCATTAATTGAATAACATTTTTATACACAAATATTTGACAAGTATACGGTATTCATCTGATTTTTCAGGAGGAGCTATCTCAGTCTTTATCTCCCGATGATACTAAGGGCATACTTAGTCGGGCATTAGATGTCCCTGAGTATTATGTTCGGGTGAGGGGTAAGGGATTTGGAGTCACTCCGACCTCCCTGAGTATTAAAAAAGGAAAGGCTCCTAGTAATCGGGAGCTTCATGCAAGATTGGAAGCCATGCAAGCTGAGCTTGATGCATTGAGGAGAGAAAGAGAGGCTAGCGCCTCAACAGTATACAGAGATGCTTCGGACAAAGACAGTATCAACTGTACCTTTCAGCCGAACATTCCAGAGGTAATTACATATAATTGTCTTAAATTGAACTATTTGCTTAAATTATGTATTTGACATATATACACATTAACGATTTCTTGTTATTATTGGTTTTAGGGCATTTCCCATTGTCAGCTGTATTTGTCGTCACCATACTATCGGATGGTTGGCAAGGGAAAAGTGCATAACGTTAGCGGAGTATTACTCCACACTAGAGAGCTCCCTGCTGGATGTTTGAAGGTATCAGTTGATATTGCAGTTGAGCCGAATGCAGCATTACCATATCCTAGCGATGATTCGGATGCAACAACGGTGCACGAAGCAGTAGGTTCGTTTGTTGCATGGCCGACAAACCTCATATGCGTAGGATTTGAGGTATGCTTAAAACATATGTTAACTTTAATGTGTATATTCAAAGTTTAAAATTTATGCTTAAAATTTTACTTACATATTTTCCTTGGTTATGTTAAATAGACTCCCACAAAATCCAAATCAAAAGATAATGCGATTCCACGGCATACCGAGTCCACGGTTTCAAGAAAAGAGGTAATATACAATTATATGACATATATTCATGGAAGTTGTTACATTCTTAATTTGATCTAACTATTTATATGACATGTAGCTTCAAGAAAATGAGGTTAGCAATGCCTCCGCACAACAAAAAAAGGAGGTTAGCAACGCCTCCGCACGGGTAAAAAGTTCTGGTGCTAAGAAGACCGTAGCTAGGAAAAAACCTACCACCAAGTATAGGTCGTGCCTCAGGACATTTCTAGAGATGACCGATATACCGACCGGAGGTGTTCGGACTGTACAGATGGAGGTAGGGATTTTCGGCTTTGATTACGACCAAATGATTGGTAATGAAGACTTCATGCAAGTTTTTAGTCATGAAGAAATCGGCGTCACCGTTGTCAATACATATATTAAGTAAATCCGGTCTACTTTGTTTTATTAATTAAACAACTTATGTTAATGATGTTTACTTTATGTTAATCCGGTTTACTTTATGTTTCAAAAGAGGTGTTAATGATGTTTTTATATTAGGTTTTTGTATGACAAATTGATGCGCCCCAATGGTTTGGACGTGTCATTCGGATTCTTAGCACCCGCGACCGTCAACTTAGGTTTAATCTTAAGTAGACCGGATACCGTGACGGAGTACGTTCTTCGGATCCTCATGGACAATAAAGATGCGGAGAAGTTGTTTTTTATACCGTTTAATACCGGGTTAGCATTTCATTCTAAATTCATCTATTATAATTATTTTCCAAGTTACCATCTAACATTTGCCTAATCATTACAGTGGACATTGGTTGTTGCTCGCAATCAATCCTATCCGAGAAATTGTGTATTATCTTGACTCGTTAGGAAATGATTGGACAACATACCCGGATATGAAGGTCCTAATTGACACGTAAGTGAGAATGTTCAAAAAATTTCTTAGTTTATGTGAATTGTTCTAATTGCTTCATTTTTATTTTATTAGCATCCTACAAGCTTTTCGGGCCCAAGGAGATATCCAAACCTCAAGGAGGGGTGCCAACTCCATTACATGGATTAAAGTGGCGGTATATTTTTAATTACCACATTTTTTATTATATTAGTGATGACACTTGATAAAACTTAGGATTTATAATCCATATTTTTTTTTCATATGTAGTGTCCTCAACAACGTAATCAAATAGATTGCGGGTATTTCATGTTGAGGTTTATGCGAGATACTCTTGCTTTGGGCCGATTAAAGATTCCCACCGATGTATGTATTTCTAACTTATGAGTTATTTTTATATTTACACATATCTCATATAATTAAATAGTTGGAATTAATTCAAAATATGTTATATTATTATGTAGTACTTTGAGGAATTCAAGTGTGCATTTTATACAAAGGATCAAGTGGACGAAATCAAAGAGGAGTGGTGTCAATTCATGATAGAGCTCAATGTTTGTTCATAAATTTGTGTAATTAATGTGTACATTTGTAGTATATGTAATGACTTGTAAATGTGTACATAAATTTGTATATATTTTGATACATTTAAGGCAAAATTGGTTTGAATTGGTATATATATATATTTGTTAGCCAAAAATTGGTAGAAAAAAGGCCAAAATGGCATATATAAAATGTGATAATTGTCTGTCAAAATCTGGTTGAAAACAGGTAGAAATTCTGGTTTATAAACCTGGAAAAAATGTGGTTTAAAACAAAAGCTTCAAAAATTTTCGTATACCTTAGACAGCGCTTTTGTAAAAAGCGCTGTCTAAGGGGGGGGATTAGAAAGCGCTTTAGGCAAAAGTGCTGTCTAAGGGGGGATTAGAAAGCGTTTTAGGCAAAAGCGCTGTCTAAGGGGGGGGCTTAGACAGCGCTTTTTGAAAAGCGCTGTCTAAGGTATACCTAAAAAAATTAAAATAGGAGGGTCTTAGAAAGCGCTTTTGGCCAAAGCGCTGTCTAAGGGGGTGGGGCTTAGACAGCGCTTTTCAAAAGCGCTGTCTAAGGTATACCTAAAAATTTTAAAATAAGAGGGTCTTATAAAGCGCTTTTGGCCAAAGCGCTGTCTAAGGGGTGGGGGCTTAGACAGCGCTTTTAAGATTTAAAAAAGCGCTGTCTAAACCTTTAGCAGCGGAGGTTTAGACAGCGCTTTAAAGCGCTGTCTAAGGCTAAAAAAAGCGTTGTCTAAGGTCTTGTTTGTTGTAGTGTATGGATAAACTTAACGTCAATTAAGCTAGAGTCGCCACCGCGCTTTTATTATTTCCAAGGGAAAAGGGAAAAGTATGAACAAAACCCAAAGATAAGAATTTTTCAAATCAAAACTAAAAAAATGCCAGAGATTATAAGTAAGGGGGTTGGTTACGTAGAGGGAAGGTGTTAGCACCCAAAGTGTCCTAGGTACTCCTAGGGAGCCCTTTTTTGTGTGTACATGTGTTTTGGTATAAAATGATGTTTGCAATAAATAGAGTGTGAGGATGATAAAAGAATTCGTTAATTATATTTTTGTGTTTAACAAGACCTTCGGGCTTGTGCCTACATACCAACATAAAATGAGGGATCAAAACCTCGTAGTTCGTGGTAACAATTTCAAAGTGAATGAGTTGTTTTTAACAAAATTATAAGTTGAAAAAAGGCACAAAAGGCCTAAAAGAGTTTGAATGAGTGTTAGTTCTTTTTGTCTTTTGAAATTTTAAGTCAATATGATTAAGTCCATTTACAAGTTTGATTAAGAAAAAGAAGTTTGAAAATGAAATGGCATAAGGCCAATGTTTCTAATTTGAAATAAAGGTCAAAGTTTAGAAATCACAAATAAAGAAGTTTTTAAAAGGAGGGAGAGATTTGAAATTCAAGAAGTGGGAGGAGATGAAGAGACTAATCCTAAGCAGGAATTTAAAAGTTAAGAGTTGAAAAGATCTGACCAATGGGATGCAATCCAATAGACAAGAATGTCATATAGAAACCCAAGTTTCCCTTGGACTTTAGAATCAAGAAATATCAATACACAAATAGCAAGGTGAAGAGCAAGGAATCAAATAAAGATAGCCACATTCAAGCTAGCAACTTCATAGTCTTCTTCTTCAGCTTCCATGCATTAGATGACATACTCCTTAAATGGCTCAGAATAAGGCATTAGACACAGGTTCAAAATAACAATTGCCTCAAGACCATGTTGTAGATGAACTCAAGTGGGATCTCAATACTTGCTTCAGATGAAAGTTTAATTCACAATGACTGGCTTCAGAAAAGCTGGCATTGACCAAGTCCTTTTTGCATAGGGAATGTTACCTAATTCTAAGTCCAATGTCTCGGATCAAATCCAAAATTCCACACAAATCCTTTTTTAGGGTTTTTATTGTTATTATGTACATTAAGGTCAAAAGATCACAAACACAAACAAAATACACAAACAAGTATAATCACAAGATATGGCTCAAGTGAGCAAAATGAAAATGGCATTAAAATAAACAAGTTAAATGGTATGAATAATGGCAAATGATAAAGACTTGAATTTAAAGCGTATAAAGTAATAACTTGAAATTAAAGTTAGTCAAATGTTAGTTGATTAGAAGTTAGTATTTGCTTTTGCTTTTCAATTGTGTAAGTCATTCTTTGGAGAACACTCAACCCTCTATTCACAAGCATGGACTCTTGAACCAAGACATCTTCCAAAGGAAGGAAAAAAGGCCAAGTTTCCACACAATACCATGAAAGGGGGGAGACTTACCATCTCACTTACTAGAATGATACGCTTTTGGTCAAAATTTAGCGTTATGTTAAGCAATCGTAATTTGACTTATGTAGAAGTCACAACTATTTGAGGCTGAGCAATAGAAATTTTAGTGTTAATTCATGTTAGAGATATGTATTATGAACCATACTCCTAAAACATACTATACTTAAAAGAAAATGGAAAAAGGGTGGACCTAATCTCATCCATACTTATATTGGTTTATGAACCAATTAGCCTTAGGATGTAGAGATATCATAGGTCAATGAAATGGATGGGATAGAAAAGGATTGAAGATGAAGAGGGAGGGGAAATGAAATAAACTCAAATTGGTCATGGGAGAACTTTTATCAAATTAAAATCATTCATTCATTTTGGGAGATGAAATGTACATTTCATCAATCCCCTAAATCCAATTATTTTAATCTAACAAAGTCAAATCAACCTTTACCAAGGCCCAACAACAATAGTCAAACTCAACAAGTCAACAAAAATAGCTGAACACAATTTAATTATAATTAAACAATTAAAAATCAATTAAAACTACATTAAATTAAATTATGGTTTATCAAAATCCTAAAACCTTTTCAAAACACCAAATAAGTGGTCAAGAGATTTATCAGAGGTCAAATAAGATCAAAGAACCTTGGAGAAAAAAATTCATAATTTTTGGAAACTTAAAAGTATTTTTAAACAATTAAAAATATGCACAAAAACAATTAAATCATGGAAAATATTAATATTGATCCAAAAAAATAGTTTTAATTCAGAAAATGAAAGAGAAAAATATTTTAGAATTTTTGGTGAAGGTCCCATATTTTTTGGATCAATATTAAAATTAATATAAATTAATGAAAATAAGTCAATTAAAATGGAAATCAGAAAATACAAAAAAACGTGGACCACTTTATCTCCCTCATTAATTGAGGTGGCAGATCAAGTGGATCCAAGCGCGCGTTTCACATGGTCATTAGTCAACAACGCTGCAGGGATGCTAATCAAAACCAATGCGTGAGATTAAAACAATTTAAACAAATCATGTGGTTAGAAGCATGCCAATGCACCGTCGGAGCCAGAGTTATGGTATTCTTCTCCGGTGGACCTCACCGGACTGGTCCACCATCAACCATCACCAAAATAAAAAAGGAGGACATGAATTTAAAGTAAAAATGCTCAGGAGCTCAAATCTGGCCTCAATTTCACCTAACTCCAAGTATATAGAAAGATACAGGGAGTTGAAATTTGAGGATCATGATCTGAGTTACTTCGATTTGACATCTAAGCAACTCAATCTTGTTGCCTACATTGGTAGTACTTCAGACAACCAAAAATCAACAAGAATAATGGAGAATTGAGTGAGAATCGAAGAGATGAAAAATTCTGAAAATCACCTTCAATGTAGGTTCAGATGGACACGATCTTGCTCTCAATTGTGCTTGGCCTTGCTTCAGATGTTTAATGGAGTGGAAATGGATCAAGGAAGAAGGAGGACTCTTGGAGTTTCAATCTCAAAACACTTGAGAGATTCAAACTCGATTTTAAATGAAAATCACCAAGCTTATCCTTTGAATGTGAGGGTTTAGGATCCCTGGATCAAAGCTTCCGCGCTAGGGTCCATAATTCTGAGCAAGAGGGGCTATATTTATAGGCCAAGTGATTGATAATTGCACACTTCTTTCAAAATTCCAAAAATAGAAATATTCTTTGCATGGATGCGTGGGCGTGTGGTAGGCCCATGTAATGATGCATTTAGGTCCAAAAATGAGTGTAAGCAATGCTGAAGTCATGTGGAAAGGCCTTGCATTCTTTTATGGAAAGTGGAACTTCAAATCTTCCAAATGGTCCTTCAACTTTAAGCCATGTGAAAGTCATTCATTATTTGTCCAAATGGTATGAATTTTGAATTTTTGGAAAGGTTAGATTAAGAGGAACAACTTTTATGTTGAACACTTTTTCATTTGAAGCTTGGATCATGATGAATTTTGAGGTGGAAGTTTGGAAAATCAAACATATTAAAAAAAAGTTCTAAGTACCAAGCCATGTGTTCACTTCTTCCACCTTGAGTAAATTTTTCTATGGGCTTCAAATGAGAAAAGTTCCTTCATCAAAGTTGTAGCTCTCTCAAATTACTTCAAACAGGTCACAAATTTGACCTCATTTGGATTTAACCTGAAGGACTTATGCATTTTAGAAGTTGAGGAAAATCACTTGTTCAATGGTATTGGCCCAAAATGACCTATAATGTTTCCTCATATCACATGCATTTAAAAATTGAATTTACACTTACTCCAAACATAAACGTTGAAGTAGACATATTAAATTGGATTATGCAACTTGAATGGCTTTCATGTCATAACAATTGAGCAAGTTATGGTCTTGGGAAGTTGACCTCCAAATTAGGGTTTAGACAAAAATGACCTATAATCTTTCACCATAAAAAATGACTTTCCATACAAAAATAGCTCTTGACATTAACATGAAAGTTGTTTGGAATGTCATTTAGAGTAACTTTGCGATTGGAATCATTTTCATATGACAAAAATTGTAGGAGATAGGGTCTAGGGAACATATATGCATAAGATGATGAATGTGAAGTATCCCTTGAAATATTTGATCAATTGTTGAAGAAACTTGGTGAAGAAGTTACATAAGATACCCAGATGACTTAGGGTTTCCAAGGCAAACCAAGCTTCCAAGTCTTGATTGATTCTTGATCAAAATGATATGTGAAGATCACGGGGATTAATATATGATACTTAGAGCCATAGTAAACAAATTCTTGATTGATCTCCTTGCAATGAGGGTCTTAAACCCTAGATGTGAGCTTGATAGAGCATAGATGAGCATGTGCACTACCTACAAAAGAGTTAAGCTATACAATGACATATTTTTGGTATTTTGGTTAGTAAATAAAGAAAGATGAAGTATGATACAATCAAATGGTGCTTGGTGATCTCTCCCAATGCAAACCCAATGAATGAGGGGTAAGGAGGATGCCAAGGTGTGATCCCAATGCTAGTGCATATGATGAGAATAGCATGAGGGATCTTAGGGTCAAAATTAGGGTCTGACAGCTGCCCCTATTTAAGGATGTTCTAGCTGAGGATACGAAGGTTAAAGTCTTCGTACTGACTCAGTAGAAAGGACTTAAATAACAACATATAGAAACAAATTTTGGTCCCTAAGAGACCTCATGACGCATATGATATGAATGCAAAAATAATCTCTGTGGGGAAAATGTTGCCACAAAGGAAGAGAATCCGAAGAGACTGAAAGTCCGCAGGAGTGTAATGCATTCCATAAGGAAAACTCACTGGGGGATAAAAAGTTATGCGTAGGCCAGGCGACGACTTAAAACTGCTGGGGGACACGAGGGATTCCATGAGAATAAATCAACGGAAAGACTCAGTCGGGGAATAAAAGGAACATCTATAGGGGAAACGGGTAAATCAGGATAAAACTAAAATACTCGACCCAAGCAGGAAAAGGCGATCCCACTATGGAAATACGCACCATCAACTCAACTGAAAAAGAAATGATCTTCAACACAGGAGTAACAGAAGTATATTATCCATTACTAGTTACTGGATAAGGAGATAACAAAATCTGGCAGAGAGGACATTTGTTACCGGTTAGGGTAAACATATCAAGGATGACTCGTTGAGGGCAACCATGAGGTGTATTCATTACCAGTTACTGGGTAAAGAATAACTTGCTGGGGAAAATCCAAATAGGATTTACAACTACTGGTTACTGGGCAGAAGACTGCAGAGGAAGAGAATATTTGTCACTGATTAAAGTGAACATATCAAGGATAGACTCAAAGGGGAAGAATATTCGTCATCGATTAAGATGAACATATCAAGGATAGACTCAAAGGGGAAGAATATCTGTCATTAGTTAAGATGAACATATCAAGGATAGACTCACCTAGGGACATTAGGAAGGATATCCGTCACCGGTTAAGATGAACATATCAAGGATAAACTGCCTGAAGAAGTTGGAATTATATCTATCGGATACTAGATAGAATATCATAAAAGAGAATATCCTTCACCGGTTAAGATGAGCATATCAAGGATAAACTCCGAGGGGAATAAGGATTTACAACTACCGGTTACTGGACAGAAGACCCCAAAGATGAGGAAATCAGTCATCGGTTAGGATGAACATATCAAGGATTAACTCTCTGGGGAAAGAAAATAGGGATTACAACTACCTTTTTACTAGGTAGAATACCAAAAAGAGAATATCTATCACCTGTTAGGGTGAACATATCAAGGATAAACTCAAAGCAGGGGAAGAAAATATCCGTCAACGGTTAGGATGAACAAATCAAGGATAAACTTCCTAGGAGACGTGAAAAACGAATCCGCTGGGGAGAAAAGGGGTACTTTTGCCAGGTATTGGGCAAAAGTGAAACACTTGGCAATTGAGAAGAATATTACCAGTTACTGGGTAGTAGACTCTCAAGGGACCAAAAGCATCTATCTAGGTAAGATCTAGAAAGAAACAATTAATCAAAGACTCAACCCAATGAGAATATAACTCAAGGGGAGTGGTTTTATCCAGACTATCAACTAGGGAGGAAACTTAAATAATAATCATCCACAGGGAAGTAACCCAGTGGGGAATGAGAAAGGTTAAATTCTTTATGCTTAGTGGGCTAACACTCTACAATTGAAAAAGGACGTACAAACCAAATCTGCATGGGTAAAAAGTATACCACCGTGGCAGAGGATCAGAGAAACAATGAATCTCAAAGTGCATTATTAATGCAAGAATGTATATGTATTTGTATATAGGGGTGTTCAAATCCAATCCAATCCAAAAAAAAACCGAAAACCGAACCGAAAAAACCAAAAACCAAAAAAAACCATTTTTTTTTGGATATGTTTGGACCACCTTGTAGAATAACCGACCAGTTCGTTCGATTTTCGGTTGGCTGCATGAAAATCGAACTAATCCAAACCGAACCGATATTTATTCATATAGTATTCTCATTAACTCTAATTAATTAAATACAATGCACTGTTACAAATACACATGCTTTTATTATGATTTTCTACAGTTATGTTATTGTTCTGTTGATTCCTGTAATAATTTTCTGAAAACTGTTGTTGTTCGTGCAATGTTGTTGATTTTTGTTCTGTTGCAAAAAAATTAAATTTCTACTGGAAAATTGAATTGTTCTTGAATTTGCAAATCAATAATTGTTCTTGATTTGCTTTTCTACAATGATGATGATTGTTGTTCTGTTACATACAAGAAAATTGAATTGTTGCAAGATTCTAAAGTATATTAAATTCAATTCAATTAAATTCTTTATTGCAATTCTATTGAAATTATATTAAATTTATTGTTGTTCTTTTGTTCAAATCCAATTGTTGACGGAAAATTAAATTGAATTGTTTTCCTGTCATGCAAATTGATTGTTCAAAAAATTCACCAAGGCATGTAAAAAATATTAAATTGTTGCAGGAAAATTCAATTTAATATTTGAAGTGTCATATTGGAAAATTCACCATCCACGGATTCCACGGGCATGTAAAAATTAAATTGGTTTCTTTTATATATATATATATATATATATATATATATATATATATATATATATATATATATATATATATATATATATATATATATATATATAATGTCATATAGAAAATGTTTTTGTCAGAATTTAAAAAAAAATTAAAATTAAAATTATTTTAGATTTAGAAGTAGTGTTTGTTTAAAAACCGAATAAAACCGAACCGAAGTAAACCGTATAAATTGGATCAGATCGGATTGGATTTTTTTATTGTCATCCAATAACCGAACCAAACCGTATGCTCTTTGTATCTTTGGATCGGATGATTGTTTGTCTCAAAACTGATCCAAACCAAACCGCGAACACCCCTATTTGTATATGTATATGATGATTATCCCGACAAAATGATCATAACGGATAGAAATGTCACTGGACTGCGTCATCAATACAGTACTCCGCCAATCCTCACAGGAGGGAAACAACTGCTGGAGAGAATCGGCCACCTCAAAGGCTCAGCCCTGGTTGGGGAAAAGAGGAGGAGATCTGCAGAGGAAACTGCATTATCAATTTTGCGGGGATTTTTAGGTCAACACCATATAAAATGGGAGTCAACCTTGCAGAGGGTCAAAAATACTGCTCAAGAGTTAGGGACAACTCTGATGGCGACTTGCGGGGGAATAAAATTTGTTGAATCTATGCAAACTACTGCGATGATGTGATTACAACTCGAGGGAGGCAATCACAAACTAAGTTAGGGAAACCAACGTAACCCGGTTGGAGATGCTAAAATATTGCTGGGGAATAAACAAAGATCACACCAACTGCTTCGGGAAAACCAATAATACTTCGCATTTAGGGCTTACTATAGCGGTAAATTCATGATCATCAAGCTATGGATAAGCTAGATGTCAACATAATCAAGAGTTGCCACCGCGCTTTTATTATTTCCAAGGGAAAAGGGAGAAGTACGAACAAAACCCAAAAGGTAAGATGTTTTCAAATCAAAACTAATAAAATGCCAGAGATTACAGGTAAGGGGGTTGGTTACACAGAGGGAAGGTGTTAGCACCCAAAGTGTCCTAGGTACTCCTAGGGAGCCCTTTTTGTGTGCATATGTGTTTTTGTATAAAACGATGTTTACAAACAAATAGAATGGGGGGATGAGAAAAGAATTCATTAATTATATTTTTGTGTTTGACAAGACCTTCGGACTTGTGCCTACATACCAACATAAAAATGAGGGATCAAAACCTCATAGTTCGTGGTAATAATTTCAAAGTGGATGCATTACTTTTAACAAAAATTTAAGTTTCAAAGGAACAAGGGCCTAAAAATGGTTCGAATGAGTGTTAGTTCTTTTTGGCTTTTGAAATTTTAAGTCAATTATGGTTAAGTTCATTTACAAAGTTTGATTTAAGAAAATGGGTTTAAAAATGCAATGGCATAAGGCCAAAGTTTCTAGCTTGCAAAATGGTCAAAGTTAAAAAAAAACAAGCACAAGCAAAGAAGATTTTTAAAAGTAGGGAGAGATTTTGAAATTAAAGAAATGGGAAGGAGATGAAGAGACTAATCCTAAGCATAAATTTAAAAGTTAAGAGTTGAAAAGATCTGACAAATGGGCTGCAATCCAATAGACAAGAATGTCATATAGAAACCCAAATTTCCCTTGGACTTTATAATCACACAATAATTAATATACAAACAACAAGTTGAAGAGCAAGGCATCAAATAAAGATAGCCACATCCAAGCTTGACAACCCCATGACCTTCTTCAAGTTTTGCCCATGTAGCAGATGGCTTCAAAGGATGGCATAAGTCACATGTTCAAAATAACAGCTTCATGATGATCATGTTGCAGATGAACTTAAATGGATCTTCAATGATGTATCAGATAAAGTTTCAATCCACAAGTACTTGGTTTCATGAAAGTTGGAATTGGCGAAGTCCTTTGCAAAGGGAGTGTTGCCTAAATTCAAAGTCCGATTGTCTAAGATCAAACCAACAGTCCACACAAGATATTTTTTAGGGGTTTTGTTCTTATTATGTACATTAATGGTCAAAGACCACACAAACAATCACAATATACACAATCACAATATGTCACAAAATATGGTCCAAGTGGACAAAGTGAAAATGACATTAACATAAACAACTTGAATGGTACGATTAATGGCAAATGAATAAAGCTTTAAAAATTATAGTGCATAAAAAGTAAATGGCTTGAAATTAAATGTTAGTTGTTAATGAGTTAGAAGTTAGTATTGCTTTTACTTTGCTTTTGTTTTAAGTCATTCTTTGGAGAACACTCACCCCACTTATCACAAGCATGAATCCTTGAACCAAGACATATTCCAAAGGAAGGAAAAAAGGCCAAGTTTCCACACAATACCATGAAAGAGGGGAGACTTACAATCTCACTAACTAGAATGCTATGCCTTTTTTTGTGTCAAAATTTAGTGCTATGTTAAGCAATCGTAATTGGACTTATGTAGAAGTCAAAACTATTTGAGGTCGGGCAATAGAATTTTGGTGTTACTGCATATTAGAGACATAGTGTGATTAACTATGCTCATGAAACATACCACACGCACAAAAATATATGCAAAGTGGGGGACCTAATCTCATCCATACTGATGTTGATTTTGCAATCAACTAGCCTTAGGATATAGAGACATTATAGGTCCATGACATGAATACATAAAGAATGGGAATGAGATGAAGTGGGAGGGGGAATGGATCAAACACAAATTGGACAAAGGAGGAATTTTACCAAGTTAATATCATTCATTCATTTTGGGAGATGGAATGTAGATTCCATCAATCCCCTAAATCTAATAATCTTAACCTAGCAAAGTCAAATCAACCTTGACCAAGGCCCAACAACACAAGTCAAACTCCCAAAATCAATTAAAATAGCTCTACACAATTAACTTGGCATTTAATCAATTAAATATAATAAAAAATAATGCATTAAATTAAATATGGTTGGTGAATTTCCTAAAACCTCATCAAAACACCAAAGAAATGGCCATGAGATGTATCAGAGGTCAAACAAGGTCAAAGGACCTTGGAGAATTTTTTTTAGAAATTTTGGAAATCCAAAAGTATTTTTAAAAAATTAAAAATATTCACAAAATCAATTAAATCATGAAAAATATTAATAATGATCCAAAAAATAATTTTAAGTCAGAAAATGGAAGAGGATTTTATTTAATTTTTTTGGTGAAACTCTCATATTTTTTGGATCAATATTAAATTTAATATGAATTAATAAAAATAAGAGGAATAAAATGAAAATTCAGATAATCCAAAAAACGAGGACCACTTGATCTCCCTCATTAATTGAGGTGGTAGATCAAGTGGTGAGAAACGTGCGCTCTATGGTACACGCTAGTCAGTGCTCCACACGTTGGGTAATCACAAGCAACGTCCCTGATTAAAACATTTTGAACCAATCCAATGGAAGGTGCCGGTCATCTTCTCCGATAACCCTGGTCGGACTGGTTATTTCATAGCCATAACATAAATGAAAAAGAAGGACATGATCTTATAGAAAAAATGGCATAGATCACAAATATCACCTCAATTTAACCTAACTCCATATATATATTGTAAGAACAAAAATAGTTCTACAATAGATTCCATGATTTTGATGATAACAAAGGATGAAACCAAAAATGGCACCCTAACGAAAAGGTTCTAAGTGTGCAGGGTTCTAAAGAAAGAAGAAATAAATCTGATGATGTCATCAGATGCAATACAAGATCAGATGCAAAATCTCAAGTATCAGAAGCATCTAAAGAGGAATCTCATTCAAGAAGCTCTGACTCTGGACAAAACTACAAAGTATCAGAAGCATCTGAACATGAAGTAAAGTCTAGAAGCTCTGACTCTGAACAAATGCCTTCTGTAAATTCTGAAGTTATCAGCGCCATCTGAACTTTCAAGAAATAACATCAGAAGCAAGATTCTCCAGATACACAAAGACTCTAATCAGAATTGTTAATCATGATGAAGTAACGTTTAAGCCAAGTTAAAGTTCTGCAAATGGATTTCCTCAATTAGAAAGAGACGTTAATCTCCACTTCCAAGAGAGAAGATACTACTTGTGGTAAGTAGTCACTTCTAAGTGAAAAAGTCTACTGCAGAAGCTATAAATGGAATGGCGTAACTACATCTCAATATCCAACAGATTCAACGCTACTTCAACTCTACTTCAACTCCTATAAATAGAGAAGAAATCAACATTCAGTAAACAAGAAATCACTAGCCAAAACTATACTGAAATTATATCACGCTCAAGAAAAACATCTTTGTTCTTCAAAGAATTTCACTAAGCTTTTGCTTATCAAGTGAAAAATTTGTTCTTAAGTTTGTAATATTTGCTTTCTTAGAAGCACTCTAGATTACACATCTTGTATCTAATTTTTATTTGATTTCCTCAAGTGACTCTTTGTAGTCTGTAGACTTGAGAGGACTAAGAGATTTTCTTCTCTTTTAGGGGTTGTTTGTAATCTTTCAAGATTAGTGGATTAAGTCCTTGTTGAAGGCGAAATCACCTTGGCCGGGTGGACTGGAGTAGCTTTGTGTTATAAGCGAACCAGTATAAAATCATTGTGTGATTTCATTTTGCAAAAGCGCTTATTTTTCAAACAATTCAAACCCCCCTTTCTTGTTTTTCTCACCTTCAATTGGTATCAGAGCTCCGGCTCTGTTATTGATTTTCAAATCAAACACTTAACCGTGTAGAGAGATCCAGTGCGAGAAAAACAAATGGCCCACTCAAATGAGAAAGATTCTTACAATGCCAAGCCTCCTGTTTTTGATGGAGAAAAGTTTGATTACTGGAAAGATAGAATCGAAAGTTTCTTTCTGGGTTATGATGCTGACCTCTGGGACATTGTCACAGATGGATACAAACCTCCAACCTTAAATGGAGCTGAAGTTCCCAGAAGCAAAATGTCAGAAGATCAGAAACGTGAGTTCAAAAATCATCACAAGGCCAGAACAATACTTCTAAATGCTATATCATACAACGAATACGAAAAGATCACCAACAGAGAGACGGCTAAAGATATACTTGACTCTCTGAAGATGACCCATGAAGGAAACTCCCAAGTCAAGGAGACGAAGGCTCTGGCGTTGATCCAGAAATATGAAGCCTTCAAGATGGAAGATGACGAAGCTATAGAAGCTATGTTTTCCAGATTCCAAACTCTTATTGCAGGTCTTAAAGTGCTAGACAAAGGATACACGACCGCAGATCATGTTAAGAAGATAGTCAGAAGTCTGCCAAAGAAATGGAGACCAATGGTTACTGCTCTGAAGTTATCAAAGGATCTGAACAATATCAGCCTTGAAGAACTTGTTAGTTCTCTCAGAAGCCATGAGATAGAACTAGAGGAGGATGAGCCTCAGAAAAGGAACAAGTCAGTGGCGCTGAAGTCCAGACCTGAAAGACGGAAGTCAGACAGAACCAAAGCTCTCCAGGCAGAAACTGCAGATATTGACGACTCTGAACCTGAAGACTCTGATGATGAAGAAGAACTGTCCTTACTAACCAGAAGAGTTAAGCAACTCTGGAAAAGAAGGAACAACAACAACTTCAGAAGATCAAGACCCAGAGGGGATAGATCAGAGTCAACTTCAAAAGGTAAACCTCATAAAGATATTACCTGTTTTGAATGTAAAGAAACAGGTCATTATAGAAATGAATGCCCCAAGCCGAAGAAAGATAACTCTAAGAAAGAAAGCTTCAAGAAAAATGCCTTCAGAACAAAGAAGGGATTAATGGCCACCTGGGACGATAGTGAATCAGGATCATCAGAATCTGACTCTGATGAACAAGCCAACGTAGCATTTATGGCTACCACATCCAGCAGCTCAGATGAAGAATCTGAAGAGGTATTTTCTGAACTTTCTAGATCTGACTTAGAATCATGTTTATCAGAAACTCTTACCTCTCTTCAGAAATTAAAACAAAAAGTTAAAAGCATTAAAGGCCTTCTTAAAGCAAAATCTGAAGAATGTAGTGAACTTGAGACAACAATTCTAGCACATGAAGATACAATCAAATCTTTAACGTTAGAAAGAGATGGAGCTAAAACAAAAAGCTTAAAATTAGAAGAAGCGTTGTCTCAAGCACCACAAACTTCAAATGAAATTATTTATAAATATGAAGAAGCCTTTCAGAAGTTTCTGAAGAGTGGAATAGATAGGAGTATTATGGCATCCATGATTTATGGAGTAAGTCAGAATAATAAAAGGGGAATTGGGTATGATTCTGATTCTGATAAAACTTCTACCAGTAACCAAATTAAATCACCTTTTTCATACCACTATACACACACACACAAGAACACAAATTTAAAAATGCTAGAAGACCCAAAGTTGTAAGAAACTCTGGGAAAACTAATCTGAAAGGACCCAAGAGATTCTGGGTACCGAAAGATAAGATTATCTATGTTGCAGATATCCTATGCAGCAAAGTTCAGACACCAGTCATGGTACCTGGACTCTGGATGCTCGCGACATATGACGGGAAGAAAGTCTATGTTCCAAAGCCTGGAACTTAAAGACGCTGGCTTTGTAGGCTTCGGAGGAGATCAGAAAGGAAGGATCAGAGGCTCCGGAACTATTGGTAATGGTACTCTTCCCTCTATATCTGATGTTCTTTATGTAGAAGGATTAATGCATAACTTGTTATCCATAAGTCAATTAAGTGATAACGGTTATGATGTAATCTTTAATCAAAAAACGTGTAAAGCCATTAGTCAGAACGATGGCTCTGTCCTTTTCACAGGCAAGAGGAAAAACAACATTTATAAAATAAATCTTTCTGATTTAAAAGATCAAAATGTTAAATGTTTAATGTCAGTTCACGAAGAGCAATGGGTATGGCATAGACGCTTAGGCCACATTAGCATGAGGAAACTTTCTCAGCTAACTAAACTTGAGTTAGTCAGAGGCTTACCTAAACTGAAGTTTTCTTCAGATGCTCTGTGTGAAGCTTGTCAGAAAGGAAAGTTTTCAAAAACATCTTTTAAAAAGAAAAATGTTGTTTCTACCTCCAAGCCTCTGGAGCTTCTTCACATTGACTTATTTGGTCCTGTGAAAACAGCATCAGTCAATGGAAAGAAGTATGGACTAGTAATCGTTGATGATTACAGCCGCTGGACATGGGTAAAATTCCTAAAGCACAAGAGTGAGTCTCACTCTGTATTCACCAGTTTCTGTTCTAAAGTGCAAAAAGAATTTGACTCTAAAATTGTTAGAGTCAGAAGTGATCATGGTGGAGAATTTGAAAATAAAGATTTTGAAGAACTATTTGATTCTAATGGAATATCCCATGATTTCTCCTGCCCTAGAACTCCACAACAAAATGGAGTTGTAGAGAGGAAGAATAGGACACTCCAAGAAATGGCCAGAACCATGATCAATGAAACAAATGTAGCAAAGCACTTTTGGGCAGAAGCTGTAAATACAGCGTGTTACATTCAGAATAGAATCTCTATTAGACCTATTCTGGAAAAGACTCCCTATGAACTGTGTAAGGGAAGAAAACCCAACATTTCATATTTTCATCCTTTTGGATGCATTTGCTTTATATTAAATACTAAAGAACATCTGAACAAGTTTGATTCCAAAGCACAGAAAGGTATTATGTTAGGATACTCAGAACGCTCTAAAGGCTACAGAGTATACAACACAGAAACCAAAATTGTGGAGGAATCAATTCATGTTAGATTTGATGATAAGCTTGACCCTGAAAAGTCAAAGCTAGTTGAAAAGTTTGCAGATTTAGAGATCACTCTGGTAGAATCTGAGAAAACTCCAGAAGCAACTGTCACTCCAGACTCTGAAGAAATTAAATCTCCAGACATTCCAAGGAAAGTTAAAAGTCGTATTAACGTATCTGAAGATTTGATTTTGGGAAACAAAGATGAACCTGTTAGAACCAGATCTACCTTCAGAACTTCTGAAGATATTCCTCTGGGACTAGTGTCTCTGATTGAGCCTACGTCCTGTGATGAAGCTCTTCAAGATAACGATTGGGTGGCAGCTATGCAAGAAGAGTTAGATCAATTCTCCAAGAATGATGTCTGGGATCTCGTTCCTAAACCCAGAGGCACTCATGTCATTGGAACCAGATGGGTTTTCAGAAACAAACTGAACGAGAAAGGAGAAGTTGTCAGAAACAAAGCACGACTGGTAGCTCAAGGTTATAGTCAACAAGAAGGTATTGATTATAATGAAACTTTTGCTCCAGTCGCAAGGTTAGAGTCTATTCGTCTTCTTGTATCATTTGCTATTAATCACTCTATAAAATTATACCAAATGGATGTCAAGAGTGCATTTCTTAATGGTTATATTTCAGAAGAAGTGTATGTTAATCAACCTCCTGGTTTTGAAAATTCAAACTTTCCAGAACATGTTTTCAAACTTAAAAAATCTTTATATGGACTAAAACAAGCCCCCAGAGCTTGGTATGAACGTCTGAGCAATTTTCTTCTGGAACAAAATTTTATCAGAGGGAAAGTTGATTCTACACTCTTCTGTAAAAACCTTAATAATGATCTCATGATATGCCAAATTTATGTTGATGATATTATTTTTGGTTCTGCTAATATCTCTGTTTGCCAAGAATTTTCTAAGTTAATGCAGGCAGAATTTGAAATGAGTTTAATGCAAGAACTAAAGTTCTTTCTGGGAATTCAAATCAATCAAACTCCAGAAGTCACGTACATTCATCAAAGCAAGTACATTAAAGATGTTCTGAAGAAGTTTGATATGTCTGAATGCAACTCTGCAAAGACTCTTATGCACCCAACTTGCATTCTGGAGAAGGAAGAGGTAAGCAACAAGGTTTGTCAGAAGCTCTATCGAGGTATGATAGGCTCTCTTCTCTATCTGACTGCTACTCGTCCTGATATTCTCTTTAGCGTCTGTCTTTGTGCCAGATTCCAATCAGATCCTAGAGAATCTCATTTAACAGCTGTTAAGAGAATTCTTAAGTATCTGAAAGGAACTCCTAACCTGGGCCTGATGTATGAGAAAACATCAGAGTATAGGATTTCTGGTTATTGTGATGCAGATTATGCAGGAGATAGAATAGAACGAAAAAGTACATCTGGAAATTGCCAGCTTCTGGGAAACAATCTAATCTCCTGGGCTAGCAAAAGACAGTCAACAATTGCTCTATCAACTGCAGAAGCAGAATATATCTCAGCATCACTGTGCACAACTCAGATGCTCTGGATGAAACATCAGCTAGAAGATCTTCAAATATTTGAGAGTAACATTCCTATCTTTTGTGATAATACTGCTGCTATTTGTTTAAGTAAGAATCCCATTCTACATTCCAGAGCCAAACACATAGAAATAAAACATCATTTTATTAGAGACTATGTTCAGAAAGGGATAGTAACGCTGAAGTTCATTGATACAGAACATCAATGGGCAGATATCTTTACTAAGCCTCTAGCTGAAGATAGATTTCTTTTTATCTTAGAAAAACTGAACATTAAAAATTGCCCTGAGTAAAATTTGGCTCTGAACATGTAAAATGAGACTCTGATAAAAACAAATACACTTCTGCCTCTGACTCTGATACTTCTACCAAGTTAAGAAGATATCTGAGTTAGAAATCTTCAGAAATCCTTTGGTATTCCTGAAGATCAGATACATCAACACGTGGGGAACATGCGTCTAACCCTAGAACTTCTAGACAGCTGTCAAAAGAAATCAAAGGTCAGAACGCTTGAAATCTCCTCGAGCAGTGTGCTTACTGTTGGGATTAGACATTCATTTATTAGCTATAATCATTTTTCCCCCTAGCGTGCAAATCTTGTGTTCTGTTCCAACGCAATTAAATGTGTCGTTTTGCATGTGTTTTTACCCTTAGGTATATAAACACTTTTCTCACATTTCACACACTTATCACTCTTCACTCACTCTTAAACCCTAAACCCTCTCTCGAAGTTTTCTCTGCAACCTCCTTCAGTTCTTCATCTTCTTCATCAATTTTCTTCATGAATCCTCAAGAGCAAGAAGTTTTTAACTTCTCCCAACAAATGGAAGCCGCTTCTAATCCCCAAACCTCAAACACTCAAACACCCATGGTTATAGACGTTACCACGACCCCAGTCTACAAAGAACCTCACATTCTTGAACGTGAACAACACATAAACCTTTCAACTCCCTTTGAAGGTTTAGATGTACTGTGTGAATCACTGGTGGATTTTGAGAATTTAAGAAGAAATGGTGTTGATCTTACTGAAGATCTTCACAAGCAAGGTTGGGAAACCTACTTCAACAGATTGTATGGTCCAATCTATCCTCTTCTGGTGAAAGAGTTCTGGAGATGTGCAGATGCTGATGACCAGTTCATTGTCTCGTTTGTTCTGGGTGTGAAGATTGTCATCACTGAAGCATCAATTGCTTCCTTGCTAAACATGGAGAAAGCTGGAGGTAAAAGGATTTACAACATTCCTCCAAGGTCCAAGCGCATCACAGAAGTCATTAACCCTACAATCTTCAAAGCAAATGTTGAAGGAAACCCCTCTAAGAACAAGGAGCTTCATCAGAACCTCCGAGTTTGGCTGAAGATTATTCTGGGAACAATCCATCATCGTCCAGCCTCCAACTCTTCAGATTACATAAATGCTGACCAGAAATGCATCCTCTACTGTATTCAGAAGGGTATTCCAATCAACCTCCCTGTTCTCCTCTTCAGATATCTGAGGGATTCAGTCAGAGAAACGAGGAATAACATGAAGCCCAGATCCTACATTCCTCTGGGTAGATTGCTCTCTGACATCTTCATTGAGCATGGGCTGGTAGATGCTCTGGAGAAGACCAGATGTATGGATGATCTGGCAATTGATGTGGGAAAGCCTCTGAATGCCAAAAATCTGAGGAGTACGGGAATCATCAAAGACATCAGAGTCAAGCCCACTATGGATGTGACCTGGGAAGCTCTGAAGGATCAGAGGAAGATGCCTCATGGCCTTGAAAGGTTCTTCAAGAATGAACCCAGAGATGCCATTGCTATCTACCTTCAGGATCGTCTGGATGAAGGCATTGATATTTCTGATTTCCGCCTTGAAGACTGTCTGGACTCTGTAGAAGATTTGGTCAGATACAAAAGAGGTCTTTCTGAGAAGAAGATAGCTGAGGAAGCAAGGAAGGCAAAGAAAGCCAGACTTGGAGAAACCTCTGGCACCAAAGCTTCAGCACCTCTGAATGTCTCTTCTGGTAAGTCTATTCCTCCTGTCTCTTCTGAATCTATAATGGCTTCCTCTAACCCTCTCTCCTCTCAACCAATATATACCACCGCTGAAATACCACCCTCAACCACCAGAACCTCTCAACCTCCACCTGTTCTAAAAATTGCTCGTAATTTCACAACAACCTCTGACCCTAATCAACTATATCACCACAGCTCTTCCTCATCCTCTGAATATGAATCACCCCCTTACCTTTCCCCTTCTTCTGACCAAGAGTTCTCTGAACAAGAGTCCTCTGACCAAGAACACTCTGACCCAAACTCCCCAACAATAGCTGAAATTTATGCTAAAAATTTCGCTCCACAACCCTCAACACAATCTGAAGTAACCTCACCCCTCCAAACTTCACTTCCACCACAACAAACAACAACCTTACCATCTGAAACTCAACCATCTGATCCCTTCACCTCTAATATCACTCCACCATTTATTCCCGCTGTACCTGAACCAGACTCTGACCCTTTAGACCTAAATCCACTATATGCTTCATCCCCTAGTCTTCAACCAGACGCAGATTCTGAACTTCAAGCAGAATCTGAACCTCAACAAACTGAACCTCAACCTCTAAATCTCAGCCCTCAAAACTCTCCACCTCATTCACCTGAACCTGAACCTGAACTTACCATACCTACCCTTGAGGAGGCCATTATACAGGTTGCAGAAGCTTCAGTCCAGAAGATCAAGTCTCTGGCTAAAAACTCTGAAGTTAGTGATGATCCTAAATCTGTTAGGACACACTGGAACAGAGTCATTAGTTGGATGACCTCTGAGTCTTATAGGCTGAAGAGTATCTCTGAACAAGTCAGAAATGGCTACATCAGAGACTCTGAGGAAAGACTCCAAGAGAGACTGGCTAGAGAAGCTGAGGCCAGAAGGTTAGAGGAAGAAAGATTGGCTAGGGAAGCTGAAGAAGAAGCAAAGAGGTTGGAAGAAGAACGCCTGGCAAAGGAAGCAGAACTTCTAAGGATTCAGGAAGCTGAAGCCAAGGCTCAGGCAGATGCAGAAGCCCAAGCTGCTGCTGAAGCTGAAGCTCAGCAGGCTCTGATTCAGGGGGAGTCTTCCTCTGCGATCCCTCTGATTCTTAACACTCTGAAAGAGATAAAGCAAGATCAGCAAGAGATAAAGAAAGATCAGAATGAGCTTCGTGCCAGGATGGACAAGCAAGATGCTCTGAATGAAAACATCCAGAACATGTTTGCCATGTTGCTTCAGAGACTTCCTCAACCTCTAAACCCTTAGGCACTTAGGATTTATTTTGTTTGCTTGCCTAATGTTTTTGCTTCTGTCTTCTTTTTAGCTCTGATATTCGTCTTTGAATCTGATGTTTTGACTATTGTTTGCCTTTGTGCTTTTTAATGAAGTGTTTTTCTCTTTATTATTCTTTTTATTTTTATGCCTTTTTTTTTTATTATGCCAAAAAGGGGGAGAAATTATTAAATAGCTCTGATGAAAATTATGTCTAAAACCTTAAGCATTCTGCAACAATTGTAGAAATAGTTCTGATTAAATTAGCTCTGATTAAATAATAGCTCTGATTAAATAGTTCTAACATTAAATTTAAGAAATTGCAGAAAGTTTTCAGAAATCTCATTACTTGAAAAGCTCTGGTAAGAACTTCTGAACTCCCTAGTACTAACTCAGGGGGAGCTTTTGTTTATCTGATCTAATATTTTTCATGTTTCATCTGATAATTTTATTTGTTTTGTCATCATCAAAAAGGGGGAGATTGTAAGAACAAAAATAGTTCTACAATAGATTCCATGATTTTGATGATAACAAAGGATGAAACCAAAAATGGCACCCTAACGAAAAGGTTCTAAGTGTGCAGGGTTCTAAAGAAAGAAGAAATAAATCTGATGATGTCATCAGATGCAATACAAGATCAGATGCAAAATCTCAAGTATCAGAAGCATCTAAAGAGGAATCTCATTCAAGAAGCTCTGACTCTGGACAAAACTACAAAGTATCAGAAGCATCTGAACATGAAGTAAAGTCTAGAAGCTCTGACTCTGAACAAATGCCTTCTGTAAATTCTGAAGTTATCAGCGCCATCTGAACTTTCAAGAAATAACATCAGAAGCAAGATTCTCCAGATACACAAAGACTCTAATCAGAATTGTTAATCATGATGAAGTAACGTTTAAGCCAAGTTAAAGTTCTGCAAATGGATTTCCTCAATTAGAAAGAGACGTTAATCTCCACTTCCAAGAGAGAAGATACTACTTGTGGTAAGTAGTCACTTCTAAGAGAAAAAGTCTACTGCAGAAGCTATAAATGGAATGGCGTAACTACATCTCAATATCCAACAGATTCAACGCTACTTCAACTCTACTTCAACTCCTATAAATAGAGAAGAAATCAACATTCAGTAAACAAGAAATCACTAGCCAAAACTATACTGAAATTATATCACGCTCAAGAAAAACATCTTTGTTCTTCAAAGAATTTCACTAAGCTTTTGCTTATCAAGTGAAAAATTTGTTCTTAAGTTTGTAATATTTGCTTTCTTAGAAGCACTCTAGATTACACATCTTGTATCTAATTTTTATTTGATTTCCTCAAGTGACTCTTTGTAGTCTGTAGACTTGAGAGGACTAAGAGATTTTCTTCTCTCTTAGGGGTTGTTTGTAATCTTTCAAGATTAGTGGATTAAGTCCTTGTTGAAGGCGAAATCACCTTGGCCGGGTGGACTGGAGTAGCTTTGTGTTATAAGCGAACCAGTATAAAATCATTGTGTGATTTCATTTTGCAAAAGCGCTTATTTTTTCAAACAATTCAAACCCCCCCTTTCTTGTTTTTCTCACCTTCATATATATATATATATATATATATATATATATATATATATATATATATATATATATATATATATATATATAATATATATATATATATATATATATATATATATATATATATATATATATACGTGGAGTTGAATTTTGAGGTGTGTGAACTGAGTTGCTTCGATTTGACCTTAAAGCAACTCAATCTTCTTGCCTACATCGGTAGGACTTCAGACAACCAAGGATCCAAGAGAATTGATGAGGATTGAGAGAGAATCAAAGAGAAGAAAAATCGGGAAAAATACCTTCAATGTTGTGTAGAAATGGATCTCTCTTGCTTCAAATCGTGCTTGATCTTGCTTATGGAGTTTGCAGAAGTAGATTGGTAATGGTGGAAAGCTTTGGATCCTTGAGTTTTTGAATCTACAAAAGGTGAGATTCAAACTCAAATTTCAATTGAAATTTATCAGGTTTTCCTTTGAATGGTGAGGGTTTCAATGGTTGGAGGCAAAGTTGGTGCGCAAGGTCCTTGAAACTGAAGCAATAGACCTCTATTTATAGCAAATGGTAAGTGTTATTTGCACACTTGAAAATGCTTCCAAATTTGGCAATGTGAGTGGCATGCGTGCATGGGCAAGTACAGGCCCATGAAGCATCTCAATTAGATCCAAAATCAAATGAAATGAAGTATGAATTAAGATTGCAATGCAAGGCAAAGATGTTTGGATGTTTGGAGCATGATTCTTGCCAACTGATACATCCCTGTTCAAGCTATGCGCACACCCCTCAAACTTTGTCCAAAATGAATGAATTTGGACTATTTGGAAATGTTAGATCAAGAGGAACAACTTTTATGTTGAACACTTTTCCATTTGGAACTTGTATCATGGTGAATTTCGAGGTGGACATTTGCAAATTTCAACATGTCAAAATATTTTCTAAGTGTCAAGCCATGTGTTCAATTATTCCACCTTGACTAACTTTTTCATGTGAGTTCCAAATGAGAAACATGTCTTTATAAAAGTTGTATCCCTTTCAAAGACCTTCAAAATGTTCACCAATTTGACATCATTTGGATTTGGGATGAGTGAGTTATGCATTTTCGAAGTTGAGGAAAATCACTTGTTCAATGGTATTGGTCCAAAATGACCTATAATGTATCCTCATATCACATGCTCATAAAAGTTGATTTAGATCTCACTCCAAACATCAAAGTTGAAGTAGTCACCATGAATTTGATTGTTCAACTTGGAAAGCTTTCATATCATAAAAATTAAGCAAGTTATGGCCTTGGGAAGTTGACTTTCAATTTAGGGTTTAAACAAAATAACCTATAACCTGTCAACATAAAAAATGACTTTCGAAGAAAAACTAGCTCTAGACCTCAACATGAAAGTTGCTTGAAATGTCATTTAGAGTAATGTTACGCTTGGAATAATTTTAATATGATGAAAATTGTAGGAGATATGGTCTAGGGAGACCCAGTTTTGATTAGATGAATTCATCTCGCTAACTACCATCAACCAACTTGCTAACTTGCAATTCTCTTGAATTTTGGGACTCATGGGAGATCATATATGCATAATATGATGAAATTTAAAGTGTCCCTTGAAGTATTTGATCAATGGGTTAAGAAGCTTGATGAAGAAGTTACTCAAGATACCCAGATGAACTAGGGTTTCCAAGGCAAACCAACTCCAAACTCTTGAAGAATTCTTGATCAAAATAACATGTAGAGATCATTGGGACTCATATATGATGCCTAGAACCATTGTGGATCATTTCTTGGTTGAGCTTTTAGCAATGAGGGTCTTAAACCCTAGATGTGAACTTGATTGATCAATGGTGATCATGTGCCCTACCTACAAAAGAGTTAGACAAATGCAAAGACATATTTTTGGTATTTTGGTTAGTGAATGATAAAATAACAAGTATGATACAATCACATAGTTCTTGGTGATCTATCCCAAAACAAACCCAATTAATGAGGGTTAACGAGAATGCCAAGGTATGATCCCAATGCTAATGCATATGATGAGATTGCATGAGGGATCTTAGGGTCAAAATTGGGGTCTTACAGCTGCCCCTATTTAAGGACATTCTAACTGAGGAGGTGAAGGTTAAAATCTTCGTCTCGACTTAGTAGAATGGGCTTAAATAACAACATATAGAAACAAATTTTAGCCCCTAAGAGGCCTCGTGATGCATATGATGTGAATGTTAAACTAAATCTTTGTGGGGAAATGTTGCCACAAAGGAAAAGAATCCGGAGAGACTGAAAGTCCACTGGAGTGTAATGTATTTTCCTAAGAAAAACTCACTGGGGAGACAGAGACTCTGGGGGAAAAAGGGTGTGCGTAGGCCAGACTACGACTTAAAACAACTGGGGGACTAGAGGAATTCCATGAGAATGGAAAGACTCAGTTGTGAAACAAAGGGAAATCCTGCAGGGAAAACGGGTAGATCAGAATAAAACTGAAATACTCTAATCATACAGGAAGAGAGATTTCACCAAGGAAATACGCACTCAACTCAATTGGGGGAAGAAATAAACTTCAACACAGGAGGAGCAGAAATCTATCATCCATTACCGGTTACTGGGTAGGGAGATAATAAAATCTGACAGGGAAGACATTTGTTACCCGGTTAGAGTAAACATATCAAGGATGACTCACTGAGGGTCTCCAGGAGGTGTATTCATTATCGGTCACTGGATAAGAATAGCCTTGTTGGGGAAAAACTAAAAATAGGATTTACAACTACATGCTAATGGGCAGAAGATCACAAGGAGAGAATATCTATCACTTGTTAGAGTGAACATATCAAGTATAAACTCAAAGGAAAGAAAATCCGTCATTGATTAGGATGAACATATCAAGGATAGTCTTTTCTGGGGATGTTTAGGAGGATATCCGTCATCGGCTAAGATGAACATATCAAGGATAAACTCCGAGGGGAGAAATAGGGATTATATCTATCAGTTACTGGATAGAATACCATCAAAGAGAATATTCGTCATCGGTTAGGATGAACATATCAAGGATAGACTCCGAGGGGAAGAATAGGGATTACATCTATCAGTTACTAGATAGAAGACCACAAAAGAGGATATCTGTCACCGGTTAAAGTGAACCTATCAAGGATAAACTCTGAAAGGGGAGAAAAGCAGGATTTATAACTACCGGTTACTGGGCAGAAGACCGAAGATGAGAATATACGTCATCGGTTAGGATGAACATATCAAGGATAAACTCAAAGCAAGGGAAGAAAACATCCGTCATCGGTTAGGATGAACATATCAAGGATAAAATCAAAGCAAGGGAAGAAAATATCCGTCCTCGGTTAGGATGAACATATCAAGGATATACTTCCTGGGGAAAAATGAAAACGAATCCGTTGGGGAGAAACAAGGTTACTTTTTCCGGGTATTGGGGTAGAAGTAACGAACTGCCCACTAAGGAGAATACTCTCAGGGGACCAAAAATATCTATCTAGGTAAGATCTAGAAAGAAACGGTCACTCAAGACTCTACCCGACGAGGATATAACTCATGGGGAGTGGTTTCATCCAAATAATCCACTGGGGAGGAAACTTAAACAATCATCATCGACGAGGAAATAACTCAGTGGGGAAAGGAGAAATGTCAAAGTCTTTCTGCTTAAGGGGCTGACACTCTACCATTGAAGGAGGACAGACACCAAACTTGTATGGGGATAAAGCACCACCATAACAGAGAATGAGAATTACAGGAATGGGTTTCAAAGTGCAATCATGCAACAATGAAATTATATGAGTGTATATGTGTATGTATGTGTATATATGATGATTATACTGACAAAACAATCACAAAGGATACAAAATGTCGCAAATTTGAACCATCGATACAATTCTCGGCCAATCCATAAAAGAGGGAAGCAACTGCTGGAGAAAAGAGAGATCAACATCCCAAAAGCTTAACCCTAGCTGGGGAAGGCGGAGATCTACTGAGGAAAAGTGTTATTAACTCTGTGGGGAATTTTAGCTCAACACCATATCAAATGGGAGACAACCAATGCAGGGGATAAACACAAACAACTAATCATAAACCAGGAGGAAACTTTAACTGGGAACGAATCTGACAGCGACTAGTGAGGAAACCAAAGTCCTGTCGGAACCATGAAATGTTCTAACTCTGCTGGCGACCAAATATAAATTTGGCCGGGGAATAATCAACCAACTCAGCTGGGGATGCCGGAGAAACAACCGTCTGGAGAAATCAACAAACACTAAGTGTTGACCAATGTTTTCGGGGATGAAAGAGAAATCACGCCTACTGCTTGGGGAGAACCAATAATGCTCCACACTTAGGGCTTACTGCTTTTGAACCGTTGTTGATACTCTTTTTAAATGAAATCGATTGCTTAAAATTAATGCTTTTATATGTTTAAGAAAACATGATTTTGATTAAAAAAATAATTTTCAAAAATGATCATAATAAAATTTAAAACTATTCGGCTGAATTAAATAAGAGTAGAAACAATTGGATAAAAGCTCAACTTTATTTAATGTAATGGTAGTCTGTAAATGACAAGACTCCATAGATCTTTACAAAGTTGAAAATGGTAATTTACATGGAAAAAGGGTTACATTGAATATAATGATCACTAATCCTTTTACCAACTCTTGATAACCACTGTGCTCTTGACTACATCTGGGGACGATGAATCAAAACCGACCATTGTGCTCAAAAACGTCTTCAAGTCTAAAGATCAACAGGATGCAGTTACTTGCCATAATCCCTAATTTTTACATAAATTTCCCCAAGGTGGGGTACTCAATTTATCGGGATAATTCTTTCTGTTTTATGTCTCTAACTTTTACCTGGATCGCCCTTTCAGGTTTTCAATCCACCGAGACGCTCATTTTTTCCTAAGCCGCCCTTTCGGGTTTTCAACTTAGCGAGCTGTTTTTTCTTTTTAGGCGAAGTATTTCTTGGCTGCATTTACGTTCAAAGGACGAGTGAAATCTTCACCATCCACAGTTGTAACGATCAAAGAACCACCTGAAAAGGCTCTCTTAACAACATATGGGCCTTCATAGTTAGGAGTCAATTTGCCCTTAGAATCTGGTTTGAAAGATAGAATCTTCTTGAGCACAAGGTCACCTTCTTTGAAAACACGAGGTATGACCTTCTTATTAAAATCTTTCTTCATTCTCTGCTGATATAACTAACCATGACACATGGCAATCAACCTCTTCTCTTCAATTAAATTCAACTGATTAAACCTAGTCTGACAACATTCAGCCTCAGTCAACTTGGCATCCATGAGCACACGCAATTAAGGGATCTCAACCTCTACTAGGAGCATGACTTCCATACCATATACAAGAGAGAAATGGGTTTCCCCTATTGAAGTGTGGATGGATGTATGATATCCGTGCGAAGCAAACGAGAGCATCTCATGCCAATCCTTATACGTTACAACCATCTTCTGAATGATCTTCTTGATGTTCTTATTTGCAGCTTCAACATCCCCATTCATCTTGGGTCTGTAGGGAGAAGAATTATGGTGTGCAATCTTAAAGTCTTTGCAAAGAGCTTCCATCATGTTATTATTCAACTTAGATCTGTTATCAGTAATGATCTTACTTGGCACACCATAACGACATATAATTTGATTCTTGATAAACCTCACAACAACTTGCTTGGTTACATTCGCATACGATGTCGCTTCAACCCACTTTCTGAAGTAGTCAATAGCCACCAAAATGAAACGATGTCCGTTTGAACCTTTGGGCTCAATCATGCCAATCATATCAATTCCCCACATGGAGAAGTGCCATGGAGAGGAAATGACGTTCAACATTGTCGGAGGAACATGAATCTTATCTGCATAAATTTGACACTTGTGGAACTTCTTCACAAACTTGCAATAGTCAGATTCCATTGTCAGCCAATAGTAACCTGCTCGCAACATATTTTTTGCCATTGCATGTCCATTGGAATGAGTACCAAAGGAACCTTCATGGACTTTAGTCATCAATAGGTCTGCTTTGTGTCTATCCACGCATCTGAGAAATACCATATCAAAGTTTCTCTTGTACAAAACATCACCATTCAGGTAAAAATTACCGGCTAATCTTCTCAAAGTCTTCTTATCTTTCAAAGATGCCCCAGACGGGTAAATCTGACTTTGGAGGAAACACTTGATGTCATAATACCATGGCTTCTCATCCTTGACTTCTTCAACAACAATCACATGAGTTGGCCTATCAAGACGGATCACAGTCAAATTGGGAACCTCATTCCAATATTTTACTATGATCATTGAAGCTTATGTTGCAAGAGCATCTGCCATCCGATTTTCATCTAGGGGGATATGATGAAACTCAACCTTTATAAATAAAGTTGAAATCCTCCTCGCATAATCTCTATATGGTATCAAACTGGGTTAATTCGTCTCCCATTCACCTTTGATTTGATTCACCAATAAAGCTGGATCTCCATAGACATCCAAATACTTGATTCAGAGATCAATGGCCTCTTCAAGCCCCATAATGCAAGCTTCATACTCTGCCATATTATTTGTACATTTAAAATTCAATCTAGTTGTAAACGAAAAATGTGTGCCTTTAGGAGTAATGATTACTTCCCCAATGCCATTACCATACTGATTAACAACTCCATCAAATACCATGCCCCAACGGGAACCAGGTTTTGGCCCTTCTTCAAGCAATGGTTCATCACAATCTTTCATTTTCAAGTACAGGATCTCTTTATCAGAAAAATCATATTGCACTGATTGATAATCTTCAATCGGTTGGTGAGCCAAATGGTCAGCCAAGACACTACCTTTGATAGCTTTCTGAGATCAGTATTCAATATCATATTCTGATAACAACATCTGCCAACAGGAAATCCTCCCAGTTAAAGCAGGTTTCTCAAATATGTACTTGATTGGATCCATTTTGGATATCAACCAAGTAGTATGATTCAACATATATTGACGCAAACGCTTAGCAACCCAAGCCAATGCGGAACAAGTTTTCTCAAGCATAGAATACCGAGTCTCACAGTTGGTGAACTTTTTACTGAGGTAGTAAATTGCAAATTCTTTCTTTCCAGTCTCATCTTGTTGAACTAGAACACAACCCATACTCTCTTCCAGCACAGTCAAATACATAATCAACGGTCTTCCTTCAACAGGTGGAGACAGAATTGACGGCTCAAGCAGATACTCTTTGATACTATCAAAAGATTTCTGGCAGACTTCGGTTCAATCACAAGATTGATCTTTCCGAAGAAGCTTGAATATAGGCGCACATGTGGCAGTCATGTCTAAAATGAATCTTGAGATATAATTCAAGCGACTGAGAAAACCTCTGACTTGCTTCTCAGTTTTTGGCGCAGGCATCTCTTGTATTGCTTTGACCTTGGCAGGATCAACTTCAATACCCTTCTCGCTGACAATAAAGCCCAACAACTTACTAGAACGAACACCAAAAGTACACTTATTGGGATTCAAGCGGAGTTTGTACTTCCTCAAACACTGGAATAGCTTCAACAAATCCTCAACATGTTCCTCTTCATCAATGGATTTAGCAATCATATCATCAACATAGACTTCGATCTCCTTATGCATCATATCATGAAAAAGAGTAGTCATTGCTCTTTGGTAAGTTGCACCAGCATTCTTCAAACCGAAAGGCATCACTCTATAACAGAATGTTCCCCAAGGTGTAATGAATGTGGTCTTATCCATATCTTCGGGTGCCATCTTGATCTCATTATATCCGGAAAATCCATCCATAAACGAAAAAACTTTGAATTTAGTTGTATTGTCTATCAACATATCAATGTGTTGCAGAGGGAAATCATCTTTCGGACTGGCTTTATTCAAATCTCTATAATCAACCCACATACGAACTTTTCCACCTTTCTTCGGAACGAGCACAATATTGGCCACCCACTACGGATACTCAGTAGTAACAAGAAAACCAACATCAATTTGATTATGTACTTCTTCCTTAATCTTCACTGCCATATCAGGATGAGTTCTCCTCAACTTCTGCTTGACTGGAGGGCATTATGGCTTCAACTGAAATCTATGCTCCACAATCTCAGAATCCAACCCAAGCATGTCTTGATAGGACCAAGCAAACACATTTGAATACACTCGGAGAAAATCAACCAACCCCTTCTTAACTTCAGGACACAGTCGAGATCCAAGTTGACTAACTCAATCTGCTCTTCGAATGACTGAATGGATTTTCCTTCCTGCTCAAGAAGACGAGACAATTCATCACTTACTTCTTCATCACTTTCCTCCTCAGCCTCGAACACAGGGAATTCAAAATTTGGAGAAGGAGAACGATCCTTGTATTCAATAGGGTTAGAAACCAACCTGCATAATGATTTGATATTTTGATTTTAGAGAAGTGAATTTGTGACCAAATATTATGCAGATGGACAATTATATTATTTATTTATGTTTTTTTGTGATTACCATTTTTAGAATAAAGCAAGAAGTAAAAAACAAAACATCATAGATGTGGATGAATAGAATTATATTTTATTGATGATCAAATTGAAAATGCCCAACAATGTTCACTTCTCCCTTAGGCATAGGAGAAGGATTTTAAAAAACAAATAAAAGCAATTACTTAGATCGATGCATAATAACAGGAATATCAACAACGATCCAATTATTGCAAGCCTTTCCATGCGTCACAAACTTGGTGCAGTCTTCCTCTTCATCATCCTCTAGCATGACAGCTAAGTGTTGTTTATTACCATGAATGAACCCTCCGCTATGGAAGTTGAGTTATACATCTTCATATCTGACTGCTGACGACCCTTGTTGTAAACCCAAACCGGCTCTACTCTTGTTGTCGAAGACCTCTACCATTCGTCCCCACTAATCAGACTGACCATCTTCAACAACCTTCAATGCATCTTTAAATGAGGACATAGGTGCCCCAACTCGCTTTTCAACAGCAATAGATAAGGCTTGGAACGGAGTTCCAACCTCATCCTCAGCTTCAACATAAGAGAAAGATGACAGGTGGCTGACCAACAACACCTTCTCCCCGCCAACAATAACAAGCTTCCCATTCTTGAAAATTTTGATCATCTGATGCAATATGAATGTAACAGCTCCCACCTCGTGAATCCATGGCCTTCCAACAAACAGCTATAGGTCGGGTGGATATCCATTACTTGAAAAGTAATCTGGAAGTCACTCGGACCTATCTTCACCGGAAGGTCCACTTCGCCAATCACAGTTTTGCATGAACCGTCAAAAGCTTTGACAATTATGCTGCTATATCTCATAGGTGCTCCTTGGTATGACAACTTCGGCAATGTTGACTTTGGGAGTACATTCAAAGAAGATTTGGTGTCTACCAACACATTCGACAAAGCATCATCTTTGCAGTTCATGAAGATATGCAAATCCAAGTTATGATTCATACCCTCTTCGGGGAGTTCTACTTCACAAAAGATGAGGTTGTTGCAGGAAGTGATGTTAGCCACAATATGATCGAATTGATCCACTGTAACATCATGTTCTACATATGCTTGTTCAAGAACTTTCTGCAGTTATTCTCTGCGCGCTTTTGAATTCATCAACAGAGACAGTACTAAGATCTTCAAGGGGGTTTGGAGCAATTGCTCCACTATGTTAAATTCTCTTTTCTTGATCAGCCTGAGTACCTCATCATCGTCATTAAGCTTCAAACCGCTGGATTTACCAGACTGACACTTTGGAGCACTAACAGATTCTAATACAGGCACATCCACCTTCTTATTGACAAACAAATCTTCTACATTCTTTGGGAACACCAACCCAAACACACGACCATTGCGGGTCACCTTAGTAACATCAACAATGCTTACAACAGAACTGGTTATAGGTAATGGAACCTCTTGACCATCTTTCAACATAGTTGCATTATACTGATATGGAACAGCTTTATCGGATACGTACGGGACTGGATCCTCCAACCGTATAACCAACGACGATACCGATCTTTTGCTGACGTTGTTACTGTTGCTGCTATCATATTGAATAACCAATCTCTCAGGAGTTTTGAAAACTAGTACTATTACATTGACATTGTCAACTATATGACAGGATTGAACAATTTCAATCAAACCTTCAACGATAAACCTCTGGATGTCCCTCTTCACAACCATACATCCACGGGGATTAACACTACAAATAGCACAACCATCATGGTCATGCTCACAATCACTCACCAAGAAAATATCCTTGTGCATCATCACCAATGACCTTTTTATGAAACGTACATCGAATACCTTGAACTCCCCTGAACAACCGTCCACCATATTAGCAGATGAATTCCCATGGGCAGGCAATGGATTAGCTTTGACGTTCGGTGCTCGGTCCTCAAAGGAAACCATTCCATTCTTTACCAGCTTCTGAACTTCATATTTGAGAGAGTAGCAGTTCTCTATATCGTGGCCAGGGGCTCCTTGATGAAAAGCACAGTGGAGTTCTGGTTTGTACCACCATGGAAGTGGTTCGGGAATTTATGGAGGATTTCTTGGTTGTAGTAGGTTTTTGAGAACCAAAGAGGGATATAATTCTGCATATGTCATCGGAATTGGGTCAAAAGAGACCTTCTTCCTCTCAAAAAAATTTTGTTTATGATTTTTGGTATTGTTGTTGTTGTAGGTGTTTGTTCGTTGTGGTGGTTGTTGTTGTTGACGTTGTTATTGTTGGATTGGTGTTAACTGATTGGTTGAAAATACGGGGATCACAGATGATACTTAATGATGGTGTTGACGGGGTGGTTGATTTCTTCTTACATGATGCCTCTTTTGCCTCCCAACGGTCACTGCATTGGCTTCACTTTCTTTCTTCTTACTGAAATTGTTGCCATATCTCTTGCTAGACGATGCCTCTTCTTTGGATAACCGTCCCTGTCGGAAACCTTCTTCGAGCCTCATCCCCATGTTTACCATCTCGGTAAAGTCACTGGTGGCACTAGAAATCATCCGCACATAGTAAAATAAGCTCAGGGTCTTAAGAAAAATCTTGGTCATCTCCTTTTCCTCTAAAGAAGGGGTAATCTGAGCAGCAAGCTCTCTCCATCACTGAGAATACTCCTTGAATGTCTCCTTATCTTTATGAGACAACAACCTCAACTGAAATCTGTCTGGAGCCATATCAACATTATACATATACTGCTTCATAAATGCCTTTCCCAAATCATTGAATGTGTGGATACTTGCACTATCCAATCCCATGTACCACCTCAGAGCAGCACCGGTCAAACTGTCTTGAAAATAATGGATCAGAAGCTGATCATTATCTGTATGAGTAGACATTTTTCGGGCGTACATCACCAAATGGTTTAGTGGGCAGGTATTCCCTTTGTACTTTTCAAAGTCAGGCACTTTGAATTTCACTGGGATCTTGACATTCAAAACCAAACAAAGTTCTGCAACACTCTTTCCAAACAAGTCCTTACTCCTCAAAGTTTTCAACTTCTTACGCAGATCAAGGAATTGGTCGTTCATCTCATCCATCTTTTTATACACATCAGGGCCCTCAGACGGCTCAAAATGATAGATGGTGTCTTCTACATGAGGCAGAGTGTGCATAACAGGCGGCGGCACGGACATGACCGGGATAGATGCCGACATGGAAGCAAAGGTAGGTGCAAAGCCTTCAGGCATAAAGTTCGGCGGCATTCCCCACGGGAATCCGGTAGGCATGTTGGGTGCAAAATGAGCAGCAGTTGCAGGAACGGTAGAGGTAGCCACCTCTGAAATGACAGCCCTCTGAGGAGGAGGAGTTGCGGGTGTTGGAGAAGACTGGCTCTGAGCAACTAAGACTGACTCCATCATGGCAGTCAGATGGGCAATCTCTTCCTTCAGGTCTTTGTTCTCTTGTTCAAGATGCTCCATAATCTTCAAATGATTGACGCGGGTATTATATCGATGAGTCACCTTGGTTGAAGCACAAAAAAAACACCAATGAGACATCTGGCGAAAGAGAAATCTGCTTATACGAATGATGCATGAAATGCAATGCTTGTTTATTTTTGTTTTCAAGGAACTTACTATATTATTTGCATTATATATATATATATATATATATATATATATATATATATATATATATATATATATATATATATATATATATATATATATATATAACAATAATTGCAACAATTTGATATGGCCATAAAAAATCTCTTTTATTTATATAATTGGCAGGATTACACTGAGTATAATTTCAGAAACTAAAACACAAAATACAAGAGAAAAGGAGACTAATCATCCTAAGGATCCCTAACAACAACATCAGAAGATCTGGTGGCAGGAACGTACTTCCTTCGAATGCGTCGGATCTCGGTCTCAAAAGAAGCCTTCATCTGAGTCTTCTCGAGGACAAGCTGATGAACAATCTTCTTCCAAGCAACGGGAGGCTGAGGCATACTAGAAGAAGATGAAACCTCTGGCTCTCTCTGTCTTTTTGTCACTCGGTCTTCAATTAGCTCAATAAGTGCATCTTTGTCCTTAGACTCAAGCTGCAACTCCTCATGCCTTCGGCTCAAAGCATGGAGACGCTCTTCCCACATATCTTTCTCTCGCTTTATCCTGGTGAGTGCGTCTTCCAACTCCTCTACATCTTGGTTAGGGAGAGTCAATGGCTCAACCACAACCATAGACACATCTCTCTCACAGGGATAAGGCATCTTCAACTTCAAAGCTCTCTTTTTCACCCAAAAAGTGTAAGCTTCCAAAGCTACACAATTGCGTGGACCAAACTCGGATCTTCCTTTCCTATGCACATTATGCCAAGCATGCACAATCTTCTGCTTCAAATATTGGGGATTTTCACCCTCTTGATAGAAAATACCTTCTAACAAAGTGTTATTAGGTTTGTCTCTCAAGGGGAACCCAAGTTGACGATGAGCCAAAGCGGGGTTATAGTTAATTCCTCCTTGTGTACCAATGAGAGGCACATTAGAGAATTCACCACAATAATCAATAATCTCCAAAATACTCAATGAAGAATCATACCAAACTATATTATCATTAGTGAGAGACTTAAGTCTCTGAGACCACCGTAGACATTATTTGTTCTCCACAAAAGTAGGTGTCTGAGGCAAGTGTGAAATAAACCACTTGTACAGAAAAGGAATGCAACAGATAATCGTTTCACCACCTTTAGAATTCCTTAGATGCAAAGAGAAGTACATATCTCTTAACAGAGTAGGCATAGGATTCACAATCAAGAAAATTCTAATGGTGTTAACAAAACCGTCAATGTTAGGGAACACAGCTAGACCATAGATGAGCAATACAAAGATAGCTTCAAAAGCGTCCATACTACCAGCTTGAGCAAAGGCAGTAGCTTCCTTGATGAGGAACTCAAAAGTCAACCCAAACAGTCGTCCTTTCTTCACCCATTGAGCCTCTATCTCAGACTTCTTCAAGTGAAGTGCTTCAGCTATAATATGAGATATGGGAATCTCTTCCAATCCACTAAAAGGCACTCTGCTAGAAACAGGTATTCGCAAGAGATGGGCATACTCCTCCAACGTAGGCACAAGCTGATAATATGCAAAAGTGAAGCAACGGTAGAGAGGGTCATAGAACTGAACCAACACACTCAGAAGCCCTTCAACTACATCAGCAGATAAGATAGACAAAAGCTTCCCATGGTGTTGTTTGAAGTCCAAGGTGTAACACCCCGATTATCGTTAGAATAATTTAAATATTATTTAATATGATTATTTGAAGGTAAAAAGGAATTATTAAATAATATTGGGAATTATTATTATTATTATTATTATAAGTGTTATTTATTTTAATAATAATTAAATAATAAAATAAATGGAATATGAAGAGTGGAAGGGTAAAAGTGGAAATTTGATAAGAGGCCAAAGGGAGAACTCAGAGTTGGTTTTTCACGTATTGTGTCTCAGAGTCAGAGGGAAAGGGAAACGCTGAAGAGAAAAAGAAGGAAGAGGAAAAGGCCAAAGATTGCTCAGAGCTTCCTTCAATCCAAAGAGGTAAGGGGTCTGAACCTTATTAAATAATAATATGCTGAAAATGGTGAAATATTATGTGAACGAAATTGGGATTTTAATCGAAGGAATTCGTAGAAATTATATGCAATGATGTTAGGATTTGTGAAATCGAATAGGAGACTAATTGTATTAGATGATATGAGTGATTTTGTGTGAAATTTGGACTGTGGAGGGATGAATTTGGATAGATCTCGTAGCAGAGGGAGCCATTGCAGATCTGGAAATCTGGTTTCTGGTCATACGCGTATGGCACTAGGCAATACGCGTATGAGATGGCCTGGTACGCGTATGGCACTAGGCAATACGCGTATGAGATGGCCTGGTACGCGTATGGCACTAGGCAATACGCGTATGGAGGAGGAAGATGGAATTTTGAACGTGAAATGGTCTCTGGTGGTACGCGTATGGGGAAGTGATACGCGTAGCATACGCGTATGGGAATGGCCAATACGCGTATGGATTTGGTCAGGCGTGGGCAATACGCGTATGAGCATAGGCAATACGCGTATGGGCAGACTTGTGGTCTTTCCTGGGCTGTTGTTGTACAGTTTCGGTTGTTTAGGCTGAGCGAGGTAACTTAGCTGATGCATAGTATACGAGGGATCATTTCCCGTTGCTTTGAGTGGTATAGATATTAGTAGAGTGTGATAATACTGTGTTTGATTATGTGGCATGATGTGATATGCTTTGTGATAGAATGTGTTAATGATGATGATAAAATGACTATATGATGATGTTGTTGCTATGTTGATTATGATGCATGCTTGGTGTGCATGCATTCATGAAAGGCCGATGCCTAGTGATGAACGGACTGAGTTCCAATGATGTTGTTGACTCCGGGCTTGTTGAGAGGCTTGGTTCCTTACGGGGAACTCGGATTCTATGGTGATGAATCTGGGAGTGGTGATCCTGTAGTTGGTCACAAAATGGGTATACCGAGTCGTGTTGAGTCATGCATGGGTGTGTGCATTGCATTTGATGTGTTGTGTTGTTGATGTTCATGAGTTTATGGATTATGATGATTATGATGAATTGTGTTGGCATATGTGAAATATATTTATGTTTATACTGATGAATTGTGTTGAGCGTATTCCCTGAAGCACTTATTGCCTTTAAGAGACAGATTCTGAAGTTGAGTTCTGTCCGGAGCCATGTCTGTATTATACTGATACTGCTTCACGAAAGCCTCAGCCAAATCCCTCCAGCAACGGATGTGGGCTCTGTCCAGCCTCATATACCATTCCAGGGATGCCCCAGCTAGGCTATCCTGGAAAAAGTACATAAGCAACTTTTCATCGTCAGAGTATGCAACCATTTTACGGAAGTAGGCTTGCACATGGGTCTTTGGGCAAGAGTTACCGCTGTATTTGTCGAATATCGGGACCTTGAATTTCGGTGGCACCCTCACGCCTGGGACCAATCCCAAGTCAGCAAAGTCTACTCCCGGAGGACTCTGTCCTTCCACTGCCTTCAACCTCTCTTCCAGTCTTCAAAACATAGGGTCCATACCATGACCCATACCAAAGTCTTCCTGAAGCAAGGGGAACTGATCCTCCTGGTCATCATGAACGGGTTGTTGACCGGAGGTGACATGTAGGATCGGGGTAGGCCCCGGTCCACTGGGTCCGTTATCCTCTCCAGCTGGAGGATCAGTCAACGTCTCTGGTTGAGTAGTGGCGGGATTCCTCTGCATCATTTGCCTGAGCTCTTGCTGTCCCTGAGCCACCCCTTGAACCACATCCATGAATTGGTTCATGCGGATCTTCATCTCGGCGAGCTCTACTTGTAGGCTTTCCATTACTCTCTAGTGGTTTCTGCGGGTACCGTACCGGTGAATGCCTGAGTCAGCTATCCTGCTAGTGGAACACCAAACAACTGAGAACACTGCGGCGGTACCTGTTATGCAAGACATGCTGATGGATATGCAAATGCAATGACATGTTTATCGATTCCAAAGGGTATTCTACCCCCTTGATTCTAGTCTCACATTTGATAAACAGTGTAAGAAGAAAACCCCGACTAGAATCACGAAGAAGATATGAACCCCTGGGAATAGATAAACATGTGTTAAATGATATGAAAGCAAAATGATGTGATGCAATGATGTGAATGCAAAACGATGTGATGCAGTGCAGTGACATGAGAATCAGGATTGCTGGATCCGCTTGAACATCTGTCAGGTTGCACTGTCTGAAGAGAAACCCACTGAAGAATGTAATACAAGATCAGAACTCTGCTCCAGAAAATCGGGTTAGTTGGAGGTTAAGGTTTCCTGAATTTAGCCCGCCTCTCACTGGTAGGTTCTAAGAATAGAAGTTCGTCAACTTCAGCCCTTCAGTCGCGAATAATACATTTACCACTGAAGGTTTGGCATTGTTACGGGATAAAAGACCTCCATTGACTCCCCTCAACAGGACATCCTAATAGCAAGTTCCTAGTCTCGGGGTCCTCGGATTGATCAGCGAGAATGCGCCCACCAGAGCTAACATAAACGTGTCTCGGAGGAGAGGCCTCGACTGAGTTCTCGGGAAATGGTCACCAGAGTCGACGATTTCTAGAGGAACATCATGTCGTTATGGAACACCCATAGGACAGAATATATCCAAAAGAAACCTCGTCTGGGTGTGGGTCTTCATGAACAACTTAACATAGCAACACGCCATGCAAGCCTCATGACTATCCACTCTAAAACCTGTGTGTACATTGAAGCCTGGGTAATGGGCTTATCTCTCATAGAACACCCCATCCCAACAAACAAACAAACCAACAGCAGAGCCATCAGATACAACAATGATATGTACACAATGCAATGAAGCAGGTAAATGCTGAAAAATAAATAATTGTACAAAAGAATGAACACCCAATAAACAAACAACCTACAAAAGCTAGGAGGGACTCGCTCAGGGAAACCAGGGTCCCCAGCAGAGTCGCCAGTTGTCGCAACCTGAAAAAGGAGATGCGAAAAAACAACCGACGATAAAGAAATGACAGAAGAGTCGCCACCGTGCGTTATTTATCCCAAAGGAGGGAAATGAAACGCTCGAAGTAAACCTGGAAAAGGGAAAGGAAAAGACAAGGTCTCGCAACCAAATCTTGGGTTCGGGAGTCGATTATGCGAAGGGAAGTTATTAGCACCCCTACGCATCCATAGTACTCTACGGGATCCACTTTTGTTGTTCTTGTCTAAAGGGTGTGGGTTTATCTAATGTACTATTTGCTAAAAGAGGGGGTCAAAAGAAAATGACTCGCACGGATATCGCATCCATTGCATACGTATCTCACTTGGATATGAGAATTAGAGTCTTCGTAGCTCGGCTGCCTATGGGCTAAAGAGGAGTGTGCTCGCTAAGATATCACGTCTTATGCCTACGTATCTCATCTAGAATGAGAATCAGAGCAAGTCGTAGTTCGGCTAACTACGGGTTAATGGTTGTGTTTTTTAGATGAACGACGTTACTACGTAATCTACCGGATGCTCGACCTTTGAAGACTTACTCGCCTGTAGTAGAAGGAGTTAACGTGTTCTTAGGAGAAGAGAAATCAATGAGTTTGTTTGGGTTTTAGGAATGCTCATGCAAAACAGGAAGTCCTAGACGAAGGAACAGTGCTACCTTAATTGACATCCAAACGAGAGACTATACGAAGCCTAGCTATCCTATGGGGAGACGGTCACACCATCCAAAATAAACATGCATAAAGTAAAATGCCACCAAGGGGGCTCAAACCTACATGGGTATGGCTTTAGTGAAGAGGGGTCATATCAACCTCGACAAACAAGCCATGGAATAGGTAATCAAATGGGCTTTTAACCACTGACATTGAACGTCAGGGTGAGCAGATCAAAAGGGTAATGAGCATAAGACCTCGTAGCTCTTAATCCTGGACAGGGTGAGCTCATGACAAAAAATGGGGATTCAGAAAGGTGGAACCCTCTCCACTGACTGACCGGACAAAAGATCTTAGGCTTTTATTCTGAAGCATCAGCACATAGTGCGAGGATAAAGAACGACACACTGAATAACGGGGGATTGATTACTAATCCCTTTTATCCGTCAATTGCCTCTTCGTGGAGGTCTTTAGCACTGGTGCCTCCTTTTGGAGGTCTTTGGGCACAAAAGTAAACAAACAAAAGAAAACATTGCCTCCTATCGAGGTCTTCCAGCTAAGAAAGCGGTAAAATGCGGGAAAGATAAAGGGATCAAGAGGTCTACCACACGGATAAAGATCCGAAGTAATAACAACTAAAGAAATAAGAAACCCAGAGATCTCTCGAGCTGACACCATCAAAGAAAGCAAGTCATACAGGTAATCGGAATAAATCTCCAAATGGTATCCCACAAATAAAGTGGAATGCCAAGCAAGCTATCCTTTCAGGAGTCATGTGAGCTCTCAAAAAAACTGATTGGGGAGGATCGATTGAAATTGAATTGCACCGTTGGATTTGCAGAACAATCTTAGGGTTTATATGAGAGGGAATTGGTTCTTTGCAGATGAGTTCCCTTTAGTCTCTGGAGGTTGCTCTGAATTAGTTAGAATCTCTCTAGGGTTTTTCCACTGAATTTTTTTTAGAATTTATAACCTGATTTTCGTGGCTTTGTGGGCTCAAATGAGAGAGGTCCAAGTCCAAGATTTTGCTGTTATATTTTATTTATTTATTTATTTATTTATTTTTTCTTTTTTTTTTCTTCTTTTTCTTTTTTCTTTTTCTTTTTTCTTTTTTTTTTCTTTTTTTTTTCTTTTTTTATTTTCAAAATGCGTGGGCTTCGTGTAGCGAGCATGACAGTTCTAGAAATTCCTTTGAGCGTAGGTGATTCTGGTGGCCTTTCTTGGGACTCGCTAGGCGACCCATTCTGCTCGCCTAGCGAGCATGACAACTCATGAACAAACTTTTGTTCCTTCAAGATTAACGTTTTGACTGATGAATAGACCCCATTTGAACATGTTAGAAGTATCTCAAGCCATTCCTTTGTGTTGACTGATCACCCATATAGGACCCACAAAGTGTCTTGGATGATACTCAAGCTTCTTGGATCTAATTCCGATTGACATCAGCTCTGCTAGGAGGAAACCATCCAATTAGGAGGACAAGCAAATATATCAGATTCTGATCAGGCAACTCCACTGGGAAAGACTGGTGGTAATCATACTAGGGATAGCCTGTAGCCGATCAGTTGGAGAGAATTCGATGGCGAACCAACTGAGGGGAAGTCTAATGTGAGCAACCCTACTGAGAATGAGTGGTAAGCAAACTTGTTAGGAGAAAAATTGTATGTGAATCCGCTGGGGATAAGCTACAAACCAACCTGCTGAAAATTTCCACTCATGGTGGGGTTTCCTGCTCAATTCTGCAGGAGGTTTCCAATTACAATGTGGGAAGACCAACTTCCTCAAAAAGATAGCATATCAACTTTTATCACTCTATATGGGATTTTAGGTCAGTCCACGCAAGGGATGACAATCATATATTTGATAAAACACAAATGATAGACTCAGACTCTCGGGGGAGTTGAGGAGGCCAAGACCAAAACTCCAGACTCTCCGGGGAATTTGGTGGTACATTAACTTCTTCTGCACTCGCTGAGGAGACAACCTGAAAGATGATGAAGAGGATACAAAATATGTTAGGAATATGAACAAATGTCTTACTCTTTTGGAGATCGTACTATCCTTGGGAGAGCACTGAAGACGTTTCAATTATCCTTTTAGTCATAGTGAATGTTCACTTTGTTTAAAAATAGTTTATAAAAACATTATTTGATTAAAACAATGATATTTATTAATTAAAACATGTAAACATTTGTTAAACAGAAACAAATAAGAGTGCACAGAATTAGATAAAGGCTCAAATTTATTTGATAGGATGGTAGTCTGCAAATGACAAGACTCCATGGATCTTTACAAATTTGAAATTGGTCATATATATTGGAAAAAGGGCTACATTGAACATAATAACCATTTCTCTACCAACTCTGAATCCAGTGCATTTGAAGCTTCAGTTGATGATGACTGAGCGAGAATCTTTGATAGATGACAGCTGGTAGAACAAAGTCTTGTCAAGATGCAGTTACTTGCCAAATCCCTAATTTTTGCCTAGATTTCCCCAAGGTGAGGTACTCAATCTAGCGGGATGTATATATTCATTTTTTTCATGTCTCTAACTTTTGCCTGGATCGCCCTTTCGGGTTTTCAATCCACCGAGACGCTCATTTTTGCCTAAGTCGCCCTTTCGGGTTTTCAACTTAGCGAGCTATTCTGTTTTTATTTTAGGTGAAGTATTTCTTGACTGCATCTGAATTCACAAGACGAGTGAAATCCCCCCCTCCATAGTTGTAAGTATCAATGCATCACCTAAAAAGGCTTTCTTAACAACATATGGACCTTCATAGTTTGGAGTCCACTTGCCCCTGGAATCGGGCACGAAAGATAAAATTTTCTTGAGCACGAGGTCACCTTCTCGGGACACACGAGGTTTGACCTTCATATCAAAGGCTTTCTTCATCCTTTGCTGATATAAGTGACAATGGAACATGGCAGTTTATCTCTTCTCTTCAATTAAATTCAACTAGTCATAACGACTCTGAACCCATTCAGCCTCAGTCAACTTGGCTTCCGTCAAGACTCTCATTGATGGGATTTCAACCTCCACGTGGAGCATAGCCTCCATGCCATAACAAAAGGAATTTTTCTTGGAATCAGAGCCACTTATGAATCAGAATCTATAGGGGTTACATTAGCTTCATAGTTGGTGTAAGCCCTAGAGGCCAATACTTTTGGTACTTGTATCGAATTATTTATTAATAATAAAAGGCATTTTTCTTTATTATGTTTGTTTAGTAAAGTCCCTAGAATAGATAGTCCGTTTAATGTATCAAGTATGACTTAATCATGAGATCATATTAAACATAAGGACACTATTCTTAAAGTATCCGTAGTCAAGCTTTATTGTGAAGTGGGATAACATTAAAGCATGAAGACTATTATGTTTGTAGACTGATGATCACGTCTCATGGATCATGGATAAAGAGTTATCAAGTCTTAAACATAGGTATGAATATTAAGAGTAATATTCATACTGGATTGACCCGCTATGAGAATACTATATAGAATGTTATGCGAAGTGTCATAAGTTATTCTCATGGTGATAATGGTGTATACCACTCTTCGACCTGAAACCACTATGGACCCTAGATGTAGAGTCAAGTGATTTATTGTTGATCCAACATTGTCCGTAACTGGATAACCATAAAGACAGTTGATGGGTACTCCACGAAGCATGCTAAGGGACATGAGTGACCTAGATGGAATTTGCCCATCCTGCGTAACAGGATAAATGTCTATGGGCCCAATATTGAACTGGACAAGGATGACACGGTTTATGCCTTGTGATCAATATAGACATAAGGGCAAAAGGGCAATTATACACATAATTATTATCACAGAAGGATTTGTCAGATCACATGATATTTTCGTGTCTTGGGTAGCAGTGATGTGTTGCTAGATACCGCTCACTGTTTATTATGTTAAATGCGTGATTTAATATAATTGCCAACGTCGTGAAAACCTACAGGGTCACACACAAAGGACGGATTGATGAGAAATAGAGTAATTAAGGAACACCATAAGGTACGGTGCACTTAAGTGGAATACGAAATATGGTAAGGTACCACACGCTTAAGTGATTTTGGGCATATTATAAGATATGGGCCAAAATACACTTAAGTGGGCTTTTTAGCTTGAAGCCCACACAAGTGGTTCTATAAATAGAACCCTTGGGTAGAAGCATTGTCACTCTTGCATTCTGTTTCTCTCTCTCTCTCAATCAAAGCCTTCACTCGTAGCAGCTAGCACTGAGATTGAAGGAATCCATTCGTATGGACTGAGTAGAGACGTTGTCATCGTTCAACGTTCGTGATCGCCACATGTGGTAATGATTTTATCACTGATCATGCCCATTCGTAAGGATCACTAAATGGAGAAATTTTTAAATTCCGCTGCGCCTTGGATGGCAATTCTCCTTCAGTGGTATCAGAGCCACTTACGAAACCATGAATCTGATGCAAAATACATTATATATGATATAGTGTTCTTGTTTCGTTCATTCAAACACTCAATGGTTGTTTTCCTTTGAGCGATCAATGGTCGTTTGCTTCTTGATCCGACATTAGTATGGTGAAGCAATGACGTGTTGTTCCATCATACTAAATCAACAATTGAGATGTGACAACACAAGGGTTGTGTTGTCAGAGATTTATGCGATTGGGGTTGTGACTGCACAAGAGTTGTGCTTTCTAACAAACTTTCATACAGTGTTAACCGGTTAACGCATATGGTTAACTGGTTAACGCAAGACGGAATACTGTTTTCTAAAATATTTTCAAACAGTGTTAACCGGTTAACGTATATGGTTAACCGGTTAACGCGAAACAGAATACAAATTATGAACAGATTTTCAAACAGTGTTAACCGGTTAACGCATATGGTTAACCGGTTAATGCAAGGCAAAATTCACCCGTTCGGCTGACTCTGCGTAATGTGATCGGTCGTCGAGATTTAATTTGGTTTTAATTAATTAAAAGAATTAATAATAATAATAATGTGTTTATTGTTGTCTTGTGGTGATCGGTTATGGCCTTAGTTTTCCTTTATTTTGTTTTGGGTTTTAAAATACGACCTGCATGTCGTGCCTCTCTTTTAATCTCTCAATGTAACTTCTTTTCTCATCTCACTCCCTCGTATGTAAAACGAGTTTCTTTATGTAATGTAATGTTATGAAGAAAGCAAAGAAGTCAGTGCCAAAGGAGGACAACCTTGAAGATCTTGCTTGGAGAAGCTTAGATCGTTATTAGGTTAGCTTAGGTTCTCTCATTGGCTTGGGAGAACAATTGCGCTAGGGGCCATAACTGTTTCATTATATATGTATGTTGATGCATGTGTATGTATGTTTATGCATGTGAGAGACGATTTATAAGATAAATAAGCCGGTGAGATCAAAATAATTGCAAATTCCCTCAAATTAAATATTAAGTTTACGCTTTCAAAGTTTTAACACTCATCAAGACTAGTATCAGATAATGTAGGTTTCGCCTACGCGAGGTGCATGTTCTATATTAGTAAGGTGCGATGGGATAATTGTAATATCCAATTGCTAAAACAATGGGTCAAACTTGACTAAACAAATTATAATAAGATTATATATGTTTAGAAGCAAGAGTTGGGAATTATCCATGTGATGGATTGGAATAAGGAGTTATTCACCCAACTAAAATATTCGAGAGTTGTATTAGATACAATTGGAAGGAGTTCCTACCTAAATAACCTAGTTTTGTGTAATCCGCCTACGCGGACTTAGAACGAAGTGAAATATGGATCTCGACCCACTTGAAAATCTTCCAATGGGATTTTCCGAATCAAATGATGAGGGTCATTTGTTTTGAGTAAAATAGTGGGAGCATATTTAATTAAAGGCCTAATTAAATATGTCAATGATACTTATATTTTCATTAATTCTTATGTAGATTACCATGACAACAAACACCTCTAACAACATCTTGCGATCAATCCTTGACAAAGAAAAATTGTCAGGGACAACTTTTCTGGATTGGCATCGAAACCTGAGGATTATCCTCAAACATGATAAAAAGTTATATGTCTTGGAGAAACCTGTTCCTAAAGAGGAACCTCCTAGTTCTGCAGCTAAGGCAGAAAGAGATGCTTATAAGAAGCATGTCGATGATGCCAATGAAACTGCTTGTCTCATGCTAGCTACCATGAACTTAGAATTGCAAAAGCAACATGAGAACATGGCAGCATTCGATATGATCGAACACCTGAAGATGCTCTATCAAGAGCAAGCAAGGCATGAGAGGTTTGAAGTTTCAAAAGCCCTTTTTCAAGGCAAGTTAGCTGAGGGAGCCCCTGTAGGTCCCCATGTACTCAAGATGATTGGGTATGTGGAAAACCTTGAGAGATTGGGTTTTCCCCTCGGAAAGGAACTTGCGACTGATTTGATCTTGCAATCGTTTCCAGATAGATTCAGTCAATTTATCCTAAATTTCAATATGAATGATATGGACAAATCTCTTCCTGAACTGCTCGCCATGTTAAGAACTGCTGAGCAGAATCTGAAGTCAAAAGGGAAGTCCATTCTGATGATCGAAAATGGAAAGAGACAGAACAAAAGGCCCACTAAGCAGGGTGATAAAGGGAAAGGCAAGGAAGTTGCCAAACCCAAACCCACCGTTGCTGCTTTAAAGCCTAGTGGAGGCATAGCAAAAGAAGGCACCTGCTTCCATTGCGGTAAGACCGGACACTGGAAGAGAAACTGCCCAAAGTACCTGGAAGATAAGATGAATGGAGTAGAGACTTCAACTTCAGGTATTTTTGTTATTGAAATTAATTTATCTACTTCAGCATCATGGGTATTAGATACTGGATGAGGTTCTCACATTTGTACAAATGTGCAGGGACTAAAAAGGAGGAGAGATTTGGCAAAAGGTGAAGTCGACCTACGAGTTGGCAATGGAGAAAAGGTTGCTGCTTTATCCGTAGGAACTTATGTATTGACTTTTACCTAGTGGTTTAATAATTCATTTAGAGGACTGTTATTATGTACCTGCAATTAGCAGGAATATTATTTCCGTTTCTTGTTTGGACAAGTTTGATTTTTCATTTATAATAAAGAATAATTGTTGCTCAATTTATTTGAATGATATATTCTATGCTTCTGCACAAATGAACAATGGACTATATGTCCTTGATCTTGAAATTCCTATTTATAACATTAATACTAAAAGGATGAAACCTAATGAGTTAAATCCAACTTACCTTTGGCATTGTCGATTAGGCCACATAAATGAGAAACGCATTTCCAAACTCCATAAAGATGGATTGTTGGACTCTTTTGATTATGAATCATATGAGACATGCAGATCTTGTTTAATTGGAAAGATGACAAAGTCTCCATTCACAGGAAAAGGTGAAAGAGCTAATGATCTTTTGACCCTCATACATACTGATGTATGTGGACCACTGAACATACCAGCCAGAGGAGGTTTTTAGTACTTCATCACATTTACTGATGATTTCAGTAGATATGGTTATGTGTATTTAATGAAACACAAATCAGAGTCCTTTGAAAAGTTCAAGGAATTCAAGAATGAAGTACAAAACCAACTAGGTAAGAATATTAAAATTCTTCGATCAGATTGAGCTGGTGAGTATTTAAGCCTAGAGTTTGATGACCATCTGAAAGAGTGTGGGATCATATCCCAACTTACTCCTCCTGGAACACCCCAATGGAATGGTGTATCTGAGAGAAGAAATCGAACCCTGTTAGACATGGTCCGATCCATGATAAGTCACGTCGATCTTCCAAACTCCTTTTGGGGACATGCACTATTGACAACAGCTTATGAGATATGGAGTGGTAAGAAACAACATATGTCTTGCATGAAGATTTGGGGTTGCGAAGTTTATGTGAAACGACAAATTTCAACTAAGCTTGAGCCCAAATCTGACAAATGCTTATTTGTGGGGTATCCTAAAGAAACAAGAGGGTATTACTTCTACAATCCTTCAGAGGGCAAAGTGTTTGTCGCTCGAACTGGAGTTTTCCTAGAAAAGGATTTTATTTCCAAAGGAATCAGTGGGAGGAAAGTAGAGCTTGAAGAAATTCAAGAATCACAAAGCGTCGATACACCTATGGAGGAATTAGAGCAGGAAACACAAGTAGTTGTGGAAGAGCAACCTGCTCAAGTAGAACAAGACCAACGTAGGTCAAGCAGGATAAGTCACCTACCTGAGAGATATGGATATCTCATAACAGATCAAGTTGATGTATTACTCATGGATCAAGATGAGCCTGTGACCTACCAAGAGGCCATAACTGGTCCCGAGTCTGAGAAGTGGCTAGAAGCCATGAAATCTGAAATGGATTCCATGTACACAAAGCAAGTTTGGACCTTGGTAGAGCCTCCTGTAGGAGTCAACCCTCTAGGATGCAAGTGGGTCTTCAAAAAGCAGACTGACATGGATGGTAAGGTACATACCTATAAGGCAAGACTGGTTGCAAAAGGATATAAACAAATTCATGGGGTTGACTATGATGAAACCTTTTCACCAGTTGCAATGCTTAAATCTGTTCGGATTTTACTTGCTATCGCTGCATATCATGATTATGAAATATGGCAGATGGATGTCAAAACTGCTTTCCTTAATGGGAATCTTCTTGAGGATGTGTACATGACACAGCTTGAAGGATTTGACATACCAGAAGAAATCCCAAAAGATATATAAGTTACAAAGGTCAATCTATGGATTGAAGCAAGCTTCCAGAAGTTGGAATCTTCGTTTTGATGAAACAGTAAAACAATATGGATTCATCAAGAACGAAGATGAGCGTTGTGTCTACAAGAAGGTTAGTAGGAACATGATCGTTTTCCTGGTATTATATGTAGATGACATATTACTCATTGGAAACGATATCCCTACCCTGCAACAAGTAAAGTCTTGGTTGGGGAAATGCTTTTCTATGAAGGACCTAGGTGAAGCAGCCTATATATTAGGAATCAGAATCTATAGAGATAAATCACAAAAACTGATTGGCCTAAGTCAGAGTACGTACATAGACAAAGTGCTGAGACGCTTTAATATGCATGATTCCAAGAAAGGATTCATACCTATGCAACATGGCCCGTGTCTATCAAAACCACAATCCCCTTCAACTGAGAAAGAAAGGGATCGCATGAATAAGATTCCATATGCATCTACAATAGGATCTATCATGTATGTCATGTTATGTACTCGACTAGATATCTCGTATGCTTTAAGTGCAACGAGTAGGTACCAATCTCATCCTGGTGATGCCCATTGGGTAGTTGTCAAGAATATCCTTAAATACTTGAGAAGGACTAAGGACTCATTCTTGATATATGGAGGTCAGGAAGAGTTGGTTGTATTTGGATACACCGATGCTAGCTTCCAGACAGATAAGGATGACTTTCGCTCGCAATCTGGTTACGCGTTTTGTTTAAACGGTGGCGCTGTGAGCTGGAAAAGTTCAAAGCAAGGTACAGTTGCTGATTCTAAAACCGAGATCGAGTATATTGCTGCCTCAAGTGCAGCAAAGGAAGCTGTTTGGATCAAAAAGTTCATTAGTGAACTTGACATAGTTCCTAGCATTGTGGATCTCATTGGTCTCTATTGTGATAACAATGGTGTTATCGCACAAGCTAAAGAGCCTAGATCTCACCAACGATCCAAACACATACTTAGGCGTTATCACCTCATTCGAGAGATAATAGATAGAGGAGATGTGAAAATATGTAGAGTACCTACACTCGACAATATTGCTGACCCACTGACAAAGCCTCTTGCGCAGCAGAAGCATGATGGCCATATTAGATCTATGGGCATTAGGGATATGCCTGATTGGCTCTAGTGCTAGTGGGAGATTGTTGGTGTAAGCCCTAGAGGCCAATACTTTTGGTAATTGTATCGAATTATTTATTAATAATAAAAGGCATTTTTCTTTATTATGTTTGTTTAATAAAGTCCCTGGAATAGATAGTCCGTTTAATGTATCAAGTATGACTTAATCATGAGATCATATTAAACATAAGGACACTATTCTTAAAGTATCCGTAGTCAAGCTTTATTGTGAAGTGGGATAACATTAATGCATGAAGACTATTATGTTTGTAGACTGATGATCACGTCTCATGGATCATGGATAAAGAGTTATCAAGTCTTAAACATAGGTATGAATATTAAGAGTAATATTCATACTGGATTGACCCGCTATGAGAATACTATATAGAATGTTATGCAAAGTGTCATAAGTTATTCTCATGGTGATAATGGTGTATACCACTCTTCGACCTGAAACCACTATGGACCCTAGATGTAGAGTCGAGTGCTTTATTGTTGATCCAACATTGTCCGTAACTGGATAACCATAAAGACAGTTGATGGGTACTCCACGAAGCATGCTAAGGGACATGAGTGACCTAGATGGAATTTTCCCATCCTGCGTAACAGGATAAATGTCTATGGGCCCAATATTGAACTGGACAAGGATGACACGGTCTATGCCTTGTGTTCAATATAGACATAAGGGCAAAAGGGTAATTATACACATAATTATTATCACAGAAGGATTTGTCAGATCACATGACATTTTCGTGTCTTGGGTAGTAGTGATGTGTTGCTAGAGACCGCTCACTGTTTATTATGTTAAATGCGTGATTTAATATAATTGTCAACGTCGTGAAAATCTACAGGGTCACACACAAAGGATGGATTGATGAGAAATAGAGTAACTAAGGAACACCGTAAGGTACGGTGCGCTTAAGTGGAATACAAAATATTGTAAGGTACCACACGCTTAAGTGATTTTGGGAATATTATAAGATATGGGTCAAAATACACTTAAGTGAGCTTTTTAGCTTGAAGCCCACACAAGTGGTTCTATAAATAGAACCCTTGGGTAGAAGCATTGTCACTCTTGCATTCTGTTTCTCTCTCTCTCAATCAAAGCCTTCATTCGTAGCAGCTAGCACTGAGATTGAAGGAATCCGTTCGTGTGGACTGAGTAGAGACGTTGTCATCGTTCAACGTTCGTGATCGCCATAAGAGGTAACGATTCTATCACTGATCATGCCCATTTGTAAGGATCACTAAATGGAGAAATTTTTAAATTCCGCTACGCCTTGGATAAAAATTCTCCTTCAAAGTGACCATGGCACATGGCAGTTAATCTTTTCTCTTCAATTAAATTCAACTGGTCATAATGACTCTGAACCCATTCAGCCTTAGTCAACTTGGCTTCCGTCAAGACTCTCATTGATGGGATTTCAACCTCCACGGGGAGCACAACCTCTATGCCATAAACAAGGGAGAAAGGGGATGCCCCTATTGAAGTGCGGACAGATGTACGATAGCCATGCAAAGCAAATGGCAACATCTCATGCCAATCTTTGTACGTAACAACCATCTTCTGGATAATCTTCCTGATGTTCTTATTAGCGGCTTCAACAACCCCATTCTTCTTAGGTCTATAGGGAGAAGAATTATCGTGCGCAATTTTGAACTCACTACACAGCTCTTTCATTATTTTGTTGTTCAAGTTAGATCCATTATCAATAATGATCTTATCTGGCACACCATAACGGCATATGAGTTGATTCTTGATAAACTTCACAACCACTTGCCTGGGCACATTCGCATACGAAGCCGCTTCAACCCATTTGGTGAAGTAATCAATTGCTACGAGAATAAATCTGTGACCGTTCGACGCCTTTGGCTCTATCATGTCAATCATGTCAATTCCCCACATAGAGAAAGGCCATGGTGATGAAATAACGTTCAGAAGTGTCGGGGGAATATGAATTTTATCCGCATAAATCTGACACTTGTGGCATTTCTTCACATATTTGCAGCAATCAGACTCCATTGTCAGCCAATAGTAGCCTTCTCTCAACATCTTCTTTACCATGGCATGTCCATTGGAATGAGTACTAAATGAACCCTCATGGACTTCAGTCATCAACAACTATGCTTCGTGTCTATCCACGCATTTGAGCAGAACCATGTCAAAATTCCTTTTGTAAAGCACATCGCCATTGAGGTAGAAACTACCAGATAATCTCCTCAAAATCTTCTTATCTTTAACAAATGCCCCAGGCAGGTAAATCTTGTAAGAACAAATTTAGTTCTACAATAGATTCTAGGATTTTGATGATAACAAAGGATGAAACCAAAAATGGCACCCTAACGAAATTTCTCTAAGTGTGCAGGAATCTGAACAAGAACAAAGGAATCTGATCACTTTATCAGATACAAAATCTAATCAGATACAAAGTACTAGAAGATCAGAAGCATCTGAAGAAGAAGCGCGCTCTAGAAGTTCTGACTCTGAGCAAAACAGGACAGCAGAATACTAGAAGCTCTAAACTTCCTCTGGAATCAACTCTAATGATCTAAAAGACCAGGACTCTTAGAAGTTATGATGTAACTTCAACTCAATCTCCGATTGACAAAGATAACGAAGATTCTGACGAAGGTTCTCCAAATCCAAAATAAGTAACGGAAGCAACAACTTGAAATGGAAAGAAAGTATATTTAGAAAGAAGTTATTTAGGGAGACAAATTGGTTATGGCAAGAAACACAGAAGTAATGACATTAAACTCTCATCAAAGACAAATGCCATCACTACAACGGTCCTTTCACCACTATATAAAGGACAGCATACCTTAGTGAGAGACACACCTGAACACACAGAAATTCTCTACCCTCTCTCTTAGTTTTTCACGAGTTGTTGCTCATACGTGAAAAAACTTGCTTGCTCTACTTGCTGTAATATTTGCTTAATCTTAGAAGCACTTTAGATTACAAATTCCTTTTGTTAAATTGATTTTGTTCCTCAAGTGACTCTGCGTAGTCTGTATACTTGGGAGGACTAAGAGATCTTTCTCTTAGACGTTGGTTGTAATAATCTTTCAAGATTAGTGGATTAAGTCCTTTTTGAAGGCGAAATCACCTTGGCCGGGTGGACTGGAGTAGCTTTGTGTTATAAGCGAACCAGTATAAAATCCTGTGTATTCCTATTCTGCAAAAGCGCTTATTTTCCAAAACAATTCAAACCCCCCTTTCTTGTTTTTCTCACCTTCAATTGGTATCAGAGCTTCGGCTCTGTTATTGATTTTCTAATCAAACACTTAACCGTGTAGAGAGATCCAGAACAAGAAAAACTATGGCCCACACAAATGAAAGAGACAGTTACAATGCTAAGCCTCTTGTCTTTGATGGAGAGAAATTCGATTACTGGAAAGATAGAATTGAAAGTTTCTTTCTAGGCTATAACGCTGATCTCTGGGACATTGTCACAAATGGATACAAACCTCCTGTAACAGATGCTGGAGTTGAAGTTCCCAGAAGTAAGATGACAGATGATCAGAAGCGCGATTTCAAGAATCATCACAAAGCCAGAACGATACTTCTCAATGCCATATCTTACAACGAGTATGAAAAAATCACCAACAGGGAAACAGCTAAAGATATACTCGACTCCCTGAGGATGACTCATGAAGGAAACTCTCAGGTCAAAGAAACAAAGGCTCTGACTCTAATCCAGAAATATGAAGCCTTCAAAATGGAGGATGATGAAGCTGTAGAGGTAATGTTCTCTAGATTCCAAACTCTTATTGTAGGTCTCAAAGTACTAGACAAAGGATACACAACTGCAGACCATGTCAAAAAGATAGTCAGAAGCTTGCCAAAGAAGTGGAGACCCATGGTCACTGCCTTAAAGCTTTCAAAGGATCTGAACAACATCATCCTTGAAGAGCTTGTCAGTTCACTCAGAAGTCATGAGATAGAACTGGAGGAAGATGAGCCTCAGAAGAAGAACAAGTCTGCAGCATTAAAGTCTAGACCTGAAAGACGCAAGTCTGACAAAAACAAAGCCTTCCAGGCCGAAACAGAAGATGCTGATGACTCTGAACACGAGGACTCTGATGATAAAGAAGAATTATCCCTCCTGACCAGAAGAGTAAAACAACTCTGGAAAAAGAGGAATAATAACTTCAGGAGACCAAGACCCAGAGGGGATCGATCAGAATCAACCTCAAAAGGTAAAACTAACAAAGATGTTACTTGTTATGAATGTGAAGAAACAGGTCACTACAGGAATGAGTGCCCCAAGTTAAAGAAAGACAGTTCCAGAAAAGAAAGCTTCAAGAAAAATTCCCTCAGAACCAAAAAGGGATTGATGGCTACCTGGGATGATAGCGAATCTGACTCATTAGAATCTGACTCTGATGAACAGGCTAATGTGGCGCTCATGGCCACCACATCCAGGAACACCTCAGATGAAGAATCTGAATCAGAAGAGGTATTTTCTGAACTCTCTCGATCTGACCTAGAATCATGTTTGTCTGAAACTCTTAGCTCATATTAGAAACTAAAACAAAAATTTAAAGCTAAAAAAGGCGTTCTTGAAGAAACATTTGAAGAATGTGGCAAACTTCAGAAAACCATTTCAGAACTAAAAGATGAAAACAGATCTTTGACATTAGAAAGAGATGCAACAAAGAAAAATTGCTCAAAACTTGAAGAAGCGTTATCTCAAGCTCCACAAACTTCAAACACAATAATTTGTAAATATGAAAAAGGTTTTCAAAAGTTTCTGAAAAATGGGATAGGGAGGAGTATTATGGCATCCATGATTTATGGAGTCAGTCAAAACAATAGAAGAGGAATTGGGTATGATCCTAGTGAAGATAAAACTTCTACTAATGACCAACCTAAATCTCCATTCTCATATCACTACACACACACACAAGAGCAAAAATTTGATAATGCTAGAAAACCCAAAGTGATAAGAAACTCTGGGAAAACTAATCATAAAGGACCCAAAAGACTCTGGGTACCAAAGGATAAGATTGTTTATGTTGCAGATATCTTATGCAGCAAAGTTCAAACACCAGTCATGGTACCTGGACTCTGGATGCTCACGACACATGACGGGAAGAAAGTCTATGTTCCAAAGCCTGGAACTTAAAGATGCTGGATTCGTAGGCTTCGGAGGAGATCAGAAAGGAAGGATCAGAGGCTCCAGAACTATTGGTAATGGTACTCTTCCCTCTATATCTGATGTCCTTTATGTAGAAGGATTAATGCATAACCTGTTATCAATAAGTCAATTAAGTGATAACGGTTACGATGTAATCTTTAATCAAAAGACATGTAAAGCCATAAATCAAAACAATGGTTCTGTCTTATTCACAGGCAAGAGGAAAAACAATATTTATAAAATAAATCTTTCTGATTTAAAAGAACAAAATGTGAAATGTCTGATGTCTGTTCACGAAGAGCAATGGGTATGGATAGACGCTTGGGCCACGTTAGTATGAGAAAATTATCTCAGCTAAATAAACTCGAGTTAGTCAGAGGCCTACCTAAGCTGAAGTTTTCTTCAGATGCTCTGTGTGAAGCATGTCAGAAAGGAAAATTTTCAAAAACATCTTTCAAAAAGAAAAATACTGTTTCTACCTCTAAGCCTCTGGAACTTCTTCACATTGATTTATTTGGTCCTGTGAAAACAGCATCAGTCAATGGAAAGAAGTATGGACTAGTCATTATTGATGACTTCAGTTGTTGGACATGGGTAAAATTCCTAAAGCACAAGAGTGAGTCTCACTCTGTATTCACTAGCTTCTGTTCCAAAGTGCAAAAAGAATTTGACTCCAAAATTGTAAGAGTCAGAAGTGATCATGGTGGGAATTTGAAAACAAATTTTTTGAGGAATTATTTGACTCTAATGGAATATCCCATGATTTCTCCTGCCCTAGAACTCCACAACAAAATGGAGTTGTAGAGAGGAAGAATAGGACACTCCAAGAGATGGCCAGAACTATGATCAATGAAACAAATGTGGCTAAGCACTTTTGGGCCGAAGCTGTAAATACAACGTGTTACATTCAGAATAGAATCTCCATAAGACCTATTCTGGAAAAGACTCCCTATGAACTGTGTAAAGGAAGGAAACCAAACATTTCATATTTTCATCCTTTTGGATGTTCTTGCTTTATCTTAAATACTAAGGAACATCTGAGCAAGTTTGATTCCAAAGCACAAAAAGGTATTATAGCGGGGTATTCGTTACCATTAGAGATATTGACTAAATCCAAGGTAAATCATACAATTCGAGTCGCCACCGCACTTCTATTTATCCAAAGGAATGGTTAGAAAGTGAACAAAAACCTAAAAGTTTTAACAAAAACTAGTAAAAGAAACATAGATCTGGGTAAGGGGGTTGGTTATGCAATGGGAAGGTGTTAGGCACCCAAAACATCCTAGGTACTCCTAGGCAGCCCTTTTCATACTTGTGAAGGTTGTTGTTTTGTGAAAATTTGTTTGTGCAAATATGATTGAAGAGATGAGAAGAGAATATACAAGTTTATTTACATTTTGTGTTTGGATGGATGAACCCATTGCCTACGTACCATCTTATAAAAAGATTAGGATCAAAACCTCGTAGTTCGGGGTAAAAATCTCAAAACAAGTTGGTGAATTGATTGGTCCAAAAGCCTTAAGGTCTTTTTTTATCAAAGGGAGAAAACTCAACCAAACCACAAATCCACCATGTGGGGATAGCTTCAACATGCTAGTGAGGGGTTAACCCTATAATAAGCATGGAAGACTCATTGTCCATCACTAAGGATATAAGTGAGTATTACATCTACCACAAGGATAACTCAAACCTAATAGCTAAAGGTTATGAAATTTTTTTATTAAGGAAGTGGCCATTGGAACCACAAAAAAGAATTTGAATGGGTTATAGTTACCCATTAGAAGTATGTACAAAATGGTCAAAGTTGACTTAAAGATTCAATTCAAAATAAGTGTTATGAAAAGAAAGTTTGAAAATAAAAAGCATAAGACTTAGGTTTCTAATGTTGGAAAATAATAATTAAGTGTTTGCACAAAAAGTTTTGGCTTGGGTTAGAGTGGGGAGAAGAAGAAGAATGGCTAAGTCCTAAGGAAAATAAAAGGGAGAGGGAAAGAAATGAAACCACACTAGGAGTCCCTCTCTTGAGATCATATTGATGATCCAAGTAGCTCCCATCCTTTGGAACAAAGCAACCACAAAGCAAATATCTCAAGCAATCAAACACAAGGTCATGCTTTCAATAATCCTCCAATGGCTTTTACATCTCTCTGTTTAGATGAACATGGCAATGGTCCTCCAATCAAACTCAAATGGTGATTCCTAGCACAAAAGCACACACATCAAAAGTTTCATGAAGTAAAACAAAAAGTGGACATGAGTGAGTTTAGATATTTGGTCCTTCCAATCCATCTTCATCATTAAGATCCTTTTACTCCAATTTTGCATAAGGAAAGTCCTAGAATCTAAGTCCAATTCTCCATTTCTTTGCATAGGGGAAGTCCTAGAAACTAAGTCCATTTCTTTGCACTTTGGTCCACAACAAACAAAGCAAAACACAAGCACAATAATATATACACAATTATGTGCTCAAGTGAGCAAAAGGCAAATGGCATTAACATAAACATGTGCTCAAATGAGGAAAGAGAAAAGCAAATAAATAATATGTGCAAGAATAGTAAATTGCATTAAAGTAAATTGCATGAAGTAAATGTTAATTGTCAATAGTTAGTATTAGTAGTTAGTGAGCCATAAGGCAAATTTAGCGCTATGTTAAGCAATCATAATTGGACTTATGTAGAAGTCACAACTATCTGAGGCCGGTCAATAATAATGTAGGCAACAAACACAAGTTAGGAGTCTTGATTATTGAACCAAGTCCCAACAACTTGTCATGCCAAAAAGGAGAAGAGAATTGATCTTGTATTGGTTTAAGCCTTATGCATGATTTAAAAGACAACCTATCCTAAATGCAAATCCATTCACTTGATCAATTGATCAAGATGAATTAGATTTAAATCAACGAAGGTTAAATCCCTCTAATCAATGCCAACTTATCAACCTTCAACTCATTGATCAAAAAGAAAAAGAAGAAGAAGGAGAAGAAGAATGAGATGGATAAAAGAAATGGAAAGGACAAAATGGTAAAAGAAATATAAATGCATTAAATGGAATATCATGTACCAATCCTCATATGTTGACCAATAACATTGAAAGTCAAGGTCAAACTATTAAAAACAGAAGTGAGATGAAGATTGGAGGTCAAGAAATGAATAAACTACTTTTGGCATTTTTTAATATTAAAAACAAACTTGAATTAAAATATTAAAGAAAGGTCAAACTTCAAAATCACTTCAAATCAACCTTGAAAGGTCCAAGTGATTTATCCTAAGTTTAACAAGGTCAAACAAAGTTTAACAAAAAATTTCAGCATTTTTAAAAGTCATAAACTATTTTTAATCAATTAAAAATGAAAAAAAATAACCTAATTGAACTAAAATCTCAAATAAATCTCAAATCAATTCAAAAATTGATGAGAATATTTTTCATAGATCCATCATCATTCAAATAGGTTAGGAAAATATTTTTGCATTTTTTGAATATCAAAAACTATTTAAAATGAATTAAAAATAACCAGAAAAAAGAAAATTCACAAAAAATATCAAATGACAAAATAAAAAATATTAAAAATCAGAAATAGAAACTAGAATTTATTTGGGAAATAATGCAATTGGTCCCATAACTTTTGGACCAATAATGAGAGAGATATGAATTTTAGAAAATGAAATGGAATTAAAAAATAGAATAGAAATTAAAATCAGAATTTAAAAAGATGGAAAAGCGTGGGCCGTTTGCTGCACTTTCATTAATTGACGTGGATCATCATGTGGCCAAGAAGCGCACGCTCACCATACACCCTAGTCAACTGAATCACATAGTGCATTAAAATAAGTCATAATATTGGACAGCCAGGATTAAATCTGGAAACGAGATCAAACGGTCCAGATTCAAACTGGACATGATGAAGCCACCGGAGCCACCGTCTTCTCCGGTGAGCTTCCCAGATTCCGGCCAAGTTGCAGAAAATAAAAAGGCAACCAAAATGTGCGATCTATACATTAATAGAAAGCTGGGATGATGTACATCATCCCTATACCATCCATTTTCATTCTAGATCTCTATGATTTGAGAAATCAGAAGTTGAAAATTCTGATGTTCATCATGAACTTAATGAATTGCAAAAATCAAAAGTATAAACATGATGCCTCTATTGAGAGGACTTCAGCCAACACAAAATCACAGGCAATAGGTCAAAGGATGAAGAGAATCGAATCAAATACCAGTTGAAGTTCAAGTTTGAGTTCTGGTGATTTGAGCTTGAAACCTTGCTTGCCTTGCTAAAACAAAAGTTCTATGGATCAAGGTGAAGAGGTCTAGGAACTCTTAGATCTAAGAAAACAGTCGAGGAAACTGAATTCTAGATCTGAAATTTTTAGAGAAAAGAGAGAGTTCCTTTGGTGTGAGGGTGGGGATTCAATTCAGCAGAGGTTCAGGCGCCTTCAGGTTGAAGAATTAAGAGGGCAAGGCATTGTCTTTATAAATGGAGGGAGTTGCAAGCATCATCAAACTCGTGTGCATGGGAGAAGAGGGCCTCCATGCATGGGCCTGTATAGGCGCATGGAGGGCCCAATTCTGATTGAAATTGCAAGCTAAACATCACCAAATATGAATTGGACGTGCATATTGGATGTTAATGAATCATGCATGGCAATTGGAATGATTTTCATAAAATGCACTATTTCGATGAAGCCTTCGAAAATGCCATGTCCAAAATCAAAATGCAAGATTATGAGTAATGGTTGGAAAGCTTATTGGATAAGGAATAAATGTCATGTTGATCAAAACTTAATTTGGGCCTTGGAAATTAGTGAAATTTGAGCTTAAAGTGTGATGTGCAAAACATGTCAAGGCAAGGTTTCTAAAATTGGCCAAATTTCAAGCCCTTCTGTTTTGATGATGCAAGCTCCAAATGGAAAAACCTCCAACATCAAAGTTGTAGATCGTTTCAAGACAATCAAAATGGACTTACATTTTGCATCATTTGGAGTTTTGATGAAGAAGTTATGGGCACTTGAAGTTGGACTTTTTTGACTTTTAATGCCTTTGGCCAAAAAGGACCTATAATGTCTTGCATTATCACATGTGTTTCCTTTGAGATTTTGAAATTTTGTCCAACATAACATTTGAATTAGACATCTTAATATTTCCAATGCATTTGATCCCACCTCAAAATCATAAAAAATGAATGAGTTATGTCCTTGGGATGTTGACCTAAAATTAGGGTTTCAGTCAAAATGACCTATAATGTATTGGAATGGCAGATGGTTTTTAAAGCTTCAAATTAAATTTTGATGAACATGAAAGTTGTTCATATTTTCGTTAAGAACATTTTTTCTTTTGGAACCATTTCCATTTGACTAACACATAAAAAGTTAGGTCTCAGTGTATTTCAAAATAGTTAGATGAATTGACTAATCAACTTCTCAAATCCATGACTCATACCTTGATGAATTGATGATTGAGGACACTCAAATAAGTTCAAATATGCATGAAATGATGAATTAAAGAACTTCCCTTGATTGTATTTGATCATGGGCTGAGGTTGCTTCATGAGCAAGGCATTGTGATGCACAAATGAATTAGGGCTTCTCTGAGGAACAAACCTCAAACCCTTGACTTGCTTTGATCAAAGTGATGAATTGAGATGCTAGGGAGGCATATTTGATGGATGAGAGCTTTGGGAACCATTACCATGCTTGCTTTCATCTTCTCTTGGCCATACCATTGCACAAAGGATCTCCTAGAAGCTTTTAGCCTTGTGATTACTCAAGCTACAAACAAAAGATGTTAGTGACATATTTTTATGATTTTGGTTAGTGAATAAAGTGAGAAAAGCAATGATATACAATTCAAACATGCTTGGTGATCTCAAACCACTCACAAGGAGTCCCACCCAAAGGCAAGGGGAACCAAGATGCTCAAAGATCCTTGAGGCTATGCAAATGCAATGTTATGATGCCATGAGGGATCTTAGGGACAAAATTGGGGTCTTACAGATGCCCCTATTTAAGGTCATTCTAGCTGGAGAAGGGAAGGTTAAAATCTTCGTCTCGACGAGGTAGAAAGGGCGTAAATAATAACAAAGAGACGAATTTTGGTCCCTAAGAGACCTCATGATGCAAATGTATGTATGCAAAAGGGTAATACTCTGTGGGGATATGTATCCACAAAGGAGTAAAGACAAACAGGAGACACCGACAATCCACATGAGCAAAATGTTCCGCGGGACCAAACATCTTGGGGACTCCTATGGGGATAAGAAAGAAATGTGTGAGTAGGGCACGCCACAAGGTTTGGGGAGCAGAATTCCAGAGGGGATAAACCAATGGAAAGACTCGAGCTAACTCAAAGATTGCTGGGGATGTCTAAAAAGACTCCCCTGGGGAAGCAGCGAGATGAGGTGTTACCGGTTACTGGGTAACAAGCTCAATGAGACATGTGATCTGAACACCGACATAAGGGTCAGAGATACAACATGCTCGGGAAGAAATGAATATCTAAAACCGGTATAAGGGTGAGAGATATCAAAACTCCGAAACATCTGAGGAAGACCTAAACAGGCATGTTTCCACTCAAGGAAATCTGACTCCACAGGGGACAAAAGTCATAAAAGGGAGAAGAAAGGGAGGAACACCAGGGATACCGATTACTGGGCATATAATAGGTGACCAACCAAGGCATGAATTAGGGAATATTCCCGAGACACTCATCATCCAACAGAGGGCTAAAAGCAAACTCGATTATAGGACGGATATTCGATTCCGCAAAGGGGATACGAATCTTACTCAACTGGGGAAGAACAAAAGGCTTCGACCGAAGAGCACATGAGATATATTATCTATTACCGTCAGAACATAGATAATATACTCGCATGGAAGATTATCCACAACCGGTTACTAAGTTAATAAAGGATAAATCGACCGAAAAGAAAAGGCATCAGGATACCGAAACTAGGTATATAATGATGACCAATTCAGAAGAGAAATAATCGTTACCAACAACAGGGTAGACGAGAGATAACTCGCTGGGGATAAATTGCGAAATCAGAGAAATTATCCAGGCAAATAAGGGGATATCAACACCGAATATTGAATGAAGATAACCACCAAGGAGGGGATTACACCTACCGGATACTGGATAGAAAACCACGGAAAAGTAACCGTCATCAATTATGATGAATCAAAGGTTAACTCTGCAAGGGAAAGAGAATAGGGTTTACAACCACCGGTATCAGGGTAGAAGACCACAAGTTCCGCCGGGGTAATATGAATGATCACTAATCATGAGTAATTATTCATTTATACCACAGGGAAGCAAAAGGAAACAATCATAAGATGCCAATTTAGGATCAAGACTCGCCCTAATGAGGATATAACTCAATTGGGGAACCCATCCCAATATATGTGTTGGGAGGAAACGGAAACAATCGTCATCCACGAGGATGTATCTCAGTGAGGAATATGGAAGAAAGGGATAGACACGTTCTGCCTATGGGGCTGACTCTATATGGAGAGATCAGACACACACATCTGCTTGGGGAAATATACACCACCAAATAGCAGGAGACAACAAACAAACGATATATGGCAATGAAATGCAGCATGAATATCTGAATGTTATAATTATGCATGTATATGCGTGATTTATGTTTGATGAATGCTGACAAATAGACATATCTAACACAAACAGGTCCAGGAATCAACCACCCGGTACTACATCTCAAGAGACAAAGCCAAAATCACCAGAGAGTGACCAATCTGCCGGGGATCAGAGATACCAGAGGACAACAACATCTCTGCAGGGGATGAATCATCAGTCTCAGTTGGGGAAAAGAGCTTAGGGCACAGGTAGAATCTGCCACATAAGCAACTCTATCGGGGAATCTATCCGAGGGATAAAGTGATTCTGGGGACTAACCACCAAGAATAGAATCTTCCGGAGAGAGCACATATGCTGAGGAGGAAAGATCACTGCTCTGCTGAAGGGAATAGAGGTAAATAACCTCAACAAGCACTCCACTTGGTGGGATAAACCACAACAATATCTGGGAGGAAGGGGATACAGTCATGCCAGGAATATGAACAAATGTCTTACCCTGTTGGAGACCATACTACCCTTGGGAGAGCACTGAGGATCTCTTAAGTATCCTTTTGTCTCTGTGAATGTTCACTTTGTTTTAAAACAATTTATGAAGAAATTTGTTTGTTTAAAACAATGATATTTTCTCAACTAAAACCTGCAAAACATTTGATGAATAGAAACAAATAAGAGTGCAAATAAATGGATAAAAGGCTCAAATTTATTTGATGGAATGGTAGTCTGCAAATGGCAAGACTCCATAAATCTTTACAAGTTTGAAATTGGTGATATATATTGGAAAAGGGCTACATTGAACATAATGACCATTTCTCCACCAATTCCGAATCCGATGTATCTAAAGCTTCAGTTGATGACGAATGAACGAGAATCTCTGACGGATGATAATGGTAGAACAAAGTCTTGTCAGGATGCAGTTACTTGCCAAATCCCTAATTTTTGCCTAGATTGCCCCAGGATGAGGTACTCAACCTAGCGGGATATAAATATTCATCATTTTTTCATGTCTCTAACTTTTGCCTGGACCGCCCTTTAGGGTTTTCAACCCACCGAGACGCTCATTTTTGCCTAAGCTGCCCTTTCGGGTTTTCAACTTAGCGAGCTATTCTGTTTTTATTTTTCTAGGCGAAGTATTTCTTGACTGCATCTGAATTCACAGGACGAGTGAAATCCTCCCCATCCATACTTGTAAGTATCAAAGCGCCGCCTAAAAAGGCTCTCTTAACAACATATGGACCTTCATAGTTTGGAGTCCACTTGCCCCTGGAATCGGGCGTGAAAGACAAGACTTTCTTGAGGACAAGGTCACCTTCTCGGAACACACGAGGCTTGACCTTCTAATCAAAAGCTTTCTTCATTCTCTGCTGATATAACTGACCATGGCACATGGCAGTCAATCTCTTCTCTTCTATCAAATTCAGCTAGTCATAACGACTCTGAACCCATTCAGCATCAGTCAACTTGGCCTTCATCAAGATTCTCATTGACGGGATCTCCACCTCTACTGGGAGTATGGCCTCCATGCCATACACAAGAGAGAAAGGGGTTGCCCCTGTTGAAGTGCGGACAGATGTACGATATTTATGTAAAGCAAATGGCAGCATCTCATGCTAATCCTTATACGTGACAACCATCTTCTGGATAATCTTCTTGATGTTCTTATTAGCGGCTTCAACAGCCCCATTCATCTTTGGTCTGTAAGGAGAAGAATTATGATGTGCTATCTTGAACTCACTACACAGCTCTTCCATCATCTTGTTATTTAAGTTATATCCATTATCAATAATGATCTTGTCTGGCACACCATAACGGCATATAAGTTGATTCTTGATAAACTTCACGACCACCTGTCTGCTCACATTTGCATATGATGCCGCTTCAACCCACTTGGTGAAGTAATCGATTGCTATGAGAATAAATCTGTGTCCATTAGACGCTTTTGGCTCTATCATGCCAATCATCTCAATTCCCCACATGGAGAAAGGCCATGGTGATGAAATCACGTTCAGAAGTGTCGGAGGAATATAAATCTTATCCGCGTAAATCTGACACTTATGGCATTTTTTCACGTACTTGCAGCAGTCAGACTCCATTGTCAGCCAATAGTAGCCTGCTCTCAATATCTTTCTAGCCATGGCATGTCCATTGGAATGAGTACCAAATGAACCTTCATGAACTTCAGTTATCAACAGGTCTGCTTCGTGTCTATCCACGCATCTGAGCAGAACCATGTCAAAATTCCTCTTGTATAGCACATCTCCATTGAGGTAGAAACTGCCAGATAATCTCCTCAAAGTTTTCCTATCTTTCACAGATGCCCCAGGCGGGTAGATCTGGCTCTGAAGGAAACACTTGATATCATAATACCAAGGCTTGTCATCTTTTACTTCTTCAACCGCAAATACATGAGCTGGTCTATCCAAGCGCATCACAGTGATATTGGGAACTTCATTCCAATATTTAACCACAATCATCGAGGCTAGCGTAGCAAGAGCATCTGCCATCTGATTCTCATCTCGAGGAATATGATGGAAGTCAACTTTAGTAAAGAACGTTGAAATCCTCCTCGCATAATCCCTAAATGGAATGAGGCATGGCTGATTCGTTTCCCATTCACCCTTAATTTGATTAACAACAAGGGCCGAATCACCATAAACATCAAGATGCTTGATCCTGAGATCAATGCATTCCTCCAATCCCATAATGCAGGCCTCATACTCAGCCATATTATTCGTGCATTTGAAAGTTAGGATTGCTGTAAAAGGAATATGTGTGCCCTGAGGAGTAATAATCACTGCCCCAATACCATTTCCATACTGATTTACAGCGCCATCAAACACCATACTCCATCGGGAACCAGGCTCTGGCCCTTCATCGATTGTAGGCTCATCGCAATCTTTCATCTTCAAATACAGAATCTCCTCATCTGGGAAGTCATACTGAACTGACTGATAATCCTCGATCGGCTGATGTGCCAAATGGTCAGCCAAGATACTACCTTTAATAGCCTTCTGAGCTCGGTACTCGATATCATACTCAGACAGCAACATCTTCCAACGGGCAATCCTTCCGGTTAAAGCAGGTTTCTCAAATATGTACGTGATTGGATCCATTCTGGATATCAACCAAGTCGTATGATTTATCATATACTGGCATAAGCGCTTAGCAGCCCAAGCCAAAGCACATCATGTTTTCTCAAGCATTGAGTATCGAGACTCACAATCAGTGAACTTCTTGTTCAAGTAGTAGATAACATACTCTTTCTTCCCTGATTCATCTTGCTGACCAAGGACACAACCCATTGAATCTTCAAGAACAGTCAGATACATGATCAGAGGTCTCCCTTCCACAGACGGGGACAGAATCAGAGGTTCAGACAGATACTCTTTAATACTGTCAAAGGCTATCTGGCAATCCTCGGTCCAATCATGAGACTGATCTTTCCGAATGAGCTTGAATATCGGCGCACATGTGGCAGTCATGTGGGATATGAACCTGGAAATGTAATTCAAGCGGCCAAGAAAACCTCGAACTTGCTTCTCAGTTTTGGGCGCAGGCATCTCTTGTATTGCTTTGACCTTTGCAGGATCAACCTCAATACCTCTTTCACTGACAATAAAGCCCAATAACTTGCCAGAACGGACTCCAAATGTACACTTGTTAGGATTCAGACGAAGCTTATATTTCCTCAGACGCTGAAAAAGCTTCAACAGGTGCTCTATATGTTCAACTTCCGTTCTTGACTTAGCAATCATGTCATCAACATATACCTCAATCTCCTTGTACATCATATCATGAAACAAAGTGGTTATAGCTCGTTGATACGTGGCTCCGGCGTTCTTCAAACCGAAGGGCATCACTCGATAATAGAATGTTCCCCAAGGTGTGATGAATGTTGTCTTCTCCATATCCTCGGGTGCCATTTTAATCTGATTATATCCGGAAAATCCATCCATAAATGAGAAGACATTGAATTTAGATGTATTGTCTACCAACATATCAATATGTGGTAAAGGTAAATCATCTTTCGGACTAGCTTTATTCAAGTCTCTATAGTCCACACACATCCGGACTTTTCCATCTTTCTTAGGCACGGGCACAATATTGGCCATCTATTGAGGATATGTAGAAGTCACTAGAAACCCTGCATCAATTTGCTTTTGAACTTCCTCTTTGATCTTCACTGCCATATCAGGATGAGTTCTTCTGAGCTTCTGCTTCACGGGCACGCACTCAGGCTTTAAAGGCAGGAAGTGTTGCACAATATCAGTGTTTAGACCAGGCATGTCTTTATAAGACCAGGCGAAGACATCGACGTATTCTCGTAGCAATCCAATCAACCCCTTCTTAACAGATTATTCCAGGAGTGCCCCAATCTTCTCCTCTCGCACACAATCCTCAAACCCCAAGTTGACTGTTTCCAGATTCTCCAGGTGCGGCTGAATGATCTTCTCTTCATGCTCAAGCAGACGGGTGATCTCATCAGGAATCTCTTCATCATCATCTTCCTCTGCCTCAAATACAGGGAATTCAAAATTGGGAGATGGTGTTGGGTCATTATGTTCAATGGGTTTGATCAACCTGTATAATGATTTTGGATATGAAAAGCTTTAGAATTCAAACAAGGCAAATCATTATGCAGATGAAAAAGATTGATTTTATTCTATTTTTAGGGTTTTATGTGATCACCAATTTCATGCAAAAAGCAAAAAGGGAAAATAATTCGGAAAAACAAACATTTAACATGAATTTATTGAATGAAAATATCATTGTATTTATGTTGCCAACAATGTCATCACTTCTCCTTTTGGCATGGGAGAAGGGTTTTCAAACAAAGTGATCATTACGTTGATTTATGGACAACTGTAGGAATATCCACAGCGACCCAATTGTTGCAGATCCCTCCAGGGATAATGAAATTGCCCGAATCCTTTGCATCCTCTTCCAAGACAGCAGCAGCTTCCTCATCCTGACCATCGTGGATGAAACCTCCACTCTTGAATAATCCTTTCTTGTTGAAGACCCCAGAAGAAAAGCCAATGCCAGCCCGGGACTTGTTGTCTTCCAACTCAATCATTTTTCCCAAACCAGCAATTGCACCACACTCAGTGGCCAACTTCGCATCTCTATAGGAAGTAAATGAAGGAGTTCTCTTCTCAATAGGCTCAGATATAAATAAAGCTTGGAAAGGAGTTCCAACTTCATCCTCAGCATTTATGTATGAGAAGGAAGACAAGTGGCTAACCAGGAGAGCCTTTTCTCCCCCTACCACTACCAGTTTCTTGTTTTTCACAAATTTCAGCTTCTGGTGTAGGGTGGATGTCACGGCGCCAGCCTCATGAATCCATGGTCTGCCTAAGAGACAGCTGTACGATGGGTGAATGTCCATAACCTAGAAGGTAATCTGGAAATCATTTGGTCCAATCTTGATTGGGAGATCAACTTCCCCAATCACAGTCTTTCAAGACCCATCGAAAGCTTTCACAACAACTCCACTCTGCCTCATGGGAGGCCCTTGATATGACAATTTTGAAAGAGTGGACTTTCGCAATACGTTCAGGGATGACCCCGTGTCCACCAGCACATTGGACATGGTGTCGTCTTTACAGTTCATGGAGATGTGTAATGCCAAGTTGTGGTCTCTTCCCTCCTCAGGGAGATCAGAGTCACAGAAACTCAAATTGTTACAAGCGGTAATGTTTGCAACAATATTATCGAATTGCTCTATAGTGACATCATGATCTACATATGCCACATCCAAAACTTTCTGCAAAGCCTCTCTATGTGGTTCTGAATTCAGAAGTAATGATAACACGGATATCTTGGATGGCGTTTGTAGAAGCTAGTCTACAATGTTGTACTCACTCTTCTTGATGAGCCTCAGCATCTCATCACAGTCTTCTTTCACATTGCCGCTAGGGCCAATAGAAGTAGGAGTTTTCAGTACAGAGGAGGGTTTAACAGCAAGTGCCGGATTCGGAGGATTCACCGCATTCCCAATCGGGCGTATAACACAATCAGCATTAGCTTGAGGCTTCGGTGGTGCTGAAAACACGCGACCGCTACGGGCAGAGCACTTACATCAGCAATATTAACAACAGAGGAGGATGGCAAAGACACCTCTTTCCCATCTTCTACAACAACAGCTTTGTAACGGAAGGGAATTGCTTTTTCAGATGAGTACGGCACAGAACCGGCAGGCTTAATAATCAGAGAAGGAGAAACCTTCTGTTTGCTACCATCTTATTTAATGGTAACAGGCTCAGGCATCCGGAACACCGGGGAGATTACATTGACCTCAGGCTCATCTTCGTCAGCATTTTTATTTTGAAGGATCTCAATAACTCCTTCATCCAGCATTTCCTGAAGATCTTTACGCACCTGGCGACAACCCAATCGGTTAACAGGGCAGATTCAGCATCTATCATGATCGTGCTCATAGTGAATGTACTCGCATAGCAATCGATGCAACTCAACCAGAAACTGTCAGATATGACTGACATATTTGACCTTGTATTTGCCAGGGCAGCCCTGGACCATGTTGACAGATTTCCCATGCTCGGGCAATGGGTTCTTCTTCACGTTAGGTCCTACGTCCTCAAAACACAGAATGCCACATCTTACAAGGTCTTAAACCTTGGTCTTCAAAGGATAACAATTCTCCACGTCGTGGCCGGGAGCACCAGAATGGTATACATAATGCAATTCGGGCTTATACCACCACTGGGGGTTAGCAGGTATAGCCGGTGGGTCTCTCGGAGTAATCAACTTCCTCTCTATCAAAGAGGGATATAATTCTGCGTACGTCATCTGAATAGGATCAAAAGTGAACTTTTTCCTCTCGTAACTCGTGCTAGTTGGATTACTGTTTTGAGGCTGGTAGGCCTGCTGTTGCGGACGGTGTTGTTGTTGCTGATATTGCTGTGGTGATTGCTGATTGTTGCTATGTTGTTGATACTGCTGATTATCTCTGAAGACAGGTGCTATATGAGCCACTTGGTGCTGGCTACTGGCGGGACGCACAGTCTTCCTCCTCACGGAGGGTCTTCTAGATTTCACATGGGAGGTCACAGCATGTGCCTCTTGTAGCACCTCAAGTTTGCACCTCCCATTTTGTACATACATTTTCATCTTAGGTCATTAGCATTGTATTGTCCATTGCATAGTTCATCAAGTCATCAATCAAGACTGGTCAGGAGATTCAGTTGTGCAAGCAAGAAAATGCATTTTCTATGGAAGCAAAGCCCTAGGGTTGGTTCAATGAGTTCATGTGACCTAGGGATCATTTTTAAGTGATTTGGGCAAGCATTGAAGGCTCAAAGCTCATCAGTCAAGATGCAATTCATCTGAAACCCTAGAAAGTCAACCAAAGTCAACTGTTCATTCAATCATGGATTTGAAGGTGGGAGATGGTTAGAGAGGCCTCATTCATGTCCATACAAGTCTCATTTGACATTTCAAACATCAACAATGAAGAATTTGAGGTCAGATGAAAAGTTTCCAAAAATAGTAAGTGACCTGTAATTTGAAATTGCCAAAAATGGAAAGGTTTTATCCTCAAGATTACATCATCAAGAAAGCTTCAAATGAAATTTTGTCCAACATAAAAGTTGAAGATCTTTCTCTCCCCTTTCCAAAAAGTCCAAGATCATGGATTTCTCATGTATGGTTGAAAAGATATGGATCAATCATGGCCAAGTGAATTTGAACTTCAAGAATGCATAACTTTCACACCAAATGTCCAAATGGAGTGGCTCTTTTTGCAACATTTCTCTCTTGATCTATACTATCCAAATCATGCATAATAAGCCATGCATTTCCATCACAAAAATATTTGCATTTTCATTTGAATTTTGGAGGGAAATTCCAAATTTGAAAATTAGGCATTGTTTTCACATTTTACCATTTGCACTTGGCTCAAAACAGAATTTCAAATGATTTCCAAGCCAATTTGGTGCACTGTTCCATTGGTAATCTCATGCATAAGGTGCATTGTCCAATTTGCATCCACACCTTATTTTCACTAATAACACTTGCATTGGCTTAATTGTGATTAAGAACTTCATTAACAGAGCATATATAAGCCTAAGCATAACAGAAAACTGCATTAACAACATCATAATTTCCAGATCTGAAATTTTCTTCACTTTGTTCTCTCAAACTTTTCATCAATTTTTTTCAAAAACATTGCATGTTCCTTGATTGATTCATCACCTAGAAGCATTGTAGAGCAAGATTGAAGCAAGATCTAGAGGATTTCGAGCAATTGGAAGTTGTTTCAAAGCTTGCATCCATCCATGGCAGTTGCAAATTCAGCAAGGATCAAGCACGATTGAGCTTTCATTCTTCATCCATTTATCCATATAAGCATTGAGGAACATCTGTTTGTGCATTACAAAGCCTGAAATCACTAATTCCACTTCTGCATCTTCCACAAGGTCAGAATTCAAATGTCTTAATTCATGCAATTGTTAGGTGCTTATGGTAGATCTTTGAACACTGAGCAAACTGAGCTTTGGATCATTAATTTTCATGAAGAAATGAGTTAGATATGCTAGATCTAAGTTTGACATGTGAAACTTCATGGCTTCGAATCTTTGAATATAGGTTGAATTAGGTTAAATTAGATATGGATTGTTGATGTATGAGGAGAGATGAACATGATGATGTGCTTATTTTGTGTTTTTGTGAACATTTGTTCTTGGCTTGTATGAACATGATGAATGTGCATGAAGAAGCTAGGGTTTGTGTTTCCAGATTGCATTTGATCCATTCCAGCGCGTTGTTGCATGCGTTTGTATGTTTATGGACATGTATTGGTCCAAGTGTCATTGGCGTGGCAATTTGATTGGACGATAGCGCTCAGCATTGCCACATCAGTTAAGTGAAACAGCGCATTTCACTAACTAGCGCTCCAATTCAAAATTCAACTCTGTTCGATTCCTGGCTTAGCCATTTTCCCAAATTGCATTCACATTTTATTTCCTTTTCTCCATCCATTCATGTATATGCTTTATCATGTTTTTTTTTAATTTTTTCTTTCACTTCAAAAATTATAACTAAATAAATATTCATCCAAATAATGTGTGGATTTTGCATTGTTCTCCTTGTTGTGTCTAGTTGTTTTTGAGCATTTTTCCAGAAATTAGGCACGGATGGAAATTAATTTTTGCCTAGGGTTTGTTAACATGTATGCTTTTTGAACCTTGCTGGCCATATGCTTTGTGAAATGATGAGTTTTAATCCAATGGTTATGAAACTTTGCATGCTTAAACTAGACATCTTGATGGACATTTTGGTGTTGAGTTTGCAATTTTATCATTTGTGGTTGCTGAGATATGCTCATGTTAATGTAGGTGTGACAATGTGTGTCACACCTTTGCTTGCTCAATTTGATGAATTTCTTTGCCATGCCAAATGAACTCCAAATGATGTGATTTTTCGTATGATGCTTATTAGGGATGTTGTGATTGATCATGAATTTATTTTTTGGAATTTTTGGATTCATTTCTGCTTTGTTTGAGATTTTTCTTTCTGGATTGCCATTTGTGAGCTTTTGAATAGTCTTGAACTTCAATGATTTGTGAAATGATGGTTGTTTATCCTATGGATGTGAAATTTTGCACATTGTTTCTAGACATGTTGAAGTTTGTTGTGGATTTGGTTTGAGGTCTTTACCATTTGTCAATTCTGTTTTAGGCTTGTGCTAAGTTGATGTATCAAATTGTGTCCTATTTGAGCTTGTTTGTGCTTACCTTGCCTTATGGAATTTGATTACCATGCTTAGACTTGTCCAAATGCCTTGATTTTTGGTGTGTTGATCATGTTGTGTGTTCTGTTTAGCCATGATTTTTTCTTGGGATTAATTGAATCATTTTGGAATTAATGTGCATTTGTTCATTCTGTTGGCTCAATGTGCTTTCAACTTGCATGCCTTGCCTTGTTTGATTTGTGAAATGAATTTGGTTGATGCTATTGTCATGAGACCTTTTGGATTGTGTTCTTAGTTGATTAAGGTTGCTTCATGTCAATTTTAATGTTTTGTTTTGGATTTTTTCTCCATCTTTGACCCTAGGCCTTGTCCTAGTGGTTTGTGCTTATGTTTCAGCTTTGTTTTCAGGTTAAGAAGCACATGGCCATAAGAAGATTGATTCACTTGCTTAAGTTGACTAATTGGCTAATGTTGACTAATCTTGAGTTGTTTTGTAGGTGGCTCTTAGCTCATTTGAGTTGAGCTTATGCCTTGCACCTTGTTGCATTGCTTGTTTGACTATGTCTGTTGACTGTGGATTATTAACTATCTGTTTGACTTTTGACTTGTATACTGATTGAGTTGGATTGTTTTCAGGTACATTAGTTGCTTAAGTTCATTGTGAACTTGCTTTTGCTTTGCTTGGTTGCTTAACCATTTGAGGTATAACTCACTGACTTCATGTAGTCTGGAAGACCTGTCCTGTTACTTGGGCAGGCACCTGTCTGAAGTCCTCCTTAAGAGGAAATGCTTGTGTTTGTTTATCTTTGTGCCAAGCAGGAAAAGACCTCTATGAGGCAATTGGCAGATAAAAGAGATGTGTAATCCATCTCCTGCTAGTCAGTGTGTCATCCCTCTGCTCACATTATATGTTGATGCATTGTGGATATTGACCCAAGATCTTTGTTGTGTCAGTCATATGTGGATAGAAGAGTTCCAACTTTCTGAACTCCCACTTTCATTTGTCTGAAGCTCTCCCAAGCCAGGGATAAGAGATGTGAGGCACACCCCTCACTTCCCATTTCATCTGCTTCACCCTAACTCTCAATGTTAGGGTTAAGAGCTAATTACACCCGATGCCAGTTGGCTTGTGTTTCACAGCCTAACCTTGTGTGAGCCCACTTTGTTTGTATATAGTGTGTACTATTTGTGTGATTGTTTGCTTTGCTTGTGCTGCTTAGGATAGCTTGCTCCTTGTGCAAGTTAGATAGAAACCTCGACCTAGGACCATGGTGAATTTGCATGATAACTATTAGGCTCGAGTTAGTCTCCCTTCTAGAATGTCATTTCCCAGTCTCTCGTTAGGCTAGTACTTTGTCCCTGCGTAGGGGAACTACGGCAACTCTGATTCTCATGTCCAGATGAGATACGTAGGCACGAGATGCGATGTCTTGTCGAGTTTGACTAACAACTAACACTAATTCTTTTCTCTCACCCTCGTTGCGATTGAGACCTTCCCTTTCTCTTGCCCTGGTTGCAATCGAGACCCTTCTGTATGTGTTTGTCTGCTTGGAGTCTGACGTAAGTCCAGCGATTGGCAGTCGGTTTCCTGTGTTTTGTTTGTCTGCTTGGAGTCTGACATAAGTCCAGCGATTGGCAGTCGGTTTCCTGTGTTTTGTTTCTTTGTTGGAGTCTGACGTAAGTGCAGCGATTGGCAGTCGGTTTCCTGTGTTTTGTTTGTTTGTTGGAGTCTGACGTAAGTCCAGCGATTGGCAGTCGGTTTCCTGTGTTTTGTTTGTCTGCTTGGAGTCTGACATAAGTCCAGCGATTGGCAGTCGGTTTCCTGCGTGTGTGTTTGTTGGTTCGGAGTCTGATGTAAGTCCAGCGATTGGCATTCGGTTTCCATGTTTGCCTGTTTGTGTGGAGTCTGACGTAAGTCCAGCGATTGGCAGTCGGTTTCCTGTGTGGTTTTGTTTGGCGTGCGTTAGCCGAGCTACGAGTGCTCTGATTCTTCTTTAGTCCGAGAAGATACGTATGCATAGGATGCGACATCCTAGAGAGCACGTTTCCCCCTGTCCCGAACTACGTCTACTCTGATGTCTGTGCCTGACAGGCTACGTAGGCCCAGGATGCGATATCCTGCTGAGTTAGTCTCTTTTGTTTTCTGTGTCTCTTTCAGCCAGTGTTTGATGTTTGTTTGAGCAGTGTTCAGCAACCTTTATCCTTCCTTTTGTGCATGGATCCCGTCGAGTACGACGGATGGGTAGGGGTGCTAATACCTTTCCTTCGCATAACCGACTCCCGATCCCCTCTCTCTTTGGTCGCGAGACCATGTCTTTTCCAGGTTTACTTCGCGCGTTTCCTTTCTCTCTTTTGGGATAAATAACGCACGGTGGCGGCTCTGTTGTTTTGTTTTCCCGCCGATTTTTCGCGTAATGCGACAGCTGGCGACTCCACTGGGGATACGAGAAGTTGACCTCTTGCTGGTCCATCTTCCCTAAGCGAGTCTCTCCTAGCGCTCTCTAGGTTAGGGTTTGGTTGCTTTTGTTGTTTCATTTATTGCATGCATTTATTTATTGTTTGCATTTATGTTTGCATTCATTCATTTTCATCTGTTCATCTGGATGTGTTGTGTTGTCTCTCTGTTGGGGTGGGTTACTTGAGGTAAAAGGCCCAATACCCAGGCCATGAGTGCAATCTAGGAAACCTAGGAATAGAGTGATTCATGGGAAACGGGTGGTATTGCGCCACTTAGCGGAACATTGATATCACGAGCAGTTCAGACTCTGATGGGGTATCGTCGTTACATACTTCGGGTGTGTATATGATGATATTCTATGAAAGGGTTATTTATGTTGCGTTTCTCTCGACCTTACCCTGGCCTAGATGACACCCGTGAGTGGGGAGGGAATGATCATTATTACAGGTACAGTTGGTGACTTGTCGGTGACTTGTTGGTGACTTGTGGTCCTGTTGGTGACTCTTGGTTCTTCAGATGACAGTTTGTCAGACGACTGTGGGTTTCAGATGAATTGTGGTTCCGAGTTCAAGCCGAAGCTTTGATCCGGTGTTCCGAGATGCACAGCCTGCCAGTCTTGTCTGCATCACTTGCATCATAGCATGTTTATTTTCAAAAGATACGCAATAAAAAAGAATTGAAAAAATGAAAAAGAAAAAGAAAAGAAAAAGCTAATATATTCATGCATATCATTTCTCAGGTGCATTCAGGAGTCTGTTCACTGATAGAGATGGCAACAGTCCCAGAGTTGAAGCGGAAGACTTGTTCCTACAGCTTTCACCGTGAGCCCTTGACGTCGCTGATAGAGTTGAGCAACCTTGTGACCAGTGGTAATTAGAAGGGGTTTGTTGATCAGTATGGGGATATTCTGACACTGTTGAAGATGGTAGTTGATCCAGTGTCGTTGTAGACTCTTCTTTAGTTCTACGACCCAGAGCTTCGTTGCTTCACCTTTCAGGATTATCAGTTGGCGCCTACGCTTGAGGAGTACTCTATTCTGTTGAATGTTCCTATCCGGTATCAGGTTCCTTTCTTGGATGTGCCTAAGGAGGTTGATTTTAGAGTTGTTGCCAGAGCTCTCCATTTGGGTATCAAAGAAGTCAGTGATAATTGGAAATCCAGTGGGGAGGTTGTGGGTTTACCTTTGAAGTTTCTGTTGAGGGTAGCTAGAGAAGAAGCTGAGAAGGGGAATTGGGAAGCTTTTCATGCTTAGTTAGCTGTCATGATCTATGGGATTGTCTTGTTCCCGAGTATGCCCAACTTTGTGGACTATGTTGCAGTCATCATCTTCCTTGGAGGAAACCCGGTTCCTACTTTGTTAGCTGACACTTACTATGCTATCCACAGTAGGCATGGTAAGGGTGGAGCTATCAGATGTTGTCTCCCACTGTTGCTCAGATGGTTCATGTCTCTTCTGCCAGTCAGTGGACCTTTTGTGGATGCTCAGAGCACTCATAAGTGGACTCAGAGGGTTATGTCTCTTACTTCATATGATATCAGGTGGCAGTCTTACCGGATGGATGTGCGGAATGTCATTGTGAGTTGTGGAGAGTTTTAGAATGTGCCACTTATAGGGACTAAGGGTTGCATCAATTACAACCCAGTTCTCTCTCTTCGCCAGCTAGGTACGTGATGAATGGAAGACCACTTGAAGCTGAGATAGTTGAGAGTGTGTATTTTGAGAAGCGGAATGACCCTGTTAGATTGGAGCAGATAGGAAGAGCTTGGAAGTCTATTGGCGTTAAGGATGGAGCTGTCTTAGGGAAGAAGTTTGCCATTGTTATGCCTGACTACACTGAGTGGGTCAAGAAGAGAGTGGAAACTTTGTTGCTACCCTATGATAGGATGAATCCTTTGCAAGTGCAACCACCTTTGATCCTTGCTGAGAGTGTACCTGTTGAGCAGTACAAGCAAGCCCTGATGGAGAATTATCGGTTGAAAGAGAAGGAGCAAGATGCCCAGATGGAGTTGTACCAAGCCAAAGCTGATAGGTTGAACCTGACTCATCAACTCAGAGACATCCAGAGTGTAGATGTTGGTGGAGTAAGGAGCAAGAAGAGATCTTATGAAGAGATGGAGAACTTGCTGAATGCAGAACACCGTGAGTGTTTGAGGCTGCAGAGAGCTGAGGCCAGTTATCAGAAGAAGATAAGAGATTTGGAGAAGCAAATCAGAGACAAAGATATCCAGTTGAAGAAGGAAGTCGATCAGAGACAGGCATCAGAGAACCAACTTGGAAGAGAAGTTGTGGAGCTTAGAAGACAGTTGAAGGAGAAGATCACTCCTTTGCCAGAATGTTCAGAGTGTGACCTGTTGATAGACCAGTGTCACTACTTGAACACGCTCATTCCTGGAAGTCGTTTGTCTTAGCTTGTATTCCTGATGTTTATGTTGAGAATCACCCCCAGGCTTGTTGGGTGGGATTCATTGTTGTACTCTGGTTATTTGGATCTTTGAATCTTTGTTGTATGATCCTGTTGCTCTTATATATAGATGAGGTTGTTGGTTTCACTTTGTACTCATCACTCTTGTGTATGTTGTTCCTGCGTTTCTGTGTTGTTCTTGTTGCAGGTTGCCATCTTTCGAAGATGAATCAGGCTCTTTGAACGCCTGAGAAATGAACATATCATGTGCATCATATGCATTAGAATCATACTCATATCATTGTGCATAACAGGTGTTCTTGCTCGCGACTTCTCACTCTGGTTCCTGTGTCAGGCAGAGTAGCTGATCGAAGACCGCATCGGTACTCAACCAGACTTAATCATCAGAGAAACATGGACAAGGTTCAGGCATAACTAGCTGAGATGAGGGCGAACATGGCCCAATTTATGACTATGATGCAGGGTGTTGTCCAAGGGCAAGAGGAGCTGCGTGCCTTAGCCCAAAGACAAGAAACCGTGATTCCGCAGTCCAACCGAGCATCGCCGGTGGGCGTCCCAGTTCATGAGAATGTTAATGCTGCTGCTCCCGCCAACGACTATGCTGTGGGTGATGAGTTAAGGGGGATCAGAATCAACAGACAACCTCTTGCTGCAGAGACTGTCAATGCCAGAGCTATCCGAGCTCCGATTTGTCATCCTGCTCCGATTGTTGATAGACAAGAGGACATGTTCACGCTGCTGAGTGAAGATGATGACATTGTGGGAAGAGTCGAGGAGAGGGATCGTAAAGTTGATGCCCTTGCTGAGAAAATAAGAGCCATGGAATGTCAGAATTCCCTGGGTTTTGATGTGACCAACATGGGTCTGGTGGAGGGGTTGAGGATTCCCTACAAATTCAAAGCGTCCTCATTTGATAAATACAATGGTACTTCTTGCCCGCGCACCCATGTGCAGGCTTATTATCGGAAAATCTCTGCTTACACCGATGATGAGAAAATATGGATGTACTTCTTCCAGGATAGCTTATCTGGGGCTTCCTTGGATTGGTACATGGAACTGAAGAGAGATTCTATCCGCTGTTGGAGGGATCTGGGTGAGGCCTTCTTGAGGCAGTACAAACATAATACGGACATGGCGCCGAGCCGGACTCAGCTGCAGAGTCTTTGTCAGAAATCTGGCGAAAGCTTCAAGGAGTACGCCCAGAGGTGGCGCGAATTGGCTGCGAGAGTACAACCCCCTATGCTGGAGAGGGAGTTAACTGACATGTTCATTGGTACTCTACAAGGTGTTTTCATGGACCGGATGGGAAGCTGCCCATTCGGTAGTTTTTCAGATGTGGTGATATGCGGAGAGAGGACAGAAAGCCTGATTAAAGCTGGTAAAATTCAGGATGTGGGTTCCTCGTCGTCCAAGAAACCATTTGCTGGGGCACCTCGTCGGAGAGAGGGTGAAGCTAGTGCTGTGCAACATGGCAGACGAGTTGTCAACAGAAACCAATACCGTCAGGTTGCTGCCATAACAATTCCAGTACCTCAACCTCGTCAGCAACAACAACAACAGAGAGTTCAACAACAACCGCCACAACAACAACAACAACAACAACAACGTCCGTATCAGCCAAGGCAGAGGATGCCTGATCGACGTTTTGACCCATTACCGATGACCTATGCTGAGTTGCTACCTGAGCTGCTCAGACTAGGGTTTGTGGAATTGAGGACCATGGCACCATTGACAAAAATACCACCTGGGTATGATGCCAACGTGCGATGTGATTTCCATTCTGGTGCACCGGGGCACCACATTGAGAACTGCAGGGCTTTTCATCATAAAGTCTAGGACTTAATTGACGCTAAAACTATCAATTTGGCTCCTGTGCCGAATGTTGTTAACAACCCTATGCCTCCGCATGGTGCACACAGAGTGAATAGTATTGAAGAGGTAGAAGCTGAAGATCTAGTGGTCAGTGTTGAAGATGTTCAGACTTCTTTGTTGGTTGTGAAGGGCCGTTTGTTGAGTGGAGGTGTTTACCCGGGCTGTTGTGAGAATTGTGTTGATTGTGCTGAATCTGAGAACGGTTGTAATCAGTTAAGGGCTGGTATCCAGGGTTTGATGGATGAGGGCTGTTTGCAATTCAGTCGGGCTGTTAGAGATCGTGGGATGGTGTCAACTGTCACTATCTACTTTAAACCGTCTGATTCTGAACGTGGCCAGAGAACTGTCAATGCACCTGCAATCGTTGGTACTCCTGTTACTATATCTGCTCCAGTAACTGTCAGTGCTCCCACTACTATTGCTGTGTCTGGAAGAAGGTCTGTTGACAGTAGGGCTGTGCCGTGGAGATATGACAACGCGTACCGCAGCAATCGAAGGGCTGAGAATCAGGTCAGGCCAGTGAATCAAGCGCCTGTGACTATCGGTGTGCCAGTGAAAACTCCTGTGGTGGTTAGTCCCGTTGTGGACAATGTTGGTGGACCAGGAGGCTTTACTCGAAATGGACGTCTGTTTGCTCCGCAGCCTTTAAGAGACAACAATGCCGAGGCTCTCGCCAAGGCTAAAGGCAAATAGGTCGTGGTTGATGAAGAACCGTCTCAGAAGGAAGCGTCTGAGGGTTCGTTCGAGAAAGACGTGGAGGAGTTCATGAAGATAATCAAGAAGAGTGACTACAAGATTGTAGATCAACTAAATCAGACTCCGTCCAAAATTTCAATACTCTCGTTGCTTCTGTGCTCTGAGGCACATCGTAATGCCTTGTTGAAGATGTTGAATCTGGCTTACGTGCCTCAAGAGATATCTGTCAACCAGCTGGAGGGTGTGATTGCCAACGTGAGCACCAAGCATGGTTTAGGGTTCACTGACCTAGACTTGACGCCTGAGGGTCGTAATCATAATAAGGCCTTGCATATCACCATGGAGTGCAAGGGTGCTGTTTTGTCTCACGTGCTGGTAGACACTGGCTCGTCGCTAAACGTGTTGCCCAAGCAGATTTTGAAGAAGATTGTTGTTGAAGGGGTAGTGCTCACTCCGAGTGACTTGATTGTTCGTGCATTTGACGGATCCAAACGTTCTGTTTTTGGTGAAGTCACCTTGCCGGTGAAGATAGGTCCGGAGGTCTTTGACATCATCTTCTATGTAATGGACATTCAACCCGCTTATAGTTATTTGTTGGGGCGTCCGTGGATTCATGCAGCAGGGGTAGTTTCGTCGACTCTCCACCAGAAGTTGAAATATGTCTGGAATGGTCAGATTGTGACCGTGTGCGGTGAAGAAGACATTCTGGTGAGTCACCTATCCTCTTTCAAATATGTAGAGGTGGATGGCGAGATCCATGAAACCTTATGCCAGGCATTTGAGACTGTTGCTCTCGAAAGGGTGGCTTTCGCTGATCAGAAAAAGTCGGGTGCCTCAATTGCATCTTATAAGCAGGCCAAAGAGGTTGTTGACTCTGGCAGAGCTGAAGGCTGGGGCAAGATGGTGGATTTGCCTATTAAAGAAGATAAGTTCGGTATTGGCTATCAACCCTTGCAGGCGGAGCAGGGTGTGCAGACAGGTCCGAGTACCTTTACCAGTGCTGGGCTGATGAATCACGGTGACGTCTTTGCGGTTGGTAGTGAAGATGGTGACAGTGATTGTGATCTCGACAACTGGGTTCGCCCGTGTGCACCAGGGGAGTCGATTAACAACTGGACGGCAGAAGATGTGGTCCAAGTTACTCTTCAAACAGAGTAATTTTCTTTTGTTTTTCATTCTGCACAAAACCCTACGTTCTGCCCAAGGCGTAGTGGTTCATTCTAGGGCCTCATCATGTTTTCAATGATTATCATTAATAAAGGACGTTTTGCAAACAATTTTGTGATCCCTGTCTTTCTATTTTTGTTTTTCATTTTTCAAAAAAATAAATAATAAAATGGCAATGTTTTTGTTTTTGTGACTCTCTTGAACTCTTTTTTCTAAAACAAAGCATTAAACATGCAGAAGTGATCTCACGGAATCCACTATGAACAGTTCTGTTATGGCTCAATATGATTTCAATAATCCCATCTACCAAGCTGAAGAGGGGAGTGAGAAAGACTGTGAACTCCCTAAAGAATTGGTCAGATTGTTGAAGCAGGAGGAAAGGGTCATTCAACCTCATCAGGAGGAGCTGGAGATTATCAATCCTGGTACTGAGGATGCCAGAAGAGATATCAAGATCGGGGCTGCTTTGAAGACAGATGTCAAGAGCAGGTTGATTGAGATGCTGAGAGAGTATGTGGAGATATTCGCCTGGTCTTATCAAGATATGCCTGGGTTGGATACCGATATTGTGGTGCATAGACTACCTCTCAGAGAAGATTGTCCTTCGGTCAAGCAGAAGCTTCGTAGAACGAGTCCTGATATGGCTGTTAAAATCAAAGAAGAGGTTCAGAAGCAGTTCGATGCGGGTTTCTTGGCAGTGACAACTTATCCCCCATGGGTGGCCAACATTGTTCCCGTGCCGAAGAAGGATGGCGAAGTCAGAATGTGTGTCGATTACCGGGATTTGAATAGGGCGAGTCCGAAAGATGATTTCCCATTACCTCATATTGATGTATTGGTTGATAATACGGCTCAATCCTCGGTTTTCTCTTTCATGGACGGTTTTTCTGGTTATAATCAGATTAAGATGGCGCCAGAGGACATGGAAAAGACGACATTCATTACGCCTTGGGGCACGTTATGCTATAAGGTGATGCCATTTGGGCTGAAGAATGTCGGTGCTACCTATCAGAGGGCTATGACGACTCTCTTTCATGACATGATGCACAAAGAGATTGAAGTGTACGTGGATGATATGATTGCGAAGTCGCAGACAGAAGAGGAGCACCTGGTTAACTTGCAGAAATTGTTTGATAGGCTGAGAAAGTTCAAACTGAGGCTGAACCCGAACAAGTGTACGTTTGGTGTGAGATCCGGGAAGCTGTTAGGCTTCATTGTCAGTGAGAAAGGGATTGAGGTTGATCCAGCAAAAGTCAAAGCTATACAAGAAATGCCCAAACCGAAAACAGAAAAGCAGGTTCGTGGGTTTTTAGGAAGATTGAACTACATTGCAAGGTTTGTATCTCACCTAACTGCCACGTGTGAACCGATATTCAAATTGCTAAGAAAGAATCAAGCAATCAGGTGGAATGATGATTGTCAGAAAGCTTTTGACAAGATAAAAGAGTATTTACAGAAACCTCCAATCCTGATACCTCCAGTTCCTGGAAGACCGCTGATAATGTACCTGTCAGTGACTGAGAATTCGATGGGGTGTGTATTGGGACAGCATGACGAGTCTGGTCGAAAAGAGCATGCCATATACTACCTTAGCAAAAAGTTTACCGACTGTGAAATCAAATATTCACAACTCGAGAAAACTTGTTGTGCTTTGGCCTGGGCTGCTCGCCGACTGAGGCAGTATATGCTGAACCATACTACCTTGTTGATTTCTAAGATGGATCCAGTGAAGTACATCTTTGAGAAGCCGGCTCTCACCGGACGTGTTTCCCGTTGGCAGATGATTTTAACAGAATATGATATCCAGTACACGTCGCAGAAGGCCATCAAAGGTAGTATTCTGTCAGACTATCTTGCTGAGCAACCGATTGAAGATTATCAGCCTATGATGTTTGAATTCCCAGATGAAGACATCATGTATCTTAAGATGAAAGATTGTGAAGAGCCTCTTGTCGAGGAAGGACCGGATCCTGATGACAAGTGGACACTGATGTTTGATGGGGCTGTGAATATGAATGGCAACGGTGTTGGGGCAGTATTGATTAATCCCAAAGGTGCACATATACCTTTTTCTGCCAGGCTGACTTTTGATGTGACCAACAACGAAGCTGAATATGAGGCTTGTATCATGGGGATAGAAGAAGCCATCGATCTGAGGATTAAGACTCTTGACATTTTTGGAGATTCCGCTCTAGTGATCAATCAGGTCAATGGAGATTGGAATACGAACCAGCCGCATCTAATTCCTTATAGAGATTACACCAGAAGAATACTGACGTTCTTCAAAAAAGTGAAGTTGTATCATGTCCCACGGGATGAGAATCAGATGGCTGATGCCTTGGCTACTTTATCTTCTATGATCAAGGTTCATTGGTGGAATCATGTGCCACATGTTGCGGTGAATCGATTCGAGAGGCCTGCGTACGTGTTTGCAGCCGAGTCTGTTGTTGATGAGAAGCCGTGGTACTATGATATCAAGAACTTCCTCAAGAGCCAGGAGTATCCTGAAGGTGCGTCGAAGAATGACAAGAAAACCCTGAGAGGGCTGGCTGGAAGCTTTTATTTGAATCAGGATGATGTGTTGTACAAAAGGAACTTCGACATGGTTCTGCTCAGATGCGTGGATAGACACGAAGCAGACATGTTGATGCAAGAAGTGCATGAGGGTTCGTTTGGTACCCATGCTGGTGGTCATGCAATGTCGAAGAAATTGTTGAGAACCGGTTATTACTGGATGACTATGGAATCCGGTTGTTTCAAATACGCTCGGAAGTTCCATAAATGTCAAATCTATGCTGATAAGGTGCATGTACCACCAAGCCCTCTGAATGTCATGAATTCGCCTTGGCCGTTCGCCATGTGGGGAATTGATATGATTGGGAAGATTGAGCCTACTGCTTCGAATGGACATCGCTTCGTCCTGGTTGCGATCGACTACTTCACCAAGTGGGTGGAAGCAGCTTCCTATGCTAATGTTACCATACAAGTGGTTGCCCGATTCATCAAGAAGGAAATCATCTGTCGTTATGGGGTTCCTGAGAGAATCATTACTGATAATGGTTCGAATGTCAAGAACAAGATGATGAAAGAACTTTTCAAAGATTTCAAGATTGAGCATCACAATTCTTCTCCTTACAGACCAAAGATGAATGGTGCTGTAGAGGCTGCAAACAAGAATATCAAGAAGATTGTGCAGAAGATGGTTGTGACGTACAAGGATTGGCATGAGATGCTGCCTTTCGCTTTGCATGGGTACCGTACCTCCGTACGTACGTCGACCGGGGCAACCCCGTACTCCCTTGTGTATGGTATGGAAGCAGTCCTACCCGTTGAAGTGGAGATTCCTTCTCTGAGGGTTTTACTGGATGTTAAGCTTGATGAAGCCGAGTGGGTTCGAACAAGGTTTAATGAGTTAAGCCTTATCGAAGAGAGACGGCTAGTTGCTGTTTGCCATGGGCAGTTGTATCAGAGAAGGATGAAGAGAGCCTTTGATCAGAAAATGCATCCTCGAAGCTATCAAATCGGTGATCTAGTTTTGAAGAGGATCCTTCCTCCCGGTACAGATAACAGGGGCAAGTGGACTCCTAATTACCAAGGTCCATATGTTGTGAAGAAGGTTTTCTCCGGTGGAGCCTTGATGCTTACAACTATGGATGGTGAAGATTTTCCGTCCCCTGTTAACTCAGATGTAGTCAAAAAATACTTCGCATAAATTGACCCGCTGGACAAAAAGAATAAAAGAGTCCAGGAAAAAAAGGGCATCCCGGCGAACCCAAAAACAGAAAGAAAAGGTTCGGGAAAAAGCTAGGGATAAAAGAATGAAAAGAATTTGTACACCCGGTAAGTTGAAAACCCGAAAGGGCGATCCAGGCAAAAGAGGGATTAAAGCGAAGACTACAGTCTGAGTTATCTGTACTTCATCGCGCTTCGTCGTCTGCCATCTCCAAAGATGTGATCGGTCCAGTCATTCTTCTCAGAAAGCAAGGAAGTTGGGAGGAAAACTGATGATCTGTGAGTTATAATAGAATTGGGAAATAGTGGATGCCGTGTTCACATTGCCATTAGGAGAGATTTTTCCTTTTGTGCGCAATTACCTCTTTCTAGGAATTGCTTCCCGATGTATTCGCCTTTTTAGGCCCATTTTCAATCAATAAAAGTTGTTATTCAGATAAATAGCTCTCTTGTTTTTATTTTACTGTTTTGTTTGCAAAAACGTCCGAATTTTTGATAAACATTGCATATAAAAACATGAAGGCTAAACAATAACGTGCAAAAAGATAAAACATTTGAAAATCATTTTGAATGTTGAGGACACTTGAGCGTATCTTGTCCATGCAGACCCCCGGGGCATGTTTGTTGAGCTGTTTTGCAGATGGTCATCGGTGAGGACAATTCCCCAGCAGGTATTTCCCCAGTTGAGTTCCCCACTGAGTTGGAAGGATGTTGTATCTCCAGCGGAGATATCAATGGAGTAGCTCTATTCCCCAGAAGTCTGGTTTGAAGTATTGTTATCCCCAGTGTGGTCGTGAGCGCTTGTTCCCAGCAGGGTTGTGGATGTCTATCTCCAGCGTGGTCTGGTATACTTTCCCCACCAGAGTTATTGCTTTTCCTCAGCAAAGTGGTGAATACCTGTTCCTGTCAGGGTTGTGAGTTTTTCCTAGCAGATCTTCCGAGCAGAGGTTTGTGTTGATGTTTTCCCCTGTAGGTTCCCCGAGTGGGTCAGGTTCGGTAAAATTATCTCCAACAGAATTTATCCTACTTGTGGATTGGCAGCTCTCCCCAGTGAAGTCGCCTTGTGTAGTTCCTCAGCAAAGTCGCATTATTTGTTCCCCAAGCGGAGTCTCAGAGTGGATTGGGATCCTTTCCCCAGCAGCAGTTTTATTTCTCCAGCATGAGTGAGAAGTCGGTGCTCTCCCTGCAGAGCATTCCCCAAGCAGGGTCTCCCCACAGAGTTGGAGTATATGATTAGTTGGCTCCCCAGCCGGAGTTCATCATTTTTCATTTGGCATGTAGTAATCATTGCATCCTCAAATCGCGTAGCATTTCCATTCAGTATGGAGCATTACGTTATAGAAAAATTCAAACATATGCATTCATGTGTTGAAACTCACTCAGACCATATCCCCGACAGAGGCAGATCATTGTTCAAACATCTGTACAGCACGTTTGCTACAGTTGCTTCTGACAACATTCAGGATATTCCCCATAGAGGTTTATTTCCTCACCCATCCGTGAACGGAAAGTTTGACTCCCCAGTGAGATCCCCAGCAAGTGGGCAGCCTTGCCTGACATATGTATATGTCATCCTTGCGATACCCGTGAGTGTCGTGGTTTTCCCCACGTGGGTCCTTCCTTTTGGTGTCTGTAGACATCATCTTTCGATGTTCGTAACATCCTCGTTCTGACCCCACAGGTCATCCGTTGATGTCTGTTCACCTCTCCGTTGGTGTCGATAAACGTCGAGTTTTTCCTAGTTGTCCGTTGACATCTAGTTGTATCTTCCCCACAGGTCATCCGTTGATGTCTGTTCACATCTCCGTTGGTGTCGATAAACGTCGAGTTTTTCCTAGTTGTCCGTTGACATCTAGTTGTCTTTCCCACAGGTCATCCGTTGATGTCTGTTCACCTCTCCGTTGGTGTCGATAAACGTCGAGTTTTTCCTAGTTGTCCGTTGACATCTAGTTGTCTTTCCCACAGGTCATCCGTTGATGTCTGTTCACCTCTCCGTTGGTTTCGGTAAACGTTGAGTTTTTCCCAATCGTCCGTTGACGTTTGGTTGTGATTGGCTTTTCCCCAGTAGAATCACCCCTCTCCGTTGGTGTCGATAAACGTCGAGTTTCTCCCTTTCGCCCGTTAACGTCTGGTCGAGTCTTTCCCAGTCATTCATTAATGTCTGGTCTCCTTCTCCGTTGGTGTCGATAAACGTCGAGCTTCTCCCGTTCGTCCGTTGACGTCTGGTCGAGTCTTTCCCAGTCATTCATTAATGTCTGGTCTCCTTCTCCGTTGGTGTCGATAAACGTCGAGCTTCTCCCGTTCGTCCGTTGACGTCTGGTCGAGTCTTTCCCAGTCATTCATTAATGTCTGGTCTCCTTCTCCGTTGGTGTCGATAAACGTCGAGCTTCTCCCGTTTGTCCGTTGACGTCTGGTCGAGTCTTTCCCAGTCATTCATTAATGTCTGGTCTCCTTCTCCGTTGGTGTCGATAAACGTCGAGCTTCTCCCGTTCGTCCGTTGACGTCTGATCGAGTCTTTCCCAGTCATTCATTAATGTCTGGTCTCCTTCTCCGTTGGTGTCGATAAATGTCGAGCTTCTCCCTTTCGTCCGTTGACGTCTGGTCGAGTCTTCCCATTCATCCGTTGATGTCTGGTCACCTCTCCGTTGGTTTTGGTAAACGTTCAGTTTTTCCCATTCGTCCGTTGACGTATGGTTGTATTCCTTTCTTTCCAGTCATCCGTTGATGTCTGGTCACCTCTCCGTTGGTTTCGATAAACGTCGAGTTTTTCCTAGTCGTCCGTTGGCGTCCGGTTGTGATTTCTATTCCCATTCATCATCTTTCGATGTCTGGATGTGACTGTACCTTTGAAAAAAAATCAAAATCCCCAGTAATAAATATCAGATCCAGTTGAAGTTGCCGTTGGTGAACTTTCCTTTCTTGGATTCCCCGCAGAGTGCAAATTTCTACGGTTCTTCGGTATTCAATCCCTGTTTACCCTGAAGGTCTGACAGCCGTTGCTCTCATCCGTTCGGGTTCCCAGTTGATTGAATAGGGGCAGCTGTAGCACCTCAAATTTGCACCTCCCATTTTGTACATACATTTTCATCTTAGGTCATTAGCATTGTATTGTCCATTGCATAGTTCATCAAGTCATCAGTCAAGACTGGTCAGGAGATTCAGTTGTGCAAGCAAGCAAATGCATTTTCTATGGAAGCAAAGCCCTAGGGTTGGTTCAATGAGTTCATGTGACCTAGGGATCATTTTTAAGTGATTTGGGCAAGCATTGAAGGCTCAAAGCTCATCAGTCAACATGCAATTCATCTAAAACCCTAGAAAGTCAACCAAAGTCAACTGTTCATTCAATCATGGATTTGAAGGTGGGAGATGGTTAGAGAGGCCTCATTCATGTCCATACAAGTCTCATTTGACATTTCAAACATCAATAATGAAGAATTTGAGGTCAGATGAAAAGTTTCCAAAAATAGTAAGTGACCTGTAATTTGAAATTGCCAAAAATGGAAAGGTTTTCTCCTCAGGATTACATCATCAAGAAAGCTTCAAATGAAATTTTGTCCAACATGAAAGTTGAAGATATTTCTCTCCCTTTTCCAAAAAGTCCAAGATCATGGATTTATCATGTATGGTTGAAAAGATATGGATCAATCATGGCCAAGTGAATTTGAACTTCAAGAATGCATAACTTTCACACCAAATGTCCAAATGGAGTGGCTCTTTTTGCAAATTTCTCTCTTGATCTCTACTATCCAAATCATGCATAATAAGCCATGCATTTCCATCACAAAAATATTTGCATTTTCATTTGAATTTTGGAGGGAAATTCCAAATTTGAAAATTAGGCATTGTTTTCACATTTTACCATTTGCACTTGGCTCAAAATAGAATTTCAAATGATTTTCAAGCCAATTTCGTGCACTGTTCCATTGGTAATCTCATGCATAAGGTGCATTGTCCAATTTGCATCCACACCTTGTTTTCACTAATAACACTTGCATTGGCTTAATTGTGATTAAGAACTTCATTAACAGAGCATATATAAGCCTAAGCATAACAGAAAACTGCATTAACAACATCACAATTTCCAGATCTGAAATTTTCTTCACTTTGTTCTCTCAAACTTTTCATCAATTTTTTTCAAAAACATTGCATGTTCCTTGATTGATTCATCACCTAGAAGCATTGTAGAGCAAGATTGAAGCAAGATCTAGAGGATTTCGAGCAATTGGAAGTTGTTTCAAAGCTTGCATCCATCCATGGCAGTTGCAAATTCAGCAAGGATCAAGCACGATTGAGCTTTCATTCTTCATCCATTTATCCATATAAGCATTGAGGAACATCTGTTTGTGCATTACAAAGCCTGAAATCACTAATTCCACTTCTGCATCTTCCACAAGGTCAGAATTCGAATGTCTTAATTCATGCAATTGTTAGGTGCTTATGGTAGATCTTTGAACACTGAGCAAACTGAGCTTTGGATCATTAATTTTCATGAAGAAATGAGTTAGATATGCTAGATCTAAGTTTGACATGTGAAACTTCATGGCTTCGAATCATTGAATATAGGTTGGATTAGGTTAAATTAGATATGGATTGTTAATGTATGAGGAGAGATGAACATGATGATGTGCTTATTTTGTGTTTTTGTGAACATTTGTTCTTGGCTTGTATGAACATGATGAATGCGCATGAAGAAGCTAGGGTTTATGTTTCCAGATTGCATTTGATCCATTCCAGCGCGTTGTTGCATGCGTTTGTATGTTTATGGACATGTATTGGTCCAAGTGTCATTGGCGTGGCAATTTGATTGGACGATAGCGCTCAGCATTGCCACATCAGTTAAGTGAAACAGCGCATTTCACTAACTAGCGCTCCAATTCAAAATTCAACTCTGTTTGATTCCTGGCTTAGCCATTTTCCCAAATTGCATTCACATTTTATTTCCTTTTCTCCATCCATTCATGTATATGCTTTATCATGTTTTTTTTTTAATTTTTTCTTTCACTTCAAAAATCATAACTAAATAAATATTCATCCAAATAATGTGTGGATTTTTGCATTGTTCTCCTTGTTGTGTCTAGTTGTTTTTGAGCATTTTTCCAGAAATTAGGCACGGATGGAAATTAATTTTTGCCTAGGGTTTGTTAACATGTATGCTTTTTGAACCTTGCTGGCCATATGCTTTGTGAAATGATGAGTTTTAATCCAATGATTATGAAACTTTGCATGCTTAAACTAGACATCTTGCTGGACATTTTGGTGTTGAGTTTGCAATTTTATCATTTGTGGTTGCTGAGATATGCTCATGTTAATGTAGGTGTGACAATGTGTGTCACACCTTTGCTTGCTCAATTTGATGAATTTCTTTTCCATTCCAAATGAACTCCAAATGATGTGATTTTTTGTATGATGCTTCTTATGGACGTTGTGATGGATCATGAATTTTCTTGGAATTTTTGGATTCATTTCTGATTTGTTTGAGATTTTTCTTTTTGGATTGCCATTTGTGAGCTTTTGAATAGTCTTGAACTTCAATGATTTGTGAAATGATGGTTGTTTATCCTATGGATGTGAAATTTTACACATTGTTTCTAGACACGTTGTAGTTTGTTGTGGCTTTGGTTTGAGGTCTTTACCATTTGTCAATTCTGTTTTAGGCTTGTGCTAAGTTGATGTATCAAATTGTGTCCTATTTGAGCTTGTTTGTGCTTACCTTGCCTTATGGAATTTGATTACCATGCTTAGACTTGTCCAAATGCCTTGATTTTTGGTGTGTTGATCATGTTGTGTGTTCTGTTTAGCCATGATCTTTTCTTGGGATTAATTGAATCATTTTGGAATTAATGTGCATTTGTTCATTCTGTTGGCTCAATGTGCTTTCAACTTGCATGCCTTGCCTTATTTGATTTGTCAAATGAATTTGGTTGATGCTATTGACATGAGACCTTTTAGATTGTGTTCTTAGTTGATTAAGGTTGCTTCATGTCAATTTTCATGTTCTGTTTTGGATTTTTTCTCCATCTTTGACCCTAGGCCTTGTCCTAGTGGTTTGTGCTTATGTTTGAGCTTTGTTTTCAGGTTAAGAAGCACATGGCCATAAGAAGATTGATTCACTTGCTTAAGTTGACTAATTGGCTAATGTTGACTAATCTTGAGTTGTTTTGTAGGTGGCTCTTAGCTCATTTGAGTTGAGCTTATGCCTTGCACCTTGTTGCATTGCTTGTTTGACTATGTCTGTTGACTGTGGATTATTAACTGTCTGTTTGACTTTTGACTTGTATACTGATTGAGTTGGATTGTTTTCAGGTACATTAGTTGCTTAAGTTCATTGTGAACTTGCTTTTGCTTTGCTTAGTTGCTTAACCATTTGAGGTATAACTCACTGACTTCATGTAGTTTGGAAGACCTGTCCTGTTACTTGGGCAGGCACCTGTCCGAAGTCCTCCTTAAGAGGCAATGCTTGTGTTTGTTTATCTTTGTGCCAAGCAGGAAAAGACCTATATGAGGCAATTGGCAGATAAAAGAGATGTGTAATCCATCTCCTGCTAGTCAGTGTGTCATCCTTCTGCTCACATTACATGTTGATGCATTGTGGATATTAACCCAAGATCTTTGTTGTGTCAGTCATATGTGGATAGAAGAGTTCCAACTTTCTGAACTCCCACTTTCATTTGTCTGAAGCTCTACCAAGCCAAGGATAAGAGCTGTGAGGCACACCCCTCACTTCCCATTTCATCTGCTTATCCCTAAGTCTCAATGTTAGGGTTAAGAGCTAATTACACCCGATGCCAGTTGGCTTGTGTTTCACAGCCTAACCTTGTGTGAGCCCACTTTGTTTGTATATAGTGTGTGCTATTTGTGTGATTGTTTGCTTTGCTTGTGCTGCTTAGGATAGCTTTCTCCCTGTGCAAGTTAGATAGAAACCTCGACCTAGGACCATGGTGAATTTGCATGATAACTATTAGGCTCGAGTTAGTCTCGCTTCTAGTATGTCATTTCCCAGTCTCTGGTTAGGCTAGTCCTTTATCCCTGCGTAGGGGAACTACGGCAACTCTGATTCTCATGTCCAGATGAGATACGTAGGCATGAGATGCGATGTCTTGTCGAGTTTGACTAACAACTAACACTAATTCTTTTCTCTCGCCTTTGTTGCGATTGAGACCTTCCCTTTCTCTTGCCCTGGTTGCAATCGAGACCCTTCTATGTGTGTTTGTCTGCTTGGAGTCTGACGTAAGTCCAGCGATTGGCAGTCGGTTTCCTGTGTTTTGTTTGTCTGCTTGGAGTCTGACATAAGTCCAGTGATTGGCAGTCGGTTTCCTGTGTTTTGTTTGTTTGTTGGAGTCTGACGTAAGTCCAGCGATTGGCAGTCGGTTTCCTGTGTTTTGTTTGTTTGTTGGAGTCTGACGTAAGTCCAGCGATTGGCAGTCGGTTTCCTGTGTTTTGTTTGTCTACTTGGAGTCTGACATAAGTCCAGCGATTGGCAGTCGGGTTCCTGCGTGTGTGTTTGTTGGTTCGGAGTCTGATGTAAGTCCAGCGATTGGCATTCGGTTTCCATGTTTGCCTGTTTGTGTGGAGTCTGACGTAAGTCCAGCGATTGGCAGTCGGTTTCCTGTATGGTTTTGTTTGGCGTGCGTTAGCCGAGCTACGAGTGCTCTGATTCTTCTTTAGTCTGAGAAGATACGTATGCATAGGATGCGACATCCTAGCGAGCACGTTTCCCCCTGTCCCGAACTACGTCGACTCTGATGTCTGTGCCTGACAGGCTACGTAGGCCCAGGATGCGATATCCTGCCGAGTTAGTCTCTTTTGTTTTCTGTGTCTCTTTCAGCCAGTGTTTGATGTTTGTTTGAGCAGTGTTCAGCAACCTTTATCCTTCCTTTTGTGCGTGGATCCCGTCGAGTACGACGGATGCGTAGGGGTGCTAATACCTTCCCTTCGCATAACTGACTCCCGATCCCCTCTCTCTTTGGTCGCGAGACCATGTCTTTTCCAGGTTTACTTCGAGCATTTCCTTTCTCTCTTTTGGGATAAATAACGCACGGTGGCGGCTCTGTTGTTTTGTTTTCCCACCGGTTTTTCGCGTAATGCGACACCTCTCCATCTTTCTTCTTTGCAAACGCCCCATAACGCTTGGCAGAAGAGCCTTCCTCTCTGGCCAGACGTCCTTCTCTAACCCCTTCTTCTAAACGCATCCTCATATTCACCATCTCGGTGAAGTTAGAAGGAGCGCTAGCAATCATCCGCTCATAATAGAATGAACTCAAGGTCTTCAGAAAGATCTTGGTCATTTCCTTCTCTTCTAGCGGAGGCACGATCTGTGCTGCCACCTCTCGCCACCTTTCGACATACTCTTGGAATGTTTCCTTGTCCTTCTGGGACATGACCCTCAACTGATCCCTATCGGGAGCCATATCCATGTTATATTTATATTTCTTGATGAAGGCCTCGCCAAGATCGTTGAAGGATCGGATGTTCGCACTGTCTAGCCCCATGTACCAACGCAGAGCAGCACCGGACAGACTGTCCTGGAAATAGTGAATGAGTAACTGGTCGTTATCAGTCTGAGTAGACATCCTCCTGGCATACATGACCAGGTGGCTGAGAGGACAAGTATTTCCCATGTACTTTTCAAAGTCAGGGACCTTGAATTTCACAGGAATCTTCATGTTTGGAACTAAGCAGAGATCGGTAGCAGACTTGCCGTAGAGATCCTTTCCCCTAAGAGTTTTCAATTCCTTGCGAAGCTCAAGAAATTGATCATTCATAGCATTCATCTTCTCATAGACATTTGGGCCCTCAGACGGCTCAGAATGATAGATGGTGTCGTCTACCCTAGGCATGGTATGCACGACAGGAGGAGGAACAGCAAGGACCAGGCTAGATGCCGGCATAGAAGAAAAAGTTGGCGCAGGACCCTCAGGCATGAAATTAGGAGGCATCCCCCACGGAAACCCGGTTGGCATGGCTGTCGGAGCAAAATGTGCGCTGGCTGCAGGCACAGTTGAGGAAACAACCTCAGAGATAACTGTCCTCTGGGGAGGAGTTGAAGGTGTCGGAGAAGACTGGCTATGGGCAGCCAAGAATGATTCCATCAAAGCGCTCAATCTAGCCACTTCCTCCTTGAGTTCACCGTTCTCTTGCTCTAGTTGATCCATCAGTCTTGCAGAGTTGGCTCTAGTGTAGTACCGGTGAGTCAGCTTGTCTTCAAAATAAGTGAAGAACACAAAGTTAGACCACATGACAAGAGGCCGGAAACAAAACCTGCTTATGCACATGATGCATGCAATGCTTGTGCACATGATTTATTTTTATATTTCAAAGGAACTTTAGGGTTTTACTTGCAAATTTTGGAATCATTTAACATTCATTGCATATAGAAATATCTCATTAAATAATGTCAGGAAAAAGAAGTACAACAATGTCAATCATGTACAAGAGGAAAGGAAGATAATCATCCTATGGATCCCTAGAAACAATCATCTAAAGCTCGGGACACAGGAAGATAAGATGCGCGAAGCCTCTTCACTTCCCTTTCATAGGCTGCCTCTATATCCGCCTTCTCTTTGGCGAGTCGATCGTACTTCCTCTTCCAAAACTTGGAAGACTGAGGGAGTAGAGAAGTCCATGCATCGTTAGGATCATCAATAACTTGATGCTCGAAGAACTCAATCAAAGCATCCTTCTCCTTAATCTGCTGAAGCAACTCTTCATGTTCACGGATCCAAGCACGTGAACGGTCTTTGTCTCTCAACTCCTCTACTCCTTGATTAGGGAGGGTTGAAGGCCCAGCCACAATCATAGGTGTAGGTCTCGGATACTCGTAAGGCATGAGATACTCAGACGCTCTCTTCCTTACCCAAGCAGTGTAAGGCTCCAAAGCAATGCAATTCTTAGGACCCAACTCCTTCCTTCCTTTCTTATGAATCTTGCACCAAGCGTGGACCATCCTAGCTTTCAAGCCTTGGGGATCTTTACCCTCCTGAAAGAACACACCCTCTAACAAAATGTTATTAGAGGGTACCCAAGCTGACGACGTGCCAAAACAGGGTTGTAGTTAATCCCACCACATGTACCAAGAAGAGGTACATTGGAGAACTCACCACAAGAGTTGATAATCTGCACACCATCATACACACGGTTATACCAAGATATATCATCATTAGTGAGAGACATAAGTCTCGTGGACCACCGTAGACATCCCTTGTTCTCCTTGAAGGCGACCGTTTGCGGTAAGTGAGAAATAAACCACTTATACAACAGAGGCAAACAGCATACAATGGCGGCACCACCCTTTGCATTCCTCAGATGCAAAGAGAAATAGGTATCACCCAACAGAGTCGGAACGAGATTAAGAGTAGAGAAGATCCTAATAGCATTCACATCCACAAACTTGTCGATGTTGGGGAACAATACCAATCTATAGATGAGAAGTACAAATATGGCCTCAAAGGCGTCCTCACTCATGGCCTTCCCATACATAGTAGCTTGAGCAATGAGGAACTCAGAAGGGAGACCTTGAATTCCACCTTTGGTAGTCATATGAGCACCAACTAGAGATTCATCTATGTGCAACATGTCTGCTATCTCTTGAGAAGTAGGAATACTCTCCAAGCCACTGAACGACAATTGGTCTAGAATAGGTATACCCACAAGGTAGGCATACTCCTCAAGTGTGGGCAAAAGCTAGAAATCCAGAAATGTGAAGAAACGGTACAAGGGATCGTAAAACTGCACCAATACACTCATCAACCCTTCATCCACCTGAGTAGTCAGAAGAGAAAGAAGCTTCCCAAAACAAGCCTTGAAACCCAAAGGATCTAGTACATAGGATGTCAGATTCCTTAACTCTTTCAAATCTGGTTGTCTGAAACTGTACTTCTTTGTATTTCTTCTTTGTCTTTCCATGTCTGAAATTTTGCAAATAAGCCCCTTAGGTTCCTTGAAAAATTTCTTTATTATTGATGATATGGATGCAAATGAGTGCATGAATGCATGAATGCAACAATCACACTCAAGGATCAAGTAAAGCACACCAAACAAAGGTCATGGGATGGATCATATCATCCTTATTATCAATCATCCATTTTGGTGGATTATGGTTTACACCTTATCAACACCCAAGTTCCATTGATATTAAGGATACATGAACGGATCAACCATGAATCAAGGGTTTGTTGCAAGTCACGAGCATGGAGTCTCGGTTAAGAATCACCCAAAGGGAATGTACTATGGTTTAAACCTGCCAAACATGTTCTACAAGAGGTTCCCATAGTCATCATCCCATCTTTCGGATATTATCGGAGAAACGACTACTCGTATTCCAAAAATATTCTCAAGAGAGACTCTTATGAGTGGAGTATCGCGTAACAATCGTATCAAATCTTACACTTGAACGACTTTCGCACTACATCCTAAGAATAGGCCAAGATGGGCTTGGTAAACTAAGGTCCTTGGCTTCTAAGGTCTATATTGAAAAGAATAATGTCTAACCACAACTACTTGTGTGACATTATTGATCCTAACATGACCTCCACCAAGTGAATGGACTTGCAAGTCAACTTGCTAAGGAATAACTCCACACAAGTCAACAAGACCATGCCATTCTCCTATCCTAAGTGCACTCGAGTCCGGGTATAGAACTCATCTCACAAAGATCACCAAGCATACAAGGAATTAATATCAAGCAAATCAATCATTACATACAATACAGTAATCCCAAATTGCACAAAAATATGTCACAAAACAATACAAAACAACAAGCATGAAAAGTTGGCAAAACCCACTAGGCACGTGACGTCCCCAACAGAGTCGCCACTTTTCTGTAGCGGGGTATTCGTTACCATCATAGATATTGACTAAATCCAAGGTAAATCATACAAGTCGAGTCGCCACCGCACTTCTATTTATCCAAAGGAATGGTTAGAAAGCGAACAAAAACATAAAAGTTTTAACAAAAACTAGTAAAAGAAACAGAGATCTGGGTAAGGGGGTTAGTTATGCAATGGGAAGGTGTTAGGCACCCAAAACATCCTAGGTACTCCTAGGGAGCCCTTTTCATACTTGTAAAGGTTGTTGTTTTGTGAAAATTTGTTTGTGCAAACATGATTGAAGAGATGAGAAGAGAATATACAAGTTTATTTACATTTTGTGTTTGGATGGATGAACCCATTGCCTACGTACCATCTTATAAAAAGATTAGGATTAAAACCTCGTAGTTTGGGGTAAAAATCTCAAAACAAGTTGGTGAATTGATTGGTCCAAAAGCCTTAAGGTCTTTTGTTATCAAAGGGAGAAAACTCAACCAAACCACAAATCCACCATGTGAGGATAGCTTCAACATGCAAGTGAGGGGTTAACCCTATAATAAGCATGGAAGACTCATTGTCCATCACTAAGGATATAAGTGAGTATTACATCTACCACAAGGATAACTCAAACCTAATAGCTAAAGGTTATGAAAAAATTTAATTAAGAAAGTGGCCATTGGAACCATAAAAAATAATTTGAATGGGTTATATTTACCCATTAGAAGTATGTACAAAATGGTCAAAGTTTACTTAAAGACTCAATTCAAAATAAGTGTTATGAAAAGAAAGTTTGAAAATCAAAAGCATAAGGCTTAGGTTTCTAATGTTGGAAAACAATAATTAAGTAATTGCACAAAAAGTTTTGGCTTGGGTTAGAGTGGGGAGAAGAAGAAGAATGGCTAAGTCCTAAGGAAAATAAAAAGGGAAATGGAAAGAAATGAAACCACACTAGGAGTCCCTCTCTTGAGATCATATTGATGATCCAAGTAGCTCCCATCCTTTGGAACAAAGCAACCACAAAGCAAATATCTCAAGCAATCAAACACAAGGTCATGCTTTCAAGAATCCTCCAATGGCTTTTGCATCTCTCTCTTTAGATGAACATGGCAATGGTCCTCCAATCAAACTTAAATGGTGATTCCTAGCACAAAAGCACACACATCAAAAGTTTCATGAAGTAAAACAAAAAATGGACATGAGTGAGTTTAGAGATTTGGTCCTTCCAATCCATCTTCATCATTAAGATCCTTTTACTCCAATTTTGCATAAGGAAAGTCCTAGAATCTAAGTCCAATTCTCCATTTCTTTGCATAGGGGAAGTCTTAGAAACTAAGTCAATTTCTTTGCACTTTGGTCCACAACAAACAAAGCAAAACACACAATTATGTGCTCAAGTGAGCAAAAGGCAAATTGCACTAAAGTAAATTACATGAAGTAAATGTTAATTGTCAATAGTTAGTATTAGTAGTTAGTGAGCCATAAGGCAAATTTAGCGCTATGTTAAGCAATCGTAATTGGACTTATGTAGAAGTCACAACTATCTGAGGTCGGTCAATAATAATGTAGGCAACAAACACAAGTTAGGAGTCTAAGTGATTTATCCTAAGTTCAACAAGGTCAAACAAAGTTTGACAAAAAATTTCAGCATTTTTAAATGTGAGAAACTATTTATAATCAATTAAAAATGAATAAAAATAACCTAATTGAACTAAAATCTCAAATAAATCTCAAATCAATTCAAAAATTGATGAGAATATTTTTCATAGATCCATCATCACTCAAATTGGTTAGGAAAATATTTTTGCATTTTTTGAATATCAAAAACTATTTAAAATGAATTAAAAATAACCAGAAAAGAGAAAATTCACAAAAAATATCAAATGACAAAATAAAAAATATTAAAAATCAGAAATAGAAACTAGAATTTATTTGGGAAATAATGCAATTGGTCCCATAATTTTTGGACCAATAATGAGAGAGATATGAATTTTAGAAAATGAAATGGAATTAAAAAATAGAATAGAAATTAAAATCAGAATTTAAAAAGATGGAAAAGCGTGGGCTGTCCGATGCACTTTCATTAATTGACGTGGATCATCACGTGGCGAAGAAGCGCACGCTCACCATACACCCTAGTTAACTAAATCACATAGTGCATTAAAATAAGTAATAATGTTGGACAACCAGGATTAAATCTGAAAACGAGATCAAACGGTCCAGATTCAAACTGGACATGATGAAGCCACCGGAGTCACCGTCTTCTCCGGTGAGCTTCCCAGATTCCGACCAAGTTGCAGAAAATAAAAAGGCAACCAAAATGTGCGATCTATACATTAATAGAAAGTTGGGATGATGTACATCATCCCTATACCATCCATTTTCATTCTAGATCTCTATGATTTGAGAAATCAGAAGTTGAAAATTCTGGTGTTCATCATGAACTCAATGAATTGCAAAAATCAAAAGCATAAACATGATGCCTCTATTGAGAGGACTTCAGCCAACACAAAATCATAGCCAATAGGTCAAAGGATGAAGAGAATTGAAGCAAATACCAGTTGAAGTTCAAGTTTGAGTTCTGGTGATTTGAGCTTGAAACCTTGCTTGCCTTGCTAAAACAGAAGTTCTATGGATCAAGGTGAAAAGGTCTAGGAACTTTTAGATCTAAGAAAATAGTCGAGGAAACTGAATTCTAGATCTGAAATTTTTAGAGAAAAGAGAGAGTTCCTTTGGTGTGAGGGTGGGGATTCAATTCAGCAGAGGTTCAGGCGCCTTCAGGTTGAAGAATTAAGAGGGCAAGGCATTGTATTTATAGATGGAGGGAGCTGCAAGCATCATCAAACTCGTGTGCATGGGAGAAGAGGGCCTCCATGCATGGGCCTGTACAGGCGCATGGAGGGCCCAATTCTGATTGGAATTGCAAGCTAAACATCACCAAATATGAATTGGACGTGTAGATTGGATGTTAATGAATCATGCATGGCAATCGGAATGATTTTCATAAAATGCACTATTTCAATGAAGCCTTCGAAAATGCCATGTCCAAAATCAAAATGTAAGCTTATGAGTAATGGTTGGAAAGCTTATTGCATAAGGAACAAATGTCATGTTGATCAAAACTTCATTTGGGCCTTGGAAATTAGTGAAATTTGAGCTTAAGGTGTGATGTGCAAAACATGTCAAGGCAAGGTTTCTAAAATTGGCCAGCTTTCAAGCCCTTCTGTTTTGATGATGCAAGCTCCAAATGAAAAGACCTCCAACATCAAAGTTGTAGATCGTTTGAAGGCAATCAAAATGGACTTAAGTTGTGCATCATTTGGAATTTTGATGAAGAAGTTATGGGCACTTGAAGTTGGACTTTTTTAACTTTTAATGCCTTTGGCCAAAAAGGACCTATAATGTCTTGCATTATCACTTGTGTTTCCTTTGAGATTTTGAAATTTTGTCCAACATAAATTTTGAAGTAGACATCTTAAGATTTCCAATGCATTTGATCCCACCTCAAAATAATATAAAATGAATGAGTTATTTCCTTGGGAAGTTGACCTAAAATTAGGGTTTCAGTCAAAATGACCTATAATGTATTGGAATGGAAGATGGTTTTTCAAGCTTCAAATAAAATTTTGATGAAAATGAAAGTTGTTCATATTGTCCTTAAGAACATATGTTCTTTTGGAACCATTTCCATTTGACCAACACATAAAAAGTTAGGTCTCAGTGTATTTCAAAATAGTCAGATGAATTGACTGATCAACTTCTCAAATCCATGACTCATACCTTGATGAATTGATGATTGAAGACACTTAAATAAGTTCAAATATGCATGAAATGATGAATTAAAGAACTTCCCTTGATTGTATTTGATCATGGGCTGAGGTTGCTTCATGAGCAAGGCATTGTGATGCACAGATGAATTAGGGCTTCTCTGGGGAACAAACCTCAAACCCTTGACTTGCTTTGATCAAAGTGATGAATTGAGATGATAGGGAGGCATATTTTATGGATGAGAGCTTTGGGAACCATTACCATGCTTTCTTTCATCTTCTCTTGGCCATATCATTGCACAAAGGATCTCCTAGAAGCTTTTGGCCTTGTGATTACTCAAGCTACAAACAAAAGATGTTAGTGACATATTTTTGTGCTTTTGGTTAGTGAATAAAATGAGAAAAGCAATGATATACAATTCAAACATGCTTGGTGATCTCAAACCACTCACAAGGAGTCCCACCCAAAGGCAAGGAGAACCAAGATGCTCAAAGATCCTTGAGGCTATACAAATGCAATGTTATGATGCCATGAGGGATCTTAGGGACAAAATTGGGGTCTTACAGGTATTATGTTAGGATACTCTGAACGTTCTAAAGGCTACAGAGTATACAATACAGAAACCAATATTGTGGAAGAATCAATTCATGTCAGATTTGATGATAAGCTTGACCCTGAAAAGTCAAAGCTAGTTGAAAAACTTGCAGATTTGGAGATCACTCTTGCAGGATCTGACGAGAAGATTGAAGCTCTAGAAGCAACTGCCAGTCAAACTCCAGAAGGAACTAACTTCCCAGTAATCCCAAAGAAATCTAAAAGTCGCCTCAACATATCTGAAGAGTTGATTCTGGGAAATAAGGACGAACCTGTCCGAACCAGGTCCACCTTCAAGACCTCTGAAGAAACTCCTCTGGGACTAATATCTCTGATCGAGCCTACGTCCTGTGATGAGGCACTTCAAGATAGCGATTGGGTTCTAGCCATGCAAGAAGAGCTAGATCAATTCACAAAGAACGATGTCTGGGATCTTGTTCCTAAGCCCAGAGGCACTCACGTTATCGGAACCAGATGGGTGTTCAGAAACACGCTGAATGAGAAAGGAGAAGTCGTCAGAAACAAAGCTCGACTGGTGGCTCAAGGTTATAGTCAACAAGAAGGTATTGACTACAATGAAACCTTTGCTCCAGTCGCCAGGTTAGAATCTATTCGCCTACTTGTATCATTCGCTATAAATTATTCTATCAAATTATATCAAATGGATGTCAAGAGCGTATTCCTTAATGGTTATATATCAGAAGAAGTGTATGTCAACCAACCTCCAGGTTTTAAAAATCCAAATTATCCAGAACATGTCTTTAAACTTAAGAAATCTTTATATGGACTTAAACAAGCTCCCAGAGCTTGGTATGAACGATTAAGTAATTTTCTTCTGGAACATAATTTTATCAGAGGGAAAGTTGACTCTACACTCTTCTGTAAAAACCTTAACAATGATCTCATGATATGCCAGATATACGTTGATGATATCATTTTTGGTTCAGCTAACGCCTCTGTATGTCAAGAATTCTCTGAGCTAATGCACGCAGAATTTGAAATGAGCTTAATGCAAGAACTAAAGTTCTTTCTAGGAATTCAAATCAACCAAACTTCAGAAGTCACGTACGTTCATCAAAGAAAATACATAAAAGACATTCTGAAGAAATTTGATATGGCTGAATCCAATTTTGCAAAGACTCCCATGCACCCCACCTGCATTCTAGAAAAGGAAGAAGTCAGTAAAAAGGTTTGTCAGAAGCTCTATCGTGGTATGATAGGCTCCCTTCTCTATCTGACTGCTACTCGCCCTGATATTCTATTTAGTATTTGTCGTTGTGCTAGATTTCAATCAGATCCTAGAGAAACTCACTTAGCAGCAGTTAAGAGAATTTTCAAATATCTGAAAAGAACTCCTAACCTGGGGCTGATGCATGAGAAAACATCAGAGTATAGACTTTCTGGCTATTGTGATGCAGATTACGCAGGAGATAGATTGGAACGAAAAAGCACATCTGGAAATTGTCAGCTCTTGGGAAACAATCTGATATCCTGGGCCAGCAAAAGACAATCAACCATAGCCCTCTCCACGGCCGAAGCAGAATACATCTCAGCATCACTGTGCACTACTCAGATGCTTTGGATGAAGAATCAGTTAGAGGATCTGCAAATCTTCGAGAGTAACATTCCTATCTTTTATGATAATACTGCTGCCATTTGTTTAAGTAAGAATCCCATTTTACAATCCAGAGTTAAGCACATTGAAATAAAACATCATTTTATCAGAGACTATGTTCAGAAAGGGGTAGTAACATTGAAATTCATTGATACAGATCATCAATGAGCCGATATCTTTACTAAACCCTTAGCTGAAGATAGATTCCTATTTATTTTAGAAAATCTGAACATTCAAAACTGCCCTGAATAATCTGTGCCTCTGAAGTTGTAAAATGCGACTCTGATGTAAACACAATGGATTCTGCCTCTGACTCTGATGCTTCTACCAAGATAGAAGTTATCCGAGTTAGAATTCTCCAGGAACCAATCCTTTGGTATTCCTGAAGATCAGATAAAGCAAAACGTGGAGTGCCTTGCGTCTGACCTTGGAACTTCTAGACAGCTGTCTAGCAGTAATCAAGGAACAGTCCCTTGAAATCTCCTCGAGCAGTGTACCAGCTGTTGGGATTAGACATCATTTATGAGTTGTAATCATTTTCCCCTCCAAACGTGCTAACTTGGTTTTTGTGCTAAACTCTAATTTGTGTGTCGTTTTGCATGCGCCCTAATTTGGGTATTTAAACACATTCATTTCACACATTGCACACTTTTCAGTCTCACGCACGCTTAAAACCTCAGTTCTCTCAAGGCATTTCTGCAAGCAGTTCTTCATCTTCATCTCAGTTCTTCATCAACATCATGGATGCTTAACAACAAGCTGTGTACAACTTCTCTCAACAAATGGGTTCAAGCGAACAAGTTCAAAGCTCAAGCAACCCAACAGTTACAGGCGTCACCACAACACAAATCTACAAGGAGCCTCACATTCTTGATCGTGAGCCTCATATTCATCTTGCAACGCCATTTGAAAAACTGGAAGTCTTATGTGAATCCTTGGTGGATTTTGACAATATGAAAAGGAATGGCATAGACCTCACTGAAGAACTCAACAAACAAGGTTGGGGAAACTACTTTCAACGTCTCTATGGTCCAGTTTACCCAAATCTTGTGAAGGAATTCTGGAGATTCGCTGACGCTGATGATCACTTCACCGTCTCCTATGTTCTGGGTGTCAAGATTTTGATTACTGAGAAGGCTATTGCTGCTCTTCTGGGTATGGAAAAGGATGGAGGCAGAAGAATCTACAACATCAATCCTAGGGCAAAATACTTGTCCCAAGAGATTAACCCAACAATCTTCAAGCAGAACGCAGAAGGCAATCCTTCCAAGAACAAGGAGCTACTTCAGAACCTCCGGGTTTGGCTGAAGATCATTCTGGGTACCATCCATCATCGCTCAGCGTCAAACTCCTCAGACTACATCAACACAGATCAGAAATGCATTTTGTACTGCATTCACAAGGGTCTGAAGCTCTGCCTTCCAGCACTTCTCTTCAAATACCTCAGAGACTCTGTGCGGGATACCAGAAATCACATGAAGCCCAGAACCTACATCCCTCTGGGAAGGTTAATCTCTGACTTTCTGATTGAAAGTCGTCTGGTGGACCATTTGTTAAAGCACAGACTCATGGAGGATGTGGCGATCGATGTTGGAAAACCTATCAACGCCAAGAATCTGAAGAGCATGGGGATTCTGGATAAGGTCAACGTTAGACCTACTCTGGACACTTATTGGGATGCTTTAAAAGATCATAGGGAAATCCCTCATGGTCTATATTTGTTCTCAAGGGAAGACCCCCGAGATGTAATCCTCTTTTATCTACAAGGTCTGAAGGACGAAGGAGTGGATATCTCAGACTTCCATTTAAGCGATCTACCAGATAAGGCTCCGAACTTCATGAGGCATAAAAGAGGTCCCTCTGAGAAGACATCGCAGGCGAAGAAAGCAAAACTAGGAGAATCCTCCGGATCAAGACCTCCAGCACCTCTGCATGAGCCTTCTGGTAAGTCTGTCTCTCCTGCTCCCTCTGCACAAACACAGTCAATTGCTTCTTCTATACCTCATCCAACACCCATATACACTCAATCTGAAACCCCTCCTTCAACCACCAGAACATCTCAACCACTCCAAAAATTCAACCTTCCCACCACCACCTTACCCTTATCTGAAGCTGAAAGGCTGAATGAAACCACCTCTTCATCTTCTTCCCCATAATCACCCCCTACTTCACCATCTCATTCGACACAGAACCCTATGACCCCTCTTCTCCCACTCTAGCCCAACTTCAGACTCAGAACCTTGCCTCACAACAACCACAACAATCTCCACCTGAACCTGAAGTAACCTCACCACCCACAGAACAACCAAACCTAACACCATCTGACGTTCAACCCTCTGACCCAAACACCTCTGACATACCCCCTCCAAACACTTCCGCTGAACCACAAACTCTCAACCTAAGCCCTCCCACTTCTCCACCTCTACCATCTGAACCACAAAACTCCCTACTAACCCTAGAGGAAGCAATTATGTTGTTTGCAGGAGCATCAGTTGACAAGGTCAAGTCTCTGACCATCAACTCTGGCATCAGTGATGATCCTTCAGCTGTTAGGACACACTGGAACAGAGTTATTGGCTGGATGACCTCTGAAGCCTTTAAACTGAAGAGCCTCTCTGAGCAAGTCAGAAACGACTTCATCAGAGACGCTGAAGTTAGACTACAGGAGCGATTAGCCAGAGAAGTTGAGGAACAGGCCAGAAAGGAAGCAGAAGAAAAAGCAAGGCAAGAAGAAATTCAAAGGGTTAAGGAAACTGAAGCCAAAGCTCTAACTGACGCTGGTGCTGCTGAAAGCTGAAGCAAAAGCTGCTGCTGAAGCTGAAGCTAAAGCCGCTGCTGAAGCTGAAGCTCGCCGTGCTGAAGAACAGAATGCTCTGACTCAGGGGGTTTCCTCTACCTTTTTCCCTCTGGTTCTCAAGACTCTTGAGGAACTTCAGAAGGAGCAGAAGGAAGTCCGAGCCAGATTGGATCAACAGGACACAGTCAACGCCAACATCCAGAATCTGCTGACCCAACTGCTTCAGAGGATGCCTCCTCCTCCCAACCCTTAGGCACCTAAGTTTTTTTGCTTGTTACTATCTGTTTCTGCTTGTTTTGGCTTTCTGCTGTTTATGCTCATATCTGAATATATATACTTTCCTTTCCTTTATTTTTGCTAAGTCTTTTTTATTCTGACAAAAAGGGGGAGAAATAAAAACAGCTCTGATGAAAACATATTTAAATCCTTCAGTACTCTACAAACATATTATTCAATAAAAATCTATCTAACCCTCCTTGACTCAGATATTTGCAGAAGAGTATGTAGAAACATCATTGCATGGAAGCTCTGGTAAGAACTTCTGAACTCCCAGACTTATCTCAGGGGGAGCTCACTTCTATCTGATCTGATAAATTCTTATATCTGAATGTTTCATCCATTAGTTAAGATTGTTTTGTCATCATCAAAAAGGGGGAGATTGTAAGAACAAAATTAGTTCTACAATAGATTCCAGGATTTTGATGATAACAAAGGATGAAACCAAAAATGGCACCCTAACGAAATTTCTCTAAGTGTGCAGGACTCTGAACAAGAACAAAGGAATCTGATCACTTTATCAGATACAGAATCTAATCAGATATAAAGTACTAGAAGATCAGAAGCATCTGAAGAAGAAGCGCGCTCTAGAAGTTCTGACTCTGAGCAAAACAGGACAGCAAAATACCAGAAGCTCTAATTTTCCTATGGAATCAACTCTGATGATCTAAAAGACCAGGACTCTTAGAAGCTCTGATGTAACTTCAACTCAATCTCCGATTGACAGAGATAACGAAGATTCTGACGAAGGTTCTCCAAATCCAGAATAAGTAACGGAAACAACAACTTCAAATGGAAAGAAAGTATATTTGGAAAGAAGTTATTCAGGGAGACAAATTTGTTATGGCAAGAAACACAGAAGTAATGGAATTAAACCCTCATCAAAGACAAATATTCTGCCATCACTACAACGGTCCTTTCACCACTATATAAAGGACAACATACCTCAGTGAGAGACACACCTGAACGCACAGAAATTCTTTACCCTCTCTCTTAGTTTTTCACGAGTTGTTGCTCATACGTGAAAACACTTGCTTGCTCTACATGCTGTAATATTTGCTTAATCTTAGAAGCACTTTAGATTACAAATTCCTTTTGTTAAATTGGTTTTGTTCCTCAAGTGACTCTGCGTAGTCTGTATACTTGGGAGGACTAAGAGATCTTTCTCTTAGACGTTGGTTGTAATAATCTTTCAAGAATAGTGGATTAAGTCCTTTTTGAAGGCGAAATCACCTTGGCCGGGTGGACTGGAGTAGCTTTTTGTTATAAGCGAACCAGTATAAAATCCTGTGTATTCTTATTCTGCAAAAGTGCTTATTTTCCAAAACAATTCAAACCCCCATTTCTTGTTTTTCCCACCTTCAATCTGACTCTGAAGAAAACACTTGATGTCATAATACCATGGCTTATCGTCTTTCACTTCTTCAACTGCAAATACATGAGCTGGTCTATCCAAGCGCATCACAGTGATATTGGGGACTTCATTCCAGAATTTCACCACAATCATCGAAGCAAGCGTAACAAGAGCATCTGTCATTCGTTTCTCATCTCGAGGAATATGATGGGAGTCAACCTTAATAAAGAATGTTGAAATCCTCCTCGCATAATCTCTATATGGGATGAGGCCAGGTTGATTCATCTCCCATTCACCCTTAATCTGATTAACAACAAGGGCCGAATCGCCATAAACATCAAGATGTTTGATCCTAAGATCAACATACTCTTCCAAACCCATAATACAGGCCTCATACTCCGCCATATTATTCGTGCATTTGAAAGTTAGCCTTGCTGTAAAAGGAAAATGTGTACCCTGAGGAGTAATAATCATTGCCCCAATACCATTTCCATATTGATTTACAACGCCATCAAACACCATGCCCCATCGGGAACTAGGTTCTGGCCCTTCATCGAGCGTAGGTTCATCGCAATCTTTCATTTTCAAATATAGAATCTCCTTATCAGGGAAGTCGTACTGAACAGACTGATAATCCTTAATTGGTTGATGTGCTAAGTGGTCAGCCAAGATACTACCTTTAATAGCTTTCTGAGCTCGATACTCAATGTCATACTCAGACAACAACATCTGCCAACGGGAAATCCTCCCAATTAAAGTAGGCTTCTCAAAGATATACTTGATTGGATCCATTTTGGATATCAACCAAGTCGTATGATTCAACATATATTGGCGTAAACGCTTAGTAGCCCAAGCCAAAGCACAACATGTCTTCTCAAGCATTGAGTATCGAGACTCACAATCAGTGAACTTCTTACTCATATAGTAGATAGCGTACTCTTTCTTACCTGATTCATCTTGCTGACCCAATACACAACCCATAGAGTCCTCAAGAACTGTCAAGTACATAATCAAGGGTCTCCCTTCCACAGGCGGAGACAAAATCGGAGGCTCGGACAGATAATCCTTAATACTGTCAAAGGCCTTTTGACAATCCTCGGTCCAATCATGAGGCTGATCTTTCCGGAGGAGCTTGAATATTGGCGCACATGTGGCAGTCATGTGGGATACAAATCTGGAAATATAATTCAAGCGGCTAAGAAAACCTCGGACTTGCTTCTCAGTTTTGGGCGCAGGCATCTCTTGTATTGCTTTGACCTTGGCGGGATCAACTTCAATACCTCTTTCACTGACAATAAAGCCCAATAACTTGCTGGAACGGACTCCAAATGTACACTTGTTCGGATTCAGACAGAGTTTGTACTTCCTAAAACGCTAAAAGAGTTTCAACAAGTGCTCTACATGTTCAACTTCCGTTCTCGACTTTGCAATCATATCATCAACATATACCTCGATCTCCTTGTGCATCATATCATGAAACAAGGTAGTCATATCGCGTTGATACGTGGCTCCGACGTTCTTCAAACTGAAGGGCATCACTTGATAACAAAATGTTCCCCAAGGTGTGATGAATGTTGTCTTCTCCATATCCTCGGGTGCTATTTTGATCTGGTTATAACCGGAAAATCCGTCCATAAATGAGAAGACATTGCATTTAGCTGTATTATCTACCAACATATCAATATGTGGTAAAGGAAAATCATCTTTCGGACTAGCTTTATTCAAGTCTCTATAGTCCACACACATTCGGACTTTTCCATCTTTCTTAGGCACGGGCACAATATTGGCCACCCATTGAGGATATGTAGAAGTCACCAGAAACCCCGCATCAATTTGCTTTTGAACTTCTTCTTTAATTATCACTGCCATATCAGGATGAGTTCTTCTGAGCTTCTGCTTCATAGGCACACACTCAGGCTTCAAAGGCAGGAAATGTTGCACGATATAAGTATCCATACCAGGCATGTCTTCATATGACCAGGCAAAGACGTCGACATATTCTCGTAGCAACTCAATCAACCCCTTCTTCAAAGACTCTTCCAGGAGTGCCCCAATCTTCACCTCCCGAACACAATCCTCAGACCCCAAGTTGACTGTTTCCAGATTCTCAAGATGCGGCTGAATGATCTTCTCTTCGTGCTCAAGCAGATGGGTAATCTCATCAGGAATCTCTTCAACATCATCTTCTTCGGCCTCAAATACAGGGAACTCAAAGTTGGAAGATGGTGTTGGATCATTATGTTCAATGGGTTTGATTAACCTGCATAATGATTTTGGATATAAAAGAGATTTTAGAACTCAAACAAGGCAAATCATCATGCAGATGAAAAGATTGATTTTATTCTCTTTTTAGGGTTTTATGTGATCACCAATTTCATGCACAAAAGCAAAAAGTGAAAATAATTTGGAAAAAGAAACATTTAACATGTAATTATTGAATGAATATCATTGTATTAATGTGCCAACAATGTCATCACTTCTCCTTTTGGCATGGGAGAAGGGTTTTTAAACAAAATGAACATTATGAGGACTTATGGACAACTGTTGGAACATCAACAACAGCGACCCAATTATTGCAGATTCCTCCAGGGATGACAAAGTTGCCAGAATCCTCCTCTGCATCATCCTCCACTATAGCAGCAGCCTCTTGGTCTTCGACCGCGTGGTGAAACCTCCACTCTGAAACAAGCCACGCTCGTTGAAAGTTCCTAAAGAGTACCCCATGCCAGCACGGGATTTATTGTCTTCCAGCTTGATCATTTGTCCTAAACCAGTGGTTGCGCCATGCTCAATGGCCAACTTCGCATCATTGTAGGACGCAAATGAAGAAGTTCCTTTCTTAGAAGGCTCAACAATAGACAAGGCTTGGAACGGCGTCACCTCATCCTTAGCATCAATATAAGAAAAGGAAGACAAATGGCTTACTAAGAGAGCCTTTTCTCCCCCTACTACCACCAACTTCTTGTTCTTCACGAACTTTAACTTTTGGTGTAGGGTGGATGTCACGGCGCCTGCCTCGTGAATCCATGGTCTGCCAAGCAAGCAGCTATATGATGGGTGGATATCCTTGACCTGGAAAGTGATATGGAAATCACTAGGTCCTATCTTAATTGGGAGCTCAACCTCGCCAATCACAGTCTTGCTGGATCCATCAAAAGCCTTAACAACCACTCCACTCTGCCTCATGGGAGGCCCCTGGTATGAAAGTTTCGCTAGAGTGGATTTTGGCAACACATTTAGTGATGATCCTGTGTCTACCAGCACATTAGACAAGGCATCATCCTTGTAGTTCATTGAAATGTGTAGAGCCAAATTGTGGTCTTTTCCCTCCTCGGGAAGATCAGCATCGCAGAAGCTCAGGTTGTTACAAGCAGTAATGTTTGCGACAATGCTATCAAACTGTTCTATTGTGACATCGTGATCCACGTATGCCACGTCTAACACCCTCTGCACAGCTTCACGGTGTGGCTCGGAGTTCATAAACAAAGACAACACATAGATCTTTGATGGCGTTTGAAGCAGCTGATCTACAACATTATACTCACTCCTTTTGATGAGCGTCAGTATCTCATCACAGTCCTCTTTTAACATGCCATTCTAGCCAACAGGGACAGGAGTTCTAGCAACAGCAGTAGGTCTGTCAACAGCTAGTGCCGGATTCGGAGAAGAAGCAGAAGTCCCCACATGACGGGCATCATTATCAACGGCATCAGTCTTTTTGGTGTCAGCCTGGGGTTTCGGCGGCGCCGAGAAAACACAACCACTGCGGGTCAAACCACTAACATCAAAAATACTTGTAACAGAAGTGGAGGGCAAAGGCATCTCCTTCCCATCTTCTAATGCTACCGCATTATATCTATAGGGAACTGCTATGTCTGAAGAGTAAGGCACGGGGCCAGCTGGCTTGATAACGAGAGTAGGAGAAGCCTTCTTCTTGCTGCCACCATATCTGACAACAACAGGTTCAGGAATTTTGAATACAGGGGATATAACATTAACTTCATCCTCATCACGATTCTAAAGTATCTCGATCACACCCTGATCCAGCATCTCTTGGATATCTTTTCTGACTTGGCGACATCCTCTCTCATTGACAGTGCATACACGAAAGCTGTCATGGTCATGCTCATAATGACTGTATCTACATAACAATCTATGCATCTCGACCAACGATTGTCTGATATGGCTGACATACCGGACCTTGTACTTGCCAGGGCAACCCTGAACCATATTAACTGTAGCCTTCCCATGCTCGGGCAATGGGTTCTTCTTAACATTAGGACCTACGTCCTCGAAAAACAAAATATCACTTATAACAAGGTCTTGAACCTTGGTCTTGAGAGGGTAACAACTCTCCACATCATGTCCGGGAGCACCGGAATGATAAACACAGTGAAGCTCGAGCTTGTACCACCACTGAGGGTTAGTCGGTATAGTAGATGGGTCACGTGGAGTGATCAACTTCCTTTCAATCAGTGAAGGATATAGCTCTGCATAAGTCATTGGAATAACATCAAAAGTGACCCTCTTCCTATCATAGCTAGTGCTGGTTTGATTGTTGTTTCGAGGCTGGTAGGCCTGTTGTTGTGGACGATGTTGTTACTGTTGATACTGTTGATGGTGCTGTTACTGGTTCTGATGCTGATAATGTTGATTTTCCCTGAATGCAGGTGCTATATGACCCACCTGGTGCAGGGTACTGGTCGGGTGCACAGTCTTCCTCTTCACAGAGGGTCTTCATTGTTTAATATGGGAGGACATAACATGTGGCTCCCCATCTTTCTTCTTGGCAAACGCCCCATAACATTTGGCAGAAGAGCCTTCTTCTCTAGTCAGGCGTCCTTCCCTGTCTCCTTCTTCTAGTTGCATCCCCATGTTCACCATCTCGGTGAAGTCAGAGGGAGCACTAGCGATCATCCGCTCGTAGTAGAAAGACCTTAAAGTCTTAAGAAAGATCTTTTTCATTTCTTTCTCTTCGAGGGGGGGCACAATCTGTGCAGTCAATTCACGCCACCTCTGGGCGTACTCCTTAAATGTTTCCTTCTCCTTCTGGGACATAGCCCTCAGTTGGTCCCTATCGGGAGCCATATCAACGTTGTACTTGTACTTCTTGACGAAAGCTTCGCCAAGGTCGTTGAAGGCGCGGATGTTCACACTATCCAGACCCATGTACCATCTCAATGCGGCACCGGACAGGCTGTCCTGGAAATAGTGGATCAGGAGTTGATCATTGTCGGTCTGAGTTGACATCTTGCGTGCGTACATCACAAGATGGCTGAGCGGGCAAGTGTTCTCCTTGTACTTTTCAAAGTCAGGCACTTCGATTTTGATAGGAATCTTAACAATGGGCACGAGACACTGCTCAGCAGCAGATTTACCGAAGAGGTCCTTCCCTCTAAGAGTTTTAAGTTCCTTGCGCAGCTCAAGGAACTGATCATTCATAGCATCCATTTTCTCGTTCACATTTGGGCCCTCAGACGACTCAGAGTGATAAATGGTGTCATCAACTCTCGATAAAGTGTGCATAACTGGAGGTGGCACAGCAAGGACCGGGCTAGACGCCGACAGAGAAGCAAAAGTAGGGGCGAGACCCTCTGGAACAAAATTAGCGGGCATCCCCCAGGGAAACCCGGCTAGCATAGCATAGGGGGCAAAATGAGCACTGGAAGCAGGCACGGTAGAGGAAGCTACCTCTAAAATGACCGTCCTCTGGGGAGGAGTTGAAGGAGTTGGAGAAGACTGGCTTTGGACGGCCAAGAATGACTCCATCAGGGCAGTCAATCTTGCCACTTCCTCCTTCAGTTCTCTGTTTTCTTGTTCAAGGTGATCCATTAGCTTTGAAGAGTTGGCTCTCGTGTAGTACCGGTGCGTCAGCTTGTCTTCAAAATAAATGAAGAACACAGAGTTAGACCACTGATCGAGAAGCCCTGAACAAAACCTGCTTATGCACATGATGCATGCAATGCTTGTGCATATGATTTTATTTTTTATCAGAGGAATCTTTAGAGATCTATTTGCAAATTTTTTGGAAATATTAATCATTTAGACATATAATGGAATAATCATATCAATGATATCTGGGAAAAAAATTACACCAAAGAAGTACAGTCTTGGTAACCAAATACAATACAAGAGAGAAGGAAAGTGAACATCCTATGGAACCCTAGAAACAATCGTCCAAAGCTCTTGAGACTGGAAGATAAGTTGCACGAAGCCTCTTCACCTCTCTCTCATAGGCTGCCTCCCTATCTGCCTTCTCCTTGGCGAGTCGATCATACTTCCTCTTCCAAAACCTGGAAGACTGAGGAAGAAGAGAAGTCACCATATCATCAGGCTAGTTGATAACCTGATGCTCCAGAAATTCTATCAAAGCATCCTTATCTCTAAGTTACTGAAGTAGTTCCTCTCGCTCACGGACCCAAGCACGCGAACGGTCTTCATCTCTCAACTCCTCTACTCCTTGGTCAGGTAGGGTTGAAGGCCCAACCATAACCATAGGTGTAGGTCTCGGGTAATCATAGGGCATGCGTTATTCAGAAGCTCTATTCCTCACCCACGAGGTGTAGGGTTCCAAGGCAATACAATTCTTCGGACCAAGCTCTTTCCTTCCCTTCCTATGAATCTTGCGCCAAGCGCGGACCATCCTGCCCTTCAAGTTTTGGGGATCTTTAACCTCTTGAAAGAAAACACCTTTTAACAAAATGTTATTAGGTTTATCCTTTAAGGGGAACCCAATCTGATGACGTGCCAAAACAGGGTTGTAGTTAATCCCACCACATGTACCAAGAAGAGGCACATTGGAGAATTCACCACAAGAGTCAATAATCTGCACACCATCATATACACGGTTATACCAAAATATATCGTCATTAGTGAGAGACATAAGTCTCGTAGACCACCGTAGGCATCCTTTGTTTTCCTTGAAGGCAAGGGTCTGAGGCAAGTGCGAAATAAACCACTTGTACAACAGAGGAAAACATCACACAATGGTACCACCACCCTTTGCATTCCTCATATGCAAAGAGAAATAAGTGTCACCCAACAGAGTAGGAATGGGATTAAGAGTATAGAAAATCCTAATATCATTCACATCCACGAAATTGTCGATGTTGGGGAATAACACTAGCCCATTGATGAGTACAAATATGGCTTCAAAGGCGTCCTCACTCATGGCCTTCCCAAATAAAGTAGCTTGGGCGATGAGGAAATCAGATGGGAGACCTTGAATTCCACCTTTGGTAGTCATATGAGCACCAATATCAGATACATCTATATGCAACAAATCAACAATCTCTTGGGAAGAAGGAACTCTCTCCAAGCCACTGAACGACAACTGATCTAAGATAGGTATACCCACGAGATAGACATACTCCTCAAGTGTAGGCAAAATTTGGAAATCCGGGAAAGTGAAGCAACGGTACAAGGGATCATAGAACTGCACCAACACACTCATCATACCTTCATCCACCTGAGTAGCAAGAATAGACAGAAGCTTCCCATGGAGAGCTTTGAACTCCAAGGGATCTAATACATAGGATGTCAAACTCCTGAACTCTTTCAAGTCAGATTGTCTGAAACTGTACTTCTTCGTATTCCTTCTTTGCTTATCCATGTCTGAAAATTTGAAAATAGACCTCGTAAGTTCCTTGAAATTTTTCTCATTTTTGATGATATGGATGCAAATGAATGCATGAATGCATGGATGCAACAATCACACTCAAGGATCAAGCAAATCACACCACATAAAGGTCACAGGATGGATCAAGTCATCCTTGATATCAATCATCCATTTTGGTGGATTATGGCTTACACCTTATCAACACCTAAGTTCCATTGGTATTAAGGATATACGAGAACGGATCAACTATGAATCAAGGCTTTGTTGCAAGTCACAAGCATGGAGCCTCGGTTAAGAACCACCCGAAGGGAGTGTACTATGGTTAAACCTAACAATCATGTTCTAAAAGAGGTTCCCATAGTCATCATCCCATCTTTCGGATATTATCGGATAAACGACTACTCGTATTCCAAAAATATTCTCAAGAGAGACTCTTATGAGTGTAGTATCGCGTAACAATTGTATCAAATCTTACACTTGAACGACCTTCGCACTACGTCCAAAAATAGGCCGAGATGGGCTAGGTAATCTAAGGTCCTTGGCTTCTAAGGCATATATTGGAAAGAGTAATGCCTAACCACGACTACTCTTGTGACATTATTGATCCCAACATAAACTCCACCAAGTGAATGGGCTTGCAAGTCAACTTGCTAAGGAATAACTCCACACAAGCCAACAAGACTATGCCATTCTCCTATCATAAGTGCACTCGAGTTCGGGTATAGAACTCATCTCACAAGAGACCACCAAGCATACAAGCAATTGATATATACCAAGCAATTAATACATTACAAACAATACAGTCATCCCAAATTTGCACAAAAATATGTCACAAATAAATATAAACATACAATACAACAAAGGCAAAAAGTAGGCAAAACCCACTAGGAAATGTTATCTCCCCAGCAGAGTCGCCACTTTTCTGTAGTGGGGTATTCGTTACCTTTAGATTTATTGACTAAATCAAAAGTAAATCATACAATTCGATTCGCCACCACACTTCTATTTATCTAAAGGAAAGGTTAGAACGCGGACAAAAACCGAGAAGTTTTATCAAATCAAAAACTAATAAAAATGTCAGAGATCTGGGTAAGGGGGTTGGTTATGCAATGGGAAGGTTTTAAGAACCCAAAACATTAGTACTCTAAGGGAGCCCTTTTTACAAATGTTGTATGGTATGTTGGTATTTGTGAAGATATTTGTGCAAATATGATTGGGGAGATGAGAAAAGAATATACAAATTATTTACAATTTTGTTGTTTGAGGATAAACCCATTGCCTACGTACCATCACAAAGGTAGGATCAAAACCTCGTAGTTCGGGGTAAAAATCTCAAAATAAGTGGGTGAATTGATTGGTCAAAAGCCTTAAGGTCTTTTTTTATCAAAGGGAGAAAACTCAACCTAAACCACAATCCACCATGTGAGGAGAGCTTCAACATACTAGTGAGGGATCCACCCTATAATAAGTATGGAAGACTTATAGTCCAATCACTAAGGATAAGGTGAGGTTTACATCAACCTCTATGATAACTCAAACCTAATAGCTAATGTTTATGAAAAGCTTTGGGAAAAGTGGTCATTGGAACCACAAAACAATTTGAGTGAGTTGTATTTACAAATGAAAAGTATTCACAAAATAAAGTCAAAGTTGACTTAAGATTCAATTCAAAATAAGTGTTATGAAAAGAGTTTGAAAAATCAAAGGCATAATGCCTAGGTTTCTAATTTTGAAAACAATGTTAATGTTTGCACAAAAAGTTTGGCTTGAGTTAGAGTGGAGAGAAGAAGAGAAGGGCTAGGTCCTAAACATGCAAAGAGGAGGGGAGAGAAATAAAACCACTTGGAGTTTGCTTCTTGAGATCATAAAGATGATCCAAGTTGCTCCTTTCCTTTAGACTTAGCAAGCAATAAGCAATTAACTCAAGCAATCAAGCAAATATTCAATCAAGCTCATAGGAATCTTCCAATTGGCTTTGTCTCTCTTATCTTGGATATCCATGACAATGGTCTTTCTAATTAGCTCAAGTTTAGGATCCCTATCACACAATAACACACAAATCAAAAAGTTCCACAATGCAATAAAAGATTGGACAAAGAGAGAGTTTAGAATTCAAGGTCCTTTCAAATCATCTTCAAGATTAAGCATTCTAAAGGCATGAGGCCTAGTTGCTCTTCAGCATATTTTAGCATTCTAAAGGCATGAGGCCTAGTAGCTCTTGAAACTCCATTTAGCATAGGTAAGGTCCTAAATTCTAAGTCCTTTCTCCTTTTGCATTGGTTCACACAAACAAAACAAAACAAACACAAGGCAATAGTATACACAATAATTTGCTCAAGTGAGCAAAACGCAAATTGCATAAACATAAACATGAGCTCAAGTGAGCGAAGGGCAAAGACAATATGAATTAACGAGCAAGAAATTAAATTGCATTAAAGTAAATTGCAAGAGTTAAATGCTTGAATTAAAAGTTAGTCATTAGTAGTTAGTGTTACTGTGCCATAAGGAAATTTAGCGCTATGTTAAGCAATCGTAAGTGGACTAATGTAGTAGTCACACCTATCTGAGGTCGGTCAATAAAACTATAGGCAAATAAACACAAGTTAGAGATCATGACTAGTAAGCCAAGCTCCTACAACTTGCCATGCCAAAAGAAAAGAAGAATGACCTTGTATGGATTGTTAGGTTTTTTGCTTGACCAAGAAGCAACCTATCTTTGACACAAAGCAATTCACTTGATCTTTGATAAAGATGAATTTGATTTGGATCAAAGAAGGTTAAGCCTCTCATATGTCAAAGCTAACCATAAATCATTAACTCAATGGTCAAAAGAAAAAGAAGAAGATGAAGATGGAAATGGAATGTACAAAATTGAAATTCAAATGACATAACCAAAACACATTAATCAAACATGAATGGAATCAACATCAATCAATGGTAAACAGAAGTGAAATGAAATTAGAAGTCAAGGAATAACAAAAATATTTTTGGTATTTTTTGGAATTAAAATAATACATGAAATAAAATGAACAAATAAAGGTCAAACTTCAAATCCAATTCAAATCAACTTGAAAAAGTCCAATTGGATCATCATAAGTCTAACATGGTCAAACAAGGTTTGACAAATTTTCTCAACATTTTTTGAAAACAGAAACTAATTTTAAACAATTAAAAATAAAGAAAAATAACATAATTGGACTAAAATCTAAAATAAATCTCAAATCAATTAAGAAATTGATGAGAATATTTTTCATAGATCCATCATCATCCAAAGATGTTAAGAAAATATTTTTGGCATTTTTGAATATCAAAAAGTATTTTAAATGAATTAAAAACAATTAGAAAAGAAATAATTCACAAAAAATATTAAATGGAATCACAAAGATAATTAAAAATCATTTTTAGAAACTAGAATTTAAGAGAAAAAAATTTCAATTGGTCCCATATTTTTGTGATTCCAAATAAAGAAGTTATGAATTTTTAAAAATAATTGGAATAAAAGAAATAAAAATGGAAATTCAAAAAATAGCAAAAAGCCTGAGGCGTCAGTTTCATTTCATTAATTGACGTGGCTCATCTTGTGGCTGGGAAACGCGCGCGCATGGTCCACTCTAGTCAACAGCGTGGCACAATGATTTAAATAAAGTCATAACAATGAAGCGCTAGGATTAGATCTGGAAACATGGATCCAAGGGCTGAGGCTAGGACGCGTGGGGACGGTGGTGGAAACCACCGTCTTCTCCGGTGAGAAGGCCAGTTCCGGCCACTAGTTGCAGGTTTTCAAACCTCAACCATAGCACGCGATCTATATACCATTTGAAAGCTGGGGTGATATACATCACCCCTGTGACCTTAGTTTCTTCTCAAGATTCCTATGGAGGAAGAAATCTGAGGTTGAAATATGAGGTGTTCAATCTGAACTTGTTCAATTCTCAAAATTAAAAGCACAAATCAATTTCCTCTCACATGAGGACTTCAGAGATGCCAACCAATACAAATAATGTTTAATATCCAAAGAGATTCGACGGAAAACAGTTGGAGTGAAAACCTTTGAAGTGCAGCTTGTGTGAGCTTGATCCAATCCAATCCTCGTGTGCAGCTTGATGTTGAAGTAACAAGGAAGTAAGGCTAAGGAATTTGGAAGCCAATGAAGTTGAAATTTAAGCTTGAAAAGTGAAGAGAAAAATTCAGAATTCCTTTAATGGAGGGTTGGGGAATCAGTTGTGCAGAGCTTCATGCGCCTTTTGGTTAGTTTTCAAGTGAAGCAAGCATGTCTATTTATAGCCAAGGCTGATGCAATGCATGATCAAACTCGTGTGTGCATAAACTTGGGTCCTCCATGCATGGGCATATACAAGCGCATGTGAGGCCCAAACTCAATTGGTTTTGCATGCTGAACATAAATGAGAGTGAAATGGACGTGTAGATGGCAATGCATAAGCTTGTGCATGGAATTTTAACATGTTATGCATAATTGAATCCAAAACTTCACCTCTTAGAAAATGCCATTTAGAAAATTGAAACATAAGCATGTGGGTAATGGTTGGAAATTTCTTGACATAAGGAACAAATGTTATGTTGAACAAAAATTCATTTGGAGTTTGGAAAATATTGAAAACTAGCCATGAAGTTCAAGGTACAAAACATACATTTGATAATTTTGCCAAAGTGGACCAACTTCAAGCCCTTATGTTTTAGTGATGCAAGCCTCAAATGACAAAACCTCCAACATCAAAGTTGTATATCTTTTCAATACAATCAAATTTGAATTAAATTTTTCAACATTTGGATTTTTTATGAAAACGTTATGGGCACTTGAAGTTGGACGTTTTCCCATTTCAATGGCTTTGGTCCAAAGTGACCTATAATGTTTTGTATTAGCACATGTGTTTCTTTTAGGATTATAAAATTTTGTCCAACATAACAATTGAATTAGACAACCTAAAATTTCTAAGGCACTTGGTCTCACCTCAAAATCATAAAAAATGAAGGAGTTAGGTCCTTGGGAAGTTGACCCAAAATTAGGGTTTCAGTCAAAATTACCTATAATGTTTTGAAATTAATAATGACCTTCCATGTTTCAAATGGATTTTTGATGAACATTAAAGTTGTTCATATGGTTCTTAATAACATTGTTTCTCCTGGGGTCATCATCATTTTACAAACACATCAAACGTTAGGTCTTAGTGGATTTCAAAATAGTCAGATGAATTGACTGATCAACTTCTCAAGTCCAAACTTCAAATCTTGATGAATGAATGATTGAGGATACTCACATAAGCTCATATATCCATAAAATTATGAATTAAATAACTTCCTTTTATTGTATTTGATCATAGGTTGAGGTTGCTTCAAGAGCAAGGCATTGTCAATGCACAGTTGAATTAGGGTTTCCTTGGGAAACAATCCTCAAGCCCTTTGGTTTATCTTGATAAAATTTACAAATTGAGATACTTGGGTGGAATATATGATATTTGAGAGCTTTGGGAACCAATGTCATGCTTGCTTTCAACTCCATCTGGCCATTTCAATGGGGATAGGGGCCTCCTAGGAGCCTTGGATCAAATGGCTGCTTAAGCTTCAAAACAAACAAAGTTAGTGACATACTTTTGTGCTTTTGGTGAGTAAACAAAAATAAGAAAACAATAATATACAATTCAAGCATGCTTGGTGGTCTCAAACCAACTAACACAAGTCCCAACCCAAGGGTTAAGGAGCTAAGATGCTATGATCCTTGAGGCAAGATGCAAAGAGCAATGATATGATGCCATGAGGGATCTTAGGGTCAAAATTAGGGTCTGACAAATACTATATCGGGGAATCTCATCCAATCCACTAAAAGGCACTCTACTAGAAATAGGTATCTCCAAAAGATGAGAATACTCCTCCAAGGTAGGCACAAGCTGAAAATTTGGGAAAGTGAAACAACGGTAGAGAGGATCATAGAACTGCACTAGCACACTCAAAAGTCCTTCAACCACATCAGCAGACAAGATAGAAAAAGGCTTCTCATGACGTTGTTTGAAGTCCAAGGGATCTAATACAAAAGATGCTAGCTTCCTTAACTCTTTCAAGTTGGGACATCTGAAACTGTACTTCTTAGTGTTCCTTCGTCCATAATCCATAGTCTGAAAATATTTGCAAATAATACCTCAGTTCCTTGAAATTTGCATGTGATGAATGTTATGATGTGCATGAATGCATCAACCACAAATAAGGGATCACACACAAGGAAAACAAAGGCCAAGGGATGAATCAAGTGATTGTCAAGATCAATCATCCATTTGGTGGATTATGGTTTGCACCTTATCAAGACCCAATTTCGATTGATATTGACAAGACTTGATTGGATCAACCAAGAATCAAGGGTTTGTTGTAAGTCACGAGCATGGAGCCTGGGTAAGAACCATCCCAAAGGAGTGAACTAAGGATAAAACATGTAGATCATGTTCTAAAAAGTTCCCAGAATCTTAATTCTATCTATCGGATATTACAGGTTAAGATGACTGACTCATTCACCCATTATATTCTCAAGAAAAACTCGTCTGAGTGTAGTATCCCGTAACAATTGTTATCAAGTCTACACTTGAATAGTTTCTACACTATGTCCTAAATAGGCCAAGAGGGGGTAAATGTTCTACGATCCTCAGCTTCTCTGACCCAAATTAGAGATAGTAATGCCTAACAACAAATACTTGTGTGACATTTCCAAATCCAAAAGAGTCTCCACTAAACAGATGGATCTCAAGCCAACTTGTTAAGGACTACTCCACACAAGTCAAACATGACTATACCATCCTCCTATATTAATTTCACTCAAGTTCGAGTTAGAACTTATCTCACCACTCAGAGATCACCAATCACACCAAGCAGATTATATCTCACATACATATATACAAACACCACATATATACAAATATATACACACAAAAAGTAGGCTAAACCCACTGGAGACTACTCCCGAGCAGAGTCGCCACTTAATTTCTGTAGCGGTAAATTCATGATCATCAAGCTATGGATAAGCTAGACATCAAATAACAAGAGTCGCCACCGTGCTTTTATTGTTTCCAAGGGAAAAGGGAAAAAGTACGAACAAAACCCAAAAGTAAGAAGTTTTCAAATCAAAACTAATAACATGTCAGAGATTACAGATAAGGGGGCTGGTTGCACAGAGGGAAGGTGTTAGCACCCAAAGTGTCCTAGGTACTCCTAGGGAGCCGTTTTTGTGTGAATGTGTATTTGGTACGAAATGGTGTTTACTAACAAATAGAATGTGGGGATGAGAAAAGAATTCATTAATTATATTTTTGTGTTTGACAAGACCTTCGGACTTGTGCATACGTACCAATATAAAAATAAGGGATCAAAACCTCGTAGTTCGTGATACAAATTTCAAAGTGGATGCATTGCTTTTAACAAAAATTAAGTTTGAAAGGCAAAAAGGCCTGAAAATGGTTTGAAAGAGTTAGTTCTTTTTGGATTTTTGAAAGTTTAAGTCAAGTATAGTTAAGTTTATTTACAAGTTTGATTTAAGAAAAGAAGTTTGAAAATGCAATGACATATGGCCAAAGTTTCTATCTTTTTGCATAGTGGTCAAAGTTTAGAACAAAATAAGTTCAATCAAAGAAGATTTTTAAAAGGGAGGAAGAGATTTTGAAATTAAAGAAATATGGAGAAGATGAAGAGACTAATCCTATGCACAAAATTAAAAGTTAAGAGTTGAAAAGATCTGACCAAAGGGTAGCAATCCAATAGGCAAGAATGCCATATAGAAACCCAGAATTCCCTTGGACATTTAGAATCAAGCAACACAAAAATGCACAATTATATTATCTTGAAGAGTAAAGGAATCAAATAAAGATAGCCACATCCAAACTTTAGCCATTCCATGATCTACTTCAAATTAGCCCATGTAATAGATGAATTCCACAAGTCATAGGTTCAAAATGACAGCTTTACAATGATCATGTTGTAGATGAACTCAGAGGGATCTTGAATGATGTATCAGATGAAGTTTCAAATTGCAAGTACTTGGTTTCACAGCAAGTTCGCATTGGCAAAGTCCTTTAGAATAGGGAGGTTGCCTGAGTTCTAAGTCCATTTGTCCAAGATCAATTCAACAATCCACATAAAAGTTTTTTAGGGTTTTTGTTATTATTATGTACATTAATGGTCAAAGACCACACAAACAAGTAAAGTATGCACAAACAAGATATATCACACAATATGGTCCAAATGGACAAAGTGAAAATTGCATTAACATAAACAATTAGAATGGTATGAATAATGGCAAATGAATAAAGACTAAAATTAAATGACATTAAAGTAAATGGCTTGAAATTAAAAGTTAGTTGTTAATGAGTTAGAAGTTAGTATTGTTTTGCTTTTGTTTTGTTTTTTTTCATTTTTTAGACATTCTTTGGAGAACACTCAACCCACTTATCACAAGCATGGATCCTTGAGCCAAGACATCTTCCAAAGGAAGGAAAAAAGGCGAAGTTTCCACACAGTACCATGAAAGAGGGGAGACTTACAATCTCACTAACTAGAATGCTTTCCTTTTTGTGTCACAAATTTAGCGCTATGTAAGCAATCGTAATTGGACTTATGTAGAAGTCACAACTATTTCAAGTCGGGCAATAGAATTTTGGTGTTAATGCATGTTTGAGACATAGTATAATGGACTATGCTCATGAAACATACCACACACAAAAAGAATATGCAAAAAAGATGGCCTAATCTCATCCATACTCATATTAATTTTTCGATCAACTAGCTTGAGGACTTTGAGATATCATTGGCCAAATGAGATGAATGCATAAAGAAGGGGAATGAGATGAAGAGGGTGGGAATGGATCAAAACTCAAATTGATCAAAGGAGGACTTTTACCAAATTAATATCATTCATTCATTTTGGGAGATGGAATTTACATTCCATCAATCCCCTAAATCCAATGATATTAACTTGACAAAGTCAAATCAACCTTGACCAAGGCCCAACAACAAGAGTCAAACTCAAACAAGTCATCACAATTGGTCAACAAAATTATTTGGCATTTATTAAAATTAAAAAATACTAAAATAAGGCATTTAAATTAAATATGGTTTGTCAAATTCCTAAAACCTCATCAAACCACCAAAGAAATGGCCATGAGATTTACAATAGGTCAAACAATGTGAAAGGACCTTGGAGAAAAAATTTCAGAATTTTTGAAGAGTTAAAAGTATTTTTAAACAATTAAAAATAATTACATAATCAATTAAATCACGAAAAATATTAATAATGATCCAAAACATAATTTTAATTCAGAATATGAAAGAGGAAATTTTTTGAAATTTTTTGGTGAAACTCTCATATTTTTTAGATCAATATTAAAATTAATATGAATTAATGAAAATAAAAGGATTAAAATGAAAATTAGAAAATAGCAAAAAATGTGAGCCACTTGATCTCCCTCATTAATTGAGGTGGCAGATCAAGTGGCCTAGAATGCGCGTTCCATGATACACTGCAATCAACGCGGCATAGGTTTGGTAATCACAATGGACGCATGAGATTAAAACATTTTAAAACACATCAATGGCTCTGAACACTTCCAGCCCATCGCCGGAGTCCAAAGGCCGGTCATCTTCTCCGATGACCCTGCCGGACTGGTTCACTCATCACCATCAAGAAAATGAAAAAGGAGCACATGATCTGAAAGAAAAAATGGCATAGAGCACAAATCTGACCTCAATTTTAACTACATGTATATAGAAAGATATGGGAGTTGAATTTTGAGGTGTGTCAACTGAGTTGCTTCGATTTGACCTCTAAGCAACTCAATCTTCTTGCCTACATTGATAGGACTTCAGACAACCAAATATCCAAGAGAATTGAGTAGAATTGAGAGAGAATCGAAGAGATTAAGTTTTCTGAAAATTACCTTCAATGCTATGCAGTTCTTGATGTGGCTTGCTCCAAACACGATCTGATCACACTTGAGAAGCTAGAAGGAAGTGATTAGAGAGGTTGCAAGGCTTTTGGATCTTGGAGTTCTTGAATCTCCAACAGTTGAGATTCAAACTCAAATTTCAAATTGAAATTTATCAGGTTTTCCTTTGGAATGAGAGGGTTTCAATGGGGGGAAAAGTTGGCGCGCAAGGTGTGATTCAACTGAGCACAGAGGTCCTGTATTTATAGCATGAATGAATGATATTTGCACACTTCAAATTTTGTCCAATTTTAGCAATATTGATGGCACGAGTGCATGGGCATGTGCAAGCCCATGATGCAATTCAAAAAGGTCCAAAATGAATCCAAATGAAGTCTGAATGGAAGCTTGATTGGCAAAGCAAAGTGAACTGAAGTTTTGAAGTTTGATTCTTTCCAATTATACATCCCTATTAAATCCATGCACATGCCTAGAAAACCTCATCCAAAATGCATGAACTTGGGTTCTTTGGAAAGCTTGGATCAAGGGGAACAAGTTTGATGTTCAAAACTTTTTCATTTGGAGCTCGGAACATGGAGAATTTTGAGGTGGAAGTTTGGAAATTTCAACATGTTGAAAATTTTTCTAAGTGTCAAGCCATATATCTCAATATTCCATCTTGCTTAACTTTTTATTTGATCTTCAAATGAGAAATTTGTCTTCATAAATATTGTAGCTATTTCAAAAACCTTCAAAATGGTCACTAATTTCATGTCATTTGGATTTAGAATGATAGAGTTATGCTTTTTTGAAGTTCGGAAAAATCACTTGTTCAATGGTATAGGTAAAAAATGACCTATAATGTAACCTCATATCACATGCTCATAAAGGTTGAATTAGCTCTCACTCCAAACATAAAAATTGAAGTAGACATCTTGAATTTGATTGTGCAACTTGTAAATCTTTCATATCATAAAAATTATGCATTTTATGGCCTTGGGAAGTTGACTTTCAAATTAGGGTTTAGACAAAATGACCTATAATGTTTCAACATAGAAAATGATTTTCCAAGCAAAACTAGCTCTAGGTCTCAACATGAAAGTTGTTTGTAATATCATTTAGAGTAACGTTTCTCTTGGAATCATTTTCATAGGGTGAAAATGTTAGGAGATAGGATCTAGGGAGACCCAATTTTGATTAGATGAATCCATTTAGCCAACCACCATCAACCAACTTGCTAACCTTCAATTATTTGGACTTTCTTGGCTCATGATAGATCATATATGCATAAGATGATGAATTTTGAAGTTTCCCTTGATAAATTTGATCAATTGGTGAGATAGCTTGTTGGAGAAGTTACTCAAGATACCCAGTCAAACTAGGGTTTCCAAGGTAAATCACTTCCAAGCTCTTGAAGAAAACTTGATCAATATAACATATAGTAATCAGTGGAACTCATATATGATGCTCATAAGCATTCTTGGATCAATTCATGGTTGTGCTATTTGTCATGAGGGTCTTAAATCCTATATATGAGCTTGATAGATCAATGGAGATCATGCCCTACCTACAAAAGAGTTAGGCAAATGTAAAGACATATTTTTGTATTTTAGTTAGTAAAATGATGATATACAAGTATGATACAATCACACGGTGCTTGGTGATCTCTCCCAAAACAAACCCAATGAAAGAGGGGTAAGTAGGATGCCAAGGTATGATCCCAATGCTAATGCTTATGATCAAATTGCATGAGGGATCTTAGGGTCAAAATTGGGGTCTTACACACGTTAGCATCATCACCAAGTCTCGTTAGGTATTCCAGTATTTTCAAACAATCAATCAGTACCAGTTTAACATCAACGTCATCAACAACCACAACAAAGAACAAACAATTACAACAACATCAATAATAATCAACAACAACAACATTTCGAGAGGAAGAATGTCTCTTTCGACCCTATTCCTATGTCGTATGCCGAACTATACCCGTCTTTTGTTCTCGAGAACCTCCTTCGGCCAAGAAATCCGTCGCAAATTCCAGAACCACTTCCATGGTGGTATAAGCCTGAACTCCGTTGTGCCTTTCATCAAGGAACTCTCGACCATAATATTGAGAACTGTTACCCGTTGAAGTACGAGGTCCGGAAGCTTCTAAAAAGTGGGATGGTGTCCTTTGAGGACTGTGCGCCGAACGTGAAAGCTAAATGTAGCGGTAATTCATGATCATCAAGCTATGGATAAGATATACATCAAATAACAAGAGCCGCCACCGCGCTTTTATTGTTTCCAAGGGAAAAGGGAAAAAGTACGAACAAAACCCAAGAATAAGAAGTTTTAAAATCAAAACTAATAAAATGCCAGCGATTATAGGTAAGGGGGTTGTTTACACAGAGGGAAGGTGTTAGTACCCAAAGCGTCCTAGGTACTCCTAGGGAGCCCTTTCTTGTGTGCATATGTATTTTTGTACAAAATGATGTTTGAAAATAAATAGAATGGGGGGATGAGAAAATAATTCATTAATTATATTTTTGTGTTTGACAAGACCTTCGGACTTGTGCCTACGTACCAACATAAAAATGAGGGATCAAAACCTCGTAGTTCGTGGTATAAATATCAAAATGGGTGCATTCCTTTTTAACAAAAATTAGGTTTGAAAGACACAAAGGCCTAAAAAATGGTTTGAATAAGTTAATTCTTTTTGGATTTCTGAAAATTTTAAGTCAAGTATAGTTAAGTATATTAACAAGTTTGATTAGGAAAAGAAGTTTGAAAATGCAATGGCTTAAGGCCAAAGTTTCTAGTTAGTAAAAGTGGTCAAAGTTTGAAAATTTACAAACACAAGCAAATAATATTTTTGAAAGGAGGGAGAGATTTTGAAATTAAAGAAGTGGGGAGGAGATGAAGAGACTAATCCTAAGCAAAAATTTAAAAGTTAAGAGTTGAAAAGATCTGACCGATAGGCTGCAATCCAATAGATAAGAGTGTCATATAGAAACCCAAATTCCTTTGGACATTAGAATCAAGCAACAAATAATGCACAATATATCAATTTGAAGAGCAAGGCATCAAATAAAGATAGCCATATCCAAGTTTAGTAATTCCATGATCTTTCTTCAAATTTGCCCATGTTGATGAGGACGTAATCCAAGACATAAATGATACAATGCAAAGCTTAGGAGGTCCTATGACAAGGGCACGTGCAAGAAGAGTCAATGATACTTTAGTTCACTTCATGATCAAGTCAATAGAATGCATGGGCCAAATTGAAGAAAAAGAGCCCAAGTTTATTCTTATCATCCAAGCATGTGATAAATGGCCAAATAATGCATAAATAAATAAAAATAAAGAAAATACCAATAACCACACTATAATGGACGAAAATTGCAAGAGAAGTGGTAAATAAAGAATTCCCATTATTCTGCCCTTTCAAGAACCCCACTATCTCTTCTTTATTTTGCACTTTCTTTGTAATAACTCAACCCACTATCATGATAATTAGTGGCTGAAACCTTTTGTTTTCTTAGGAGTTAATTTTTACTTATTTCATCATCTTAAGTCATTCCTATATAAAGGAGGCATGTATCTTCTTTTTGGATCAATGAATTTTGGCAAGTTTACACATTGTGTAAGTGAGAGTATTTGCTCTTAGGTTCTGGATTGAACTAAAATTGATCTTATCAAGAAATCCTTTTCTTGTGGTGATCCTCATCCATAGGCTTATCATTCTCTCTTGGATTAGAAAGAGTGTGGCGCCCCTTCTACTTAATTCCATTTCTTATTTCTCCTTTATTTCATATCAATCTCGTTTATTTTATATGCATGTATCAAATTCTGTCATTCTTTCAATTATAAGGCAGATTACTTCCTCTGAGTCACAAAAGAATTAATATTCCAAAAGTTAACAAAGTTGTTTCTGGAATTTTGAAGGAAATGCATAAGTCTCAAAGGTTAGTGCATATCACATGTAGCAGATGAGTTTCCAGATGCCATAAGTCACAGGTTCAAAATAACAGCTTCACACTGATCATGTTGCAGATGAACTCAAAATGGATCTCCAATGATGTATCAGATAAAGTTTAAAATCATAAGCACTTGGTTACATGAAAGTTGGCATTGGCCATGTCCTTTGCATGGGGACTGTTGCCTATATTCTAAGTCCAATAGTCTCATATGAAACCAACAGTCCACACAAGATATTTTTTAGGGTTTTTGTTGTTATTATGTACATTAATGGTCAAAGACCACACAATCAAACACAATATACACAAACAAAATATATCACACAAATATAGTCCAAGTGGACAAAGTGAAAATGACATTAACATAAACAATTAGAATGGTAGGAATAATGGCAAATGAATAAGACTTGAAAATAAAGTGCATTGAAGTAAATGACTTGAAATTAAATGTTAGTTTTTAATGAGTTAGAAGTTAGTATTACTTTTGCTTTGCTTTTGTTTTTAATTCATTATTTGGAGAACACTCAACTCACTTATCATAAGCATGGATCCTTGAACAAGACATCTTCCAAAGGAAGGAAAAAAAGGCCAAGTTTCCATACAATACCATGAAAAAGGGGAGTCTTACAATATCACTAAGTAGAATGCTATGCCTTTTGTGTCAAAATTTAGAGCTATGTTAAGCAATCGTAATTGGACTTATGTAGAAGTCACAATTATTTGAGTTCGGGCAATAGAATTTTGGTGTTAATGCATTTTAGAGACCTAGTATAATAGATTATGCTCAGGAAACATACCACACACAAAAAGAATATGCAAAAGTAGTGGCCTAATCTCATCCATACTTATGTTGATTTTGCAACAACTAGCCTTAGGATGTAGAGATATCATAGGTCCATGACATGTGTAAGACCCTAATTTTGATCCTAATATCCGTCATGGCATCATGTTATTGCACAAGTGCATTGCCTCAAGGATCATAGCATGTTTGGCTCTGTAACCCTATTGTTGAGACTTGTGTGAGTGGTTTGAGACCACCAAGCATGCTTGTATTGTATATTATTGCTACTAAACAAAAGCACAAAAATATGTCACTAACTCTTTTTGTTTTGAAGCTCAAGTGATCATGTGTTCCCCTGCTCCTAGGAGGCTCCTAAGCTCAATGAAATGGCTAGATGGAGATGAGAAAAAGCATGAAAATTGTCCACAAAGCTCCAAATCATCATATATGTCTCCCAAGTATCTCAATTTGCCAAATTTATCAAGATAACCCAAAGGGCTTGAGAATTGTTTCCCAAGGAAACCCTAATTCAATTGTGCTCTGAATGTGCCTTGCTCATGAAGCAACCTCAACCTATGATCAAATTTAATCAAGGTAAGTTCTTTCATTCATTATTTTATGCATATATGAGCCTATGTGAGGATCCTCAATCATTTATTCATCAAGATTTGAAGTTTGGCCTTTAGAAGTTGATCAGTCAAGTCATCTGACTAAACTGAGGATCACTAAGATACAATTTGTGATATGTTTGTCAAATGAAGATGACCTAAAGAGAAAAAATGTTCTTAAGAACCATATGAAAAACTTTCATGTTCATCCAAAATCCATTTGGAACTTTTAAGGTCATCATTCATTTCCAAACATTATAGGTCATTTTGACCGAAACCCTAATTTTGGGTCAACTTCCCAAGGACCTAACTTCCTTATTTTTTATGATTTTGAGGTGATACCAAATGCATTGGAAATCTTAATATGTCTACTTCAAATGTTATGTTGGACAAAATTTTGATAATATTAAAATAAATACATGTGATAATACAAAATATTATAGGTCACTTTGGAACTAAGTCATTGAATTTGAAAAAGTGCCTAACTTCAAGTCCCCATAACGTTCTCATGAAAAACCCAAATGATGAAAACTTTGAGTCTAAATTGATCATCTTGAAATGATCTACAACTTTTATGTTGGAAGTTTTTTCATTTGAAGCTTCAATCATGGAAACAGAGGGGCTTGAAGATGCTTGCTTTTGGTGGAAATTTTTAAAGGGTGATTAAACATGTTTTGTGCCCAAACTTTCACAGCCAGTTTTCACTAATTTCCAAATGCCAAATGACTTTTTGCCCAACATGACTTTTGTTCCTTATTGCAAGGGCTTTCCAACCATTACTCACATTACTTTTTTGGACTTTCCATGTGTGTGTTTCGAAGAGCTTTCTTTTTATGTCCATTTTTGCATTTCATGTTGTAACTTCATGTGCAAGCTTGTGTAGTTCATTATGCATGTCCAATTCAATTCCAGTTGATCTCAGCATGGATTATCACCCATCATTGGGCCTTACATGTGCCTGTACAGGCCCATGCAAGGAAGATTAAAATCCCATGCACACGAGGGAACCATGCCTTGCAACCCTCTTCAGCTATAAATAAGTGCTCAATTCCATTCATTTTTCAACCAAGTGGAGACCTGAAATGCTGCAGAATTGAAATCCCAACCCTCACTAAAGGAATTTTTAGTTTTCTTTCTTTTTTTCAAGCTTGAAATTCAACATCATTAGTTGATTTTCAAAGCTCAATTCCTTAACCTATCATCTCCATCACACTTCCAGAGCAAAAGCAGATCAAGATCTTGAAGGATTCGTGGCATTTGAAGCTTCATTTCAGAGGTAGAACCTCAAACTTTTTTGATCTAGATCTTGCAATACAATGTGATTTTCTTTGGTTTATGTTGTTTTCTGAAGTCCTCATACTTGAGGCAGGCCAGTGGTGGTCTTAATTGTTCAAATCGTGCCTTTCCAATTGACACACCATGATCTTCAAGCTCACATTTCTCTCTAAATAGGAAGAGTGAGGATGATCTATGGTTACAGTGGTGATGTACATCACCTAAGCTTCATTTTGATGTCCTTACATTTCATTTTCATTACAATTTATTTTCCTGCGCGTGGTGGCCAGAAATGGTTATATCACCGGAGAAGATGGTGGTTTCCACCACCATCCCCACGTGTTTGATTCTCAGCCCTTGGATCGTGTCTAAACGTTATAATCGTGGCCATCCAATGTGATTACTTGTTTTAATGCCATGTGATGCGCGCTTGACTTAGGTCTACCTTGCATCAGCGCCTCTGAGCTGTTGACCCCTTGCCACGTCAATTAATGAAATGATCCGATGGCTGCGCATTTTTCTATTTTTCCTATTTTCTTTTAATTTCAGTTAATTCCTTTTAGTTTCAAAAATTCATAAATGTTTTATTTGAAGTCACAAAAATATGAGACCAATGCCAAAAAAATTCTTAAAAAATCTAGTTTCATATTTTGATTTTTAATTATTTTTGTGACTTCATTTAATATTTTTGGTGAATTATTTTATTTTTAATAGTTTTAATTTATTTTAAATTACTTTCTGATATTTAAAAAATCAAAAAAATATTTTCCTAACACCTATGGATCATGATAAATCAAAGAAAAATAGTGTCATCAATTTCTTATTTGATTTGAGATTTATTTGAGATTTTAATTCATATTATGTTATTTTTCATTGTTTTTAATTGTTTTTAAATAGTTTCTGATTTCAAAAATTGTTGAGAAAATTTGTCAAAGTTTGTTTGACCATGTTAGACCTATGAGAATTTAATTGGACTTGTTGAAGTTGATTTGAATTAAATTTGAGGTTTGACCATATTTGGTTTATTTTATTTTTGCATTTATTTTTAATTCAAAAAATACCAAAAAATTATGGTTGACTTGTTGACTTGTAATCTTCATTTCTTTCCTGTTTGGCATTGATTGATGATGACTTGGTTCACATTTAATCAATTGAGCTTGATACTTGAATTCTCTTTCCATCCATTTCATCTTCATCCCTTTCTTTTCATAATTTGGCCAATGAGTTAATGTCTTATGGTTGGTCTTGACAAATGAGAGGTTTAACCTTCTTTGATCCAAACCAAACTCAACTTGATCCAAGATCAAGTGAGTTGTTTTGTGTCCAAGATAGGTTGCTTCTTGGTCAAGCAAAAAAAACTAAAGTCCATACAAGGCCCTTCCCCTTTTGTTTTGGCATGGCAAGTTTATGGAGCTTGGCTTACTAGTCATGATCTCAAACTTGTGTTTATTTGCCTATAGTTTTATTGACCGGCCTCAGATAGGTGTTACTACTAGATTAGTCCACTTACGATTGCTTAACATAGCGCTACATTGTCTTATGACAAACTAACATAACCATACTAATTACTAACTTTAACTTGAGCATTTAATTTCTTGCAATTTACTTTAATGTCATTTATTTCTTGCTGATTTATTCATATTGCTTTTTTCACTTTGCTCACTTGAGCACATACTTTATGTTTATGTCATTTTTCTTTTGGTCATTTGAGCTCATTATTGTATATAAATATATTGCTATCTTGTGTTTGTTTTGTGTTTGTTTGTGTGAACCAAATGCAAAAGGAGAAAGGACTTAGAACTAGGACATACCCATGCTTAAAGGAGTTCAAGAGCAATTAGGCCTCATGCCCTTAGAATGCTAAACTTGTTGAAGAGCAACTAGGCCTCATGCCTTTAGAATGCTAAATTTCAAAGTTGACTTTAAAGGACTTCCTTTCCAAAACTTATTCTTTGTCCATTCCTCTTATTGTGTTGTGAACTTTTTGATGTTTGCTCTTGTGTGATAGGGATTCCATCTTGAGATAGCAAAAAGGACCATTGTCATGAATAGCCAAGTTAAGAGAGACAAGCCAAATGGAGATCCTAGGAGCTTGAATCTAATTTGTTTGATTGCTTGATTGTGTGCTAAGTCCAAAGGAAAGGAGCATCTTGAATCATCTCTATGATTTCAAGAAAAGGAACTCCAAGGGTTTATCTTTTCTCTCTTATCTTTGTATGCTTTAGGACTAGCCCTTTTCTTCTTCTCCTCATTCTAACCAAGCCAAAAATCTTTTATTTAAAACTTTGACATTGTTTCAAATTAGAAACCTAGGCCTTATGCCTTTGACTTTTCAAAACCATTTTCATCAATACTCATTGTGAATAAATCTTAATCCAACTTTGACTTCATTTTGTAAATAAATCTAACTTGTAAATACAACTCACTTCAAGTTATTTTCGTGGTTCCAATGGCCACCTTTGTTAAATCTTTTCATAAACATTAGTCATAGGTTTGAGTTATCATAGTGGTTGATGTAAATCTCACCTCATCCTTAGTGATTGGATTATAAGTCTTACATACTTATTATAGGGTTAACCCCTCACTAATATGTTGAAGCCTTCGTCACATGGTGGATTGTTGGTTTTGGTTGAGTTTTCTCCCTTTGATAACAAAAGACCTTAAGGCTTTTTGATCAAATCAATTCACCAATCTTTGTGATTTTTACCCCGAACTACGAGGTTTTAATCCTCCTTTGTGATGGTACGTAGGCAATGGGTTCATTCATTCAAACAACAAAATTTGGACATATTATCTATTCTCTTCTCATCCCTCCAATCTTTTGCACATATTTTCACAAATACCAACCTACAACACATGTTTGCAAAAAGGGGTCCCTTAGAGTACTAAGGATGTTTTGGGTGCGTAAAACCTTCTCATTTCATAATCAACCCCCTTACCCAGATCTCTGACATTTTTATTAGTTTTTGATTTGATAAAACTTCTTACTTTGCTTTTGTTCGCTTTTTAGCCTTTCCTTTGGACAAATAAAAGTGCGGTGGCGACTCGAATTGTATGTTTACTTTTTGTTTAGTCAATAAACCTAAAGGTAACGAAAACCCCGCTACAACATGAATGCATAAAGAAGGGGAATGGGATGAAGAGGGAGGGGAGATAGATCAAACTCAAATTGGACAAAGGAGTACTTTTACAAAATTAAGATCATTCATTCATTTTGGGAGATGGAATGTACATTCCATTAATCCCCTAAATCCAATCATCTTAATCTAACAAAGTCAAATCAACCTTGACCAAGGCCCAACAACATAAGTCAAACTTACAAAACCAATCAAAATTGCTCAACACAATTATTTGGCATTTATTCAATTTAAAAATACTAAAAATAATGCATTAAATTAAATATGGTTGGTCAATTTCCTAAAACCTCATCCAAACACAAAATAAATGGCCATGAGATTTATCATAGGTCAAACAAGGTCAAAGGACCTTGGAGAAAAATTTCAGAATTTTTGGAAACTTACAAGTATTTTTAAACAATTAAAAATAATCACAAAATCAATTAAATCATGAAAAATATTAATAATGATCCAAACAATAATTTTAATTCAAAATATGAAAGAGGATTTTATTTAAAAAACTTTGGTGAAACTCTCATACTTTTTGGATCAATATTAAAATTAATATGAATTAATGAAAATCAAAGGAATAAAATGAAAATCAGAAAATACAAAAAAACGTGGACCACTTGATCTCCCTCATTAATTGAGGTGGAAGATCAAGTGGACACAAACGTGCATTCCATGATGGAACTTAGTCAGCGCGCCACACAAGTGTGTAAGACCCCAATTTTGACCCTAAGATCCCTCATGCAATTTCATCATATGCATCAGCATTGGGATGACACCTTGGCATTCTCCTTACCCCTCTTTCCTTCGGTTTGTTTTATGAGAGATCACCAAGCACTATGTGATTGTATCATACTTGTATATTATCTTTTTTTTTACTAACCAAAATACCAAAAGTATGTCTTTGTATTTGTCTAACCCCTTTGTAGGTAGGGCATGATCCACATTGATCTATCAAGTTCACATTTAGGGTTTAAGACCCTCATGGCTAAGAGCACAAACAAGGATTGATCCACAGTGTCTCTAAGCATCATATATGAGTCTCATTGATCTCTACATGTCATATTGGTCAAGTATTCTTCAAGACTTTGGAAGTGATTTGCCTTGGAAACCCTAGTTTGACTGGGTATCTTAAGTAACTTCTCCAACAAGCTATCTCACCAATTGATCAAATTTATCAAGGGACACTTCAAAATTCATCATCTTATGCATTTATGGTCTACCATGAGCCTATAAAGTCAAGGGAATTTAAGGTTAGCAAGTTGGTTGATGGTGGTTGGCCAGATGAATTCATCTGATCAAAACTGGGTCTCCCTAGACCCTATCTCCTACAATTTTCACCATATGAAAATGATTCCAAAAGCAAAGTTACTCTAAATGACATTCCAAACAACTTTCATGTTGAGACCTAGATCTATTTTTGTTTAGAAAATCATTTTCTATGTTGAAACATTATAGGTCATTTTGTCTAAACCCTAATTTAAAAGTCAACTTCCCAAGGCCATAACTTGCTAAATTTTTATGAGATAAAATATTTTCAAGTTGAACAATCGAATTCAAGATGTCTACGTCAACTTTGATGTTTGGAGTGAGAGCTAAATCAACTTTTATGAGCATGTGATATGAGGATACATTATAGGTCATTTTTGCCCTATACCATTGAACAAGTGATTTTCCTCAACTTCAAAAATGCATAACTCTATCATTCTAAATCCAAATGGCATGGAATTGGTGACCATTTTGAATTTATTTGAAAGAGATATAACTTTGATGAAGACACTTTTCTCATTTGGAGTTCACATAAAAAGTTAAGTAAGGTGGAATATTGAGGTATATGACTTGACACTTAGAAAAAACTTCAACATGTTGAAATTTCCAAACTTCCACCTCAAAGTTCATCATGATACAAGTTTCAAATGGAAAGGTGTTCAACATCAAACTTGTTCCCCTTGATCTAAGATTTCTAAAGAACCCTATTTCATGCATTTTGGATGAGGTTTGCTAGGTCTGCACTTGGTCTTAACAGGTCTACATCATTGGAGAAAATCAAATGTCCAAAACTCTATTTCACTTTGCCTTGCCATTCAAGCCTCATTTGAACTTAAGTACAGTTACAATTGGATCAAAATGGATTGCTTCATGGGCATGTACACGCCCATGCAAGCTTATGTATCACATTGCCAAATTTAGCAAATTTTCAAGTGTGTAATTATCAATCCTAAATGCTATAAATACAAGGCCTCTGAGCTCATTTCAAGGACACCTTGCGTGCCAGCTTTTCCCCCCAATTGAAACCCTCGCAATTCAACGGAAAACCTGAGAATTTTCAACTTGAAAATTGAGTTTGAATCTCACTGTTTGCAGATTCAAAAACTCCAGGATCTAAAGCTTTGTACCATTGCCAAGCCACTTCTGCAAGCTCCTCGAGTGTGATCAAGTCATGTTTAAAGCAAGCAAGATCCATTTCTGCACAGCATCGAAGGTAATTTTCAGAAATCTTCTTCTCTTTGATTCTCACTCGATTCTCATCAATTCTCTTGGATCTTTGGTTGTCTGAAGTCCTACCAATGTAGGCAAGAAGATTGAGTTACTTTGAGGTCAAATCGAAGCAATTCAGTTGACACACCTCAAAATTCAACTCCTCATATCTTTTTATATAATTGGAGTTAGTTGAAATTGAGGTCAGATTTATGCTCTACGCCATTTTTTCTTTCAGATCATGTCCTCTATTTTCATTTTCTTGAGGGTGATGAGTGAACCAGTCCGGTGGACCTCACTTGAGAAGGTGATTGGAGGTCCAGCACCGGTGGTGTGTTGGATAGGTTCTGAGCCATTGATCTCATTTGAAATGTTTTAATCTTGAGTGCATGTATCGGTAAATTCATGATCATCAAGCTATTGACAAGCTAGAGATCAAGTAACAAGAGTCGCCACCGTGCTTTTATTGTTTCCAAGGGAAAAGGGAAAAAGTATGAAACAACACCCAAAAGTAAGAAGTTTTCAAATTAAAACTAATAAAAAGTAAGAGATTACAGGTAAGGGGGTTGGTTACATAGAGGGAAGGTGTTAGCACCCAAAGTGTCCTAGGTACTCCTAGGGAGCCCTTTTTGTGTGGATATGTACTTGGTATAAATTGATGTTTACAAACAAATAGAATGGGGAGATGAGAAAATAATTCATTAACTATATTTTTGTGTTTGACAAGACCTTCGGTCTTGTGCCTACGTACCAACATAAAAATGAGGGATCAAATTTCAAAGTGGATGCATTGCTTTTAACAAAATTTAAGTTTGAAAGGCACAAAGGCCTAAAAATGGTTTGAATGAGTTAGTTCTTTTTGTCTTTTTTGAAAGTTTAGGTCAAGTATAGTTAAATTTATTTACAAGCTTGATTTAAGAAAAAAAGTTTGAAAATGCAATGGCATAAGGCCAAAGTTTCTATCTTTTTTTGCAAAGTGGTCAAAGTTTAGAACAAAAGTAGTTCACACAAAGAAGATTTTAAAAAATGGAGGGAGAGATTTTGAAATTAAAGAAATGAGGAGAAGATGAAGAGACTATCTTATGTACAAAATCAAAATTTTAGAGTTGAAAAGATTTGACCAACTAGGTAGCAATCCAATAGACAAGAATGTCAATAGAAACCCAGAATTCCCTTGGACTTTTAGAATCAAGCAACACACCAATGCACAATTATATTATCTTGAAGAGCAAGGCGTCAAATAAAGATGGCCATATCCAAGCTTATCCATTCCATGATCTTCTTCAAAGTAGCCCATGTAACAGATGAATTCCACAAGTCACAGGTTGAAAATAACAACTTCACAATATTCATGTTGCAGATGAACTCAAAAGGATCTTGAATGATGTATCAAATGAAGTTTCAAATTGCAAGAACTTGGTTTCTCAACAAGTTGGCATTGGCCAAGTCCTTTATCATAGGAAGGTTGCATAGATTCTAAGTCCATTTGTCCAAGATCATGCCAACAATCCACACAAAAGTCTTTTAGGGTTTTTGTTGTTATTATGTACATTAATGGTCAAAGACCACACAAACAAGCAAAGTATAAACAAACAAAATATATCACACAATATGGTCCAAATGGACAAAGTGAAAATTGCATTAACATAAACAATTAGAATGATATGAACAATGGCAAGTGAATAGAAACAAAAATTAAATGGAATTAAAGTAAAGGACTTGAAATTAAAAGTTAGTAGTTAATTGGTTAGAAGTTAGTATTGTTTTGCTTTTGCTTTTTAATTGAAGCCATTCTTTGAAGAACACTCAATCCACCTATCACAAGCATGGATCCTTGAACCAAGGCATCTTCCAAAGGAAGGAAAAAAGGCCAAGTTTCCACCCAATACCATGAAAGAGGGGAGACTTACAATCTCACCAACTAGAATACTTATCCATTTTATGTCACAAATTTAGCCCTATGTTAAGCAATTGTAATTGGACTTATGTAGAAGTCACAACTATTTGAGGTCGGGCAATAAAATTTTGGTGTTAATGCATGTTAGAGACATGGTATAATGGACTATGCTCATGAAACATACCACACACAAAAAGAATATGCAAAAGGTGTGGCCTAATCTCATCCATACTCATGTCAATTTTTCAATCAGCTAGCCTTAGGATTATGAGATATCATAGGCCAAATGGAATGAATGAATGAAGAAAGGGAATAAGATGAAGTGGGAGGGGAATGGGTCAAAACACAAATTGGTCAAATGAGGACTTTTACCAAATTAATATCATCCATTCATTTTTGGAGATGGAATGTACATTCCATCAATCCCCTAAATCCAATGATATTAATTTGACAAAATCAATTCAACCTTGACCAAGGTCCAACAACAAGAGTCAAACATAAACAAATCATAACAATTGGTCAACAAATTTATTTGGCATGTATTCAAATTAAAATACTAAAATAGTGCATTTAAATTAAATATGGTTTGTCCAATTCCTAAAATCTCATCAAAACACCAAAGAAATGGCCATGAGATTTATCATAGGTCAAACAAGGTCAAAGGACCTTGGAGAAAAAATTTCATAATTTTTGGACATTTAAAAATATTTTTAAACAATTAAAAACAAATGCAAAATCAATTAATTCATGAAAAATATTAATAATGATCCAAAAAATAATTTTAATTCAGAATATGAAAAAGAAAATTTTTTGAAATTTTTTGGTGAAAGTCCCATATTTTTTGGATCAATATTGAATTTAATATGAATTATTGAAAATAATGCAATTAAAATGAAAATTAAAGTATCAGAAAAAACGTGGACCACTTGATCTCCCTCACTAATTGGGGTGGCAGATCAAATGGTCACAAACGTGCTACCCGCGATAGACTCTAGTCAGCACGCCATAACCTTGGTAATCAGAAAGAACGCTCATTATTAAAACAAATTAGATGGATCCTATGGTTGTGAGAGATTCCAACACATAGTCGGAGTTGTAGCTCCGATCTTCTTCTCCGGTGGACCTCACCAGACTGGTCCACCTTCAACCATCACCAAAATTAAAAATAAGGACATGATCTTAAAGTAAAAATGGCACTAAGTTCGAATTTGGCCTCAATTCACTCCAACTCAAAGTATATTAAGAGATACATGGAGTTGAAATTTGAGGTACATGAACTAAGTTGCTTCGATCTGGCCTCTAAGCAACTCAACCTTCTTACCTACATTGGTAGGACTTCAGACAACCAAAGAATCAATAGAATTGAGCAAGAATTAGATAGAATCGAAGAGATCAAAGTTTCTGGAAAATACCTTCAACGGAGGTCTGGATTCAACTGATCTTGCTCTGGCTCGTGCTTGATCTCACTACAAATGCTTGCAGAATAAGGATTGAATGCTCAAAAGGCTGTGGATTCTTGGAGATTTGAATTTCAAAATAGTGGAAATTCAAACTCAAATTCAAGTGAATTTCTCAGGTTTATCCTTTGCAATGTGAGGGTTAGAGTTAGGGGATCAAAGTTGGCGCGAATGTGTGTGAAATGTTGAGCATATGAGGCTCTATTTATAGCTGAATCCATTGCTTTTAGCACACTTGAATTCACTTTCCAAATTTGGTCATTGATGATGCATGGGTGCATGGGCGTGCATAGGCCCATAAAATCATTGCCATAAGTCCACAAATGAGTGTGAGATAGTCTGAATTCAGCTTGGATCACAAGACAAGTGTACATTTTGATTTGAAGTTTGATCCTTGCCAAGTGATGACACCATGTTCATGCCATGCGCAGCCTATGTATTCCTTGTCCAAAATGAATGAATTTGAGCTCTTTGGAAAGGTGAGATCAATAGGAATAACTTTCATGTTCAACACTTTTACATTTTGAGTTTGTATCATGAATAAATTTGAGGTGGATGTTTGGAAATGTTTGACATATCAAAAAATTTCTAGGTGTCAAGCCATATGTCTCAATATTCCACCTTGCTTAACTTTTTATATGAGCTTCAAATGAGAAAAGTGTATTCATAAAAGTTGTATATATCTCAAAAAGACCTTCAAAATGGTCACCAATTTCATGTCATTTGGATTTTAAATGATAGAGTTATGCATTTTTGAAGTTTCGAAAAATCACTTGATCAATGGTATAGGTCAAAAGTAACCTATAATGTAACCTCATATCACATGCTTATAAAAGTTGAATTATCTCCCACTCCAAACATTAAAGTTGAAGTAGTCACATTTCATTTTATTGTGCAACTTGGAAATATTTCATCTCATAAAAATTGAGCAAGTTATGGCCTTGGGAAGTTGACTTTCAAATTAGGGTTTAGACAAAATGGCCTATAATGTTTCAACATAGAAAATGATTTTCCAAGCAAAACTAGCTCTAGGTATCAAAATGAAAGTTGTTTGGAATGTCATTTAGAGTAATTTGTCTCTTGGAATCATTTTCATATAGTGAAATTTGTAGGAGATAGGGTCTAGGGAGACCCAATTTTGATTAGATGAATTTATCTGGCCAACCGCCATCAACCAACTTGCTTACTTCCAATTCTCTTGACTTTATAGGATCATGGTAGATCATATATGCATAAGATGATAAATTTTAAAGTGTCCCTTTAGAAATTTGATCAATTGGTGAGATAGCTTGTTGGAGAAGTTACTCAAGATACCCAATCAAACTAGGGTTTCCAAGGCAAATCACCCTCAAACTCTTGAAGAAAACTTGATCAATATAACATGTAGAGAATATTGGGACTCATATATGATGCTCATAACCATTCTTGGATAAATTCTTGGTTGTTCTCTTTGTTCATGAGGGTCTCAAACCCTAGATGTGAACTTGATAGATCGATGGAGATCATGCCCTTCCTATAAAAGAGTTAGGCAAATGCAAAGACATATTTTTGATATTTTAGTTAGTGAAATGATAAAATACAAGTATGATACAATGACAAAATGCTTGGTGATCTCTCCCAGAATAAACCCAATGAAAGAGGGGTAAGGAGGATGTCAAGGTATGATCCCAATGTTAATGCTTATGATGAAATTACATGAGGGATCTTTGGGTCAAAATTGGGGTCTTACAGCGACCAAAGTAATTACCACGCGTGTGGAACGTGCACTCAAGTCCACTTGATCTACCACCTCAATTAATGAGGGAGATCAAGTGGTCCACGTTTTTTTGATTTTCTGATTTTCATTTTATTTCATTTGATTTTCATTAATTCATATTAATTTTAATATTGATCCAAAAAATTAAAGAGTTTCACCAAAAAAATTTAAATAAAATCCTCTTTCATATTTTGAATTAAAATTATTTTTTGGATCATTATTAATATTTTTCATGATTTAATTGATTTTGTGATTATTTTTAATTGTTTAAAAATACTTTTAAGTCTCCAAAAATTTTGAAATTTTTTCTCCAAGGTCCTTTGACCTTGTTTGACCTATGATAAATCTCATGGCTATTTCTTTGGTGTTTTGATGAGATTTTAGGAATTTGACAAACCATATTTAGTTTAATGCCTTATTTTTAGTATTTTTAAATTGAATAAATGTCAAATAATTGTGTTGAGCTATTTTGATGATTTGTATAAGTTTGACTTGTGTTGTTGGACATTGGTCAAGGTTGATTTGACTTTTCTAGGTTAAGATCATTGGATTTAGGGGATTGATGGAGTGTACATTCCATCTCCCAAAATGAATGAATGATATTAATTTGGTAAAAGTCCTCCTTTGACCAATTTGAGTTTTGATCTATTCCTCTCCCTCTTCATCTTATTCCCCTTTTTTATGCATTCGTGTCATGGTCCTATAATATCTCAATGTCCTAAGGCTAGTTGATTGAAAATCAACATAAGTATGGATGAGATTAGGTCACCTCTTTTGCATATTCTTTTTGTGTGTGGTATGTTTCATGAGCATAGTCCATTATACTATGTCTCTAACATGCATTAACACCAAAATTTTATTGCTCGGCCTCAAATAGTTGTGACTTCTACATAAGTCCAATTACGATTGCTTAACATAGCGCTAAATCTTTGACACAAAAAGGCATAGCATTCTAGTTAGTGAGATTGTAAGTCTCCCTTCTTTCATGGTATTATGTGGAAAATTAGCCTTTTTTCCTTCCTTTGGAAGATGTCTTGGTTCAAGGATCCATGCTTGTGATAAGTGGGTTGAGTGTTCTCCAAAGAATGACTTAAAATGAAAAGCAAAAACAATAGTAACGTCTAACTCATTAACAACTAACATTTAATTTCAAGCCATTTACTTTTAATGCACTTTAATTTTTAAGCTCTATTCTTTTGCCATTATTCATACCATTCTAATTGTTTATATTAATGCCTTTTAACTTTGTCCAATTGGACCATATTGTGTGATATATCTTGTTTGTGTATATTTTGTTCGTTTGTGTGGTCTTTGACCATTAATGTATATAATAAGAAACAAAAACCCTAAAAAACTATTGTGTGGACTATTGGTTTGATCTTAGGCAATTGGACTTAGAATCTAGGCAACATCCCTATGCAAAGGACTTGGCCAATGCCAACTTTCATGTAATCAAGTGCTTGCAATTTGAAACTTCATCTGACACATCATTGAAGATCCCTTTGAGTTCATCTGCAACATGATCATTGTGAAGTTGTTATTTTGAACCTGTGACTTATGGAATTCATCTGCTACATTGGTCAATTTGAAGAAGATCATGGAGTGGATAAAGCTTGGATGTGGCCATCTTTATTTGATGCCTTGCTCTTCAAGTTAATATTGTATGCATTGTTTGTTTCTTGATTCTAATATCCAATGGAATTTAGGGTTTCTATATGACATTCTTGTCTATTGGATTGCTACCCATCGGTCAGATCTTTTCAACTCTTAACTTTTAAATTTATGCTTAGGATTAGTCTCTTCATCTCCTCCCCATCTCTTTAATTTCAAAATGTCTCCCTCATTTTAAAAATTTCTTTGTTTGTACTTGTCTTTTTTAGAACTTAGACCATTTTGCAAATTAGAAACTTTGGCCTTATGCCATTGCATTTTCAAACTTTTTTTTATCAAGCATGTAAATAAACTTAACTATACTTGACTTAAAATTTTCAAAAGCCAAAAAGAACTAACTCATTCAAACCATTTTCTAGGCCTTTGTGCCTTTCAAACCTAATTTTTGTTAAAAGCAAAGCATCCACTTTGAAATTTGTATCACGAACTATGATCACATTGAATCACACCGTGTTTTTGACCTGAATTTCACGTGTTTATTAGGACTTTATTATCATTTTGTTTGTATTATGATCTCTTTTATGTTATTTTCAGATATTTAGCTCTTTTGGGAACCTTTTAGAAGAAACGAAGCATAAAGACCAAAAATTAGGGTTTTTCAGCAAATATTGTACACATGGCATTGCACATGGCGGCCGCTATAGGAGAAGCCATGACTCATAAGCCCTCAACCAGGAGGTAACCGCCACGTTCCCATGATCTTTCCCATTTCCACACATGGCGGGCACCATGAAGGGGTGGCGGGCACCACCTTTGTATTCCACGTTCCCACTAAGGAGAAGTTGAGGGGCACCATGGTCTTTGCAAGCTGCTGAACTCCTCTATAAATAGGTCGTTCCATTTCATTTTCAAATCATCCAACTTAGTTTACAACACTAAGACTATATTTATCATCTGTAAAGCGGTAATCCGTCACATCGGGGGGTTATCGCACCGTAGTGTAATTGAGTTGGGTCACTTCAATTTTGCTGTCGTCTTCAGAGTCAAGGGTTTTTTTTTCCTTGTACCAGCTTTAAAGCCTCCGTTTGGAGAAGGTTCTTATTTAGCGCTTTTATTTAATTTCTATCTATGCTTTACTTTATTTAATTTTTGTCTCGCTTTACTTTATTTAATTTATGTCTTGCTTTACTTTATTTAATTTCTATCTATGCTTTACTTTATTTAATTTCTGTCTAAGCTTTACTTTATTTACTTTATGTCCACGCTTTACTTTATTTACTTTTTGTCCATGCTTTACTTTATTTAATTTCTTTCCACGCTTTACTCGTTCTTTACGCCTTACATTCTAAAGCAAACTTTTCATCATGATCAATATCGTTGTGTTTGTTTGTATTACCATGTCTGGCTAAATCTTTCAAAGGTTAGAATGTAAGGATCGCGGTTAAAGAGATGTTTCGCATATTGAATCTGTAGAAATGCTTTAAGGGCTGTTTTGATTTTTAACTTGAGTTTTCTGAAACAAACTTGGTTAGTTTTAACTATTCAAGGAGTGCGAAAGCACCCTGGCTTAGTTAACTAGGAATTTTTATCACTTTAAGGAAAAACGATTTTTGAAACTATTTTTGGACGCGTTGATAGATTTAAAATCAGGAAACTCCTTGGGTAAAACTTTCCAAATCAAAATCACTTTTCAACTAAATTTACGAGTCTTATTTCTTAAAAATAAGTTTACTACTTTAGCGTTATGCGCACCTTTTATAAGTGACAATAAAAGGCCTTAATTTAAGGGTAAACTCGGTTCTGAATACACGAAAGTGACAGTTCCTGTTAAATGGATTCTTTTCAAGAGTAGAAAATATTGCCCCATAAGTAGTTCTATTTAGACAATCGAAACATCACTTAACTGACGTGATATACATTCAAACCTGTCTTTATTTGCACTGCATTTGTTATTTACCGTTGTTTTGCAACATCAATATCTCTTTTATACCGCCTTAGATAAACATCGTAACGATAGTAATCAATAGATTGACGATTTGGTCTCTATAGGATCGATATTCTTTTATATTACTCTGACGCGATTCGTGCACTTGCGAATACAGCGATCAAGTTTTTGGCGCCGTTGCCGGGGACCAACTTTGTCAAATTTCGTACCCTGTTGTTACACCGTCTAGACTAAGGCATTATTAGCCGGTAAATGCGAAGAACCTGTAGTACCGGAAATTTAGTAGATCCTTTAGCGGAACCCGAACGTTACACTTGTACACGCCTCTTACTCATCCAAATTAAGAAAGTTATGGCCGAGAATCGCGATCGGAGACCTCTTACGGAATTTTCCCAACCCTATGACGAGGAACCTAGTTCTAGTATAGTAAACCCCCTTATTCCTGCCATAATTTTGAACTAAAACCATCTTTGTTGCAATTAGTGCAACAAAACCAATTCGCGGGTCTCTCTACTGAGAACCCAAATCAACATTTAAAAGTCTTTATCCAACTGGCCGACACTTTTAAATCCAACGGTGCTTCACCCAATGCGATCCGTTTAAGATTATTTCCTTTCTCCCTCAGGGATAGAGCACGTTCATGGTTAGATTCACTTCCAGCTAATTCAATAACTACCTGGGAAGACCTTAGGAGAGTATTCCTTGTTAGATATTTTCCCCCTACTAAGACTGTTGTTCTTCGAAACCAAATAAGTAGATTTACTCAAAACCAAGGAGAATCACTTTTTGAAGCTTGGGAGAGATATAAAGAGCTATTAAGAGTCTGTCCACACCATGGCCTAGAACAATGGCTGATCGTTCATACCTTCTACAATGGACTCCATTATAACACCAAGATGAGCATCGACGATGCCGCTGGTGGCGCGCTGATGAACAAACCTTACCCTGAAGCTTGTTACCTAATTGAGGATATGGCCCAAAACCATTACCATTGGGGAACTGAACGAGCATCAATAGAGAAGAAGGAGACCCAAGGTGGAATACATGAGATAAGCTCTATGGACATGATGCGGGCGAAAATGGAAGCTTTAGCCCTTAAGATCGAACATATGTCTACGAACACTAACACCGCAGCGGTAGTCCACACAGAGTGCAAACTTTGTGGATCCAAAGGACACGAATTGGCGGAGTGTAACCTTTTGAACGACCTGAACACCGACCAAGTGAATTACGCCCAAGGTAACCCATATTCAGACAATTACAATCCTGGATGGAAGAATCATCCAAATTTTTCCTATAAAAACCAGAACCCTATCCAAAATTATGCACCTCAGAGACCACAAGGTTATCAAGCCCAAAAACCAAATCAACCTATGCAAGTTGTGCCTCAGAAGTCCAACCTTGAGAAGATCATGGAGAGCTTTATATCAGGTCAGACTCAGCAAAATAAAGAATTCCTAAACCAGAACATTCACGTAAACGAACTGATAACGCAATTAGGAACCAAGGTTGATCCGATAATCACTCACAACAAGATGCTTGAAACCCAGATCTCACAGGTAGCACAAAACCAAGCCCCAAAAACTACACCTGGAGGACAATTCCCTGGACAACCTCAACCAAACCCTCGAGGGAAAGCTAACGCTATCTCGTTACGAAGTGGGACCACTTACGAAGGGCCTCATAACCCAGCAATGAGCGAGTCCAAAACTTCTAAAGAAAATTTACCTACCAACCAAGAATAGGAACCGGTGGAACCCGATAAGCAAACCGATCAAGAAGGAGAAGCCAAGGGTAAAACTTACAAACCACCACCCCCGTACAAACCACCAATCCCATATCCGCAAAGACTTAAACAAACCAAAATCAATAATCAATACGAAAAATTTATAAAAGTAATAGAGAAGCTTCATGTAGAGATTCCTTTCACCGAAGCTATCATCCAAATTCCGTCTTACGCCAAATTTCTCAAAGACATCTTAACCAACAAGCATAGGCTTGAAGATCCCAAACCCTTGGAATGCAACTTTATTTTCGAGGATAAACTTGCTAAGGAGGAGAAAGACCCTGGTAGTTTTTCTATACCTTGCATTTTAGGGAGTCATGTGATCGACAAAGCTTTCCTAGACTTAGGCGCTAGTGTGATTTTAATGCCTTTAGCTGTATGTAAAAGGTTAAACTTAGGAGAATTACAACCAACTAAGATGTCCCTCCAATTAGCCGATAGGTTTGTTAAGTATCCTGTAAGCATTTTAGAAGACATCCTAGTTAGGATCGGTCAACTTTATATCCCAACAGACTTTTTGATCATGGATATTAAGGAAGACGGAGATATCCCTATCCTTTTAGGTAGACCATTCTTATCAACAGTCGGAGCTATAATAGATGTTAAAAGAGGAAAATTAACTTTTGAAGTAGGGGATGAAAAGATCAAGTTTATTCTTTCAAAATTCCTGATGGCACCAATCCTAGGAGACACATGTTATGCGATCGATATCATAGATGAATGCATAAGGGAATTTGATCAAGAAGAACCTAAGATCGAACCATTTTCAAACCCGAATGAAAAGGATGACGAGCTAGAGGAAACGGAACCTCACACTAAAGAATGTTTGGACCTTACTCCAGACCTTTCACCAAATTCTCAAAAACCAGCTCAAGAACTTAAGGAACTACCCAAGAACCTAAGATATGAGTTTTTGGATAAAGAAATGAACCGCCCAGTAATAGTTAGTGCCACTTTAAACCAAGACGAGATGAATCGACTCTTGAATGTTTTAAGAAGATACCCCTCTACTTTAGGGTACAACATCTCTGATTTAAAAGGTATAAGCTCATCCGTGTGTATGCACAGGATCTCTGTAGAGGAAGATTAAAAACCTTCTAGAGAACATCAGAGAAGAACCAACCCTGTAATGAGGGAGGTGGTAAAGAAGGAAGTCCTTAAACTGCTAGAAGCTGGTATAATCTATCAGATCTCTGATAGTAAATGGGTAAGTCCTGTACATATGGTACCTAAAAAGGGAGGCATCACAGTCGTGCAGAACGAGAAGGGCGAGTATGTAGCTAAACATATAGAAGGCGAATGGCGTATGTGCATATATTATAGGAAACTCAATAAGGCAACTAGGAAAGACCATTTCCCCCTTCCATTCATAGATCAAATGCTTGAGCGTCTTTCCAGACACTCTTACTTTTGTTATCTGGATGGATATTCTGGATTTTTCCAAATACCCATACACCCCGAGGATCAAGAGAAAACAACCTTCACTTGTCCTTATGGAACGTTTGCTTACAGACAAATGCCGTTTGGACTCTGTAATGCGCCAGCTACTTTCCAACGTTGTATGATGTCAATCTTTGCAGATTATCTCGATGGAATTATGGAAGTGTTTATGGATGATTTCTCGGTGTGTGGGTTCGATTTTGAGAATTGCCTCATTAACCTTGAGAAAATCCTATAGAGATGCGTAAAAGTTAACCTTGTGTTAAACTGGGAAAAGTGCCACTTTATGGTTAAAGAAGGCATAGTGTTAGGACATATAATATCTGAAAGAGGCATTGAGGTCAACAAAGCAAAGATAGAAGTTATAGAAAACCTTAACCCTCCTAAGACAATTAGAGAAGTCCGTAGTTTTCTTGGACACGCCGATTTCTACCGACGCTTCATCAAAGATTTCTCTAAAATAACAAAACCCCTGACCGGCCTTCTGATGAAAGACATTGAATTCATTTTCAATGAAAAATGTATCGAAGCCTTTAATCAGTTAAAACAAGTACTAATTTCAGCACCCATTCTACAAACTCCTGATTGGACTAAACCCTTTGAAATAATGTGTGATGCTAGCGATTTCGCTATAGGAGATGTTTTAGGGAAAAGAAAAGATAAGAAATTACATGTAATATATTACGCTAGTATAACCCTAGATATCGCTCAACTAAATTATACAACAACAGAGAAGGAACTCCTAGCTGTGGTCTTTGCAATTGTTAAATTTAGGTCTTATCTTGTCGGATCTAAGATTATAGTCTATACAGACCATGCAGCTATACGTTACATTCTAAGCAAAAAGGATGCGAAACCTAGATTACTCAGATGGATCCTTTTGCTACAAGAATTCGACTTAGATATTAGAGACAAAAAGGGAAGTGAAAACGTAGTTGCTGACCATCTTTCCAGACTAGAGCATTTGAAGCCATACCATTTACCTATAAATGATGATTTCATCTATGACAGATTGATAGATAAGCTAGATACCGTTCCCCTTGAACCTGATAGAGATGACTTTGGGACAATTTCAGAAATTAGTAGAGTACCATGGTACGCTGATTTTGTAAATTATCTAGCCGCTGATATCATACCACCTGACCTCAACTATCAACAGAAGATTAAGTTCTTTAAAGATATAAGACATTTCTATTGGGACGAACCACTCCTTTTTAAAAGAGGAACAGATAACATCTTTCGACGTTGCATCCCGAAAGAAGAAGTCAGAAATATCATAGAGCATTGTCACTCTTCGTCTTATGGTGGACATTCAAGCACATCCAAGACGTACGCTAAGATCCTTCAAGTTGGTCTTTATTGGCCAACACTATGGCGTGATGTCCATACTTACATTGTCCAAAGTGACCGGTGCCAGTGCGCTGGAAACATCTCAAGACATGACGAAATGCCTTTGAAGAACATCCAAGAAGTGGAATTATTTGACGTCTGGGGTATTGATTTCATGGGACCTTTTCCATCTTCGATGGGAAACAAGTACATTTTAGTAGTCGTTGACTATGTGTCCAAATGGATAGAAGCTATTGCCACACCCACCAACGATACAAGAGTAGTCATCAAAATGTTTAAAAATAATATTTCTCCCAGATTTGGAGTACCACGACTCGTCATAAGTGATGGTGGATCACATTTTATATCCAGGATATTTGATAAACTCTTAAGAAAGTATGGAGTAAAACACAGAGTAGCAACACCATATCATCCCCAGACTAATGGTCAAGTGGAAGTATCTAACAGAGAGATTAAGCCGATCTTGGAGAAAACTGTTTCAATATCCATAAATGATTGGTCTGAAAAGCTAAGATAAGCATTATGGGCTTACAGAACAGCTTACAAAACCCCTATTGGAACTACACCATACTAGTTGGTCTACGGGAAGTCATGCCACTTACCTTTTGAACTCAAGCAGAAGGCATATTGGGCCATCAAGACCCTGAATTTGGATTACCTAGCATCTGGCAAGAAGCGAATCCTCGATATCCATAAATTGGAGGAACTCCGCCAAAACGCTTACGAGAATGCCGTTATATACAAAGAAAGAACCAAAGCCTGACATGACAAAAGGATTATGAAAAAGGAATTTAATATAGGCGACTTTGTTCTCCTTTTCAATTCGAGATTATGACTTTTTCCAGGTAAGCTACGTTCGAGATGGACAGGCCCCTTTAAGGTTTCCAAAATCCTAAAATCTGGAGCAGTTGAAATCTGGAACAATTCCTGTAATCCGTTTGTGGTAAATGGACAGAGACTGAAGCAATACCAAGGAGGTGACATCCCCACAGAATGCCCTGGCCAAACTCTGATCGACCCTCCAGTTCCTACCTCTAATATATAAAGTTCAAATTATCAAGCTAACGACGTTAAACAAGCGCTGCATGGGAGGCAACCCATGATATTTCTTTTCCTTTGCTTTACTTTTACTATTTCAATTTATATTTATATTTATTTTATATATATGTATATCTATGTTTAGACTAACATTTACAATATTTACGATTTCGGGTGTCCTCTGTTTTTAACCTAACTTTTCAGGATGGAGAATTTCAACATTATGCTAGTGATCTTACGTGACCCAGTTTAGGAGCAGCACTACGCCATGCTTTCCCAACGTCCAATGTTGCCCACCAGATATACTAATTCGAGCTACATAGAGGCATTAGGCATTGAGCCTAGTGTCAAGCATTTATGAAATCAGTTGCAATGGGATGAATATACTGATGCGATGCATGTGACTTACAGGAACCTCACTTTGGAGTTCTTGAGCTCGCTGATCTACGAGCCTTATGTTGGTCACGCTAGTGATGATGGCTACATTAATTTCAGGTTATTTGGGACAGAATACACCTTCAACCACAAGCGTTTTGGTGACTTACTTGGATTTCAGACTGCGTATGATGCCTCATCTGAGCTCCCCATGAGCTATTTCCTGAGCCGAGATGTTGACAAGTTTTTGAGTGACATTACGTGTGGAGGTAGCCCCGACCCTTCCACCCAAATCTCCAACAAGATTCACAATCCTGCTTTCAGATACTTTCAGATGATTATTGCCCACACCTTCCTGGGGAAGAGTGACTCTGATACGCATGTGAGTGCTGAAGAGATTTTCTTCATGTATTGTACCACTCAGTCACGCCCAGTAGATTGTGGAGCTTTTCTGATCGAGAGTCTCTATCTTAATGCTCGCTATGTTGTGAGCCCTATACACATTGGAAGCACGGTGACTCATATAGCTTCCGCCCTAGGACTTAATAGAAGACTATTTCACCTGACGTCTTACTGCAGCTACACCTTGATGGATATTGACTTTTGCCTGGACCGTGGCCTCATGAGGAGATCTTCCTTCTAACCGGATCAATACAGCCTCTTGATCGAGGGTGAGACCATTCGCTAGTTTACTTTACCGGACCCTCAGGTAACTTATGTTTATGATCAGGCCAACTGGGCCTACGCTATAGAAGGCCAAGACGAGATAGTAGACGAGCCGAAAGTTTCACCTATCAGAATCAAAGTCCTCACCAATAATCCAAATCTTCAGAGTCCAAGCATGCAGTCTGAGCTGGTTAAGCTCCGCATGGAGACAGCCCAGCTTCGCCAGGAGCTCGTTGACGTTGCTTTGCAGGTCGAAGTATCAGTCACCACACATGCCGCTGAAGCTGATATACTGAATGATGAGATCGCCGACCTCCGACACCAGATCACAGAGCTTCGAGGATACGAAGTTGAGGAGACTCCACTAGTCCCTGAGCATTGATGATATCACCAACCGAGAGATACCGCTTGATTTACCTATTTCCCGTTATTTATTATTTATGCTTGTTTTTATTGTTCCTTTTGACTTTATGCTTGCTTTTTTCTTTTCTAGGATCTCTCGACCATGACTTATTACTAACTCTACACACACATACACACACACACACACACACACACACACACACACACACACACACACACACACACACACACACATATATATATATATATATATATATATATATATATATATATATATATATATATATATATATATATATATATATATATATATATATATATATATATATACATTGTTATTATTATGTTTTTATGTCCATTTTATTTTATTTTATCTCATTTCACTATTTTATTTTGTTTTGTCAAGCTTAATCAAAAAAACAGCGTACCATAGAAACCTATATGCACCCCCCTTCTTATAAAAATGAAGACAAAAAGATGTGGCCCAAGAAGCAATCTGGCCCAACCAATTGCGAAGACGTGGCGGGCGCCATGATGTCTGAACCTTTAACGGGACAAAACCCCTAATTTCCCCATTTTCACCTTCTTCAACCTCTCCAAACACATTTTCTCCTCCTCCCAACTCGACCAAAGTTCACGAAAAATCCCAACTTTCTCATCTTAACTCCAAGCCATTACCATTTCCAAACTTCACTCATCCATCTCTCCACCAAAAACTCCCTAAAACTCCATTTTTCCCTTCCTTTCCATAAACACCCATTTTCCTCTTCACTCACCATTAATGGCCGGAATGGAGTTCAACAACATCATTCTTCGCGGAGGAAAACTCGGAGAGCGACAAAACAAGATTTTACAAAAATTGCAATCCCGGGAAATCCTAGCTACCAGGTATGTAGACAAAGATTGTTTGTACACTTTAGGGACATACCATAGTGTTTTTCACATGCTTGATAATTTAGGATTACACGATATTTTTTAAGGATATGAAATTATGCAAGGTGCGGCGAGCGGGTGGTTATCACCTCATGATCCATGGTGTAGCTATACCCAGTGTGGTTTTACCTTGCTCTTAGTGTACAGATGTGCGACATGCAAGGAACTGGACGTATGATCTTGATGCTCCACCTTTTACCGGTCCTTTGCCACCTAACGTTCCTATGGACAATGAGCAAGGGACCGATGATGAGTATGACTGGCGCGACTGTCGCAACCTGAAAAATACAGTGTGCGAAAAAACAACCGACGAAAGAAAATGACAGAAGAGTCGCCACTGTGCGTTATTTATCCAAAGGGAGGGAAAGGAAACGCTCGAAGTAAACCTGAAAAAGGAAAGGACAAGAAGGGGTCTCGCAACCAAATCTTGGGTTCGGGAGTCGGTTATGCGAAGGGAAGGTATTAGCACCCCTACGCATCCGTAGTACTCTACGGGATCCACTTTTGTAGTTCTTGTCTAAAGGGTGTGGGTTTATCTTGTGCTGTTTGCCAAAAAAAAAACAAAAAAGGGTTAAATGAAAATGACTCGCGCGGATGTTGCATCCACTGCATACGTATCTCATCTGAATATGAGAATCAGAGTCTTCGTAGCTCGGCTGACCTATGGGTTGGGGGGATGTATGCTCGCTAAGACATCGCGTCTTATGCCTACGTATCTCATCTGGAATGAGAATCAGAGCAAGCCGTAGTTCGGCTAACTACGGGGTTATGGATTGGGTTTTGGACGAACGACGTCACTACGCAATCTACCGGATGCTCGACCTTCGGAGACTTACTCGCCTGTAGTAGAAGGAGTAAACGTGTTGCTTTGGGTTTTAGGGTTTGGGATGCTCGAGGGCAAACAGGCAGTCCTTGACGAAGGAACCGCGCTACATGTGGGGATATGAGTACAAAACACAAAACATGTATCTCAAAGTAAAATGCCACCCAGGGGCTCAAACATTGCCTCCTATCGAGGTCCTCCAGCTAAGAAAGCGATAAAGTATGAGAAAGGGAAAAAATTACCACACGGATAAAGATCCGAAGCTATAGCAGTTAAAGGGGCAAGAAACCCTGAAATGTCTCCAGCTGGACCGTCAAAGGAAATCAGTCAACACGAATAATCAGAATAAAACTCCAGGGGGTATCCCACAAATAAAGTGGGAAACCACGCGAGTGTCTCTGCGAAAGCCATGTGAGCCCTCACAAAACTCGACAAAGGGTTAGAGCAGCAGGATGAAATCAAGAGAAAACAATGCCATGGAAACACAAGACATGTTAGAATAAACAAAATAGGGTAACCCAGAGTTGCCCCTAAATCAAAATGTAACCACATGAATAATTCCATCAAAATTCACAAAAGGCTCACAAAAAAGGTATCAAATTCACCCATAATACCTCATACATTTAGAGCATTCAAATTAAAGGCATAAAGATGATGGATATAGGGCAAACCTGATTGGAGAGCTTGATTGAAATTGAGTTGCACCCGTGAGGTTTACAAGTTGATTTCCCTTCAGGGTTTGGAGGCTGCTCTGAACTCTATTAGTTCTTCTCTCACTATCTTTTTCCTCGGGGTTTTGTTCCGAGGAAACCTCAGAGTATTTTCCTTCTCTCCCTTTTTCTCAAGTGAATCTCCCAGTGTAACTCCAAGTGTGTTTTCCTCTACTGAAACTTCAGTATTTATAGACTGATTTTCGTGGGTAATGGGCTCAAATGAGGGAGACCCAAGTCCAAAATAATTTGTTATATTTTATTTATTTATTTTATTTATTTATTTAATTAATTTATTAATTAATTAATTAATTAAATAATTTTTTTTCTTTTATCTTTTTTTTTTTTCGTTTTTTTTTTTCGTTTTTTTTTTTTTTCGTTTTTTTTTTTTTTCGTTTTTTTTTTTTCAGGAAAAATGCAGGGTAAATTTTGGGGTATTACAGCTGCCCCTATTCAATCAACTAGAGACCCGGAAAGAAGATGGCAGCTGCTTTCGTGCTTTCGAGGTATCAAGGGATTGAATACAATAAAAGCCCAAAAATTTGCACTGAAGTGAAGTGAAGTAACAATGTCTGTCAGAATCGGCAAAGAGGTGGTCTTGAAAGAAGAATCCGTCTGGTACGGTGAGAGTCAGTCTGAATATCGAAAAAGAATGTTAAACTGGATACCAAAATAAATGGTAACACAGAAATAACTATGGCTTGAATGCCGCTCATCAGTCTGAATACTGGAAAGGATTTCGATCTGAACATCGGAAACTTGGCCTGAATGCCACAAGTCGCATCGACCTGAACGTCGGAAACTTCTTCGATCTGAACATCGGAAAGACTTGGCCTGAATGCCACTTCGATCTGAATATCGAAAAATTGGCCTGAATGCCACTTCGGTCTGGATACCGGAAAACTGGCCTGAATGCCACTTCGATATGAATATCGGAAAACTGGCCTGAACGCCACAAGTCGCATCGACCTGACCGTCGGAAACTTCTTCGATCTGAACATCGGAACACTGGCCTGAATGCCACTTCGGTCTGGATACCGGAAAACTGGCCTGAATGCCACTTCGGTATGAATATTGGAAAACTGGCCTGAACGCCACAAGTCGCATCGACCTGACCGTCGGAAACTTCTTCGATCTGAACATCCGAACACTGGCCTGAATGCCACTTCGGTCTGGATACCGGAAAACTGGCCTGAATGCCACTTCGGTCTGGATACCGGAAAACTGGCCTGAATGCCACTTCGGTCTGGATACCGGAAAACTCGCTTGAATGCCACAAGTTGCATCGACCTGAACGCCACAAGTCGCATCGACCTGACCGTCGGAAACTTCTTCGATCTGAACATCGGAACACTGGCCTGAATGCCACTTCGGTCTGGATACCGGAAAACTGGCCTGAATGCCACTTCGGTCTGGATACCGGAAAACTGGCCTGAATGCCACTTCGGTCTGGATACCGGAAAACTCGCCTGAATGCCACAAGTTGCATCGACCTGAACGTCGGAAACTTCTTCGATCTGAATATCGGAAAATTGGCCTGAATGCCACTTCGGTCTGGATACCGGAAAACTGGCCTGAATGCCACTTCGGTCTGGATACCGGAAAACTGGCCTGAATGCCACTTCGGTCTGGATACCGGAAAACTTCATGTCTGTCAGCATTGGCAGAAATAGGGAATGATAATAGAGGCGGCGCATGGGCCAATGACACTTGCTGGGGATAACAAAGGTAAGTCATGAACAATCTTCAGTCTGGGTACTAGAAACAACTTCTAGCTTATCACTTGGGATACCGAGAATGTTTTATGCTTACATGCGTATGTTTGAATTTTTCAATGGCGTAATGCTCCATGAAAATGGAAATGCTACGCGATTTGGAAGGATGCAATGCAATATGATTCTACATGCAGGGATGCGAAATGCTGGGTAGAATGCCAAGCTGAGGCAAGGGGATCTACTGGGGAAATGATCACCATCTTCTGGACCCTGGCAAGGCTGTTGGAGATGCACAGCGCAAAGAACTCTGTGGGGAGATGACTAGCCATGCGGTGTTCTGGCCATACCGAGACTCTGATCGGGGAAAGAATGGCATTGGAAGCCTGCTGCTGAGGAAAGCTACAATGGTTCTGGCAACCACGATTTGCGAGAGATGACTCAGTAGGGGGAGCAAACACTGATACGGTACCGAGGTTCTGCTTCAAGGAAAGAAACCATGGATTTGGCATTGGGATTATCGATCTGGCATTGAACTCTAAGGAGCAACCACTTCTGCTGGGAAGATAAAGTCTGGCACTGTCAACCCCATTGGGGATATGTAGTCTGGTACTGTCAACTCTACTGGGGAGTGTATGTCCTGAAACAAACGCTTGGGGAAGTACAGTGGTGAGAACCTGCTGGGGATTGAAGAATCCAACATTCTGATCAGCTCTGCAGGGATAAGACACCAGATTCGTCTGTTGGCGACTTCACTGAGGAAGATATTCACGATCATCTGCAGGGAATTTTAAGGAAATGCCCCTAGGGTATCTGTTCTGAATAGACGATCCAAAGCACTTAAAATTTACAGCAATTTTAAATGTTTATTAAGCATGTACCTGTAAAGCCCTTATGTGTCATGATGCAATGTTTATCAAAAATTCGGACGTCATTTTTGCAAACAAAACAGTAAAATGAAAATGAAAACAGAGATATACTGAATAACATGATTTTATTGATTGAATGGCCTCTGAATAGGCATTTACATTAGGAAGCAATCCCTGGAAAGAGGTAATCGCACAAAAGATAAAAACAAAAATTAATCTAATGGCAATGTGAAATGGATTTCTATTGGGTTCCAATTCTGCTATGACTTGCCCATCTTCAAGATCCTCCAGATGATCAGCTTTCTGAAAGAGTGATTGGACTGTTTCCTATCCTTCAAAAATTTCCAGTCATTGGCACGAGATGAGATTCAGAACTACTCAGAACGCAGTCATTCGCTTAATCCCTAACTTCTGCGTGGATCGCCCTTTTCGGGTTTTCAATCCACCGGGATACCCATTTTTGCCTAAGTTGCCTTTTCAGGTTTTCAACTTACCGGGTGTACAATCTTTTTTTTTTATTTTTGACCCTAATTTTTGCCCGAACCTTTTCATTTTCTTGGTTCGCCGGGATGCCCATTTTTTGCCTGGACTATTGTTTTTACTATCCAGCAGGTCTATTTTATGCGAAGTATTTTTTAACTGCGTCTGAGTTCACAGGGGAAGTGAAGTTTTCACCATCCATAGTTGCAAGCATTAAAGCCCCACCATCAAAAACCTTGGTGACAATATACGGTCCATCATAGTTAGGAGTCCACTTTCCCCTGTGATCTGTCTGAGGAGGAAGGATCCTTTTCAACACTAAATCTCCGACTTGGAAACAACGAGGATGCACTTTCTGATCAAAGGCTCTCTTCATCCGACTCTGATACAACTGCCCATGACAAATGGCTGCCATTCGCTTCTCTTCGATAAGACTCAACTCATTGAACCTTGTCCGAATCCATTCAGCTTCGTCTAGCTTGACATCCAACAAGACTCTTAGGGAAGGAATCTCCACTTCAACAGGTAGGACTGCTTCCATACTATACACAAGGGAGTAAGGGGTTGCCCCGGTCGATGTACGTACTGAAGTGCGGTACCCATGCAAGGCGAAAGGTAGCATCTCATGCCAATCTCTGTACGTGACGACCATCTTCTGCACAATCTTCTTTATGTTCTTATTTGCCGCCTCAACAGCGCCGTTCATCTTAGGGCGGTAAGGGGAAGAATTGTGATGCTGAATGTTGAAGTTCTGACACAACTCCTTCATCATTTTGTTGTTGAGATTAGAACCATTATCAGTAATGATTCTTTCGGGAATCCCATAGCGACAAATGATTTCTTTCTTGATGAAACGGGCAACCACATGTCTGGTGACATTCGCGAACGACGCTGCCTCGACCCACTTGGTGAAATAGTCGATGGCAACAAGGATGAAGCGATGCCCATTGGAAGCAGTCGGCTCAATCTTTCCAATCATGTCAATGCCCCACATGGCAAACGGCCACGGCGAAGACATCAGATTCAGAGGATTCGGCGGTACATGCACCTTATCAGCATAAATCTGGCATTTATGACACTTCCGAGCATACTTGAAACAATCTGATTCCATGGTCATCCAATAATAACCCGCTCTCAACAATTTCTTAGCCATTGCATGTCCACCGGCATGAATACCGAAGGAACCTTCATGAACTTCCTGCATTAACATGTCCGCCTCGTGTCTGTCCACGCATCTGAGCAAAACCATGTCGAAGTTCCTCTTATACAGCACATCGTCTTTGTTCAAGAAGAAACTGCCTGCCAATCTCCTCAAAGTCTTTCTGTCATTGTTGGATGCCCCTGCAGGGTACTCTTGATTCTTCAGAAAGCACTTGATATCGTGATACCAGGGCTTGTCATCGACTACCAGTTCAGCAGCAAACACATACGCGGCCCTGTCAAGGCGCATCACATCGATCCTGGGAGCATGGTTCCAACGAATTACCTTGATCATGGAGGATATAGTAGCAAGGGCGTCTGCCATCTGGTTCTCATCACGAGGTATATGATACAATTTTACCGTTGTGAAGAAAGTCAAAAGTCTTCTCGTGTAATCTCTGTAGGGGACCAGAGTGGGCTGGAGAGTATTCCAATCACCATTCACTTGATTGATCACCAGAGCTGAATCTCCGAAGATGTCCAAAGTCTTGATTCTCAGATCAATGGCTTGCTCAATACCCAAGATACAGGCCTCGTACTCAGCTTCATTATTTGTGCACTCAAAAGTCAAACGAGCGGTGAAAGGCATGTGGGCACCCTTCGGAGTAGTAATGACAGCGCCAATTCCACTTCCTCTAGCATTGACAGCCCCATCAAACAACAAAGTCCACTTTTCGTTTGGATCAGGTCCCTCCTCAACAACTGGCTCTTCACAGTCTTTTATCTTGAGGAACATGATGTCTTCATCAGGGAATTCAAACTTCATTGGCTCATAATCATCAATCGGTTGCTCGGCAAGGTAGTCTGACAGAATACTCCCTTTGATGGCCTTCTATGACGTGTACTGAATATCATACTCTGTTAAAATCATTTGCCAACGAGCGACCCTTCCGGTGAGAGCTGGCTTCTCGAATATGTATTTCACTGGATCCATCTTAGAAATCAACAAGGTAGTATGGTTCAACATATACTATCTCAGTCGGCGAGCAGCCCAGGCCAAAGCACAACAAGTTTTCTCAAGCTGCGAATATTTGATTTCACAATCGGTAAACTTTTTGCTAAGGTAGTATATGGCATGCTCTTTTCGACCAGACTCGTCATGCTGTCCCAATACACACCCCATCGAGTTCTCGGTCACTGACAGGTACATTATCAGAGGTCTCCCAGGATCTGGAGGTATAAGGATTGGAGGTTTCTGTAGATACTCTTTTATCTTCTCGAAAGCCCTTTGACAATCTTCATTCCACCTGATAGCCTGATCTTTCCTCAGCAATTTGAAAATTGGCTCACACGTGGTTGTTAGGTGAGAGATGAACCTTGCAATGTAGTTCAACCTCCCTAAGAAACTACGGACTTGCTTCTCTGTTCTTGGCTCTGGAATTTCCTGTATCGCTTTTACTTTGTCGGGATCCACCTCAATCCCTTTTCCGCTAACGATAAAACCCAACAATTTTCCCGATCTCACCCCGAAAGTGCACTTGTTCGGGTTAAGTCTCAGTTTGAATTTCCTCAAACGCTCAAACAGTTTCTGCAAATTCAACAAATGTTCTTCTTCTGTCTGAGATTTGGCAATCATATCGTCCACATAAACCTCGATTTCATGATGAATCATATCATGGAACAGAGTCACCATTGCTCGCTGATATGTTGCTCCGGCATTTTTCAGACCAAACGGCATCACCTTGTAGCAGAAGGTGCCCCATGGGGTTATGAAAGTTGTCTTTTCCATGTCCTCTGGTGCCATCTTGATTTGGTTATAGCCAGAAAAGCCATCCATGAAGGAGAATACCGAGAACTGAGCTGTATTATCCACCAAAACGTCGATGTGAGGTAATGGGAAATCATCTTTAGGGCTAGCTCTGTTCAGATCCCGATAGTCGACACACATCCGTACCTTTCCGTCCTTCTTAGGTACTGGGACGATGTTCGCAACCCATGGCGGATAATTGGTGACTGCTAGAAACCCTGCATCCAACTGCTTTTGCACTTCTTCCTTTATCTTGACAGCCATCTCTGGTCTTGTTCTTCTGAGCTTCTGCTTGACCGGAGGACAACCTTCTTTGAGAGGCAAGCGGTGTACCACGATGTCTGTGTCCAGCCCAGGCATGTCCTGATAAGACCAGGCGAAGATGTCAACGTATTCTTGCAGCAATTCAATCAGCCCTTTCTTCACATTATCTTCCAAAGCAGCCCCTATTTTGATTTCTCTCTTGGCATCTTCGGTGCCGAGATTAATCACTTCAACAGACTCTTGATGCGGTTGAATAACCCTTTCCTCTTGTTTTAATAACCTGGTAAGTTCTTCAGAGAGTTCACAGTCTTCATCACCCTCTTCTTCAGCTTGAAAGATTGGATTTTCCAAGTCGAAACGAGCCATAGCAGAACCGTTATCAATAGGATCTGGTGTTGTGCATCTGCATGAGTGATGGTATGTGCTTATGAGTGTGAACAAGAAGTGAAAACTAAACGAAACATTGCCATTTTTTTTATTTTTTATTTATTTTGAAAAACTGCAAAAATAGAAAGACAGGGAACGAAATATTTGAATGCAAAAAGACGTCCTTTATTTATGATAAAAAATGCAAGCGTCACATAGATGGGCCCTACAATGAGTCATTACGCCCTGGGCGGAACGTAAGACTTGGACATGCATGAATAAACAAAGAAAATTACTCTTCAAGAAGAGTGACTTGGATAATCTCTTCAGAAGACCAATTGTTGATGACTTCACCCGGGATCCTCGGACGCACCCAGTTGTCAATGTTACAATCACTATCCCCATCTTATTCGTTGACTGCAGAGACTTGACCATACTGAATGATGCCAGCACTAGAGAAAGTGATCGGCCCCTGAAGTGTTGTAGAAGTCAAAACTGGCTGATACCCAATCCCAAACTTATCTTCTTTCACTGGTAATTCCAACAGACGCCCCCAACCGGGAGCAACACCTGAATCCACCACGGCCCGTGCCTGCTTAAAGGATGAGATAGAGGCACCCGCTTTAACCTCTTCCACCGGAGCTGCATCCTTGATTTGAACTGATTCAAAAGCCTGACACAGAGTCTCATGAATTTCACCTTCTACTTCTACATACTTGAACGTAGACAGGTTACGGACCAGGATGTCTTCCTCACCACAGACGGTGATAATTCGTCCGTTGACCGGAAACTTAATCTTCTGGTGTAGAGTTGAAGAGACTGCCCCAGCATTATGGATCCAAGGACGACCCAGCAGGCAACTGTAGGAAGGACTGATATCCATCACGTAGAAGACAGTGTTGAAGGTTTGTGATCCAATCAGAATTGGCAATTCTACCTCTCCAAACACCGATCTCTTAGAACCATCAAAGGCTCTCACAATAAGATCTGAAGGTTTCAAGACCAAACCCTCTACTTCTAACTTCGACAGGGCTCTCTTGGGTAGCACATTGAGAGAGGAGCCTGTATCCACCAGAACATGCGATAGCACGGTGTCTCTGCATTCCATCGAGATGTGCAGAGCCTTGTTATGATTGCGTCCGGCTGGTGTTAAGTCAGAATCAGTAAAACCTAACCCGTTGCTTGTATGCACATTGGCAACGATCCCTTCTAGTTGGTTTACCGAGATATCTTGAGGTACATAAGCAACATTAAGAACCTTCAGAAGTGCCTCCTTGTGTGCCTCCGAACACAATAGGAGCGAGAGAATGGATATCTTGGACGGAGTCTGAATCAACTGATCGACTACCTTGTAATCGCTTTTCTTTATGATTCTCAGAAGCTCGTCCACATCCTTTGCAAAAGTGGGCTCAGAACCTCCCTGGGGTGCAGAGGTACCCTCATTCACTGCTTGTTTGCCCTTGGCTTTCGCCACAGCATCAGCATTATCAGCTTGGGTAACCGGTGGTGAGAACAGTCTACCACTCCTGGTGAATCGCCCGATTCCTCCGACATTATCCACTGCGGGACCTTCAAGTTCAGGCTTCTGACCCTTTTCTACTTTCAGTGGCCATTCCACCCTATGATCGTGCGTATACACGCTTCCCCCATAATGCCACGGAATGGCCCTTTCACTGGTGAAAGGTAACGGACCAGGGGTTGTGATGGTCATAGTAGATCGTCGCACTGGTGGCACGGGTTGCGCTTCTGGCGCACTGATTTGATTAGTTGGGTAGAAAATGGTGATAGTAGCAATATCACAGTCGTACTCAGAAATTTCATTCATTGAAATGCAAGCATTTGAAACATCGGAATCAAGTTCAATTACATCATTATGGATTACAGAAACCGTAGGAACAACATCTGCGAATTCATCAGTAGCATCTTCAAACCCTTCTTCCTCAACCCCTTCCACAGACTCTTGGACAGACAAACCCTCAACCTGGAGGATACCTTTGTCGAGCAAGGCCTGGATACCCTGCTGTAACTTCAAACAACCTTCACTCTAAGTGGCACAATCCAAACAACCCTTCCCACAACCGGGGAAAACGTCGGCCTTCAGCAAGCATCCTTTGACATCCGACAATGGAGTCTTCAGCTTCAACACATCCTTAATGGACTTGGCTTCTCCCTCTACCAAATTAACATTCGCACCACCATGCTGGGGCATGGGATTGTTGACGACATTCGGAGCTGGTGCAAGGTCGATGGCCTTTGAATCTATGAGGTCCTGAACTACGTGCTTAAAAGCTTTGCAGTTCTCAATGTCATGGCCAGGTGCCCCAGAGTGGAAGCTACACCTAGCGTTAGCGTCGTAACCCACCGGAAGTCTACCAACAGGAGGAGCCAGAGTGCGCAGTTGCACAAGTTGTAGTTGTTGAAGACTAGAAAGCAACTGGGCGTACGACATTGGAAGGGTGTCGAAACGCCGGTCCATCATCCTTTGCCTCTGTTGATAAGCGGGTCTGTTACCCGGTTGTTGCTGCTGTTGATACTGAGCTGGTTGACGTTGTGATTGTTGTTGTTGTAGTGGTGTTGCAGTTGGAATGGTCACAGCCGCAACATACGGTTGCTGATGATAATTCTGAAAGTTATTCCTCCGGTTATCCCTGTTCTGATAAGAAGATATGGCATTTGCATCCCCTTCTCTCCTCTTCTGTCCCTGAATGAACGACTTCTTCACCCCTGATGAGGATCCACCTCCACTCTGGATCTTGTATGTCTTTAGGTAATTCTCCACCCTTTCTCCAGTAGAGACCACATCAGCAAAGTTGGAAGCATTGCAACCTACCAGACGCTCCAAGTAAGGTTCAGGCAGCGTATTCATGAACATGTTGGCCATTTCCTTTTCCAACATAGGAGGCTGAACACGGGAAGTTGTATCCCTCCAGCGTTGAGCGTATTCCCTGAAGCACTCATTGCTTTTAAGAGACAGATTCTGAAGTTGAGTTCTGTCCGGAGCCATGTCTGCATTATACTGATACTGCTTCACGAAAGCCTCTGCCAAATCCCTCCAGCAACGGATGTGGGCTCTGTCCAGCCTCATATACCATTCCAAGGATGCCCCAGCTAGGCTATCCTGGAAGAAGTACATAAGTAGCTTCTCGTCATCAGAGTATGCAACCATTTTACGGAAATAGGCTTGCACGTGAGTTTTGGGGCAAGAGCTGCCATTGTATTTCAAATATCGGGACCTTGAATTTCGGTGGCACTCTCACACCTGAGACCACCCCCAAGTCAGCAACATCTACTCCCAGAGGATTCTGTCCTTCCACTTCCTTCAACCTTTCTTCCAATCTTCTAAACATGGGGTCCATGCCAAAGTCTTCCTGAAGCAAGGGGAACTGATCATCCTGACCATCCTGAATGGGTTGTTGACCGGAGGTGACATGTAGGATTGGGATAGGCCCCGGTCCATTGGGACCATTAGCCTCTCCAGCTGGAGGATCAGCCAACGTCTCCGGTTGAGTAATAGGGGGATCCCTCTGTACCAACAATCTAAGCTCCTGCTGTCCTTGAGCCACCCCTTGAACCAAATCCATGAATTGATTCATGCGAATCTTCATCTCGGCGAGCTCTGCTTGTAGGCTCTCCATCGCTCTCTGTTGATTCCTTCGGGTACCGTATCGGTGAATGCCTGAGTCAGCTATCCTGCTAGTGGGACACCAAACAAACTGAGAACACTGTGGCGGTACCTGTTATGCAAGACATGCGGATGACTATGCAAATGCAATGACATGTTTATCAATTCCAAAAGTATTCTACCCCCTTGATTCCAGTCTCACATTTGATAAACAGTGTAAGAAGAAAACCCCGACTAGAATCAAGAAGAAGATTTAAACCTCCTTGAAAAGGATAAACATGTGTTAAATGATATGAATGCAAATGATGTGATGATGTGAATGCAATGCAGTGGCATGTCAATCAGGATTGCTGTATCTGCTTGAACATCTGTCAGGTTGCACTGTCTGGAGAGAAATCAAGAGCACACCAAACAAAGGTCATGGGATGGATCATGTTATCCTTAATATTAACCACCCATTTTGGCGGATTATGGTTTACACCTTATCAACACCCGAGTTTCATTGATATTAAGGATACCTGATCGGATCAACCATGAATCAAGGGTTTGTCGCAAGTCACGAGCATGGAGTTTAGGTTAAGAACCACCCAAAAGGAGTGTACTAAGGTTTAAACCTGCCAAACATGTTCTATAAAAGATTCCCATAGTCATAATCCCATCTTTCGGATATTATTAGAGGAACGACTACTCGTATTCCAACAATATTCTCAAGAGAGACTCTTATGAGTGTAGTATCGCGTAACAATCGTATCAAATCTTACACTTGAACGACTTTCGCACTACGTCCTACGAATATGCCAAGATGGGTTAGGTAAACTAAGGTCCTTGGCTTCTTAGGTCTATATTGGAACAAGTAATGTCTAACCACAACTTACTTATGTGACATTATTGATCTCAACATGACCTCCACCAAGTGAATGGGCTTGCAAGTCAACTCGCTAAGGAATACTCCACACAAGTTGACAGGACTACGCCATTCTCCTATCTTAAGTGCACTCGAGTTCGGGTATAGAACTCATCTCACAAAGATCACCAAGCAGCCATAGCCAACCAACAGATACAACAATGATATGTACACAATGTAATAAGGTAAACCAGGTAAATAAATAACTGTACAAAAGCATGAACACCCAATACACAAACAAACTACAAAAGCTAGGAGGGACTCGCTTATGGAAGATGGACCAGCAAGAGGTCAACTTCTTAGGGTCCCCAGCAGAGTCGCCAGCTGTCGCAACCTGAAAAATACAGTGTGCGAAAAAACAACCGGCGAAAGAAAATGACAGAAGAGTCGCCACCGTGCGTTATTTATCCCAAGGGAGGGAAAGGAAACGCTCGAAGTAAACCTGAAAAAGGAAAGGACAAGACGGGGTCTCGCAACCAAATCTTGGGTTCGGGAGTCGGTTATGCGAAGGAAAGGTATTAGCACCCCTACGCATCCGTAGTACTCTACGGGATCCACTTTTGTAGTTCTTGTCTAAAGGGTGTGGGTTTATCTTGTGCTGTTTGCCAAAAAAAAAACAAAAAAGGGTTAAATGAAAATGACTCGCGCGGATGTTGCATCCACTGCATACGTATCTCATCTGAATATGAGAATCAGAGTCTTCGTAGCTCGGCTGACCTATGGGTTGGGGGGATGTATGCTCGCTAAGACATCGCGTCTTATGCCTACGTATCTCATCTGGAATGAGAATCAGAGCAAGACGTAGTTCGGCTAACTACGGGGTTATGGATTGGGTTTTGGACGAACGACGTCACTACGCAATCTACCGGATGCTCGACCTTCGGAGACTTACTCGCCTGTAGTAGAAGGAGTAAACGTGTTGCTTTGGGTTTTAGGGTTTGGGATGCTTGAGGGCAAACAGGCAGTCCTTGACGAAGGAACCGTGCTACATGTGGGGATATGAATACAAAACACAAAACATGTATCTCAAAGTAAAATGCCACCCAGGGGCTCAAACATTGCCTCCTATCGAGGTCCTCCAGCTAAGAAAGCGATAAAGTATGAGAAAGGGAAAAAATTACCACACGGATAAAGATCCGAAGCTATAGCAGTTAAAGGGGCAAGAAACCCTGAAATGTCTCCAGCTGGACCGTCAAAGGAAATCAGTCAACACGAATAATCAGAATAAAACTCCAGGGGGTATCCCACAAATAAAGTGGGAAACCACGCGAGTGTCTCTGCGAAAGCCATGTGAGCCCTCACAAAACTCGACAAAGGGTTAGAGCAGCAGGATGAAATCAAGAGAAAACAATGCCATGGAAACACAAGACAGGTTAGAATAAACAAAATAGGGTAACCCAGAGTTGCCCCTACATCAAAATGTAACCACATGAATAATTCCATCAAAATTCACAAAAGGCTCACAAAAAAGGTATCAAATTCACCCATAATACCTCATACATTTAGAGCATTCAAATTAAAGGCATAAAGATGATGGATATAGGGCAAACCTGATTGGAGAGCTTGATTGAAATTGAGTTGCACCCGTGAGGTTTAAAAGTTGATTTCCCTTCAGGGTTTGGAGGTTGCTCTGAACTCTGTTAGTTCTTCTCTCACTATCTTTTTCCTCGAGGTTTTGTTCCAAGGAAACCTCAGAGTATTTTGCTTCTCTCCCTTTTTCTCAAGTGAATCTCCCAGTGTAACTCCAAGTGTGTTTTCCTCTACTGAAACTTCAGTATTTATAGACTGATTTTCGTGGGTAATGGGCTCAAATGAGGGAGACCCAAGTCCAAAATAATTTGTTATATTTTATTTATTTATTTATTTAATTAATTAATTAATTAATTAATTAATTAAATAAATTTTTATTTTTTTTCGTTTTTTTTTTCGTTTTTTTTTATCAGGAAAAATGAAGGGTAAATTTTGGGGTATTACAGCGACCAATCACCTGCTCGTGATATTCCTACTGCATCACCTGCACACACTGCACCTTCTTCCTCTAACCATTTTGCAGGTACCACTCCCGATTTTTACATCACTGAGGAGATATGGCACGAGCACCTGGCTCGTGAGAAAAGGCGTGACACCCTTCTGAATACCATAAACCAACAACTGACAGATAATATGAGTTTTATGGTAGCTTCCCAGCAGCGTAGTGAGCAAGTGCATCGGACTATCACTGAGTCCTTAATTGCGATCACTAATGAGTAGCATCGCCAGCGATAGGCTAATGAGCGTCACTTTGCACTTATCGAGGCCACCCAAGGGTCTCTCTTAGGTCGCTATAGGCAGCTGCAGGAAGGCCTTAATACTCGTAGCAGACATCGTCGACCCAGGCGTCCTGACTAGGGGGTGACGGTGACGGTACCGGTGATCTCCCATAGTTCTCTCTCTCTCTCTCTCTTCCAGGTTACTCCTACCCTATCTCATATCGAAACATTGAGGACAATGTTCAGTTTAAGTGTGGGAGGAGATTTTTATCGCTTTTTATCGCTTTCCTTTATTTTTATCGCTTTTTATCACTTTCCTTTATTTTTTAGTATGTTTTGTGTGTTTTAGTTGTTTGCTTTTTCTTTTCAATAAAATAACATGTGTTTGACGAGTCATTTGTGTAGTGTATCCGTATTTCTCCCATTTCTTTAACCTTACCAAACAAAATTGTGAGCAAAGAAAATAGTACATCTTGAATATTCAGGCTATAAGAAAGGTTTATGACGGGATGTAAAAGACTTGGGAAAACTTTTTCTAAAAATCGATATTGTCTTAACACCGTAGGCTTCATGATTATAAGAGTCGATCCCGATACCCCATATGTTGTGGCCCTAATTTTTGCTCCAAATAAGTCCTTAAGTAGTTTATCCTTGCAGTAAGCTCCGGCTTAAGCATGCTCTACGTAGGGGACCGATGAAAATAAGTGAATGATCACAAAAATTCCTGCTTTGTTCTCAAGTCGTATGAAAATTCGGGCTAGGTGACTCTCACACGGTCATTTAACCCAGCAAAATAAAGACATATGCGAAACATGCAGAAGAATAAAATAAAATTATATATATATATATATATATATATATATATATATATATATATATATATATATATATATATATATATATATATATATATATATATATATATATATATATATATATATATATATATATATATATATATATATATATAAGAATATGCATATTGTTGGTTGGTTCAGAGGTATCTGGTGCTGAACTTGGTAGGGTAAATTACGATCCAATCCCCCACAACTGCAAATTGTGTTAAATAAAGGGGTTACACCAACTTATGTACCAGAGCCCCATGCTTAGAAAAATAAAAAAAAATATATATATATATAAGAATATTCCTATTGTTGGTTGGTTCAGAGGTATCTGGTGCTGAACTTGGTAGGGTGGATTACGATCCAATCCCGCACAACTGCAAATTGGGTTAAATAAAGGGGTTACACCAACTTATGTACCATAGCCCCATGCTTAAGATCATAATCACTAACCGGTCACCTTACTATCAGTATGTACGGATAACGGGCTTAATGTGATTGCACCTGAATGAAAAGTACTTGAAGAAAACAAAAAGAAGGCCTGGGTATGGTGGGGTAATGTGGATTGATTTGTATAGGAACGAAGCCTATGACCGCATTTGTGGGAAATGTCACTACAATATCCTTAGTTCGATTCGTTATTACATGCCTTGAATGAACTTATATGCCTTTTTGCCTTGAATTAACTCTAGTTGATACTGTTTTCTTGCATAAACTATAAAGAGTCTTGCTTGAGGACAAGCAAAGGTTTAAGTGTGGGAGAATTTGATCACACTGAATCACACCGTGTTTTTGACTCGGATTTCACATGTTTATTAGGACTTTATTATCATTTTGTTTGTATTATGCTCTCTTTTATGTTGTTTTCAGATATTTAGCTCTTTCGAGACCCTTTTAGAAGAAACGAAGCAAAAAGACCAAAAATTAGGGTTTTTTGGCAATTATTGTACACATGGCGGCCGCTATTGGAGAAGCCATGACTCATCAGCCCTCAACCAGGAGGTAACCGCCACGTTCCTATGATCTTTCCCATTTCCACACATGGTGGGCGCCATGAAGGGGGTGCGGTGTAAGACCCTAATTTTAACCCTAAGATCCCTCATGGCATCATATCATTTGCTCAATGCATTGCCCCAAGGATCATAGCATGTGTGGCTCCTTAACCTTGGGTAGGACTTGTGTTAGTGGTTTGAGACCACCAAGCATGCTTGCATTGTATATTATGATTTTCTTATTTTGACTATTAACCAAAAGCACAAAAACATGTCACTAACTCTTTTTGATTTGTAGCTCAAGTGATCATGTACTCCTATGCTCCTAGGAGGCTCATAAGGGTTTGAGGATTGTTTCCCAAGGAAACCCTAATTCAACTGTCCATTGACTGTGCCTTACTCATGAAGCAACCTCAACCTTTGATAAAATTCAATCAAGGGAAGTTCTTTCATTCATTATTTTATGCATATGTGAGTATCCTCAATCATTCATTCATCAAGATTTGAAGTTTGACCTTGAGAAGTTGACCAATCAAGTCATCTGACTAAACTGAGGATCACTGAAATATAACGTTTGATCTGTTTGTCAAATGAAGATGGCCCAAGAGAAAAAATGTTCTTAATAACAATATGAACAACTTTCATGTTCATAAAAAATCCATTTGAAACTTGGAAGGTCATCATTCATTTTAAAACATTATAGGTCATTTTGACCGAAACCCTAATTTTGGGTCAACTTCCCAAAGACCTAACTTCTTTAATTTTTATGCTTTTGAGGTGAGACAAATTGCATTGAAAGTCTTAAGATGTCTACTTCAAATGTTATGTTGGACAAAATTTCATAATCCTAAAAGAAATACATGTGATAATACAAAACATTATAGGTCACTTTGGACCAAAGCCATTGAATTTGAATAACTTCCAACTTCAAATGCCCATAACTTTCTCATGAAAAATCCAAATGATGAAAAATTTAAGTCTAAATTGATCATCTTGAGAATATCTACAACTTTGTTGTTGGAGGTGTTTCTATTTGAGGCATGCATAATTGAAACAGAAGGGCTTGAAGAAGCTTGTTTTTGGTAAAAAAAAATCAAAGGGAACCTAGACATGTTTTGTACCCAAAAATTCACAGCCAGTTTTCATAAATTTCCATTTTCCAAATGAATTTTTTCCCAACATTACTTTTGTTCCTCATTTCAAGGGCTTTCCAACCATTACTCACATTAATATTTTGGACGTTCCATGAGTGAGTTTCGAAGAGCTTAATGTTTATGTCCGTTTTTGCATTTCACTTTGTAACTTCATGTGCAAGCAAATACAACTCCAATTACACGTCCAATTCACTTACATTTAATCTCAGCATGGATTTCCCTTCAATCTTGGGCCTCACATGCACCTGTACAGCCCCATGCATGGAGGATCCAAATTTCATGCACACAAGCCAAGTATTGCATTGAATCACATTCAGCTATAAATAGAGGTGCCTTGAGCTTCAATTACCAACCACAAGGAGATCTAAAGTGCTACTGGATTGAAAACCAAACCCTCACCAAAGGAATTTCAGTTTTTTTATTTCATTTTCAAGCTTGAATTTCAACATCATTAGTTGAATTTCAAAGCATAATTCCTTAACCTTGCATCACTATCACACTTCAAGATCAAAATTGGATCAAGAGCTTGGACAATTCGTGTTGTTTAAAGCTCCATTTCAGAGGCATATCACCAAACTTTTTTGATTAAGATCTTGAAATATAATGTGAATTCCTTTGGTTTGTGCTGTTTTCTGAAGCCCTCATGCATGAGGCAGGCCAGTGGTGGTCTTAATTTTACAAATCGTGCCATTTTAGATCAAGCACCATGATCTTCAAGCTCATGTTTATCTTTAAATAGGAACTTTGAGAATGATCCATGGTTACAGGGGTGATGTACATCACCTCAGCTTTATTTTGATACCTTCATTTTTCATTTTTATTAAGGTTTGATTTCCTGCGCGTGATGGCCGGAATTGGTTGTCTGGCCGGAGAAGATGGTAGTTTCCACCACCATCCCCACGTGGGAGCCTTAGAACCTTTGGATGACGCTAAAACTTTATAATCCTAGCCCTTGCTTGCATTGACTTATTTTAAATCTAGATGTAGCACGCTTGACTTTGGTCTTTCGTGTGACCGCACCTCTGAACCCTTAGATCAATGCCACGTCAATTAATGAGACAATCCTGTGGCTGCGCATTTTTGATATTTTCCTTATTTTCTTTTATTTTCAAATAATTCCTTTTATTTTCAAAAATTCATAAATATTTTATTTGAAGTCACAAAAATATGAGACCAATGCCAAAAAAAATCTTGAAAAATCTAGTTTTATATTTTGATTTTTATTTAATTTTGTGACTTCATTTAATATTTTTTGTGAATTATTTGGTTTTTAATAGTTTTTAATTCATTTTAATTACTTTTTGATATTTGAAAAATCCAAAAATATTTTCTTAACACATATGGATCATGATAAGTCAATGAAAAATAGTCTCCTCAATTTCTTAATTGATTTGAGATTTATTTGAGATTTTAATTCATTTGTGTTATTTTTTTCATTGTTTTTAATTGTTTTAAAATAGCTTCTGATTTGAAAAATTATTGAAAAAATTTGTCAAAGCTTGTTTGACCATGTTAGACCTATGAGAATTTAATTGGACTTGTTCAAGTTGATTTGAATTAAATTTGAGGTTTGACCATATTTTGTCCATTTTATTTTTGTATTTATTTTTAATTCAAAAATACCAAAAAAAATATGTTTGACTTGTAACCTTCATTTCTCTTCTGTTTAACACTGGTTGATGATGATTTGATTCACTTTTGACCAATTGTGTTTGACATTTGAATTCTCTTTCCATTCATTTCATCTTCATCTCTTTCTTTTTTATTTTTTGGCCAATGAGTTAATGTCTTATGGTTGGTCTTGACAAATGAGAGGTTTAACCTTCTTTGATCCAAATCAAACTCAACTTGATCCAAGATCATGTGAGTTGCTTTGTGTCCAAGATAGGTTGCTTTTTGGTCAAGAAAAAAACCTAAAGTCCATACAAGGTCTTTCTCTTTTCTTTTGGCATGGCAAGTCTTAGGAGCTTGGCTTACTAGTCATGATCTCTAACTTGTGTTTATTTGCCTATAGTTTTATTGACCAGCCTCAGATAGGTGTGACTACTACATTAGTCCACTTACGATTGCTTAACATAACGCTAAATTGTCTTATGACCAAACTAACATAACTTCACTAATTACTAACTTTAATTTGAGCATTTAATTTCTTGCAGTTTTCTTTAATGCACTTTATTTCTTGCTCATTTATTCATATTGCCCTTTTCATTTTGCTCACTTGAGCATATATTTTATGTTTATGTCATTTTCCTTTTGCTCATTTGAGCTCATTATTGTATACAAATATATTGTTGTCTTGTGGTTGTTTTGTCTTTATTTGTGTGAACCCAATGCAAAAAAGAGAAAGGACTTAGAATTAGGACTTACCCATGCTTAAAAGAGTTCAAGATAAACTAGGCCTCATGCCTTTAGAATGCTAAACTTGTTGAAGAGCAACTAGGTCTCATGTCTTTAGAATGCTAAATCTCAAAGTTGACTTCAAAGGACTTCCTTTCCAAAACTTATGCTTTGTCCATTACTCTTATTGTGTTGTGAACTTTTTGATGTTTGATCTTGTGTGATAGGGATTCCATATTGAGATAGTAAGGAGGACCATTGTCATGAATAGCCAAGTTAAGAGAGACAAGCCAAATGGAGATCCTAGGAGCTTGAATCTAAATTGTGTGATTGCTTATTGTTTGCTAAGTCCAAAGGAAAGGAGCATCTTGAATCATATTTATGATTTCAAGAAAAGGAACTCCAAGGGTTTTATCTCTTCTCTTATCTTTGTATGCCTTAGGATTAGCCCTTCTCTTCTTCTCCTCACTCTAACCCAAGCCAAACTCTTTTCTTTCAAACTTTGACATTGTTTTCAAATTAGAAACCTAGGCCTTATGCCTTTGACTTTTCAAAACCTTTTCATTAATACTCATTGTGAATGAACCTTAACTCAACTTTGACTTCATATTGTAAATAAGTTAACTTGTAAATACAACTCACTTCAAGTTGATTTTGTGGTTCCAATGGCCAGCTTTGTTTAAACTTTTTCATAAAGATTAGTCATAGGTTTGAGTTATCATAGTGGTTGATGTAAACCTCACCTTAGCCTTAGTGATTGGATTATAAGTCTTCCATACTTATTATAGGGTTAACCCCTCACTAGTATGTTGAAGCCTTCCTCACATGGCAGATTGTTGGTTTAGGTTGAGTTTTCTCCCTTTGATAACAAAAGACCTTAAGGCTTTTGATCAAATCAATTCAGCAATCTTTGTGATTTTTACCCCGAACTACAAGGTTTTGATCCTACCTTTCTGATGGTACGTAGGCAATGGGTTCATCCATTCAAACAACAAAATTTGTAAATATAATCTATTCTCTTCTCATTTCCCCAATCTTTTGTACAAATGTTTTCACAAATACCAACCTACAACACATATTTGCAAAAAGAGGTTCCCTTAGAGTACTAAGGATGTTTTGGGTGCGTAAAACCTTCCCATTTCCTAACCAACCCCCTTACCCAGATCTCTGACATTTTTATTAGTTTTTTATTTGATAAAACTTCTTACTTGGCTTTTGTTCGCTTTTTTGCCTTTCCTTTGGAAAAATAAAAGTGAGGTGGCGACTTGAATTGTATGTTTACTTTTGGTTTAGTCAATAAACCTAAAGGTAACGAATACCCCGCTACAGAAAAGTGGCGACTCTGCTAGGGAATAACACTTCCTAGTGGGTTTAGCCTACTTTTTCTTGTGTGTTGTATGTTTATATTTATTTGTGACATATTTTTGTGCAAATTTGGGATGACTGTATTGTTTGTAATGTATGAATTGCTTGATATACTAATTGCTTGTATGCTTGGTGGTTTCTTGTGAGATGAGTTCTATACCCGAGCTCGAGTGCACTTATGATAGGAGAATGGCATAGTCTTGTTGACTTGTGTGGAGTTATTCCTTAGCAAGTTGACTTGCAAGCCCATTCACTTGGTGGAGGTCTTGTTGGGATCAATAATGTCACACGAGTAGTCGTGGTTAGGCATTACGCTTTCCAATATAAACCTTAGAAGCCAAGGACCTTAGATACCTAGCCCATCTTGGCCTATTTTAGGATGTAGTGTGAAGGCCGTTCAAGTGTAAGATTTGATACGACTGTTACGCGATACTACACTCCTAAGAGTCTCTCTTGAGAATATTTTTGGAGTACGAGTAGTCATTTTATCCGATAATATCTGAAAGATGAGATGATGACTATGAGGACCTTTTTAGAACATGATTGTCAGTTTTAACCATAGTACACTCCCATTGGGTGGTTCTTAACTAAGACTCCATGCTCGTGACTTACAACAAACCCTTGATTCGCGGTTGATTCGTTCTCGTATATCTTCAATATCAATGGAACTTGGGTGTTGATAAGGTGTAAACCATAATCCACCAAAATGGATGATTGATATTGATGATGACGTGAACCATCCCGTGACCTTTGTGTGGTGTGACTTGCTTGATCCTTGAGTGTGATTGTTGCATCCATGCATTCATATGCATCCATATCGTCAACAATGAAAATTTTCAAGGAACTTAAGAGGTCTATTCGCAAATTTTCAGACATGGATAAGCAAAGAAGGAATACGAAGAAGTACAATTTCAGACAACCCGACTTAAAAGAGTTAAGGAGTTGGATATCTTATGTATTAGAGCCTTTGGAGTTCAAAGCTCACCATGCGAAGCTCCTATTTATTCTTTCTACCCAGGTGGATGAAGGTCTGATGAGTGTGTTGGTGCAGTTCTACGATCCTCTGTATCGGTGCTTCACTTTTCCGGATTTCCAGCTCTTGCCTACGCTTGAGGAGTATGCCTATCATGTGGGTATACCTATTCTGGATCAGTTGTCGTTCAGTGGTTTGGAGAGGGTTCCTTCTTCGCAAGAGATTGCTGACATACTTCACATAGATGTATCTGACATTATTGCTCATATGACTACCAAAGGTGGAATTCAAGGTCTCCCATATGATTTTCTCATTGCCCAAGCTACTTTGTTTGGAAAGGTCATGAGTGAGGACGCCTTTGAAGACATATTTGTACTTCTCATCTAGGGGCTAGTGTTATTCCCCAACATCGACAATTTTGTGGATGTCAACGCTATTAGGATTTTCTCTTCTCTTAATCCCGTTCCGACTCTGTTGGGTGACACTTATTTTTCTCTTTGCATATGAGGAATGCAAAAGGTGGTGGTTCCATCGTGTGCTGTTTGCCTTTGTTGTACAAGTGGTTTATTTCTCACTTGCCTTAGACGCTCGCCTTCAAGGAGAACAAGGGATGTCTACGGTGGTCCACGAGACTTATGTCTCTCACTAATGATGATATCTTTTGGTATAATCGTGTGTATGATGGCGTTCAGATTGTTGACTCTTGTGGTGAATTCTCCAATGTGCCTCTTCTTGGTACATGTGGTGGAATTAACTACAACCCTGCTTTAGCTCGCCGTCAGCTTGGGTTCCCCTTAAAGGATAAACCTAATAACATTTTGTTTGAAGGCTTGTTCTTTCAAGAGGGTAAAGATCCCTAGAATTTGAAGGATAGGATGGTCCGCGCCTGGCGCAAGGTTCATAGGAAGGGAAGGAATGAGCTTGGTCCGAAGAATTGCATTTCTTTAGAACCCTACATCTCTTGGGTGAGAAAGAGAGCTCTTGAGTACCGCATGGCATATGATTATTCGAGACCTACCCCTATGGTTCTGGTTGGGCCTTCAACCCTCCCTAACCAAGGAGTAGAGGAGTTAAGAGATGAAGACTAGTCCGGTGCATGGGTTCGTGAGCGAGAGGAACTTCTTCAGCAGCTCAGAGATAAGGATGTAGTGATAGAGTTTCTAGAGCATCAGGTTATTGATGAGCCTGATGATGTGGTTACTTCTCTTCTTCCTCACTAATATAGGATCTGGAAGAGGAAGTATGATCAACTCACCAAGGAGAAGCCCGATATGGAAGCAGCTTATGAGATAGAGGTGAAGAGGCTTCGTGCAGCTTATCTTCCAATCTCGAAGGCTTTGGACGATTGTTTCTAGGGCTCTATAGGATGTTTATTCTCCTTTTCTCTTGTATTGTATTTGGTTACCAAAACTATACTACTTCTTTGGTGTAAAAGTCTCCAAATATTATTATGAGTATTCCATATATGTCTTAAAAGACTAATATTTTCAAATATTTGCAAATAGATCTATAAAGTTCCTCTGATTAAAAAATAAACCATATGCATAAACATTGCATGCATCATATGCATAAGCAGGTTTTTGTTCTAAGCTCTTGATCAGTGGTCTAACTCTTTGTTCTTCATTTATTTTGAAGACAAGTTGACGCACCGATACAATACAAGGGCCAATCATCCAAGGATAATGGAGCATTTAGAGCAAGAGAACCAGGAATTAAAGGAAGAGATTGTTAGGCTGACTGCCATGATGGAGTCAGTGCTGGCCGCCCAGAGCCAAACTTCGCCAACTCCTGCAACTCCTCCCGCGAGGACTGTTATATCAGAGATAGCAACTTCTACTGTGCCTGCTGCAACAGCCCACTTCGCGTTATTTATGCCAACTGGGTTCCCCTGGGGAATGCCTGCTAATTTTGTGCCAGAGGGTTTTGCTCCTACTCTCGCTTCTCTGTCGGCATCTAGCCTGGTCCTATCTGTGCCACCTCCCGTTGTGCACACCTTACCCCGTGTCGAAGACACCATCTATCATTCTGAGCCATCTGAGGGCCTGGACATTTATGAAAAGATGGACGAGATAAAAGGCCAATTCCTTGAGTTGCGCAAGGAACTGAAGACTCTGAGGGGTAAGGACCTCTTTGGTAAAAGTGCTGCTGAGTTGTGCCTAGTGCCCAACGTGAAGATCCCTGTTAAATTCAAAGTACCTGACTTTGAGAAATTCAAGGGAAACACATGCCCGCTTAGCCATCTTGTGATGTATGCTCGCAAGATGTCAACACAGACTGATAATGATCAACTGCTTATCCACTACTTTCAGGATAGCATGACTGGTGCTACGCTCTTGTGGTATATGGGGCTGGAGAGTGTTAGCATCCGCTCTTTCAACGATCTTGGAGGGGCCTTCGTCAAGCAATACAAATATAATGTGGATATGGCTCCTGACAGGGACCAATTGAGGGCAATGCCGCAGAAGGACAAGGAGGCCTTCAAGGAGTACGCCCAGAGATGGCGAGAGTTGGCCGCTCAGATAGTGCCACCCCTAGAAGAGAAAGAGATGACAAAGATCTTTTTGAAGAATTTGAGCTCTTTCTACTATGAAAGAATGATCGCCAGTGCTCCCTCAGACTTCACCGAAATGGTGAATATGGGGATGAGATTGGAAGAAGGGGTCCGTGAAGGATGATTATCCAAAGATGACAGTTTTTCAGTAAAGAGGTATGGGGGTTTTGCTAAAAATAAGGAGGGAGAGACACATGATGTATCCTCTCACATTAAAAGAAGGCTCTCTGTAAGGAGGCAGAATGTGCATCCTGCCATTAACCAACACCAGGTGGCTCATATAGCGCCTGCTTTTAGAGAAGTTCACCATCAACAACAACAACAACAACATCGTCAACAACAGGCCTACTAGCCTCGAAACAACAATAACACCAGCACCAGCAACTATGAGAGGAAGAGGGTCACTTTTGATCCAATTCCAATGACATATGCTGAGCTCTATCCTTCTTTGATAGACAAAAAAATGATCACTCCACGAGACCCTCCCGTTGTACCAACCAACCCTTAGTGGTGGTACAAGCCTGAACTACATTGTGTATATCATTCTGGTGCTCCCGGACATGACGTGGAGAACTGTTATCCATTGAAGACCAAGGTGCAGGACCTTGTGAGAAGTGGGATTTTGTTTTTCGAGGACGTAGGTCCTAATGTTAAGAAGAACCCATTGCCCGAGCATGGGAAGGCAGCTGTTAACATGGTCCAGGGATGCCCTGGTAAATATAAAGTCTTGTATGTTAATGACATAAGGCAATATTTGGTCGAGATGCACAAGCTGTTGTGTGAACACAACCATTAAGAGCATGACCATGATAGGTGCCAGGTGTGTACTATCAACGAGAGAGGATGCCTGTAACACCCGAATATTGTTAGATTAATTTAAATATTATTTTAATATGATTATTTGAAGGTGAAATGAATTATTAAATAATATTGGGAATTATTATTATTATTATAGATGTTATTTATTTTAATAATAATTAAATAAATAAAATAAATGGAATATGAAGAGTGGAAGGGTAAAAGGGGAATTTGATAAAAGAGGCCAAAGTGAGAACTCAGGGTGTTTTTTTTCACGTATTTTGCCTCAGAGTCAGAGGGAGGGAGAAGCGCTGAAGAGAAAGAGAAGGAAGAGGAAAAGGCCAAAGATTGCTCAGAACTTCCTTCAATCCAAAGAGGTAAGGGGTCTGAACCTTATTAAACAATAATATGCTGAAAATGGTGAAATATTGGATGAACGAATTGGGATTTTAATCGAAGGAATTCGTAGAAATTATATGCAATGATGTTAGGATTTGTGAAATCGAATAGGGGACTATTTGTATTAGATGATATGAGTGATTTTGTGTAAAATTTGGACTGTGGAAGGATGAATTTGGATAGATCTCGTAGCAGAGAAAGCCATTGCAGATCTGGAAATCTGGTTTCTGGTCATACGCGTATGGCACTAGGCAATACGCGTATGAGATTGCTGGTACGCGTATGGCACTAGGCAATACGCGTATGGATGAGGAAGATGATGTTTTGAACGTGTTTTGGTCTCTGTTGGTACGCGTATGGGAATGTGATACGCGTAGCATACGCGTATGGACATGGGCAATACGCGTATGGATTTGGTCAGGCGTGGGCAAGACGCGTATGGGCATAGGCAATACGCGTATGGGCAGACTTGTGGTCTTTCCTGGGCTGTTGTTGTGCAGTTTTTGGTTGTTTAGGCTGAGCGAGGTAACTTAGCTGATGCATGGTATACGAGGGATCATTTCCCGTTGCTTTGAGTGGTATAGATATTAGTAGAGTGTGCTAATACTGTGTTTGATTATGTGGCATGATGTGATATGCTTTTGTGATAGAATGTGTTAATGATGATGATAACATGACTATATGATGCTGTTGTTCCTATGTTGATTATGATGCATGCTTGGTGTGCATGCATTCATGAAAGGCCGATGCCTAGTGATGAACGGACTGAGTTCCAATGATGTTGTTGACTCCGGGCTTGTTGAGAGGCTTGGTTCCTTGCGGGGAACTCGGATTCTATGGTGATGAATCTGGGAGTTGTGATCCTGTAGTTGGTCACAAAATGGGTATACCGAGTCGTGTTGAGTCATGCATGGGTGTGTGCATTGCATTTGATATGTTGTTTTTTTGATGTTCATGAGTATGTTGATTATGATGATTATGATGAGCTAAGTTGGCATATTTATGTTTATATTTCTGTCGTTATATTATTATTTAATAATGTAATTCTCACCCCTTCTGCATGTGTTTATGTTCATCTATGATGAGCAATGTGCAGATAAAGAGGAGTAGCTATTGTTGAGGTTTGAAGAATAAGTGTAGAGTTATTCTACAGAGTCGAGTCAAATGCTCTGGTCATGTGACACCGGGGTTATGGGATTCGATAGATAATTGGTTATTATTTACGTTGTTTATGATGACTAATATGTTGAGATGCTTTGTTGAGATACTGTTGAAATATTATTACGAATTGTTATATGATGAATGATAATATTTGTGTTGTTGTCCGCTGCGAAGTTTTAATAAAATAAATATATGTTTTATGTTGTGATGCGATAAGTGTTATGTTGTAAGAAATGTAAACTCTTCTACATGTTGTACTCTGATAATCTATTTAAATATGTCGTTTGGGTAGAAGGGTGTTACATTAGTGGTATCAGAGCATAGTCAGTCCAGTCGAGTCATAATGTGATGTTTCCCTGATGATCGATTAGTGTAAATGACACTGTCGATATTTAACGGTTGTGGTGGTGTTGTGCAAAGTATGGCTGGAGAAAATGACCGTGTGATTGCTGAGGCTTTGGCTGTTATGGCGCAGGCTATGCAGGCGCAGCAGAATCCGCCGGTCGACGAGTTTAAGAATTTGGGAAGGTTTCTGAAGAATAACCCTCCTACATTCAAGGGGCGCTATGATCCAGATGGTGCTCAGATGTGGCTGAAGGAAATTGAGAAGATTTTCCGGGTGATGACGTGTACTGAAGCACAGAAGGTGCAGTTTGGTACGCATATGTTATCTGAAGAGGCTGAAAACTGGTGGGATAACACTCTCCAGAGGATTGAAGTACCAGGTGTTGAGATGACTTGGGAAAGGTTCAAGACGGTCTTTCTAGAGAAATATTTTCCTGCCGATGTGCGATGTAAGAAGGAGATGGAATTTCTAGAACTGAAGCAGGGTAACATGTCTGTTGCTGATTACGCTTCGAAGTTTGAGGAGCTGGTGCAGTATTGCCCTCATTATAATGGTGCTGATGCTGAGGGATCCAAGTGTGTCAAGTTTGAGAACGGGTTGCGTCCCGAGATCAAACAAGGCATTGGTTACCAGGAGATTCGTAGGTTTCCTACGTTGGTTAATAAGTGCAGGATATTTGATGAAGATAGCAAGGCTAGGACTGCTCATTACAAGAGTCTTAGTGAGAAGAAGAATAAGGATCGTGGTAGTCCTTATGCATCTCCGAATGGTAAAGGTAAGCAGAAAGTGGTAGATGAGAAGAAGCCAAGTGGAGGAGGATCTCCCATAGCTGGTAAATGTTTCAAGTGTGGCGAGCCAGGCCACCGTGCGGATAGCTGTACCAAGAAAGTGCTGAGATGTTTCCGATGCGGTCAGGCTGGACATAGAGTTACTGAATGTAAGGATGCTGGTCCGACATGTTTTAATTGTGGCGAGAAAGGCCATATCAGTTCGCAGTGCTCGAAACCGAAGAAGGCGGCTACTGCAACTCATACTACTGGTAGGGTGTTTGCTCTGAGTGGGGCTGAAGCTCCTAAAGAAGATAATCTGATTAAAGGTACTTGCTTGATTAATAATGTTGAATTGCTTGCTATTGTTGACACTGGTGCTACTCATTCGTTCATTTCGTATGAGTGTGCGACCAGGATTGGTGTGATTATGTCGTCCCTAGGCGGAAGTATGGTGATAGATACTCCTGCTAATGGTTCTGTGAAGACTTCTGTGGTCTGTCGAGGTTGTCAGTTGACGATCTTTGAGAGAGAGTTCGTGGTTGATTTGGTGTGCTTACCCTTGCACCAAATTGATATTATTCTGGGAATGAATTGGCTAGAATTCTATGGCGTGTTTATCAACTGCTATGGGAAGACGGTGCGGTTTTCTGAAGTTGGTGAGAATGATGAGGCAAGATTTCTATCTGCTAGGCAGGTGGGGGATTTTGTGAAAAATGAAGCTCAGATATTCGCTTTATTTGCGTCTCTGCAATCGGATAAGAAAGTGGTGAGTGTAGATTTGCCTGTCGTCTGTGAATTTCAGGATGTGTTTCCGGAGGATGTAAGTGATTTACCTCCAGAACGTGAAGTCGAATTTGCCATTGACTTAGTACCAGGTACGAGTCCAGTGTCGATGTCTCCTTATAGAATGTCGGCAACTGAATTAGTTGAATTGAAGAAGCAACTTGAAGAATTGCTTGAGAAGAAGTTTGTGCGTCCAAGTGTTTCTCCTTGGGGTGCACCAGTATTGTTAGTGAAGAAGAAAGAAGGTACGATGAGGTTGTGTGTCGATTATCGGCAGTTGAATAAGGTGACTATCAAGAATCGATATCCATTGCCGAGGATTGATGATTTGATGGACCAGTTGGTTGGAGCTCATGTTTTCAGTAAGATTGATTTGCGGTCGGGTTATCATCAGATCCGAGTGAAGTCAGATGATATTGCGAAGACTGCTTTCCGTACGAGGTATGGTCATTATGAATACACTGTGATGCCGTTCGGTGTATCTAATGCTCCAGGTGTGTTTATGGAATATATGAATCGTATATTTCATCCGTACCTTGATAATTTTGTTGTGGTGTTCATAGATGATATATTGATATATTCTAAGACGGAAGAAGAGCATGCAGGACATCTGAGAATTGTTTTGCAGGTGTTAAGAGAAAAGAAATTATATGCAAAGTTATCTAAATGTGAGTTCTGGTTGAAGGAAGTGAGTTTCCTTGGCCATGTGATTTCGAGTGGTGGGATTTCTGTTGATCCTGCTAAAGTTGATGCCGTATTACAGTGGGAGACTCCGAAGTCTGCTACTGAGATACGCAGTTTTCTGGGGTTAGCTGGTTATTATCGCAGATTTATTGAAGGCTTCTCTAAGTTGGCATTGCCGTTGACGCAGTTGACTAAGAAGGGTCAAGTATATGTGTGGGATGCAGCTTGTGAAGCGAGTTTTGTGGAGTTGAAGAGGCGGTTGACCAGTGCTCCAGTGTTGATCTTGCCTAATCCTGGTGAGTCCTTCGTTGTCTATTGTGATGCTTCTTTGATGGGTCTTGGTGGTGTTTTGATGCAGAATGGTAAAGTTGTAGCTTATGCTTCTAGACAGTTGAAAGTTCATGAGAGGAATTATCCTACGCATGATCTAGAACTTGCAGCTGTTGTATTTGTGTTGAAAATGTGGAGGCATTATCTGTATGGTTCCAGATTCGAAGTGTTCAGTGATCACAAGAGTCTGAAGTATCTGTTTGATCAGAAAGAGTTAAATATGAGGCAGAGAAGGTGGTTAGAATTACTGAAGGATTTTGACTTTGAATTGAGTTATCATCCCGGTAAGGCTAATGTAGTTGCAGATGCACTGAGTAGAAAGTCTCTACATATGTCTATGATGATGGTTCGGGAGCTTGAGTTAATTGAACAGTTCCGTGATATGAGTTTGGGTTGTGAAGTTTCCGCTGATAGTGTAAAGTTGGGTATGCTGAAGTTGACTAGTGGAATTCTGGAAGATATTCGGAATGGTCAGCAAGTTGATGTCGCTCTAGTTGATCATATTACTATGGTTAACCAGGGTAATGGTGGTAATTTTGAGATTGATGAGAATGACATCCTGCGATTTAAAGGTAGAGTTTGTGTTCCTGAGGTGTCTGAATTGAAAAAGAGTATTCTTGAAGAGGGCCATAGGAGTGGATTGAGTATCCATCCAGGTGCAACTAAAATGTATCAAGATTTGAAGAAGTTGTTTTGGTGGGCTGGTATGAAAAGAGATGTTGCTAAGTTCGTGTATGCCTGTTTGACTTGTCAGAAGTCAAAGATTGAACATCAGAAACCGGCAGGTATGATGCAACCTTTGAAGATTCCTGAATGGAAGTGGGATAGCATTTCCATGGATTTTGTGACGGGATTGCCGAGGACGACGAAAGGTAATGATTCTATTTGGGTGATTGTGGATCGATTGACTAAGTCGGCGCATTTCTTGCCGATGAAGATTAATCACTCTTTAGAGAAGTTGGCAGAGTTGTATATTGAGGAGATAGTGAGGCTGCATGGTATTCCATCCAGTATTGTGTCTGATAGAGATCCCAGATTTACTTCTAGATTTTGGGAAAGTTTGCAGAAAGCGTTGGGAACTAAGTTGAGGTTGAGTTCAGCTTATCATCCTCAGACTGATGGTCAGACCGAAAGAACTATCCAATCCTTGGAGGATTTGTTGAGAGCTTGTGTGTTGGAGCAGAGTGGTTCTTGGGATAGTTATTTGCCGTTAGTGGAGTTTACTTATAATAATAGTTTTCATGCTAGTATCGGTATGGCTCCATATGAAGCATTGTATGGTAGGAGGTGTAGAACTCCATTGTGTTGGTATGAATCAGGTGAGAGTGTTGTACTCGGACCTGAGATTGTGCAACAGACGACTGAAAGGGTTAAGATGATTCAGGAGAAAATGAAGAGTTCTCAGAGTCGTCAGAAGAGTTATCATGATAAGAGGAGAAAGGCACTTGAGTTCCAAGAGGGAGATCATGTGTTCTTGAGAGTTACTCCGACGACAGGTGTGGGTAGAGCTTTAAAGTCTAAAAAGCTTACTCCGAGGTTTGTGGGTCCGTATCAGATTTTGAAGAGGGTTGGAGAAGTGGCGTATCGGATAGCTTTACCGCCGTCGCTTTCTAACCTGCATGATGTATTTCATGTATCTCAGTTGAGAAAAAATATATTGCGGATCCTTCGCATGTTGTTCAGTTGGATGATATCCAGGTGAGGGATAATTTGACCGTTGAGGTGTTGCCAATTCGGATAGATGACCGATGAGAGAAGACCCTGAGAGGTAAGAAGATTGCTCTAGTGAAAGTTGTTTGGGGAGGTCCAGCTGGTGAGAGCTTGACTTGGGAGCGTGAAGATCAGATGAAGGAGTCGTATCCGGCTCTATTTGCTTGAGGTATGTTTCCGAGGACGAAAACTTCTAAAGTGGGGGAGAGTTGTAACACCCGAATATTGTTAGATTAATTTAAATATTATTTTAATATGATTATTTGAAGGTGAAATGAATTATTAAATAATATTGGGAATTATTATTATTATTATAGATGTTATTTATTTTAATAATAATTAAATAAATAAAATAAATGGAATATGAAGAGTGGAAGGGTAAAAGGGGAATTTGATAAAAAAGGCCAAAGTGAGAACTCAGGGTGTTTTTTTTCACGTATTTTGCCTCAGAGTCAGAGGGAGGGAGAAGCGCTGAAGAGAAAGAGAAGGAAGAGGAAAAGGCCAAAGATTGCTCAGAACTTCCTTCAATCCAAAGAGGTAAGGGGTCTGAACCTTATTAAACAATAATATGCTGAAAATGGTGAAATATTGGATGAACGAATTGGGATTTTAATCGAAGGAATTCGTAGAAATTATATGCAATGATGTTAGGATTTGTGAAATCGAATAGGGGACTATTTGTATTAGATGATATGAGTGATTTTGTGTGAAATTTGGACTGTGGAAGGATGAATTTGGATAGATCTCGTAGCAGAGAAAGCCATTGCAGATCTGGAAATCTGGTTTCTGGTCATACGCGTATGGCACTAGGCAATACGCGTATGAGATTGCTGGTACGCGTATGGCACTAGGCAATACGCGTATGGATGAGGAAGATGATGTTTTGAACGTGTTTTGGTCTCTGTTGGTACGCGTATGGGAATGTGATACGCGTAGCATACGCGTATGGACATGGGCAATACGCGTATGGATTTGGTCAGGCGTGGGCAAGACGCGTATGGGCATAGGCAATACGCGTATGGGCAGACTTGTGGTCTTTCCTGGGCTGTTGTTGTGCAGTTTTTGGTTGTTTAGGCTGAGCGAGGTAACTTAGCTGATGCATGGTATACGAGGGATCATTTCCCGTTGCTTTGAGTGGTATAGATATTAGTAGAGTGTGCTAATACTGTGTTTGATTATGTGGCATGATGTGATATGCTTTTGTGATAGAATGTGTTAATGATGATGATAACATGACTATATGATGCTGTTGTTCCTATGTTGATTATGATGCATGCTTGGTGTGCATGCATTCATGAAAGGCCGATGCCTAGTGATGAACGGACTGAGTTCCAATGATGTTGTTGACTCCGGGCTTGTTGAGAGGCTTGGTTCCTTGCGGGGAACTCGGATTCTATGGTGATGAATCTGGGAGTGGTGATCCTGTAGTTGGTCACAAAATGGGTATACCGAGTCGTGTTGAGTCATGCATGGGTGTGTGCATTGCATTTGATATGTTGTTTTGTTGATGTTCATGAGTATGTTGATTATGATGATTATGATGAGCTAAGTTGGCATATTTATGTTTATATTTCTGTCGTTATATTATTATTTAATAATGTAATTCTCACCCCTTCTGCATGTGTTTATGTTCATCTATGATGAGCAATGTGCAGATAAAGAGGAGTAGCTATTGTTGAGGTTTGAAGAATAAGTGTAGAGTTATTCTACAGAGTCGAGTCAAATGCTCTGGTCATGTGACACCGGGGTTATGGGATTCGATAGATAATTGGTTATTATTTACGTTGTTTATGATGACTAATATGTTGAGATGCTTTGTTGAGATACTGTTGAAATATTATTACGAATTGTTATATGATGAATGATAATATTTGTGTTGTTGTCCGCTGCGAAGTTTTAATAAAATAAATATATGTTTTATGTTGTGATGCGATAAGTGTTATGTTGTAAGAAATGTAAACTCTTCTACATGTTGTACTCTGATAATCTATTTAAATATGTCGTTTGGGTAGAAGGGTGTTACAATGCCGACAAGTTAGAAAGGGCATCTAGGAGATAATTGATCAGGGAATGATTGACATACTCCAAAATCGCAATGAGGACAAAGTTGATGTTATCACCCCAGTGTTTAAAATTCCTGAGCCTGTTGTCGTCAAATATGATGACAGCAAGAAGAAGGTATCACCAACTCTTGTGATCAAGCCAGCGGGCCCTGTCCCGTATGTATCGGACAAGGCTGTTCCCTACCGATATATCGCTGTGATGCTGGAAGATGGGAAGGAGGTGCCATTGCCCTCAACCTCTGTGGTTAGTATTTCAGACGTCAGTGGTGTGACCAGTAGTGGTCGTGTTTTCTCGGCGCAGCCGAAACCCCATGAAGATGTCATGAAGAGAACTTTTGTTAATCCTGCTGGTCCCGTGGGGACTTCTTCTTCTAATAATCTTGTTCCTGCTGTGAAGGGTGTTGACCCTGTTGTTATGAAGAACAATAGTACTCCTATCCTAGTTGGCCAGTCTGGCATTATGAGAGAGGATGGTGATGAGATGCTGAGGCTCATCAAAAGGAGTGAATATAATGTTGTTGATCAGCTGCTACAAACCCCATCAAAGATATCTGTGCTATCTTTGTTCATGAATTCTGAGCCACACCGTGAAGCTTTATAGAGGGGGTTGGACGTGGCATGCGTGGACCACGATGTCACAATAGAACAGTTTGATAGCATTGTTGCAAATATAACCGCTTGCAACCATTTGAGCTTCTGTTGTACTGATCTTCCCCAGGAGGGAAAAGACCATAATTTGGCCTTACACATATCCATGAACTGTAAGGATGATGCCTTGTCCAATGTGTTGGTGGACACAGGGTCATCACTTAATGTGTTGCCAAAATCCACTTTGGCTAAACTTGCATACCAGGGGCCTCCCATGAGGCAGAGTGGAGTGGTTGTGAAGGCGTTTGATGGATCGCACAAAATTGTGATCAGCGAATTAGAACTCCCGATCAAGATTGGACCTAGTGATTTCCAGATCACTTTCCAGGTCATGGATATTCATCCATCTTATAGTTGTTTGCTTGGTAGACCATGGATTCACGAGGCAGGCGCCGTGACATCCACCCTACCCCAAAAGTTGAAGTTTGGGAAGAACAAGAAGTTGGTGGTGGTAGGGGGAGAGAAGGCTCTCTTGGTCAGTCATTTATCTTCCTTCTCCTACATCAATGTCGAGGATGAGGTTGAGACTCCGTTCCAAGCCTTGTCTATTGCTAAGCCTTCAAGGAAAGGACTTTCTTCATTTGTCTCCTACAACGATGCAAAGTTGGCCATTAAGCATGGTGGAACTACTGGTTTGGGGCAAATGATCAAGTTGGAAGACAATAAATCCCGAGATGGCATAGGGTATTCTTCCGGTGTTTCCAATGAGCGTGGGTTGTTCCAGAGTGGAGGTTTTATCCACACAATTGAAGATCAGGAAGCTACTACTATTGTTGAAGATGATGAAGAGGAAGACCTTGGCAACATTGTCATACCTGGAGGAATCTGCAATAATTGGGTCGCTGTTGATGTTTCAACAGTTATCCATAAGTCAACGTAATGTGTTCATTTTGTTTGAAAAACCCTTCTCTCATGCCAAAAGGAGAAGTGAAGACATTGTTTGCACACTTTGATTAATACAATGATATTCATTCAATAATCACATGTTAAGGGCCTGTTTAAAATGCATCTTAAAAACTCTTTTTTAGTTTTTGAAAATTTAAAATTTAAAAACTTGTTTGAATATAATGTTTTGCAAAAGTGTTTTTAAAAACTCTTTTCTATTTTTTCAGTTTTTAAAAGCAAAAAAGTGAAATAGTTTAGTTGTGTTTTGCTTCTTACTTTTTAGTTTTTAGTATTATAAAACTTGAAGAAAAAACATAAAAATTTATAATTTTCATTAATAGTATTAATGTAATTTTAATAATTTTTATATTTTAAAAATAAAATAGAAAAACGTATTTGAAAGAGTATGTTATTTCTTTTATTTATGCTCTTTTTATGTATAAGTAACCTTTTCAAATATGTTTATTTATTTTACTTAATCTTTTTTGTGTTTCTTAATTATTTTCACTATATAATTTTTTTCTATTAAACGTGGAATCCCATTTTTTACTTGTTTTTTTCTTATTATTATTACAAACAAGTGTTATGTGATTTGTAAAATTAAAAATTGATTTAACCCAATTATTTGTATTCGACCAAATATCAATTAATTTTCTTAAATTTGTAATATTTTATACAATAAAATAGATTTTAAAAGTAAATGATAAAATATGCATTTTTATTCTCTTCTTAAAATACTATTAAAATATTAGATTATCAAACAAGTTTTTTCATTTTCATATTTTCAAAACAGTTTTTAAAAATTAGTTTATCAAACAAATTTTTTGTTAATTTTCTTCTTAAAAATAGTTTTTTAAAATAGATTTGAAAAACAAATTTTAAGAACTAAAATTAAAAAGTGTTTCAAACAGGCCCTAAATGTTTGTTTTTCCAAATTATTTTTCCTTTTTGCTTTTTTGCATGAAATTGGTGATCACCATAAAACCCTAAAAAGAGAATAAAATCAATCTTTTCATCTGCATATTGATTTGCCTTGTTTGAATTCTGAAATCTCTTTTATACTCAAAATCATTATGCAGGTTAATCAAACCCATTGAACATAATGATCCAACACCATCTCCCAACTTTGAGTTCCTTGTATTTGAGGCAGAAGAAGATGATGTTGAAGAGATTTCTGATGAGATTACCCGTTTGCTTGAGCACGAGGAGAAGATCATTCAGCCGCATCTTGAGAATTTGGAAACAGTCAACTTGGGGTCTGAAGATTGCATTCGTGAAGTGAACATTGGGGCACTCCTGGAAGAGTCTGTTAAGAAGGGGTTGATTGAGTTGCTACGAGAATATGTCGACGTCTTTGCCTGGTCGTATGAAGACATGCCTGGTCTAGATACTGATATCGTGCAACATTTATTGCCATTGAAGCATGAGTGTGTGCCTGTGAAGCAGAAGCTCAGAAGAACTCATCATGATATGGCAGTGAAGATTAAAGAAGTTCAGAAGCAAATTGATGCGGGGTTTCTGGTGACTTCTACATATCCTCAATGGGTGGCCAATATTGTGCCCGTGCCTAAGAAAGATGGAAAAGTCCAAATGTGTGTGGATTACCGTGACTTGAATAAAGCTAGTCCGAAAGATGATTTTCCTCTACCACACATTGACATTTTGGTAGACAATACAGCTAAATTCAATGTCTTATCATTTATGGATGGATCTTCCGATTATAACCAGATTAAAATGGCACCCGAGGATATGGAAAAGACAACATTCATCACACCTTAGGGAACATTCTGTTATCGAGTGATGCCCTTCGGTTTGAAGAACGCCGGAGCCACGTATCAATGCGCTATGACTACCTTGTTTCATGATACGATGCACAAGGAGATTGAGGTGTATGTCGATGATATGATTGCGATGTCGAAAACGGAAGTTGAACATGTAGAACACTTGTTGAAACTTTTCCAACGTTTGAGGAAGTACAAACTCCGCTTGAATCCGAACAAGTGTACATTTGGAATCCGTTCCGGCAAGTTATTGGGCTTTATTGTCAGTGAAAGAGGTATTGAAGTTGATCCTGCTAAGGTCAAAGCAATACAGGAGATGCCTGCGCCCAAGACTGAGAAGCAAGTCCGAGGTTTTCTTGGCCGCTTGAATTACATTTCGAGATTTATATCCCACATGACTGCCACATGTGCGCCTATATTCAAGCTCCTCCAGAAAGATCAACGTCATGATTGGACCGAGGACTTCCAGAAGGCCTTTGACAGTATTAAAGAGTATCTGTCTGAGTCTCTGATTCTGTCTTCGCCTGTTGAAGGGAGACCGTTGATTATGTACTTGACCGTGCTTGATGATTCCATGAGTTGTGTCCTTGGTCAGCAAGATGAATCAGGGAAGAAAGAATATGCAATATACTACTTGAGTAAGAAGTTTACTGATTGTGAGTCTCGGTACTCAACACTTGAGAAAACATGTTGTGCTTTGGCTTAGGCCGCTAAGCGCTTACGCCAGTATATGTTGAATCATACGACTTGGTTGATATCCAAAATGGATCCAATCAAGTATATCTTTGAGAAGCATGCTTTAACGGGGAGGATTTCCCGTTGGCAGATGTTGTTGTCTGAGTATGATATCGAGTATCAAGCTCAAAAAGTTATTAAAGGTAGTATCTTGGCTGACCATTTGGCACATCAACCAATTGAAGATTATCAGCCTGTGCAGTAAGACTTCCTGGATGAGGAGATTTTGTATTTGAAGATGAAAGATTGTGATGAGCCTACGCTCGATGAAGGGCCAGAGCCTGGTTCCCGATGGGGCATGGTGCTCGATGGTGTTGTTAATCAGTATGGAAATGGCATTGGGGCAGTGAATATTACTCCTCAAGGCACACATTTTTTTTACAGCAAGGCTAACTTTCAAATGCACGAATAATATGGCGGAGTACGAGGCTTGTATTATGGGTTTGGAAGAGTATATTGATCTTAGGATCAAGCATCTTGATGTTTATCGTGATTCGGCCCTTGTTGTTAATCAGATTAAGGGTGAATGCAAGATGAATCAGCCTGGCCTCATCCCATATAGAGATTATGCGAGGAGGATTTCAACTTTCTTTACTAAGGTTGATTTCCATCATATTCCTCGAGATGAGAATCAAATGGCAGATGCTCTTGCTATGCTTGCTTCCATGATTGTGGTAAAGTATTGGAATAAAGTCCCCAATATTACTGTGATGCGCCTGGGTAGACCAGCTCATGTGTTTGCAGTTGAGGAAGTAAAGGATGATAAGCCATGGTATTATGATATCTAGTGTTTCCTTCAAAATCAGAGTTACCCACCTGGGGCATCTGTTAAAGATAAGAAGACTTTGAGGAGATTATCTGGCAGTTTCTACCTCAATGGTGATGTGCTTTACAAGAGGAATTTTGACATGGTTTTGCTCAGATGCGTGGATAGACACGAAGCAGGCCTGTTGATGACTGAAGTCCATGAGGGTTCATTTGGTACTCATTCCAATGGGCATGCCATGGCAAAGAAGATGTTGATAGCAGGCTACTATTGGCTGACAATGGAGTCTGACTGCTGCAAATATGTGAAAAAATGCCATAAGTGTCAGATTTATGCGAATAAGATTCATATTCCCCCGACACTTCTGAATGTTATTTCCTCACCATAGCCTTTCTCCATGTGGGGAATTGACATGATTGGCATGATAGAGCCTAAGGCGTCGAACGGTCACCGTTTTATTCTCATAGCTATTGATTACTTCACCAAGTGGGTTGAAGCGGCATCATATGCGAATGTGACCAGGCAGGTGGTTGTGAAGTTTATCAAGAATCAACTCATATGCCGATATGGTGTGCCAGACAAGAGCATTACAGATAATGGATCTAACTTGAACAATAAGATGATGAAAGAGCTATGTAGCGAGTTCAAGATTGCACATCATAATTCTTCTCCCTATAGACCCAAGATGAATGGGGTTGTTGAAGATGCTAACAAGACCATCAAGAAGATTATCCAGAAGATGGTTGTTACGTACAAAGATTGGCATAAGATGTTGCCATTTGCTTTGCATGGTTATCGTACATCTGTCCGCACTTCAACACGGGCCACCCCTTTCTCTCTTGTATATGGCATGGAGGTTGTGCTCCCCATGGAGGTTGAGATCCCATCAACGAGAGCCTTGATGGAAGCCAAGTTGACTAAGGATGAATGGGTTCAGAGTCGTTATGACCAATTGAATTTAATTGAAGAGAAGAGATTAACTGCCATGTGCCATGGTCAGTTATATCAGCAAAGGATGAAGAAAGCCTTTGATAAGTAGGTCAAGCCTCGTGTGTTCTGAGAAGGTGACCTCGTGCTCAAGAAAGGATTATCTTTCACGCCCGATTCCAGGGGCAAGTGGACTCCAAACTATGAAGGTTCGTATGTTGTTAAGAGAGCCTTTTCAAGCGGTGTTTTGTTGCTTACAACTATGGATGGGGAGGATTTCACTCGTTCTGTGAATTCAGATGCAGTCAAGAAATACTTCACCTAGAAAATAAATAAAAACAGAATAGCTCGCTAAGTTGAAAACCCGAAAGGGCGGCTTAGGCAAAAATGAGCGTCTCGGTGGATTGAAAACCCAAAAGGGCGGTCCAGGCAAAAATTAGAGACATGAATATATATATATATATATATATATATATATATATATATATATATATATAATATATATATATATATATATATATATATATATATATATATATATATATATATATATATATATATATATATATATATATATATATATATATAATATATATATATATATATATATATATATATATATATCCCGCTAGATTGAGTAACTCACCCTGGGGCAATCTAGGCAAAAATTAGGGATTTGGCAAGTAACTGCATCCTGACAAGACTTTGTTCTATAGCTATCATCTATCAAAGATTCTCTCTCAGTCATCATCAACTGAAGCTTCAAATACATTGGATTCAGAGTTTGTGGAGAAACGGTCATTATGTTCAATGTAGCCCTTTTTCCAATATATATCACCAATTTCACATTTGTAAAGATCCATGGAGTCTCGCCATTTGCGGACTACCATTCTATTAAATAAATTTGAGCCTTTATCCAATTCTTGGCACTCTTATTTGTTTTTGTTTAACAAATGTTTGCATGTTTTAATTGATAAATATCATTGTTTTAAACGAATAAAGTTTTTTATAAACTGTTTTAAACAAAGTGAACATTCACGATGACTAAAAGGATAGTTGGAACACGTCTTCAGTGCTCTCCCAAGGATAGTACGATTTCCAAAGGGTGGGACATTTGTTCATTTTCTGGCATTCTTATATCCTCTTCATCAGCTTTCAAGGTTGTCTCCCCAACGAGCACAAAAGAGTGATACATCATCAGCTTCCCAATAGAGTCTAACACTAGCATTTGTGTTTTATCAATTATATGGTTGTCGTCCCTTGTGTGGACAGACCTAAAATCCCTTAGATTGATAAAAGTTGGTATGCTATCTATTAACGAGGAAGTTTGTCTTTCCCCAGTATGAGTAGAAGTCCCCCAGCGGAGTAAGCATGTGTTCCCGGCGTAGATGCCTTTCTAGATAAATTGTCTCTTCAAGCAGGAAGTTGCCTAGAGCAGTTAGTGAAGGGCTTGAGTCCCTTTTCATCCCCAGCATGGAACGTGTTGACGAAGGATTCAGCCAGGACAGTTCCTTCGGGAGTACTGGAAATTTATCCCCAGTGGGATTGTTTACAGTTCACCCCCAGTAGGGTTACCCGATCCAAGCTTGACAATTTGTATCCCCTCTGAATCTGAGATCTCTTCCAGTATTGGACAGTGATGAGGAAGATGTGTTGTTTCCTTCCCCAGTGGAGCAAGTTGTTCTTTCTCCTCTTAGCAGAGGTCTCTCCAGCAGTTAGAAGGGAGTGTTTGTTTGATGTGTATCTGTTTGGTGGTTGTTCCCCACAGAGTTTCACCTCATTCCTTGATAAGTTCCCCAGTAGAGTTTCTTCTATGGAAGATCTTATTGGTATCCAGTCACCTGTCCCCGAGAATTGTCGAAAATCCCCTGCAGTCGGAAGCTGTGACCTTTGCATATCCCCACCAGAACTTATTTCTTCTGTGGACCTTGCCCTCCTTCTCAGGATGTTGCGCCGGATGTCCGTTTGTGGCTCTTGAGCCTATTTGTGTTAGATATGTCTGTCTGTCAGCATTAATCATACACAAATCATGCATATACATGCATAATCATAGCATTCAGATATTCATGTTGCACTCTTTGCCATATATCTTTGCTTGTTATCTCTTTCTTTTGGTGAAATATTCTTCCCCAAACAGATGTTTGTGTCTGATCTCTCCATATAGAGTCAGCCCCATAGGCAGAAAGTGTCTATCTTTCCTTCTTTATTCCCCACTGAGTTATGTCGTCGTGGATGATTGTTGCTTCAGTTTCCTCCCCAATTGTGTACCGGGATGGAATTATTCCCCTGAGTTATATCCTCATTGGGTTAAGTCCTGTCAACTATGTCTTTCTAGTTTGTTCCTGGGTTGACTCCTTTCTTGTTACCCCCTGTAGTTCCCTGCGGTTTAGTGGTTTAATTGCTCAGTAACCAGTAATTGTCCATCTTCTCCCCAGTGGACTTTGTGGCCTTCTACCCAGTAATCGATAGTTGTAAGTCCTATTTCTGTGGTTTTCTACCCAGTAACCGGTAGATGTAATCCCATCTTTGTTGGTTATCTTTATCCAATATTCGGTATTGATATTCCTCCACTTTTGAGTATACCACCCAATAACCGATGATATATCTCTTGGATAATTGCTCTTATCAAGCAGTTCATTCTCCGCCGAGTCATTTTTCATTTACCCTTGTTTGGTAATGATCGTTTCTCCTTCTGATCGGTCATCATTTTGCACCCAGTATCTGGTATCCCGATATCCTTTCTTTTCGGTCGATTTATTCTTTATTAACCCAGTAACCGGTTGTGGATAATCTTCTATGCGAGAATGTTATCTACGTCATGACGGTAATAGATAATATGTCTCATGCGCTCTTCAGTCGAAGTTTTTGTTCTTCCCCAGTCGAGTAAGATTCGTATATCCTTGTGGAATCGAATGCCCATCCTCTAACTCGAGTTTGCTTTTTCAGCCCTCTTTTCGGATGATGAGTGTCTTGGATTTATTCCCAGTTCACGCCTGGTTAGTCACCTATTATATGCCCAGTAACCGATATCCCTGGTGTTCCTTCCTTCTGCTCCCTATTATGACTTTTTGTCCCCTGTGGAGTCAGATTTTCCTGAGTTGAGATGTGCCTTTTGGGGTCCTCCTCAGATGTTTCGGATGATTGATATCTCTCACCCTTATATCGGTCTTAGATATTCTTTCTCCCTGAGTGTGTTGTTCTCTCACCCAGTAACCGGTGTTTTGATAATATGTCCCTTTGTGAGTTTATTACCCAGTAACCGGTAGTATCTCGTTGATTCTTTCTCAGCTGAGTCCTCTGTGGACATCCCCGTCTGAGTCCGTATTTTTATCTGAAGTATCCTGTGTAGATAGTTTTGTTGTATTGGCATACTCCCCAATACATGCGTTTTTGCGTCAACTCGAGTCTTTCCATTTATTTATTTTCATGGAATCCCTTCGTGTCTCCCAACAAGTTTTCAAGTCGTGACCTGCTCACGCATTTTTACCTTTTTCCCCCAGAGTCTTTGTTTCCCTAGTGAGTGTGTTACTCCTACGGATTTTTCAGTTTCTCCCGATTTCTTTTCCTTTGTGGCAATTATTCACCATGAAGATTTTATTTTTGCATACATACATTTGTATCATGAGGTCTCTTAGGGACCAAAATTCGTCTATTTGTTATTATTTAAGCCCATTCTACCTCGTCGGGACGAAGACTTTAACCTTCATATCTCCGGCTAGAATGACCTTAAATAGGGCATCTGTAAGACCCTAATTTTGACCCTAAGATCCCTCATGGCATCATATCATTTGCTCAATGCATTGCCTCAAGGATCATAGCATGTGTGGCTCCTTAACCTTGGGTAGGACTTGTGTGAGTGGTTTGAGACCACCAAACATGCTTGCATTGTATATTATGCTTTTCTTATTTAGACTATTAACCAAAAGCACAAAAACATGTCACTAACTCTTTTTGTTTTGAAGCTCAAGTGATCATGTGCTCCTATGCTCCTAGGAGGCTCCTAAGCTCAATGAAGTGGCTAGATGAAGATGAGAAAAAGCATGAAAATGATCCATAAAGCTCTTAATCATCATATATGTCTCCCAAGTATCTCAATTTTCCAATTTGATCAAGATAACCCAAAGGGCTTAAGGATTGTTTCCCAAGGAAACCCTAATTCAACTGTGCATTGACCATGCCTTGCTCATGAAGCAACCTCAACCTTTGATCAAATTCAATCAAGGGAAGTTCTTTCATTCATTATTTTATGCATATATGAGCCTATGTGAGTATCATCAATCATTCATTCATCAAGATTTGAAGTTTGGCCTTGAGAAGTTGACCAGTCAAGTCATTTGACTAAACTGAGGATCACTGAAATATAAATTTTGATGTTTTTGTCAAATGAAGATGACCCCAAGAGAAAACATGTTCTTATGAACCTTATGAACACCTTTCATGTTCATCAAAAATCAATTTGAAACTTGGAAGGTCATCATTCATTTCAAAACATTATAGGTCATTTTGACTGAAACCCTAATTTTGGGTCAACTTCCCAAGGACCTAACTTCTTTAATTTTTATGATTTTGAGGTGCTACTAATTTAATTGAAAATATTAATATGTCTACTTCAAATGTTATGTTGGACAAAATTTCATAATCCTAAAAGAAATACATGTGATAATACAAAACATTATAGGTCACTTTGGACCAAAGCCATTGAATTTGAAAAATATCCAACTTCAAGTGCCCATGACTTTCTCATGAAAAAACCAAATGATTCAAAATTTAAGTCTAAATTTATCATCTTAAGAATATCTACAACTTAGATGTTGGAGGATTTTCCATTTGAGGTTTCCATCATTGAAATAGAAGGGCTTGAAGATGCTTGTTTTTGGTAAAAAAAATTCCAAGGGAACCTAGACATGTTTTGTACCCAAAACTTCACAGCCAATTTTCATAAGTTTCCAATTTCCAAATGAAATTTTGCCCAACATGACTTTTGTTCCTCATTTCAAGGGCTTTCCAACCATTACTCACATTAATTTTTTGGAATTTCCATGAGAGAGTTTCGAAGAGCTTAATGTTTATGTCCATTTTTACATTTCACTTTGTAACTTCATGTGCAAGCAAATGCAGCTCCAATTACACGTCCAATTCCCTTACATTTGATCTCAGCATGGATTCCCCTTCACTCTTGGGCCTCACATGCGCCTGTACAGGCCCATGCCTGGAGGATCCAAATTTCATGCACACGAGCCAAGCATTGCATTGCATCACATTCAGCTATAAATAGAGGTGCCTTGAGCTTCAATTACCAACCACAAGGAGATATGAAGTGCTGCTGGATTGAAAACCAAACCCTCACCAAAGGAATTTGAGTTTTTCTATTTCATTTTCAAGCTTGAATTTCAACATCATTAGTTGAATTTCAAAGCACAATTCCTTAACCTTGCATCACTATCACACTTTCAGATCAAAATTGGATCAAGAGCTTGGACAATTCGTGTTGTTTGAAGCTCCATTTCAAAGGTATATCACCAAACTTTTTTTATTCAGATCTTGAAATATAATGTGAATTCCTTTGGTTTGTTCTGTTTTCTGAAGCCCTCATGCATGAGGCAGGCCAGTGGTGGTCTTAATTTTGCAAATCGTGCCATTTCAGATCAAGCACCATGATCATCAAGCTCATGTTTCTCTTTAAATAGGAACTTTGAGAATGATCCATGGTTACAGGGGTGATGTACATCACCTCAACTTCATTTTGATACCTTCCTTTTTCATTTTTATTAAGGTTTGATTTCCTACGCGTGGTGGCCGGAATTGGTTGTCTGGCCGGAGAAGATGGTGGTTTCCACCACCATCCCCACGTGGGAGCCTTGGAACCATTGGATGATGCTGAAACGTTATAATCCTGGCCCTTGCTTGCATTGAATTATTTTAAATCCAGATGTAGCGCGCTTGACTTTGGTCTTTCGTGTGACCGCGCCTCTGAACCCTCAGATCAATGCCACGTCAATTAATGAGACAATCCTGTGGCTGCGCATTTTTCATATTTCCTTATTTTCTTTTATTTTCAGATAATTCCTTTTATTTTCAAAAATTCATAAATATTTTGTTTGAAGTCACAAAAATATGAGACCAAAGCCAAAAAAATTCTTGAAAAATCTAGTTTCATATTTTGATTTTTAATTAATTTTTTGTGACTTCATTTAATATTTTTTGTGAATTATTTGGTTTTTAATAGTTTTTAATTCATTTTAATTACTTTTTGAAATTTGAAAAATCCAAGAATATTTTCTTAACACATATGGATCATGATAAGTCAACGAAAAATAGTCTCATCAATTTCTTAATTGATTTGAGATTTTGATTCATTTGTGTTATTTTTTTCATTGTTTTTAATTGTTTTAAAATAGTTTCTGATTTCAAAAATTATTGAAAAAATTTGTCAAAGCTTGTTTGACCATGTTAGACCTATGAGAATTTAATTGGACTTGTTCAAGTTGATTTGAATTAAATTTGAGGTTTGACCATATTTTGTCCATTTTATTTTTGTATTTATTTTTAATTCAAAAATACCAAAAAAAATATGTTTGACTTGTTGACTTGTAACCTTCATTTCTCTTATGTTTAGCATTGGTTGATGATGATTTGATTCATTTTTGACCAATTGTGTTTGAGATTTGAATTCTCTTTCAATTCATTTCATCTTCATCTCTTTCTTTTTAATTTTTTGCCCAATAAGTTAATGTCTTATGGTTGGTCTTGACAAATGAGAGGTTTAACCTTATTTGATCCAAATCAAACTCAACTTGATCCAAGATCAAGTGAGTTGCTTTGTGTCCAAGATAGGTTGTTTTTTGGTCAAGCAAAAAACCTAAAGTCCATACAAGGTCTTTCTCTTTTCTTTTGGCATGGCAAGTCTTAGGAGCTTGGCTTACTAGTCATGATCTCTAACTTGTGTTTATTTGCCTATAGTTTTATTGACCGGCCTCAGATAGGTGTGACTACTACATTAGTCCACTTAAGATTGCTTAACATAGCGCTAAATTGTCTTATGACCAAACTAACATAACTTCACTAATTACTAACTTTAATTTGAGCATTTAATTTCTTGCAGTTTTCTTTAATGCACTTTATTTCTTGCTCATTTATTCATATTGCCCTTTTCATTTTGTTCACTTGAGCACATATTTTATGTTTATGCCATTTTCCTTTTGCTCATTTGAGCTCATTATTGTATATAAATATATTGTTGACTTGTGGTTGTTTTGTCTTTGTTTGTGTGAACCTAATGCAAAAAGGAGAAAGGACTTAGAATTAGGACTTACCCATGCTTAAAGGAGTTCAAGAGCAACTAGGCCTCATGCCTTTAGAATGCTAAACTTGTTGAAGAGCAACTAGGCCTCATGCCTTTAGAATGCTAAATCTCAAAGTTGACTTCAAAGGACTTCCTTTCCAAAACTTATGTGTTGTCCATTACTCTTATTGTGTTGTGAACTTTTTGATGTTTGCTCTTGTGTGATAAGGATTCCATCCTGAGATAGTGAGGAGGACCATTGTCATGAATAGCCAAGTTAAGAGAGACAAGCCAAATGGAGATCCTAGGAGCTTGAATCTAAATTGTGTGATTGCTTATTGTTTGCTAAGTCCAAAGGAAAGGAACATCTTGAATCATCTTTATGATTTCAAGAAAAGGAACTCCAAGGGTTTTATCTATTCTCTTATCTTTGTATGCCTTAGGATTAGCCCTTCTCTTCTTCTCACTCTAACCCAAGCCAAACTCTTTTCTTTCAAACTTTGACATTGTTTTCAAATTAGAAACCTAGGCCTTATGCCTTTGACTTTTCAAAACCTTTTCATTAATAGTCATTGTGAATGAACCTTAACTCAACTTTGACTTCATATTATAAATAAGTTAACTTGTAAATACAACTCACTTCAAGTTGATTTTGTGGTTCCAATGGCCACCTTTGTTTAAACTTTTTCATAAAGATTAGTCATAGGTTTGAGTTATCATAGTGGTTGATGTAAATCTCACCTTAGCCTTAGTGATTGGATTATAAGTCTTCCATACTTATTATAGGGTTAACCCCCCACTAGTATGTTGAAGCCTTCCTCACATGGTAGATTGTTGGTTTAGGTTAAGTTTTCTCCCTTTGATAACAAAAGACCTTAAGGCTTTTGATCAAATCAATTCAGCAATCTTTGTGATTTTTACCCCGAACTACAAGTCTTTGATCCTACCTTTCTGATGGTACGTAGGCAATGGGTTCATCCATTCAAACAACAAAATTTGTAAATATAATCTATTCTCTTGTCATCTCCCCATTCTTTTGTACAAATATTTTCACAAATACCAACCTACAACACATATTTGCAAAAAGAGGTTCCCTTAGAGTACTAAGGATGTTTTGGGTGCGTAAAACCTTCCCATTTCCTAACCAACCCCCTTACCAAGATCTCTGACATTTTTATTAGTTTTTGATTTAATAAAACTTCTTGGCTTTTGTTCGCTTTTTAGCCTTTCCTTTGGACAAATAAAAGTGTGGTGGCGACTCGAATTGTATGTTTACTTTTGGTTTAGTCAATAAACCTAAAGGTAACGAATACCCCGCTACAGGCGGGCGCCACCTTTGTATTCCACGTTCCCACTAAGGAGAAGTTAAGGGGCACCATGGTCTTTGCAAGTTGTTGAACTCCTCTATAAATAGGTCGTTCCATTTCATTTTGAAATCATCTAAATTAGTTTACAACACTAAGACTATATTTATCATCTGTAAAGCGGTAATCCGTCACATCGGGGGGTTATCGCACCGTAGTGTAATTGAGTTGGGTCACTTCGATTTTGCTGTCGTCTTCAGAGTCGAAGGTTTATTTTCCTTGTACCAGATTTAAAGCCTCCATTTGGAGCAGGTTCTTATTTATTGCTTTTATTTAATTTCTATCCACACTTTACTTTATTTAATTTCTGTCTCGCTTTACTTTATTTAATTTCTATCTACGCTTTAGTTTATTTAATTTTTGTCTGTGCTTTACTTTATTTACTTTCTGTCCACGCTTTACTTTATTTAATTTCTGTCCACGCTTTACTCTATTTAATTTATGTACCCACTTTACTCGTTCTTTACGCCTTACATTCTAAAACAAACTTTTCATCATGATCAATATCGTTATGTTTGTTTGTATTACCATGTCTGGCTAAATCTTTCAAAGGTTAGAATGTAAGGATCGCGGTTAAAGAGATGTTTCACATATTGAATCTGTAGAAATGCTTTAAGGGCTGTTTGATTTTTAACTTGAGTTTTCTGAAACAAACTTGGTTAGTTTTAACTATTCAAGGAGTGCGAAAGCACCCTGGCTTAGTTAACTAGAAATTTTTATCACTTTAAGGAAAAACAATTTTTGGAACTGTTTTCGGACGCGTTGATAGATTTAAAATCAGGAAACTCCTTGGGTAAAACTTTCCAAATCAAAATCACTTTTCAACTAAGTTTACGAGTCTTATTTCTTAAAAATAAGTTTACTACTTTAGCGTTCTGCGCACCTTTTATAAGTGACAATAAAAGGCCTTAATTTAAGGGTAAACTCGGTTGTCAATACGCGAAAGCGACAGTTCCTGTTAAATGGATTCTTTTCAAGAGTATAAAATATTGCCCCATAAGTAGTTCTATTTAGACAATTGAAACATCACTTAACTGACGTGATATACATTCAAACCTATCTTTATCTGCACTGCATTTATTATTTACCGTTATTTTGCAACATCAATATCTCTTTTATATCGCCTTAGATAAACATTGTAACGATAGTAATCGATAGATTGACAATTTGGTCTCTGTGGGATCGATATTCTTTTATATTACTTTGACGTGATTCGTGCACTTGCAAATACAGCGATCAAACTATGAGGTTTTGATCCCTCATTTTTATGTTTGTGCGTAGGCACAAGTCCGAAGGTCTTGTCAAACACAAAAATATAATTAATGAATTATTTTCTCATCCCCCCATTCTATTTGGTTGTAAACATCATTTTGTACAAAATACATATGCACACAAGAAAGGGCTCCCTAGGAGTACCTAGGACACTTTGGGTGCTAACACCTTTCCTCTGTGTAACCAACTCCCTTACCTGTAATCTCTGGCATTTAATTAGTTTTGATTTGAAAACTTCTTATTTTTGGGTTTTGTTCGTATTTTTCCCTTTCCCTTGGAAACAATAAAAGCGCGGTGGCGACTCTTGTTATTTGATTTTTTGCTTATCCATAGCTTGATGATCATGAATTTACCGCTACAAAAATTAAGTGGCGACTCTGCTAGGGAGTAGTCTTCAGTGGGTTTAGCCTACTTTTTTGTGTGTATATAATTCTATATATGTGATGTATGTATATTTGTGTGATATAATTTTCTTGTTGTGTTTGGTGATCTCTGAGTAGTGAGATAAGTTCTAACCCTAACTTGAGTTCAATTAAGATAGGAGGATGGTATAGTCATGTTCGACTTGTGTGGAGTAGTCCTTAACAAGTTGGCTTGAGATCCATCTGCTTAGTGGAGACCCTTTTTGATTTGGAAATGTCACACAAGTATTTGTGGTTAGGCATTACTACCTCTAATTTGGGTCAGAGAAGCTGAGGACCGTAGAACATTTACCCCCTCTTGGCCTATTTAGGACTTAGTGTGGAAACTGTTCAAGTGTAGACTTGATAACAGTTGTTACGCGATACTACACTCAGACGATTTTCTCTTGAGAATATTATGGGTCGATGAGTCAGTCATATGTAATATCCGATAGATGGAATTAAGACTCTAGGAACTTTTTAGAACATGATCTACAGGTTGTTATCCTTAGTTCACTACTTTGGGATGGTTCTTACCCATACTTCATGCTCGTGACTTACAACAAACCCTTGATTCTTGGTTGATCCAATCAAATCTTGTCAATATCAATGGAACTTGGGTGTTGATAAGGTGTAAACTATAATCCACCAAAATGGATGATTGATCTTGATAATGACTTGATTCATCCCTTGACCTTTGTTTGTTTGCCTTGTGTGTGATCCCTTGTTTGTGATTGTTGCATTCATACATTCATGCGCATCATGACATTCATCACACGAAGATAATTTCAAGGAACTAAGGTATTATTTGCAAATATTTTTAGAGCATGGATTATGGACGAAGGAACACTAAGAAGTACAGGAAGCTAGCATCTTTTGTATTAGATCCCTTGGACTTCAAACAACATCATGGGAAGCTTCTATCTATCTTGGCTGCTGATGTGGTTGAAGGACTTCTGAGTGTATTGCTGTAGTTCTATGATCCTCTCTACTGTTGCTTCACTTTCCCAGATTATCAGCTTGTTCCTACATTGGAGGAGTATTCTCATCTCTTGGGGATACCCATTTCTATTAGAGTACCATTTAGTGGGTTGGAAGAGATTCTCAGATCTCATCTTATTACTGAAGCTCTTCACTTGAAGAAGTTTGAGATAGAGGCTCATTGGGTGAAGATAGGAGGATTATTTGGGTTGCCATCTGATTTTCTCATCAAGGAAGCTACTGCCTTTGCTCAAACCGGTAGTGTCGACGCTTTTGAAGTTATCTTTGTGTTGCTCATTTATGTATTAGCTTTGTTCCCTAACATTGACGGTTTTGTTGATGTTAACGCCATTAGACTTTTTTTGATTGGGAATCATGTGCCTACTTTGTTGGGTGATATGTATTTCTCTTTGCATCTAAGGAACTCTAAAGGTGGTGGAACTATTGTCTGCTGAGACCTATATCTATGGTTGTGGTTGAGCCATTAACTCTCCCTAACCAAGATGTAGATGAGTTGGAAGACGCGCTTATTAAGATGAAGCAAGAGAAGGATATGTGGGAAGAGCGTTTCCATGCTTTGAGCAAGAAGCATGGGGAGTTGCAGTTAGAGTCTAAAGACAAAGATACACTCATTGAGCTACTTGAAGACCGAGTGACAAAGAGACAGAGAGAACCAGAGGTTTCATCTTCCTCTAGTATGCCTCAGCCTTCCGTTGCTTGGAAGAAGATTGTTGATCAGCTTGTCCTCGAGAAGACTAAGATGAAGGCTTCTTTTGAGACCGAGATTCGATGCATCCAAAGGAAGTACGCGCCTTCAGCCAGATCTTTTGACATTGTTGTTAGGGATCCTTAGGATGACTAGTCTCCTTTTTCTTGTATTTTTCATTTGGTTACTAAAATTGTACTCAGTGTAATCCTTCCAATTATATAAATGAAAAGAGATTTTTGGTCATATCAAATTATTGCAATTGTTGTTAAATATATATATATATATATATATATATATATATATATATATATATATATATATATATATATTTTCAAATAATATAGTAAGTTCCTTGAAAAAAATAAAAATAAACAATCAAGCATTGCATCTCATGCATCATTTGCATCAGGTTTCTATTTCGCCAGATGTCTCATTGGTGTTTCTTATGTGCTTCAGGCAAGCTGACTCATCGGTACAACACTCGCGCCAATCACTCCATAATCATGGAACATCTTGAGCAAGAGAATAGAGAGTTGAAGGATGAGATCGCTCGACTGACTGCCATGATGGAGTCAGTGTTATCCGCTCAGAGTCAGTCTTCTCCAACACCCGCAACTCCTCCTCCTTAAAGGATTGTCATCTTAGAGGTGGCTACCTCTACCATGCCTGCTTCTACCGCTCATTTTGTGCCTTCCATGCCTGCTGGATTCCCGTGGGGAATGCCGTTGAACTTCATGCCTGAAGGCTTTGCGCCTACCTTTGCTTCTATGCCAGCATCTAGCCCAGTCATGTATGTGCCACCTCCCGTTATGCACACCTTACCTCGCGTAGAAGACACCATTAATCATTATGAGCCATCTAAGGGTCCGGATGTTTATGAGAAAATGGATGAGATGAAGGATCAATTTCTTGAGCTGCGCAAGAAATTGAAAACATTGAGAGGAAAGGATCTTTTGGGGAAGAGTGATACTGAATTATGTCTGGTGTCAAATGTGAAGGTTCCGGTGAAGTTCAAAGTGCCTGACTTTGAAAAATACAGATGGAGCACATGTCCTCTCAGTCATTTGGTGATGTATGCCCATAAAATGTCTACCCAAACTAACAATGATCAGTTCTTAATTCATTACTTCCAAGACAGTCTGACCGGTGCTGCCCTCAGATGGTATATGGGGTTGGACAGTGCAAGCATCCGCACTCTCAAAGATTTGGGAGAAGCTTTCGTCAAACAGTATAAGTATAATGTGGATATGGCGCCTGATAGAGACCAATTGAGGTCTATGTCTCAGAAAGATAAGGAGACATTCAAAGAATATGCGCAGAGATAGAGAGAGTTAGCTGCTCAGATCACCCCTCCTTTAGAGGAGAAGGAAATGACAAAGATCTTTTTGAAGACCCTGAGTTCATTTTACTATGAACGTATAATTGCCAGTGCCCCTAGTGATTTTTACCGAAATGGTGAACATGGGGATAAGGCTTGTAGAAGGTGTCCAAGAGGGACGGTTGTCAAAAGAGGAGGTATCATCAAGCAAGAAATACGGCAGCAGCTTCGGGAAGAAGAAAGACAGCGAAGCCAACGCAATTTCCAGTGGGAGGCAGAGGAGGCCTCAGATCAGAAGGAATCAACCACCCCGTCAACACCATCATCAAGTTCCTCTGTAATTCCTGTATTTTCCGCAAGTCAATCAACACCAATTCAACAACAATAGGGTCAACAACAACAACCACAGTAACGAACAAACACTTACAACAATACCAACAATCATCAACAACAAACTTTCGAGAGGAAGAAGGTTTCTTTTGACCCGATTCCTATGACATATGCAGAATTGTATCCGTCTTTGGTTCTCAAGAACCTATTCCAACCTAGGAATCCGCCACAAATTCCTGAACCACTTCCATGGTGGTACAAGCCTGACCTCCGTTGTGCTTTTCATCAAGGAGCACCCGGACATGATATCGAGAACTGCTATCCACTCAAATACGAAGTTCAGAAGCTAGTGAAGAGTGGAATGTTGTCCTTTGAGGATCGTGCACCTAATGTGAAAGCAAACCCACTACCAGCCCATGGAAATTCATCAGTCAACATGGTAGATGTCTTCCCTGGGGAGTTCAAAGTGTTTGATGTCCGTTTCATCAGAAGGTCTTTAGTGATGATGCATAAAGACATTTGTTTAGTGTGTGATTATGAGCATGACCATGATGGTTGTGCTATCTGTAGTGTTAACCCAAGGGGTTGTATGGTTGTGAAAAGAGACATCCAGCGGTTGATGGATGAAGGTATGATTCAAATTGTTCAATCCCGTCACGTAGATGACGATGTGAATGTCATAGTGCCCGTTTTCAAGAATCCAAAAAGAGTAGTCATTCAGTATGACAGCAGTAATAGTAACAACATCAGTCAGAGATCAGTATCATTGTTGGTCATACGGTTAGCGGGTCCAGTCCCGTATTCATCCGATAAGGTTGTTCTGTATCAGTACAATGCAACAATGTTGAAAGATGGTCAAGAGGTTCCATTTCCTACAACCAGCTCTATAGTGAGCATTGTTGATGTTACTAAGGTGACCTGTAGCGGTCGAGTGTTTGGGCCGGTGTTCCCAAAAGATAAGGAAGAATCAACTGTCAGTAAGAAGGTGGAAGTGCCTGTTGTAGATCTAGCTAGTACTTTAAAGTGTCAGTCTGGTGAGTCCAGAAATTTGAAGGCTAATGATGATGATGAGGTACTTCATTTGATCAAGAAAAGTGAGTTTAATATGGTGGAGCAACTGCTCCAAACCCCCTCAAAGATTTCAGTACTGTCTCTGCTCATGAATTCAGAAGCGCACAGAGAAGCACTGCAAAGAGTTCTAGAACAAGCATTTGTGGAACACGATGTTACGGTGGATCAGTTCGATCATATAGTAACTAACATCACTTCCTGCAACAATCTCAACTTTTGTGATGAAGAACTCCCTGAAGAGGGTAGGAATCATAATTTGGCTCTACATATCTCCATGAATTGCAAAGATGATGCTTTGTCCAATATGTTTGTTGACACCGGATCATCGTTGAATGTGTTGCCGAAGTCAACATTGTCAAAGTTATCATATCAAGGAGCGCCAATGAGGTATAACAATGTAATCGTCAAAGCTTTTGACGGTTCACGCAAAACAGTGATAAGTGAAGTGGACCTTCTAGTGAGGATAGGTCCGAGTGACTTCTAGATTACTTTCTAAGTAATGGATATCCACCCGGCCTATAGTTGTTTGTTGGGAAGGCCATGGATCCATGAGGCGGTAGCAGTTACTTCAACATTGCATCAGAAGCTCAAATTTATGAAGAATGGAAAATTAGACATTGTTAGTGGGGAAAAGGCATTGTTAGTTAGTCACCTGTCATCTTTCTCTTACGTTGAAGTTGAGGATGAGGTTGGAACTCCGTTCCAAGCCTTATCTATTGCTGCTGAAAAGAGAGTTGGGGCACCTATGTCCTCGTTGAAAGATGCAAGGAATATTATTGAAGAAGGTAATGTTGATCAGTGGGGGTGCATGGTAGAGGTCTCCGACAACAAAGGTAGAACCGGTATGGGCTTTCAACAAGGTTCATCAATTTCTAGAGCTGAAGATATGCAACTTAGCTTCCGTAGCGGAGGGTTCATTCATGGCAATGAACAACACTTAGTTGTTGTGCTAGAGGATGACGAAGAGAAAGATTGCACCAATTTTGTGACGCATGGAAAGGCTTGCAACAATTGGACTGCTATTGACATTCCTGTTATTTTGCATCAATCTAAGTAATTGCTTTTATTTGTTTTTAAAAAAATCCTTCTCCTATGCCTAAGGGAGAAGTGAACATTATTGGGCATTTTCAAATTTGATCATCAATAAAATTAATTCTATTCATCCACATCTATGATTTTCTATTTTTACTTTTTGCTTTATTCTGAAAATGGTAATCACAAAAAAAACATAAATAAATAATATAATTGTCCATCTGCATAATATTTGGTCACAAATTCACTTCTCTAAAATCAAAATATCAAATCATTATGCAGGTTGGTTTCTAACCCCATTGAATACAATGATCCTTCTCCTTCTCCAAATTTTGAATTCCCTATGTTTAAGGTCGAGGAGGAAAGTGATGAAGAAATGAGTGATGAATTGTCTCGTCTTCTTAAGCATGATGAAAAAGTCATTCAACCGTTCGAAGAGCAGATTGAGTTAGTCAACTTGGGTTCCGAGGATGATGTGAAGGAAGTCAACATTAGGTCTCGACTGTTTCCAGATGCGAAGAATGGGTTGGTTGATCTTCTCTGAGAATATTCAGATATGTTTGCTTGGTCCTATTAAGACATGCCTGGTTTAGATTCTGAGATTGTGGAGCATAGATTTCTGATGAAACCAGAATGCCCGCCAGTCAAGCAGAAGTTGAGAAGAACGCATCCTGACATGGAAGTGAAGATCAAAGAAGAAGTGCATAATCAGATTGATGCTGGTTTCCTTGTGACCATTGAATATCCGCAATGGGTGGCCAATATTGTGTTTGTGCCAAAGAAAGATGGAAAAGTCTGCATGTGTGTCGATTATAGAGATTTGAATAAAGCCAGTCTGAAAGATGATTTCCCTCTACCGCACATTGATATGTTGGTAGACAATACTGCTAAATTCAAAGTATTTTCGTTTATGGATGGATTTTCTGGATATAATCAGATCAAGATGGAACCCTAAGATATGGAGAAGACCATATTCATTACACCTTGGGGAACATTCTGTTATAGAGTGGTGCCTTTTGGTTTGAAGAATGATGGTGCAACTTACCAAAGAGCAATGACTACTCTTTTTCATGATATGATGCATAATGAGATTGAAGTTTATGTTGATGACATGATTGATAAATCAATTGATGAAGAGGAACATGTTAAACATTTGTTGAAGCTATTACAGCGTTTGAGAAAGTATAAACTCCGCTTGAATCCCAATAAATGCACTTTTGGTGTTTGTTCCGGTAAGTTGTTAGGATTTATTGGCAGCGAGAAGGGTATTGAAGTTGATCCTGCCAAGGTCAAAGCAATACAAGAGATGCCTGCGCCCAAAATTGAGAAGCAAGTCAGAGGTTTTCTCGGCCGCTTGAATTATATCTCAAGATTCATTTCACACATGAATGCCACATGTGCGCCTATATTCAAGCTTCTTCAGAAAGATCAATCTTGTGATTGGACCGAAGATTTCCAGAAATCTTTTGATAATATCAAAGAATATCTGCTTGAGCCTCCGATTTTGTCTCTGCCTGTGGAAGGAAGACCGTTGATCATGTATTTGGCTGTGCTTGAAGATAGTATGGGTTGTGTTTTAGGTCAACAATATGAGACTGGAAAGAAATAATTTTCGATTTACTACCTTAGTAAGAAGTTCAACGACTATGAGACTCGGTATTCTATGCTAGAAAACACTTGTTGCGCATTGGCTTGGGATGATAAGCGTCTGCATTAGTATATGTTGAATCATACCACTTGGTTGATATCCAAAATGGATCCAATCAAGTATATATTTGAAAAGCCTGCTTTAACTGGGAGGATTTCCCGTTGGCAGATGTTGTTATCAGAGTATGATATCGAATACCGATCTCAGAAAGTGATCAAAGGTAGTATCTTTACTGACCATTTTCCCCACCAACCAATTGAAGATTATCAGTCAACGCAGTATGACTTTCCTGATGAAGTGATTTTGTACTTGAAAATGAAATACGGTGATGAGCCATTGCTTGAAGAAGGGCCAGAACCTGGTTCCCATTGGTGCATGGTATTTGATGGAGTTGTTAATCAATATGTCAATGGCATTGGGGAAGTGATTATTACTCCTCAAGGCATGCATTTTCTCTTTACAGCTAGATTGACTTTCAAGTATACAAACAACATGGCAGAATATGAAGCTTTCATTATGGGGCTCGAAGAGGCCATTGATCTCAAAATCAAGCATTTAGATGTCTTTGGAGATTCAGCTTTGGTTGTGAATCAGATCAAAGGTAAATAGGAGACGAATCAACCCAGTTTGATACCATATAGAGATTATGCGAGGAGGATTTCAACTTTCTTTACAAAAGTTCAGTTTCATCATATCCATCGAGATGAGAACCGGATGGCATATGCTCTTGCAACGTTGGCATCAATGATTATAGTGAAGTATTAGAATGAAGTTCCAAATTTGACCGTGATGCGTCTTGATAGGCCAGCTCATGTGTTTGTTGTGGAAGAGATCAGAGATGAAAAGTCGTTGTATTACGACATCAAGTGTTTCCTCCAAAGTCAGATTTACCCGTCTGAGGCATCTGTGAAAGATAAGAAGACTTTGAGGAGAATAGCCGGCAATTTCTACCTGAATGGTGATGTATTATACAAGAGAAACTTCGATATGGTTTTGCTCAGATGCGTGGATAGACACGAATAAAACCTATTGATGACTGAAGTCTATGAAGGTTCCTTTGGTACTCATTCCAATGGACATGCAATGGCAAAGAAGATGTTGAGGGCAGGTTACTATTGGCTGGCAATGGAATCTGACTGTTGCAAGTTTGTGACGAAATGCCACAAGTGTCAAATTTATGCATACAAGATTCATGTTCCTCCGACACTGTTAAATATTATTTCCTCCCCCATGACCTTTCTCCATGTGGGGAATTGATATGATTGGCATGATTGAACCTAAAGCTTCAAACGGACATTGTTTTATTTTGGTGGCAATTGACTACTTCACAAAATGGGTTGAAGCGACATCGTATGTGAATGTAACCAAACAAGTTATTATAAGGTTTATCAAGAATCATATCATATGTCGTTATGGTGTGCCAAGTAAGATCATTATTGATAATGGATCGAACTTGAATAATAATATGGTGGAAGCTCTTTGTAAAGACTTTAAGATTGCACATCATAATTCTTCTCCCTACAGACCTAAGATGAATGGGGTTGTTGAAGCTGCGCATAAGAACATCAAGAAGATTATCCCAAAGATGGTTGTAACATATAAGGATTGGCATGAGATGCTCTCATTTGCTTTGCACGGGTATCCTACATCCATCCGCACTTCAACAGGGGTAACCCCTTTCTCACTCGTTTATGGTATGGAAGCAGTGCTCCCCATAGAGGTTGACATTTCGTCTTTGCGTGTGCTCATGGAAGCCAAGTTGACAGAGGCTGAATGGTGTCAAACCAGGTTTGATCAGCTGAATTTGATTGAAGAGAAGAGATTGACTGCCATGTGTCATGGTCAGTTATATCAGCAAAGGATGAAGAAAGCTTTTGATAAGAAGGTCATACTTCGGTTATTTAAGGAAGGTGACCTTGTGCTCAAGAAGATTTTATTGTTTAAACCAGATTCTAGGGGAAAATTGACTCCTAATTATGAAGGCCCGTATGTTGTTAAGAGAGCCTTTTTAGGCGGTGCATTGATTCTGACAACTATGGATGGTGAAGAGTTCACTCGTCCTGTGAACGCAGATGCAGTCAAGAAATACTTCGCCTAAAAAAGAAAAGAACAGCTCGCTAAGTTGAAAACCCGAAAGGGCGGCTTAGGCAAAAATGAGCGTCTCGGTGGATTGAAAATCCGAAAGGGCGATCCAGGCAAAAATTAGAGACATAAAACAGAAAAGAATTTTCCCGATATGTTGAATACCCCACCCTGAGGCAACTTATGCAAAATTTAGGGATATTGGCAAGTAACTGCATTCTGCTGATCTTCAATTTTTGGAGAAACTTTGTTGAGCACAAGGGTTGTCGTCAATTCATCATCCCAGTAGAGGCCAAAAACACAGCGGATATCAAGAGTTGGTGGAAGGATTAGCGATCATTTGTATTCAATGTAACCCTTTTCCATGTAAATTACCATTTTCACTTTGTAAAGATCTATGGAGTCTTGTCAATTACAGACTACCATTCTATTAAATAAAGTTGAGCTTTTATCCAATTGTTCCACTCTTATTTACTTCAGCCAAATAGTTTAAATTTTATTATGATCATTTTTGAATTTAAAATTTTTTTAGTCAAAATCGTTTTCTTAAACATATAAAAGCAAGAATCTTAGAGCAATTAAAAAGAAATATCAACAACATTTCAAAAAAAAGCAAGTCCTAAGTGTGGAGCATTAATGGTTCCCCGAGCAGTTAATCCTTCAGTTATTCCCCAGTAAAGTTTGTATATTCCTCAGTAGGGTTGATGTTGGTTTTGATCTCCAGTAGAGTGAGAATGGTTTCCTCGGTAGATTGCATTGGTTTCTCCACCAGTCGCCATCCAGCTCAATTCCCCAATCAGAGTTTCCTCCTGGTTTCTGAGCAAATATTTGTGTTTATCCGTTGTACGGTTGTACCCCATTTTGATACGGTGTTGACCTAGAATTTCCTACAGATTTGATAACGTCTCCTAGACCCTATCTCCTACAATTTTCACCATATGAAAATAATTTCAAAAGCAAAGTTACTCTAAATGACATTCCAAACAACTTCCATGTTGATACCTAGAGCTATTTTTGTTTGTAAAATCATTTTCTATGTTGAAACATTATAGGTCATTTTGTCTAAACCCTAATTTAAAAGTCAACTTCCCAAGGCCATAACTTGCTAAATTCTTATGAGATGAAAGATTTCCAAGTTGAATAATCAAATTCAAGATGTCTACATTAACTTTGATGTTTGGAGTGAGACCTAAATCAACTTTTATGAGCATGTGATATGAGGATACAGTATAGGTCATTTTTGCCCTATACCATTAAACAAGTGATTTTCCTCAACTTCAAAAATGCATAACTCTATCATTCTAAATCCAAATGACATGAAATTTGTGACCATTTTGAAGGTATTTGAAATAGCTACAACTTTGATGAATACTTTTTTCTCATTTGGAGCTCACATAAAAAGTTAAGTAAGGTGGAATATTGAGGTATATGACTTGACACTTAGAAAAAAATTCAAAATGTTGAAATTTCCAAAATTCCACCTCAAAATTCATCATGATACAAGTTTCAAATGGAAAAGTGTTCAACATCAAACTTGTTCCCCTTGATCTAAGCTTTCCAAAGAACCCTATTTCATGTATTTTGGATGAGTTTTTCTAGGTATGCGCATGGTCTTAACAGGTCTACATCATTGGACAAAATCAAATGTCCAAAACTCCATTTCACTTTGTCTTGCCATTCAGGCCTCATTTGAACTTTAGTACAGTTACAATTGCATCAAAATGGATTGCTTCATGGGCCTGTACACGCCCATGCAAGCTTGTGCATCACATTGCCAAATTTAGCAAATTTTCAAGTGTGCAATAATCAATCCCAAATGCTATAAATACAGGGCCTCTTAGCTCATTTCAAGAACACCTTGCGCGCCAGCTTTCCCCCCCCCCCCCCCCCCCCCCCCAATTGAAAGCCTCACAATTCAAAGGAAAACCTAAGAATTTTCAACTTGAAATTGAGTTTGAATCTCACTCTTTGGAGATTCAAAAACTCTAGGATCCAGAGCTTTATACCATTGCCAAGCCACTTCTGCAAGCTCCTCGAGTGTGATCAAGTCAAGTTTGAAGCAAGCAAGATCTATTTCTACACAACATTGAAGGTAATTTTTAGAAATCTTCTTCTCTTCGATTCTCACTCGATTCCCATCAATTCTCTTGGATATTTGGTTGTCTGAAGTCCTACCAATGTAGACAAGAAGATTGATTTGCTTTGAGGTCAAATCGAAGCAACTCAGTTGACACACCTCAAAATTCAACTCCTTATATCTTTCTATATATTTGGAGTTAGTTGAAATTGAGGTCAGATTCGTGCTCTACACCATTTTTTCTTTCAGATCATATCATTTTTTTTCATTTTCTTGATGGTGATGAGTGAACCAGTTTGGTGGACCTCGCTTGAGTAGGTGACCAAAGGTCCAACGCCGGTGGTGTGTTGGACAGGTTCTAAGCCATTAATCGCATTTGAAATGTTTTAATCCTGAGTGCCCATAGTAATTACCACGCGTGTGGAACAGTTGACCAGGTGTATGGTGGAACGCGCGCTCATGTCCACTTGATCTTCCACCTCAATTAAATGAAGTGGAAGATCAAGTGGTCCACGTTTTTTTGATTTTTTGATTTTCATTTTATTTCATTTGATTTTCCTTAATTCATATTAATTTTAATATTGATCCAAAAAATATGAGAATTTCACCAAAAAAATTTAAATGAAATCCTCTTTCATATTTTGAATTAAAATTATTTTTTGGATCATTATTAATATTTTTCATGATTTAATTGATTTTGTGAATATTTTTAATTGTTTAAAAATACTTTTAAGTCTCCAAAAATTCTGAAAATTTTTCTCCAAGGTCCTTTGACCTTGTTTGACCTATGATAAATCTCATGACCATTTCTTTGGTGTTTTGATGAGATTTTAGGAATTTGACAAACCATATTTAATTTAATGCCTTATTTTTAGTATTTTTAAATTGAATAAATGCCAAATAATTGTGTTGAGCTATCTTGATGATTTGTATAAGTTTGACTTGTGTTGTTGGGCCTTGGTAGAGGTTGGTTTGACTTTGCTAGGTTAAGATCATTGGGTTTAGGGGATTGATGGAATGTACATTCCATCTACGAAAATGAATGAATGATCTTAATTTGGTAAAAGTCCTCATTTGACCAATTTGAGTTTCGATTTATTCCCCTCCCTCTTCATCTTATTCTCCTTCTTTATGCATTCATGTCATTGTCCTATGATATCTCAATGTCCTAAGGCTAGTTGATTGAAAATCAACATAAGTATGGATGAGATTAGGCCACCTCTTTTGAATATTCTTATTGTGTGTGGTATGTTTCATGAGCATAGTCCATTATACTATGTCTCTAACATGCATTAACACCAAAGTTCTATTGCCCAGCCTAAATAGTTGTGACTTCTACATAAGTCCAATTACGATTGCTTAACATAGCGCTAAATCTTTGACACAAAAAGGCATAGCATTCTAGTTAGTGAGATTGTAAGTCTCCCCTCTTTCATGGTATTATGTGGAAACTTGGCCTTTTTTCCTTCCTTTAGAAGATGTCTTGGTTCAAGGATCCATGCTTGTGATAAGTGGGTAGAGTGTTCCAAAGAATGACTTAAAATGAAAAGCAAAAATAATACTAACTTCTAACTCATTAACAACTAACATTTAATTTCAAGCCATTTACTTTTAATGCACTTTAATTTTTAAGCTCTATTCATTTTCCATTATTCATACCATTCTAATTGTTTATATTAATGTCTTTTCACTTTGTCGACTTGGACCATATTGTGTGATATATCTTGTTTGTGTATATTTTGTTTGTTTGTGTGGTCTTTGACCATTAATGTATATAATAAGAAACAAAAACCCTAAAAAACTATTGTGTGGACTGTTGGTTTGATCTTGAGCAATTGGACTTAGAATCTAGGCAACATCCATATGCAAAGGACTTGGCCAATGCCAACTTTCATGTAATCAAGTGCTTGCAATTTGAAACTTCATCTGACACATCATTGAAGATCCCTTTGAGTTCATCTGCAACATGATCATTGTGAAGCTGTTATTTTGAACCTGTGACTTATAGAATTCATCTGCTATATTGGTCAATTTGAAGAAAATCATGGAGTGGATAAAGCTTGGATGTGGCCATCTTTATTTGATGCCTTTCTCTTCAAGTTAATATGGTATGCATTGTTTGTTGCTTGATTCTAATATCCAAGGGAATTTGGGGTTTCTATATGACATTCTTGTCTATTGGATTGCTACCCATCGGTCAGATCTTTTCAACTCTTAACTTTTAGATTTATGCTTAGGACTAGTCTCTTCATCTCCTCCCCATCTCTTTAATTTCAAAATCTCTCTCTCCTTTTAAAAATTTATTTGTTTGTACTTGTCTTTTTTAGAACTTAGACCATTTTGCAAATTAGAAACTTTAGCCTTATGCCAATGCATTTTCAAACTTTTTTTTATCAAGCTTGTAAATAAACTTAACTATACTTGACTTAAAATTTTCAAAAGCCAAAAAGAACTAACTCATTCAAACCATTTTCTAGGCCTTTGTGCCTTTCAAACCTAATTTTTGTTAAAAGCAAAGCATCCACTTTGAAATTTGTATCACGAACTACGAGGTTTTGATCCCTCATTTTTATTTTGGTACGTAGGCACAAGTTTGAAGGTCTTGTCAAACACAAAAATATAATTAATGAATTCTTTTCTCATCCCCCCATTCTATTTGGTTGTAAACATTATTTTGTACAAAATACATATACACACAAGAAAGGGCTCTCTAGGAGTACCTAGGACACTTTGGGTGCTAACACCTTCCCTCTGTGTAGCCAACCCCTTTACCTGTAATCTCTGGAATTTTATTAGTTTTGATTTTAAAACTTCTTATTTTGGGTTTTGTTCGTACTTTTCCCTTTTCCCTTGGAAACAATAAAAGCGTGGTGGCGACTCTTGTTATTTGATGTCTTGCTTATCCATAGCTTGATGATCATGGATTTACCGCTACAATGTGGTAATCAAAACCAACGTATGTGATTAAAACAATTTAAAAAGGATCAATGGTTCTGAACCGTGCCAACTCGGTGCCGGAGCAAAAGGCCAGTCACCTTCTCAAGTGAACCTCGCTGGACTGGTTCAATCATCACCATGACTAAAATAAAAAAGAAGGACATGATCTGAAAGAGAAAATGGCGTAGAGCACGAATATGAACTTAATTTTAACTAACTCCAAATATATAGAAAGATATGAGGAGTTGAATTTTGAGGTGTGTCAACTGAGTTGCTTCGATTTGACCTCAAAGCAACTCAACCTTCTTGCCTACATTCGTAGGACTTCAAACAACCAAGGATCCAAGAGAATTGATGAGAATTGAATAAGAATCGAAGAGAAGAAAAAATATGGAAAATACCTTCAAGGTTGTGCAGAACTTGATCTCTCTTGCTTCAATTCATGTTTGGTCTTGCTCCAATAGCTTGTATAAGTGGTTTAGGATTGGTACAAAGCTTTGGATCCTGGAGTTTTTTAATCTCCAAACAGTGAGATTCAAACTCAATTTTCAAGTGAAAATTATCGGGTTTTCCTTTGAATTGTGAGGGTTTGAAGAGGGGAGGCAAAGTTGGCGCGCAAGGATCCTCTCAAATGAGCTTAGAGGGTCTCAATTCATAGCAAATTGAAGTGTTATTTGCACACTTGAAATTTCTTCCAAAATTGGCAATGTCATGCTCATGCTTGCATGGGCATGTACAGGCCCATGAAGCAATGCACTAAGGTCCAAATTCAACTGTGTTGAAGTCTGAATGAAGCTTGATTGGCAAGGCAAAGTGAAATGGTCATTTGGAGTTTTGATTTTGCCAATTTATGCAGGCCTGTTAACACCATGCGTAGCCCTAGCAAACCTAATCCAAAATGAATGAATTAGGACTCTTTGGAAAGCTTAGATCAATAGGAACGACTCTTATGTTGAACATTATTCCATTTGGAACTTGGATCGTGATGAATTTTGAGGTGGAAGTTTGGAAATTTCAACATGTTGAAAAAATTTCTAAGTGTCAAGTCATATACTTCAATATTCCACCTTGCTTAATTTTTTATGTGAGCTCCAAATGAGAAATGTGTCTTAATAAATGTTGTAGCTATTTCAAAGACCTTAAAAATGGTCACCAATTTGACATCATTTGGATTCATAATGAGAGAGTTATGCATTTTTGAAGTTGAGGAAAATCATTTGTTCAATGATATTGGTCCAAAATGACCTATAATGTATCCTCATATCACGTGCTCATAAAAGTTGATTTAGCTTTCACTCCAAACTTAAAAGTTGAATTATACATCTTGAATTTTATTTTTCAACTTGGAAATCTTTCATCTCATTAAAATTGAGCAAGTTATGGCCTTGGGAAGTTGACTTTAAAATTAGGTTTTAGACAAACTGACCTATAATGTTTCAACATAGAAAATGACTTTCCAAGCAAAATTAGCTCTATACCTAAACATGAAAGTTGTTTGGAATGTCATGTAGAGTAACATTTCTCTTGGAAGCATTTTCATATGATGAAAATTGTAGGAGATAGGGTCTAGGGGGACCCAGTTTTGATCATATGAGTTCATCAATCCAACCACCATCAACCAATTGGCTAACTTGAAATTCTCTTGACTTTTTAGGCTCATGATAGATCATATATGCATAATATGATGAATTTTGAATTGTCCCTTGAGGAATTTGATCAATTTATGAGGATGCTTGTTGAAGAAGTTACTCAAGATACCCAAACAAACTAGGGTTTCCAAGGAAAACCAACTCCAAACTCTGGAAGAAATCTTGATCAAAATAATATGCAAAGATCATTGGGACTCATATATGATGCTTAGAGACATTGTGGATCATTCCTTGGTTGTGTTCTTATCCATGAGGGTCTTAAACCTTAGATATGAACTTGATAGATCAATGGGGATCATGCCCTACCTACAAAAGATTTAGACAAATGCAAAGACATATTTTTGGGATTTTGGTTAGTAAAATGATAATATACAAGTATGATAGAATCACATGGTGCTTGGTGATCTCTCCCAAAACAAACCCAATGAAAGAGGGGTAGGGAGGATGCCAAGGTGTGATCCCAATGCTAGTGCATATGATGAAATTACATGATGGATCTTAGGGTCAAAATTGGGGTCTTACAGTTGCCCATATTTAAGGACATTCTAACTAAGGAGGTGAAGGTTAAAATCTTCGTATCGACTCAGTAGAATGGGCTTAAATAACAACATACAGAAACTAATTTTGGTCCCTAAGAGACCTCATGATGCGTATGATATGAATGTAAAAGCAAATCCTCTGTGGGGAAATGTTGCCACAAAGGAAAAGAAATCAGAGTGACCGAAAGTCCGCAGGAGCACAATGCATTCCGTAAGGAAAGCTCACTGGGAAAACAGAGACTCTGGGGGGACTAAAAGGTTATGCATAGGCCAGGCTATGACTTAAAAACTGCTGGGAGACTAGAGGAATTCCATAACAATGGAAAGACTCAGCCGGGGAAACAAAAACATCTGCAGGGGAGACGAGTAGATCAGGATAAAAATGACATACTTGAATCATGGAGGAACAACGATTTCAATTGGGGAAGAAATAGACTTCAACGCAGGAGGAGCGGAAATTTATTATCCACTATCGGTTACTGGGTAAGGAGATAACAAATATCTGACAAAGAGGACATCCGTCATCGGTTAGGATGAACATATCAAGGATGACTTGCTGGGAACCACCAGGCGGATGTATTCGTTACCGGTTACTGGGTAAGAATAGCCTTGCTGGGAAAAACTATAGAAATAGAATTTAAAACTACCAGTTACTGGGCAGAAAACCAAAGATGAGAATATTTGTCACCGATTAAGGTGAACATATCAAGGATAAACTCAAAGGAAAGAAAATCTGTCATTGGTTAAGATGAACACATCGAGGATAGACTTGCCTGGGGATGCCAAGGAGGATATCCGTCATCGGTTAGGATGAACATGTCAAGGATAAACCAACTGAACAAAAAGTAGGAATTACATCTATCAAATGTTGGATAGAATACCATCAAAGAGAAAATTCATCATCGGTTAGGATGAGCATATCAAGGATAGACTCTGTGAGGAGAGAAATAGGAATTATATCTATCAGTTACTGGATAGAAAACCAAAGAGAAAATATATGTCACCGGTTAAAGTAAACATATCAAGGATATACTCTGCAAAGGGGAGAAAAGAAGGATTTACAACTACTAGTTATTGGGCGGAATACCGCAAAGAGAAGAAAACCCGTCATCAATTAGGATGAACATATTAAGGATTAACCCTCTGGGGGACCAAAATAGGGATTACGACTACCTTTTTACTAGGTAGAATACCAAAAATGAGAGTATCCGTCATCGGTTAGGATGAACATATCAAGGATAAACTCATAATATGGGAAGAAAATATCAGTCATCGGTTAGGATGAACATATCAAGGATATACTTCCTAGGGAAACATAAAACGAATCCGCTGGGGACTCCACTGGGGAGAAAACAGGGGTACTTTTGTCGGGTATTGGGCAAGAAGTAACGAACTGCAAACCAAGAATAATATTACCAGTTACTGGGTAATAAACTCTTAGGGGACCCAAAACATCTATCTAGGTAGGATCTAGAAAGAAATGGTCAATCAAGACTCGACCCAATGAGGATGTAACTCAATGGGAGTGGTTCCATCCAGATAATCAACTGGGGAGGAAACTGAAATACTAATCATCCACGAGGAAATAACTCAATGGGGAAAGGAGAAAGGTTTAAATCTTTCTGCTTAGGGGGCTGACACTCTATATTTGAGGGAGGACAGACACCAAATTCGTATGGGGATAAAGTACCGCCATATTAGAGAATAAGAATCACAAGAATGAGTAAACAAGTGTGATGATGCAACCATGAAATTATATGAGTGTATATGTATATGTATATGTATATATGATGATTATGCTGACAAAATGATCACAAAGGGTACAAGGGTGTCGCAGAATTTGAATCATCGATACAATTCTCGGTCAATCCACAAAAAAAGGGAGACAACTGCTGGAGAAAGGAGAGATCAGTGTCCCAAAGGCCCAAACCTATATGGGGAAGGAGGAGATCTGCTGAGAAAGACTTGTATCAAGTCTGAGGGGAATTTTAGGTCAACACCATATCAAATGGGGAACAACCATGTAGAGGATAAACACAAATAGCTGCTCAGAAACCAGGAGAAAACTCTTATTGGGAGTGAATCTCATGGTAACTGGTGAGGAAACCAAAGTTCTGCCAAAATCATGCAAATTGCCATAACGAAATATCCGCACTCAGCTGGGAACTCGGCTGGGGAAAAGCGAACAATAATCGTCTGGAGAAATCAACAAACACTGAGTGATGAACAATGCTATCGGGGATGAAAGAGAAATTGCGCCTAATGCTTAGGGAGAACCAATACTTCTCCACACTTAGGGCTTACTGCTTTCGAACCATTGTTGATATTCCTTCTAAATGAAATCGATTATTTAAAATTACTACTTTTATATGTTTTAAGAAAACATGTTTTGATTAAAACTTTAATTTTCAAAAAATATCATAATAAAATTTAAAACTATTTGGCTGAAATAAATAAGAGTAGAAATAATTGGATAAAAGCTCGACTTTATTTAATAGAATGGTAGTCTGTAAATGACAAGACTCCATAGATCTTTACAAAGTTGAAAATGGTAATTTACATGAAAAATGGTTACATTGAATACAAATGACCACTAATCCTTCCACCAACTCTTGATATCCACTGTGCTCTTGGCCGCTACTTGGGATGATGAATCACCATCGACCGTTGTGCTCAATAAAGTCTTCAAATCTGAAGATCAGCTGGATGCAGTTACTTGCCATAATCCCTAATTTTTGGATAAATTTCCCCAAGATGGGGTACTCAATTTATCGGGATAATTATTTTCTGTTTTTATGTCTCTAATTTTTGCCTGGATCGCCCTTTCAGGTTTTCAATCCTCCGAGACGCTCTTTTTTTCCTAAGTCGCCCTTTCGGGTTTTCAACTTAGCGAGATGCTCTTTTCTTTTTTAGGCGAAGTATTTCTTGGTTGCATCTGCGTTCACAGGACGAGTGAAATCTTCACCATCCATAGTTGTAAGAATCAAAGCACCACCTGAAAAGACTCTCTTGACAACATATGGGCCTTCATAATTAGGAGTCCATTTGCCCCTAGAATCTGGTTTGAACGGCAAGATCTTTTTGAGCACCAGGTCACATTCTCTAAATACACGAGGTCTAACCTTCTTATCAAAAGCTTTCTTCATCCTCTTCTGGTACAACTAACCATGACACATGGCAGTTAACCTATTCTCTTCAATCAAATTCAGCTGATCAAACCTGGTCTGACACCATTCAGCCTCGGTCAACTTGGCTTCCATGAGCACACGCAATGAAGGGATCTCAACCTCTACGGGGAGCACTACTTCCATGAGCACACGCAATGAAGGGATCTCAACCTCTACGGGGAGCACTGCTTCCATGCCATAAACAAGTGAGAAAGGAGTTGCCCCTGTTGAAGTGCGGATGGATGTACGATACCCGTGCAAAGCAAATGGGAGCATCTCATGCCAATCCTTATACGTTACAACCATCTTCTGAATAATCTTCTTGATGTTCTTGTTTGCAGCTTCAACAACCTCATTCATCTTGGGTCTGTAGGGAGAATAATTATGATGTGCAATCTTGAAGTCTTTACAAAGATCTTCCACCATATTATTATTCAAGTTTGATCCATTATCAGTAATGATCTTGCTTGGCACACCATAACGACATATAATCTGTATCTTGATAAACCTTACAACAACTTGCTTGGTTACATTTGCGTACGATGTTGTTTCAACCCATTTTGTGAAGTAATTAATTGCCCCCAAAATGAAACGATGTTCGTTCGACGCTTTGGGATCAATCATGCCAATCATATCAATTCCCCACATGGAGAAGGGCCATGGAGAGGAAATGACGTTCAACAGTGTCAGAGGAACATGAATCTTATCCTCATAAATTTGACATTTGTGGCATTTCTTTACAAACTTGCAACAGTCAGATTCCATTGTCAACCAATAGTAACCTGGTTGCAACATCTTCTTCGCCATTGCAAGCCCATTGGAATGAGTACCAAAAGAACCTTCATGGACTTCAGTCATTAATAAGCATGCTTCGTGTCTATCCACGCATCTGAGCATAACCATATCGAAGTTTCTCTTATACAGAACATCATCGTTCAAGTAAAACTTGACAGCTAATCTCCTCAAAGTCTTCTTATCTTTCAAAGATGCCCCGGGAGGGTAAATCTGACTTTGGAGGAAACACATGATATCAAAATACCACGGCTTCTCGTCTTTGATCTCTTCAACAGCAAACACATGAGTTGGCCTATCAAGACGTATCACAGTCAAATTGGGAACCTCATTCCAATACTTTACTATAATCATCGATGCCAACATTGCAAGAGCACCTGCCATCCGGTTTCCATCTCGAGGGATATGATGAAACTCAACCTTTGTAAAGAAAGTTGAAATCCTCCTCGCATAGTCTCTATATGGTATCAAACTGGGTTGATTTGTCTCCCATTCACCTTTGATTTGATTCACAACCAAAGTTGAATCTTCAAAGACATCTAAATGCTTGATTCTGAGATCAATGGCCTCTTCAAGCCCCAAAATGCAATCTTCATATTCTGCCATATTGTTGTACACTTGAAAGTCAATCTAGTTGTAAATGGAAAATGCGTGCCTTGAGGAGTAATAATTACTTCCCCAATGCCATTACCATACTGATTAACAGCTCCATCAAATACCATGCCCCAACGGGAACCAGGTTATGGCCCTTCTTCAAGCAATGGTTCATCATAATCTTTCATTTTCAAGTACAAAATCTTTTCATCAGGAAAATCATACTGCACTGACTGGTAATCTTCAATCGGTTGGTGAGCCAAATGGTCATCCAAGACACTACCTTTGATCACTTTTTGAGATTGGTATTCAATATCATATTCTGATAGCAACATCTGCCAACAGGCAATCCTCCCAGTTAAAGCATGCTTCTCAAATAAATACTTGATTGGATCCATTTTGGATATCAACCAAGTGGTATGATTCAACATGTATTGACGCAGACACTTAGCAGCCCAAGCCAATGTGCAACAAGTCTTCTCTAGCATAGAATACTGAGTCTCACAGTCGGTGAACTTCTTACTGAGGTAGTAAATTACAAATTCTTTCTTCCAATCTCATCTTGCTGACCTATAATACAACCCATACTATCTTCAAGCACAGTCAAATACATGATCAATGGCCATCCTTCAACAGATGGGGACAAAATTGGAGGCTCAAGCACATATTCCTTGATATTGTCAAAAGCTTTTTGGCAATCTTCGGTCCAATCACAAGACTGATCTTTCCGGAGAAGCTTGAATATAGGCGCACATGTGGCAGTCATGTGTGAAATGAATCTTGAGATATAATTCAAGCAGCCGAGAAAACCTCTGACTTGCTTCTCAGTTTTGGGAACAAGCATCTCTTGTATTGCTTTGACCTTGGCATGATCAAATTCAATACCCTTCTCGCTAACAATAAAGCCCAACAACTTACTAGAACGAACACCAAAAGTACACTTATTGGGATTTAAGTGGAGTTTATACTTCCTCAAATGCTGGAATAACTTCAACAAATGCTCAACATGTTCCTCTTCATCAATAGATTTAGCAATCATGCCATCAACATAAACTTCAATCTCTTTATGCATCATATCATGGAAAAGAGTGGTCATAGCTCTCTGGTAAGTTGCACCAGCATTCTTTAAACCGAAAGGCATCACTCTATAACAGAATGTTCCCCAAGGTGTAATGAATGCGGTCTTCTCCATATCTTCGGGTGCCATCTTGATCTGATTATATCCGGAAAATCCATCCCTAAACAAAAATACTTTGAATTTAGCGGTATTGTCTTCCAACATATCAATGTTTGGCAGAGGGAAATCATCTTTTGGACTGGCTTTATTCAAATCTCTATAATCAACACATATGCAGACTTTTCCATCTTTCTTCGGAACAGGCACGATATTGGCCACCCCTTGCGGATACTCAGCGGTCACAAGGAAACCGGCATCAATCTGCTTTTGCACTTCTTCTTTGATCTTTACTTCCATATCAGGATGTGTTCTTCTCAACTTCTGCTTGACTGGCGAGCATTCTAGCTTCAACGAAAATCTATGCTCAATAATCTCGGAATCCAAACCAGGCATGTCTTGATAGGACCAAGCAAACACATCTGAATATTCTCGGAGAAGATCAATCAACCCCTTTTTACCTCTGGACACAGTCGAGACCCAATCTTGACTTCCTTCACATCATCTTAGGAACCCAGGTTGGCTAGCTCAATCTGCTCTTCGAATGGCTGAATGGCTTTTCCTTCATGCTCAAGAAGACGAGACAATTCATCACTCACTTCTTCATCACTTTTCCTCCTCAACCTCAAACGCAGGGAATTCAAAATTTGGAGAAGGAGAAGGATCATTGTATTCAATGGGGTTAGAAACCATCCTGCATAATGATTTGATATTTTGATTTTAGAGAAGTGATTTGCGACGAAATATTATTCAGAATAAAGCAAAAAGTAAAAACAAAACATCATAGATGTGGATGAATAGAATTATATTTAGTTGATGATCAAATTTGAAAATGCCAAACAATGTTAACTTCTCCCTTAGGCATAGGAGAAGGATTTTTGAAAACAAATAAAATCAATTACTTAGATCGATGCATAATAACAGGAATATCAACGAGAGTCCAATTGTTGCAAGCCTTTCCATGCGTCACAAAATTGGTGCAGTCTTCCTCTTCGTCGTCCTCCAGCACAGCAGTTAAGTGTTGTTCATTGACATGAATGAACCCTCCTCTATGGAAGCTGAGTTGCATGTCCTCTGATCTAGCAGCTGACGAACCTTGCTGAAAACTCAGGTCAGTTCTATTCTTGTTATCGGAGACCTCTACCACTCGCCCCGACTAATCAATAGTTCCTTCTTCAACAATCTTCCATGCATCTTTTAATGAGGACATAGGTGCCCCAACTTTCTTTTCAACAGCAATAGATAAGGCTTGGAACAGAGTTCTAACCTCATCCTCAGCTTCAACATAAGAGAAAGATGACAGGTGGCTAACCAACAGTGCCTTCTCCCCGCCAACAATGACTAATCTCCCGTTCTTGACAAATTTGAGTTTCTGATGCAATGTGGAGGTAACAGCTCCTGCCTCGTGGATCCATGGCCTTCCCAACAGAAAACTGTAGGCCGGGTGGATATCCATTACTTGAAAAGTAATCTGGAAGTCACTCCGACCTATCTTCACCAGAAGGTTCACTTCACGAATCCCTGTTTTGCATGAACCGTAAAACGTTTTGACGATTACACCACTATATCTCATAGGCGCTCCTTCATATGACAGCTTTGATAATGTTGACTTTGCCAGCACATTCAACGAAGATCTGGTGTCAACAAGAACATTGGATAAAGCATCATATTTGCAATTCATGGAGATATGCAAAGCCAAATTATGATTCCTACCCTCCTCGGGGAGTTCCTCATCACAGAAGCTGAGATTATTACAGAAAATGATGTTAGCTACAATATGATCAAACTGATCCACCGTAACATCATGTTCCACGAAAGCTTGCTCAAGAACTCTTTGTAGTGCTTCTTTGTGCGCTTCTGAATTCATTAACAGAGACAGTATTGAAATCTTCGAGGGGGTTTGGAGCAGCTGCTCCACCACATTAAACTCACTCTTCTTTATCAACCGAAGTACCTCATCATCATCATTAGTTTTCAAATTGCTGGATTCATCAAACTGACGCTTTGAAGCATTAATTGGATCTACTGCAGGCATTTCTACTTTCTTATTAACTGTTGAATCTTCCACATCTTTTGGGAACACCGGCCCAAACACTCGACCATTGTGGGTCACCTTGGTAACATCAGCAATGCTCATGATAGAATTGGTCGAAGGTAATGGAACCTATTGACCATCCTTCACCATGGTTGCATTATACTGATAAGGAACAACCTTATCGGAAGTGTACGGGACTAGGCCCGCCAACCGTATGACCAACGGCGATACTGATCTTTAGCTAATACTGTTACTGTTGCTTTTATCATATTGAATCACCACTCTCTCGGGATTATTAAACACGAGAACAATCACATTAACATCGTCATCTATGTGACGGGATTGAACAATTGGGATCATGTCTTCATCCATCAACTGTTGGATATCCCTTTTCACAATCCCGCAACCTATTGAATTAACATTGCAGATAGCACAACCATCATGGTCATGCTCACAATCGCTCACCAAGCAAATGTCCTTATGCATCATCACCAAGGACCTTCTTATGAAGCGGACATCTAACACTTTTAACTCCCCTGGAAAACCTTCCACCATATTAATAGAAGAGTTTCCATGGGCAGGCAGTGGGTTTGCTTTCATATTGGGTGCATGGTCCTCAAAGGACACCATTCCATTTTTAACCAACTTTTGAACTTCATATTTGAGTGGATAGCAGTTCTCAATGTCATGTCTGGGTGCTCCTTGATGAAAAGCACATCTGAGTTTTGGCTTGTACCACCATGGAAGTAGTTCAGGAACTTGCGGAGGATTTCTCGGTTGGAGTAGGTTCTTGAAAACCAATGATGGGTAAAGCTCTGCATATGTCATAGGAATCAGGTCGAAAGAGACCTTTTTCCTCTTAAAATTTTGTTGTTGATGATTGTTGGTATTGTTGTTATTGTAGGTGTTTGTACGTTGTCGTGGTTGTTGTTGTTGACGTTGTTGTTGTTGAACTGGTGTTTACTGATTGGCTGAAAACACAAGAATTACTAAAGATACTTGATGATGATGTTGACGGGATGTTTGACTTCTTCTAATCTGAGGCCTTCTCTGCCTCCCACTGGAAATTGCATTAGTTCCATTATCCTTCTTCTTACCAAAACTGTTGCTGTATCTCTTGTTGGACGATACTTCCTCCTTAGACAGTCGTCCTTCTCGGACACCTCCTTCTAGCCTCATCCGCATATTTACCATTTCGGTAAAATCACTGGGAGCATTGGCGATCATCTTCTCATAGTAAAATGAGCTAAGGGTCTTCAGAAAAATCTTGGTCATCTCCTTTTCCTCTAAAGGAGGGTTGATCTAAGCAGCGAGTTCTCTCTATCTCTGCGCATACTCCTTGAATGTCTCCTTGTCCTTCTGAGACAGTGATCTCAACTGATCTCGGTCGAGAGCCATATCAATGTTATACTTGTACTGCTTTACAAATGCTTCACCCAAATCGTTGAAAGTGCGAATGCTCGCACTATCTAACACCATATACCATCTTAATGCAGCGCCGATCAGACTGTCTTTAAAGTAGTGGATCAACAGCTGATCATTGTCTATTTGGGTAGACATTTTACGGGCATACATCACCAAATGACTGAGCGGACATGTGCTCCCTTTGTATTTTTCAAAGTCAGGTACTTTGAATTTCACCGGAATCTTCACATTCGGCACTAGACATAATTCAGCAGCACTATTTCCAAATAGACCCTTACCTCTAAAAGTTCTCAACACCTTGTGTAGCTCAAGAAATTGATCTTTCATCTCATCCATTTTCTCATATACATCAAGGCCCTCAAACGGCTCGGAATGATAAGTGGTGTCTTCCACACGAAGTAAGGTATGCACAATAGGTGGTGGCACCGACATGATCAGTCTAGATGTCGGCATGGAAGCAAATGTAGGCGCAAAGCCTTTAGGCACGAAGTTCGAAGGCACTCCCCACGGGAATCCGGCAGGCATGGTAGGCGTGAAATGAGCAGCAGTTGCAGGAATAGTAGAGGTAGCTACCTCTGAAATAGCATTCCTCTGAGGAGGAGGAGTTGCAGGCGTTGGAGAAGACTGACTCTGTGCAGCTAGAACTAACTCCATCATTGTAGTCAAGCGGGCGATCTTCTCTTTCAAATCTTTATTCTCTTACTCAAGATGTTCCATGATTCTGGAGTGATTAGCGCGAGTATTGTACCGATGAGTCAGCTTGGCTGAAGCACAGAAGAGAAATCAATGAGACATCTGGCGAAAGAGAAACCTGCTTATGCAAATGATGCATGAAATGCAATGTTTGATTATTTTTATTTTCAAGGAACTTGCTATATTATTTGCAAATATATATATATATATATATATATATATATATATATATATATATATATATATATATAAAATAACAATTGCAACAATTTGATATGACCATAAAAATATCTTTTATTTATATAATTGGAAGGATTACACTGAGTACAATTTCAGAAACCAAATGAAAAATACAAGAGAAAAGGAGACTAGTCATCCTAAGGATCCGTAACAACGTCAGATGATCTGGTTGTAGGCGCGTACTTCCTTCGAATGCGTCGGATCTCGGTCTCAAAAGAAGCCTTCATCTGAGTCTTCTCAAGGACAAGCTGATCAATGATCTTCTTCCAAGCAACGGAAGGCTGAGGCATGCTAGAAGATGAAACCTCCTGCTCTCTCTGTCTCTTTGCCACTCGGTCTTCAAGTAGCTCAATAAGTGCATCTTTTTCCTTTGACTCAAGCTGCAACTCCTCATGCTTTTTTCTCAAAGCATGGAACCGCTCTTCCCACATATCCTTCTCTTGCTTCATCTTGGCGAGCGCGTTTTCTAACTCCTCTACATCTTGGTTATGGAGAGTTAATGGCTCAGCCACAACCATAGACATAGGTCTTTCACAACCATAAGACATCTTCAATTCCATATCTCTTTTCTTCATCCAAAGAGTATAAGCTTCCAAAGCTACACAATTACGCGGACCAAGCTCGGATCTTCGTTTCCTATGCACATTATGCCAAGCATGCACAATCTCCTGCTTCAAATGTTGGGGATCTTTACCCTCTTGATAGAAAAGACCTTCTAACAAAGTGTTATTAGGTTTGTCTCTCAAGGGGAACCAAGTTGACGACGAGCCAAAGCAGGGTTATATTTAATTCCTCCTTGTGTACCAATGAGAGGCACATTAGAGAATTCACCATAATAATCAATAATCTCCAAACTGCTCAAAGAAGGATCATACCAAACTATATCATCATTAGTGAGAGACATAAGTCTCTGAGACCACCGTAGACATTTTTGTTCTCCAAAAAAGCAGGTGTCTGAGGCAAGTGCGAAATAAACCACTTGTACATCAGAGGAATGCAACAGACAATAGTTCCACCACCCTTAGAATTCCTTAGATGCAAAGAGAAATACATATCACCCAACAAAGTAGGCATAGGATTTCCAATCAAGAAAATTCTAATGGCATTAACATCAACAAAACCGTCAATGTTAGGGAACAAAGTTAATCCATAGATGAGCAACACAAAGATAGCTTCAAAAGCATCCATACTACCGGCTTGAGAAAAAGCAGTAGCTTCCTTGATGAGAAAATCAGATGGAAACCCAAATAATCCTCCTTTCTTCACCAAATGAGCCTCTATCTCAGACTTCTTCAAGTGAAGAGCTTCAGCTATAAGATGAGATCTGGGAATCTCTTTCAATCCACTAAATGGCAATTTGCTAGAAACAGGTATCCCCAAGAGATGGGCATACTCCTCCAACATAGACACAAGCTGATAATCAGGAAAAGTGAAGCAACGTGTAGCAGTATATTCATGATCATCAAGCTATGGATAAGCGAGACATCAAATAACAAGAGTCGCCACTGTAACACCCCGATAAAAATAAGATAATTATTTAATTTAAGTTAATATTATATTTATTAATTTAATTAAATAATTGGAATTATTGGATTATTATTATTATTATTATTGGAATAATAATTATTGGAAAATATATATAAGTTGGAAATAAGAAAAAGAGTCCCATTTGGTAAAGAAAGGGTTTCACGTGAAAAGCAGAGAAGCGGCTGAAGAGAGGAAAAGGGCAAAGAGACAGAGCAAGAGGAAGAAGGTTGGAGAAGAGAAAAGCTTGAAGCTTAAAGATTCGCCGGATTAACTCAGGTAAGGGGGGTTTATCGTCGTTTAATGGGTATTATGGGTTAACATGTAATGGGTAGTGATAAGCCATTGATTTGACCCTAATTGGGATGTTGAATGCTGAAAAATGGTGTTGGATAAGTTGTGTTAAAGCTGTAATTGACTCTGTAATTGGATGAGTCTTGATTTCCCGAAAGTGTAGCTTTTTACGGAATTGAAATCGGAGGTCCGGAAGTCCTCCAACGGCGGAAAATGCGGAGAATTCTGCATTCTGCTTCGTGTTAGCGCAGGAACAGCTTTCTGTCTTGCATTAACCGGTTAACCAAGGGTGTTAACCGGTTAACACTGTTGTGATTTGTGAAAATTGTTGTTCTGTTTGCGTTAACCGGTTAACCCAGGGCGTTAACCTGTTAACACTGTTGAGTTTTGCTAGAAAGCGTGTTCTGTGTTGCGTTAACCGGTTAACCCAGGGCGTTAACCGGTTAACACTGTTGGAAATTGGAAAAATTGATATTTTAATGTTGTGAACATAATTGGTGATTGGCCTATATCGGTGTGTGATATAGTAGGGATTATTTCCCGTTGTTTTGAGTAGGATAGGTATTAGTAGAGTGTGCTAATACTGTGATTGAATTATTTGGCATGACATGATATGATTATGTGATAAATATGCTGATGATGTGTGAAAATATGCATAATGTTGTGAATGTATATATTATGTATGTAATTGTGGATGGACTGTTTTATGGCTTAGAGTGTGAGCATATGTCCATTGTGGATTGTTGTTGATGTTGCATGCTAAGTGATTTGGCATAGCATAATGTGGCCTTTATGGTGGTAGCTAATTCCCATGGTGAGGAATTAGTGATGTTAGTCATTTTGGACTGTTGTTGATGTTTGCATGCTAGGTGATTAGCGTGCATAGCATGGCCCTTGGGGTGGTAGCTAATTCCCATGGTGAGGAATTAGTGATGTGAGTCACTAGGTCTCAAATGAGTGGGACTAGTGAGCTTGGTAGCCGTACCTGGATTTGGTCGGTGAAGTTGAACTATATGTTCACGAATAGTCGGTACCGCATGCATGGAGTCTCATTGCATAATGTATGTATGGCGTATAATATGAATGGATGTATTCCAATATTATACGTGTGTTTTGTGTTGGTGTTGAGTATGAATTGAGATTATACGTGTGCTTTATGTTGGTGTTGAGTATGATGTTTGAGTTGATGTGCCGTTACTGAATGTGTGTTATGATTAGGGTGATGAAATGTGTTAAATTACTTAACATTGCATGATATTTTATAATGCTTATTATATCGATTGAGGAACTCACCCTTACAACTATTTTTCAGGTAACGAGCAGTGATTGAGTAGGAGCTAGTGCTTGAAGTCTAGTGTAGTTCCTTAGTGGGTCATGCTCTGGTAGATGTAACATCGGGATGGGATGTTTTAAATGTGTATTGTTGGTTGTGAACCAGTTTACATGTAATATGCTACATGTTTTGCATGATTGATTTAATCTCTATCCGCTGCGTATTGTGCAAATGCTTTATGTTTTGAATTAATAAAAGAGCATGACAGTTATCATGGTAAATGGTGTGAAGTAATTGTGTGACACCCTTAATTGCATATTTACTCTGATTGATATATGTTGTTATTTAATTAAATATTTGGGGTAATTTAGAAGGGTGTTACATTAGTGGTATCAGAGCATAGTCGGTCGAGTCGAGTCATAATTATTCTGTTTCCCTGTACGTGATAGGTGTTGTGTAACCCTATCAGTACTTATTGTTTTAGCTTGTTGGGTTTTCAGAATAGAGATGGCTGGAAGAGGTAGAGACGTTGTTGCGATTGCTGAGGCTCTGGGTATGCTAGCTGGAGTACTTTGAGGGAATCCGAATGTTGTGGGAATGGGAGCTGCTCGTCAACTGAGTGAGTTCCAGAAGAACAATCCTCCAATGTTCAAGGGAGCATACGATCCAGATGGTGCTCAGAAGTGGTTGAAGGAGATCGAGAGGATCTTCCGAGTGACTGAGTGTGCCGATAACCAGAAGGTCAGGTTCGGTACGCATATGCTGTCAGAAGAAGCAGATGATTGGTGGGTTGCTACCCGCACTGAGTTGGAATCTGCTGGGAATGCTGAGATCACTTGGGCTGTGTTCAGAGAGAGATTCCTGAGGAAGTATTTTCCAGAGGATGTCAGGGGAAAGAAAGAGATAGAGTTCCTAGAATTGAAGCAGGGCAATCGGTCTGTTACTGAGTATGCTGCTAAGTTCACAGAGCTGTCGAAGTATTACACTCCCTATGATGAGGCTACTGGGGAATTCTCGAAGTGTGTGAAGTTTGAGAACGGGTTGCGTCCCGAGATCAAGCAGGCTATTGGGTATCAGCGGATTAGAGTGTTTGCTGATTTGGTTGACTGTTGCAGGATTTTTGAACAGGATACCAAAGCCAGAGCGGAGAGCTATCAGCAGAGGGTTGATAGGAAAGGCAAGAATCAGAATGATCGTGGGAAACCGTATGCAGCTGGCAAAGGTTTCCAGAGACAGAGTGGGATGAAGAGACCTAGTGGGGGAGACTCCAGTGCCCCTGCTAAGTGTTTCAGATGTGGTCAGGCTGGACATCGTTTCCATGAGTGTACCAGTAATGAGAAGAAGTGTTTCAAGTGTGGAAAAGGTGGTCACTTGGCTGCAGAGTGCCGGTTGAAGACTGTGACTTGTTTCAACTGTGGAGAAGTGGGTCATATCAGTCCACAGTGTCCTAAGCCGAAGAAAGAGAACCAGTCGGGAGGCAAGGTCTTTGCTTTATCGGGTTCTGAGACTTCTGCAGATGATCGTTTGATCCGAGGTACGTGTTATATTAATGGCTTTCCTCTTGTAGCTATTATTGACACAGGTGCGACTCATTCCTTTATATCTTTGGATTGTGCTGTGAAACTTAAGTTAGAGATATCTGAGATGCATGGAAGTATGGTGATTGATACTCCTGCGAAGGGTTCAGTGACTACTACTTCAGTTTGTTTAAATTGTCCTTTGAATATTTTTGGTAGAGACTTTGGGATAGACCTCGTGTGTCTTCCACTAGTGCAGATTGATGTTATCTTGGGTATGAACTGGTTGGTGTTTAACCGAGTTTATATCAACTGTTTTGATAAGACTGTGATTTTTCCTGAGAATGAGGAAGGAAAGAGTTTGTTTCTATCAGCAAGGCAGGTGAATGAGGCAGTAGCAGATGGGGCAGAGTTGTTTATGCTGTTAGCGACTTTGGAGGCTAAAGATAAACTGGTGATTTGCGATCTAGCTGTGGTGTGTGATTTTCCTGATGTGTTTCCTGAAGAAGTGAATGAATTACCGCCAGAGCGTGAAGTTGAGTTCTCGATTGATTTGGTACCTGGTACTAGGCCGATGTCGATGGCTCCGTACCGTATGTCTGCTGTTGAGTTAACTAAATTAAAGAGTCAGCTGGAAGATCTGTTGGATAAGAAATTTATTCGTCCGAGTGTGTCACCGTGGGGTGCACCAGTGTTATTGGTTAAGAAGAAAGAAGGTACTATGAGGTTTTGTGTGGACTACAGGCAACTGAATAAAGTGACGATCAAGAATCGGTATCCTTTGCCGAGGATTGATGATTTGATGGACCAGTTGGTTGGTGCGAGTGTGTTCAGCAAAATAGATTTGAGATCGGGGTATCATCAGATACGTGTGAAAACTGAGGATATTCAGAAGACTGCTTTCAGAACAAGGTATGGACATTATGAGTATTCTGTAATGCCTTTTGGTGTGACTAATGCGCCTGGAGTATTTATGGAGTATATGAATAGGATTTTCCATCCGTACCTAGACAAGTTTGTTGTGGTGTTTATAGACGATATTTTGGTGTATTCGAAATCTGAAGAAGAGCATGCTGAACATTTGAGAGTGGTTTTGGGAGTTCTGCGGGAAAAGAAGTTATTTGCTAAACTGTCTAAGTGTGAATTTTGGTTAGAAGAGGTTAGTTTCCTTGGTCATGTGATTTCAAGAGGTGGTATTGCTATTGATCCTTCTAAGATAGAAGCGGTATCTAAGTGGGAAGCTCCGAAGTCAGTTTCTGAGATAAGGAGTTTTCTTGGACTTGCAGGATATTATAGGAAATTCATTGAGGGATTTTCTAAGTTGGCGTTACCGTTGACGATGTTGACTAGAAAGGGGCAAGCGTTAGTTTGGGACTCAAAGTGTGAAGAAGGTTTCCAAGAGTTAAAGAGAAGGTTAACTACTACTCCTATTCTGATATTACCGAGTCCGTCAGAACTATTTGAGGTTTTCTGTGATGCGTCATTGTTGGGCTTGGGTGGTGTGTTGATGCAGAATAAGCAGGTTATAGCTTATGCTTCGAGACAGCTGAGGGTTCATGAGAGGAACTATCCGACACACGATTTAGAGTTGGCAGCTGTGGTTTTTGTTCTGAAGTTATGGAGGCATTACTTGTACGGGTCAAGATTTGAGGTTTTCAGTGACCATAAAAGTTTAAAGTATTTGTTTGATCAGAAAGAGCTGAATATGAGACAGAGGAGATGGTTAGAGTTTCTGAAGGATTATGACTTTGGTTTGAATTACCATCCGGGTAAAGCAAACGTAGTGGCTGATGCATTGAGTCGGAAATCATTGCATATGTCTATGATAATGGTTAAGGAATTGGATTTAATTGAGCAGTTTAGAGACTTGGGTTTGGTGTGTGAGAGTACTCACAATAGTGTTAAATTGGGAATGTTGAAGTTGACGAGTGGTATTCTGGATGAGATTAGAGAGGGTCAGAAATCCGATGTGCTTTTGGTTGATAAGTTGACTTTAGTGAATCAAGGTCAAGGTGGTGAATTCAGAGTTGATGAGAATGGTGTTTTGAAATTTGGTAATCGGGTGTGTATTCCGGATGTTACCGAACTTAAGAAGAGTATTCTTGAGGAAGGACATCGTAGTAGCCTGAGTATTCATCCTGGAGCTACGAAGATGTATCATGATTTGAAAAAGTTATTTTGGTGGCCGGGAATGAAAAGAGAAATTGCGAGTTTTGTTTATTCTTGTTTGACTTGTCAGAAGTCAAAGATTGAGCATCAGAAGCCGTCTGGGCTAATGCAACCGTTGGCTATTCCAGAGTGGAAGTGGGATAATATCAGTATGGATTTTGTTTCTGGTTTACCGAGGACAATTAAGAATTTTGAAGCTATTTGGGTGATTGTCGACAGATTGACAAAATCGGCTCATTTTATTCCGATCAGAATGGATTATTCGTTAGAGAGATTAGCCGAGTTGTATATTGAGAAGATTGTAAGTTTGCATGGTATTCCGTCGAGTATTGTTTCGGACAGAGATCCTAGATTTACATCGAAGTTCTGGGAAGGTTTGCAGAGGGCTTTGGGAACTAAGCTGAGATTGAGTTCTGCCTATCATCCGCAGACTGATGGTCAGACTGAGAGGACGATTCAGTCACTGGAGGATCTTTTGAGGGCTTGTGTTTTGGAAAAGGGAGGTGCTTGGGATTGTTACTTACCTTTGATTGAGTTTACCTACAACAATAGTTTTCATTCGAGCATTGGTATGGCACCGTTTGAAGCTTTGTATGGTAGGAGATGTCGGACGCCTTTATGTTGGTATGAGTCCGGTGAGAGTGTTGTGGTTGGACCGGAGATTGTTCAACAGACTACGGAAAAGATTAAGATGATTCAGGAGAAGATGAGAATTGCTCAGAGTCGTCAGAAGAGTTATCACGACAAGTGAAGGAAGTCACTTGAGTTTCAAGAGGGGGATCATGTGTTTCTCTGTGTTACTCCGATAACTGGAGTTGGTCGAGCTTTGAAGTCGAAGAAGTTGACACCTCGATTTATTGGTCCTTATCAGATTTTGGAGAGGATAGGGGAGGTAGCCTATCGTATCGCTTTACCGCCGTCACTTGCGAATTTGCATGAGGTTTTTCATGTGTCTCAGTTGAGGAGGTACATTCCTGATCCGTCGCATGTAGTCCAAATAGATGATGTACAGGTGAGAGATAACCTGACTATTGAAACATCACCTATGAGGATCGAGGATCGAGAGTTGAAGCAGTTGCGGGGTAAAGAGATTGCTTTGGAATTGAAATCGGAGGTCCGGAAGTCCTCCAACGGCGGAAAATGCGGAGAATTCTGCATTCTGCTTCGTGTTAGCGCAGGAACAACTTTCTGTCTTGCGTTAACCGGTTAACCCAGGGTGTTAACCGGTTAACACTGTTGTGATTTGTGAAAATTGTTGTTCTGTTTGCGTTAACCGGTTAACCCAGGGCGTTAACCGGTTAACACTGTTGAGTTTTGCCAAAAAGCATGTTCTGTGTTGCGTTAACCGGTTAACCCAGGGCGTTAACCGGTTAACACTGTTGGAAATTGGAAAAATTGATATTTTAATATTGTGAACATAATTGGTGATTGGCCTATATCGGTGTGTGATATAGTAGGGATTATTTCCCGTTGTTTTGAGTAGGATAGGTATTAGTAGAGTGTGCTAATACTATGATTGAATTATTTGGCATGACATGATATGATTATGTGATAAATATGCTGATGATGTGTGAAAATATGCATAATGTTGTGAATGTATATATTATGTATGTAATTGTGGATGGACTGTTTTATGGCTTAGAGTGTGAGCATATGTCCATTGTGGATTGTTGTTGATGTTGCATGCTAAGTGATTTGGCATAGCATAATGTGGCCTTTATGGTGGTAGCTAATTCCCATGGTGAGGAATTAGTGATGTTAGTCATTTTGGACTGTTGTTGATGTTTGCATGCTAGGTGATTAGCGTGCATAGCATGGCCCTTGGGGTGGTAGCTAATTCCCATGGTGAGGAATTAGCGATGTGAGTCACTAGGTCTCAAATGAGTGGGACTAGTGAGCTTGGTAGCCGTACCTGGATTTGGTCGGTGAAGTTGAACTATATGTTCACGAATAGTCGGTACCGCATGCATGGAGTCTCATTGCATAATGTATGTATGGCGTATAATATGAATGGATGTATTCCAATATTATACGTGTGTTTTGTGTTGGTGTTGAGTATGAATTGAGATTATACGTGTGCTTTATGTTGGTGTTGAGTATGATGTTTGAGTTGATGTGCCGTTACTGAATGTGTGTTATGATTAGGGTGATGAAATGTGTTAAATTACTTAACATTGCATGATATTTTATAATGCTTATTATATCGATTGAGGAACTCACCCTTACAACTATTTTTCAGGTAACGAGCAGTGATTGAGTAGGAGCTAGTGCTTGAAGTCTAGTGTAGTTCCTTAGTGGGTCATGCTCTGGTAGATGTAACATCGGGATGGGATGTTTTAAATGTGTATTGTTGGTTGTGAACCAGTTTACATGTAATATGCTACATGTTTTGCATGATTGATTTAATCTCTATCCGCTGCGTATTGTGCAAATGCTTTATGTTTTGAATTAATAAAAGAGCATGACAGTTATCATGGTAAATGGTGTGAAGTAATTGTGTGACACCCTTAATTGCATATTTACTCTGATTGATATATGTTGTTATTTAATTAAATATTTGGGGTAATTTAGAAGGGTGTTACAGCCACCGCGCTATTATTGTTTCCAAGGGTAAAGGGAAAAAGTACGAACAAAACCCAAACGTAAGAAGTTTTCAAATCAAAACTAATAAAATGTCAGAGATTATAGGTAAGGGGATTGGTTACACAGAGGGAAGGTGTTAGCACCCAAAGTGTCCTAGGTACTCCTAGGGAGCCCTTTTTGTGTGCATATGTATTTGGTATAAAATGATATTTACAAACAAATAAAATGGGGGGATGAGAAAATAATTCATTAATTATATTTTTGTGTTTGGCAAGACCTTCGGACGTGTGCCTACGTACCAACATAAAAATGAGGGATCAAAACCTCATAGTTTGTGATACAAACTTCAAAGTGGATGCATTGCTTTTAACAAAAATTAAGTTTGAAAGGCACAAAGGCCTAAAAATGATTTGAATGAGTTAGTTCTTTTTGGCTTTTTGAACGTTTAAGTCAAGTATAGTTAAGTTTATTTACAAATTTGATTAAGGAAAGAAGTTTGAAAATGCAATGACATAAGGCCAAAGTTTCCAGTTTTCAAAGTGGTCGAAGTTTAGAACAAAATAAGTTCAAACAAAGAAAGTTTTAAAAGGAGGGAGAGATTTTGAAATTAAAGAAATGGGGAGAAGATGAAGAGACTAATCCTATGCACAAAATTAAATGTTAAGAGTTGAAAAGATCTGACAGATGGGTAGCAATCCAATAGGAAAGAATGCCATATAGAAACCCAAATTCCCTTGGACATCTAGAATCAAGCAACATACAAATGCACAATTATATTATCTTGAAGAGCAAGGCATCAAATAAAGATAGCCACATCCAAGCTTAGCCACTCCATGATCTTCTTCAAATTAGCCCATGTAACAGATGAATTCCACAAGTCACAGGTTTAAAATAACAGTTTCACAATGATCATGTTGCAGATGAACTCAAAGGGATCTTTAATGGTGTATCAGATGAAGTTTCAAATTGCAAGCACTTGGTTTCACAAATAGTTGGCATTGGGCAAGCCCTTTAGCATAGGAATGTTGCCTAAGTTCTGAAGCCATTTGTCCAAGATCAAGCCAACAGTCCACACAAATGTTTTTTAGGGTTTTTTGTTGTTATTATGTACATTAATGGTTAAAAACCACACAAACAAGCAAAGTATACACAAACAAGATATATCACACAATATGGTCTAAATGGACAAAATGAAAATTGTATTAACATAAACAATTAGAATGGTATGAATAAAGACAAATGAATAAAGACTAAAATTAAATGACATTAAAGTAAATGGCTCGAAATTAAAAGTTAGTTGTTAATGGGTTAGAAGTTAATATTGTTTTGCTTTTGCTTTTCATTTTTAAGTCATTCTTTGGAGAAAACTCAACCCACTTATCACAAGCATGGATCCTTGAGCCAAGACATCTTCCAAAGGATAGAAAAAAGGCCAAGTTTCCACACAATACCATGAAAGATGGGAGACTTACAATCTCACTAACTAGAATGTTATGCCTTTTGTGTCACAAATTTAGCGTTATGTTAAGCAATCGTAATTGGACTTATGTAGAAGTCACAACTATTTGAGGTCGGGCAATAGAATTTTGGTGTTAATGCATGTTAGAGACATAATATAATGGACTATGCTCATGAAACATACCACACACAAAAAGAATATGCAAAAGAGGTGGCTTAATCTCATCCATACTTATGTTGATTTTTCAATCAACTAGCCTTAGGACTTTGAGATATCATAGACCAAATGAGATGAATGCATAAAGAATGGGAGTGAGATGAAGAGGGAGGGGAATGGATCAAAACTCAAATTGGTCAAAGGAGGACTTTTACCAAATTAATATCATCCATTCATTTTGGGAGATGGAATGCACATTCCATCAATCCCCTAAATCCAATGATATTAACTTGACAAAGTCAAATCAACCTTAACCAAGGCCCAACAACAAGAGTCAAACTCAAACAAGTCATCACAATTGGTCAACACAATTAATTGGCATTTATTCAAATTAAAAAGACTAAAATAAAACATTTAAATTAAATATGGTTTGTCAAATTCCTAAAACCTCATCAAAACACCAAAGAAATGGCCATGAGATTTATCATAGGTCAAACAAGGTCAAAGGACCTTGGAGAAAAAATTTCAGAATTTTTGGAGACTTAAAAGTATTTTTAAACAATTAAAAATATTCACAAAATCAATTAAATCATGAAAAATATTAAATCCAAAAAATAATTTTAATTCAAAATATGAAAGAGGATTTTATTTAAATTTTTTTGGTGAAATTCTCATATTTTTTGGATCAATATTAAAATTAATATGAATTAATGAAAATAAAATGAAATAAAATGAAATAAAATGAAAATCAAAAAATCAAAAAATCGTGGACCACTTGATCTGCCTCATTAATTGAGGTAAAAGATCAAGTGGTGGAGAACACGCATTCCATGGTACACGCTAGTCAACTCATCCACACGCCTTGTATTCACAATGAGCGCTCCAGATTAAAACATTTGAAAACAAATCAATGGCTCTGAACACTTCCAGCACATCGCCGGAGTCCAAAGGTCGGTCATCTTCTCCGATGACCCTGGTCGGACTGGTTCGATCATCACCACATCAAAAATTACAAAAGAGGACATGATGTGAAAGATAAAATGGTGTATATCACGAATATCATCTCAATTTTAACTAACTCCACATATATAGAAAGATATGAGGAGTTGAATTTTGAGGTGCATCAACTGGGTTGCTTCGATTTGACCTCTAAGAAACTCAATCTTCTTGCCTACATTGGTAGGACTTCATACAACCAAAGATCCAAGAGAATTGAGTAGAATTGAGTGAGAATCAAAGAGATGAAGTTTTCTGAAAATTACCTTCAATGATATGCAGTTCTTGATGTTTCTTGCTCCAAACACGATCTGATCACACTTGAGAAGCTAGCAGGAAGTGATTAAAGAGGTTGCAAGGCTTTGGATCCTAGAGTTCTTGAATCTCTAGCAGTTGAGATTCAAACTCAAATTTCAAATTGAAATTTCTCAGGGTTTCCTTTAGAATGAGAGGGTTTCAATGAGGGGCAAAGCTGGTGCGCAAAGTGTTGTTCAAATGAGCTCAGAGGCCTTCTATTTATAGCCAAAGGGAATGATATTTGCACACATCAAAAATCTGTCCAAAATTGGCAATATGGATGGCACGAGTGCATGGGCATGTACAGGCCCATGATGCAATATATTAAGGTCCAAAATGATTCCAATTAAGGTCTGAATGAATCTTGAATGGCAAGGTAATGTGAACTGAAGTTTGTGCAATTGATTCTTTCCAATGATGCAGCCCTGTTAAATCCATGCGCAGACCTAGAAATGTTTGTCCAAAATGCATGAACTTGGGTTCTTTAAAAAGCTTAGATCAAGGGGAACAAGCTTATTTTGAGGTGGAAGTTTGGAAATTTCAACATGTTAAAAAATTTCTAAGTGTCAAGCCATATACCTCAATATTCCACCTTACTTAACTTTTTATGTAAGCTTCAAATGAGAAAAGTGTCTTCATCAAAGTTATATCTATTTCAAACACCTTTAAAATGGTCACCAATTTCATGTCATTTGGATGTACAATGATAGAGTTATGCATTTTTGAAGTTTGGAAAAATCACTTGTTCAATGGTTTAGGTCAAAAATGACCTATAATGTATCCTCATATCACATGCTCATAAAAGTTGAATTAGATCTCACTCCAAACATAAAAGTTGAAGTAGATATCTTGGATTTGATTGTGCAACTTGGAAATCTTTCATCTCATAAAAATGAGCAAGTTATGGCCTTGGGAAGTTGACTTTCAAATTAGGGTTTAGACAAAATGACCTATAATGTTTCAACATATAAAATGATTTTCCAAGAAAAACTAGCTCTAGGTATCAACATGAAAGTTGTTTGTAATGTCATTTAGAGTAACCTTTCTCTTGAAATAATTTTCATATGGTGAAAATTGTAGGAGATAGGGTCTAGGGAGACCCAGTTTTGATTAGATGAATTCATCTGGCCAACCACCATCAACCAACTTGCTAACCTTCAATTCTTTTGAATTTCTTGGATCATGGTAGATAATATATGCATAATATGGTGAATTTTGAAGTGTCCCTTGAGAAATTTGATCAATTGGTGAGATAGCTTGTTGGAGAAGTTACTCAAGATACTCAGTCAAACTAGGGTTTCCAAGGCAAATCACCCTCAAACTCTTGAATAAAACTTGATCAATATAACATGTAGAGGTCAATGGAACTCATATATGATGCTCATAACCATTCTTGGATCAATTAATGGTTGTGCTCTTTGTCATGAGGGTCTCAAACCCTAGATATGAACTTGATAGATCACTGGAGATCATGCCCCACCTACAAAAGAGTTAGGCAAATGCAAAGACATATTTTTGGTATTTTGGTTAGTAAAATGATGATATACAAGTATGATACAATCACATAGTGCTTGGTGATCTCTCCCAAAACAAACCGAATGAAAGAGGGGTAAGGGGTATGCTAAGGTATGATCCCAATGCTAATGCTTATGATGAAATTACATGAGGGATCTTAGGGTCAAAATTGGGTTCTTACACAAAGGTAGAGAGGATCATAGAACTGCACTAACACACTCAAAAGTCCTTCCACTACATCAGCAAACAAGATAGACAAAAGCTTCCCATGACGTTGTTTGAAGTCCAAGGGATCTAATACAAAATATGCTAGCTTCCTTAACTCTTTCAAGTCAGGACATCTGAAACTGTACTTCTTAGTGTTTCTTTGTCCATAATCCATGGTCTGAAAATATTTGCAAATAACACCTCAGTTCCTTGAAATTTTGTGTGATGATTGTTATGATGCGCATGAATGCATGAATGCAACAATCACAAATAAGGGATCACACACAAGGAAAACAAACAAATGTCAAAGGATACATCAAGTCATTGTCAAGATCAATCATCCGTTTTGGTGAATTATGGTTTACACCTTATCAACACCCAAGTTCCATTGATATTGACAAGACTTGATTGGATCAACCAAGAATCAAGGGTTTGATGTAAGTCATGGGCATGGAGTTTGGGTAAGAACCATCCCAAGGGAGTGAACTAAGGATAACAACCTGTAGATCATGTTCTAAAAAGTTCCCAAAGTCTTAATTCCACCTATCGGATATTACAGGTTAGAATGACTGACTCATCAACCCATAATATTCTCAAGAGAAACTCGTCTGAGTGTAGCATCGCGTAACAACTGTTATCAGGTCTACACTTGAACAGTCTCCGCACTACGTCCTAAATAGGCCAAGAGGGGGTAAATTTTCTACGGTCCTCAACTTCTCGGACCCCAAATTAGATATAGTAATGCCTAACCGCAAATACTTGTGTGACATTTCCAAATCCAAAAGGGTCTCCACTGAGCAGATGGATCTCAAGCCAACTTTTAAAGGACTACTCCACACAAGTCGAACATGATTATACCATCCTCTTATCTTAATTGCACTCAAGTTCGGGTTAGAACTTATCTCACCACTCAGAGATCACCAAGCACAACAAGCAGATTATATCACACAAACAAATATACATACATCAATTATACAATTATATACATACAAAAAAGTAGGCTAAACCCACTGGAGACTACTCCCCAACAGAGTCGCCGCTTAATTTATGTAGCGGTAAATTCATGATCATCAAGCTATGGATAAGCTAGACATCAAATAACAAGAGTCGCCACCGCGCTTTTATTGTTTCCAAGGGAAACGGGAAAAAGTACGAACAAAACCCAAGAATAAGAAGTTTTCAAATCAAAACTAATAAAATGCCAGAGATTACAAGTAAGGGGGTTGGTTACACAGAGGGAAGGTGTTAGCACCCAAAGTGTCCTAGGTACTCTTAGGGAGCCCTTTCTTGTGTGCATATGTATTTTTGTACAACATGATGTTTGCAAATAAATAGAATGGGGGTGAGAAAATAACTCATTAATTATATTCTTGTGTTTGACAAGACCTTCGGACTTGTGCCTACGTACCAACAAAAAATGAGGGATCAAAACCTCGTAGTTCGTGGTATAAATTTCAAAATGGGTGCATTGCTTTTTAACAAAAATTAGGTTTGAAAGACACAAAGGCCTAAAAAAGGGTTTGAATGAGTTAATTCTTTTTGGCTTTCTGAAAATTTTAAGTCAAGTATAGTTAAGTATATTTACAAGTTTGATTAGGAAAAGAAGTTTGAAAATGCAATGGCTTAAGGCCAAAGTTTCTAGCTTGTAAAAGTGGTCAAAGTTTTAAAATCTACAAACACAAGAAAATAATATTTTTGAAAGGAGGGAGAGATTTTGAAATTAAAGAAGTGGTGAGGAGATGAAGAGGCTAATCCTAAGAAAAAATTTAAAAGTTAAGAGTTGAAAACATCTGACCGATGGGATGCAATCCAATAGACAAGAGTGTCATATAGAAACCCAAATTCCCTTGGACATTAGAATCAAGCAACAAATAATGCACAATATATCAATTTGAAGAGAAAAGCATCAAATAAATATAGCCATATCCAAGTTTATCCACTCCATGATCTTTCTTCAAATTTTCCCATGTAGTAGATGATTTTCAAGATGCCATAAGTCACAGGTTAAAAATAACAGCTTCACAATGATCATATTGCAAATGAACTCAAAATGGATCTCCAATGATGTATCTGATGAAGTTTCAAATCATAAGCACTTGGTTACATGAAAGTTAGCATTGGCCAAGTCCTTTGCATGGGGAGTGTTGCCTATATTCTAAGTCCAATAGTCTCATATCAAACCAACAGTCCACACAAGATATTTTTTAGGGTTTTTGTTCTTATTATGTACATTAATGGTCAAAGACCACACAATCAAACACAATATACACAAACAAAGTATATCACACAAATATAGTCCAAGTGGACAAAGTGAAAATGACATTAACATAAACAATTAGAATGGCATGAATAATGGCAAATGAATAAGACTTAAAAATAAAGTGCATTTAAGTAAATGACTTGAAATTAAATGTTAGTTGTTAATGAGTTAGAAGTTAGTATTGCTTTTTCTATGCTTTTGTTTTTAAGTCATTCTTTGGAGAACACTCAACCCAGTTATCATAAGCATGGATCCTTGAACCAAGACATCTTCCAAAGGAAGGAAAAAAGGTCAAGTTTCCATACAATACCATGAAAGAGGGGAGACTTACAATCTCACTAACTAGAATGTTATGCCTTTTGTGTCAAAATTTAGCGCTATGTTAAGCAATCGTAATTGGACTTATGTAGAAGTCACAACTATTTGAGGTCGGGCAAATAGAATTTTGGTGTTAATGCATGTTAGAGACATAGTATAATGGACTATGCTCATGAAACATACCACACATAAAAAGAATATGCAAAAGAGGTGGCCTAATCTCATCCATACTTATGTTGATTTTCAATCAACTAGCCTTAGGACATTGATATATCATTAGACCATGACATGAATGCATAAAGAAGGGGAATAAGATGAAGAGGGAGGGGAATATATCAAAACTCAAATTGGTCAAAGGAGAACTTTTATCAAATTAATATCATTCATTCATTTTGGGAGATGGAATGTACATTTCATCAATCCCCTAAATCCAATGATCTTAACCTAGCAAAGTCAAATCAACCTTGACCAAGGCCCAACAACACAAGTCAAATTTATACAAATCATCAAGATAGTTTAACACAATTATTTGGTATTTATTCAATTTAAAAATACTAAAAATAAGGCATTAAATTAAATATGGTTTGTCAAATTCCTAAAATCTCATCAAATCACCAAAGAAGTGGCCATGAGATTTATCATAGGTCAAACAAGGTGAAAGGACCTTGGAGAAAAAAATTCAGAATTTTTGGAGACTTAGAAGTATTTTTAAACAATTAAAAATATTCACAAAATCAATTAAATCATGAAAAATATTAATAATGATCCAAAAAATAATTTTAATTCAAAATATGAAAGAGGATTTTATTTATAAACACTTGGTGAAACTCTCATATTTTTTGGATCAATATTAAAATAATATGAATTAATGAAAATCAAAGGAATAAAATGAAAATTAGAAAATACAAAAAAACGTGGACCACTTGATCTCCCTCATTAATTGAGGTGGCAGATCAAGTGGACACACACACACGTGTTCCATGATGGAACTTAGTTAGCGCGCCACACAAGTGGTAATCAAAACCAACGTCTGTGATTAAAACAATTTGAAAAGGATCAATGGTTCTGAACTGTGCCACCTCGCTGCCGGAGTAAAAGGCCAGTCACCTTCTCAGGCGAACCTCGTCGGATTGGTTCAATCATCACCATGACTAAAATAAAAAAGGAGGACAAGATTTGAAAGAGAAAATGGCGTAGAGCACGAATCTGACCTCAATTTTAACTAACTCCAAATATATAGAAAGATATGAGGAGTTGAATTTTGAGGTGTGACATATGAGTTGCTTCGATTTGACCTCAAAGCAACTCAATCTTCTTGCCTACATTGGTAGGACTTCAGACAACCAAAGATCCAAGAGAATTGATGACAGTTGAATGAGAATCTAAGAGAAGAAAAAATCTCGAAAGTACCTTCAATGATGTGCAGAACTTGATCTCTCTTGCTTCAATTCATGTTTGGTCTTGCTCCAATAGCTTGCAGAAGTGGCTTAGGATTGGTACAAAGCTTTGAATCCTGGAGTTTTTGAATCTCCAAACAGTGAGATTCAAACTCAATTTTCAAGTGAAAATTATCAGGTTTTCCTTTGAATTGTGAGGGTTTGAAGACGGGAAGAAAAGATGGTGCGCAAGGATCCTCTCAAGTGAGCTTAGAGGGTCTCTATTTATAGAAAATTGAAGTGTTATTTGCACACTTGAAATTTCTTCCAAAATTGGCAATGTCATGCTCATGCTTGCATGGGCGTGTACAGGCCCATAAAACAATGCAATAAGGTCCAAATTCAAATGTGCTAAAGTCTGAATGAAGCTTGATTGGCAAGGCAAAGTGAAATGGTCATTTGGAGTTTTGATTTTGCCAATTGATGCAGGCATGTTAACACCATGCGCATCCCTAGCAAACCTTATCTAAAATGAATGAATTAGGACCCTTGGAAATCTTAGATCAAGAGAAACAACTCTTATGTTGAACACTTTTCCATTTGGAACTTGGATCGTGATGAATTTTGAGGTGGAAGTTTGGAAATTTCAACATGTTGAAAAATTTCTAAGTGTCAAGTCATATACTTCAATATTCCACCTTGCTGAATTTTTTATGTGAGCTCCAAATGAGAAAAGTGTCTTCATCAAAGTTGTATCTCTTTCAAATAATTCAAAATGGTCACCCATTTAACATCATTTGGATTCAGAATGAGAGAGTTATGAATTTTTGAAGTTGAGGAAAATCACTTGTTCAATGGTATTGGTCCAAAATGACCTATAATGTATCCTCATATCACATGCTCATAAAATTTGATTTAGCTTTCACTCCAAACATAAAAGTTGAATTAGACATCTTGAATTTTATTTTTAAACTTGGAAATATTTCATCTCATAAAAATTGAGCAAGTTATGGCCTTGGGAAGTTGACTTTCAAATTAGGGTTTAGACAAAATGACCTATAATATTTCAACAAAGAAAATGACTTTCCAAGAAAAATTAGCTCTAGACCTCAACATTAAAGTTGTTTGGAATGTTACTTACAGTAACATTTCTCTTGGAATCATTTTCATATGATGAAAATTGTAGGAGATAGGGTCTAGGGTGCCCAGTTTTGATCAAATGAATTCATCTGGCCAACCACCACCAACCAATTTGCTAACTTGCAATTCTCTTGACTTTTTAGGATCACGATAGATCATATATGCATAATATAATTAATTTTTAATTGTACCTTGAGGATTTTGATCAATTGATGAGGAAGCTTGTTGAAGAAGTTACTCAAGTTACCCAGACAAACTAGGGTTTCCAAGGCAAACCAACTCCAAACTCTTGAAGAAATCTTGATCAAAATAACATGCAAAGATCATTAGGACTCATGTATGATGCTTGTAGACATTGTGGATCATTCCTTGGTTGTGTTCTTAGCCATGAGGGTCTTAAACCTTGGATATGAACTTGATAGATCAATGGGGATCATGCCCTACCTACAAAAGAGTTAGACAAATGCAAAGATATATTTTTGGTATTTTGGTTAGAAAAATGATAATATACAAGTATGATACAATCACATGGTGCTTGGTGATCTCTCCCAAAACAAACCCAATGAAAGAGTGGTAAGGAGGATGCCAAGGTGTGATCCCAATGCTAGTGCATATGATGAAATTGCATGAGGGATCTTAGTGTCAAAATTGGGGTCTTACACTAACCCATTGCCCGGTCATGGTAATTCCTCTGTTAATATGGTAGATGGTTGTCCGGGAGAATATAAGGTTTATGATGTTCATCATATCCGACAATCTTTGGTCGCAATTCATAGAGACATCTGCCTGGTTAGTGATTGTGAGCATGACCATGATGGTTGTGTGATTTGCAGTGTGAACCCTTGAGGATGTGTCATTGTCAAGAGGGATATTCAGAGATTAATGGATGAAGGGCTTATCCAAGTCTGTCAATCAAGGGACATAGATGATGTCAGTGTGATAGTACCAGTGTTTAAGACCCCAGAGCGGGTAGTAATTCAGTTTGACAGCAGCAGTAGTAACAGTGTCAATAGATCGGTATCGCCGTTAGTAATACGGTTAGCGGGCCCCGTCCCGTATTCATCCGATAGAGCTGTTCCGTATCAGTATAATGCTACCATGGTAGAGAATGGTCAAGAGGTTTCGTTTCCTACGACCAATTCTGTTGTGAACATCGCCGATATTGCGAAGGTGACCCGCAGTGGTCGTGTTTTTGGATCTGTCTTTCCGAAAGAAGTGATAGAAGATATGTCTGTTGGTAAGAAGGCTGATGTACCTGCAGTAAATCCAATTAACGCTCTAATGTGTCAGTCTGGTGAATCCAGCAAATTGAAGCCTAATGATGACGATGAAGTGTTGAGATTGATTAATAAAAGCAAATTTAATATGGTGGAGCAGCTGCTCCAAACTCCTTCAAAGATTTCAGTGTTGTCTCCGCTCATGAATTATGAAGCGCACAGAGAAGCATTGCAAAGAGTGTTGGAGCAATCCTGTGTATAAAATGATGTAACTGTGGATCAATTTTACCATATCATGGCTAACATCACTTCCTGCAACAACTTGAGCTTTTGTGATGAAGAACTTCCTGAGGAAGGCAAATATCACAATCTGGAACTGCATATATCGATGAACTATAAGGAGGATGCATTGTCAAATGTGTTGGTTGATATCGGTTCTTCTTTGAATGTACTCCCCAAGTCAACTCTATCAAGGTTATCCTATCAAGGCGCCACGATGAGGTATAATAGTGTAATCGTCAAGGCTTTGATGGTTCTCGCAACACTGTTATAGGAGAAGTGGACCTTCCAATAAAGATAGGTCAGAGTGATTTTCATATTACTTTTCAAGTAATGGATATCCACCCGGCCTATAGCTGTTTGTTGGGAAGGCCATGGATGGCTGGAGCTGTAACGTCCACTCTGCACCAAAAATTGAAATTTGTGAAGAATGGCAAGCTTGTTATTGTGGGTGGAGAGAAAGCGTTGTTGGTGAGCAATCTATCGTCTTTTTCATATGTGGAAGCTGAGGAGGAGGTTAGAATCTAAGCTCTATCTATTGCTAAAGTGAATAAAACTAGGGCACCCATGTCCTCTTTCAAAGACGTGTAGAAAATTATTGAAGATGGCAGTTCATATCAGTGAGGTCATATGGTAGAGGTCGCCGAGAACAAGAACAAAGCTGGATTGGGATTTCAGTGAGGGATATCTAATTTTAAAATTGAAGATATGCAACTGAGTTTCCATAGCAGAGGGTTCATCCATGGTAATGAACAACACTCAGCTGCTGCAATCGAGGATGACGAAGATGTAGATTGCGCCAATTTTGTGACGCATGGAAAGGCTTGCAACAATTGGGTTGTCGTTGATGTTCCTGTTATTGCCCATCACTCTAAGTAATTCGTTTTTTCACTATTTTGAGAAAATCCTTCTCCTATGCCTAAGGTATAAGTGAACATTTTTGGGAATTTTCAAATTTATCATCAATAAAATGCAATTCTATTCATCCACATCTATGATGTTTTTTATTTTTACTTTTTTTCTTTTCTGAAAATGGTAATTACATAAAACATAAATAAATAAATAATAATTGTCCATCTGCATAATATTTGGTTACAATTCACTTCTCTAAAATCAAAATATCAAATCATTATGCAGGTTGGTTTCTAAACCCATTGAATACACTGATCATACTCCTCCTCCAAACTTTGAATTTCCTGTGTTTGAGGCTGAGGAAGAAAGTGATGAAGAAGTGTCTGACAAATTATCTCGTCTACTTGAGCAGGAGGAAAAAGCCATTCAGCCGTTCGAAGATTAGATTGAGTTAGTCAACTTGGGTTCCGAAGATGATGTGAAGGAAGTCAAGATTGGGTCTCAACTGTGTCTAGAGGTTAAGAAGGGGTTGATTGATCTTCTTCGAGAATATTCATATGTGTTGGCTTGGTCCTATCAAGACATGCTTGGTTTGGATTCTAATATTGTGGAGCATAGATTGTCGTTGAAGCCAGAGTGCCCGCCAGTCAAGCAGAAGTTGAGAAGGACTCACCCTGATATGGCAGTAAAGATCAAAGAAGAAGTGCAAAATCAGATTGATCTCAGCTTCCTTGTTACCACTAAGTATCCGCAATGGGTGGCCAATATTGTACCTGTTCCAAATAAGGATGGAAAAGTCCGCATGCGTGTCGATTATAGAGATTTGAACAAAGCTAGTCCGAAACATGATTTCCCTCTATCACACATTGATATGTTGGTAGACAATACAGCTAAATTCAAAGTCTTTTCGTTTATGGACGTATTTTCCGAATATAATCAGATCAAGATGGCACCCGAAGATATGGAGAAGACCATATTTATTACACCTTGGGGAATATTATGTTATAGAGTGATGCCTTTCGGTTTAAAGAATGTTGGTGCAACATACCTTAGAGCTATGACCACTCTTTTTCATGATATGATGCATAAAGAGATTGAAGTTTATGTTGATGACATGATTTCCAAATCCAGTAATAAAGAAGAACATGTCGAGCATTTGTTGAAGATATTCCAGCGTTTGAGAAAGTACAAACTCCACTTGAATCCCAATAAGTGTACATTTGGGGTTCGTTCTAGAAAGTTGTTGGGCTTTATTGTCAGCGAGAAGGGTATTGAAGTTGATCCTGCCAAGGTCAAAGCAATATAAGAAATGTTTGCGCCAAAAACTAAGAAGCAAGTCAGAGGTTTTCTAGGCCGCTTGAATTATATCTCAAGATTCATTTTGCATATGATTGCCACGTGTGTGCCTATATTCAAGCTTCTTCGGAAAGATTAGTCTTGTGATTGGACCGAAGATTGCCAAAAAGCTTTTGACAGTATCAAAAAGTATCTACTTGAGCCTCTGATTTTGTCTCCGCCTGTTGAAGGAAGACCGTTGATCATGTATTTGATTGTGCTTGAAAAAAGTATGGGTTGTGTTCTTTGTCAGCAAGACAAAACTGGAAAGAAATAATATGCAATTTACTACCTCAATAATAAATTCACCGACTGTGAGACTCGGTATTCTATGCTTGAAAAAACATATTGAGCATTGGCTTGGGATGCTAAGCGTCTGTGTCAGTATTAGTTGAATCACACCACTTGGTTGATATCCAAAATGGATCCAATCAAGTGCATTTTCGAGAAGCCTTCTTTAACTTGGAGGATTTCCTGTTGGCAGATGTTATTATCTGAGTATGATATTGAATACCGATCTCAAAAAGTGATTAAAGGTAGTGTATTGGCTGACCATTTGACCCACCAACCGATTGAAGATTACTAGTCAATACAGTTTCATTTTCCTGACGAAGAGATCTTGTATTTGAAAATGAAAGATTGTGATGAACCATTGCTTGAAGAAGGGCCAAAACCTGGTTCCTGTTGGGGCATGGTATTTGATGGAGTTGTTAATCAGTATGGTAATGGCATTGGTGAAGTGATTATTACTCCTCAAGGCACTCATTTTCCATTTACATCCAGATTGACTTTCAAGTGTAAGAACAATATGGCTGAGTATGAAGCTTACATTATGGGGCTTGAAGAGGCCATTGATCTCAGAATCAAGTATTTGGACTTCTATGGAGATTCAGCTTTGGTTGTGAATCAGATCAAAGGTGAATGGGAGATGAATCAACCCGTTTTGATACCATATAGAGATTATGCAAGGAGGATTTCAACTTTCTTTACAAAGGTGGAATTTCATCATATCCCTCGAGATGAAAATCGGATGGTAGATGCTCTTGCAACGTTGGCTTCAATGATTGTGGTAAAATTCTGGAATGAAGTTCCCAATTTGACTGTGATGCGTCTTGATAGGCCAACTCATGTATTTGCTGTTGAAGAGATCAAAGATGAAAATCCGTGGTATTTTGATATCAAGTGTTTTCTCCAAAGTCAGATTTACCCACATGGGGCTGTCGCAACCTGAAAAATACAGTGCGAAAAAAGAACAACCGGCGAAAGAAAAAGACAGAAGAGTCGCCATCGTGCGTTATTCATCCCAAAGGAGGGAAAGGAAACGCTCGAAGTAAACCTGAAAAAGGAAAGGACAAGACGGGGTCTCGCAACCAAATCTTGGGTTCGGGAGTCGGTTATGCGAAGGGAAGGTATTAGCACCCCTACGCATCCATAGTACTCTACGGGATCCACTTTTGTGTTTTTTGTCTAAAGGGTGTGGGTTTATCTTGTGTTGTTTGCCAAAAAAAAGGGTTAAATGAAAATGACTCGCGCGGATGTCGCATCCACTGCATACATATCTCGTCTGAATATGAGAATCAGAGTCTTCGTAGCTCGGCTGACCTATGGGTTGGGGGATGTGTGCTCACTAAGACATCGCGTCTTATGCCTACGTATCTCATCTGGCCTGAGAATCAGAGCAAAACGTAGTTCGGCTAACTACGGGGTTATGGATTGGGTTTTGGACGAACGACGTCACTACGCAATCTACCGGATGCTCGACCTTTGGAGACTTACTCGCCTGTAGTAGAAGGAGTTAACGTGTTGCTTTGGGTTTTAGGGTTTGGGATGCTCGAGGGCAAAAAGGCAGTCCTTGATGAAGGAACCGCGCTACCTGCAGGGATATGAATACAAAATCACAAAACATGTATCTCAAAGTAAAATGCCACCAAGGGGCTCAAACGTTGCCTCCTATCGAGGTCTTCCAGCTAGGAAAGCAGTAAAATGCGGGAAAAATGAAAAAGTACCACGCGGATAAAGATCCGAAGTAACAGCAATTAGAGGAATGGGAAACCCTGAGATCCTTCCAAGCTAATGCCATCAAAGAAAAGTGAGTCAGTACAGGTAATCGGAATGAACCTCCAGGGGTTATCCCACAAATAAAGTGGGAAACCACGCAAGTTATCCCTGCAAAAGTCATGTGAGCCCTCACAAAAACTCAACAAAAGGGTTAGTGAAACACCATAAGCATTTTTTTCATGAATAACAGTATGGTTTCAGAAACCTCAAACCCTGTGGCATACACTCAAAAATTAAACGGTTAAACATTCAAGGCATTGTTTATACATTCATATACATATTAAACCCATGGGCGAAAAACCTAATGAAATTCATCCATCATACCTCATACATTCAGAGTATTCAACTTCAAAGCAAAAGGTAATGGGAATAAAGGCAAACCTGATTGGAGAGCTTGATTGAAATTGAGTTGCACCCGTGAGGTTTACAAAACAATCTTCAGGGTTTATGTGAGGCAGAGGTGATTTTGTGTAGTTGAGTTCCCTTCGGGGTTTGGAGGCTGCTCTGAACTCCGTTAGGTCTTCTCTCACTATCTTTTTCCTCAGGGTTTTGTTCCAAGGAAACCTCAGAGTATTTTGCTTCTCTTCCTTCTTCTCCTCTTCTGTGTGGCCTTTGTTTCAATGAAACTCTAGTATTTATAGGCTAATATTGGTAGCTTAGTGGGCTTTTGAGAAAGGTCCAAGTCCAAAAAAAAAAATTTATTATATTTTATTTATTTAATTAATTAATTAATTAAAAAATTTTATTATTATTATTTTTTTTTATTTTGTAAAAAATTATTTTTCTTTTTTTTTGTTTTTTTTTTTTTTCGTTTTTTTTTTGTTTTTTTTTTTTGGATCTAATTCTGATTGACATGATGAAATGCAATATGAAATGCTAAATGAATGCATGGATGAGGAGGGCAAATTTTGGGGTGTTACAGGGGCATCTTTGAAAGATAAGAAGACTTTGAGGAGATTAGCTGGAAAGTTTTACCTGAATGATGATGTGCTTTATAAGAGTAAATTTGATATACTTCTGCTCAGATGCGTGGATAGACACGAAGCAGACTTATTGATGACTGAAGTCCATGAAGGTTCCTTTGGTACCCATTCCAATGGACATGTTATGGCTAAGAAGATGTTGAGAGCAGGTTACTATTGGCTGACCATGGAATCTGACTGTTGCAAGTTTGTGAAGAAATGCCATAAGTGTCAAATATATGCAGATAAGGTTCATATTCCACCGACACTGTTGAATGTCATTTCCTCTCCATGGCCCTTGTCCATGTGGGGAATTTATATGGTTGGTATGATTAAGACTAAAGCTTCAAATGGGCATCGTTTTATTCTGGCGGCTATTGATTACTTCATGAAGTGGGTTGAAGCGGCATCATATGCAAATGTAACCAAGCAAGTTGTTGTGAGGTTTATCAAGAATCAGATTATATGCCGGTATGGTGTGCGAATCAAGATCATTATTGATAATGGATCTAACTTGAATAATAATATGGTGGAAGCTCTTTGCAAAGACTTCAAGTTTGCACGTCGTAATTCTTCTCCCTACATACCTAAGATGAATGGGGTTGTTGAAGCTGCAAATAAGAACATCAAGAAGATCATTCAGAAGATGGTTGTAACGTACAAAGATTGGCATGACATGCTCCCATTTTCTTTGCATGGGTATCTTACATCCATTCGCACTTCAACAGGGGCAACCCTTTTCTCACTTGTTTATGGCATGGAAGTTGTGCTCCCCGTAGAGGTTGAGATCCCATCATTGCGTGTATTGATGGAAGCCAAGTTGACATAAGCTGAATGGTGTCAGACCAGGTATGACCAGCTAAATTTAATTGAAGAGAAAAGGTTAACTTCCATGTGTCATGGTCAGTTATATCAGCAAAGAATGAAGAAAGCTTTTGATAAGAAGGTCAGGCCCCGTGTGTTCAGAGAAGGTGACCTTGTGCTCAAGAAAATCTTATCTTTCAAACCAGACTCTAGGGGCAAATGGACTCCTAATTATGAAGGCCCATATGTTGTTAAGAGAGCCTTTTCAGGTGGTGCTTTGATTCGTAAAACTATGGATGGTGAAGAGTTCACTCATCCTGTGAATGCCAATGCAGTCAAGAAATACTTTGCCTAAAAAGAAAAGAACAGTTCGCTAAGTTGAAAACCTGAAAGGGCGGCTTAGGCAAAAATGAGAGTCTCGGTGGAATTAAAACCCGAAAGGGTGATCCAGGCAAAAGTTAGAGGCATAAAACAGAAGGATTATCCCGATAAATTGAGTACCCCACCTTGGGGCAATTTATGAAAAAATTAGGGATTATGGCAAGTAACTGCATCCTGTTGATCTTCAGTCTTGAAGACATTCTTGAGCACGTCATTTGGTTCTGATTCATCTTCAACCGAAGCCAAGAGCATAGTGGATATCAAAGTTGGTAGAAGTATTAGTGATCATTGTATTCAATGTAGTCCTCTTACATGTAAATTACCATTTTTCAACTTTTGTAAGGATCTATGGAGTCTTGTCATTTATAGACTACCATTCTATTAAATAAAGTTGAGTTTTTTATCCAATTATTTCTACTCTTATTTGTTCAGCTAAATAGAATTAAAATTTTATGATGACCATTTTGAAATTGAATTTAAAAAATCAAAATCATTTTTTTAAAATAATAAAAGAAATTACTTTTTAATAGCAATCGATTTCATTAAAGGAACATCAACAGCAGTCTGAGAACAGGTAAGTCCCAAAATGCGAAGCATTATTGGTCTTCCCCCAAGCAGCTGGTTCGGTCATCTTTTCCGAATGGCAACCCGACATCCCAGATGAGTTTTGGTTGGTTTCCTCAGTATAGTTCGTATTTTCCTCCCTATCTTTGAGTTGTATGCGTATCGTCTCAGCGATTTGCATAGATTCAGCACAAATTGTCACCCCGCTCGAGTCGTCAGTAGAGTTTGTGCCTGATCCCTATTAGCACTGATTCTTGAGCAATATTTCTGGTCCTCTGCAAGGTTGTCTCCCATTTGATATGGTGTTGACCTAAATTTCCCCACATAGTTAATGGTGCAGGTCCTAAGCAAATCTATCCTCTTTCTCCATCCAGGGTCGAGGCTTCGAGACGGATAATTCATGTTCATCTCTTTCTCCAACTGATGCCTTCATCCTGTTGAGATTCGCTGAGTGTTGTAACGATGATTTATACCATTGACATTTGTATCCTTGTGATTGTTTTGTCAGCATAATCACCATATATACATATACATATGCATTCATAGATTTTGTTATTGCATTATTATTGCACTTTGTGATTCATTCTTTTTTCGATCCTCTTCTATGGTGGTATCCTTTCCCCCCACGCAGATTTAGTGTGTCTGTCCTCCATCAATTGTAGAGTGTTAGGCCCTTAAACAGAAAGAATTTAACCTTTCTCATTCCCCACTGAGTTATTTCCTCGTGGATGATCATTATTTCAGCTTCCTCCCTAGTTGATTATCTGTATGGAACCAATCCCCCTGAGTTATATCCTCATTGGGTTGAGTCTTTGATTGACCTTTTCTTTCTAGATCTTGCCTAGATAGATACCTTGATTCCCCGAGAGTCTGTTACCCAGTAAATGGTAATACTCTTCTCGATTTGTGAGTGCTTTACTTTTTCCCAATACCCGGTAAAAGTAATCTACTTCCTTTATTCTCCCCAGCGGATCTGTTTTCACGCTTCCCCAGGAAGTCTATCCTTGATATGTTCATGTTAACTGATGACAGATACTCTTTCCTTTTGAGTCTATCCTTGATATGTTCATCTTCACCGTTGACGGATATTCTCTTTGTGGTTTTCTATCCAGTAAGGAGGTAGCTGTAATTCCTATTTTTATTCCCCAGAGGGTCAATCCTTGATATGTTCATCCTAACCGATGACGGGTTTCCTCCTCTTTGCGGTTTTCTGCCCAGTAACCGGTAGTTGTAAATCATGTTTCCCCCTATTGAGTATATCCTTGATATGTTCATCTTAAGCAGTGACAGATATTCTCTCTTTGGTTTTCTATCCAGTAATTGATAGATGTAATTCATATTTCTCCCCTCGGAGTCTATCCTTGATATTTTCATCCTAACCGGGGACGGATATTCTCTTTTCGGTATTCTATCCAGTAACGTATAGATGTAATTCCTACTTTTCCCCGGCAGTCTATCCTTGATATGTTCATCTTAAATGATGGCGGATATTCTCCCCTTTGGGTCTATCCTTGATATGTTCACTTTAACCAGTGACGGATATTCTCTTTCTTTGCAATCTTCTGCCTGGTAACCGGTAGTTGTAAATCCTATTTGGCTTTTCCCCAGCAGGTTATTCTTACCCAGTAATTGGTAATGAATACACCTTATGTTGCCCTCAGCGAGTCATCCTTTATATGATTACCCTAACCGGTAACGGATGTCTTCTCTATCAGATTATGTTATCTCCTTACCTAGTAACCGGTAGTGGATAATATACTTCTTCTACTTCTGTGTTGAAGATCTTTTCTTCTCTAGTTGAGTTTGGGTGCGTATTTCCTCGGTGAAATCGTCGTCCCCTATTTGGATCGGTTATTTCAATCTTATCCCGATTTACCCGTTTCCCCTACAGATTTTTCCTTTTCTTCCCCGGCTGAGTCGTTCCATTGATGGAATCCCTCATGTCCCCTAGCAGTTTTAAGTCGTAGTCTTGCCTACGCAAAACTTTTTATCCCCCAGGGTCTCCGTCTCCTCAGTGAGTTTTCCTTACGAAATGCATTATACTCCTGTGGACTTTCAGCCTCTCTAGATTCTTTTCCTTTGTGGCAACATATTCCCCACAGAGATTATTTTTAACATTCATATCATAAGCATCATGAGGTCTCTCAGGGACAAAATTTTGTTTCTATATGTTGTTATTTAAGTCAATTCTACTGAGTCGATACGAAGATTTTAACCTTCATCTTCTCAGCTAGAATGTCCTTAAATAGGGGCAGCTGTAAGACCCCAATTTTGATCCTAAGATCCCTCATGATATCTCATCATATGCATTAGCATTGGGATCACAACTTGGCATCCTCCTTACCCCTTATTCATTGGGTTTTCATTGGGAGAGATCACCAAGCACATTTGATTGTATCATACTCCATTTTTCTTTATTTTACTAACCAAAATACCAAAAATATGTCAATGTATAGTTTGTTGCTTTTGTAGGTAGTGTGTGTGCTCACCTATGCTCTATCAAGCTCATATATAGGGTTTAAGACCCTTAAGCAAGGAGAACAATCAATAAATGGTTCACATTGACTCTAAGCATCATATATGGATCCCCATGATCTTCACATGTTATTTTGATCAAGAAATCATCAAGCGTTTGGAGTTGGTTTGCCTTGGAAACCCTAATTCATCTGGGTATCTTGTGTGACTTCTTCAACAAGTTTCTTCAACAATTGATAAAATATTTCAATGGATACTTCACATTACATCATCTTACACATATATTATCCTCCATGAGTCCCAAAAGTCAAGAGAATGTCAAGCTAGCAAGTTGGTTCAGGGTGGTTGATCAAAGAAAGTCAACTGGTCAAAACTGGGGTTCCCTAGACCCTATCTCCTACAATTTTTGTCATATGAAAATGATTCCAAGATCAAAGTTACCTAACATGACATTAAAAACAACTTTCGTGTTGGATTCAAGAGCTAGTTTTTCTTGGAAAGTCATTTTTTATGGTGAAAGATTATAGGTCATTTTGTTTGAACCCTAGTTTGGAGGTCAACTTCCCAAGACAATAACTTGCTCAATATTTATGATATGAAATCTATTCAAATTCCATGATCAAATTCAAGATGTATACTTCAACTTTTATGTTTGTAGAACATGCAAATTCAACTTGCAAATTCATGTGCCAAGAGGAAACATTATAGGTCATTTTGGGCCAATACCATTGAACAAGTGATTTTCCTCAACTTATAAAATGCATAACTCCTTCATTCCAAATCCAAATAAGGTAAAATTTGTGATCAAATTTAAGAGGTTTGAAAGAGCTACATTTTTTATGAAGGAACGTTTCTCATTTGAAGTCCATAGAAAAAGTTATTCAAGGTGGAAGAAGTGAACATTTGACTTGAGACTTAGAAAATTTTCAAATATGTTTGATTTCCCAAACTTCCACCTCAAAATTCATCATGATCCAAGCTTAAAATGAAAAAGTGTTAAACATTAAAGTTGTTCCCCTTGATCTCAACTTTCCAAAAAAATCCAAGATCACCTTATTTGGCCAAAGTATGAGGGACTTGTGCATGGGTGTAAGTTAAAGGACCATTTGGATAATTTCAACTTCCATTTTTCATACACATTTGCATGGACTTCTAACATGATTTCAGCATGGTGTACATTCAATTATGGATCAGATAATATCATCTTATGGGCCTAGCATACGCCCATGCAACCATGCAAAGGAGAATTTCAAAATTTGCCAAAATTGGAAGTGTGTTGAAATCAATCTCATGGCCTATAAATAAGACCCTCATTGCTCAGAACTAAGGACCTCATACCCAAGCTTTGAACCTGCAACGCAAAACCCTCACCATTGAAGGATAAGCTTGAAGATTTTCTTTGAAAATTGAGTTTCAAATCTCCAACTGTTTTGAGATTGAAAATCCAAGAGACTGTCCCTTTCTTTGATCCATTTCACTTCCATCAAGCATCTAAAGCAAGGCCAAGCATAATTCAAAGCAAGATCGTGCCAATCTGAAGCCCCATTGAAGGTGATTTTTCAGAATTTTCATCTCTTCGATTCTCCCTCAATTCTTCACCATTCTTGTTAATTTTTGGTTGTCTGAAGTCCTATCACTGTAGGCAAGAAGATTGAGTTGCTTTGAGGTCAAATTGAAGCAACTCAATTCATGATCCTCAAAATTCAAATCCCTGTATCATTTTATATACTTGGAATTGGACAAAATTGAGGCCAGATTCATGCTCTTGAGCATTTTTCCTTCAAATTAATGTACTCATTTTTCATTTTTCATGAGGTTTGAGTTGGACCAGTCTGGTGGTCCTCGCCGGAGAAGATGACCGGAGTTAAGGCTCCGATGGTGCGCTGGATCAATCCAGGTCATCTGATCTATTTGAATTGTTTTGATCTCGTGCGTTGCTTCTGATTACCATGCGTGTACACGCATTGACTTGAGAACATGTGGAGCGCGCGTTTCCAACCATCTGATCTGCCACCTCAATTAATGAGGGAGATCAAATGACTCTCCTTTTGTTGAATTTTTGATTATTTCATTTAATCCATTATTTTTAATTAATTCATATCAATTTCATATTTAATCCAAAAAATATGCGACTTTCACCAAAAAATTCAAATATTTTCCTCTTTCATTTTCTGAATTAAAATTATTTTTTGGATTTATTTTGATATTTTTCATGAATTAATTGTTTTTGTGCATATTTTTAATTGTTTAAAAATACTTATGACTTTTCAAAAATAATGAAATTTTTTGTCTAAGGTCCTTTGACCTTGTTTGACCTAGGATAAATCTCTTGGTCATTTATTTTGTCTTTTAAAGAGGTTTTAGGTTTTTGATCAAACATAATTTAACTTAAATGCATTTTAATTTGATTTTTAATTGATTAATTGTGTAGAATTTGTGTTGAGCCATTTTTATTTACTTGTGAAGTTTGACTATTTGTTTGGGCCTTGGTCAAGGTTGATTTGACTTTTGTTGGATTAAAATCATTGGATTTAGGGGATTGATGAAATATACATTTCATCTTCCAAAATGAATGAATGATTTTAATTTGATAAAATTTCTCCCATGACCAATTTGTGTTTGTCTTATCTCCCCTCCGTCTTCATCTTCAATCTCATTCTATCCAATCCCTTTCATTGACCAATGAAGTCTCAAAATCCTAAGGTAATTGGTTCATCAATAACTTCATGTTAGATGAACTAATACAAGTATGGATGAGATTAGGTTCATCCTTTGATCATTTTCTTTTTGTGTGTGGTATGTTTTAGAAGTATGGTTCATTATACCATATCTCTAACATACATTAACACCAAAATTTCTATTGTCTGGCCTCAGATAGTTGTGACTTCTACAAAAAGTCCAATTATGATTGCTTAACATAGCGCTAAATTTTGACCCAAAGGCATAGAATTCTAGTAAGTGAGATTGTAAGTCTTCCCCCTTTCATGGTATTGTGTGGAAACTTGGTCTTTTTTCCTTCCTTTGGAAGATGTCTTGGTTCAAGGATCCATGCTTGTGAATAAAGGGTTGAGTGTTCTCCATGAATGACTTAATTAATTGAAAAGCAAAACTTCACTAACATCTAATCAACTAAAATTTAAATAACTTTTATTATTATTGATTTTAATTTCAAGTCATTTACTTTATGCAATTTAAATTTAAGTCATTTACCATTTCATTTGCCATTTTACATATCATTTAACTTGTTTATGTTGATGTCATTTTCACTTTGCTCACTTGAGCCATATATTATGATTGTATATATTTATTTGTATATCTTGCTTGTGTTTGTGGTCTTAGGACCCTAAAATACCTAATAAACAAAAAAAACCTAAAAAGTGTTTGTGTGGACTGTTGGATTTGATATGAGCTTTGGACTTAGTGTAAGACCCCAATTTTGACCCTAAGATCCCTCATGCAATTTCATCATAAGCATTAGCATTGGGATCATTCCTTGGCATCCTCTTTACCCCTCCTTCATTGGGTTTGGGAGAGATCACCAAGCACTTTGTGATTATATCATACTTGTATTTTATCATTTCACTAATAAAAATACCAAAAATATGTCTTTGCATTTGTCTAACTCTTTTGTAGGAAGGGCATGTTCCATTGGTTCATCAAGTTCACATCTAGGGTTTGATACCCTCATGAACAAAGAGCACAACCAAAAATTGGCATCATATATGAGTCTCAATTATCTTTACATGTCATATTGATCAAGTTTTCTTCAAGAGTTTGAGGGTGATTTGCCTTGGAAACCCTAGTTTGACTGGGTGTAGCGGGGTATTCGTTACCATTAGAGATATTGACTAAATCTAAGGTAAACCATACAAGTCGAGTCGCCACCGCACTTCTATTTATCCAAAGGAATGGTTAGAAAGCGAACAAAAACCTAAAAGTTTTATCGAATCAAAAACTAGTAAAAATGTCAGAGATCGGGGTAAGGGGGTTGGTTATGCAATGGGAAGGTTTTAAGCACCCAAAAAATCCTAGGTACTCCTAGCGAGCCCTTTTCACACTTGTTGTAAGGTTGGTATTTTGTGAAAAATCTATTTGTGCAAACATGATTGAAGAGATGAGAGAAGAATATACAAGTTATTTACAATTTGTGTTTGGATGGATAAACCCATTGCCTACGTACCATCTTAAAAAAGATTAGGATCAAAACCTCGTAGTTCGGGGTAAAAATCTCAAAACAAGTTGGTGAATTGATTGGTCCAAAAGCCTTAAGGTCTTTTGTTATCCAAGGGAGAAAACTCAACCTAAAACCACAAATCCACCATGTGAGGATAGCTTCAACATGCTAGTGAGGGGTTAACCCTATAATAAGCATGGAAGACTCATTGTCCATCACTAAGGATATAGGTGAATATTATACCTACCTCAAGGATAACTCAAACCTAATAGCTAAAGGTTATGAAAAAGTTTTTGATTAAGAAAGTGGTCATTGAAACCACAAAAGCATTTGAATGGGTTATATTTACCAATGAAGAGTATTTACAAAATATGGTCAAAGTTGACTTAAAGATTCAATTCCAAAATAAGTGTTATGAAAAAAGTTTGAAAATCAAAAGCATAAGGCTTAGGTTTCTAATGTTTAAAAACAAGTGTTAAATGTTTGCACAAAAGTTTTGGCTTGGGTTAGAGTGGAGGGAAGAAGAAGAATGGCTAAAGTCCTAATCATACAAGAGATGAAGGATAAGAAACAAGACCACAAATGGAGTTCCTCTCTTGAGATCATATTGATGATCCAAGTAGCTCCCATCCTTTGGAATATGCAAGCAAAATAAGTGTAAGCTCAAGCAATCAAATTAATCAAGCAAGCTCTTAGAAGGTCCTCAATGGCTCTTGTATCTTTCACTTTGAATGAACATGGCAATGGTTCGTCAATTTGGCTCAAATAGGATTCCCTAGCACAAAAGCACACAACATCAAAAAGTTCTATGAAGCAAATCAAGAATGGACAAGAGTGAGTTTAGAGATTTGGTCCTTCTAATCCATCTTCAACATTAAGGTCCTTTTACTCCAATTTTGCATAGGGAATGTCCTAGAAACTAAGTCCATTTGTCCATTTCTTTGCATTTGGTCCACAACAAACAAAGCAAAACACAAGCACAATAATATATACACAATTATGTGCTCAAGTGAGCAAAAGGCAAATTGCATTAACATAAACATGTGCTCAAATGAGCAAAGGGAAAAAGCAAATGAATAATATGTACAAGAATAGTAAATTGCATAAATGTAAAGAGCAAGAATTAAATGTTAATGGTTAATGGTTAGTGTTAGAGTTAGTGTGCCATAAGGCAATTTAGCGCTATTTTAAGCAATCGTAATTGAACTTATGTAGAAGTCACAACTATCTGAGGCCAGTCAATAATAATGTAGACAACAACACAAGTTAGAGATTTTGATTAGTGAATCAAACTCCTACAACTTGCCATGCCAAAAAGAAGATGAGAAATGATCTTGTATTGATTTAGGTTCTTTGCATGATTAGGAAGCAACATATCCTTAATGCAAAGCCATTCACTTGATCCATGATCAAGATGAATTAGATTTGAATCAAGGAAGGTTAAACCTCCATGTATCAATGCTAACCACCAATCTTTAACTCATTGATCAAAAAAAGAAAAAGAGAAGAAGAAGAAGAATGAAAATTAAAGTACATTAATGGAAATGGAATGAGATAATCAACAAGCATTGACCAAAGATAGAGAAGATCAAGATCAAACAATAGAAAATGGAAGCAAGGTGAAGATTAGAAGTCAAGAAACAAATAAAATATTTTTGGTATTTTTCAATATTAAAATAAAACTTGAATTAAAATAATAAAGAAAGGTCAAACTTCAAACTCACTTCAAATCAACTTTGAAAAGTCCAAGTGAATTATCCCAAGTTCAACAAGGTCAAACAAAGTTTGACAAAAAATTTCAGCATTTTTAGAAGTCAGAAACTATTTTAAATCAATTAAAAATGCATTAAAATAACCTAATTGCACTAAAATCTCAAATAAATCTCAAATCAATTAATAAATTGATGACAATATTTTTCATAGATCTATCATCATTCAAAGAGGTTTGAAAAATACTTTTGTATTTTTTGGATATCAAAAACTATTTTAAATGAATTAAAAATAACCAGAAAAGAGAAAAGTCCTAAAAAATATCAAATGATAAAATAAAAAATATGAAAAATCATTTTTAGTAAGTAGAAATTAAAAGGAGAAAAATAAAATTGGTCTCATATTTTTTGGACCAATAATGAAAGAGATATGGATTTTTAAAAAGAAATGGAATTAAAAGAAATAAGAAAAATTAAAATCAGAAATTATAAAAGATTGAAAAGCGTGGACCGTTTGATGGTTCTTCATTAATTGACGTGGATCATCACGCGGCCAAGAAGCGCGCGTTCACCATATGCATGAGTCAACTGAAGCACACCAAGCCAATAATAAAGTCATAACGTTGGACGCATGGGATTAGATCTGGAAAAACAAATGGAAGGCCTAGATCTAATCTGGAGACCAGACGGTGGCCAACGCCACCGTCTTCTCCGGCCAAGTTCAAAATTGCATAAAAATGAAAGCTAACCAAATGCTACGATCCAGGCATCAATCGAAAGCTGGGGTGATGTATATCACCCCTGTACCAACCAAATCCACTCTAGATTTCTATATTGAAAGAAATCAGAGATGGAAGATCTGTGGTGTTCAAATGAACTTCATGATTTTTGAAAATTGAAAGCTCAATAGTGTTGTCTCTATGCAGAGGACTTCAGATCACACCACAACAACAAGAAATAAGCACTATACAAGCTGGTTCGAAGAAAATAAAAGTTGGGGTAAACCTCTGATTTGCAGGGCTTGGAGTCACAATTCCTTGATGCTAAAGCTTACAGTTCACTCTATGGATCAAGATGAAGAGGTTTAGGAACTTTTAGATCTGAAATTTCAATCGAGGAAATCAAAATTCAGATCTGAAAATTGAGAGAAAAAAGAGATAGTTCCTTTGGTGTGAGGGTGAGGTTTCAATTGCACAGCATTTGGGGCGCCTTCAGGTTAGTAAAATGAAGCTCATATGCATTGTATTTATAGGCAAGTCATGGCTGAAGTAAATGATCACAAACTTGCATGAATGGAAAGGGCCTCCATGCATGGGCCTGTACAGGCGCATGGAGGGCCCAATTCCACTTGGATTTGGTAGCTGATGCATGATAGAAGCAATTTGGACGTGCAGATTGTGTAATAATGGTTCATGCAATGCAAATTTTAATGATTTTCCAAAATGTGCCATAATGTTCAAGCTTTCGAAAATGCTATGTCCAAACTTGAAACCCCACCTCATGAGTAATGGTTGGAAAGATTTTTGCATAAGGATCATTTGTTATGTTGATCAAAACTCCATTTGACCTTGGAAATGGATGAAAAGTGGACATGAAGTGTAGGGTGCAAAACATGCACATGTGAGATTTTCAAAATTGGCCAAAGTTCAAGCCCTTCTGTTTCAATGATGCAAGCTCCAAATGACAAACTCTTCAACATCAAAGTTGTATATCTTTTCAAGAAAAACAATTTGGACTTAAATTTTTCATCATTTGGATTTTTGATGAAGAATTTATGGGCACTTGAAGTTGGATTTTTTCACATTTCAATACATTTGGTCCAAAGTGACCTATAATGTTTTGCATTATCACATGTATTTATTTTAGGATTTTGAAATTTTTCTCAACATAAAATTTGAATTAAACATCTTAAGCTTTCCAATTCATTTGATCCCACCTCAAAATCATGAAAAATGAAGGAGTTATGTCCTTGGGAAGTTGACCCAAAATTAGGGTTTCAGTCAAAATGACCTATAATGTTTTGAAATGGATGATGACTTTCCAAGCTTCAAATCAATTGTTTATAAACATGAAAGTTGTTCATATGGTCTTTAAGAACATTGTTTCTCTTGGGGTCATCTCCATTTGATAAACACATCAAAAGTTAGGTCTCAGTGTATTTCAAAATAGTCAGATGAATTGACTGATCAACTTCTCAAGTCCACACCTCATATCTTGATGAATTGATGATTGAGGACACTCATATAATTTCAAATATGCATGAAATGATGAGTGAAATAACTTCCCTTAATTGTATTTGATCATGGGTTGAGGTTGCTTCATGAGCAAGGCATAGTTGATGAACAGATGAATTAGGGTTTCCTTGGGAAACAAGCCTCAAACCCCTTGATTTGCTTTGATCAAAATGATGAATTTAGACACTTGGGAGGCATATTTGATGGATGAGAGATTTTGGGAACCATTTCCATGCTTTCTTTCATCTTCAGTTGGCCCTATCAATGCACATAGGATCTCCTAGAAGCTTTAGACCTTGTGACTGCTCAAGCTACAAACAAGAGATGTTAGTGACATATTTTTTGTGCTTTTGGTTAGTAAATAAAAATGAGAAAAGAAATAATATACAATTCAAGCATGCTTGGTGATCTCAAACCAATTCTCAAAAGATACCACCCAAAGGTAAGGAGCCAAGATGCTTATGATCCTTGAGGCAATGCAGATGCAATGTTATGATGCCATGAGGGATCTTAGGGTCAAAATTGGGGTCTTACATTGGGTATTTTGAGTAACTTCTCCAATAAGCTATCTCACCAAATGATCAAATTTCTCAAGGGACACTTTAAAATTCATCATATTATCCATATATGATCTACCATGAGCCAAGAAAGTCAAGAGAATTGGAAGTTAGCAAGTTTATTGATGGTGGTTGGCCAGATGGATTTATCTGATCAAAATTGGGTCTCCCTAGACCCTATCTCCTACAATTTACACCATATGAAAATGATTCCAAGAGTAAACTTACTCTAAATCACATTCCAAACAACTTTCATGTTGAGACCTAGAGCTAGTTTTGTTTGGAAAATCATTTTCTATGTTGCAACATTATAGGTCATTTTGTCTAAACCCTAATTTGAAAGTCAACTTCCCAATGCCATAACTTGCTTAATTTTTATTAGATGAAATATTTCCAAGTTGCAAAATAAAATTCAATATGTCTAATTCAACTTTGATGTTTGGAGTGGGAGCTAATTCAACTTTTTTGAGCATGTGATATGAGGTTACATTATAGGTCACTTTTGACCTATACCATTGATCAAGTGATTTTTCCAAACTTCAAAAATGCATAACTCTATCATTTCAAATCCATATTACATGAAATTGGTGACCATTTTGAATTTCTTTGAGAGAGCTACAACTTTGATGAAGACACTTTTCTCATTTGAAGCTTATATATAAAGTTGAGTAAGGTGGAATGTCGAGACATATGGCTTGACACTTAAAAAAAATTGATATGTCAAAAATTTCCAAACTTCCACCTCAAATTTCTCCAAATTCCAAGCTCCAAATGAAAAAGTGTTGAACATGAAAGTTGTTCCTCTTGATCTCACCTTTCCAAAGAGCTCAAATTCATTCATTTTGGACAAGGAATGCATAAGTTGCGCATGGCATGAACATGGTGACATCATTTGGCAAGGATCAAACTTCAAATCCAAATGCATAATTGCCTAGCATTCCAACATGATTTCAGCATTGCTTACACTCAATTATGGATCAGATAGAGTGATTTCATGGGCCTGCATACGCCCATGCACTCATGCATCACACATTGCTAATTTTGGAAGTTCATTTGAAGTGTGCAAATATCAACTGAATTGGCTATAAATAGAGCTGCAAATGCTCAGAATTTCACAGACATTAGAGCCAGCTTCGATCCCCCATCTCAAACCTTCACTTTGCAAAGGATAAACCTGAGAAATTCTTTTGAATTTGAGGTTGAATTTCCACTGTTTTGAAATTCAAATCTCCAGGAATCCACAACCTTGTAAGCATTCAATCCTTCTCCTGCAAGCAAGTGGAGTGAGATCAAGCACAAGCAAGATTAAGATCAGTTGAATCTAGACCTCCATTGAAGGTATTTTCCCGAAATTTTGAACTCTTCGATTCTCTCAAATTCTTGCTCAATTCTATTGATTCTTTGGTTGTCTGAAGTCCTACCAATGTAGGCAAGAAGTTTGAGTTGCTTTTAGGTCAAATCGAAGCAACTCAGTTCATGTACCTCAAATTTCAACTCCATGTATCTCTCAATATACTTGGAGTTAGAGTGAATTGAGGCCAGATTCGAGCTCAGTGCCATTTTTACTTTGAAATCATGTCCTTGTTTTTAATTTTGGTGATGGTTGATGGTGGACCAGTCCGGTGAGGTCCACCGGAGAAGAAGACCGGAGCTACAGCTCCGGCCATGCGCTGGCATGTCTCACAGCCACATGATCCTCTTGATTTGTTTTAATCTGGAGCGTGCATTTGAATTACCAATGTTGCAACACGCTGACTAATGACCATGGTAGAATGCGCATTTCTGGCCACTTGATATGCCACCTCAATTAATGAAGGAGATCAAGTGGTCCACGTTTTTTCTGATATTTTAATTTTCATTTTAATTGCACTATTTTCAATAATTCATATTAAATTCAATATTGATCCAAAAAATATGGGACTTTCACCAAAAAAAATCAAATATTTTTCTCTTTCATATTCTGAATTAAAATTATTTTTTGGATCAATATTCATATCTTTCATGAATTAATTGATTTTGCATTTGTTTTTAATTGTTTAAAAATATTTTTAAATGTCCAAAAATTATGAAATTTTTTCTCCAAGGTCCTTTGACCTATGGTAAATCTCATGGCCATTTCTTTGGTGTTTTGATGAGATTTTAGGAATTAGACAAACCATATTTAATTTAAATGCACTATTTTAGTATTTTTAAATTGAATAAATGCCAAATAAATTTGTTGACCAATTGTGATGACTTTTTTTATGTATGACTTTTGTTGTTGGGCCTTGGTCAAGGTTGATTTGACTTTGTCAAGTTAATATCATTGGATTTAGGGGATTGATGGAATGTACATTCCATCTCCCAAAATGAATGGATGATATTAATTTGGTAAAAGTCCTCCTTTGACCAATTTGTGTTTTGATCCATTCCCCTCCCTCTTCGTCTCATTCCTCTTCTTCATTCATTCATTCTATTTGGCCTATGACATCTCAAAGTCCTAATGCTAGTTGATTGAAAAATTGACATGAGTATGGATGAGATTAGGCCACACCTTTTGCATATTCTTTTTGTGTGTGGAATGTTTCACGAGCATAGTCCATTATACTATTGCCCGGCCTCAAATAATTGTGACTTCTACATAAGTCCAATTACGATTGCTTAACATAGCGCTAAATTTGTGACATAAAGGCATAAGTATTCTAGTTAGTGAGATTGTAAGTCTCCCCTCTTTCATGGTATTGTGTGGAAACTTGGCATTCTTTCCTTCCTTTGGAAGATGTTTTGGCTCAAGGATTCATGCTTCTAATAAGTGGGTTGAGTGTTCTCCAAAGAATGTCTTGAAATGAAAAGCAAAAGCAAAACAATACTAACTTCTAACCTATTAACTACTAACTTTTAATTTCAAGCTTTTACTTTAATGTCATTTACTTTTAGCACTCTATTTCATTTTCCATTGTTCATATCATTCTAATTATTTATGTTAATGTAATTTTCACTTTGTCCATTTGGACCATATTATGTGACATATTTAGTTTGTGTATAATTTGCTTGTCTGTGTGGTCTTTGACCATTAATGTACATAATAATAACAAAAACCCTAGTAACTTTTGAGTGGACTGTTGGCTTGATCTTGGACAAATGGACTTAGAATCTAGGCAACCTTCCTATGCTAATGGACTTGGCCAATTCCAACTTGTTGAAGAACCAAGTGCTTGCAATTTAAACTTCATCTGATACATCATTCAAGACATCTCTAAGTTCATCTGCAACATGATCATTGTGAAGCTGTTATTTTGAACCTGTGACTTGTGGAATTCATCTGTTACATGGGCTATTTTGAAGAAGATCATGGAATGGATAAGCTTGGATGTGGCCATCTTTATTTGATGCCTTGCTCTTCAAGATAATATAATTGTGCATTTGTATGTTGCTTGATTCTAAAACTCCAAGGGAATTCTGGGTTTCTATTGACATTCTTGTCTATTGGATTGCTACCCACTTGGTCAGATCTTTTCAACTCTAAACTTTTAATTTTGTGCATAGGATAGTCTCTTCATCTTCTCCCCATTTCTTTAATTTCAAAATCTATTCCTCCATTTTTCAAAATCTTCTTTGATTGAACTTATTTTGTTCTAAAACTTTGACCACTTTGCAAAAAGATAGAAACTTTGGCCTTATGCCATTGCATTTTCAAACTTCTTTTCTTAAATCAAACTTGTAAATAAACTTAACTATACTTGACTTAAACTTTAAAAAAAGCCAAAAAGAACTAACTCATTCAAACCATTTTAGGCCTTTGTGCCTTTCAAACTTAAATTTTGTTAAAATCAATGCATCCATTTTGAAATTTGTATCACGAACTACGAGGTTTTGATCCCTCATTTTTATGTTGGTACGTAGGCACAAGACCGAAGGTCTTGTCAAACACAAAAATATAATTAATGAATTCTTCTCTCATCCCCCCATTCTATTTGTTTGTAAACATCACTTTATACAAAATATATATGCACACAAAAAGGACTCCCTAGGAGTACCTAGGACATTTTGGGTGCTAACACCTTCCCTCTATGTAATCAACCCCCGTACTTGTGATCTCTGACTTTTTATTAGTTTTGATTTGAAAACTTCTTACTTTTGGGTTTTGTTAGTACTTTTTCCCTTTTCCCTTGGAAACAATAAAAGTGCGGTGGCGACTCTTGTTATTTGATCTCTAGCTTGTCAATAGCTTGATCATCATGAATTTCCCGCTACACTTAGAATTAGGCAACATTCCCTATGCAAAAAGACTTGGCCAATGCCAACATTTCTGGAACCAAGTTATTGTTATCCGAGCTTTCATCTGATGCAAGTATTGGGATCCACTTAAGTTTATCTAGTACATGGTCTTGATGCAAATGTTACTTTGAACCTGTGTCTAATGCCTTATTCTGAGCCATTCAAGGAGTATGTCATCCGATACATGGGAAGATTAAGAAGAAGACTATGAAGTTTCTAGCTTGGATGTGGCTATCTTTATTTGATGCCTTACTCTTCATTTTGCTACTTTCTTTTTGATATTGCTTGCTTTAAAGTCCAAAGGAAAAGTGGGTTTCTATATGACATTCTTATCTATTGGATTGCATCCCATTGGTCAGATCTTTTCAACTCTTAACTTTTAAATTTTTTCTTAGGATTAGTCTCTTCACCTCCTCCCTTTTCTTAAATTTCAAATCTCTCCCCTTTTTTTTTTTAAATCTTTTTTACTTGTGATTTCTATCTTTGACTCTCTTGCAAATTAGAAACCCTTGGCCTTATGCCATTGTATTTTTAAACTCTTTTCTTAAATCAAACTTGTAAATGAATCTAATCATATTGACTTAAAATTTCAAACGACAAAAATAACTAACACTCATTCAAATTCTTTTAGGCCCTTTGAGCCTCTTTTAAATTTAAATCTTTGTTAAAAGCAATTCACGCACTTTGAAATTGATACCACAAACTACGAGGTTTTGATCCCTCATTTTTATGTTGGTACGTAGGCACAAGTCTGAAGGTCTTGTCAAACACAAAAATATAATTAATGAATTATTTTCTCATCCCCACACTCCATTTGTTGCAAACATCATTTTATGCCAAAACACATACGCACATAAAAAAGGGCTCCCTAGGAGTACCTAGGATACTTTGGGTGCTAACACCTTCCCTCTGTGTAACCAACCCCCTTACTTGTAATCTCTGGCATTTTATTAGTTTTGATTTGAAAACTTATTATCTTTCGGTTTTGTTCGTAGTTTTCCCTTTTCCTTTGGAAACAATAAAAGCGCGGTGGCGACTCTGGTTTTATTGATGTTAAGTTTATCCATAGCTTAATGGTCATGAATTTACCACTACAATATCTGATGAATTTATCCATAGCTTAATGGTCATGGAATTGCCTCTTGTATTCTTCATTTCGGCACGGTGATCCATGTTTTTCGAACACAAATCTCGGGATGATAAGCTTCTCTTCTTTCTATGCCTTCTTTTTGTCAACTTCAAATCTTTTAGCGGCTTTCTCATTGAACACGGCATTAAACCTTGGGCATAGTACCACTCTCTTTTCATTTCTCCTGGAAATCTATCAGGTATTCACCAGCTTGAGGATAAACTACTTCTAGTTCATCTTCAGTTCTCTTGTCAAAAACATCAGTAGTTTCAACCATCAATACCTCAAAGGATTCTGCTAAAGACTCAGCATTTATAGGATCTATGGGACCATCAGTAGTCTCCATCATCATACATTCAAAAGGTTCAAAGTACAAGGCTTCTTTAACCTTCTGAGGATCTGAGTCCACTTGCATTTTTGGCCTTTCGCCAAATTGAAGTCTGCCTTCTTTCAAAGCTTTATGCACCAAATCCCTAAAAAGAACACATTGACATGTTTTATGACCAAGAAAGTTATGAAAATTACAAAATCCCCTTTTCTTTTTCTGTTCTAAAGGGGGATCCTTTAAACCCTAAGGAATAATAACTTGACCATCTTTAACTAACAAATCAAAGATCTCGTCACACTTAGACACATCGAACGTGTAAGTTTTAGCAATATATTTATCTATTTTTTCTGCATCGATGGGACTTTTCCCGTTTTATGGTTTTAATAATTTACAAGTGTAAGGAGGTCCAGGCTTGAGTTCAGCAACGTTGACCTCGCTTCCATCGACAAGCCCTTAATTGTCAAAAGAGTATTCGTTAACTTCTATATAAGACACTTTCTCTTTCTTATGGTATCTACTAGTTTTAGTCTTTTCATCTTTCAAACGTTCGATATGTCGAACCCTATCAACTAATTGTGCCATATCCTTTAGATATTATGTGTCTAACTTCTTCCTGATAGAATAGGCTAGACCACCGGAGAATATTTCGACTAATTCATGCTCAGGGACTTGAGTAAAGCCTCTAGCTTTCAAAAGTCTAAACTTGTTGAGGTACTGATTGACTGACTCAAAAATATTTTGTTTGACGCTGGCTAGTTCTTTCATACTTATTTTCGACTGTCCCATGTAGAACTGTTCATGGAATAACCTCTCTAACTGCGTCCATGTATGGACGGATTGTGGAGGTAACATTGTAAACCAAGTGAATGCATTTTTTGTTAGAGAAATTGGGAAGTATTTCAACTTCAAATCCTCATAGTTTGCTATGTCGCCAGCTTTGGTTTGATATCTAACAACATGTTCGACGGTAGACTCTTTAGTGTCTCTGGCGAACTTGGTGAATTTCATAACCTTCCATCCCCTAGGTAATTCTGTTTCTAAAACAAAATCTGGTAGGGGAGAAGAATATATTAGCCTTTGTAAGCATGGGTTTATCCTATTTTGAACTATGATCCGTCCAATAATAGCCTATAAGTTTTTCTCCCCACCCATTGCCTTTTGTCGAACCTGCCTGACCACATGGTCAAGATCTTTATTTCTATTAACTACTACAATGGGAGGTCTTTGGGCCACCCTAGGTATTGGTTTGACCTCCTAGTGTTCTTGCTCAATCATTTCGTCAACCATCTCTTCCAGTCGGATTGGGGTTCCCAGTTGAGGTGGAGGTGGGGGAGTTTGTCGCACTTGCGCTCTTTGAGCCCCTAGGAAATCCCCTATTCGGCTCATTTGAGTTGCTAGTTGTTAGTAACTCTGAGTCGAATCTTGAATTAGTGGTCTCAGTATGGTACCCATTTGCTGACTCAGCATGTGGACCATTTGATGATTGCTTTCATCCATCTGTTGTCTCATGACTGCGACATAACTTGATGTGAAAGTGGGGATCGGCTGAGAAGAAAAGCCTAACCCTGAGGTTCAACCAAATTGGTTTTCCAAAGGTCCTAACCCCTGGTAGTGTGGGAATGGCGACGATGGATTTTCGCCAAATGTCGAACTGCTATTATGGATACTTGCCATAAAGTCAGTTGGCATTCCTAAAGGTCTATACATGGGCACTATGAAAATGGGAATATACTGCCCTGAAGTCCCCATCATCATCGGCCTTGAAGTTTCAGGCTAACGTGATGTTAAAATTAGTCCACTATATGCATTTGAAACCGCGGATACAGTGCCAGAACCAACATCAATTGCTTACAACGCAACTACTTCTCCTCCCGAAGACGGTTCTTCGTTTGGATTGGGACCTGGTGATACCATTTTACCACTACTTAGTTGCATATACTGAATACAACGTGTCCCACCGGGTGTGTCAATTTGTTCGCAATGCGCAAACAATCTCTAGCCTTCCTATCAAGTTTTACTTGCAGGACCAGCTATAAAGTCCTAGAATAATGTGTGTTAAGTATATGGTGTCTTTTTTGGTGAAGTGTTTGGATCAAGAAACAGCGGGTAAAAAGGCTTGCAAGAAAAGGCGCAACAAAAATAAAGGGATGAACGTAAGCTAAAGACGTAAATAAACAAAGCTAATAAACTGATTTGATAAGTTAAATGTTTCGAAAATAAATGTGGAAGCAAGTGTACATTTTTACAGGAAGTTAACTCTTTTCTCTTAGACGCTTGATACTTCAAGTTTTTTCCTTTTGCAATGTTATAAATGACACCACTAGAAATGAAAATCGCATCTGCTTAAATAGTAATAAAAAATAATTTCTAGGTGGTTGTGGTCCATTCATGATGCACCACGCGTCAGAGCCTGTCAACCCACGTCTCTAGTAACTTCCCCCACGTTCTGCTTTTAACGATTTGTATTAATCATGGCATGTTTCGCTTCGACTTCGACAAATCACCCCCTCCGTCAACTTCACTTTGACCTGGCATAGGTCCCTCCTGACCATCGAACTGCTTCGACTGCATCTCTCCTATTTTGATTTTTCCCTTCGGCGTGGTCAAAATTTGCTAGCTAACAGTGACATGTTTAGAAGTCAACTTGGTTGCAACAAGAGCATATGTGATCAAACCTAAGTCATGTGGCAAAAGTCATAACTTTCCCAAAATGGAAAAAGAAAAACCTTTAAAAACCTTTGATCAAAGCTCCCTTGTCCCTCCTATTTCATGCTAGAGTGTAAATAGACTGAATTGAAGGGCAAACAAAGTAAGAAGCTCAGCAACACTTCCTCCATAAGTCACACTTGAGTATGATTCGACCCTCATCCCATTTATGAGCAAACCTCCCTCTTTCTCTCACCAAAACAGAGTTCCCCTTTTTGAGTTTTGAGCCATTTCAATCCAAACCAAGCACCCAGAAACCTTCACACCACATCACTTAAGCTTTCTGAAACAGAAACACCATCTGCAACCACCCTTCCTTAGTTATCCAAAGTCATCAGAGTTTCCATCTGACTTTGATTCTAATAAGGTAGTTACACTCATCTCCCTCACTCAAATAAGTTACCCTCTTGCTCGAAGTTACTCACCGATGCTTAACCTCATGGTTTGAACCTTGATTATCCATTATCCACCATTTAATTTTATTTTTATGTCAAACTATTTTTTTGTGTTCTTAAGAAATTCTCCATACTCAGAGCCAATTAAAGGCTCATGAATGTGTAGATGATAACAATGAAGTGTGGGGAGGTTGAATCCATGTTTGATTCCCTCCAAAAACATGAGTTTGGGAAGTTAATTTTTGATGTTATAAGGTTTAAGATGACCTAGTTCATCTGTTGCCTCACGTGCGTTTTAAAAAAATTACCATGTCATGTTCTAATTAGTTCATTAGCGTGCGTGTTTATTTAATGTCTTGTTTTATTATTTATTTGATGGAGTGTGTTTCTTAACACCAAAGGGTGCTTGGCCCAGTGGATGGGGGTTGACCCCATGACCCCAAGGTCAGGGGTTCAACCCCTAGCGCTCTTGCTTCTTTTTTATTCCCCCTTCTTTATTTTGCTTATTTTCCAATTTTTTAACTATTTTATTTCCATTTCATTTTATTTTTTTCACCATTTATTTTTATTCTGATCAAAATATTTTCAACATACACCCTCATTATTTTCTCCCTTTTATTTTATTCCACCTTTGGTTTATTTTATTTTGACTTATTTTGTAAATTTTCATGTCTTGATTGATGATGGTTGGTGAAATCTATTAGGTCATGACCTTGGTTACTTAGGGTTGATAAAACCTTCAATGCTTCAAATATATCAATGAATGATCAATGGATCATTCATGATACATTGATGTATTGATAGGTTGCCTCTATTTTAACCAAACTTAAGTCATTTGATGCATATAGATGAAGCCATGTTTTGTTGTTTTTAACTTGTGGATCCATTGTGATTGATTTGCTTTCATTGACTACTAACCATCTAAAATTTGTGTTTCCATTGCCCAAGTTGTACATAAATTAATCATTAATCAACCATTATCTTGTAATCATTGAGTGATACAATCTTCCATTTGTCAAGTCATTGATAGATGGACTTGGGGTTGTATAACTTTCATTGTTTCAAATCTATTGTTAGATGATCAATGATCATCTTCAATACTTTGCATCAGTGATAAGTTATCCCTTGATGCGCCATATTTTGAGTCCTTTGACCTATGGATAGGTAATCCTCAAATGTTTACTTTTGTACATTTAACTAACCACTAACTTTGCTCATCACTAACCATTGTTATTGTGATCTTGTCATTATTATTACCTTTTGATTTATTTTATGTTAATCATATTTCATTGTAATCTATATTCTAGCACTCATTATCATCATCATTGTATATACTCCTCGTGCATGTTTATTACTGTTATTTATTTATTGTCACCATATAATAAAAAAACAACAAAAAAATGATAAATTTATAAGACCAAAAAGATGCATTCCACTTGTAATCAACTTGGACTTAGAGGATTTCACTTAGGACCCTTGCTTGGAGATCTTACCCTTATCTTTTGACGCTATGCCCTAACCCTGGATTTCATCTGTAACTTACATTCTTATTGTAAGAATGACATCATGGCACTACCCTAGAGAGACATGACTATAAGACCATTATCCTTTGTTAGCATAGTTCACTTTTCAGAAACAAAGGCTTTCTCTTTAGCTACCTTACAATGAGACTCTTTACTTTGTTGCTTGGTTACTTTATATATCCATTGTACGTCACCAATTTCACAATCAAAGCAATAAACCCTTGATCCAATGTTAAGCGGAATTTTCATAATCAAACTAAAAAAAATAAAAATACAATTAGTATTGTGTGCCATGAGCCTTAAGTGGTCGGGAATGAGTAAGGATTGAGCTTTCCTGTCCTTACTCTGATTATTTTGGACACAAGACGCTTGGCTTGTTTGTCTAGAATATTAACCTCCACCCATAGACTTTAGTGCAATCTAATCATAAACATTCTTTTCATAAACCCTTTTTCAAGGTAAAAATAACTCAACCCATCAAACTCATTTTTATGCCTTAGGGCATCACATCGAAAACTCTTTTTCAAGGTAAAATCAATCAACCCACAAACACTTTCTACTCTGAAATACGGATCTCTGATTCTTCATCGCTTGATGAATGATACGTCGGCACAAGGGCCACAATTCTTGGCGAGCACAATAATAGAAAACCCAAAATCTCATTATTTAACACACTTCTTTTGAAAATAAAGCAATAAGCATATAAATACCCATGCACACATACAACTTAAATGGTTCCCATGAAGTACCATGGACGTGAGGGGTGCTAATACCTTCCCCTTGCGTAATCGACTTTTGAACCCAATCTCGATTGCGAGACCGATTCTTTATCCTTTCTTTTTATCTTTGAGTGTTTTATCGACTATTTCCCCTATCCTCTCCCAAAGAGGAACTCCAATAAAATTCAGTGGTGACTCTTATGTTTTTCCTTTTCTTTTCAATGAGGCATTCTTTTGTTCAGTCTGTCTAGTTCCTCGCTCTGAAACCCTGGTAGCGACAACAGGAAACTTAAGAAAAGAATGATTAATGAAAAAAAAAAAACAAATGGGAGATAAAGACTCCATTAGTCGTGCTCATAACCCATCTCCATTGTCATGATATGAGAAGTGGAAGAGGACTCGACTAAGACCAAATGGAGAGTACATCTCATATGCCTCAAGAGCAGTTACTGAGAAAATTGTAAGTAGGATTTGTTGTGCATGTGTTATGTGTTATTTAAATTGCTTTGGTAATAATATATATCATCACGTTGTGTAGGATTTGTTAGTTGCATCGACTAGTAAAGTTTCCTTTGTTCCAGAACCATGACATGATATACTGATATAAGCAATCAGAACAGATGAGCATGGTTTGTGTGTTTGTGGTGTTGGATAAGGCGTCGGCCTAATATTATACTATGGTTCGTCATGAAAAAGCACTGAACAAATGCAAAAAGAAAAGATTGACCATTTTAAGAAGATGTTAGAAAACCAAAGGGATTTTTTTGATGAAAAGTTAGATGAGGAGCGGGAAAAATGCACGAAATACGTAGACAAGTTAGAAGAGTTGTATGCGATATGTGAGAATAGTGTTTTATCTAAAATGTGTGTGTATATATATATATATATATATATATATATATATATATATATATATATATATATATATATATATATATATATATATATATATATATATATATATATATATATATATATAATGTTGATTCTGTTTTGTATTCCTGTTATTATTATTCTTATATAGAGAATCAGCGGAACCATCTAACAGTGTACAAATGAAGATGGTGATGATCAATTTCCTGAAAGAATTGTTATACGTGGTGTTAGCACAAAAGGAAGTTGTTCAGTCGCCCCCTCCAGATATCCGTAGTGAGATATTGGCTCCTTCAACAAATGAAATCAACACATTATTCGAACACATTGTGGATGTCGAAGACCTAATTCATATTCAGTTAGAACATTGTCCACGAATATATATCTTTTATTCTGATCTTAAAGACATAAGGGATTTTCTCTTTTGAAATACGTGACTAGACATAGGGATATTACAAGTTTGATGCATATAAGTATATAATATATTGAATATATCATTATGGTACATTTATAGTTTTTGTATTTCCTCACTTATTTTTTGAATTTTGTTTCACTAGGTTTGTATAGAATTAAATAAATAGAATATTTATGGCATCTTGGATCCATATAGTATTCGATGAAAAAATAATGATCCAAAAGAGATTATAGATTACATATCATCACGAATAAGTGAGGGGTAAAAGAATGTTACTTAGCATCATTAATTAATTTGCGAGTAATTTTGAAATTATAGTTTATCTATTATAGTTAGTTTCTATGTTTTGGCATATACTAATTATATATGCTCATGTTTATTCAGTGATCATTGGCAATTGATCATCATATCTCTTAGGATGAATATGATAATTACATTATGTTCCTTACGTTACCCACTTGAACCTAACATGAAACTTATTATTTCTAGGTAGGTTTATGTTTATGAGACTTTTAGTAATATTTTCTTTGAATTTATAATTAGTTTAGCGCGTAATATGTTTAAATCATTTTAAATATACAGTGTTGTACAATGACACTTACTTAAATAATATTAGAAATGTTTAAATTTGTAGACAAGGAGACAATCAAAAGGATACGAGTGTGGGTATTATGTCATGAAACACATGTTAAACATCGATAAATAAAAGTTTTTCTTGTTTGTATGTTGTTATGGTGACCAAATGAGATTTGGGATAAATCCCCTATGGTCACTATAATATCATTTTTTGTTGATTGACATATATTGTTGTAGTATGTTGTTATGAGATTTATTGATGTGAATTGTCATAGGAGCTCAGTGTGTCTATGTGATTTTCCCAGTTTTTGTAAATTCCAATTTCTATAAAATTATATGATTGATCATTTTCCCCTAATTTTACAAAAATTAAGAAAACATAGGAATTTTTATTGAAAAATCAAAAATAGAAAAATGCAGAAAATCGCACGTAGACATAGAAGGAGATTGATCGTCTTATTTCATGCATAACTTGAGTTTCGTAGGTCTGTTTGAGGTGTCGTCAGTTGAGTTAGAAAGCTAATACAATAACATTTATTTTGAAGTGGAAAATTGGATATATGAATGCTACAATAGTAGAAGTTCTCTGGTTTTTATACTAGAGACGAAGTCAATTTAAGTCTTGTGTTGGTCATCATATTTCACGCGTAACTTGAGTTTCATAAGTCTGTTTGAGGTGTGGTCAATTGCTTTATAAAGAGGTTTTAATGGTATTCCAAAATGGATAGGTTCATAATTTTAGCACGGGTATATAACTTTTCGTGCTATTTTGAAGTAAGGAATTTTTTTTTAGATCTTATGCAAGAATTATCGCGATAAGGCTGAATTGGAATGAATAGAACTGGAGTTTTGTAACTCCACTTGAGGCGAAGTTAAATGAGTTTGAAAGAGGGTTTAAAGAAATTTCAAACTGGAGAGTTTCATAATTTTATCATAAGTCTATAATATTTTGTGTTATTTTGAAGTGAGGCAATTTTAGAGTTAAATCTAGAGTTTTGGGAAGCCCTTTAACAATTTAAGGAATTAAACATAAATATAGATAACTTAAAATTAAGTTAGTGATATGTTTTAGAGTTTATTAAGTTAAGGGAGTTAATTTTCTTTTGAGTTTAGAGTTGTTAACATATCTAGTGTTATTTGAGTTTGTATATGTCTAGAGTACTGAGTTAGTGTTGTATTTTGAACTACTAACATGTTTAGAACTGAGTATGAAATGGTTGAGTTAACTATCATATGCTCAATAAGTTGGTTTTATATGGAGTGTTATATGAAATATATTTTTGAGTAGTTTTGAACCAAGTTGTAATCCCTTAGTATCCAATAGAGTTATCTCCTATGAAAGTTGTTAGTAGGGTAATTTTGAACATTTTAGAGCACTTTTGGATACGCTAGAGTCATATTGAGAATTAAGAGTTTTTGTTGATCTGTTTTTGAGTTTTTTGAGAACTCTATTGAGTTATAATGAATATAATAAAATTTTGAGACTTTCTGAGCAATTCTATTGATGTTAGAGTTGTTGAGTAATAATATACCTTTATTCAATTTGATGGTGTAATATAATTATTTAATGAATCTAATTTTGAGATGAGTAATACAATGGTATTACAATGAGACATGTTTATTGGCAAAAAAAAATTATATTTTTGAGATGAGCAATTTTTTGATCTTAGAGTTGTTGAGTTATAATATACCTTTACTCAATTTGATGATGTAATAAAACTATTTAATGAATCTTATTTTGAGAGGAGTCATCCAATGGGGTCCAATGAGGTTATGTCCAGAGAGGAATCGTGACGGTTTCATGTTTAGAGAGGGACATTGTTCAAGAGAACCAGAGACATGCGCAATCACTAACAAACCTCTGACCCTCAAAACTTGGTACGACATGCATATTGATGAAGGAGTTAATGCATTAGCATTTGCATTATAAATTGGATTGTGGTTGTGTGGTTGTCATAATATTATACTTGTTATTGTTATTGTTTACCATCTTGTTGTTAATTTTCATAATAAACATTTGTAAAGTGTATTCTCTCTCCTTCTTGTTATTGTGGTGTCTATGTTTCTCTAGAGTAAAGACAATCTGGTACAAGAGTAGCTGCTTGAGTTAGAGGATGGCGTCAATGTCTCTTTAGCTTCTATCATTGAGTATTAGAGGCGTCACTCTGATATGTAGTATTGGAGATGACTTGTTCATTCTTTATTTGTCGTATGCCTTACTTATGTTGGAGTTTTATTATTTTTTTGGATATTGAGACTTATTTATCGAACTTAATGATTTTCCTCTACTTATTTTTAAATGACTATGTTGTGTTGATGTTTCTATTATATGGTGAAGCATTTGTGACACTCTAATCATGGAGTTTTATTTGAACTATCTTATTAGATGTTGAGTCGGGGATTAGGGTGTTATATAATGGTATCAGAACTTGGTTGGTCCATCCGACCAGAATTTGTGGTTTTTATTTGTTCCCTAGTATGCGATATGTGTGTGAAATACTATAGGTGCTCGTTTGTTTTCTAACCGCTTTCCAGCAAGAGCTAGATTGAAACAAGTGGGGGAAGAGCTTCTGCTTCTCTGAGATGTATCAGTTGTGGATGGTTAGTTCAGTATGCTGCTGATTGCAAGAGTACATGTTTTTGGATGAGGATGTGTTGTTTCCCATTGGTCAAGTTTAGACGTCTTTGAGGGAGGACGACCAAGCGCTTATGGTGTTTGCTTCTGTGAGAATGGATAACGATGTGGTGACTATTAATATGTCGGTGGTGTGTGAAATTCCTGATGTTTTCCCTGAAAATATTTGTGACTTGCCTCTAGAATGTAAAGTTAAGTTCGCCATAGATTTAGTACCTGATACTAAACCTGGGTCGATGGCACCATACTGGATTTCTGCGTCACAGTTGGGTGAACCAAAGAGTCAGTTAGCAGATCTGCTTGAGAAGAAATTTGTCAAACCAAGTGTATCACTGTAGAGAGCTCTAGTGTTATTACTGGATTCCTAGAATCGAAGACCTTATGGATCATTTGGTAGGAGCTTGTGTATTTAGAAAAATTATTTGAGATCATGCTACGATCATATTCAAGTGAAGAATGAAGATCATACCGAACATCTTTGAGTAGTTCTTCAAGTTTTAAAATAGAAGAAATGGTATGCGAAGTTATCCAAATGTGGGTTCTGGTTGCAGGAAGTAAGTTTTCTTGGTCATGTGATTTCTAGTGGTGGGATAGTAGTGGATCCATCCGAAGTAGACGCGGTGCTACAATGGCAGGCTCCTAAGTCAATTACAAAGATCATAAGTTTTTTAGGGTTGGTCGGTTACTACGTAAGGTTTATCGAAGGTTTTTTAAAGATAACTCCGTCGTTTACTCAATTGACTCGAATGGGTCAAGCTTTTCTGTAGGATATCTAGTGTGAATAAAATTTATGAGAACTGAAGAAGAGTTTACAACAATGCCAGTTTTGATATTACCAGACCCGACAAAACCTTTTGTAGTGTATTGCGATGCATTCAATATGGGCTTAGATGGAGTACTTACGCATAATGGACAGGTGGTAGCTTATGTTTCGTGACAACTGAAAATTCATAAGAGGAACTACCCTACCCATGATTTAGAGTTGGCAGTTGTATTATTTGTACTGAAGATATGAAGACATTAATTGTATGGTTCTAGATTCAAAGTATTCAGCGATCATAAGAGTTTGAAATATTTATTTGATTAGAAGGAGCTAAATATGAGATATAAGAGATAATTATAGTTTTGGGAGGACTATAATTTTGGTTTAAATTACCATCCCAATAAAGCCAATATTGTAGCAGATGCTTGGAGTCAGAAGTCATTGCACATATCAACATTGATGGCTAGAGAGTTAGATTTGATCAAGCAATTCAGACACTTGATATTGGTGTATGAGGTTGTAAGACCCTAATTTTGACCCTAAGATACCTCATGGCATCATATCATGGCTCATTGCATTGCCTCAAGGATCATAGCATGTGTGGCTCCTTAAACCTTGGGTTGGGACTTGTGTGAGTGGTTTGAGACCACCAAGCCTGCTTGAATTGTATATTATTGCTTTTCCTATTTTGTTTACTAACCATAAGCACAAAAATATATCACTAACCTTTTTTGTTTTGAAGCTCAAGCAATCATGAGATCCCTTGCTCCTAGGAGGCTCCTAAGCTCAATGAAGTGGCTAGATGAAGATGAAAGCAAGCATGACAATGGTTCCCAAAGCTCTCAATCATCATATATGTCACCCAAGTATCTCAATTTTCCAATTTGATCAAGATAACCCAAAGGGCTTGAGGTTTGTTTCCCAAGGAAACCCTAATTCAACTGTGCATTGATTGTGCCTTCCTCATGAAGCAACCTCAACCTATGATCAAATTCAATCAAGGGAAGTTCTTTCATTCATTATTTTATGCATATATGAGCTTATGTGAGTATCCTCAATCATTCATTCATCAAGATTTGAAGTTTGGCCTTGAGAAGTTGACCAGTCAAGTCATCTAACTAAACTGAGCTCCTTGAGTCCTAATGTTTGACGTGTTTGACAAATGAAGATGACCCCAAGATCAAAACTGTTATTATGAATCATGTGAACAACTTTCATGTTCATAAAAAATCCATTTGAGACTTGGAAGGTCATCATTAATTTCAAAACATTATAGGTCATTTTTACTGAAACCCTAATTTTAGGTCAACTTCCCAAAGACCTAACTTCTTCATTTTTTATGATTCTAAGGTGATACCAATTGCATTGGAAATATTAAGGTGTCTAATTCAAATGTTATGTTGGACAAATTTTCATAATCCTAAAAGAAACACATGTGATAATACAAAACATTATAGGTCACTTTGGACCAAAACCATTGAATTTGAAAAATGTCCAACTTCAAGTGCCCATAACTTTCTCATCAAAAATCCAAATGATGCAAAATTTAAGTCTAAATTTATCACCTTGAAATGATATACGACTTTGATGTTGAAGGTTTTTCCATTTAAGGCTTGCATCATTGAAACATATGGGCTTGAAGTTGGTCACTTTTGGGGAAAAATTTCAAAGGAAACCTATACATGTTTTGTACCTCAAACTTCAAGGCCAGTTTTCACAAATTTCCAAACTCCAAGTGGATTTTTGCCCAACATAACTTTTGTTCCTTATTCAAAATGCTTTCCAACCATTACTCATACCACCATGTTGGATTTTCTATGTGTGACTTTCGAAGAGGTGAATGTTTATGACCAAATATGCAATTCACTTTGTAACTTGATGCATAAGCTAACATCAGGCCTTTTTCACGTCCAACCCATCTCCAAATGATATCAGCATGCAATTCCAATCAATTTTGGGCATCACATGTGCCTGTACAGGCCCATGCATGGAGGACCCAATTCTCATGCACACGAGTAAATCACTTGCTTGCATCCATTTCAGTTATAAATACATGCTCTCCCTTATTCAAAAATCAACCTTATGGTGATCTGAAGCTCTGCTGAAATCAAAACCTAACCTCACTCAAAGGAATTCCAATTTTTGTTTCTCAAATTCAAGCTTGAATTTCAACACAATCAGTTGATCTTCAAGTCTTATTCCTTAGCCTTGCATTCATATCACATCTCAAGATCAAATTGGAAGCAAAAGTTTGAAGGAATCGTGTTGTTCAAAGCTGCTCTTCAAAGGTATAACACCAAACTATTTTGATCTAAAGCTTGCTATACAATGTGAATTGCTTGTGTTTAAACTGTTTTCTGAAGTCCTCGAGCAAGAGGCAGGCCAATGGTGGTTTTGATTTCATGATTTGAAGCATTTCAGTTTGCATACCTGGATTTTCAAGCTCAGATTTCTCACTTAATAGAAACAGTGAGCATAATCCAAGGTTACAGGGGTGATGTACATCACCCTAGCTTCACTTTGGTACCACGTTTGTTTATTTTCATTAAAGTTTCAAAACCTGCGCGTGGTGGCCGGAAGTTGTTTGCTGGCCGGAGAAGATGGTGGTTTCCACCACCATCCCCACGTGGATGACTCTGAGCCCTTGGATGATGCTTCAATGATCTAATCGTGACCATGCTTTCTATTGACTTATTTTAATTCACTTTTTTTTGCGCTTAACTCATGACCATGGTACTCCAGCGCCTCTGAGCCATTGGATAACGCCACATCATTTAATGAAGTCAATACAACGCTCTTGGTTTTTTGCTATTTTCTATTTTCTGTTTTATTTTCTTTTAATTCCTTTTTATTTCAAAAATTCATAACTATTTTATTTGGAGTCACAAAAATATGAGACCAACACTAAAATTTTTCTTGAAAAATCTAGTTTCATAATCTAATTTTTAATTATTTTTGTGACTTCATTTAATATTTTTTGTGAATTATTTTGTTTTTAATAGTTTTTAATTCATTTTAAATACTTTTTGATATCCAAAAATTCCAAAAAATATTTTCTTAACACATATGGATCATGATAAGTCTATGAAAATAGTCTCATCGATTTCTTAATTGATTTGAGATTTATTTGAGATTTTAATTCATTTGTGTTATTTTTCATTGTTTTTAATTGTTTTAAAATAGTTTCTGTTTTCAAAAAATATTGAGAAAATTTGTCAAACCTTGTTTGACCATGTTAGACCTATGATGATTCAATTGGACTTGTTGAAGTTGATTTGAATTGAATTTGAGGTTGGATCATATTTTGTCCATTTTAATTTTGCATTTATTTTTAATTCCAAAAATCCAAAAAAATATACTTGACTTGTTGACTTCTAATCTTCATTTCTCTTCTATTTTACATTGGTTGATGATGATTTGATTCACATTTGATCATTGTGTTTTGATTATTTCATTTGAATTCTCCTTTTATCCATTTCATTTCATCTTCATCTTCTTCTTTTTATTTTGGCCAATGAGTTAATGATTTGTGGTTGGTCTTGGCATGTGAGAAGCTTAACCTTCTTTGATCTAAATCAAACTCAACTTGATCAAAGATCAAGTGAGTTGCTTTGTGTCCGAGATAGGTTGCTTCTTGGCCAAGCAAAAAACCTAAAGTACATACAAGGCTTTCCCTCTTTTCTTTTGGCATGGCAAGTTGTAGGAGCTTGGCTTACTAGTCATGATCTCTAACTTGTGTTTGTTTTCCTATAGTTTTATTGACCGGCCTCAGATAGGTGTGACTACTACATTAGTCCACTTACGATTGCTTAACATAGCGCTAAATTATCTTATGACACACTAACATAACCACTAACTACTAATTTTAATTCAAGCATCTAATTTCTTGCAATTTACTTTAATGCATTTTATTTCTTGCTCATTTATTCATATTGCTTTTTTACTTTGCTCACTTGAGCTCATATTTTATGTTTATGTCATTTTCCTTTTGCTCATTTGAGCTCATTATTGTATATAAATATATTGTTGCTTTGTGTTTTTTTTGTCTTTGTTTATGTGAACCCAATGCAAAAAGGAGAAAGGACTTAGAATTAGGACCTTACATATGCTTAAAGGAGTTCAAGAGCACCTAGGCCTCATGCCTTTAGAATGCTAAAATTGTTGAAGAGCAACTAGGCCTCATGCCTTTAGAATGTTAAATCTTAAAGTTGACTTCAAAGGACCCCTAATCTAAACTTATTCTTTGTCCATTCCTCTTATTGTGTTGTGAACTTTTTGATTGTTTGTTCTTGTGTGATAGGGATTCCATCTTGAGATAGTAAGAAGGACCATTGTCATGAATAGCCAAGTTAAGAAAGATAAGCCAAATGGAGATCCTAGGAGCTTGAATATAATATTTGTTTTGATATCTTGAGTGATTGCTAAGTCCAAAGGAAAGGAGCATCTTGAATCATCTTTATGATCTCAAGAAAAGGAACTCCAAGGGTTTTATCTCTTCTCTTATCTTTGCATGTTTAGGACTAGCCCTTCCCTTCTTCTCTCCACTCTAACCCAAGCCAAACTCATTTTGTGCAAACTTTGACTTTGTTTCAAACTAGAAACATAGGCCTTATGCCTTTGATTTTTCAAACTCTTTTCATTAATACTCATTATGAATAAACCTTAATTCAACTTTGACCTCATTTTATGAATACTTCTAACTTGTAAATACAACTCACTTCAAGTTGTTTTTGTGGTTCCAATGGCCACCTTTGCTAAAACTTTTCATAAACATTAGCCATAAGTTTGAGTTATCATAGTGGTTGATGTAAACCTCGCCTTATCCTTAGTGATTGGACTATAAGTCTTCCATACTTATTATAGGGTTAACCCCTCATTAGTATGTTGAAGCCCTCCTCACATGATGGATTGTTGGTTTAGGTTGAGTTTTCTCCCTTTGATAACAAAAGACCTTAAGGCTTTTGATCAAATCAATTCACCAATCTTTGAGATTTTTACCCCGAACTACGAGGTTTTGATCCTACCTTTGTGATGGTACGTAGGCAATGGGTGTATCCATTCAAACAACAAAATTGTAAATACAATGTATATTCTTTTCTCATCTCCCCAATCATGTTTGCACAAGTCTTTTCACAAATACCAACCTACAATGCACACTTGCAAAAAGGGTTCCCTTAGAGTACTAAGGATGTTTTGGGTGCTTAAAACCTTCCCATTTCATAACCAACCCCCTTACCCAGATCTCTGACATTTTTATTAGTTTTTGATTTGATAAAACTTCTTACTTGGTTTTTGTTCGCTTTTTAACCTTTCCTTTGGATAAATAAAAGTGCGGTGGCGACTCGAATTGTATGTTTACTTTTGATTTAGTTAATAAATCATAAGGTAACGAATACCCCGCTACAGAAAAGTGGCAACTCTACTGGGGATAGTCTCCAGTGGGTTTAGCCTACTTTTTATTTGTTGTATTGTATGTTTATATTTATTTGGGACATATTTTTTGTGCAAATTTGGGATGACTGTATTATTTGTAATGTATGAATTGCTTGATATATCATTTGCTTGTATGCTTAGTGGTCTCTTGTGAGATAAGTTCTATACCTGAACTCCAGTGCACTTATGATAGGAGAATGACATAGTCTTGTTAACTTGTGTAGAGTTATTCATTACCAAGTTGACTTGCAAGTCCATTCACTTGGTGGAGGTCTTGTTGGAATCAATAATGTCACACGAGTAGTCGTGGTTAGGCATTACTCTTTCCAATAGGAACCCTAGAAGCCAAGGACCTTAGATTACCTAGCCTATCTTGGCCTATTTTAGGACGTAGTGTGAAGGTCGTTCAAGTGTAAGATTTAATACGATTGTTACGCGATACTACACTCATAAGAGTCTCTTTTTAGAATATTTTTGGAATACGAGTAGTCATTTTATCCGATAATATCCGAAAGATGAGATGATGACTATGGGAACCTCTTTAGAACATGATTGTCAGGTTTAACCATAGTACACTCCCTTTGGGTGGTTCTTAACCGAGACTCCATGCTCGTGACTTACAACAAACCCTTGATTCGCGGTTGATCCGTTCTCGTATATCTTCAATATCAATGGAACTTGGGTGTTGATAAGGTGTAAACCATAATCCACCAAAATAGATGATTGATATTGAGGATGACCTGAGCCATTCCGTGACCTTTGTACGGTGTGACTTGCTTGATCCTTGAGTGTGATTGTTGCATCCATGCATTCATGCATTCATTTGCATTCATATCATCAACAAGAAAATTTTCAAGGAACTTAAGAGGTCTATTTGCAAATTTTCAGACATGGATAAGCAAAGAAGGAACACGAAGAAGTACGGTTTCAAACAACCCGACTTGAAAGAGTTAAGGAGCTTGACATCTTATGTATTAGATCTCTTGGAGTTCAAAGCTCGCCATGGGAAGCTTCTGTCTATTCTTTCTACTCAGGTGGATGAAGGTCTAATGAGTGTGTTGGTGCAGTTCTACGATCCTCTGTATCGTTGCTTCACTTTTCTGGATTTCCAGCTTTTGCCTATGCTTGAGGAGTATGCCTATCTGGTGGGTATACCTATCTTGGATCAGTTTCCGTTCAGTGGTTTGGAGAGGGTTCCTTCTTCCCAAGAGATTGCTGACATGCTTCATATAGATGTATCTGAGATTGTTGCTCATATGACTACCAAAGGTGGAATTCAAGGTCTCCCATCTGATTTTCTCATTACCCAAGCTACTTTGTTTGGAAAGGCCATGAGTGAATACGCCTTTGAAGCCGTATTTGTACTTCTCATCTACGGACTAGTGTTATTCCCCAACATCGACAACTTTGTGGATGTGAACGCTATTAGGATTTTCTCTACTCTTAATCCTATTCCGACTCTGTTGGGTGACACTTATTTCTCTTTGCATATAAGGAATGCAAAGGGTGGTGGATCCATTGTGTGTTGTCTGCCTCTGTTGTACAAGTGGTTTATTTCGCACTTGCCTCAGACACTCGCCTTCAAGGAGAACAAGGGATGTCTACGGTGGTCTACGAGACTTATGTCTCTCACTAATGATGATATCTTTTTGTATAACCGTGTATATGACGTTGTCTAGATTATTGACTCTTGTGGTGAATTCTCCAATGTGCCTCTTCTTGGTACATGTGGTGGGATTAACTACAACCCTATTTTGGCTCGCCGTCAGCTTGGGTTCCCCTTAAAGGATAAACCTAACAACATTTTGTTGGAAGGTGTGTTCTTTCAAGAGGGTAAAGATCCCCAGAACTTGAAGGGCAGGATGGTCCGCGCCTGGCGCAAGGTTTATAGGAAGGGAAGGAAGGAGCTTGGTCCAAAGAATTGCATTGCTTTGGAACCCTACACCTCTTGGGTGAGGAAGAGAGCGCTTGAGTATCGCATGCCCTATGACTATCCGAGACCTACCCCTATGGTTATGGTTGGGCTTTCAACCCTCTCTAACCAAGGTGTAGAGGAGTTGAGAGATGAAGACCGTTCGCGTGCTTGGGTTCGTGAGCGAGAGGAACTACTTCAGCAGCTCAGAGATAAAGATGCAGTGATAGAATTTCTAGAGCATCAGTTTATTGATGAGCCTGATGATGTGGTTACTTCTCTTCTTCCTCAGTCATCCAAGTTCTGGAAGAGGAAGTATGATCGACTCGCCAAGGAGAAGGCAGATATGGAAGCAGCCTATGAGAGAGAGGTGAAGAGGCTTCGTGCAGCTTATCTTCCGGTCTCGAGAGCTTTGGACGATTGTTTCTAGGGCTCCATAGGATGTTATTTCTCCTTTCCTCTTGTATTGTATGTGGTTACCAAAACTATACTTCTTCATTGGTGTAAAAAAATTTCTCCAAATATTATTGCTATGAGTATTCCATATATGTCTTAAAAGATTAATATTTCCAAATATTTGCAAATAGATCTCTATGAAGTTCCTCTGATTAAAAATAAATCATATGCACAAACATTGCATGCATCATATGCATAAGCAGGTTTTGTTCAGCTCAGTGGTCTAACTCTTTGCTCTTCATTTATTTTGAAGACAAGCTAACGCATCGGTATAACACGAGAGCCAATCTTCCAAGACTGATAGAGCATCTAGAGCAAGAGAACCGGGAGCTGAAGGATGAGATAGCTAGGTTGACTGCCATGATGGAGTCAGTGCTAGCTGCCCAGAGCCAATCGTCGCCAACTCCTGCAACTCCTCCCGCGAGGACAGTTATACCTGAGGTAGTTTCCTCAATTGTGCCTACCGCAACAGCTCATTTTGCGCCTACTATGCTAGCCGGGTTCCCCTGAGGGATGCCCGCCAACTTTGTGCCTGAGGGTTTTGCTCCAACTCTCGCTTCTCTGCCGACATCTAGCCCGGTCCTTGCTGTGCCACCTCCCGTTGTGCACGCTTTACCAAGAGTTGAAGATGCCATTTACCATTCTGAGCCATCTGAGGGCCCAGATGTTTATGAGAAGATGGAAGAGATGAAAGACCAATTCCTTGAGTTGCGCAAGGAACTGAAGACTCTGAGGGGTAAGGACCTCTTTGGTAAGAATGTTGTTGAGTTGTGCCTTGTGCCCAACGTCAAGATCCCTGTTAAGTTCAAAGTACCTGACTTTGAGAAATACAAGGGAAACACATGCCCTCTCAGCCATCTTGTGATGTATGCTCGCCAGATGTCAACGTAAACTGACAATGATCAGCTTCTTATCCACTACTTCCAGGACAGTCTGTGTGGTGTCGCGCTTCGATGGTACATGGGTCTGGATAGTGCGAACATCCGCTCCTTCAACGATCTTGGCAAAGCTTTCGTCAAGCAATACAAATACAATGTGGATATGGCTCCTGATAGGGACCAGCTGAGGGTAATATCCCAAAAAGAGAAGGAGACTTTCAAAGAGTACGCCTAGAGATGGCGTGAGTTAGCAGCTCAGATAGTGTCACCCCTTGAAGAGAAATAAATGACAAAGATCTTTTTGAAGACTTTGAGTTCTTTCTATTATGAGAGGATGATTGCTAGTGCTCCCTCGGACTTCACCGAAATGGTGAACATGGGAATGAGGCTAGAGGAAGGAGTCCATGAAGGACGTCTGTCTAAATATGAAGGCTCTTCAGCAAAGAGATATGAGGGCTTTACGAAGAAGAAGGAGGGAGAGGCACATTCTGTGTCTTCCCATATCAAGAGAAGACCCTATGTGAAGAGGAAGAACGTGCGCACCACTGTCAACCAACACCAGGTGGCTCATATTGCACCTGCCTTTAGATAAGTGCATCATCAACAACAGCAACAACATCGTCAGCAACAGCAGGCCTACCAGCCTCGAAACAACAATAACACCAGCACCAACTACGATAGGAAGAGGGTCACTTTTGATCCAATTCCAATGACCTAGGCTAAACTCTATCCGTCTTTGATTGATAGAAAATTAATTACTCCACGTGACCCTCCTGCTGAACCGACTAACCCTCAGTGGTGGTATAAGCCTGAATTACAATGTATATATCATTTCGGTGCTCCCGGACATGATGTGGAGAATTGCTATCCCCTGAAGACCAAGGTGCAAAACCTTGTGAGAAGTGGGATTTTGTTTTTCGAGGACGTAGGTCCTAATGTCAAGGAGAACCTATTGCCCGAGCATGGGAAAGCTGCTGTGAATATGGTCCAGGGTTGCCCTGGCAAATATAAAGTCATGTATGTCAATGATATCAGGCAATCTTTGGTCGAGATGCACAGACTGTTGTATGGATACAGTCATTATGAGCATGACCATGACAGGTGTCAGGTGTGTACTGTCAACGAAAGAGGATGCCGACAAGTTAGGAAGGACATCCAAGAGATGTTGGATCAGGGTATGATCGAGATACTTCAGAATCGTAATGAGGATGAAGTTGATGTTATTTCTCCTGTTTTCAGAATACCAGAGTCTGTTGTCATCAAATACGATGGCAGCAAGAAGAAGGTATCTCCCTTTCTTAGTGATTGGACTATAAGTCTTCCATACTTATTATAGGGTTAACCCCTCACTAGTATGTTGAAGCCCTCATCACATGGTGGATTGTTGGTTTAGGTTGAGTTTTCTCCCTTTGATAACAAAAGACCTTAAGGCTTTTGATCAAATCAATTCACCAACCTTTGAGATTTTTACCCCGAACTACGAGGTTTTGATCCTACCTTTGTGATGGTACATAGGCAATGGGTTTATCCATTCAAACAACAAAATTGTAAATACAATGTATATTCTTTTTCATCTCCCCAATCATGTTTGCATAAATCTGTTCACAAATACCAACCTACAATGCACACTTGCAACAAGGGTTCCCTTAGAGTACTAAGGATGTTTTGGGTGCTTAAAACCTTCCCATTTCATAACCAACCCCCTTACCCAGATCTCTGACATTTTTATTAGTTTTTGATTTGATAAAACTTCTTACTTGGTTTTTGTTCGCTTTTTAACCTTTCCTTTGGATAAATAAAATTGCGGCGGCGACTCGAATTATATGTTTACTTTTGATTTAGTTAATAAATCATAAGGTAACGAATACCCCGCTACAGAGGTGACTACTGATAGTGTGAGATTAGGCATACTAAAGCTCACTAGTGGTTTTCTTATGATATTAGAGAGAATCGGAAGCTAGATGTAGCTTTGGTTGACCATCTATCAACAATTAACCAAAGTGAAGATGAAGAAGAGTGGACGAGAATGGGATTTTGAAGTTTCGGAATAGAGTTTGCGTACTTGATGTGTCGGAACTTAAGAAGACGATTTTGGAGGAGAGTCACATAAGCAGTTTGAGTATTCATCCCAGGGCTACTAAAATGTACCAAGATCTCAAGAAGATGATTTGGTAGGCAGGGATAAAGAGAGATGTTGCACAATTTGTTTATTCATGTTTAGTTTTCCAAAAGTCAAAGATTGAGCATCAAAAGTCATTTGGATGATGCAACCATTGGATATCCCTTAATGAAAGTGGGATATTATTTCTATGGATTTGTGACTGGGTTGCCAAATACTCCTAAGGGATTTGACATGATTTGGGTGATTGTGGATAGACTAACTAAATCGACACATTTCATCCCGATTAAGATTGGCTTTTCATTGTAGAAGTTGGCTGAGATTTATATTGTTATGGTTGTGAAGTTGCATGGTATTTCGTCAAGTATTATTTCCGACAGAGACCCAAGATTCACGTATAAGTTTTAGGAGGGTTTGCAGGAGGCTTTGGGTACTAAGTTGAGACTGAGTTCTACCTATCATCCACAAACTGATGGTCAGACTAGGAGGACTATCCAATCTCTATAGGATTTATTGAGGGCTTGTATCTTAGAGGAAGGAGGTTCTCAGGACATTTTTTTGCCATTGGTCAAATTTACGTACAATAACAACTATCATTCTAGTATTGAAATGACATCATTTGAGGATTTGTATGGAAGAAGGCGTAAGACTCCTTTGTGTTGGTATGAGTATGGAAAGAGTATTGTACTTGGACCAAATATTATATAGTAGACTACTGAGAATGTGAAGATGACCCAAGAAAAGATGAATGCGTCGTAGAGTAGGCAAAAGAGTTACCATGATAAGCGGAGGAAAGCTCTTGAGTTCCGAGCAGGTGATCATGTATTTTTTAGAGTCACTCATATGACCGGTGTTGGATGAACACTAGAAGCTTACTCCTTGTGTCGTTGGTCCATATTAGATTACCTAACAAGTTAGATTTGTTGCCTACAGGGTGGCCTTGTTGTTGGTGTAAGCCCTAGAGGCCAATACTTTTGGTACTTGTATCGAATTATTTATTAATAATAAAAGGAATTGTAGGTGTTTAATTGGCTGCATTATATGGTAAAACACTAATGTCTTGACTGATGTCATGACATGTATATGTGACTACATTGTAGTTACTGCAGGACTAGCTAACACAGGATTATTGAATGTTGTGACATTCATACCTGTCAACAGATACTAAGGAACAGAAGTTCTGTTAGAACTTAGTATTCATTTGCAGTCTGGTTATCAAGGAAGAACCAGACCTGGCATAAGGCCTACTGACTGAATGTCAAACTGGATGTTGTGACATTCATCATTGACAGCAGCTACTGAAGATTAGGCAGAGTGGTGTTCTGCTATACTTCAGCATAAAACTTAGTTTGTTCTTCAAGAGAATAACAGAACTAACTCAAGGCCAAATGTATAAATGTTAAGTTGGACACTTTGACATTTATTAATGTAAGCTGTTACTGTAGTATGGTCATTTTGATCATGTACAGGTCAGCAAATTGTACAGTCTGTTTTCTGGAAAAACAGACTCAGCATATGGACCTTGATGTCAAGCTGAATGTCGTGACATTCGTGCCTGACAGCATATGCTAAATTGTAGGTTGTTCAGTTTTCTGTTTCAGCTTTTTCTCAGGCTATTCTTTAGGGATTCAACAGCTGAGAGAAAATCCAGGAAATCAACAACCAAGCTACATTCAATGAACCTAACAAATAGCCTATTTGTTAGCAACCTAAATGTTGAATTTGAGGGAACTTGTGTGACCTAAAATTCAGGAAAATACAGGTGCAAAAGCCCAGGTGCTGCAATATAAAAAGGAAGGCATTCCTCCATTCACTTTCGGGGATTTTGAAGCGTGAAGAGTCAGTGTGTCCATCATACTTCACTGCTGTATTTTGTGAGTCTTGTATTAGACGTATCTTGTAAGCCAAGCCATTATCAAGTAGATGATTGCTTTGGCATAGGGTGTTCATTGAGTTGTAAGTGTTGTGTCACTCAAAGCTTTTAAGCGTGAGTGCTGTGTATCTTGATTTAAGCTGTGAAGCATAATCAAGAGTTGTTTTTGAAGTGTGACTTCAAAGTGTCTTTAATATCACTGAGGTGATTGAGGGGGAGTGAGTAGGAACTCTGATCTTAGGTTAAGATTGAAATTGCATTGGGTAGGGATTAAGTGATAAGTTGTAAACGGGTGAGTTTAGCTTTGAATTGATACTACTAATAGTGGATTTCCTCCCTGGCTTGGTAGCCCCCAGATGTAGGTCATGTTGGACTGAACTGGGTGAACAATTACTTGTGTTATTTACTGCACTTACTGTTAAGTTCTGCATAATCCCTGTCTGTGCAGAATTGGATGTCTTAACAACCAGTGTGACATCCAAAGTCTGATAACTAGAATTTCAATTGGCATCAGAGCAGGCACCCTGCCTGTGAAGTTCTGGGTGAGATCTAGGGAAGTTACTTTCTAGTACCATGGACAAGGATTTAGGACACTCAAACAGACCACCCATGTTGGATGGATCTAATTATGATGACTGAAAGCCTCGCATGATAGCCTTCTTAAGGTCTCTAGACAGCAAAGTCTGGAGAGCTGTCAATAAGGGATGGGAACATCCAACGAGGACTGATGAAGATGGAGTCAGTGTGCAGATTCCCGAAGAAGATTGGGACAAGGAACAAGAGGCATTAGCTCTTGGAAACTCCAAAGCCTTGAATGCACTGTTCAATGGAATCACTAAGAACATCTTCAGGCTGGTGCACCATTGTGAACTAGCTAAGGAAGTTTGGGATACCCTCAAGGTAACTCATGAAGGTACTTCCAAGGTGAAGATGTCCAAACTTTAGATGTTGACAACCAAGTTTGAAAATCTGAGGATGAAAGAGGATGAGACTATTCATGACTTTCACATGAATATTCTTGAAATTGCAAACACCTCTGGTGGACTAGGTGAGAAAATGACTGAAGAGAAACTTGTAAGAAAGATTCTCAGGTCCTTGCCTAAGAGGTTTGCTATGAAGGTCACTGCCATAGAGGAGGCTCAGGACATCAGCAATATGAAGGTAGATGAGCTCATTGGTTCTCTCCAAACCTTTGAAATGGGCTTAGGTGAGTATGCTGAGAAGAAGAAAAGCATAGCCTTTATATCAAATGCTGAAGAGGAGTCAGAAGAAGGATATACAGGAGGTGATGAAAGTATATCAGAAGCCTTAGCCATGCTTGGGAGGCAATTCAACAAGTTCATGAAGAAGATTGATCAAAGAGGTAGACCTAATGTCAAGAACATCCCGTCTGACATTAAGAAAAGATCAACTTCTGAGGAGAAGTTCAACCATGGGAAGGGAATCCAGTGTCATGGCTGTGAAGGGTATGGACACGTCAGAGCTGAATGCCCTACTTACCTCAAATTGCAAAATAAGGGGCTAGCTATCACATGGTCTGAAGGAGATTCTGAAAGTGAATCTGAAGGAGAATCTGCCAAACATGTCACTGCACTAACCAGTGTGTGTGTCTCAGAAGATGACACAAGTGCAGATGAGCTGACATTTGATGAACTTGCTGCAGCATATAAGAAGTTGTGTACCACCAGTGCAGAAGTGCGTGCACAAGGAGAAAAGCAGAAGAAACTCATCAAGGAACTGGAAGATGAGAGACAGAAGCAACTGTCTGCCATAGAGGGGCTAAATGATGAGATAGCCCTTCTGACCTCCAAGCTGAACCAGATGACCAAATCCATCAGAATGATGAATAAGGGAACTGACACCTTGGAAGAAATTCTAAAGGTGGGACAGCAGTCTGGAACCAAATCTGGGCTAGGATTTGGAAAAAGAACTGAACACAAACGCCCAAAGGCTAGAGTTCAGAAGTTCAAACAGATGTCAAAGCCAATGTCTCAACATCAAGGAGCTAGGATGAATGATCATCAGAAGAGGAAATACCAGAATTGGAGGTGTCACCACTGTGGCAGGCTTGGTCATATAAAAGCCTTCTGCTACTGGATTCATGGCTTCCCTAACAGAGCCTCACCTGTCAGACCTAAGCATAAAACACGTAAGCGATGTGTTCCCATTAAGAAGCAACAATGGTATGCTAGGATAGCACACACTGCCCTAAGGGCTTCTTCCAGAGAAGACTGGTACTTTGACAGTGGATGCTCAAGACATATGACTGGTATGGAAAATCTACTGGTAGATATTCAACCTCACACCACCAGCTATGTGACTTTTGGTGATGGTGCCAAAGGAAAAATAAGAGGTGTGGGCAAACTGGACTGTTCTGGAGTGCCAAAACTGAACAATGTGTTGTTAGTAAGAGGACTAACTGCAAACCTCATCAGCATAAGTCAGCTGTGTGATCAAGGTTTTCATGTTCAGTTTACTAAGGAGCTGTGCATTGTGACAAATGGTGACAATCAGGAAGTTATGAGAGGAACCAGGTCCAAAGACAACTGCTACCTGTGGGAACCTGATCTCTCTAACTTTTCCACAACATGCTCCTCAGCCAAGGAAGAACAGGAGGTGAAGCTGTGGCATAGAAGACTTGGACATCTCCACTTACGGGGAATGAAGAAGATCATATCCAAGGAAGCAGTCAGAGGAATGCCAAAGCTTCTGATTGATGAAGGAAGAGTCTGTGGAGAATGCCAAATGGGCAAGCAAACCAAGATGTCACACCCAAAGCTGGGACATTCCACAACCTCCAGAGTTCTGGAGCTGCTGCACATGGACCTAATGGGACCTATGCAGGTTGAAAGTCTTGGTGGGAAGAAGTATGCCTACGTGGTGGTTGATGACCATTCCAGATACACGTGGATAAGCTTCATCAGAGAGAAGTCAGATACATTTGATGTCTTCAAAGATCTGTGCATAAGACTTCAAAGGGAAAAGGACAATTGTGTGGTCCGGATTAGAAGTGATCATGGTACTGAATTCAAGAATTCCAAGTTTGATGAGTTTTGCTCATCTGAAGGAATAAGCCATGAGTTCTCCTCCCCTATAACTCCTCAGCAGAATGGAATAGTTGAAAGAAAAAATAGAACTATTCAAGAATCTGCCAGAGCAATGATTCATGCAAAGAAGCTCCCTATGCACTTTTGGGCTGAAGCAATGAATACCGCGTGCTATGTTCACAACAGAGTCACCTTGAGAAAAGGAACCTCCTCCACTCTGTATGAAATATGGAAGGGCAGAAAACCCACTGTGAAGTACTTTCATATTTTTGGAAGTAAATGCTACATTCTCACAGATCGTGAACAGAGAAGGAAGCTAGATCCCAAAAGTGATGAAGGCGTATTTCTGGGATACTCCACTAACAGCAGAGCCTATAGAGTGTTCAACTACAGGACCAATGTCCTGATGGAGTCCATAAATGTCATTGTGGATGATAAAGAGGAAGGAACCGATGTCATGGAGGATGTTGAAACATTCCTTGACAGTCCAACTGACAGTCCAGTCAAGCCTGAAGAAGTACAGGAACCTTCTCCTGAATGTGAAGTAGAAGCACCCACCAAAGTGCCATCTATCAGAATTCAGAAAGACCACCCTAAGGATCTTATCATAGGGGATCCCACAAGTGGTGTAACTACCAGGTCAAGAGGAATAAACTCAAATTCCTGCTTTGTTTCCAAGGTTGAACCAAAGAATGTGAAAGAAGCCCTGACTGATGAATACTGGATCAGTGCCATGCAAGAGGAACTCGAGCAGTTCACAAGGCATGAAGTATGGGAGCTGGTTCCAAGACCTGAAGGGTCCAACATCATTGGTACCAAGTGGATCTACAAAAACAAATCTGATGAGAAAGGAGTAATTACTAGAAATAAAGCAAGACTAGTAGCTCAAGGATACACTCAAGTTGAAGGAGTAGACTTTGATGAGACATTTGCTCTTGTGGCTAGACTTGAGTCCATCAGATTGCTGTTGGGGGTAGCATGCATCCTGAAGTTTAAGCTGTTCCAAATGGATGTGAAGAGTGCATTCTTGAATGGCTACCTGAATGAAGAAGTCTATGTGGAACAACCCAAAGGGTTCTGTGATCCTAACCAACCTGAGCATGTATACAAGTTGAAGAAAGCCTTGTATGGGTTGAAGCAAGCACCCAGAGCTTGGTATGAAAGGTTAACCGAATTTCTGACCTCAAATGGATACAGAAAGGGTGGCATAGATAAAACCTTGTTTGTGAAGGATGAAGAAGGCAAAATCATGATAGCTCAAATCTATGTTGATGATATAGTCTTTGGTGGAATGTCAGAACAAATGGTTAAAAAATTTGTTCACCAGATGCAGTCTGAGTTTGAAATGAGTCTAGTGGGAGAACTGACCTATTTCCTTGGAATGCAAGTAAACCAAATGGAGGACTCTATGTTTCTCTCCCAAAGCAAGTATGCCAAGAACATAGTTAAGAAGTTTGGTATGGATCATGCCAGGCACAAGAGGACTCCTGCTCCTACTCATCTGAAGTTAACCAAAGATGATGGAGGGCCTAGTGTTGATCAATGCCTGTACAGAAGCATGATAGGTAGTCTGCTGTATCTAACTGCAAGTAGACCTGACATTTCCTATGCAGTTGGAGTGTGTGCCAGATACCAAGCAGAGCCCAAGGTGAGCCACTTGAATCAAGTCAAAAGGATTCTCAAGTACATCAATGGGACGTGTGACTATGGGATGCTGTATTCACATGGGTCTAAGCCTGTCCTATCTGGGTACTGTGATGCTGATTGGGCTGGAAGTGCTGATGACAGAAAAAGCACATCAGGTGGATGTTTCTTCTTAGGAGAAAACCTCATATCGTGGTTCAGCAAGAAGCAGAACTGTGTCTCTCTGTCCACTGCAGAGGCTGAATACATAGCTGCTGGAAGCAGTTGCTCCCAACTGGTTTGGATGAAACAAATGCTCACTGAGTATAATGTCACTCAAAATGTTATGACATTGTTCTGTGATAATCTCAGTGCCATCAACATCTCCAAGAATCCCATCCAACATAGCAGGACCAAACATATTGACATTAGGCACCACTTCATCAGAGATCTGGTGGAAGACAAGGTGATCACTTTGGAACATGTAGCCACGGATCTTCAACTGGCTGACATATTTACAAAGGCTCTGGATGCTACTCAGTTTGAAAACTTAAGGAGCAAACTGGGAATATGTCTCTCTGAGACCTTATAGCAACCATTGATGTTTGGGATAAATTGTTTAATATCTCTGACTATTAAATAATTTGTACTAGGCTATGATTGGTCAACAGATCATAGCTATGTTGCTTGCAACAAGGGTGGATACAAGAGGGTAAGGAGACATCCTACAGAGAGAAGGCCACTGTACCTGCAGGAGTTCAAGGATGCTGTTCATGCAGGAGTGGTTCTGGATGTCAGAAACAAAATCATGGCATCTGATATGGTGGTACCTACTGTAAAGCAAAAAGTGGGTGATCACTTCATCGAAGCTGTGAAGCAAGATCAAGTGGATGTTAACTTGGTTGAAACTGTGAAGTAAAACCAAGTCTGGACTCTGTCATTGTGCTCTGACTATGTTGTTGGCTTTGGCAACATTTGTGACAAAAAGGGGGAGTAATAACCACCAATACCCCTGACAAACAGAGTGGGTCTCTACAACAGACTCTCATGACAGATCTGAAGATTCCCCCCCTGCAGCTGATGTTGAAGTTTAGGTGCAACTTCTAATATGTGTGTGCTGCTATGTGAAGTTTTTATTTAACTTCCATGTGTGTGAGTGTGCTGCCACTCTGAGTGTATTAGCTAGTAGTATTCCGCTGCCATGAACTCTGTTATGGGGATCAAAGTGTTTTAGCCAAAAATTTGCCAAAGGGGGAGTTTGTAGGTGTTTAATTGGCTGCATTATATGGTAAAACACTAATGTCTTGACTGATGTCATGACATGTATATGTGACTACATTGTAGTTACTGCAGGACTAGCTAACACAGGATTATTGAATGCTGTGACATTCATACCTGTCAACAGATACTAAGGAACAGAAGTTCTGTTAGAACTTAGTATTCATTTGCAGTCTGGTTATCAAGGAAGAACCAGACCTGGCATAAGGCCTACTGACTGAATGTCAAACTGGATGTTGTGACATTCATCATTGACAGCAGCTACTGAAGATTAGGCAGAGTGGTGTTCTGCTATACTTCAGCATAAAACTTAGTTTGTTCTTCAAGAGAATAACAGAACTAACTCAAGGCCAAATGTATAAATGTTAAGTTGGACACTTTGACATTTATTAATGTAAGTTGTTACTGTAGTATGGTCATTTTGATCATGTACAGGTCAGCAAATTGTACAGTCTGTTTTCTGGAAAAACAGACTCAGCATATGGACCTTGATGTCAAGCTGAATGTCGTGACATTCGTGCCTGACAGCATATGCTAAATTGTAGGTTGTTCAGTTTTCTGTTTCAGCTTTTTCTCAGGCTATTCTTTAGGGATTCAACAGCTGAGAGAAAATCCAGGAAATCAACAACCAAGCTACATTCAATGAACCTAACAAATAGCCTATTTGTTAGCAACCTAAATGTTGAATTTGAGGGAACTTGTGTGACCTAAAATTCAGGAAAATACAGGTGCAAAAGCCCAGGTGCTGCAATATAAAAAGGAAGGCATTCCTTTATTCAGTTTCGGGGATTTTGAAGCGTGAAGAGTCAGTGTGTCCATCATACTTCACTGCTGTATTTTGTGAGTCTTGTATTAGACGTATCTTGTAAGCCAAGCCATTATCAAGTAGATGATTGCTTTGGCATAGGGTGTTCATTGAGTTGTAAGTGTTGTGTCACTCAAAGTTTTTAAGCGTGAGTGCTGTGTATCTTGATTTAAGCTGTGAAGCATAATCAAGAGTTGTTTTTGAAGTGTGACTTCAAAGTGTCTTTAATATCACTGAGGTGATTGAGGGGGAGTGAGTAGGAACTCTGATCTTAGGTTAAGATTGAAATTGCATTGGGTAGGGATTAAGTGATAAGTTGTAAACGGGTGAGTTTAGCTTTGAATTGATACTACTAATAGTGGATTTCCTCCCTGGCTTGGTAGCCCCCAGATGTAGGTCATGTTGGACTGAACTGGGTGAACAATTACTTGTGTTATTTACTGCACTTACTGTTAAGTTCTGCATAATCCCTGTCTGTGCAGAATTGGATGTCTTAACAACCAGTGTGACATCCAAAGTCTGATAACTAGAATTTCAGGAATTTTCTTTATTATGGTTGATTAATAAAGTCCCTAGAATAGATAGTCCGTTTAATGTATTAAGTGTGACTTAATCATGAGAACACATTAAACATAAGGGCACTGTTCTTAAAGTATCCGTAGTCGAGCTTTAATGTGAAGTGGGATAACATTAAAGCATTAAGACTATTATGTTTGTAGACTGATGATCACATCTCATGGATCATGGATAAAGAGTTATCAAGTCTTAAACATAGGTATGAATATTAGGAGTAATATTTATACCGGATTGACCCGCTATGAGAATACTATATAGAAAGTTATGCAAAGTGTCATAAGTTATTCTCATGGTGATAATAGTGTATACCACTCTTCGACCTGAAACCACTATGGATCCTAGATGTAGAGTTGAGTGCCTTATTACTGATCCAACGTTATCCGTAACTGGATGACCATAAAGACAGTTGATGAGTACTCCACGAAGCATGCTGAGGGACATGAGTGTCCTAGATGGAATTTGCCAATCCTGCGTAACAGGATAAATGTCTATGGGCCCAATATTGAACTGGACAAGGGTGACACGGTCTATACCTTGTGTTCAATATAGACATAAGGGCAAAGGGGTAATTATACACATAATTATTATCACAGGAGGTTTTGTCAGATCACATGACATTTTCGTGACTTGGGTAGCAGTGATGTGTTGCTAGATACCGCTCACTGTTTATTATGTTAAATGTGTGATTTAATATAATTGCCAACGTCGCGAAAACCTATAGGGTCACACACAAAGGACGGATTGATGAGAGATAGAATAATTAAGGAACATCGCAAGGTACGGTGTACTTAAGTAGAATACGAAATATGGTAAGGTACCAAGTACTTAAGTGATTTTGGCATATTATGAGATATAGGCCAAAATGCACTTAAGTGGGCTTTTTGGCTTGAAGCCCACACAAGTGGTTCTATAAATAGAGCTCTTGTGCAGAAGCTTTGTATGGGAATACAACACAACTGAAGAGTTGGAATTTCGTATCTCTCTTTCTCTCACTCAAAGCCTTCATTCACAAACAGCTAGCACTGCGATTGAAGGAATCCGTTCGTGTGGACTGAGTAGAGACGTTGTCATCATTCAACGTTCGTGATCGCCCCGTGGATCTGTATCAAAGGTTTTGATCATTATCAGAGATCTGCACCAAAGGTTTGAATCGCCACAAGAGGTAACGATTCTATCACTGATCATGCCCATTCATAAGGATCACTAAATGGAGAAATTTTAAATTCCGCTGCGCCTTGGATGGCAATTCTCCAACAGTGGTATCAGAGCCACTTACGAAACCATGAATCTGATATCTGTTTTTGTTATGTAATAATATGATTAAAACAGAATGAATCAAAAGTTAAATTGAGATCGATCAAGTTACATATATGTGATATATGTAACCCTGATGCAAAATACATTATATACGATATAATGTTCTTGTTTCGTTCATTCAAAACCTCGATGATTGTTTTCCTTTGAGCGATCAATGGTCGTTTGCTTCTTGATCCGACATTAGTATGGTGAAGCAATGACGTGTTGATCAATCATACTGAATTAACAATCGAGACGTGTTTGACGGTCTGAAATTGGTGCATTAGGGTTAGTGACGGCACAAGGGTTGTGTTGTCAGAGAGTTATGCGATTGGGGTTTGAACGCACAAGAGTTGTGCTTCCTAAACACCTTTTGGAATAGTGTTAACCGGTTAACGCGTATGGTTAACCGGTTAACGGAATGCGAAATAATTTTTTAAAGATTTTCAAACAGTGTTAACCGGTTAACGCATATGGTTAACCGGTTAACGCAAGGAAGAAAAGAATCTTCTAAAAGATTTTCAAACAGTGTTAACCGGCTAACGCATTTGGTTAACCGGTTAACGCAAGGCGGAAAACAGTTTTCCAAGACATTTTCAAACAGTGTTAACCGGTTAACGCATTTGGTTAACCGGTTAACGCAAGGCAGAAAACAATTTTTTCAGATTTCAAAACAGTGTTAACCGGTTAACGCATATGGTTAACCGGTTAACGCAAGGAAATTTTCGCCCATTCGGCTAACTCAGTGCTTTAAAAGTGTCAAGTGTTGATACGAAAAGCGACATCGATTTTAAATGAATTGTTCATTAAAATGTGATGATCGGTCGTCGAAATTTAATTTGATTTTAATTAATTAAAGGAATTGATTATAATAATAATAATAAAGTGTTTATTATTGTCTTGTGGTGATCGGTTATGGCCTTAGTTTTCCTTTGTTTTGTTTTGGGTTTTAAAATACGACCTGCGTGTCGTGCCTCTCTCTTAATCTCCCAAATGTAACTTCTTTTCTCATCTCACTCCCTCGTATGTAAAACGAGTTTCTTTCATGTAATGTAATGATATGAAGAAAGCAAAGAAGTCAATGCCAAAGGAGGACAACCTTGAAGATCTTGCTTGGAGAAGCTTAGATCGTTGTAGGTTAGCTTAGGTTCTCTGATTGGCTTGGGAGAACAATTGCGCTAGGGGCCATAACTGTTTCGATTTTGTTTGTATGTATGTTGATGCATGTGAATGTATGTTGATGCATGTGAGAGACGGTTTATATGATAAACAAGCCGGTGAGATCAGAAAAATTGCAATTCCCTCAAAACTAAATATTAAGTTTTAAGCTCTCCAAGTTTTAACACTCATCAAGACTAGTATCGAATAATGTAGGTTTCGCCTACGCGAGGTGCATGTTCTATATTAGTAAGGTGCGATGGGATAATTGTAATATCCAACTGTTAAAACAATGGGTCAAACTTAACTAAACAAATTATAATAAGATTATATATATGTTTAGAAGCAAGAGTTGGGAATGATCCATATGATGGATTGGAATAAGGAGTTATTCACCCAACTGAAATTTTCGAGAGTTGTATGAGATACAATTGGAAGGAGTTCCTACCTAAAATAACCTAGTTTTGTGTAATCCGCCTACGCGGACTTAGAACGAAGTGAAATATGGATCTCGACCCACTAGAAAATCTTCCAACGGGATTTTCCGAATCAAATGATGAGGGTCATCTGTTTTGAATAAAATAGTGGGAGCATGTTTAATTAAAGGCCTAATTGAATATGTCAATGATACTTATATTTTCATTAATCCTTATGTAGATTACCATGACAACAAACACCTCTAACAACATCCTGCGATCAATCCTTGATAAGGAAAAATTGTCTGGGACAAATTTTCTGGATTGGCACCGAAACCTGAGGATTGTCCTCAAACATGATAAAAAGCTGTATGTCTTGGAGACACCTGTTCCTGAAGAGGAACCTCCTAGTTCTGCACCCAAGGCAGAAAGAGATGCTTATAAGAAGCATGTTGATGATGCCAATGAAACTGCTTGTCTCATACTAGCTACCATGAACTCAGAATTGCAAAAGCAACATGAGAACATGTCAGCGTTCGATATGATCGAACACCTGAAGTTGCTCTATCAAGAGCAAGCAAGGCATGAGAGGTTTGAAGTTTTAAAAGCCCTTTTTCAAAGCAAGTTAGCTGAGGGAGCCCCTATAGGTCCCCATGTACTCAAGATGATTGGGTATGTGGAAAACCTTGAGAGATTGGGTTTTCCCCTCGAAAAGGAACTTGCAACTGACTTGATCTTGCAATCATTGCCAGATAGTTTCAGTCAATTTGTCCTAAATTTCAATATGATTGATATGGACAAATCTCTTCCTGAACTGCTCGCCATGTTAAGAACTGCCGAGCAGAATCTGAAGTCAAAAGGGAAGTCCATTCTGATGATCGGAAATGGAAAGAGACAGAACAAAAGGCCCACTAAGCATAGTGATAAGGGGAAGGGCAAGGAAGTTGCCAATCCCAGACCCACTGCTGCTTTGAAGCCTAGTGGAGGCATAGCAAAAGAAGGCACCTGCTTCCATTGCGGTAAGATCGGACACTGGAAGAGGAACTGCCCAAAGTACCTGGAAGATAAGAAGAATGGAGTAGAGACTTCAACTTCAGGTATTTTTGTTATTAATTTATCTACTTCTGTATCATGAGTATTAGATACTGGATGCGGTTCTCACATTTGTACAAATGTGCAGGAACTAAAAAGGAGTAGAGATTTGGCAAAAGGTGAAGTCGACCTACGAGTTGGCTATGGAGCAAAGGTTGCTGCTTTAGCCGTAGGAACTTTTGTAGTGACTTTACCTAGTGGTTTAATAATTCAGTTAGAGAACTGTTATTATGTACCTGCAATTAGCAGGAATATTATTTCCATTGCTTGTTTGGACAAGTTTGGTTTTTCATAAAGAACAATTGTTGCTCAATTTATTTGAATGATATATTCTATGCTACTGCACAAATGAACAATGGACTATATGTCATTGATCTTGAAATGCCTATTAATAACATTAATACAAAAGGGTGAAACCTAACGAGTTAAAACCAACTAGGTAAGAATATTAAAACTCTTCGATCAGATCGAAGTGATGAGTATTTAATCCTAGAGTTTGATGACCATCTGAAAGAGTGTAGGATCCTATCCCAACTTACTCCTCCTGGAACATCCCAATGGAAGGGTGTATCTGAGAGAAGAAATCGAACCCTGTTGGACATGGTCCGATCCATGATGAGTCACACCAATCTTCCAAACTTCTTTTGAGGACATACACCATTGACATCAGCTTACACACTTAACCGTGTTCCATCCAAAAGGTTGAAAAGACACCATATGAGATATGGAGTGGTAAGAGACCACATATGTCTTACATGAAGATTTGGGGTTGCGAAGTTTATGTGAAAACGACAAATTTCAACTAAGCTTGAGCCCAAATCTGACAAATGCTTATTTGTGGGGTATCCTAAAGAAACAAGAGGATATTATTTCTACAATCCTTCTGAGGGCAAAGTGTTTGTCGCTCGAACTTGAGTTTTCCTAGAAAGGGATTTTATTTCCAAAGGAATCAGTGGGAGGAAAGTAGAACTTGAAGAAATTCAAGAATCACAAAGTATCGATACACCTATGGAGGAATTAGAGCAGGAAACACAAGTAGTTGTGTAAGAGCAACCTGCTCAAGTAGAACAAGACCAGCGTAGGTCAGGCAGGATACGTCACCTACCTGAGATATATGGATATCTGATCAAGGTGATGTATTACTCATGGATCAAGATGAGCCTGTGACCTACTCATGAAATCTTCGTTTTGATGAAACAGTGAAACTGTATGGATTCATCAAGAACGAAGACGAGACTTATGTCTACAAGAAGGTTAGTGGGAGCATGATCGTATTCCTGATATTATATGTAGATGACATATTACTCATTGGAATCGATATCCCTACCCTGCAACAAGTAAAGTCTTGGTTGGGAAAATGGTTTTCTATGAAGGATCTGGGTGAAGCAGCCTATCAGAATCTATAGAGATAGATCATGAAATGCTTGGCCTAAGTCAGAGTACATAGACAAAGTGCTGAGACACTTTAATATGAATGATTCCAATCTGGTTATGTGTTTTGCGTAAATGGTGGCACTGTGAGGTTGAAAAGTTCAACACAAGATGCAGTTGCTGATTCTACAACTGAGGCCAAGTATATTGTTGCCTTAAGTGCAGCAAAGGAAGCTGTTTGGATCAATAAACTTGGCATAGTCCATAGCATTGTGGATCCCATTGGTCTCTATTATGATAACAATGGTGTTATCGCACAAGCTAAGGAGCCTAGATCTCACCAACGATCCAAACACATACTTAGGCGTTATCATCTCATTCGAGAGATAATAGATAGAGGAGATGTGAAAATATGTAAAGTACCTACACTAGACAATATAGCTGACCCACTAACAAAGCCTCTTGCGCAGCAGAAGCATGATGGCCATACTAGATCAATGGGCATACGGGGTATGCCTGATTGGCTCTAGTGCTAGTGGGAGATTGTTGGTGTAAGCCCTAGAGGCCAATACTTTTGGTACTTGTATCGAATTATTTATTAATAATAAAAGGCATTTTCTTTATTATGGTTGATTAATAAAGTCCCTAGAATAGATAGTCCGTTTAATGTATTAAGTGTGACTTAATCATGAGAACACATTAAACATAAGGGCACTGTTCTTAAAGTATCCGTAGTCGAGCTTTAATGTGAAGTGGGATAACATTAAAGCATTAAGACTATTATGTTTGTAGACTGATGATCACATCTCATGGATCATGGATAAAGAGTTATCAAGTCTTAAACATAGGTATGAATATTAGGAGTAATATTTATACCGGATTGACTCGCTATGAGAATACTATATAGAAAGTTATGCAAAGTGTCATAAGTTATTCTCATGGTGATAATAGTGTATACCACTCTTCGACCTGAAACCACTATGGATCCTAGATGTAGAGTTGAGTGCCTTATTACTGATCCAACGTTATCCGTAACTGGATGACCATAAAGACAGTTGATGAGTACTCCACGAAGCATGCTGAGGGACATGAGTGTCCTAGATGGAATTTGCCAATCCTGCGTAACATGATAAATGTCTATGGGCCCAATATTGAACTGGACAAGGGTGACACGGTCTATACCTTGTGTTCAATATAGACATAAGGGCAAAGGGATAATTATACACATAATTATTATCACAGGAGGTTTTGTCAGATCACATGACATTTTCGTGACTTGGGTAGCAGTGATGTATTGCTAGATACCGCTCACTGTTTATTATGTTAAATGTGTGATTTAATATAATTGTCAACGTCGCGAAAACCTATAGGGTCACACACAAAGGACGGATTGATGAGAGATAGAATAATTAAGGAACATCGCAAGGTACGGTGTACTTAAGTAGAATACGAAATATGGTAAGGTACCAAGTACTTAAGTGATTTTGGCATATTATGAGATATAGGCCAAAATGCACTTAAGTGGGCTTTTTGGCTTGAAGCCCACACAAGTGGTTCTATAAATAGAGCTCTTGTGCAGAAGCTTTGTATGGGAATACAACACAACTGAAGAGTTGGAATTTCGTATCTCTCTTTCTCTCACTCAAAGCCTTCATTCACAAACAGCTAGCACTGCGATTGAAGGAATCCGTTCGTGTGGACTGAGTAGAGACGTTGTCATCGTTCAACGTTCGTGATCGCCCCGTGGATCTGTATCAAAGGTTTTGATCATTATCAGAGATCTGCACCAAAGGTTTGAATCGCCACAAGAGGTAACGATTCTATCACTGATCATGCCCATTCGTAAGGATCACTAAATGGAGAAATTTTAAATTCCGCTGCGCCTTTGATGGCAATTCTCCAACACTTGTCACCATCCCTTTCAAATTTGCATGATGTTTTTCATGTATCCCAACTCAAGAAGTATATTCCTGATACGTCTCATATAATCCAAATGGATGATGTTCAAGTGATGGATAACCTAACCGTCGAGGCATCACCTATGAGGATTGAGGATCGAGAAGTGAAGTAACTTAAAGGTAAAGAGATTGTTTTAGTGAAGGTTATTTGGGGAAGACCTGCTGGAGGAAGCGTGGCATGGGAGCTGGAGAGTCGGATGCAGGAATCATATCCCGATATATTTTCGTCAGGTGATTTTCGATGGAAAAATCTTTCTAACTGGAAGAGAGTTATAACACCCAAATTTTTAAATTACTATTTTATTTAATTATTTGAGCGTTTATGTGTCTTATTTTGGCGCTTTGGGAGTTTTAGGGGTATTTTAGTAATTTAATAATTACTAGGATTATAGAGTTGAGAGGGGGAAATGAAATAAAGTTTATTTGAATTATTAGAGATAATTAGATATTTTTATTTGATAAGTGCATATTTATGCACAATTCTCCTACTTTTTACTTAGGCATTTCTTTATTTTATTTTGTTTATTTTTATATTTTATTATGTTTTCATATTTTATTTTATTTTTAGTTTAATTTAATTTTCGCACTTATTTTTCAGCTTTAGCAGTCTGCGCGGAAACGATCATAACTGGAGTTCCGGGAATCCGTTTGAGGCGTTCTAAAAATCGCCGGAAAGCTAAGAGAGAGAGCTACGACTTTCGTGTTGGAGCCGAAGTCAGATTCGGAGCTCAAAATTCCAGAATTTCGTTTCAAGTTACAGCATTAGAATTTTATTTTAGTGTTGGGTCATGTTGTGGGTCTGGGTTATATTTTCGACCCAGTTGGGTTGTAAACCAAATTCCTTATTTTCCATATACCTAGTAGCCGTACACCATTGGAGGGAGGAACGGGAAAATCACGGTTCATGTACGAATTTGAGAGCTTGCAAAGAATGACTATGGTGAACTAATTTCCCAAGAATCAATTCACTGTAATCAGATGCCACTTTGAGGTTCTTTTATAATTTTCCATTAATCTGTTCCTTTGAATTATATCTATAATCACAATTACTTGCTTAATTTAATTGTTTTTACATGATAGAATTCTTTAATTTGATTGTTGTCTGCTTTTGAATCAATTTCGTGATTAGTGTAGCTTTTGCATTATCGCGTTCGATCATATTGCGTTTGCTTAATCCGCAATAGTTTTAATCCGTTTGCTTTACTCGGAATTCAGGGACAGACTTCGTATAATTGTTATTGCGCTTGTCAGTAGCTTTTGTAATCGAATAGGATCAGACTCGTTTAGGGAATTGGAATTTTATAGGGATCAATGATAAGTCGGAAGATGATATAGTGGGTATATTCGTTTCAGCTTATTCAAATAATCACTTTTCATAATCACTTATTTTCTGCATTTTTGTAATTGAACACCAAATCAACCCCCCCATTCGATTACGTTTAATTATTACAAACAAGAATCCTTGAGACGATATCCGAGTTTAATTGTCGCTGTATTACGTTTTTACAAAATTACTCGTTTTGATCCGCGCGCGACAGCGAATCAAATTGGCGCCGTTGCCGGGGATTCTTGTTTCTTTTAATCGTTTTTAGAGTCATAGGTTTAGTGTCTAAGCGTATAGGTCCTAGTTTCCTCGCAGTTTCGTCCAACTTACGTATTGGTCTTCTTTTTGCGGTTTAGGGAAAAAAATCTGTTTTTAAACAAATTGTCTCAGATTATTTTGATCTTTTGTCGATTAATTAAGAAAAAATCAGTAATCAAAAGCCTCTATTTATGGAATAAATAGAGGATGCCACCCTAAAAAACCGAAATTCCTTATTTTTCTATTTTTTATGATTTATTTTCGGTTTTGGTAGTTTTAAAAAAATCTGAAAAAATTCTCAAAATTCTTAATTAACGTCATTAGATTAATTTCGGTGTTAGTTTATTTTTCTAATTTTATTTTAATCGTTTTCCTTCATTGTGTTTGTTTTTGACTATGGCTGACCAAAGAACTTTAAGGCAGTTAGTTGTCCCTGATGTGAATTATAATGGCATGTGTATTGAATATCCTGAAGCTGACACTCATTTTGAATTGAAATCTGGTTTAATACACTTGTTTCCAAGGTTTAGTGGTCTTGCAGGTGAGGATCCGCATGAACATCTGAAGGAATTTGAGGTTGTGTGCTCTGGACCTTCACTAGAAGATATTGTCAAACAAATGGCTGCAAATAATCTCCAGTTTCAACAACAAGTAGATTCTACTTTAAAGACTTTGCAAACACAGATTGGGCAGCTTGCCACTTTGGTGAATGTCATGCAGCAAGCTCAAGGATCAAACCAACAACCCTTGGAAGAACATTCTATTTTTCAAATAGATTTGATTTCTGAAATTGTTGATGATACTTGTAGTGATTTATTTGCATCTGATTTTCCATCATTGTCTGGTTTTGATGATGTTTATTCTTGTGATATTTGTACTGAAACTAAAATTTGCTCTGTTTGTGCTGAAATTGAGGCTGCCTTGCAAGTTGATATTCTTACTGCAAATGAGGTTGTAAATAAAGTTGTTCATGTAGATAAAGCTCTTGACATCCCGATTTCCCCAAACACTCCTTCTATTGAGCAGCCATCTTCCCTCGAGCTGAAGCAACTTCCTGAAAATATGACATATGCTTATTTACAGATGAATGAAAAACTACCGGCTATAATTTCTTCTAACCTTGATTTCGATCAAGAAAATAAGCTTTTGCAGGTTTTAAGGAAGCATAAAAAGGCATTTGGTTGGACATTAGCTGACATTCCAGATCAGATCACCTTCACGTGTCCATTTGACACTTTTACTTTTAGAAGATTCTTTGATCCTGGAATAAAATGCGAAGATACTAATAAAAATTTCAAGTTCAATGGACATTACCCAAAGTTATTCCATGACAACCCCACTTTGGAAGAAGAAAATGTAGAATATATCTCTTTGGGAAAGGCTGCTTATGTGATCACCTATCCTCCTTGACTACTCGGGTGTGTTCTTTCCTCTATCTTCTCCCTCTTATTTTATGTTTGTTTCTTTCATTGAGGACAATGCATATTTTAAGTGTGGGGGAGGGAATACTTTATTTTATTTGTTTTTGTTCTTTGTTTTGTTTTGTTTTTGTTTTCTTTCTAAAAAAATTGTATTTTTGTTGAAAGTTTTAGGCTATAGAATAATTTGAGGTTGGTTTGTAGAGACTTGGGAAAAGTTCACAAGATCGGTATCGTTTTAACACCTTAAATCTCCTGAATATGAAAATCATTTTGAATACTTGTTATGACATAGCCTTGAGTTCTCATTTTTCTTATAGCTCTTGAATAGTTTATTTCAGCAGTCAGCACCATCTCACACACACTCTACACAGGGAAGTCGATGAATATAAGTGAGTGTTCCGAAAAAGAAAAGAAAAAAGAAAAAAATAAAGGAATGCACCTTCTAAGTTTGGTGACCCTCACCCGGTCACTTAACTCAACGGTTGTAGAACCTTCAAAAAAAAAGTTTTTGACTCGTTGTTAGTTGGTTCAGCGGTTTCTGGTGCTGAACTTGGTAGGGCGAATTACGGTCCGATCCCCCGCAATTACAAGTGAGTAAGTAAAAGGTTATGCCACTTAAGTACCAGAACCCCGTGCAGAAAAGGATCAGAGTCACTAACCGGTCGCCTTGCTATGAGTGTGTGGAGATAACGGGCTTAATGTGATTGCGCCTGAATGAAAAAGGGCAAAAGAAGGATGAGTAAGTTAGGCTTTAGTATAATAATATGATTCGAGTTGATTTGTGTATTCAGGAGGTTTATGTCTGCATAACTGTGGATTAGTGTTCTTACAATATCCTTAGTGTGCAAGATTAGTACCTATCAATGCAAACTTAACCGAAGAAGACTTGTAGCCTGGAATGAGTAGCTATTGATGTGTGTGTGCTTTCTTTGTTTTATTTCAATTTTGCTCGGAGTGCAAAAGTTCAAGTCCGGGGGAATTTGATAAGTGCATATTTATGCACAATTCTCCTACTTTTTACTTAGGCATTTCTTTATTTTATTTTGTTTATTTTTATATTTTATTATGTTTTCATATTTTATTTTATTTTTAGTTTAATTTAATTTTCGCACTTATTTTTCAGCTTTAGCAGTCTGCGCGGAAACGATCATAACTGGAGTTCCGGGAATCCGTTTGAGGCGTTCTAAAAATCGCCGGAAAGCTAAGAGAGAGAGCTACGACTTTCGTGTTGGAGCCGAAGTCAGATTCGGAGCTCAAAATTCCAGAATTTCGTTTCAAGTTACAGCATTAGAATTTTATTTTAGTGTTGGGTCATGTTGTGGGTCTGGGTTATATTTTCGACCCAGTTGGGTTGTAAACCAAATTCCTTATTTTCCATATACCTAGTAGCCGTACACCATTGGAGGGAGGAACGGGAAAATCACGGTTCATGTACGAATTTGAGAGCTTGCAAAGAATGACTATGGTGAACTAATTTCCCAAGAATCAATTCACTGTAATCAGATGCCACTTTGAGGTTCTTTTATAATTTTTCATTAATCTGTTCCTTTGAATTATATCTATAATCACAATTACTTGCTTAATTTAATTGTTTTTACATGATAGAATTCTTTAATTTGATTGTTGTCTGCTTTTGAATCAATTTCGTGATTAGTGTAGCTTTTGCATTATCGCGTTCGATCATATTGCGTTTGCTTAATCCGCAATAGTTTTAATCCGTTTGCTTTACTCGGAATTCAGAGACAGACTTCGTATAATTGTTATTGCGCTTGTCAGTAGCTTTTGTAATCGAATAGGATCAGACTCGTTTAGGGAATTGGAATTTTATAGGGATCAATGATAAGTCGGAAGATGATATAGTGGGTAGATTCGTTTCAGCTTATTCAAATAATCACTTTTCATAATCACTTATTTTCTGCATTTTTGTAATTGAACACCAAATCAACCCCCCCATTCGATTACGTTTAATTATTACAAACAAGAATCCTTGAGATGATATCCGAGTTTAATTGTCGCTGTATTACGTTTTTACAAAATTACTCGTTTTGATCCGCGCGCGACAGCGGATCATAGGTGTATTTTAGTAATTTAATAATTACTAGGATTATAGAGTTGAGAGGGGAAAATGAAATAAAGTTTATTTGAATTATTAGAGATAATTAGATATTTTTATTTATTTAATAATAATTGAAGAAAATAGAATTATTAGGAATAATTCACACTTTTGAGGATTTTTTTAAAATATTTATTTAATTGAAATTTTATTTAAATAAAATAAAGTGTTCTATTTTATTTAGAAAAGATACTTTTTGGAATAAAATATGAGCGTCTGATTTATTTGAGGGTGTGAGTGTGATGATGTAAGCCCAATTGAGATTTTGGATAAGTTATGTTATTATATATTATAAAAGGAGAAACTAGCTAGGTTTACGTGAAAGAAAATTAGAAACGTTGAGAAGCAGCAAATTATGGGAATTGAGATTGCACAAGGCTTTGGAAACCGACCGTAGAAAAAGGAAAAACTAAATTTAGAGGTAATGAGTGAATTGCTTTATCTATGGGTGATTATTAGGCAGTCAGGATGGTGAATGACTTTTACCCTCCCATTAACACCACGCGTGGTTTTAGTTCTTTCTTCAATGTTAGGCCAAATAGGGTTTAGGAAAAATCCATTAACATCGATTGAATAATGAAATTATTGTTTCTATGTGTAGTGTGTTTGGCCAAATAAGGGTTGGGCAAAACCCTATTGGCATAGATAAATAAATGTTTTTCTTGTATGTGTGTTGATGAGATGACCAAATGAGATTTGGGATAAATTCCCTATGGTCACGGTAATATCATTTGTTGTTGATTGACATATATTGTTGTAATATGTCGTTATTAGATGTGTTGATGTGAGTTGTGATAGGAGTTCAATGTATTTATGTGATTTTCCCAATTTTTGTAAATCCCAATTTTTATAAAATTATATGATCGATAATTTTCCAAAAAATCAAAAAATAAGAAAAACTGGATTTTTTATCGAAAAATCGAAAATAGGAAAACGCAGAAAATCACAGGTAGACATAAAAGGGGATTGATCGTCTTATTCCATGCATAACTTGCGTTTCGTAAGTTTGTTTGAGGTGGCGTCAATTGTGTTAGAAAGTTAACGTAATAATCTTTACTTAGAAGTGAGGAAATTGAGTGTATGAGTGTTATAACAGTAGAAATTCGTTGGTTTTTATATCACAAGTGTAGTCAATTTCAGTCATGTGTTGGTCATCATGTTTCACGTGTAACTTGAGTTTCATAAGACTGTTTAGGGTGATGTCAGTTGTGTTATAAAGAGGGTTTATGATATTTTAAACTTTAGAGTTTCATAATGTTATCATGATTATATAACATTTCATACTACTTTGAAGTCGTACATTCTTTTTTAGAGCATGTGTATGACTTATCGCGATATGACTAAACTGAAATGAATAGAGCTGAAGTTTCTTAACTCCACATGAGATGGAGTTAAGTGCATTTGAAAGATGGTTTAAAGAAATTTCAAACAGGAGAGTTTCATAGTTTTATCATAAGTCTATAATTTTTTGTACTACTTTAAAGTGAGACAATTTTAGAGTTATGTCTAGAGTTTTGGAAAACCCTTTAGCAATTTAAGGAATTAAACATAATTATAAATAACTTAAAATTGAGTTTGTGATATATTTTAAAGTTGATTAAGTTAAGAGAGTTAAGTTATTTTGAGTTTAGAGTTATTAACATGTCTAGTGTTGAATTTGAGTTCAAATATGTTTAGAGTAGTGAGTTAGTGTTGTATTTTGAGTTGCTTACATGTTTAGAGATGAGTCTGAAATGGCTGAGTTGACTCTAATGTGCTCAATGAGTTAGTTTGATGTGTTTAGAGTGTTACGTGAATTACATATTTCTGAGTAGTTTTGAGTGAAACTGCAACCCCTTAGAGTCTAATAGAGTTATCTCTTGTGAAAGTTGTCAATAGGGAAAATTTTGAACACCTTAGAGCATTTTGGACACACTAGAGTCATATTGAGAGTTAAGAGTTGTCATTGAGTTGTTTTTTAGTTTTTTGAAAACTCTGTTGAGTTATAATCAATATAATTTTTTTGAGACTTTCTGAGCAATTTTGTTGATTTTAGAATTATCGAGTAATAATATACCTTTCCTCAATTTGATGATGAAATATAATTATTTAATGAATCCTATTTTGAGATGAGTAATCCGATGACATTACAGTGATGGTTGTTTAATGGCAAAAAAAAATATTTTTTGAAATTAGTAATCCAATGGGATTAAATTGAGGTCTGATTATTGGAAAGCTTGATTCAAGAAGGGAACCTATTTTGATGATGATTTTTTATGATTATTTTATTAATTGCTTGAGTTGCATGCCTATTTACTATACATGATCATGCATGCATATATTTTGGAGTTAGGTAGGACTTTGGCCTAGTGAGGTCAGGTTCAGAGAGGAACCATGATAGTCTCATGTCTAGAGAAGGACACAGTGCACGAGGAACCAAAGACATGGAGAATCAATAACAAACCTTTGACCCCAAAAACTCGGCACCACATGCAATTGATGAAGGAGTTGGTATATTAGCATTTGCATTAAAAATTGGATTGTAATCGTGTTTTTGTGAGAATACTATACTTGTTGTTGTTTTTATTTACCATCCTGTTGTTAATTTTCACCATAAATATTTGTAAGGTATATTCTTACCCTTTCTTGTTGTTGTGGCATCTGTACTCCTTTTAAGTACAAACAATCAAGTATAATAATAGCTACTTGAGTTAGAGGATGGTATCGATGCCTCTTTAGCTTTTATCATTGGGTCTTAGAGGAGTCACTCTGATATGTAGTGTTGGATAAATAAATCCAGCGTCACCCTTAGGGATTCGAATGAGCTTAACATCCTAACCCATGGCGCTTAGAGGGAGCTTACAAACCTCGCTTTAGGTGCAGCCCCTGAGGGCTCATACTATAAGGAAATAAAGTTACACCCTCACTAACAGCAATTGCTTTTAGCGCAGTGGTAAGCGCTTGATCCTACAAGTGGTATCAGAGCATGGTCATGGGTTCGAATCCCCCCGGCTGACACTGGGGGGGAGATTGTTGGATAAATAAATCCAGCGTCACCCTTAGGGATTCGAATGGGCTTAACATCCTAACCCATGGCGCTTAGAGGGAGCTTACAAACCTCGCTTTAGGTGCAGCCCCTGAGGGCTCATACTATAAGGAAATAAAGTTACACCCTCACTAACAGCAATTGCTTTTAGCGCAGTGGTAAGCGCTTGATCCTACATGTAGCACTGAGGATGAGCTTTTCATTCTTTATTTGTTTTATATCTTACTTATGTTGGAGTTTTTTTTTATGTTGAGACTTATACGTTGAACTTATTAATTTTCCGCTGCTTATTTATCAATGACTATGTTGTGTTGATGCTTCTATGGTATGGTGAAGCATGCGTGACACTCTAATTGTAGATTTTTATTTGAATTATCTTATTAGATGTTGAGTCGGGGATTAGGGTGTTATAGTTGACATTCTCTTTTTTTATTTCTTTTAAAAAGTGTGACACTCAGCTTTAATGTGACCAAAACCTTTACATTAATGACATTGTATTCCTTTTCCTTTGCTTGGTTTGTATTCATTTCTATTCTTACACTGGAAACCAATGTTCTTGAAAATGTATGACCCTTTGTCTTTGACATTTGTCCTTGATCTTCTGCCCAATCTCCTCAAGGCTTTGTCAATGACAGTTATACCATCTGAGAGTCTTTCTTTAGTATGCTTCTCACATTGATCTTCATCTTCTCTAATGTTGGATACAAAGGCTATACTTTTGTTCTTCTTTTCAGATCCACCATTTATAACCATCTCAAAGATTTGTAGAGAGCCAATCAGTTCATCAACTTTGATGCTACTTAAGTCTCAGACTTCTCCAATAGTTGTAACCTTCATATTAAACTTCTTAGGTAGAGATCTGAGAATTTTTTAACCAGCTTTTCTTTAGACATCTTCCCTTCTAAGGAAAAAGAAGTGTTGGCTATGTCACGAAGGTGAATGTTGAAGTCTGAGATGGATTCACCTTCCTTCGATCTTAGACTCGTGTGTAATTTTGAGGATCTCCTACGCCTCTTTTGCTTCAGAACACGTGCTTATAAATCTAAACATATTCTTGTCAACACCATTGAATATAACATTTAAGACTTTGGAGTTTCCAAGAGTTTTTTCATCTTTAGCATTAGAACACTTAACTTCTCGCTTTAAGATTGATGTTTCATCTTAAGAGGTAGTCACAAGGTGTTTCTAACCTTATTTTGTTATCCGGATTTAAGGAAAACAATAATTTTAGCTTTCCAATAATCATAGTTGGCGCTATCTAAGACAGACAGTCTATTGGCTGATCCTCCTTCCTTAGTATTGTCCATTCGAACATAATATACTTTCCTTCGAGCTCGCCCAAATAAAACAGGGTGCCTGCTATGATGCCAATTGAAATTATGTTCTTCCCAAGATATATATTAGACATAATGTTTAAGACAATATGTATAATATGCTTATATAAGATTAATATATTACATGAATTAAATCATAAAAATAGTAAATAAGACTAAGGACTAATAACCCAGTTCGACGTAACGTCGCCTACGTCCGGGGGGATTCCAACCCAAGAAAGGAATTTTACTCTCAATAGTATTAGTACAACTAGTCTTAGATGAACAAACCTTGTTTAATGTCTCTCTTTCTAATACTACATGTATCTTTCTATTTAGGACTTTCCCTAAATATGACAATCCCTCTCACTTTCTCTTACATACCAATAGGGCACGGGTACGGGTGCTAACTTTGGCACGCAAACGGGTATGGGCTCGGTAACGAGGATTTTTTCAAATCGCGGATATAGGGATGGATATTATAGTACCCTGCCCATTGCAATTCCTAGTTTCGGCCATCTAAAGTTCAACAATCTAAGCTTTCTAAGTCAGGCATAAACTATACCCTTTCAGCATAAAATTGATGCATGAGTCGTTCTTACTTTCGTAACAAACTTAATCCTTTAGAAAAAAAAAATGAAACAGATAGAAATTTCTTGTTATATAGTTGTCATCGAGGAACTTACATGAGACACGTCATTTAGACAATTTTCATATCCCAAATCCTAACATTACTAAGAAATACAAACATATGAATATATGGTAATTGATATGAGTTGGGTCGGATCAAATTTGTCTAATCCGCTATCCCACCCGTTTAAATTTTAATGGGTTGAGTTCTTTGTTCAACCGGAAATTTTATTGGCAAAATTGATCCGAACTGACCCGTTCATTTATGGGTTGGGTTCGCGGATTAAGTTCCAAATAATTTTTTTATGACTTTTTTTATGAGTTTAAAAAAATATAACACAACTCAATACAATCATACCCATTTATAACACTTCATTTCAATAAAATACATCATATAATATCTAATAAAATTCATCACCATGACATCACACTTGATAATAATATAAAATTCTAGAAGACACGTTATTTTTATAAAGTACATAAGTTGAAAATGATAAAAAAAAATAAGAAACAATATTTATTCTTAGAATTACATAAACTTACTCATCTATTAATATTATTGGTGGAGAATAAGACTGTTTAAAAAAATTATAATTATTAATAATATATTAATTTTATATTTTTATTTAAAATGATAAAAAAATTATTAAAATCACATCAATTGATTGAATTCGAATAGTTTTTAAATTAATTTAGTTTGGGTTGCACCTATATATATATATATATATATATATATATATATATATATATATATATATATATATATTCTTTAAATTAAATATAATTTAATGATTAATTAGTATTTTTACAATTTAAAGATTCTAAACTATAGTTTTTAAATTATAAAATACGAATTAGATTTGATTTAAAAATATGATATTAATTGATTATATATATATATATATATATATATATATATATATATATATATATATATATATATATATATATATATATATATATATATATATATATATATATATATATATATATATATATAAAATAAAGTGGAAAATAGACATATGATGAGACATTGGTATAGAAGAGCAGCCACTCAAGGCGTAGTAGTGAGTGGACAGTTGTGGCAGCCGAGTGGTTTATTGAGGATGACGACTAACTGTATCAGCAGCAACCGTGATGAATTGGACGCCATTTTCAAACAGAAGCGAACTCTTCGTACTCAGCTCAGAAAAACCCTCAAGGCCATCGACCCCTCCCTCAGATCTCAACAAGGTACAATACAATTTAATTTAATCTTTGTTCGTTCTTTTTCTTTTATTCCTACAAAATCGTTTTTTGTTCAGATACCGCTATTCAGGACATAGTTTTGGGAGCTCCGTGGTTCAAATCAAGCCTTAGATTATGCGCATACATAAGTTGCAGTGCTTTACGGGAAGTCGACACTTTCAAACTCTTGTCACACATTTTGCAACCTCAGCCCAATGGTACGTCGGTAAACAATTCATTATCTTGTTATTTAATTACAATTTATCAGGAAATTAGTATGTTGATCATAGTTTTAAATTGTGGCGGTTGCTTCTGAGGGTGCAATACTGTGGCCGTAGCGGTGTTCCAACATGGTTTTTTCAATTAAATTATAGTGATTGTAAATAGCAGCAAAAACCACATCAGAACACGCCCGCGGCTACAATATTGCAACCTCTGTACCCACAGCCTAAAGATATCATATCTCAGATATTTTATACATCTATCTAGGGTGGCAAAACGGGCTCGGCCTGCTGGGCATGCCCGTTTTGCCTGCACTTTTGTATTTAGGCCCTCACCCTCAAATGTGTCCGCCCCGCCCTGCCCCGTTTTTTTCGCGGGCTTTTGCGGACTCGTGTATTTACATAAATTTTTGCATTTTTAGACTTAAAGATTGTAGTGCCCGTTTCCCCGCCCCGTCCTCACTTTTTTGTGGGGCGGGTCTAAGTTTTAGGCCCACATCCTCAACTACGACCGCCCCGCCCCGCCCCGTTTTTTTGCGGGGCGTGCCTAAACGGGGCGGGCATGCCTGTTTGTTACCCCTACATCTATCACACTGGATATTATTTTATATATATATATATATATATATATATATATATATATATATATATATATATATATATATATATATATATATATATATCTTTAGATACTGTGAGGATTCAGGAACGTTGCAACAGTTGAAATAACTTCTTTTTAATATGAACATCATCATGATTCAGATGTGAAATTGTATGGGAGATGAAAGTTTTCGTAATATGAAAATTTGTAGAGGACAACTATGTCTAATAGTATATGAACTTGATTTATCAAGACGATATGACCAAATGCAGGTGGTAAAAAACTATATGTACCGCGGGTGGAGGATAAAAACAGTCACATGCGTATGCTTAACATATCGCGTCTTGATGACCTTGTCGCAAACTCAATGGACATCTTAGAACCAGCTCCAGTTGATGCTGATGGAAATGCACGTGAAGACGGTACTTGTCGCTCTCTTTCATTCAACTGTCTTATTACTTGAATATTAAGGTCCTGTTTACTCTGGGAAACTTGTTAACAAGGATAAAAAAGGTTCTTGAAGTGAACAATTGTCTTACATTTCCAAAAACAATGACAATGTCAAAAGAGTTATTTTCATTATTTCTTTAAATGCATCATCCTTAGCTAGCATTTTTAATTCTCTTACAATTCAAACTAATACAAATTTTAGGAAATGAAAATAGAAAATGTTTTCACTAAGTAAGCGGATTCTTAGCTTTCAAAGATGTAGCAAACTGCAAAACAGTGCTTAACCTCCAAATTTGAATCTTCTTCAAAATGCCACCATTATCAAGTCATGGTAGCATCATGCGAAGCTAAAATTTTGTTGAATCTTAGATTTTTTAGGTTTAAGTGTCACTAGTCTATTGTTCCTATGACCATCCAAATGTTCCAAGACATGATCGGTTAGTCTACAACTCTACATCCTACGTGACACAAGTTTACAGATGATTTGCATATCCTAATCAGATAATCAGGGTTCCTAATCTAAAAGATGGCGGTTATTTTTTCCGGAAGAAGTAAAAAGATAAAGAAATAGTAAAGTCTTAAAATGATATAAACTTGCTTCCACAAAATCAGATACAAGTTATGTTAACCCTTCTCCCTCTCTTGGCTACTTTTGTGCAGTGAATGTTGTTTTTCTGATTCTTGTAGGGTTCGCTTCCATATCTAGTGTATTTTTATAATTATCTGAAAGATCTCTTTGGTGCAGTTTTGCAGGCAAATGACCCAGTTGATATTTTGCTCTTACCTGGTAAGCTTCTCATTTCTTATTTGATTATCTGTTTCTAATCTTGCATATATCTAATCAAGTATATTATTTCTCTCCAGGATTGGCATTTGACAGATCTGGAAGACGTTTAGGCCGTGGTGGAGGGTATGTTTTTTAATTTCTACAGATCAGACTGTTGAAATTTGTCTCTTCTATGTAAAGTCTGAGTGAGACCTGTGCGTTGCATGAGTTATGAGCGGAGTATAAGTTTTTCGATTTGGAGACTTACCACAAAAAAATTAATGCATAATGTAGAAAAAAATCCATTGAAATATTTAAAAATGATTTGTAGTATCCTAATTTTGTCCGGATAGTTTATATTGATTTTTTTTATCGCTTGATTAATCTTAAAAATATAAAAAAAATAGTTTTTTATTTTTATTTATCATCACATCTCATCGTGAAAATACAAAAAAAAAGTAAATTATTTAGGGTTTTGGTATTTTTTAATAAATCACCAAAATTTAAAATTTGAATTTCAAATATTACAGTCAAAATGACAAAACTTGTTTTACCATGATCATGGCAAATCAAGGATATACCAAGATTAATTTTCATCATTAACCAATGAATCTTCCTCTTTGGCAATAAGTTTCTTTCACTTTCTCATTTTTACCCTCTTTTGCCTTGCCATTTCAGTGCTTCATTTGTTTCCTTACCCTCTTTTGCCTTGCCATTTCATTGCTTCATTTGTTTCCTTACTTGATGCATGTTAGATGACTTGAGGATCAAGTTTGACAACAACTTTGCCTCTCCCAAGTCTGGATTTTTTCATCTTCCATCACTATCTCAAACCCTAGCAAACTTTGTTTTCATCCCCACCCAAAACCCTAACATTCTGCTATAAATAGAGATCATTTTGTGAGAAAAGAAGCTTTTTGAGAGTAAGGAAGTGCTGCAGAAATTGAGAGAGAAAGAGAACTTCCTTTGTTGAGAGAGTTGGGAGAAGAATCCATCATTGGTCTTGCTAAGAGTATCAAGGTCCTCTTTCTCCAAAGCTCTTTCTATTGTTAACTATCTTTCCACCTTTGTCACTCTTATTTTTGTTGGACTTTTGTTATGATATAATATGTTCTGTTAGGGAAAAATATGACTAAGAAATTTCCTGAATGTGCTTGAGTGTTAATAAGACTAAGAAAAGAGGGTTGGGGGCACTGCATCTTTTAGGCCTAAAAATGGATAAAATAATGTTAATGCCCATGTCTGCAAAAAAAATGAGGCGGGGCGGACACATTAGAGGGTGAGGCCCAGAATCTTTGGTCCTTCCCGCACTAAAGTGCGGGCAAAACGGGGCATATGCCCAACGGGCCGGACCCGTTTTGCTATCCCTAATTAAATGCTTATTTTAATAGGAAACTTACAATGAATTTTCCTATTTCCAACACTCCCCCTCAAGCTGGTGAATAGGTATTCTCTACTCCCAGCTTGGATACAATTTGTTCAACATTTGAGCTACTCAATCCTTTAGTGAGAATATCCGCACGCGCCCTTGTGAGGACACATATGGGGTGCAAATCAATCCACTATCAAGCTTCTCTTTAATGAAGTGTCTATTAATCTCAATATGCTTAGTTTGATCATGTTGAACTGGATTATGTGCTATACTGATAGCTGACTTATTATCACAGTAGAGCTCCATGGGTCCTTTCCATTTGATTTTCAAATCTTCTAAAATAATTTTGAGCCAAAGTAATTCACAAATGCCTTGTGCCATGGCTCAAAATTCAGTTTCAGCACTAGAACGTGCTACTACATTTTGCTTCTTACTCCTCCAAGTCATAAGATTTCCTCCAAAAAAATGTGCAATACCATGTAGTGAACCTTCTATCAACAATTGAACCTGCATTGTCTGCATCAGTGTAGGCCTTAAGAGTTGTATTTCCATTTCTTTTGAACAAAATTCCTCTTCTAGAGTTCCCTTGAGATACTGCAGGAATCTAAGAATTACTTGTAAGTGGTTCTCTTTAGGATAGTGCGTGAACTGATAACCATACATACATCATATGCAATATCGGGTCTAGCGTGAGACAAGTAATGTAGAAAGGGCATTAATGAGTCGAAAAGGCATTACTACAAATTCATAATGTTCCCTGTGAGTTCTGAAAGTAGTTTTGGGAATGGTCCAATTTAGAAAAAATTCTCTACCCTCCCAATTGATCAAGTAATTCATCAATAATAGGAATAGGAAATTTGCCCCGTATAGTGATTTTATTTAATGTCCTGCAATCAACACAAAAGCGCCATCCACCATCCCCTTCTTTTTAACCTAAATAGTGGGACTAGAATAAAGTTGAATACTTCCAAGAGTTAAGCATGTCATCAACTAACCTTTCAAGCTCATTCTTTTGATAATGTGGATATCTATATGGTATTTGGAATATTTGCTCTCTCAAGGACAATTGCATGGTCATGTCTACTTGATGAAGGCAACCCTTGAGGTTCTTGAAAAACCTCATCAAATTCAGATAGGACAGTTTGCAACCATGCTGGCCGGGTGCTCTCCTCCTTTTGTTCCCCCATCATATGTTGGTATTTTAATAGAAAACCTTATCCTTCATTGATGACCTAGATAGTTTATTTGAATGATGCTACCATCCTTGACAATTCCGGTTCTCCCTTCAATATGTAATATTTTCCAAAGACTCCATTGCCATTCCATTTCTAAGACCGCATCCATGTCTCCTAATTGAAAGACGAAGAAATTTTGTTCAATCTCCATGTTTTGCACGGGTAGTTTCAATTTAGGAGGACACATGCCTTCACATGGAATCTTTCTTCCATCTCCCACTTCGACATAATGTGCTGGGGTTTCTATCGGCAGCCTTTCTTTTTTGACTAATGTAGATGAGATAAAATTGTGAGATGCTCCACAATCTTTCAATACAACTCCTTGTTTATTCCCAAGAGTTCTCCATAACTTAATTAGTTTTCTTTAGTAAGACCCAATATACTATACATGGATAATTGTTAATTCATCACAATTATCATCTTCCATATTTTCCTCCAATAACAAGATTTAAAATTGTTTGTTTGCACATACATGTCCAAGGGTAAACCTCTCATCACATCGAAAACATAGTCTTTTACGTGATTTATCTTGCAATTTGGCATTTGTCAACCTTCTAAAGCCTCTTCCTTTGGAAAAAGAATTTGGTCGTGACTGACTTGTCTGTCCTATGGAATTTGTAGCAGTGAAAATCTATGAAGCACAAACACTTCTAGAAGTAGGTATGTCGCGGTGTCCGACACTTGTATAAAACTCGTATGACACGTGTCGGTAAAGTCAGACAAGTGTCGGAAAAGTCAAACAAGTATCCCAAAAAATAGTCTTTTTTTATTGATTCGGCACTTTGAATCGGTGTTCAACACTCGTATGACTCCCTTCAATTAGGAAGGCTCACTGCATTTTAGAGGACCTGCATATAACTCAAATTGTTAATAATAATCTGGGATTTGGGTTGGAATTGCTTGAGTACAGCACTTCGTAATTCTTCCCAGGTGGGATTTGGGTTTGAGAATTCCTACCATTAATACCACAGTGCCTTCCCTTCCATTGCCACCATAATTGCTTGTAATCTGTTAGGCTAGGTTCATGCATTCTCTTTAAATCAAAATACCTATCCATGTGTTCAGTTACGAGTTCAGTTCCAAATACTTGGTTCAAAATTCTCTTATGAGTTCAGTTCTCCAATTTTTCCTTAAGTTCAAGCACTTGGTTTGTCTTCAATCCTTTTAAATTATCTCTTTAGCGTTCCTGCAAAGATAAGTAAGTTTGAAAAAATTGCAAGTTATGAGAATGAGGATGAGCTGATCTGTAATATATGTAAACTGAACATCACACCTAAAAAGTGATGTCTATCTTAAAAGACATTGTAAAAGAGAATAATCCTATGGAAGAATTAATGAATTTTTTTTACTAACAGTTAATGTTCTCCCTTCCACAGTTATTATGATACCTTCCTGAAAAATTACAAGGACCTTGCAGAGGCACGCAATTGGAAGCAGCCCTTGCTTGGTATGCATTTCTTCTGGTCAATATACTTTTCGTTGAATTAAACCTACAAAATGCATCATAATAACACATTAAGGATTTGCAGTTGCACTTTCATATTCACAACAAATACTAGATGATGGAGTAATACCAGTTACTTCAACTGATATTCCAGTTGATGCTCTTGTATCTCCAGAGGGTGTAATTCCCATCAGTTCCGCTGCCTTCAACAGGTATCATTGAAGATACTCTCTCAATCACATTTCACCAGGACTCTCATTATTTTCATCTTATTGAATTCGGTCAATTATCTGTTTTTATCACTTTAACTAAGTGTAAGATTTCAGAATGGATCTCTGAGCTGGTGCTGAACACTTTCGATAAAAATGCGCGGTTAATTAAGTATTCGGCGCTGATGGAGGGAGGCTTTGTGTAACAAGTAAAAAGGGTAACCAATTCATTAAATGATGCGACCAATTGGGATGACTATGCTTTGACTTAGTTGTCAAGTAACTTAATTTCAGTGTGAGATTATTGTGTTTTCTGTATGACTTTTGTCTAACAAAAGTTTCTGAAATTGATGTAGAGTTAAATCGCATTAGTATTACAGATATGGTTTTCGAAAAATATGGATCATTTAAAAGTGTCGAAAATGGCTTTGCTTGTATCTTATTTTTATTTGCCAGATGGAGTTTATATTTGAAAAAACATTATTTTATCCTAAATTAGGTTATTTGTTCAACCATATAATTCACAAGATTAAAGATAGTGCACTGTCAGTGTAAAGAAATATTATACTGACATAAATCATTACAGTATTTTAAAAAGAAAAGTATGATGTGGCGGGATACACGGATCTTATTGGTTGACAGGGCATATTCCTTTTTCTCATAATTCACATCCCCTTATTTTGCTGGTGAATTTTTCTTTGGTGAATTTTTCTTTTTAATAATTTTTTTTTCAAAAACCCCAAAATTAGAAATGTTCTCATTTAAGTTTGGTTGAGTTCATTACAATTTTAAATATTTTAATTATTAAACAAGAGGTTAGTGCATAATTTTTGAATTTTTTTTAGAAAATAAAAAAAATCTGAAGATTAAACTTTTGAAATTTATTTTTTTATAAAAATAAAAAAAATGTTTTTTTACTGAAAATAATAAATAAACATTTTTTTGGAAAATTAAAAAATTACTTTTTTCTGAAAAAACTGATCTTTTTCCTGAAAATAATAAATATTTTTTTTTGAAAAAGAAAATCTAAAATATTTTTTTAAATAAGAAAAATTGATTCTAAAAGAGTTTAAAATATAAAACTGATTTTTAAATGCCAATTAACTATAAACAGATTTATAAATACAAAACTGGATTTTTAACTTAATTAAAACATGCCACTTTAAATATTTTTATTGAAGTAGTTATTAAAAATTAAACCGAAATATTAACGTGATTTGGTCCGGTGCTTGATGAACCACGAACCTGTAGACCACTCCAAATGATCGATTTAGTTCTTCTTATCAACCTCAATTTGTACGCTAAACTCTCAGACTCAAAAAGCCTTGCGGTACTAGAAGTTGAGAATCTTCATAGAACACTTAAGTTTACGATTTGTATTTCAGACATATTTTGATATTTCTACATTTATAGAGTATTTTTAGTGTTATGTTGTCATATCATGATTAATTGGTAATGTTTGCTTAAAATACAAAGTTCAAATATAAGCCAAACCGGTATTTTACTGTAAAACATAGATTTAAATTCTAATTCGGATGTATAAAATATATTAGTTACATGTTCATATTAGAGAATCCGAACACATCTCATAGACAAGTAGTTTGTTCAAAACCTTATGAAGTTGTGTTTGATTCAGTTCACATTATATAATTTTGAACGTGTAAAATATCTTAATCACAGGTTCAGATTATAGAATCTAAACCCCTTAAACACAAGAATTTCTAATATATGGTCTAGAACTTTAGCCCAATCCTCTGTGATTCATTATCTCTTACAAATATAAAATTGTTAGTCAAAATACATATACTACATGTCAACATAAAAAAAAGGAAGATTGTTGAAATGAACAACATTGTTCTTTAATTTTGGTTTAAATGATAATATGATATAACTAACCAATATTGCACATAAAGTTGGTTATCTAGCATAACAACTCATCGTATTTGAGGAACTTCTAAGGACTAAGAAAAAGAGAATACCGTTTTATCAAGACCTCAATAGATGTCCAGGTCTTTGGATATTTCGATGTTTTTATAAGTATTTAAAATTTACAGCTTCGACCTGCTCTAAATTATTAGTGTTGCAATACTTTTAGTCATAAAATGTACCCTGACAAAAAAATACAGATTTTTCAGTACATAGAGACAGCTTGTATTGCTCGTTTTGATAATTATGTGCAGCAACCAGAGTGTATACAGAATTCAACATTAATACATTGACATTGTTACAAGAAAACAGTTCTATTTCCATGGACTTGGGTGCCCAGCATCTCTATAAACAGAAGTACCTCCAGATGCGGCTGGAGAAGGGGATGATGCAATGTAACTAGTTCCTGACACAGACGCGGAAGGTAGGTTTGGTGGATTCCCATGCTGTCCTGAGTGAGCAAAGCATGATGGACTACCAGCAGACGTGAAACTTGCCCGAGCAGGGTTTGAAACCTTGATAGAAAAAGTATTAACTAAGTAATAATATATTATGCATGCAAACCAATTGACCTGGACTCATGCTAGTTGAACATGGCCTCAACGTACTAAAGGGAAAAATAAGAGTACATGACAATAAAACACATTAGACCAGTGTACATGACTCAAATTCAATTTAGGCACTGCACTGTAAAAATCAAATATTACAAATTGAACATATTTTTGTGCTTAAATCAACTACCAGAGCTAAAACGGTGCAGTGCACCAGGTACTATTGAATAATTGGTGAGTATTTGGGTTTAGTTAGTGCCATGCTGTGCTGATACAGCCCAAGTGTGGGCCCAAGGTTGGGGGAGTGAGAGATAAATAATACTAACATAATTAAATATCTGCTATCTGTTACAGTTTTATTTTTAAACTTTAATTCAGGATTATCTAGAAAGTGTTATCTGTTATTGGATTTCTAGGTAGCTGTTAGGTAAAATATAATAAACAGAGAGTCTATTAGGAAATTCTTCAGAGCTTAGGCTCTTGGAAATGGGGTGGCAGACCACATTCTACATATTTTCGAGAACCTATGACATGAATAAGCATAACTAAATTTTAACCAGTCTGTCACAGTTGATCTTCCAACATTAAGCCTATACTTCAATATTCATAGATTCATGCCAAAAGAACACTGATTGTAGTATCAATTGTAAATATAAAGAATTGAAAGACAGTTAAAAAAACAGAAAAACATGTGACATGACTAATCATGATAAAGCACATGTATTACCATGTTCTGCTGTACAGTAGGAGTCCTCGTAAGAGGGGATTCTGATGAAGGAGACATGCTACTGGTCGGAAGAACAAGTTGAGAATGCTGCATATTATGATTATGATTAGTAAAATCATCAGGTTCAACACCATCGAGGTCACCAAGATTTCCATCAGAGCCCAACCTCAGAGCCAAATACTTGGTATCTGACCCAGTATCATTGGTCCCATCAGCTTTAGGCGGAACAGAAGGGCCGCGCATCACAACCCCTTGCTGTTGCAAACTGTTCCGTCTCTTTAAATCCTCCTCCGCATTTAAAATCTGCCAATTGATGCAGCAATACTATCATTTATAAAATGCAAGAAAAAACACACACAAACACACACAGAAGCACTAAATCAAAGCAAAGAAAATCATCAGTTTTACCTGCTTCAACACTAACACCAGACTATGTTTCTTGGCATTCAAAACTTGTAGCTTGGCCTCAACTTCTTTTTTCCTTTTGTCTTTATCATGATGCATATCCACATTTCCAATAACCTAGCACGAAAAACAATGCTACTAACAATGTGGAAGTTGAAATTATGAAGTAAAATATATGAAAATGGAAAGCTTACAGGGTGGGTATGTTTTTCGATGGAAGTTGCAGCAGCGTGAGATGGTTTCTCGAAAGCATGATTCTCGAAATCGGATCCATGAAGCGGTTTGTTGGAATCAACTAGTTCTGGAGGTTGATTAGAAAGTTGAAGCTGTTTACGGTTTGTGGCGGAGGATAGAGGGTTAGGGTTAGGGTTGGAAGAACGAGAGAGTGCCTTAGAACGACGAGCTAAAAGGGATTTGAAATCTTTGAGAGAGATTTTAGGGTTTGGCATAAGCCATCGACGAGGCAGATCTGGTGTTCGGTGAAGATTCCCTCTGTATAATGAAATGGCAACCATATTTCTGTTTTTTTCTTTCATCTTCCTCTCCCAAATTTCATACCTCCTATATACTTGCCTCCTTTTCTCACACCTCCTTTGCCCTTATTAATTTATAACAATGTCTAACAACACTTTAATTTACATTAAAACAACTAGAGAACCAAAAACAACTAATGTTACTTTTTGTAGAGGATTTTACTTCGCATCCCATAACTATTTTGACAATTCTACAAATAACCTTCTCTTTTTTTCATTGATCACAAGGTGCTGAAATTATTTCCCTCATACGCAAAAAAATTTGATGGGTTGTACAAAATATTTGATATGTATTTGTAGCGACTCTATGATCTGCGTAGGGTGTCCATATGACATTGTTTACGGTCAGAGAATTGATCCTTCGCCTGTACTCTTGAGATTGTTTGAATGAGAATGTTTGGTCCTCCATCCGATGGCTCGTGACGATCCATTAGTGAAAAGACCCCGATCACGTCTACCACAAATGGACGAGAAGTGTTCGTATATCCAACTCTGCACAAAAAACACAAATTACTTATATGAAATGTCATTGAAAAACAAAAAATAAATAAATAAAACACAACAACATAAATTACCTATATGAAATGTCACTGATAAATAAGAACTAAATAAATATAACACAATAAATATTAATACCTAAAATAGATTCATATAACTGACAAATCGTCTCATCTTAAAGATAGTGTCTTTCTAGGGGCAATATATAAAATCTTCAAAGCAACACAACCATATATCCATTCGAGATGCATGAAGTCAGTAAACAGGGAGATATATCCTACATCGATGTATACATGAAACTTATCCGTTAAGATAATACATCCCACAAGATGCAACATGTATACCATAGCGCCCACCTCATACACAGTGTTCCACCAAATTCTTATACATTTCCCGTTGCCAAGAGAGACGATAGTGAGCACCCTTGTTAGCTCTAAACTTATCCAAAACCAACCCCGGTGTAGCCCCTAGGTATGTTTCAGCTACCATACACACAATCTTCTAGTTAATGACAAGAGCGATGAAGAAGTTATTTGCAAGGGGGAGATGGAAGAGGCTGGAGACATCATTCAAAGTAATTGTCATCTCACCAAATGGAAGATAAAAAAAAGGATGTCTCTTTATGTCATCACTCAATAAAATCAGACAACAATGGATCGTCAAGCATGGTGAGGGAACACTTCACCAACGACAACAATTTGGCTTCAACAACAATCTATCCGACCTCAACGACCATCTGCACATCAGAGAATTTCTTCAACTTCGTCCCATGGATGGGCACCTAATGGGGCACGATCTTGTAACAATTAAAGCATAAATAATTAGTTATTTTAAATTAATCTATAATAAAAAATAACTTAAAATAAAATATTTATACCTCTCATTGCCATAATATAAATGCCACAAGATCGATATACCTAGTGACCAAGGTAGGGCCATTAGACCTGTCGCGGTGAAGAATCGGAGACCAAGCTATTGATTAGACTTGACTCATGAATCAAAATATCACCACCGAACTTTAATTTATCCAAGGGAAGGGGAAAAGATTCAAAAATAAACCTAATATGTATATGCAAAGCTAGAAGATTAAACTTAAGCTAAACAAAAGGGGGGGGGGGGGATTCTAAAGGTACGGGGGTGTGTTATGAAAAAGGAAGGTATTAACATCTTAATCATCTGTAGTACTCTACAGGAACCTTTTAAATATATGTGTTTGGTTTAAAATTGTTTGCTATTTGATTGGGGAGATGAGAAAAGAACATTTTTTATTGTTTGATGATTTGGAAAGACATTGAGTCTTATGCCTACGTACCCGTGAAGGATCAAAACCTCGTAGTTCGGGTTCAAAAGTAAGAAGGGATTTGTTGGGGTTGATTTTATGAGAAAGAGACAAATTGTCATCTTAAGGAGAAAACTCCCATTTAAACCACCACAAACATGTGGAAGATAGATCTTTGCATAAAATTGAAAGAAGGGCTCTCACTTGGATATAGAATCAACAAGTATGCCACATGCCTCTTCCAAATGGAAAAGAATCAATATCAATCTCAACAATGTTATGGGGTAGGAGATTTAAATCTCAACTAGGGATGACTCATGTTTAATCCTTTTATGAAAAGGTTTTAAACATGGAAAAGCTAAAGTGGCAAAAGGGTTTGAATTAAGTTTGTGTTTTTTAGGTCTTATGAAAAGATCTTTGAATATGCTTAAGTGTTTTGAAGCATTTGATTAAGAAATAAAAGGAGAAACAATGACCTAAGTCAACGTTTATTATGAAAATGGTTATAAGAAGGAGAGAGAGATAGAATCCTAAGGTTTAAATTTAGGGGAACCTAAGATTGTATCTAGAAGTTTTTGGATTAAGGGGAAGCAAAGTTGTATAGAATACAGATGAACACACACACGCAAAATGACAATAATCTCATGATTCTTTTCCCTTGGATATAAACAATAACAAGATTGAACATGCATTAACATTATGGCACAAAATATGGCATAAGTACAATGGCAATCACAAGGTATGGATGACAATGTTAAACATGGTTTTTGAGGCATTGAGATAAGCATAAACAAGACATGAAGAAGTTTCACATGACATCACAAGACACAACATATTGATGGTGAAGACAAAATCATACTTGACATGGTAAAAGCATTCATTGGTACATGGTAAACACAACATGAATCAATTTAGGTCAAACATGCATTACATTATAAGTCTTCACAAAATAAACATTAGACTTGAATCAAAGTTCATGATAAGACCAAACTTAAGTGGAAACCTAATCACCTCCTAACCATTCACTCAAACATGTTTTCAAGGTGAATCAATTGATATATTGTATGAAAATAATCAAGTTAAAAAATGTTAAGGATAAGAATCAACATTTAAAAGAGTGTGCTTTAATCATACAAACTTTCAACATCGAGAACAAATAATACATAAGCCGAAAGAATCGATTAGGAGTCTTAAAAAACACTTAAAACACATGTTTTCCATCCAATCAAAAGTGGTGAAATAAATAATTTTTTTGGAATTTTTTTGGTGTCATCATAAAATATACATTCTTATGGACACATGGCAAAAAGAATGGGCCAAAAAGGTTAAGGGATCATGAAGTTATGGGTTTTTGAAGTTATGAAGAAAAATGAACATTTAACAAATGAGAAAAAATAAACACTACGCTGGCCAGGTTCGAACCCACGTCCTTGGGGTTCCATGGACTTTTTCCAGTGCCAACTCAGCATCATCTTCAACCTCTCTCTCTCTCATTTTCGTTTTCTTTTTCCCACTATTTTTCCAATCTTTCATCAATCATATCTCTCTCATTTCTCAACCATTTTTCATGAAATAAAGATCAAAATCGCATAGAAAAATGCAAGGAACACAATGGTACCATAGGTTTTGGATAATACTCAAAGATGGAGATGCACGAAGGCAAAAACCAGAACTGAAACTTTAGATTTCGAGCAACATAATTTCACATAAACAACAATATAAATGACATGTAAGCTAATGATCCTTCTTAACATAATAAATGCTACATATTTGCTTCAGAAATCAAAATGAAATGACGTATGTATGATGAGTTTCAAAGTGCAAGAATATACCTATTGGAGCAAGGTCCAATGCCTCTTCAACACTACTTCCAGCTACTATTTGATGCCTCTCCTAATGCTTATGAGTTCCCAGAAGATGATTGGAACCTTTGGTTTGCAGAATGCACAAGCCAAATGAGAGAATGGAGGTTAAGGTTGAAAAGCTCTCAAGAATGGAGTTTTTCTTAGAAAGCTTGGTGTATGGATAGATGAGGCTTTGTCCTCTATTTATAGGGATCCTTGAGGGTTCAATAAGCCTCAAATATCATAAAATAATTAAGACTTGTACTGGTTTGCTTGCTTGGTTGGTTCTTGCACAAAACACCAAGTAGGAAGCATGGAAAAAGCATGGGGGGCTTGAAGTGTTTTATTGAGCTTTATCTGAAGTGTAGGAGTGGACTTGATGTTTAGAGTTAGTATGTATCAGAGCCAAATCCATTTGGGAGCTCAATGGTACTTAATGTTGGGTTAAAGCCACTTTACACAAATGGAAGTGTAACCTTTATGCCAAAAATGGAATGATTCATTGTGTAATGGCTTGGTTGCTTGAATAATGGCTCAAAAGTATGTGTGATCTTCTGATTAGAGTGATATTTAGAAGCAAGAAGTACATGTACTTGTGGATTTTTTGGATTTGTAGTGTACTTTGGCTTAGAATTTGACTTATGAACCATTCCATGAGGCTGTCTTCCCAAATTTGATTCTCTTAGCTCGAGCATGGGAATTTATTGATCTTGGACATTTTGGAAATATGGAATCATGATCTACAACTTTAATGTTGATCACTTTTCTTGAATCAGTTGGGATCTGGGTGAAAAACTGGCATAAAGTTGGTCACTTGACTAGGTCAGCATGCTGAAAATTTCACTGTGTTTTACCACTTGACAAACAAATGAATCATCCACTTCATGACCCCGTATCTCCTTATTTGTGAATTTTTTGAGGTTTTATCACCTAGGACAAAGTTGAAGTATGAAGAAAGGTCTTTAATCTGATCATTGGATCAAAGAAAATGGTGGCTTGGATCATACGTTATGGCCTTGGAAAGTTGGGTACTTGGACATGTTTTTTAGGGACTTAGTAAAAATTTCAAATTCTCCATCTTTGCCCTTTTTGCAAGTAACCTTGATTTTCTTGACTAAACTTGATCAAATGACTTCAATGATCATATTTTCATAATCCTTGACTTGAAAAGTCCATAGTTGACCAAAAATCTTAAAAGTCAAACTTTGACTTTAAGCATTTGTCGACTTTTTCATCAGTTGTGTTCAAACTTTCATCTGCTTATGAACCTAACCTCTTGAGCCATATGAATTGTATGAGTGGGTTATGAGTACACATTTTAATACCTTGGATCATGCCTCAAGCCATAGAATCATGCTTTGGTCAAAGAGCCAACATCAAGCTGACTTTGACCAAAACCCTAATTTTGAGTGTCAGATGAATTGTGGCTTGATGAACTTGAGATGGAATGATCTTGAAATCGATTCTTATTGATGGAAGTCACTTGATTGCTTGGTAAGAATGAGTAGTTTGAAATGTTAAAACTCATGCCAAGTCTTGATTGATCAATCTTTGAAAGCTCTTGGTGCAAAACCCTAGCTTAAGACAAACAAAGTAGAAAATCTTTTTGTATTTTCAATAGGTTAGTAGTGAAAAAATGCTAGATGTCATGCAAATGATACAAATGATGGTGGCATCTTAGGGTTGAAAATTATGGTATGACAGATGCCCCTATTTAAGTTTCTTCAATCTGGAGATATGAATATTGGAATTTTCATCTCGACGTGATTGAAGGGATTTAAATACAAATATGCACGGTTTTTGGCCCTAAGAGGCCACCAAATGCTTATGATATGATATGCATGCAGGACTCAGGAATTCTATGAGGAACAATGTCACAGGGGAGTAATATTAGTTGATAAAACACATGGGGATAAAGGAACACCACTATGGGGACAGGCAAAAGGAAATTCCACTGAGGAAAAGATTACAACTTCAGTTTGCAAATTCTAATGGATCCGGGCTCCTTGGGGAATAGATCATTCCAAATGATCATGACTTCAAATGAAGAAACATCTTCACAACAGGTTTCTCAAATGTAGAGATGACAATCTGTTCAAATAACGAGTTCTAGCTTTCGCAACAGGTTTCTCAAAGGTAGAGATGACCGCCTGTTCAAATAACGAGTCAAAATAAAAGTATGCTTCACCGAGGAAATATCTTCGCAACAGGTTTCTCAAATGTAGAGATGACCGCCTGTTCAAATAACGAGTCAAAATATGCTTACATGATCAAAACATGAGTCAACTTCTTCTTTACTTAAATATTCCACTTAGAAAAGGAAAAATAAACTTATCTGTGATTCGGGTTATAAGCCAGCGAAAAGGCCTTGGTTTCTTCTTTAAACAAGTCTTTCTCTTGGAAAGGATCAATGAACAAGCTCCTAAAAAGGTGACCACTTGTTGGGGAAAGAGAAGTAACTTCACCGGGTATCTTCGAAGGATGTGGGTAAGTTAATCTTATAAAAATATGGAATTCTCAAATAAAGAGAAAATAACAGTAAGGATCTTCAACAGACTTCCACCGTGATTTACTGAGGAAAGTACCATTGGTTGTGACTAACACCTCACTGGTGATATAAGTCCTGTGATAAAAGAAAGGTGCTTGTAGTAGTCTTCAACAAACTTCTCTGACGAAATTTTCTTGGGAGATGGCCATTTGTTGGAAATAACGTTTGATATGTTGATAACTTCATTGGGGATAAACAAACTTCTCAAAAAGAGGCTGCCATTTGTTATCAAAAATGGGAGTCAATAAGCTTCTCGGGAAAAGATAGCTACTTATTGGGGATCAGAGATCATGAAACAGACTTCTCAAATAAAGAGACAGTTGCCTGTTGGAAGTCTTCATCAAACTTCTCTGGAGAGAAAACCATCTGATGGAAGAAAACTTCTATATTAATAATTCCTTCGAGATAGACAAGCTTCTCAAAAGAGATAACCACTCGTGTTCATACCGAGGATAGGTCTTCACTGGCGATAATGAAAATGTTTCTCCTGGGGAGACAGTGCAAAATAAATGTACTCTCGGTCTAGGTTTAACAACCTAGAGAGATTCACCATTAATTTCCAAATATTTGGCTCACTCCAGGAATAACTTGAGAGAAAAAAAAGAGTAAGACTCTACCAATGGTGAATGAAGCTCAATTGGGATTTTATCCTATCCAAAGATGGAAAAGGAAAACTAAAACAACCATCTTCCACGATGAATGAACTCAGTGGGGAGTTAGAAAGGATATAAACTCTCTGCTTAAGGTTGACGACTCCTATAGGGAAGGAAACATAACACCCAAGGATGAACATATTCAAAGAAATTGAGGAAAACGTCATCAAGGAATGCAAAAAATGGATGTGAATTTGGTTATTCATGATATATATGCATGTATGTATATATGCATGTATGCACATTATGTTTATGCTGACAAAAACAGATAAAACAGACATGTTGGGGACATAATATGTTTCATAGCTCAACATTTGGCTAGTCTCATTAAGGTGGAAAACATCATTAGAGATGAGTTAAAGGTCATCAAAGGAAAAAGTCTCGTCACAAGGTCCAATTCTCTCTAGGGAGAGGGAGATGCTTCGTCTGGGGATGAAATGCGAACCATTGATGGAGCAAAGATCTTGTTGTAGGGTTCCAATTTCCCTGGAGAAGAAGACTTCACTTAGGGAAAAAACATGTAGACTCTACCAAGGACAGGTGTAGATTGGTCAGGAAAACCTTCAAAATGATTCTTCCGGAGACATCATCAAAATTTGCATCTTCCACCAGGGATAATGAAGATCGCTGAAAAAGCTTAACTGTTTATTTTAAAGCTTGATAGAAAATCCAGGCTTAACACTTTGCTGGGGAACATTGAGTTCCAACATCCAACATTTCACAACTTACTCGCCGCTTGGGGATTTAACTATGAACGTTCTTTTTTTTGCATTGACAAATCAAAACAAAATTTTATTTTTAAAAAAAACATTTTTTTTCAAATATTCGTTTCAAGAATTTTTATCAAAATAAAAATGATATTTTTGCAGAGCAGAAATAAAATAAGGATTGCCAATAAATGGATATGTCTCGAATTTTATTGATAGAATGCTGATCCGCAAATGGCGTGATCCCATGGATATTTACAAAGTTAGAAAAATGGTAATATGGGAAAAGGCTACATTAAAATACAATGAAACTATTCTCCCTAACAAATTTGAATTCCAGATGTATTTGGGCTTCTGATAAGAGCCAGTTGAGAGCTTTGACAGGCAGACGTTTCTTCAAGTGATCCAATCTGATCTGATGCAGTTACTTGCCATAATGCTTTGTTTTGCCTAGATTGCCTTTTCAGGTTTTCAATCTATCAGGATAATCATTTTTTGTTTATGTCTCTAATTTTTTTCCTGGACCGCCCTTTCGGGTTTTCAGTCCACCGAGACGCTCATTTTTGCCTAAGCCTCCCTTTTGGGTTTTCGACTTAGCGAGCTATTATTTTATTTTTCTAGGCGAAGTATTTCTTGACTGCGTCAGTATTCACAGGTCGTGGGAGCTCCTCACCATCCATATTTGTAAGAATCAAGGCCCCTCAGAGAAGGCTTTCTTGACAACATATGGGCCATCATAATTAGGAGTCCACTTGTCCCTAGAATCAGATATGAAAGACTGAATCTTTTTAAGCACAAGGCCACCTTCTCTGAATACGCGAGGTCGAACCTTCTTGTCGAAAGCTTTCTTCATTCTCTACTGATATAACTGACCATGGCATAAAGCCGTCATTCTCTTTTCTTCAATCAAATTCAGTTGGTCATACCTGCTTTGACACCATTCAGCTTCTGATAACTTAGCTTCCATCAAGACACGCATTGACGGAATCTCTACTTCTATTGGGAGCACTGTTCCATGCCATAGACAAGAGAAAAAGGGGTTGCCCCTGTTGAAGTGCGGACGAAAGTACGATATCCATGCAGAGTGTTGGGATTGGAAAGAATCTACCGTTACCGTATGCGTAAATATTGATTATGCTTTTTAATATAAACTTGGTATTCATACTTGTCGATGTTATCTTTGTTTTATTGATCAAACTTTTAGAGACGAATTGCGATTGAAAAAATACTTTCGGATCTTTGTTTAAGATAAGAATCGGTTAAACACTAATTGCTAGACATAGAACTATGGTTTAATATTCATAACAAATATCAGTTTTTAATGTGATCAAATTGTTTAACAGATAGAGAAATCATTGATTAAACAATCCGATTGAAATCTCAACAAATGTGTAGACATATGCATTATCGCAAGTGATATGTGAAGATAAGAATGAATATCAAGATTATGCAAAAGTAATCGATAAATTACAATACGTGCACGGTAGAGGAAATCCAATCCCAGCAAGATCTCTCATATTTAACACTTCACTTATTATTTACCGTTTTTACATTACATATTTTATGAAAACAAACAACTTGACCACTTTTCACTTAAAACTATGTTAAATTATTGAACGATTGTGATATTGTATCAGTCCATGTGGATACGATACAAACAATACTTACTTTTGATGCTGAACATCAAAATGACACCATTTTCGGGGAATGGCGTTTAGATATTACAAGCATCACAATTTTTTTTATCGTTTTAAGTTTGTGCATTTGTTAATAATGTATATATACTTCTATCCACCGTACTCCTAACTTGTGCTTACTAGATTTGTGATTTCTATTTATGTGAGGCAAAACACTGGTATATCAATTACTTTTTAATCTTGAGGTCGAAAGAAAAGCCTGGAGAAACAAGAGACAGACCAAGAGCGTAAACAACTAGCCAAGCAAAGGAATAAACAAAAGAAAACTTCTACGTCAAGTTTAACAACAACTCCAAAACCAAAAAAAATGGTTGAACCTTAAGGTAGAGCAAAAGTCCTCAACAACAACGGTGGGATGCCTTATCACAATAGTCCACGACGGGGTTAGTGTGTCTCACCAACACTCATAACAACCTACAAACTGAAATAAAGACTGGAATGTTTCAAATCATTAATGCAAATCCTTTTGCAGGATTTGACCATGAAAATCCATACACTCATCTCACTAAGTTCTATGAACTTGCCAATACTCTTGGTGCATCCGAAGCTCAAGTAGAGGAAATTTTCATGAGATTATTCCCACATTCCCTGATAGATAAAGCTAAGGATTGGTATATTGATCAGCCAACTCAAGTCATGACCAACTAGAATGTCTTAGAAGAGAAATTTCTAAACCGATTCTTTCTGCACAATAGATTCATGGATGCAAAGACAACTATTGCCGCATTTGCATAGAGTTCAATAGAAACACTCTGTGAAGCATGGGAGTGTTACAAGTCTATGTTGTGTATGTTTACAAATCATGGGTTTGATGATCTCACACAGATTCATATCTTTCGCAACGGACTTCATCCGCAACCGAAACTTCTACTAGATGCAACTGCTGGTGGTTCTTTATTGTCCAAAAGTGCAGAGGATACATTCTCTATTATTAACCGTATGGATCTTAATGATCATCAGGTTCAATATAACAAAGGCACAACACAAAAGAAAGCTGGAATTCTTAAGTTGGGTACGAATGATGCAATCTTAGCATAGAATAAGCTTCTCACTCAAACTATAGGCGAATTGACCAAGCAGTTGTCAAAACTCCCACAACAACTCAAACAGATGCATGAATCATCGAGTAAACTTCAACAAGTCTCATTCTATGAGCTTTGCAAGGTGATCATCCAATTGGGGTTTGCCCTCCGGTTAATGAAGAAGTGAATTAATTGGGAAACCAACAAACGCAAGGTGCGTATCCAGTAAACCAGAACTATCAAAGAGGTAACAATGCTAACTATGGCCAAGGTTAGAGACAAAATGACACTGGACCATCAAATAGGAAAAATCCATACCAGAGCCATAACCAGAATCTACCTCACCATGATAGAACCACTAAGTTGGAAGATACTTTGAACCAGTTTATGCAGTTGTCCATGGTAAATGATCGCTCGACTGTGTGAGTCGAGAATGGGATACAAACTGCAAGTGCACAGTTCTATCGCGTAGTTTTAAAAGATATCGATCCCACAGGGACTTATGAATCGATATACCGTTATCTAAGGTTACTACGTAAAGCTAAGGTGAAAAATGTTTGATTGTTTGGGTAAAAACTAAGAGCTAAACTAAGATCTAGATTAAATATTAATAAAACGGATGTCGGTATGTAGTTCGTCAAAACTAGGGAATCAAGTCTTTGTCGGTTTCTTGGTTTTAAAATAAATCGTTTCAGTTAACTTTATTGGTTAAAGGTTTTATCTCAAACTCTCGCTCTGTTGAATAAACCATGATTTTATATTAATGTAGCTGTCACTTATAATTAAGTCAAAAACCATATTTTGAAAGCAATAAAGTTGCAGAAACTCTTTTTAAGAAAACACTGACCGTTTTAAACACCCTTATCTCAAACTCTCGCTCTGTTGACTTAGGTTATACAATTAAATCCAAATGCTTAACTCTCGTCCTCACATTCAATCTTTAAAAATACTTTTTGGAAAAGGTCAGAATTTAATTAACTCTAAAACTTGCTCTCGCCCTGATCTAGAATTAATGCCTAACTTACACTGTCCAGTTAAAACCTCAAACTCTCGCTCTATTGATTTTAACTTCTTTATGTCCTTTACTTTTGTAAAAAAAATCTTGTTATTAAACCTGTAAGTTGAGACCGTAAAAAGATTGATTTCAATTTTAAGTTTAAATAGACCGACTCAGTCTTGATCCCTTATTCTGCTTACTTTACATACCGATATCTAGGCGAATTAGCCAGACATGCTAAATAAACAAGAATACATATCATGCATAAACAGACTCATTCCAGGCAGATAATATAGATAAATAATAAAACAAAATATTAAATAATGATTAAAGAACCTGAATGCGTAATACAATAGTCTTGAACACTCCACCACAAGCCGGTAGGATTTGTTCTTCGATTCTTCAATTAAACAATAAATTAAACCAAGGAAATAAAACTAGAATCTAACGTAAGGTTAGATCCGATAAAAAGTTGCACAATAGTTTCCGGTGTAGAAACTATTATGCGAAAAATATCTAAATGCTAAAAAGGGAAAGGTAAATTGCAAGGGAAAAAGAATGTAGAACTTGCAAAAGAAATAAATAAACAATGTTAAGTTGCTGGAAAAGAAAAATAAGCAAAAGCGTAAAAAGAAAGAAAATTGGCAAAGTTTCGGCAATGTGAGCGTGGAAAAACCGAGGAACCCTTTTAGGTTTTAGAAGTAGCTATTTATATTGGTGCTGGCAACTGCTTTTCCTTTCCCAACGTCTTCAACGTGGCTAAATGCACGGCGTGGATATAGGACACAAACTCCTCAACGTCTCTTCAAGTCTTCTGAGGGCGTTACTTGCGCCAAAAAAGTAGTGGAACGGTGTGACGCTCGTCACACCATGTGTGACGTCCGTCACAAGGCTGCTTTACGTGACGCTCGTCACGTACCCTGTGACGTCCGTCACAGGCACAACATTGGTGACTTGTGCGCTTTGGGCTGGGCTTTGGCATTTGGTTCCTTTTCTCTCCTTTTTGCACCTCCTTTTCTTCCATTTTCACTTGTTCTTCAAAATAGACTACCTGAGACAAATAGGAAGAAAATACCACGTAATATCTCATAAAATGCAGTAAACCGAAATAAATAGTCATAGAATTTAATGGAATTAAGTCCTAAAATATGATATAATTTCGTGTTATCAAACTCCCCCATACTTAGATCTTTGCTTGTCCTCAAGCAAAATTCAGTATAGAAATCGTTTTCAAAAATTTAGCCAGGCGAAGTTTCAAAACACACATCAATTCGTAATAGGTTGCAAATGGATTTTGTTTAGAAGCAATTTGAGTTTAATCTTGACATCAACAACTACCGTTACAACTTAGATAACCCTACCTTATGCAAATCAGTTCAAGTAATGCCATTATAGCTATCCGAGTTCCTTTACTTTTATTTCACCCGCTTTCATTCTAGCGAAATCACATTAAGCCCTTTATCTTTTCGCGCACATAGTGGAGTAACCGTTTAGTGATTATGATCCGCTTTTAGCTAGAAGTTCTGGTACATAAGTCGGATAACTTCGTTATTCAGTCCATTGCAAATTGTGGGGGATCGAACCGTAGTCCGCCCTACCGAGTTCAGTACCAGATACCTACTGAACCAACTCATAATGGATCTTTCATATTGTGCTTTTGCATGATCTGCAACCTTTAGATTAAATGATCTGGTAAGGATCACCTAATTTAATCAGTGCATTTCCTGATATATTCATATATTTTATGTTACTTTGGGGATCATTCACTTATATTCATCGGCTCTCCACGTAGTTTGCTATTAAGATGGTGCTGACTTCTCGTATAAACTACTCGGGGTTATTATAAAACTAAAAGTTCGAGGAATCGGTATAATAGGTGCTTATCCTGATCTAGCATGTTGAGGTTCTCAAAGCGTTGTTATGGTAATGATTTTTTTGTCTTGATTTCACTCAAGTTTTATAAAGTAAGCAACCTTTATACTTATTGGGTGTGTTAAAATTTTTTGTTATGGCTCAAGAAAATTGAGGGGAATAGATAGTAGAAATTTTTCACATTAGGGACTTAACTTAAAATAAATCTATATTAAATTTTTTTTTTTTTCAGATAATAAGAAAGGGAAATAACAATGAAAGGGAAGGTAACATACTTGAAAAATGGAAATGGAAGTAACAAGTTTTCCCCCCCATACTTAAATTAAACATTGTCCCCAATGTTTTAAGGAAATGAAATACAATATGGAAAGGAAAAAGAAACTACAACTAAGGTTGTCTTCCGCCTCTGGTTCTTGGACCTGGTGATCTCTGACGTAAGTCTAAGTTGTCGAACCTGCTAAACAACTCAGTAAACCGCTGGTCGGTTATGGCATTCCTAGCGTCCTGTTGCTGTTGCATTTGACGCATCATCTGCAGCATTTCGACATTCTGTGCCTGCATACCATCGATAGCATCCATAATGTCGTCGTTGGTTGCAGGCCTTCTTCGTCGACGACGTTGGGAGGATGGGCCAGTTGTATTGCCGGAAGGGTTGAGCGGGACTGACTGTTGTGTAGGCGGATGATCACCTTGTTCCATTTCTTCAAACTCATCTGTTTGCGGGTTTGTTTGTGAAGGCTCGGTGGTTTCGGGAGCGTTTAGATCGTAGAGGTGGCGGTCGGGGTTTGTGACATCAGTGAGGGCAGTATTTGGTAGAACAACGCTTGGGACTGCCTGGTTGTTCACCATAAGATAATATCCTCCGCCTACTCTGTTCTTAATCAAGCGACTGGATCGACAGTAGCTGGTATCCATAGATAGGGGAGGTAGGGATTCTAAAGTTTGGAGTTTATCCCCTAGGTTTAGGCCAAGTGCGATGGTGGTGATTAATCCACCAATTATAAAAGGTTGCCTGCCTCTAGCACATAAGGTGCGGATATGATGAAAGAGAAAGGAGGCGGCGTTTACCTGAGTATCTGGTTCGAAGACGCACTGGAGGAAAAATAGTTCCTTTGAGTTGACCTTGCTGTTGTTTGGCCTTCCAAAAATTGTGTTTTGCAAAATGCGGATAAAGTACCGGATAGTGGGGTTATGTATATGGGAGAGAAGGAGCTCTTCCCAGTTGTAGGTATCTATACCGGAGATTTTCTTAAAAAGGCCAAAAACGCCAACTGTGTTCCAGTTTGAGGTTGGAGGGATTCTGGCATGCAGCAGACCTTCTGTGGGAAATTGTAGCATGGTACTCAATTGGTTTTGGGTTAGAGAGTACTCGGTGTTAAACATACGGAAGGTTGCCGTACCGGTTAGAAATTCGTCTTCACCGGCGGGAGTGGTGTAGTCGTATGAACTTAAGAATTCTAAGGTTAGGGATGGGTAGGTGGGTTGATTATGAGTGCAAAGGAAGGTTAAGTTGGCTTGACGGAGCATCCATTCGATACCTTGGAGTAGGCCTAATTGTTGTAAACAAGGTAAATCGGGGTACCTGGTGGAAACGACGCCTCGCTGTTGGAAACGCTCGAATTGCTCCCTCTGATAATTGTCATCTACGGATCGGAAGATGATATTTCCGAAATTCTGATTTCCCGCCATTGTGATGAATTTTGAAGGGGTGATTTGGAAAGAAAAAGAAATGTATTGGATAGGAGAGAATTGTTTGTGGTGAATGAAGGAAGGTTTGGTGGGTATTTATAGGAGAAGAATTTGGAAGGTGGAAAGAAAAAGTGGTTGAAAAGTAATTAAGTGTGGTTAAATGAAAAATGAATGGGGAAGGTAAAAAGTTAAAGGTGTAACGTTCGTCTCCAACGGCTCCTTAACGTTAACTAGTCTGAGGAGTGTTACGCTCGTCACAAGGGTGTGACGCTCGTAACAGGCAATAGGCGTGCCGTCCGTTATGGATAGTGTGACGCTCGTCACACATTCCTTTTTGGAAAGGCCTCAGTAGCGCTTCACAGAATTACTTTGGTTGGTGAATTTATATATATATTTTTTTTATTTATTTTGTTTTGTTTTGCTTATGATCAGTTTAGTCTGCAATTTAATTTATTGTGCACGCTTAATCTGCTTTGTATAGTAATAATTCATAGGTAGCAACAGTAGAGCATAATAGCTTTTGCATAATAAAATTAACTAAACAGCTTCAATAAAAATGATCATAATGTAATACAGGAAAGGAAAACAATGAAATGAAAGAAAAAAATAAATGTGAACATGAATTCAAATAACATTAATAAATAATCTAACTTAAAACTAAATAACTTAGAAAACTAACTAAACTCTATCCCTCTGCACGATCTCTGGCCGGAGGAGCAAAAGAGTTAACATGATGTAGCAACTCGTGGAACTGATTCGTCATACTGCTCATGTATCCTAGAACTTCTTGTCTCATGTTAGTAAATTCTCCTCTGAGGGCGTCTTGTTCTGACATCAAAGCTTCAATGGCGGTGTTATAATCAGTTCCGGGCATATGATGTCGGAGGTCAGGTATGGCTGATTCTTCGGTCGGAACAGGCTGAGGAGGAGGGTCAATATCATAATAGCCGGATGGTGTCTGAGGGTCAGATTCAGCATGAGGGATCTGGTCAACATAATTCTCATAGTCATTACAAATCTCATAATCCTGGATGGATTCAGTGGATCCAGCAGGAGTTGGGGTTTCATTCAGGTTATAGAGCCAGTTCCTTTGGTTATGAACACTAGTCCTAGGATCGGGCATGGTGAATAGGCAGAGAACCTGGTTATCAATAATAAGCTCAAACTCATCAGACCCTAGGTTTGCTATAAACATAGTGTTGAAGAGGAAAGGTATACTCATAGTAGTAATGCCACAAAAAGGGCTAAGGTCAAGCATAGGCTGACGTAATCCAATGGCATTACCTATCATGGTTATCAAACCGCCTATTCTAATGGGTGCTCTCTCATCCTGGATAAGGTGGTCCAAATTAGCTAACATAAAAGTGGCACCGTTTACTGGACGGTTCTGGGAAGCACAAAATATGATGAAAAGTTCATCACGTGAAACTGAAGTACTGTTTGGCTTCTCCCCAAATAAAGTGTGGGTCAGGATCTTATGGAAATAGCGAAAAGCCGGGTTATGTATGTTTCCAGAGAGAAACTCATGTTCTTCGGGCTCATCATTTCCAGTCAGCCTACCCCAAAAGTGTTCAAGCTCTCTATATTCAAAAAGTTCTTCCTGGCTTACAGTGAATGTATCAAAGGAGGTAGGGAAACCCAAAAGGTTGGTGAAGTCTCTAATATTAAATTGGTACTCCATGTTGAACATTCTGAACTGGATAAAACCTCTGCTAATTCCTTTTCCATGGCTGGGTAGATAGATTAATGAGCTAAGGAATTCTAGTGTGAGTCTCCGGTAGGTGGTGAAATGTCTCAGGATAGGGGATGTCTCCCATCCTATCTGATTCAGCAAATACAGGACACTCTGTCTCAGTCCAAGGGCAGTCATAGCCCAATCATCAGCATATAAACTAGGTAGCATCTCTCTAGCGGCTAGTTCTTCAAACTTTTGTTTCTGAGCCATTCCTCTGAACTTGATACCCATACGATCAAAATGTCCCATCTGGTTAGTGTTAGCTAGCGAAAAGAAAACATGAGTTTAAGTCAGGATTTGGCCAAATGCCGAAAGAAGAGAAAATTATTATTATTATTTTTTTTTTCTTTTTGAATAAATCAAGAATGAATATTAAACAGAAATTAAAAGAATAATTAAGAAAGAAATAGGGAAATGATAATAATAGAATAATAAAATAACAAATTAATTTGTGGGTTGTCTCCCACTAAGCGCTTTGTTTAAATGTCGCAAGCTCGACAAAGAAACTGTTAAATATAATCTATAGGTCCTGGGGGCGTTTCGTCTAAGTGTAGGATTTGCGAATCCTCGTTGGTTTCCGCATAGTGATAGTGTTTCAGACGTTGCCCGTTTACGGTGAACGGTTCTGTAGATTGTCCTTTTATTTCTACCGCTCCACTGGGAAAGACTTTAGTGATATGAAAAGGCCCTGACCATCTGGATCGTAGTTTTCCCGGGAATAACTTTAGTCTAGAGTTAAATAAAAGTACTGCGTCGCCTTGCTTGAAGATTTTCCTTGATATACGCTTGTCATGCCATTGTTTTGTTCTTTCTTTATAGATTCTGGCATTTTCATAGGCGTCTCTTCTGAGTTCCTCTAATTCGTTTATGTCAAGGATTCTCTTTTCACCGGCGGCTTTATAATTCAAATTTAAATTTCTAATAGCCCAATAGGCTTTATGTTCTAATTCTACCGGGAGGTGACAGGATTTTCCATAAATGAGCTTAAATGGGGTCGTCCCTATGGGGGTTTTATAAGCAGTTCGGTATGCCCACAAAGCTTCTGGTAATTTCAATGACCAATCTTTCCTTGAAGTGGCTACCGTTTTTTCTAGTATTTGCTTGATTTCTCTGTTAGATACTTCCACTTGTCCACTGGTTTGAGGGTGGTAAGGTGTCGCTATCCTATGTCTCACTCCATATTTAAGTAGTAGTTTTTCGAGTACCTTGGATATAAAGTGCGATCCACCATCACTGACTACTATTCTTGGGATGCCAAATCTCGGAAATATTATATTCTTAAAGAGTCTAGTTACTACTCGGGTGTCGTTTGTTGGAGAAGCTACAGCTTCGATCCATTTTGATACGTAGTCAACTGCCACGAGTATGTATTTGTTACCGAAAGAGGATGGAAAAGGTCCCATGAAGTCTATCCCCCACACGTCAAAAATCTCTACTTCCAAAATACCTTTTTGCGGCATCTCGTCACGTCTAGATATGTTTCCCGTGCGTTGACATCTGTCACACTCCTTAATAGCCGCATGTACGTCCTTCCATATAGTTGGCCAATAAAAGCCAGCTTGTAGGATTTTAGAGCAGGTCTTGGATGTACTTGTGTGTCCACCATAAGGCGCGGAGTGACAGTGTTGGATTATATTTTCTACCTCTTCTTCGGGTATACATCGACGGAAAATACCATCGGGGCCTCTTTTGAAAAGTAAGGGATCATCCCAGTAATAGTGTTTTATGTCGTAGAAGAATCGTTTCTTCTGCTGGTAAGATAAAGTAGGTGGAACTATTCCGGCAGCTAAATAATTGACTAGATCAGCGTACCATGGTGTGACGGATATAGCTAAGGTGGTTTCTACTTGCATGTCGGAGTTGTTCTCTTCCAAAGTAGCTATAAGTTTGTCATACGAGAAATCATCATTAATTGATGTTCTTTCCGGTTCAAGGTTCTCAAGTCTAGAGAGGTGGTCTGCTACTACGTTTTCAGTTCCTTTCTTGTCCTTGATTTCTAAGTCGAATTCTTGTAGCAACAAGATCCATCTTAGGAGTCTAGGTTTAGCATCTTTTTTTGTTAGAAGGTACCTGATAGCAGCGTGATCAGTGTAGACTATTATTTTGGCTCCTACCAAGTAAGAACGAAATTTATCTAGCGCAAATACCACTACTAGGAGTTCTTTCTCGGTAGTGGCGTAATTCATTTGCGCTTCATCCAGGGTTCTGCTTGCGTAATATATAACGTGAAGCTTTTTATCCTTTCTTTGTCCTAAAACAGCACCTACAGCATAATCACTGGCATCGCACATTATTTCGAATGGTTCATTCCAGTTTGGTGTCTGCATAATGGGTGCGGAGATCAATGCTTGTTTAAGAGTTTGAAATGCTTTTAAACAATTATCGTCGAATATGAATTCAGCATCTTTCATCAATAGTCCGGTTAGAGGTTTAGTTATCTTAGAGAAGTCTTTGATGAATCGTCGGTAAAAACCGGCGTGTCCTAAAAAGCTTCGTACTTCCCTCACGGTTTTTGGGGGTTGAAGATTTTCGATTACCTCTATTTTGGCTTTGTCTACTTCAATTCCTCTGTTCGAGATGATGTGTCCTAAAACAATTCCTTCTTGTACCATAAAGTGGCACTTTTCCCAGTTAAGTACTAAGTTTACTTTCACACATCGCTCAAGGACTCTTTCTAGGTTTTCAAGGCATTCTTCGAAACTTTGTCCGTATACAGAAAAGTCATCCATGAATACTTCCATGATGTTTTCGAGAAAGTCGGCGAAAATTGCCATCATGCATCTTTGAAAGGTTGCAGGGGCATTACACAGACCAAACAACATTCGTCTATAAGCGAAGGTACCAAAAGGGCATGTGAACGTTGTCTTTTCTTGGTCATCAGGGTGAATTGGTATTTGAAAGAAGCCTGAATAACCGTCTAAATAACAGAAATGTGAATGTTTTGCTAATCGTTCTAACATTTGGTCAATGAATGGTAAAGGGAAATGATCTTTTCGGGTTGCTTTGTTTAGTTTCCTATAATCAATGCACATTCTCCATCCCGATTCGATTCGTTTAGTTATAGTTTCCCCTTTTTCGTTTTCAATAACGGTTATGCCTCCTTTCTTTGGCACAACGTGTACAGGACTAACCCATTTGCTATCAGATATAGGGTATATAATACCTGCTTCCAATAACTTGGTTATTTCTTTCTTTACTACCTCACTCAGGATCGGATTTAGTCTTCTCTGGTGTTCCCTAGAGGTTTTACAGTCTTCTTCTAACATGATGCGGTGCATACAAATAGAAGGGCTTATTCCTTTAAGATCGATGATGTGGTATCCTAGTGCGGTGGGGTACTTCCTTAAGATATGTAAGAGTTTTTCTGTTTCGAGTCTTCCTAGATCTGCATTAACTATCACAGGTCGTTCAAGTTCTAAGTCTAGGAATTCATATCTCAGATTTTTGGGAAGTGTTTTCAAATCAGGGGTTGGTTTGTTAAGACATTGCGTAGGGTCCGGTGTTATTGCTAAACATTGGTTAGATTTGTCTTCTAAAAGATAGTCTGATGATTTGTCTTCTCCTAACTCTGCTTCTTTTATGCATTCATCGATGATATCCATGAAGTAACACGTATCTTCTATTGCAGGTGCTTTCAAGAATTGGGAAAGAATGAATTCAATTTTCTCTTCACCTACTTCGAAGGTGAGTCGTCCTCGTTTTACGTCTATGATTGCACCGGCAGTTGCTAAGAATGGTCTTCCTAGTATAATAGGTGTAGTATCATCTTCTCTAATGTCCATAATTGTGAAGTCAGTGGGAATGTAAAACTGACCTATTCGTACGGGAACGTTTTCAAGGATTCCTACAGGATATTTGATGGAACGATCTGCTAGTTGCACAGACATTTTGGTTGGTCTTAATTCTCCCATTTCCATTTTCTTACATATGGATAAAGGCATAACGCTAATTCCGGCTCCTAAATCGCATAAAGCTTTGTCGATGACAAATTTTCCTATGTGACAGGGTATAGAGAAACTACCCGGATCCTTGATTTTAGGAGGCATGTTTTGGATTATAGCGCTACATTCGGCAGGGAGTGTAACGGTTTCGCTATCCTCAAGTTTCCTCTTATTAGAAAGAATTTCTTTTAAGAATTTAGCATATGAGGGCATCTGCGTAATAGCTTCGGTGAACGGAATTGTAACGTTTAATTGTTTAAGGAGGTCAATAAATTTTCTAAATTGGCCCGCATCTTTGGTTTTAACAAGCCTTTGAGGGTAAGGTATAGGTGGTTTGTAAGGTGGTGGAGGTACATAAGGTTCCTTCTTTTCTAGGGTTTCCTTATTTCTCTCTTCCTTTTCCTTAGGTTCACTTTCCTCAGTTGATTTCTTAGGGTTTTGGTTTTCTATCCTTGGATCAGACGGTCCTTCCACTTCCGTTCCACTTCTTAATATAATTGCATGAGCTTGGCTTCTCGGATTAGGTTGGGGCTGTCTAGGGAATGTACCAGTTGGTGCAGCAGTAGGTGCTTGTTGTTGAGCTACTTGAGATATTTGTGTTTCCAGCATTTTGTTATGGGTAGCCAAGGCATCTACTTTGCTTGCTAGTTGTTTAAGTTGTTCGCCAGTGTGTATGTTCTGGTTTAAGAAATCTTTATTGGTTTGTTGTTGGGAAGCTATAAAGTTTTCCATCATGATTTCCAAGTTGGATTTTCTAGGGGTATTATTGTTAGGCATGGATGGATTCGGTTTCTGATATCCCGGAGGTATAGATGGGGCTTGATTTGGAGACTGTCCAGGTGCGTATAAAGCATTATTACTCTTATATGAAAAGTTTGGATGGTTCTTCCAATTTGGGTTATAGGTATTCGAATAAGGGCTTCCTTGAGCATAGTTTACTTGCTCTGCTTGGATTCCAGTCAAAAGTTGACAGTCCGTAGGAGTGTGGCCTTGGATTCCAATGACCTCGCAATTCTGAGTTATAGCAACCACGGCGGATGGAGGTGATACGTTTAAACTTTCAATTTTCTGGACCAAAGCATCCACTTTTGCATTAACGTGATCAAGGTTACTTATCTCGTACATGCCAGTTTTCGTTTGAGGTTTTTCCACCGTTGTTCGTTCGGTTCCCCACTGATAGTGGTTTTGGGCCATGCTCTCGATAAGCTGGTAAGCATCAGCATAAGGTTTGTTCATTAGTGCACCACCTGCAGCGGCGTCTATTGTTAACCTGGTGTTGTATAGGAGACCATTATAAAATGTGTGAATTACTAACCAGTCTTCCAAACCATGGTGTGGGCAAAGTCTCATCATGTCTTTGTATCTTTCCCATGCTTCGAAAAGAGACTCGTTGTCTTTCTGTTTAAATCCGTTTATCTGGGCTCTTAACATAGCTGTTTTGCTTGGCGGAAAATATCGGGCAAGAAAAACTTTCTTCAACTCGTTCCATGTGGTGACTGAGTTGGAAGGAAGAGATTGAAGCCATCTTCTAGCGCTATCTCTTAATGAGAAAGGAAAAAGACGAAGTCGAATTGCCTCTGAAGTGACACCATTAGCTTTAACAGTATCAGCGTATTGAACAAATACGGATAAATGAAGGTTTGGATCTTCGGTAAGATTTCCAGAGAATTGGTTCTGTTGCACAGCCTGCAACAGCGAAGGTTTAAGTTCGAAGTTGTTTGCTTCGATTGCGGGCGGAGCAATACTTGAATGCGGTTCATCTTGCGATGGAGCGGCGTAATCTCTAAGAGCACGAGCTGGTTCTGCCATCTCGGTTAAAGAAGGAAGATCTTTGAGATCAGGAAAGTCTATAGGAGGGAGATTGTTTGCAGCACGATATTCCCGAATTCGTCGTAAGACTCGGAGATATAGCTCGATATCGTTGATTCGTAAATAGAGCGGTTCGCCTTGTGAGCGAGTGCGTGGCATACAAATCAACGAAAGAAAGAATAGAAGAAAGAGAAACCTTAGTCTCTACAGCGTAACGGAAGAGTTACGATATCGATTAAATAAAAGTCCCCGACAACGGCGCCAAAAACTTGATCGCTCGACTGTGTGAGTCGAGAATGGGATACAAACTGCAAGTGCACAGTTCTATCGCGTAGTTTTAAAAGATATCGATCCCACAGGGACTTATGAATCGATATACCGTTATCTAAGGTTACTACGTAAAGCTAAGGTGAAAAATGTTTGATTGTTTGGGTAAAAACTAAGAGCTAAACTAAGATCTAGATTAAATATTAATAAAACGGATGTCGGTATGTAGTTCGTCAAAACTAGGGAATCAAGTCTTTGTCGGTTTCTTGGTTTTAAAATAAATCGTTTCAGTTAACTTTATTGGTTAAAGGTTTTATCTCAAACTCTCGCTCTGTTGAATAAACCATGATTTTATATTAATGTAGCTGTCACTTATAATTAAGTCAAAAACCATATTTTGAAAGCAATAAAGTTGCAGAAACTCTTTTTAAGAAAACACTGACCGTTTTAAACACCCTTATCTCAAACTCTCGCTCTGTTGACTTAGGTTATACAATTAAATCCAAATGCTTAACTCTCGTCCTCACATTCAATCTTTAAAAATACTTTTTGGAAAAGGTCAGAATTTAATTAACTCTAAAACTTGCTCTCGCCCTGATCTAGAATTAATGCCTAACTTACACTGTCCAGTTAAAACCTCAAACTCTCGCTCTATTGATTTTAACTTCTTTATGTCCTTTACTTTTGTAAAAAAAATCTTGTTATTAAACCTGTAAGTTGAGACCGTAAAAAGATTGATTTCAATTTTAAGTTTAAATAGACCGACTCAGTCTTGATCCCTTATTCTGCTTACTTTACATACCGATATCTAGGCGAATTAGCCAGACATGCTAAATAAACAAGAATACATATCATGCATAAACAGACTCATTCCAGGCAGATAATATAGATAAATAATAAAACAAAATATTAAATAATGATTAAAGAACCTGAATGCGTAATACAATAGTCTTGAACACTCCACCACAAGCCGGTAGGATTTGTTCTTCGATTCTTCAATTAAACAATAAATTAAACCAAGGAAATAAAACTAGAATCTAACGTAAGGTTAGATCCGATAAAAAGTTGCACAATAGTTTCCGGTGTAGAAACTACTATGCGAAAAATATCTAAATGCTAAAAAGGGAAAGGTAAATTGCAAGGGAAAAAGAATGTAGAACTTGCAAAAGAAATAAATAAACAATGTTAAGTTGCTGGAAAAGAAAAATAAGCAAAAGCGTAAAAAGAAAGAAAATTGGCAAAGTTTCGGCAATGTGAGCGTGGAAAAACCGAGGAACCCTTTTAGGTTTTAGAAGTAGCTATTTATATTGGTGCTGGCAACTGCTTTTCCTTTCCCAACGTCTTCAACGTGGCTAAATGCACGGCGTGGATATAGGACACAAACTCCTCAACGTCTCTTCAAGTCTTCTGAGGGCGTTACTTGCGCCAAAAAAGTAGTGGAACGGTGTGACGCTCGTCACACCATGTGTGACGTCTGTCACAAGGCTGCTTTACGTGACGCTCGTCACGTACCCTGTGACGTCCGTCACAGGCACAACATTGGTGACTTGTGCGCTTTGGGCTGGGCTTTGGCATTTGGTTCCTTTTCTCTCCTTTTTGCACCTCCTTTTCTTCCATTTTCACTTGTTCTTCAAAATAGACTACCTGAGACAAATAGGAAGAAAATACCACGTAATATCTCATAAAATGCAGTAAACCGAAATAAATAGTCATAGAATTTAATGGAATTAAGTCCTAAAATATGATATAATTTCGTGTTATCAGTAAACCAGAAAAATATGAATGCTTCAATCAGGAATATTGAAACACAAGTAAGACATATAACTAAACATTTGGATGACCAATAAGGAGGAACATTCACCTCCAACACACAGAATAATCCAAAGGAACATTGTAACGCAATCACAACAAGGAGTGGTTGAATGATTGAAATGGGAGTTAGTGAAAATGCGGAGAAAGAAAGAGTTATGGTTGAAAGAAGAGAAAAACAAGAGGTAGAAAATGAGAAGGAAGTAGAAAAGAAAAAAATTGAGGAAAAGGTAGTTGAAAATGAGAAGAATTTGAGTGATAAGCGGAAAAAGTATAAAACAAGAGAAAAGAAAGGAAAGATGAACAAATCGCCTACACAACACCTACCGTATCCTCATGCTCATACCAAGAAGGACCAAGAAAGGAAATATACTAGGTTCTTGAATATTTTTAGAAGGTTACAAGTTAACATTCCATTGGATGAAGCACTTAAACAGATGCCAACATACACAAAGTTCATGAAATAAATTCTAACAAAGAAACAGAGAATCACGGATGAAGAAATAATTCAAGTGGATGCTAGCTACAGTATTGTTATTCAGAAAGCCCTTCCACAAAAAGAAACCAATCCTGGAAGAGTTACGTTACCTATTACTATAGGTAACGTAAATGTTGGAAAGGCATTGATTAATCTTGATTCCAGCATAAATCTCATTCCTTTATCAGTGGTTAAAATGATAGGTTATATGGACATGAAACATACGAAGATGACACTACAACTAGCAGACAAATCCATCACTCGACCATCAGGAATAGATGAAAATGTATTGGTTAATGTCGACAAAGTTCTATTTCCTATAGATTTCATGGTGATGGATGTAGCGGTAAATTCATGACCATCAAGCTATGGATAAGCTAGACGTCAATAAAACTAGAGTCGCCACCGCACTTTTATTGTTTCCAAGGGAAAGGGGAAAATTACGAACAAAACCCAAAAGATAAGAAGTTTTCAAATAAAAACTAATAAAATGCTAGAGATTACAGGTAAGGGGGTTGGTTACACAGAGGGAAGGTGTTAGCATCCAAAGTGTCCTAGGTACTCCTAGGGAGCCCTTTCTTGTGTGCATATGTATTTTTATACAAATGATGTTTGCAATAGATAGAGTGGAGGGATGAGAAAAGAATTCATTAATTATATGTTTATGTTTGACAAGACCTTCGGACTTGTGCCTACATACCAACATAAAATGAGGGATCAAAACTTCGTAGTTTGTGATAACAATTTCAAAGTGGATGCATTGCTTTTAACAAAAGTTTAAGTTTAACAAAGGCACAAAAGGCCTAAAAAGGTTTGAATGAGTGTTAGTTCTTTTTGGCTTTTAAATTTTTTAGTCAAGTGTAGTTATGTTTGTTTACAAATTTGATTAAGAAAAGAGTTTGGAAATTCAATGGCATAAGGCCAAAGTTTCTAATTTGCAATATGGTCAAAGTTTAGAAATCACAAACAAAGAAGATTTTTAAAAGGAGTGAGTGATTTTTGAAATTAAAGAAATGGGTAAGAGATGAAGAGACTAATCCTAAGCACAAATTTAAAAGTTGAGAGTTGAAAAGATCTGACCAATGGGCTGCAACCCAATAGACAAGAATATCATATAGAAACCCAAAATTCCCTTGGACTTTAGAATCAAGCAATATCAATACGCAAATAGTAAGATGAAAAGCAAGGCATCAAATAAACATAGCCACATCCAAGCTTAGCAACTCCATGATCTTCTTCAAAGTTTTCCAGGTAGCAGATGGCTTCAAAGATGGCATAAGACATAGGTTCAAAATAACAACTTCAATATGATCATGTTGCAGATGAACTCAAATGGATCTTCAACATTGTATCAGATGAATGTTCACTTCACAAGCACGTGGTTTCATGAAAGTTGGCATTGGCCAAGTCCTTTGCATAGGGAGTGTTGCCTAGATTCTAAATCCAATAGTCTCAGATCAAACTAATAGTCCACACAAAATGTTTTTTAGGGTTTTTGTTCTTCTTATGTACATTAAGGTCAAAAGACCACACAAACAACCAAGTATATACAAACACAATATCACAAAATATGGCCCAAGTGGGCAAAGTGAAAATGGCATTAAAGTAAACAAATTGAATGGTATGAACAATGTCAAATGAATAAAAGCTTAAAATTTAAAGTGCATAAAAGTAAATGACTTGAAATTAAATGTTAGCTGTTAGTTGATTAGAAGTTAGTGTTGCTTTTGCTTTTTTTTTGTTTAAGTCATTCTTTGGAGAACATTCAACCCACTTATCACAACCACGGATCCTTGAGCTAAGACATCTTCCAAAGGAAGGAAAAAAGACCAAGTTTCCACACAATACCATGAAAGAGGGGAGACTTACAATCTCACTTACTAGAATGCTATGCCTTTTTGTGTCACGAATTTAGCAATATGTTAAGCAATCATAATTGGACTTATGTAGAAGTCACAACTATTTTAGGATGGGCAATAGAATTTTGGTGTTAATGCATGTTAGAGACATAGTATAATGGACTATGCTCATGAAACATACCACACACAAAAAGAATATGCAAAGTGGTGGACCTAATCTCATCCATACTCATGTTGATTTTGTAATCAACTAGCCTTAGGATATAGAGATATCATAGGTCCATGACATGAATGAATAAAGAATGGGAACGAGATGAAAAGGGAGGAGGAATGGAATCAACACAAATTGGTCAAAGGAGGACTTTTACCAAATTAAGATCATTCATTCATTTTGGGAGATGAAATGTACATTTCATCAATCCCCTAAATTCAATGATCTTAACCTAACAAAGTCAAATCAACCTTGACCAAGGCCCAACAACACAAGTCAGACTCAACAATTCAATTAGAATGGCTCTACACAATTTATTTTGGCATTTAAGCAATTAAAAATAATCAAAATATGCATTAAATTAAATAATGGTTGGTCAATTTCCTAAAACCTCATCAAAACACCAAAGAAATGGCCATGAGATTTATCATAGGTCAAATAACGTCAAAGGACCTTGGAGAAAATTTTTCATAATTTTTGGAAACTTAAAACTATTTTTAAACAATTAGAAATATTCACAAAATCAATTAAATCATGAAAAATATTAATAATGATCCAAAAAATAACTTTAATTCAGAAAATGAAAGATGATTTTATTTAATTTTTTTGGTGAAACTCTCATATTTTTTGGATCAATCTTAAAATTAATATGAATTAATGAAAATAACACAATTAAAATGAAATTCAAATAATAAAAAAACGTGGACCACTTGATCTCCCTCATTAATTGAGGTGGCAGATCAAGTGGCCACAAACGCGCGTTCCATGGTGGACTTGAGTCAGCGCGCCAGAAAATAAGTAATCAAAACCAACGCTCGTGATTAAAACAATTTGAATAGATCATGTGGCTCTAGACCTTGCCAACTCACCACGAGAGCAAATCTCCGATCACCTTCGCAAGCGAGCCTCGTCGGACTAGTCCAATCATAACCATCACTAAAATAAAAAAGAAGGACATGATTTTAAAGTAAAAATGGCACTGATCACGAATCTGCCCTCAATTCATCCTAACTCCAAGTATATTGAGAGATACATGGAGTTGGAATTTGAGGTATATGATCTGAGTTGCTTCGATTTGACCTCAAAACAACTCAATCTTCTTGCCTACATTGGTAGGACTTCAGACAACCCAGGAACCAAGAGAATTATGGAGAATTGAGTGAGAATCGAAGAGATGAAAATTTCTGGAAAATACCTTCAATGCAGGTCAGAACTCACTTGCTTTTGCTTTGATTCGTGCTTGATCTCACTCAGGAAGCTTGTAGAAGTAGATTAGAATCAACCAAAGGCTTTGGATCCCTAGAGTTTTGAATCTCAAAATAGTGAGATTGAAACTGAATTTTCAAAGAAAATTCTCAAGATTATCCTCTCAAGTGGAAGGCTTTGGGGTTTGGGGTCAAAGCTGGCGTGCAGAGGTCCTCAATTATGAACCTAGAGGCTTCTATTTATAGTTGAATCACATGTTATTTGCACCTTCAAATTGAATTTCCAAATTTGGCAATGGATGGTGCATGCTTGCATGGGCATGTACAGGCCCACGAAGTCACTGCTTTGGGTCCATAATCAAGTGTCAATGAGTCTAAAATCAACTTGGAATGCAAGGAAATTGTACACAGCTGTTCAAAGTTTTGACTTTGCCAAATGATGATGCCATGTTCAAGCCATGCATAGACCATTCAAATCTTGTCCAAAATGGATGAAATTGCACTTTTTGGAAAGGTTAGATCAAGAGGAACAACTCTTATGTTGAACACTTTTCCATTTGAAGCTTGTATCATGGTGAATTTTGAGGTGGGAGTTTGTAAATTTTAACATATAATTTTTTTTCTAAGTGTCAAGTCATATGTTCACTTATTCCACCTTGGCTAACTTTTTATGTGAGCTTCAAATGAGAAACGTTCCTTCATCAAAGTTGTAGATATTTCAAAAAAATTCAAAACTGTCACAAATTTGACCTCATTTGGATTTTATACGAAGGAGTTATGCATTTTTGAAGTTGAGGAAAATCACTTGTTCAATGGTATTGGTCCAAAATGATCTATAATGTATCCTTATATCACATGCTCATAAAAGTTGAATTATCTCTTACTCCAAACACCAAAGTTGAATTAGACACCTTGAATTTGATTATGAAACTTGTAAATCTTTCATCTCAAAAAAATTGAGCAAGTTATGGCCTTGGGAAGTTGAGCTCGAAATTAGGGTTTAGACAAAATGACCTATAATCTTTCAACATAAAAAATGACTTTCCAAGCAAAACTAGATCTAGACCTCAACATGAAAGTTGTTTGGAGTGTAATTTAGAGTAACTTTTATCTTGTAATTATTTTAATATGATAAAAATTGTAGTAGATAGGGTCTAGGGGACCCCGGTTTTGATTAGATGAAATCCTCTGGTCAACCACCACCAACCAACTTGTTAGCTTGCAATTCTCTTGAATTTTGGGACTCATGGGAGATAATATATGAATAATATGATGAAATTTGAAGTATCCTTTGAAGTATTTGATCAAAGGTTGAAGAAGCTTGGTGAAGAAGTTACACAAGATACCCAGATGAACTAGGGTTTCCAAGGCAAACCAATTCCAAACTCTTGATGCTTTCTTGACCAAAATAACATGGGAAGATCATAGGGACTCATATATGATGTCTAAAGCCATTGTAGACTAATTCTTGATTGAGCTCTTAGCCATGAGGGTCTTAAACCCTAGATATGAGCTTGATGGATTAAAGGTGATCATGTGCCTTACCTACAAAAGAGTTAGACAAATGCAAAGACATATTTTTGGTATTTTAGTTAGTAAAGATGATAAAATACAAAGTAAGATACAATCAAATGGTGCTTGGTGATCTCTCCCAATGCAAACCCAATGAGTGAGGGGTAAGGAGGATGCCAAGGTATGATCTTAATGCTAATGCATATAATGAGATAGCATGAGGGATCTTAGGGTCAAAATTGGGGTCTTACAATGGATATTGAGTCAAATGATGATACTCCTCTAATAAACATGCTATGATGCAAATGATGCAGACAAGACTGGCAGGCTGTGCGTCTCGGAACACAGGATCAAAGCTTCATCTTGAACTCGGAACCACAATTCATCTGAAACCCAAAGTCATATGATAAACTGTCATCTGAAGAACCAAGAATCACCAACAGGACCACAAGTCACCACCAAGTCACCGACAAGTCACCAACTGTACCTGTAATAATGATCATTCCCTCCCTACTCACGGGTGTCATCTAGGCCAGGGTAAGGTCGAAAGAAACGCAGGATAAAAAACCCTTTCAAGAATATCATCCTGTGCACACCCGATGTATGCACCGATAATACCCCATCAGAGTCTGAACTGCTCGTGATATCAATGTTCCGCTAAGTGGCGCATACCACCCGCTTCCCATGAATCACTCTATTCCTAGGTTTCCTAGATTTCACTCATAGCCTGGGTATTGGGCCTTTTACCTCATGTAACTCCCACCCCAACAGAGAGACAACACAGCATAGCCAGCACAGATGAATATGAATGAATGCAAACATAAATGCAAACATAAATGCAAACAGTAAATAAATGAATGCAATAAATAACAGCGAACAACAACCAAAACCCTAACCTAGAGAGCGCTAGGAGAGACTCGCTTAGGGAAGATGGACCAGCAAGAGGTCAACTTCTCTATTTCTCCAGCAGAGTCGCCAGCTGTCGCATTACGCGAAAAACCGGCGGGAAAACGAAAACAACAGAGCCGCCACCGTGCGTTATTTATCCCAAAAGAGGGAAAGGAAACGCTCGAAGTAAACCTGGAAAAGACATGGTCTCGCGACCAAAGAGAATGGGATCGGGAGTCGGTTATGCGAAGGGAAGGTATTAGCACCTCTACGCATCCGTCGTACTCGACGGGATCCACGCACAAAAGGAAGGATAAAGGTTGCTAAACGCTGCTCAAACAAACATCAAACACTGGCTGAAAGAGACACAGAAAACAAAAGAAACTAACTCGGCAGGATATCGCATCCTGTGCCTACGTAGTCTGTCAGGCACAGACATCAGAGTCGACGTAGTTCGGGACAGGGGGAAACGTGCTCGCTAGGATGTCGCATCCTATGCATACGTATCTTCTCGGACTAGAGAAGAATCAGAGCACTCGTAGCTCGGCTAACGCACGCCAAACAAAACCATACAGGAAATCGACTGCCAATCGCTGGACTTACGTCAAACTCCACACAAAACAGGCAAACATGGAAACCGAATGCCAATCGCTGGGCTTACATCAGACTCCGAACCAAACACACCCACACTGGAAACCAAAGGCCACTTGCTGGACTTACATCGGACTCCAAGCACACAACAAGAGGATACAGAATGCCAATCGCTGGTCTTACATCCATCTCCTGACACACACAAGACAAAACAAAAAGGGCGCCCGGAGAGATCAGCTCATCTCCTGCCTACGTACCTCATCTGGTATGAGGATCAGGGCTACGTGGTTCCCCTACGCAGGGACAAAGGACTAGCCTAACCAGATACAAAGGGAGACACAACTAGGGAGACTACGACTCGAGCCTAGAAGTTATCATGCATATCATCCCTAAGTTAAGGTTGCTATCTAACTTGCACAGGGAGCAAGCTAAACCTAAACAGCACAAGCAGAGCAATCAATCACACAGATAGCACACACTATATACAAACAAAGTAGGCTCACACAAGGTTAGGCTGTGAAACACAAGCCAACTGGAATCGGGTATTTCGTGCTCTTAACCCTAACATTGAGAGTTAGGGTGAAGCAGATGAAATGGGAAGTGAGGGGTGTGCCTCATAGCTCTTATCCCTGGCCTGGGAGAGCTTGACTCAAATAGAAGGTGTGGGAGTTCAGAAAGAAGGAACTCTTCTATCCACATGACCGACTCAACAATGATCTTGGGTTAATATCCACAATGCATCAACATGTAATGTGAGCAAAGGGATGACACACTGAATAGCAGGAGATAGACTACACATCTCTTTTACTGCCAATTGCCTTATCAAAGGTCTTTTCCTGCTTGGCACAAAAATAAATAAACACAAGCATTGCCTCTTAAGGAGGACTTCAGACAGGTGCCTGCCCAAGTAACAGGACAGGTCTTCCAGACTACATGAAGTCAGTGAATTATACCTCTAGTGGTTAAGCAACCAAGCAAACAGCAAAAGCAAGTTCAAAAGAACTATAGCAACTAAGGTACCTGAAAATAATCTAACACAATCAGTATACAAGTCAACAAAAGTCAAACAGATAGACTAGTGGTCAACAGTCAACAGTACACAATTAAACAGACAAGCATCAATGCACCAAGGCAAAGCACAAGCTCAACTCAAATGAGCTAAAAGCCACCTACAAAACCAATCAAGGTTAGTCAACATCAAACAAGTAATGCAAACATTAGCAATGTGAATCAATCCTCTTAAGGCAATGCACTTCCTTAACCTGAAACCAAAACTCAAACATAAGTCCAAACCACTAGGACAAGGCCTAGGGTCAAAGTTGGAGAAATAATCCAAAACAGAACATGAAATTTGACAAGAATCAAGATTAATCAATTAAGAACAATATCCAAGTGGTCTCATATCAATAGCATCAACCAACTTCATTTCACAAAGCACATAAGGCAAAGCATGCAAGTTGAAAGCTCATAGAAGCAAACAGAATGAACCAATCCACATCAACTCAAAAATGACTCAATAAATCTCAAGAAAAATCAAGGCTAAACAACACTCATCACATGATCAACACCCCAAAAATCAAGGCATTTGGACAAGTTTAAGCATGGCAAATAAATTCCATAAGGCAAGGCAAGCACAAACAAGCTCAATTAGGGCACAAAATGCTACATCAACTTAGCACAAGCCTAAAACAGAATCCAAACATGATAAATGTCTCAAACTAAAGCCATAATAAACTTCAATCTGTCTAGAAAACATGTGCAAAATTCCAAGTCCATAGGATACACAACCAGCATTTCACAAATCATTTAAATTCATGACTATTCAAAAGTCCACAAATGACAAGCCAGAAAGGAAAATTCCAAACAAATAAAAAATGCATCCAAAAATTCCACAAAAATTCATGATCAATCCTAACATCCAGAAGAAGCATCATGCACAAGATCTCATCAATTGGCATTTAATTGGTATGGCAAATAAAATCAACAAGTTGAACAAGCAATGGTGTGACACATATTGTCACACCTACCTTAACCAGATCATAACTCAACAACCAGAAATGAGAAAAATGCAAACTCTATACGAAAATGACCAGCAAGATGTCTATTTTAAGCATGCAAAATTTCACAATCATTGGATTAAAATCCATCATTTCATGAAGCAAATGGCATGATAGGTTAAGAAAACATACACATGAACAATCCCTAAGCCAAAACAAATTCCAACCATGCACAAATTCTGGAAAAAATCTCATAAAATGCTAGACATCATGAGGAACAAAGTGAAAAAAATCCCAGGCCAATTGGATCCTTATTCATGGAGTTATGAATTTTTGAATGGATGGAAAAATAAAAAAAAATCACATGAAAGCATATAGATGAACATGGATGAGAAAAGGAAAAAATGCAAGTGGCCTAGTTTGAAATGCTCTCGCGCGGATTCGAAGTGTGTGAGGATTCAAATTGAGCGCGTTTCATCATGAAACGCCCCGTTTCATTAAGTCTACATGGCCAGGCTTAACGTTCGTATCCAATCAAAATGCCACGCTGACGCCACTGTGTACCAATGCATGGCCATAAACAGAAAATTACATGCAAAACACGCTAATACAGATCAAATGCCATTCTGGAAAAGAAACCCTAAGCTTCATACAATGTTCATCGTGTTCATCATACTCAAGAAAACTCATGCACAGAAATTCACAATGAGCACATCAATGGACTCGTCTTTCAACGTACATCAACAATCTAAACTCAATTTAATCTAATTCTCATTAACATGCATGGATCGAGCAAGAGAATATTCACACATCAAACTTAGATTCAACCTAACTCACTCATCTCTCCACGAAAATCAATAAGATAAAGCTCAGCATACTCAAGGATTAAAGATCTACAACATGCATATCATAATTTCATGAATGGTGATGATCGAATTCTAACCTTAATTGAAGTGCAGAAGTGAAACAAGTTGATTCAAGCTTTGCCAAGTCCAAACAATCCTTCTTTAGCTCTTGTATGATTATTTGGATGAAGGTTTGGAGGTTGATCTTGCATGATCTAGCTGGAATCTTCAACTGCCATTGGTGAGCATATGCTTCAACAGTTCCAAAATTTGCTCGAAAATGATGGGTTCTTGCTTCCAAAAGGTCCAATTATGCTTGTGGATCAATGATTGATCAAGAACAAAGCAAGGTTTTTGAAGAATTTTGGATGAAAAGTGAGCGAAAAAGTTTGAAGAGATTTTGCAAAATGGATCTAGATCTGAGATTTTGATGTGTTAATCACAAAACAGTTATGATTATGCTATATATATGGTCTGTTAATGAAGTTCTTAATCACCATTAGCCAAATGCAAGTGGATTAAGTGAAATGAAGGTGTTGATGCAAATTGTGCAATTCACCTCATGTGCATGAAATGGATGCTACAGTGCACGAGATCTGTGCTAATTCACCTGAAATTTTTTTTTGGAGCCAAATGCCAATGTTTAAATGCATGGGCAATGCTTAATTTTTGAATTTAAAAGTTCCCTCCAAAATTCAAATGAAAATGTCACTATTTTTGTAATGGAAATGCATGGTTTATGATGCATGTTTTGGATAGTAGAGATCAAGAGAGAAATGTTCCAAAAAGAACCATCTCATTTGGCCTTTTGGTTCAAAAGTTATGCACTTTTGAATTCCAAAATCCTTTGACCATGATTGATCCATAACTTCTCAACCATACATGAGAAATTCATGTTCTTGGACTTTTTGGAAAGGTGAGAGCTAGATCTTCAACTTTCATGTTGGACAAAATTTCATTTGAAGCTTGCTTGATGATGTAATCTTGAGGAGAAGACCTTTCCATTTTTGGCAATTTCAAATTATAGGTCACTTACTATTTTTGGAAACTTTTCATCTGACCTCAAATTCTTCATTGTTGATGTTTGAAATGTCAAATGAGACTTGTATGGATATGAATGAGGCCTCTCTAACCATCTCCCACCTTCAAATCCATGGTTGAATGCACAATTGACTTTGGTTGACTTTCTAGGGTTTCAGATGAATTGCATCTTGACTGATGATCTCTGAGCCTCCAATCTTTGGCCAAACCAATTCAAAATGATCCCTAGGTCATAATAACACAATGGACCAACCCTAGGGCTTTGCTTCCATAGGAAATGCCCTTGCTTGCTTGCACAACTGGATCTCCTGACCAGTCTTGACTGATGACTTGCACTAGGCAAAGGACAATGCAATGCTATGCAGTGGATAATGCAATGCTAATGACCTAAGAGTGAAAATGTATGTACAAGATGGGAAGTGCAAATTTGAGGTGCTACAGCTGCCCCTATTCAATCAACTGGGAACCCGAATGGATGAGAGCAACGACTGTCAGACTTTCAGGGTAAACAGGGATTGAATACCGAAGAACCATAGAAATTTGCACTTTGTGGGGATCCAACAGTAACTTCAACTGGGATCTGATATTTATTACTGGGGATTTAGGTTTTTTTCTTCAAGGATACAGTCACATCCAGACATCGGAAGACGATGAATGGGAAAAGAAATCACAACTAGACGTCAACGGACGACCGGGAAAAACTCGACGTTTATCGAAACCAACGGAGAGGTAACCAGACATCAACGGATGAACTGGGAAGGAGATACAACCATACGTCAACGGACATAGTGGGAAAAACGCATCGTTTATCGAAACCAACGGAGAGGTAACCAGACATCAACGGATGAACTGGGAAGACTCGACCAGACGTCAACGGACGAAAGGGAGAAGCTCGACGTTTATCGACACCAACGGAGAAGGAGAAGCTCGACGTTTATCGACACCAACGGAGAAGGAGACCAGACATCAACAAATGAATGGGAAAAGACTCGACCAGACGTCAACGGACGAAAGGGAGAAGCTCGACGTTTATCGACACCAACGGAGAAGGAGAAGCTCGACGTTTATCGACACCAACGGAGAAGGAGACCAGACATCAACGGATGACCGTGGGGAAAATACATCTAGATGTCAACGGACAACTAGGAAAAACTCGACGTTTATCAAAACCAACGGAGAGGTAACCCTACTGGGGAAGATACATCTAGATGCCAACGGACAACTAGGAAAAACTCGACGTTTATCAAAACCAACGGAGAGGTAACTCTACTGGGGACGACCAGGAAAAACTCGACGTTTACCAAAACCAACGGAGAGGTGACCAGACATCAACGGATGAATGGGAAGACTCGACCAGACGTCAACGGACGAACGGGAGAAGCTCGACGTTTATCGACACCAACGGAGAAGGAGAAGCTCGACGTTTATCGACACCAACGGAGAAGGAGACCCTACTGGGGAAGAGAGAAATACATCCAGATGTCAACGAACAACTAGGAAAAACTCGACGTTTATCAAAACCAACGGAGAGGTAACTCTACTGGGGACGACCAGGAAAAACTCGACGTTTACCAAAACCAACGGAGAGGTAACCAGACATCAACGGATGAATGGGAAGACTCGACCAGACGTCAACGGACGAACGGGAGAAGCTCGACGTTTATCGACACCAACGGAGAAGGAGAAGCTCGACGTTTATCGACACCAACGGAGAAGGAGACCTTACTGGGGATCGACCATACATTAATGAATGACTGGGGAATAGGATATACAATCAGACGTCAACGGACGAATGAGAAAAACTCGACGTTTATCAAAACCAACGGAGAGGTAACTCTGAGGGGAAGGGTACAACTATACGTCGATGGACGAATAGGAAAAACTCAACGTTTATCGAAACCAACGGAAAGGTGACTCTTCTGGGGAGAGAAATATGACTCAAACAAACGTCAACGGACGATTGGGAAAAACTCAACGTTTATCGACCAACGGAGAGGAGAAACTGCTTGGGGAATCAACAGACATTAGCAAATGATCTGTGGGGAATATGCAACTATACGTCAACGGACGAAAAGGAAAAACTCAACGCTTATCGACACCAACGGAGAGGTGACTCTTATTGGGGTAATTAAACTAGACGTCCATGGACGAATAGAAAAAACTCATCATTTATCGACACCAACGGAGAGGTGACCTCCGGGGAGGGTTAAGGGTATTACAAACATCGAAAGATGATGTTTACCGACATCAAAAGAAGACCAGACATCAACGGATGACTGTGCGAGACTCGATGTTTACCGACACCGAAAGATAGTGTGTATCGACACCAAAGAAAGACGACCAGACATTAACGAATGACTGGAATGGACTCGATGTTTACCGACACCGAAAGATGGTGTTTACCGACACCGAAAGAAATAACGCACGCGGGTGCTGACACGACACCGACCGGTATCACAAAAGGGCATCTACACATGTCGAGACAAGGTTAAACACTTGCTGGAGATCTCACTGGGGAGAAACAAGCTTTCCTTCACACACGGGTGAGGAAATAAACCTCTCTGGGGGGTACCAATCCTGAATGCTGTCAGGAGCAACTATAGCAAATGTGTCGTACAGCTGTTGAACCACGATCTGCCTCTGCCGGGGATACGGTCTGATTGGTTTCAACACACGAATGCATATGTTTGAATTTTTCTATGGCGTAATGCTCCATATTGAATGGAAATGCTACGCATTTTTGAGGATGCAATGGTTACTATGTGCCAAATGCAAAATGATGAACTCCGCTGGGGAACCAAACTGATCCGATACTCCAACTCTGTGGGGAGACTTTGCTTGAGGAATACTCTGCGGGGAGAGCACCGACTTCTCACTCATGCTGGAGAAATAACACTGTTGCTGGGGAAAGGATAGACTCCGCCGGGGACATCCTTCATAGGACCCAATCCACTCGGGGACTCCGCTTGGGGAAACAATCAATACAACTCGCTGGGGAGAATCGCCAACAAGCAGGATAAACTCTGCTTTGGGAAATAAATGCTACTCCGCTGGGGAATAAACAAGGCGACTGCGCTGATGAACCATCAGTACGACTCTACTGGGGGGAAAGATAAGGCGACTTCACTGGGGACGACCTAACCAATCCACAAGTAGGATAAACTCTGCTGGAGATAATCTTCACCAAACCTGATCCACTCGGGGAACCTGCTGGGGAAAACCATCAACACAAACCTCTACTCGGGAGATCTGCTAGGGAAAGCAACTCTGCTGGGGATAACACACCACTCTGCTGAGGCGGAGCATAACTCTGGTGGGGAAAGTAATATACCAGACCACGACGGAGACAAACATCCATAACCCTGCTGGGGATAAGCGCTCGAGACCATGCTGGGGATAGCAACACCTCAAACCAGAGCTCTACTGATACATTCGCCAGGGATACAACATCCTTCCAACTCAGTGGGGATCTCAACTGGGGAAATATTCGCTGGGGAATAAACCCACTTCCAGGCCTGCTGGGAATAGGCAATTCTTAGATCTGCTGGGGACAGGCACTATCCAAAGGCGTCTCTGCAGGGGAAAATAGCTCCGAAAGCTCTCATACTTGCTTGGGAAATATCTGCTGTGGAATCGTCCTCACAGATGACAACCTGCAAAACAGCACAACATACAGGCCCCAGGGGTTGCATGGACAAGATACGCTCAAGTGTCCTCAACATTCAAAATGATTTTCAAATGTTTTATCTTTCAGCACGTTATTGTTTAGCCTTCATGTTTTTATATGCAATGCTTATCAAAAATTCGGACGTTTTTGCAAACAAAACAGTAAAAATAAAAACAAGAGAGCTATTTATCTGAATAACGACTTTTATTGATTGCAAATGGGCCTGAAAAGGCGAATACATCGGGAAGCAATTCCTAGAAAGAGGTAGTTGCGCACAATAGGAAAAAATCTATCCTAATGGCAATGTGAACACGGCATCCACTATTTCCCAATTCTGTTATAACTCACAGATCATCAACTTTCCTCCCAAATTCCTTGCTTTCTGAGAAGAATGACTGGACCGATCACATCTTTCGAGATGGCAGACGACGAAGCACAATGAAGTATAGATAACTCAGACTGTAGTCTTCGCTCTAATCCCTCTTTTGCCTGGATCGCCCTTTCGGGTTTTCAATCCACCGGGATACCCATTTTTGCCTAAGCCGCCCTTGCGGGTTTTCGACTTACCGGGTGTACAAATTCTTTTCATTTTTATCCCTAATTTTTGCCCGAACCTTTTCTTTCTGTTTTTTGGTTCGCCGGGATGCCCTTTTTTGCCTGGACTATTTTATTCTTTTTGTCCAGCGGGTCAATTTACACGAAGTATTTTTTGACTACATCTGAGTTAACAGGGGACGGGAAATCTTCACCATCCATAGTTGTAAGCATCAAGGCTCCACCGGAGAAAACCTTCCTCACAACATATGGACCTTCATAATTAGGAGTCCACTTGCCCCTGTTATCTGTACCGGGAGGAAGGATCGTCTTCAAAACTAGATCACCAGCTTGATAGCTTCGAGGATGCACTTTCTGATCAAAGGCTCGCTTCATCCTTCTCTGATACAACTGCCCATGGCACACAGCTGCAAGCCGTCTCTCTTCGATAAGGCTCAACTCATTAAACCTTGTTTGAATCCATTCGGCTTCGTCCAACTTGACATCTAACAAAACTCTCAGAGAAGGGATCTCCACTTCAACTGGTAGGACCGCTTCCATACCATACACAAGGGAGTACGAGGTTGCCCCGGTCGACGTACGCACTGAAGTACGGTACCCATGCAAAGCGAAAGGCAGCATCTCATGCCAATCTTTGTACGTCACGACCATCTTCTGCACAATCTTCTTGATATTCTTGTTTGCCGCCTCTACAGCACCATTCATCTTCGGTCTGTAAGGAGAAGAATTGTGATGTTCAATCTTGAAATCTCTACAAATCTCTTTCATCATCTTGTTATTGAGATTCGAACCATTATCAGTGATGATTCTCTCAGGAACCCCATAACGACAGATGATTTCCTTCTTGATAAACCGGGCATCACTTGTTTGGTAACATTAGCATAAGAAGCTGCTTCCACCCATTTGGTGAAGTAATCAATCGCAACCAGGATGAAGCGATGTCCATTCGAAGCAGTGGGCTCAATCTTCCCAATCATATCAATGCCCCACATGGCAAACGGCCAAGGTGAATTCATGACATTCAGAGGACTTGGTGGTACATGCACCTTATCAGCATAGATTTGACACTTATGGCACTTCCGAGCGTACTTGAAACAATCGGATTAATTCCATAGTCATCCAGTAATAACCGGCTCTCAACAATTTCTTGGACATTGCATGACCACCAGCATGGGTACCAAACGAACCTTCATGCACTTCTTGCATCAACATGTCTGCTTCGTGTCTATCCACGCATCTGAGCAGAACCATGTCAAAGTTCCTCTTATACAGCACATCATCCTGATTCAAATAAAAGCTTCCAGCTAGCCTTCTCAGGGTTTTCTTATCATTCTTTGCCGCGCCTTCAGGATACTCCTGGCTTTTGAGGAAGTTCTTGATATCATAGTACCACGGCTTCTCATCAACGACAGACTCGCCTGCAAACACATACGCAGGCCTCTCGAGTCGATTTACAACAACATGTGGCACATGATTCCACCAATGAACTTTGATCATAGAAGACAAAGTAGCCAAGGCATCAGTCATCTGATTCTCGTCTCAGGGGACGTGATACAACTTCACCTTCTTGAAGAATGTCAGGATTCTTCTGGTGTAATCTCTGTAAGGAATCAAATGCGGCTGGTTGGTATTCCAATCTCCATTGACCTGATTGATCACTAAAGCGGAATCTCCATAGATGTCAAGCGTTTTGATCCTCAGATCAATGGCTTCTTCTATCCCCATGATACAAGCCTCATATTCAGCTTCATTGTTGGTGACGTCAAAAGTCAATCTAGCAGAAAAAGGTATATGAGCACCTTTAGGATTGATCAGCACTACACCAACACCGTTACCATTCACATTCACAGCCCCATCAAACATCAATGTCCACTTGTCATCAGGATCCGGTCCTTCTTCGACAAGAGGCTCTTCACAATCTTTCATCTTAAGATACATGATGTCTTCATCAGGGAATTCAAACATCATAGGTTGATAATCATCGATCGGTTGTTCAGCGAGATAGTCTGACAAAATACTACCTTTGATGGCCTTCTGAGACGTGTACTGAATATCATACTCTGTTAAAATCATCTGCCAACGGGCAACACGTCCAGTGAGAGCCGGCTTCTCAAAGATGTACTTTACTGGATCCATCTTAGAAATCAACAAGGTGGTATGGTTCAACATATACTGCCTCAGTCGGCGAGCAGCCCAGGCCAAAGCACAGCAAGTTTTCTCAAGCTGTGAATATTTGATTTCACAGTCGGTAAACTTTTTGCTAAGGTAGTATATGGCATGCTCTTTTCGACCAGACTCGTCATGCTGTCCCAATACACACCCCATCGAGTTCTCGGTCACTGACAGGTACATTATCAGCGACCTCCCAGGAACTGGAGGTATCAGGATTGGAGGTTTCTGTAAATACTCTTTTATCTTGTCAAAAGCTTTCTGACAGTCATCATTCCACCTGATTGCTTGATTCTTTCTTAGCAATTTGAATATCGGTTCACACGTGGCAGTTAGGTGAGATACAAACCTTGCAATGTAGTTCAATCTCCCTAAAAACCCACGAACCTGCTTTTCTGTTTTCGGTTCAGGCATTTCTTGAATAGCTTTGACTTTTGCTGGATCAACCTCAATCCCTTTCTCGCTGACAATGAAACCTAACAGCTTCCCTGATCTCACCCCAAATGTACATTTGTTTGGATTCAGCCTCAGTTTGAACTTTCTCAATCGGTTAAACAACTTCTGCAAATTAACCAGGTGCTCCTCTTCTGTCTGCGACTTCGCAATCATATCATCCACGTACACTTCAATCTCTTTGTGCATCATGTCATGAAAGAGAGTCGTCATAGCCCTCTGATAGGTAGCACCGGTATTCTTCAGCCCAAATGGCATCACCTTATAGCAAAACGTGCCCCAAGGTGTAATGAATGTCGTCTTTTCCATGTCCTCTGGCGCCATCTTAATCTGATTATAGCCCGAGAAACCATCCATGAAAGAGAAAACCGAGGATTGAGCCGTATTATCAACCAATACATTAATGTGAGGTAATGGGAAATCATCTTTTGGACTCGCTCTATTCAAATCCCGGTAATCGACACACATCCTGACTTTGCCATCCTTCTTCGGCACGGGAACGATGTTGGCCACCCACGGGGGATACGTCGTTACCGACAAGAAACCAACATCGAACTGCTTCTGAACCTCTTCCTTGATCTTAACAGCCATATCAGGACTCGTTCTACGAAGCTTCTGCTTGACCGAAGGACAATCTTCTCTGAGAGGTAGCCTATGTACCACAATATCAGTATCCAGCCCAGGCATATCTTGATAAGACCAGGCGAATATCTCCACATACTCTCTCAGCATCTCAATCAACCTGCTCTTGACCTCTGTCTTCAAAGCAGCCCCGATCTTAATATCTCTTCTGGCGTCCTCAGTACCAAGATTCACAATCTCCAACTCCTCCTGATGAGGTTGGATGACCCTCTCCTCTTGCTTCAGCAATCTAACCAATTCTTTCGGGAGTTCACAGTCTTCCTCACTCTCCTCTTCAGCTTGGTAGATGGGATTGTCGAAATCATACTGAGCCGTAACAGAACTGTTCATAGTGGATGCCATAAGATCACTTCTGCATGTTTAATGCTTTATTTTAGAAAAAAGAGTTCAAGAAAGTCACAAAAACAAAAACATTGCCATTTTTATTATTTTGGAAAAATGAAAAACAAAAATAGAAAGATAAGGATCACAAAATTGTTTGCAAAACGTCCTTTATTAATGATAATCATTGAAAACACATGATGAGGCCCTACAATGAACCACTACGTCTTGGGCAGAACGTAGGGTTTTGTGCAGAATGAAAAACAAAAGAAAATTACTCTGTTTGAAGAGTAACTTGGACCACATCTTTTGCTGTCCAATTGTTGATCATCTCCCCTGGTGCACACGAGCGAACCCAGTTGTCGAGATCACAATCACTGTCACCATCTTCACTGCCGACCGCAAAGACGTCACCGTGATTCATCAGCCTAGCGCTGGTAAAGGTACTCGGACCTGCTTGTACACCCTGCTCCGCCTGCAAGGGTTGATAGCCAATACCGAACTTATCCTCTTTGATAGGCAAATCCACCATTTTGCCCCAGCCTTCAGCCTTGCCAGAGTCAACAACCTCCTTGGCCTGCTTATACGATGCAATGGAAGCACCCGACTTCCTCTGATCAGCAAACACCACCCTCTCGAGAGCAACAGTCTCAAATGCCTGGCATAAAGTTTCGTGGATCTCGCCATCCACCTCTACATACTTGAAAGAGGACAGATGACTCACCAAAATATCTTCTTTGCCGCACACGGTCACGATCTGACCGTTCCAGACATATTTAAGCTTTTGGTGGAGAGTTGACGAAACTGCCCCTGCTGCATGAATCCACGGCCGCCCCAACAAACAACTATAAGCGGGCTGAATGTCCATAACATAGAAGATGATGTCAAAAACCTCCGGACCTATCTTCACTGGCAAGGTAACTTCACCAAAAACAGAACGTTTGGATCCGTCGAATGCACGAACTATCAGGTCACTCGGAGTAAGCACAACCCCTTCAACAGATATCTTCTTCAGAATTTGCTTGGGCAACACATTCAGTGACGAGCCGGTGTCTACCAACACGTGAGACAAAACAGCCCCCTTGCACTCCATGGTGATATGCAAGGCCTTGTCATGATTACGTCCCTCAGGCGTCAAGTCCAGGTCAGTGAACCCCAAACCATGCCTGGTGCTCACGTTGGCAATCACACCTTCCAGTTGGTTGACAGAAATCTCTTGAGGCACGTAAGCCATATTCAGCATCTTCAGCAAGGCATTACGATGTGCCTCAGAGCACAGCAGCAAAGAGAGTATCGAAATCTTGGACGGAGTCTGATTAAGCTGATCTACAATTTTGTAGTCACTCTTCTTGATAATTTTCATGAACTCTTCCACGTCCTTCTCGAATGACCCCTCAGGCACCTCTTTCTGAGCAGGTTCTTCGTCAACCACTGCTTGTTTGCCTTTAGCCTTGGCGAGAGCCTTGGCATTGTTGTCTCTTAACGGTTGTGGAGCAAACAAACGTCCACTGCGAGTAAATCCTCCTGGCCCTCCAACGTTGTCCACAACTGGACTTGCAACCACAGGAGTTCTCACCGGCACACCAATAGTCACAGGCGCTTGATTACCTGGTCTGGTCTGATTCTTAGCCCTTCTGTTGCTGCGATACGCATTATCGTATTTCCATGGCACAGCCCGAGTATCAACAACCCTTCTGACTGGCGCAACAATGGTAGTTGGATTACTGGCATTTACTGGTGCAGATATGGTAACAGGAGTACCACTCGTTGTAAGCGCACTAACCCTCTGACCACGTCCTTCAGACGGTTTGAAAAAGATAGTGACCGTTGACACTGAACCACGATCTCTGACAGCCCGACTGAACTGCAAACAGCCTTCATCCATCAAACCCTGGATACCGGCCCTTAACTGATCACAGCCATTCTCAGATTCATCACAACCAACACAATTCTGATCACAGCCCGGGTAGACACCCCCATTCAGCAAACGGCCCTTGACAACCAACAAAGAAGTCAGAATTTCATCAACACTGACAACCAGATCTTCAGCCTCTGCCCCCTCAATATTATTCACTCGGTGAGCACCATGCGGCGGCATAGGGTTATTTACAACATTTGGCACATGAGCAAAATTGATAGTTTTAGCATCAATCAGGTCCTGGACTTTATGATGAAAAGCCCTGCAGTTTTCAATGTGGTGCCCCGGAGCACCAGAGTGAAAGTCACAACGCACGTTGGCATCATACCCAGGTGGTATTTTTGTCAACGGCGCCATAGTCCTCAATTCGACAAATCCTAGTCTGAGCAACTCAGGCAGTAACTCAGCATAGGTCATTGGCAGTGGGTCGAAACGTCTATCAGGCATCCTCTGCCTCAGCTGATACGGACGTTGCTGTTGTTGTTGTTGTGGCATTTGTTGTTGAACTCTCTGTTGTTGCGGTTGTTGACGTTGTTGAGGTGCCGGAATTTTCACTGCAGCAACCTGACGGTACTGATTTCTATTCCCAGTTCTTCGGCCATGTTGCACAGCACTGGCTTCGCCCTCTCTCCGACGAGGTGCCCCAGCAAAAGGTTTCTTGGACGACGAGGACCCAGCATCTTGAATTTTACCGGCTTTGATCAAGCTCTCTGTCCTCTCTCCGCAGATAACCACATCCGAAAAACTACCGAATGGGCAGCTTCCCATCCGGTCCATGAACACACCCTGAAGAGTACCAATGAACATGTCAGTTAATTTCCTCTTCAGCATAGGGGGTTGTACTCTAGCAGCCAGTTCACGCCACCTCTGGGCGTACTCTTTGAAGCTTTCACCGGATTTCTGACATAGACTCTGCAACTGAGTCCGGCTAGGCGCCATGTCCATGTTATGTTTATATTGCCTCAAGAAGGCCTCACCCAAGTCTCTCCAACAGCGGATAGAATCTCTCTTAAGCTCCATGTACCAATCCAAGGAAGCCCCAGATAGGCTGTCCTGGAAGAAATACATCCACATCTTTTCGTCATCGGTGTAAGCAGAGATTTTCCGATAATAAGCCTGCACGTGGGTGCGAGGGCAAGAAGTACCATTATACTTGTCGAAAGAGGGTGCTTTGAATTTGTAGGGAATCCTCAACCCCTCCACCAGACCCATATTGGTCACATCGAAACCCAAAGAGTTCTGACACTCCATGGCTCTTATCTTCTCAGCAAGGGCATCGACCTTACGATCCCTATCCTCAACTCTTCCAACCACTTCATCATCTTCACTCAGCAGCGTGAACATGTCCTCTTGTCTATCAACAATCGGAGCCGGATGACGAACCGGAGCTCGGGTAGCTCTGGCATTGACAGTCTCTGCAGCAAGAGGCTGTCCGTTGATTCTAATTCCCCTTAACTCATCACCCACAGCGTAATCATTGGCGGGAGCAGCAGCATTAACATTCTCATGAACTAGGATGCCCACCGGCGACGCGCGGTTGGACTGTGGAATCACAGTCTCTTGTCTCTGAACCAGGGCTCGAAGTTCTTCTTGACCTTGCGCAACCCCTTGCATCATCGTCATAAACTGGGCCATATTTGCCCTCATCTCAGCCAACTCCGTCTGAACTTGATCCATACTTCTTGTTGATTGAGTCTGGTTGAATAACGATGCGGTCTTCGATCAGCTATCCTGCCTGACACAGGAACCAGAGTGAGAAGTCGCGAACAAGAGCACCTGTTATGCAATATGATATGAGTATGATGCTAATGCATATGATGCACATGATATGTTCATTTCTCAGGCATTCAAAGAGCCTGATTCATCTTCAAAAGATGGCAACCTGCAGCAAGAACAACACAGAAATGCAGGAACAACATACACAAGATCAATGAGTACAGAGTGAAACCAATAACCTCATCTATATATGAGCAACATGGATCATACAACAATGTCAACAAAGATCCAGAGTAAACCAAAGTACAACAATGAATCCCACCCAACATGCCTGGGGGTGATTCTCAACATACACATCAGAAATACAAGCTAAGACAAATGACTTCCAGGAATGAGCGTCTTCAAGTAGTGACACTGGTCTATCAACAGGTCACACTCTGAACATTCTGGCAAGGGAGTAATCTTCTCCTTCAAATGTCTTCTAAGCTCCACAACTTCTCCACCAAGTTGGTTCTCTGATGCATGTCTCAAGTCGACTTCCTTCTTCAACTGGATATCTTTGTCTCTGAGTTGCTTCTCCAATTCTCTGATCTTCTTCTGATAACTGGCTTCAGCTCTCTGCAATTTCAAACACTCTCTGTGCTCTGCATTCAGCAAGTTCTCCATCTCTTCATAAGATCTCTTCTTGCTCCTTACTCCACCAACATCTACACTCTGGATGTCTCTGAGTTGATGAGTCAGGTTCAACCTATCAGCTTTGGCTTGGTACAACTCCATCCGGGCATCTTGCTCTTTCTCCTTCAACCTGCGATTCTCCATCAGGGCTTGTTTGTACTGCTCAGCAGGCACACTCTCAGCAAGGATCAAAGGTGGTTGCACTTGCAACGGATTCATCCTATCATAGGGCAACAACAAAGTTTCCACTCTCTTCTTGACCCACTCAGTGTAGTCAGGCATAGCAATGGCAAAATTCTTCCCTAAGACGGCTCCATCTTGGACACTAATAGACTTCCAAGCTCTTCCCACTCGCTCCAAGCTAACAGGGTCACTTCGCTTCTCAAAGTATACACTCTCAGCTATCTCAGCGTCAAGTGGTCTTCCACTCATCACGAACCCCAACTGGCGAAGAGAAAGAACCGGATTGTAACTGATGCAACCCTTAGTCCCTACAAGTGGCACATTCCGGAATTCTCCACAACTCATAATAACATCACGCACGTCCATCCGGTATGACTGCCATCTGATATCATATGAAGTAAGAGACATAACCCTCTGAGTCCACCTATGAGTGCTCTGTGCATCCACAAAAGGTCCACTGACTGGCAGGAGAGACAAGAACCATCTGAGCAAAAGTGGCAGGCAACATCTGATAGTCCACCCTTACCATGCCTACTGTGGATAGCATAGTAAGTGTCAGCTAACAGAGTAGGAACTGGATTTCCTCCAATGAAGATAATGACTGCAGCATAGTCCACAAAGTTGGGCATACTCGGGAACAAGACAATCCCATAGATCATAACAGCTAACTGAGCATGAAAAGCTTCCCAATTCCCCTTCTCTGCTTCTTCTCTGGCAATCCTCAACAGGAACTTCAAAGGCAGACCCACAACATCCCCACTGGACCTCCAATTATCACTGACTTCCTTGATACCCAAATGGAGAGCCCTGGAAACAACTCTGAAATCAACCTCTTTAGGCACATCTAAGAAAGGAACCTGATACCGGATAGGAATACTCAGCAATATGGAATACTCCTCAAGAGTAGGCGTCAACTGATAATCCTGAAAGGTAAAACAACGAAGCTCTGGGTCGTAGAACTGTAGAAGAGTCTGCAATGGCACCGGATCAACTACCATCCTCAACAGTATCAGAATATCCCCATACCGATCAACGAACCCCTTCTGATTTTCACTGATCACAAGGTTGCTCAACTCTATCAGAGACGTCAAAGGCTCACGATGAAAAATGTAGGAACAAGTCTTCCGCTTCAACTCTGGGACTGTTGCCATCTCTATCAGTGAATAGAACTCCTGAATGAACCTGAGAAATGATATGCATGCAGAGATTAGTTTTTTTTTTCTTTTTTTTTTCAATCTTCATTTTTTTTATTGCGTATCTTTTTGAAAATAAACATGCTATGATGCAAATGATGCAGACAAGACTGGCAGGCTGTGCGTCTCGGAACACAGGATCAAAGCTTCATCTTGACTCGGAACCACAATTCATCTGAAACCCAAAGTCATCTGATAAACTGTCATCTGAAGAACCAAGAATCACCAACAGGACCACAAGTCACCACCAAGTCACCGACAAGTCACCAACTGTACCTGTAATAATGATCATTCCCTCCCCACTCACGGGTGTCATCTAGGCCAGGGTAAGGTCGAAAGAAACGCAAGATAAACAACCCTTTCAAGAATATCATCCTGTGCACACCCGATGTATGCACCGATAATACCCCATCAGAGTCTGAACTGCTCGTGATATCAATGTTCCGCTAAGTGGCGCATACCACCCGCTTCCCATGAATCACTCTATTCCTAGGTTTCCTAGATTTCACTCATAGCCTAGGTATTGGGCCTTTTACCTCATGTAACTCCCACCCCAACAGAGAGACAACACAGCATAGCCAGCACAGATGAATATGAATGAATGCAAACATAAATGCAAACATAAATGCAAACAGTAAATAAATGAATGCAATAAATAACAACAAACAGCAACCAAAACCCTAACCTAGAGAGCGCTAGGAGAGACTCGCTTAGGGAAGATGGACCAGCAAGAGGTCAACTTCTCTATTTCTCCAGCAGAGTCGCCAGCTGTCGCATTACGCGAAAAACCGGCGGGAAAACGAAAACAACAGAGCCGCCACCGTGCGTTATTTATCCCAAAAAGAAGGAAAGGAAACGCTCGAAGTAAACCTGGAAAAGACATGGTATCGCGACCAAAGAGAATGGGATCGGGAGTCGGTTATGCGAAGGGAAGGTATTAGCACCCCTACGCATCCGTCGTACTCGACGGGATCCACGCACTAAAGGAAGGATAAAGGTTGCTAAACGCTGCTCAAACAAACATCAAACACTGGCTGAAAGAGACAGAAAACAAAAGAAACTAACTCGGCAGGATATCGCATCCTGGGCCTACGTAGTCTGTCAGGCACAGACATCAGAGTCAACGTAGTTCGGGACAGGGGGAAACGTGCTCGCTAGGATGTCGCATCCTATGCATACGTATCTTCTCGGACTAGAGAAGAATCAGAGCACTCGTAGCTCGGCTAACGCACGCCAAACAAAACCATACAGGAAATCGACTGCCAATCACTGGACTTACGTCAAACTCCACACAAAACAGGCAAACATGGAAACCGAATGCCAATCGCTGGGCTTACATCAGACTCCGAACCAAACACACCCACACTGGAAACCAAAGGCCACTTGCTGGACTTACATCGGACTCCAAGCACACAACAAGAGGATACGGAATGCCAATCGCTGGTCTTACATCCATCTCCTGACACACACAAGACAAAACAAAAAGGGCGCCCGGAGAGATCAGCTCATCTCCTGCCTACGTACCTCATCTGGTATGAGGATCAGGGCTACGTAGTTCCCTTACGCAGGGACAAAGGACTAGCCTAACCAGATACAAAGGGAGACACAACTAGGGAGACTACGACTCGAGCCTAGAAGTTATCATGCATATCATCCCTAAGTTAAGGTTGCTATCTAACTTGCACAGGGAGCAAGCTAAACCTAAACAACACAAGCAGAGCAATCAATCACACAGATAGCACACACTATATACAAACAAAGTGGGCTCACACAAGGTTAGGCTGTGAAACACAAGCCAACTGGAATCAGGTATTTCGTGCTCTTAACCCTAACATTGAGAGTTAGGGTGAAGCAGATGAAATGGGAAGTGAGGGGTGTGCCTCATAGCTCTTATCCCTGGCATGGGAGAGCTTGACTCAAATAGAAGGTGTGGGAGTTCAGAAAGAAGGAACTCTTCTATCCACATGACCGACTCAACAATGATCTTGGGTTAATATCCACAATGCATCAACATGTAATGTGAGCAAAGGGATGACACACTGAATAGCAGGAGATAGACTACACATCTCTTTTACTGCCAATTGCCTTATCAAAGGTCTTTTCCTGCTTGGCACAAAAATAAACAAACACAAGCATTGCCTCTTAAGGAGGACTTCAGACAGGTGCCTGCCCAAGTAACAGGACAGGTCTTCCAGACTACATGAAGTCAGTGAATTATACCTCTAGTGGTTAAGCAACCAAGCAAACAGCAAAAGCAAGTTCAAAAGAACTATAGCAACTAAGGTACCTGAAAACAATCTAACACAATCAGTATACAAGTCAACAAAAGTCAAACAGATAGACTAGTGGTCAACAGTCAACAGTACACAATTAAACAGACAAGCATCAATGCACCAAGGCAAAGCACAAGCTCAACTCAAATGAGCTAAAAGCCACCTACAAAACCAATCAAGGTTAGTCAACATCAAACAAGTAATGCAAACATTAGCAATGTGAATCAATCCTCTTAAGGCAATGCACTTCCTTAACCTGAAACCAAAACTCAAACATAAGTCCAAACCACTAGGACAAGGCCTAGGGTCAAAGTTGGAGAAATAATCCAAAACAGAACATGAAATTTGACAAGAATCAAGATTAATCAATTAAGAACAATATCCAAGTGGTCTCATATCAATAGCATCAACCAACTTCATTTCACAAAGCACATAAGGCAAAGCATGCAAGTTGAAAGCTCATAGAAGCAAACAGAATGAACCAATCCACATCAACTCAAAAATGACTCAATAAATCTCAAGAAAAATCAAGGCTAAACAACACTCATCACATGATCAACACCCCAAAAATCAAGGCATTTGGACAAGTTTAAGCATGGCAAATAAATTCCATAAGGCAAGGCAAGCACAAACAAGCTCAATTAGGGCACAAAATGCTACATCAACTTAGCACAAGCCTAAAACAGAATCCAAACATGATAAATGTCTCAAACCAAAGCCACAATAAACTTCAATCTGTCTAGAAAACATGTGCAAAATTCCAAGTCCATAGGATACACAACCAGCATTTCACAAATCATTTAAATTCATGACTATTCAAAAGTCCACAAATGACAAGCCAGAAAGGAAAATTCCAAACAAATAAAAAATGCATCCAAAAATTCCACAAAAATTCATGATCAATCCTAACATCCAGAAGAAGCATCATGCACAAGATCTCATCAATTGGCATTTAATTGGTATGGCAAATAAAATCAACAAGTTGAACAAGCAATGGTGTGACACATATTGTCACACCTACCTTAACCAGATCATAACTCAACAACCAGAAATGAGAAAAATGCAAACTCTATACGAAAATGACCAGCAAGATGTCTATTTTAAGCATGCAAAATTTCACAATCATTGGATTAAAATCCATCATTTCATGAAGCAAATGGCATGATAGGTTAAGAAAACATACACATGAACAATCCCTAAGCCAAAACAAATTCCAACCATGCACAAATTCTGGAAAAAATCTCATAAAATGCTAGACATCATGAGGAACAAAGTGAAAAAAATCCCAGGCCAATTGGATCCTTATTCATGGAGTTATGAATTTTTGAATGGATGGAAAAATAAAAAAAAATCACATGAAAGCATATAGATGAACATGGATGAGAAAAGGAAAAAATGCAAGTGGCCTAGTTTGAAATGCTCTCGCCCGGATTCGAAGTGTGTGAGGATTCAAATTGAGCGCGTTTCATCATGAAACGCCCCGTTTCATTAAGTCTACGTGGCCAGGCTTAACGTTCGTATCCAATCAAAATGCCACGCTGACGCCACTGTGTACCAATGCATGGCCATAAACAGAAAATTACATGCAAAACGCGCTAATACAGATCAAATGCCATTCTGGAAAAGAAACCCTAAGCTTCATACAATGTTCATCGTGTTCATCATACTCAAGAAAACTCATGCACAGAAATTCACAATGAGCACATCAATGGACTCGTCTTTCAACGTACATCAACAATCTAAACTCAATTTAATCTAATTCTCATTAACATGCATGGATCGAGCAAGAGAATATTCACACATCAAACTTAGATTCAACCTAACTCACTCATCTCTCCACGAAAATCAATAAGATAAAGCTCAGCATACTCAAGGATTAAAGATCTACAACATGCATATCATAATTTCATGAATGGTGATGATCGAATTCTAACCTTAATTGAAGTGCAGAAGTGAAACAAGTTGATTCAAGCTTTGCCAAGTCCAAACAATCCTTCTTTAGCTCTTGTATGATGATTTGGGTGAAGGTTTGGAGGTTGATCTTGCACGATCTAGCTGGAATCTTCAACTGCCATTGGTGAGCATATGCTTCAACAGTTCCAAAATCTGCTCGAAAATGATGGATTCTTGCTTCCAAAAGGTCCAATTATGCTTGTGGATCAATGATTGATCAAGAACAAAGCAAGGTTTTTGAAGAATTTTGGATGAAAAGTGAGCGAAAAAGTTTGAAGAGATTTTGCAAAATGGATCTAGATTTGAGATTTTGATGTGTTAATCACAAAACAGTTATGATTATGCTATATATATGGTCTGTTAATGAAGTTCTTAATCACCATTAGCCAAATGCAAGTGGATTAAGTGAAATGAAGGTGTTAATGCAAATTGTGCAATTCACCTCATGTGCATGAAATGGATGCTACAGTGCACGAGATCTGTGCTAATTCACCTGAATTTTTTTTTGGAGCCAAATGCCAATGTTTAAATGCATGGGCAATGCTTAATTTTTGAATTTAAAAGTTCCCTCCAAAATTCAAATGAAAATGTCACTATTTTTGTAATGGAAATGCATGGTTTATGATGCATGTTTTGGATAGTAGAGATCAAGAGAGAAATGTTCCAAAAAGAACCATCTCATTTGGCCTTTTGGTTCAAAAGTTATGCACTTTTGAATTCCAAAATCCTTTGACCATGATTGATCCATAACTTCTCAACCATACATGAGAAATTCATGTTCTTGGACTTTTTGGAAAGGTGAGAGCAAGATCTTAAACTTTCATGTTGGACAAAATTTCATTTGAAGCTTTCTTGATGATATAATCTTGAGGAGAAGACCTTTCCATTTTTGGCAATTTCAAATTACAGGTCACTTACTATTTTTGGAAACTTTTCATCTGACCTCAAATTCTTCATTGTTGATGTTTGAAATGTCAAATGAGACTTGTATGGACATGAATGAGGCCTCTCTAACCATCTCCCACCTTCAAATCCATGGTTGAATGCATAGTTGACTTTGGTTGACTTTCTAGGTTTTCAGATGAATTGCATCTTGACTGATGATCTCTGAGCCTCCAATCTTTGGCCAAACCACTTCAAAATGATCCCTAGGTCATAATAACACAATGAACCAACCCTAGGGCTTTGCTTCCATAGGAAATGCCCTTGCTTGCTTGCACAACTGGATCTCCTGACCAGTCTTGACTGATGACTTGCACTAGGCAATGGACAATGCAATGCTATGCAGTGGACAATGCAATGCTAATGACCTAAGAGTGAAAATGTATGTACAAGATGGGAAGTGCAAATTTGAGGTGCTACAGTTGGGATTGGAAAGAATCTACTGTAACTGTATGTATAAATATTGATTATGCTTTTTAATATAAACTTAGTATTCATACTTATCGATGTTATCTTTGTTTTATTAATCAAACTTTTAGATATAAATGATGATTGAAAAAATATTTTCAGATCTTGGTTTAAGATAAGAATCGGTTAAACACTATTTGTTAGACCTGAATTAGGGTTTAATATTCACAACAAATATCAGTTTTTAATGCCTTATTATGAATTACAAATTGCTTTTGAAAATCTATATGGTGAAGTCGTAGATGCTTTTAAAAGGCTGGATTCAAATAAAAGAATTTTTTCATACTTAGAAGTCAAAGTTTTATAAAGTTAAAAACAAATGGAATCTCTTAAGCAAATCATGTTAGATGCTTCAAAAGTTGATAACGAGGAAGAGAAATCTTCTTGGTTTGGTTGTGAAACTTGTCACATTTGAAAAAAAGAGGTTATTACTCTAAAAGCCAAATTTAACAAGGCTTTAGAACCAAAAGTTACCTTCATTATTAATCCTACAAAATTTAAAAGATCTTTAAATGTGCCGTATAAGAAGTAAAACTTTATTGTATGGGAATCTAATAGCGAAAGTCACTCTCATCATCACTTGACTTATCACTATTATTGTAAGAAAGGCCATGCCATTTCTAAATGCAAATTTAGGAGATATTTGATTCCTAAAGGTGTATTTCAATGGTTTCCCAAACGCAACAATATTTCCACTCACTCTCAATGACCCAATGAAAATTGAGTACTTATCACTCATGTTTGATCTTGTGGGGTGGATATCTTGGCTCAATCAAAAGAATGCGGTTTCTTGATAGTGGAGGCTCAAGTCATATGACGGGTGACATTTCCATATTCATTGACTTCATGCCAAAGAGGAAGGATTTTGTAACCTACGGATACAACAATAAGGGTGTAATACTTGGTAAAGGTGGCGTATGTAATCCCTATTCTACTACTATATTTGATGTAATACTTGTTGAAGGTCTTAAACATAATCTACTTAGCATTAGTCAACTATGCGACAAAGGCTATAAAATAAATTTTATAAATAGTTGTTGCATACTGTAGCGGTGTATTTGTGACCATCGAGCTATGGATAAACTCAACATCAATAAAACTAGAGTCGCTACCTCACTTTTATTGTTTCCAAAGGAAAAGGGAAAAGAACGAACAAAACCCAAAGATAAGAAGTTTTCAAATCAAAACTAATAAAATGTCAAAGATTATGGGTAAGGGGGTTAGTTACACAGAGGGAAGGTATTAGCGTCCAAAGTATCCTAGGAACTCCTAGGGAGCCCTTTTTTGTGTGCAAGTGTTTTTGTTGAAAAGATGTTTGATAAAAATGGAATGGGGGGATGAGAAAAGAATTCATTTTTTTATATTTTTGTGTTTGACAAGACCTTCGGTCTTATGCCTACGTACCAACATAAAAATGAGGGATCAAAACCCCATAGTTTGAGGTAAAAATTTCAAAGAAGTTAGTGGATTGATTTTAACAAAAGTTTTAAAGGAAAAGAGCACAAAATGGCCAAAAGATTTAAATGAAGTTGTTAATTCTTTTTGTCTTTTGAAATTGAAGTCAATATGATTAAGTTTATTTTCACAAGTTTGATTAAGAAAAAGTTTTGAAAATCAATGGCATAATGCCAAAGTTTCTACTTATTTAAACATGTCTAAGTTGAAAACACAAGCAAAGAAGGTTTTTAAAAGGAGGGAGAGATTTTAAAATTAAAGAAAGAAGGGAGGAGATGAAGATACTACCCTATACAAAATTAAAATTTAAGAGTTGAAAAGATCTGACCAATGGGAAGTAATCCACAAGACAAGAATGTCAGATAGAAACCCATTTCCTTTGGACTTTTGAGCAAGCAATAAGCATAAGCAACATCCAAGCAAATAATAATGAAGACCAAGGCATCAAATAAAGATAACAATAATATCCAAGCAAGCACTCCAATAACAAGCAGTCTTCAAATGTCTTCAAATGTATCACATGGAATATTTCCTTGGCAAACTCACAAAAACAATCATCAAACATCAATCATAATAATAATATAACAATTAAGCACAAAGGCAAAGTAACAGATGAATCAAAGGCCCTCAAGGTTTGCATCAGATGAAAGGCATAGTCAAGGATAGCTCAATCTTAAATAGTGGCATTGGCCAAGTCCTTCAAAGCATAGGATTTTTGCCTACTTCTAAGTCTAAGAGTCCAGATCAAGTCAATGGTAAAGGTCCAACAGTCCACCAACATATTTTTTAGGGTTTTTGTTGTTTATTAAGTATTTTAAGGTCCTAAGACCACAAACAGAACAAAATAATAAGCACACAATATATACAAGCACAAATGATATGGCTCAAGTGAGAAAAGTAAAAATGACTGAAACATAAACATCTTACATGAAATGTAAATGGCAATGAATGATAAAGATATTGAAATTTAAATTGCATTAAGTAAATGACTTGAAAGTAAATTAATAATAAGGAGAAGTTAGTCAAATGTTAGTGAAGAGTTTTAATTGTTTAAGTCATTCTTTAGAGAACACTCAACCATTCATTCACAAGTATGGAGACATAAACCAAGACATCATCTATGAGAAGGGATCCAACTTGGATAAATCAACCAGTATGCCACTAGCTCTCACAAATGGAAAAAGGTTAAGTCTTCACACAATGACATGAAGAATAGGAGACTTACAATGTCACTTACGAGAATGTTATGCCTTTTGGAACAAATTTAACTTTATGTTAAGCAATCGTAATTAGACTTATGTAGAAGTCACAACTCTCTGAGGCCGGGCAATAAAAATATTGGTGTTAATGCATGTTAGAGACATGGTACAAATAACCAAGCTCCTGAAACATACCACACATAAAATTAAAATGGGATGTACCTATCTCAATCAGGCTCATGTTGATTCATATGACACAAGGTCATTGATGAATCAACTAGCATTTGATATTTGAGAATTCATTGGTCAATGAATGGATTGGGGAAGAAGAGGGATGAAGATCATAGAAACTCAAATTGATCATAAGAGGAATTTCATCTGATCAATATTATCCATGCATCTTGAGGGATGAAATGTACATTTCATCAACCCCCTAAATCCAGTAGTATTGATCAAATAGAAGTTCAAATCAACCATGATCAAGGACAAACAGAAAGTCAAAGATCACAAGGTTAACCTGTAGCGGTAAATTAATGACCATTAAGCTATGGATAAGCTTAATGTCAATAAAACCAGAGTCGCCACCGCGCTTTTATTATTTCCAAAGGAAAATGGAAACGTATGAACAAAACCCAAAGATAAGAAGTTTTCAAATCAAAACTAATAAAATGCCAGAGATTACAGGTAAAGGGGTTGGTTACACAAAGGGAAGGTGTTAGCACCCACAGTGTCCTAGGTACTCCTAGGGAGCCCTTTTTTATGTGTGTATGTGTTTTGGCATAAAAGATGTTTGCAATAAATAGAGTGTGGGGATGAGAAAAGAATTCATTAATTATATTTTTGTGTTTGACAAGACCTTCGGACTTGTGCCTACGTACCAACATAAAAATGAGGGATCAAAACCTCGTAGTTCGTGGTATCAATTTCAAAGTGAGTGAATTGCTTTTGACAAAAAAATTAAGTTAAAAAGAGGCACAAGAGGCCTAAAAGAGTTTGAATGAGTGTTAGTTCTTTTTGTCTTTTAAAATTTTAAGTCAAGTATGGTTAAGTTCATTTACAAGTTTGATTAAGAAAAAGAAGTTAAAAAAATGCAATGGCATAAGGCCAAAGTTTCTAATTTGCAATAAAGTCTAAATTTAAAAATCACAAGTAAAGAAGATTTTGAAAGTGGGGAGAGATTTGAAATTTAAGAAATGGGAGGAGATGAAGAGACTAATCCTAAGCAAAAATTTAAAATTTAAGAGTTGAAAAGATCTGACCAATGGGATGTAATCCAATAGACAAGAATGTCATATAGAAACCAACTTTTCCTTTGGACTTTGAAATCAAGCAATATCAATACATAAGTAGCAAGATGAAGAGCAAGGCATCAAATAAAGATAGTCACATCCAAGTTAGCAATTCCATAGTCTTCTTCATAATCTCCCATGTATCAGATGACATACTCCTTGAATGGCTCAGAAATAGGCATTAGACACAGGTTCAAAGTAACATTTGCATTAAGACCAAGTAGCAGATGAACTCAAAAGGGATCTCAATACTTGCACCAGATGAAAGTTTAATTCACAATGACTTGGCTTTATAAAAGTTGGCATTGGCCAAGTTCTTTTGCATAGGGAGTGTTGCCTAATTTTAAGTCCAAGTCTCAGATCATATCCAACAGTCCACACAAACATTTTTTAGGGTTTTTGTTGTTATTAGGTATTTTGGGGGTCCTAAGACCACAAACACAAACAAGATACACAAACAAATATATACAATCACAATATATGGCTCAAGTGAGCAAAGTGAAAAATGACATAACATAAGCAAGTTAAATGATATGTAAATGGCAAAATGATAAATGACTTGAATTCTAAATGACATAAAGTAAATGACTTAAAATTAAAAGCAAATAGAATAAAGGTTAGTCAAATGTTAGTTGATTAGATGTTAGTATTGTTTTTGCTTTTCAATTGATTAAGTCATTCTTTGGAGAACACTCTGAAGGTGAGAAAAACAAGAAAGGGGGGTTTGAATTGTTTTGGAAAATAAGCGCTTTTGCAAAATAAAATCACACCGAATTTTATACTGGTTCGCTTATAACACAAAGGTACTCCAGTCCACCCGGCCAAGGTGATTTCTCCTTCAACAAGGACTTAATCCACTAATCTTGAAAGATTATTACAACCAACGTCTAAGAGAAAGATCTCTTAGTCCTCTCAAGTATACAGACTGCGCAGAGTCACTTGAGGAATTAAAACAATTTAGGTAAAAACAGAATTTGTAATCTAGAGTGCTTCTAGGATAAAGCAAGTATTACAACAATTAGAGCAGATAAGAAGTTTCACGTTATGAGAAAAAGCTCGTGAAGGATTTAGAGAGAGAGTAGAGTAATTCTGTGCGTTCAAGTGTATCTCTCAATGAGGTTCGCCGTTCTTTATATAGAGGTGAAAAATGACCGTTTGTAGTGATGGCATATATTTAGTCTTGATGAGAGTTTAATGCCATAACTTCGTTGTTTCTTGCCAGAACAAGCTTGTCTCCCTGAATAACTTCTTTCCAAATATAGTTTCTTTCCATTTGAAGTTGAAGTTGCCGTTACTCTTTCTGGATAAGAAAATCCATTATCAGAGTCTGCGTTACTCTGTTAATCTGAGATCTTGAGATGTGGCTTCAGAGCTTATGATAGTCCTGATCTTTTAGATTTCCAGTGTTGTCTTCAGATGACGTTGAGAGCTTCTGGAATTCTGATATACCGTTGCTCAGAGTCAGAACTTCTAGAGCGCGCTTCTTCTTCAGATGCTTCTGATATTCTGATATGCTGTTTTGCTCAGAGTCATAACTTCTAGAGCGCGTTTCTACTTCAGATGCTTCTGATCTTCTGGTAATTTGTATCTGATTTGATTATGTATCTGATGACGCGATCAGATTCCTTTCTTCTTGTTTAGAGTCCTGCACACTTAGAAACTTTTCGTTAGAGTGCCATTTTTGGTTTCATCCTTTGTTATCATCAAAATCATGGAATCTGTTGTAGAACTATTTTTGTTCTTACAATCTCCCCCTTTTTGATGATGACAAAACAAACTCAAATGATAGATGAAACATTCAAGATTAAGAGTTTATCAGATCAGATAGAAGTGAGCTCCCCCTAAGATAGGCTAGGGAGTTCAGAAGTTCTTACCAGAGCTTCCAAGCAATGAAGTTTCTCGATACCTTTCTGCAATTTCTTAAGTCAAGTGTTAGATAGATTTATTTTATAGAATAGTATGTTTGCAGAGTGCTTAAGGTATTAGGCAATTTTTCATCAGAGCTATTTGATTTCTCCCCCTTTTTGTCAGAATCAAAAAGTCTTAAACAAAGTAATAAGCAGGAAGAAAATATATATAGATATATTCAGATAAGAGCAAAATCATCAGAGACAAAAACAGGCAAAGCAACAAGCAAAAAAAAAAAAAAACCTAAGTGCCTAAGGGTTGGGAGGAGGAGGCATTCTCTGAAGCAGTTGAGTCAGCAGATTCTGGATGTTGGCGTTGACTGTGTCCTGTTGATCCAATCTGGCTCGGACTTCCTTCTGCTCTTTCTGAAGCTCCTCAAGGGTCTTGAGAACCAGAGGGGCAAAAGTAGAGGACTCCCCCTGAGTCAGAGCATTCTGTTCTTCAACGGCTTTAGCTTCAGCTTCAGCAGCAGCAGCTAGAGCTTTGGCTTCAGCTTCCCGTACCCTTTGAAGTTCTTCTTGTCTTGCTCTTTCTTCTTCTTCCCTTCTGGCATGTTCCTCAACTTCTCTGGCTAAGCGCTCATGTAGTCTTGCCTCAGCGTCTCTGATAAAGTCGTTTCTGACTTGCTCAGAGATGTGCTTCAGCTTAAAGGCCTCAGATGTCATCCAGTCAATGACTCTGTTCCAGTGTGTCCTAACAGAGTCAGGATCATCATTGATGCCAGAGTTGATGGTCAGAGACTTGACCTTTTCAACTGATGCTCCTGCAAACAACATAATTGCTTCCTCTAAGGTTGGCAGGGAGTTTTCTGGTTCAGATGGAGGCGGTGGAGAGTTTGGAGGGCTTAGGTTGAGAGTTTGAGGTTCAGCGGAAGTGTTTGGAGGGGTAATGTCAGAGATATTGAGGTCAGAGGGTTGAACGTCAGATGGAGTGAAAGTTGGTTGTTCTGTGGGTGGTGAGGTTACTTCAGGTTCAGGTGGAGGTTGTTGTGGTTGTTGTGAATCACGGTTTAGAGTCTGAAGTTGGGCTAGAGTGGGAGAAGCGGGGTCAGAGGGTTCTGTGTCAGAAGAAATGATAAAGTAGGGGGGTGATTCTGGGGCTGAAGATGAGGAAGTGGTTTGATTCATTTGTTCAGCTTCAAATATGGGTAAGGAGGTATTAACAAGGTTGAATTTTGGTAGTGGTTGAGATGTTCTGGTTGTTGAAGGAGGGGTTTCAGATATGGTGTAGAGGGGTGTTGGTAGAGGAATAGACGAAGCAAGTTGCTGTACAGAGGGAGCAGGAGAGGCAGACTTACCAGAAGACTCTTGCAGAGGTGCTGAAGGTCTTGATTCAGAGGATTCTCCTAGCTTCGCTTTCTTCGCCTTCGATGTCTTCTCAGATGGACCTCATTTAAACCTCACGAAGTCTGGAGCTGAATCTGGCAGTTCGCTCAATCTGAAATCTGAGATGTCCACTCCTTCATCCTTTAGACGTTGGAGATAGTGGAGAATTGCCTCTTTGGGTTCTTCCTTGTAGAACATACATAGACCATTGGGAATTTTCCTCTGATCTTTTAGGGCTTCCCAAGAGGTGTCCAGAGTAGGTTTAACGTTGACCTTCTCCAGAATCCCCATGCTCTTTAGATTCCTGGAGTTCAGAGGCCTAACAGTTTCTATTGCCATGTCTTCCATGAGCCTGTGTTTTACCAGATGGTCCACGAGACCATTTTCTATCAGTACATCTGAGATTAATCTTCCCAGAGGAATGTAAGTTCTTGGCTTCATGTGATTTCTGGTTTCTCGTACAGAATCTCTGAGGTATTTGAATAGAAGTGCAGGGAGGCATAACTTCAGACCTTTGAGAATGCAGTACATAATGCATTTCTGATATGTGTTGATGTAATCTGATGAATTCGATGCTGGGCGATGATGAATTGTACCCAGAATGATTTTGAGCCACACCCGGAGGTTCTGATGCAGTTCCTTGTTCTTTGAGGGGTTGCCTTCTGCGTTGAGTTTGAAGATTGTTGGGTTGATTTCTTGAGCTATGTATTTCGCCCTGGGATTGATGTTGTAAATTCTTCTTCCTCCAGCTTTCTCCATGTTCAGCAAGGCAGCTATTGACTTTTCAGTTATCACAATCCTTACTCCCAAAACGTAGGAAACGATGAAATGATCGTCAGCATCAGCAAACCTCCAGAATTCCTTAATGAGATTTGGGTAAACTGGACCGTAGAGGCGTTGAAAGTAGTTTCCCCAACCTTGTTTGCGAAGTTCTTCAGTGAGGTCTACGCCATTTCTTCTCATGTTATCAAAATCCACTAGGGATTCACACAACACATCCAGTTTTTCAAAAGGTGTTGCAAGGTTAATATGGGGCTCACGGTCAAGAATGTGAGGCTCCTTGTAGACTGGTGTTGCAGTTACGCCTGTAACCGTTGGAGTAGGGTTGCTGGTGCTTTGAGCTGGGTTGCTAGAATCCATTTGCTGGGAGAAGTTGAATATAGATTGCTGTTGAGTATCCATGGTGTTGAAGAAGAACTGAGATGAAGATGAACTGTTTGCAGAAATGCCTTGAGAGAGAACTGGGGTTGAAAGAGTGAATGAGAGTGAAATGTGTGCAAAGTGAGAAAAGAGTGTTTAAATACCTAACAGGGCGCATGCAAAACGACATAGAATTCAGAGTTTTAGCACATAAACCAAGTTAGCACGTTTAGAGGGAGAAATGATTATGGCTCATTAATGATGTCTAATCCCAATAGTTTGCACACTGCTCGAGGAGATCTCAAGAGTTTGTTCCTTGATTACTGCTGGACAACTGTCTAGAAGTTCCAAGGTTAGACGCAAGTCACTCCACGTGTTTTTGCTTTATCTGATCTTCAGGAATACCAAACGAATGGTTCTTGGAGATTTCTAACTCAGATAGCTTCTTAACTAGGTAGAAGTATCAGAGTCAGAGGCAGAATCTATTTGTTTATGTCAGAGTCTCATTTTACAGCTTCAGAGGCACATTTTATTCAAGGCAGTTTTGAATGTTCAGATTTTCTAAGATAAAGAGAAATCTATCTTCAGCTAAAGGCTTAGTAAAGATATCTGCCCATTGATGATCTATATCAATGAACTTCAATGTTACTATCTCTTTCTGAACATAGTCTCTGATAAAATGATGTTTTATTTCAATGTGCTTAGCTCTGGAGTGTAGAATGGGATTCTTACTTAAACAAATGGCAGCAGTATTATCACAAAAGATAGGAATGTTACTCTCGAAGATTTGAAGATCTTCTAACTGATTCTTCATCCAGAGCATCTGAGTGGTGCACAGTGATGCTGAGATGTATTCTGCTTCTGCCGTGGATAGGGCGATAGTTGATTGCCTTTTGCTTGCCCAGGATATCAGATTGTTCCCCAAGAGCTGACAATTTCCAGATGTGCTTTTTCGTTCCAGTCTATCTCCTGCGTAATCTGCATCACAATAACCAGAAAGTCTATACTCTGATGTTTTCTCATACATCAGGCCCAGGTTAGGAGTCCCTTTCAGATATTTGAAAATTCTCTTAACTGCTGTTAAGTGAGTTTCTCTAGGATCTGATTGAAATCTGGCACAGAGACAAACACTGAAAAGAATATCAGGTCTAGTAGCAGTTAGATAGAGTAGAGAGCCTATCATACCACGATAAAGCTTCTGACAGACCTTTTTACTGACTTCTTCCTTTTCAAGAATGCATGTTGGATGCATGGGAGTCTTTGCAGAGTTGCATTCGGCCATGTCAAATTTCTTCAGAACATCTTTTATGTATTTGCTTTGATGAACGTACGTGATTTCTGAAGTTTGGTTAATTTGAATTCCCAGAAAGAACTTTAGTTCTTGCATTAAGCTCATTTCAAATTCTGCCTGCATTAACTCAGAGAATTCTTGACAAACAGAGGCGTTAGCTGAACCAAAAATAATATCATCAACGTATATCTGGCATATCATGAGATCATTGTTAAGGTTCTTACAGAAGAGTGTGGAGTCAACTTTCCCTCTGATAAAATTGTGTTCCAGAAGAAAGTTACTTAAACGTTCATACCAAGCTCTAGGAGCTTGTTTAAGTCCATATAAAGATTTTTTAAGTTTAAAAACATGTTCTGGATAGTTTGGATTTTCAAAACCTGGAGGTTGGTTGACATACACTTCTTCTGATATATAACCATTAAGGAATGCGCTCTTGACATCCATTTGGTATAATTTAATAGAATGGTTTATAGCGAAAGATACAAGAAGACGAATAGATTCTAACCTTGCGACTGGAGCAAAGGTTTCATTGTAGTCAATACCTTCTTGTTGACTGTAACCTTGAGCTACCAGTCGAGCTTTGTTTCTGACGACTTCTCCTTTCTCGTTCAACTTGTTTCTGAATACCCATCTGGTTCCGATAACGTGAGTGCCTCTGGGTTTGGGAACAAGATCCCATACATCATTCTTTGTAAATTGATCTAACTCTTCTTGCATGGCTAGAACCCAGTCGTTATCTTGAAGTGCTTCATCACAGGACGTAGGCTCGATCAGAGACACTAGTCCCAGAGGAGTCTCTTCAG